>NW_026294402.1:32462355-34862355 GCF_007827085.1 Peromyscus californicus insignis
CGGAAAGCAGCCTTTAGTTTCAGGGGGCTGCGGAGCTGAGTGAAAGGTCTGGACAAGCAGATAAAAAGCAGCCGGCACTCCTGAAATTGACCACCCTTTGCTCTGAGCTGCCTCCAGCTCAGAAGGGCCCTTCTGTGTACAGGATCCCCCAGGGAGCGGACACAAGTATCCCCTACGGAGCCGTTTTCCCCCTGGAGTAGTACTGCACCAGAGGTCAAAACTGGAATTTCGAGAGAAAATGGGGCCACTGCTCCTTAATTCAGCCAGGGGCCCGGATTCTGTGTTCACATTGGGCTCGCCATTTCCTGCTCGCCATTTCCAAGTTGGGCTCAAACACCAAAAAGAGGTTTAACAACAATAACAGGAAAAGAAACAGAAGGACAAGAAAGCCCTTTCCTCAGGGTCCTCATGAGAAGAAAGGAGTTAGGCTGACGCTACATTTAAGCCCTTACCTTGTCCCAGGTGCAACAGCTCTGTTTTCCGGGCAATTTAATCCTTTCTCAACAATAAAGCTGCGACACTTTCCCATTCTTACTTGAGTTTACCATGATAAAATTGATGAGTAGAACGTCAAAAGCAAAACAAAACAAAAAACCTACGTAAGGTCCCAGACAATTACCGGTAGCTGGTAGATTTGAACCTTGTATGTCAAGTTCTAGAGTTTATTTTAATGCCTAAGAAAGGAAATGCAACCAGCTGACCAGCTTAGCTTACTCTTTGCTGTAACTGTGGTTTGGGGAAGTTATCTGAGCTTTCCAGGCCTTAACTCTTGTGTTTGAAAAATCAGGATGATAACATTTACCTCTATGGGTTCTGGAGAAGAGTAAATCGCATGGTATCCAGAAAGTTTCTGGCATAATCTAGTTGATCAGCAAACAGTAGCTATGCGATGATTGTCTTGTAAAACAATAAGGTGATGTAAAATGATGGATTATGTAAGCCCAAAGTGGTCCTATAACAACAACCTTGCACAGTTTTTTCTAATAATATGTCAGGTGCCATGCGATAGCTTGGCCAATGATAGATCTTATATATGATGGCAGTCCCACACGATCATATCAACTATTGATGCCATAGCCATCTTAGTTTTATAAATATACCCTGTAATGTTTGCACCATTGTGAAGTTGTCTAATGACACATTTCTCAGAACATATCCATCATTAAGGAATGTGTGATATAATTAAAGCCATCTCTATGCCCCAATGTCCCTTTCCTTTCCTTCCCTTTCTTTTCCTTCCTCTCACTCCTACTGTTTCTCAGAGAGCTGCGGATCAAATCTAGGACCTTGTGCATGATAGGCAAATGATTACCATTTAGCTACATCCCTACAGAAGTGACTTGTGTCCTAGGCAAGCTTTGAACCTATAATCTTACTGCCTCTACCTACAGAATGCTGTGGGCATGTTTCCATGTCCAATTTCTGTTCCTCTGTCACCCTGCTCTAGGTGAGAATGGAAAGGATTAACACCAGACATGGTGGCAGATGCCTGTACTCTCGGTACTACGGAGCTATGAGGCCCAGGGAAGGAAGATCAAGAGTTTGAGGCCATCCTGGGCTACAGGAGATCCTCTCTCAAACCTACCACCACCACCACCACCACCACCACCACCACCACCACCACCACCACCACCACCACCACCATCACCACCACCGCACTCCAGACAAAACAAGAATAAAGGAAGGGTGAGGAAGTTGATGATACCAATTTCGAGGCTTAACACTGCAGCATCAGTAATGACTGGGAGGGGATGTTGCTATGATGTCAGAAGGGCATTTTCTCTTCATCTGCCTCCTATGGCTTCTGGGGTTTTGTCTTTGTTTCTTGATCAAGAGTGCTCACTGTTTTCACTGTCTCTCTCTTCTCATATCGGGTGGCCATGACCTCATACTGTAAGTTAGTTTTTCTTCTGCCTCATCATGGCCACCAGCTATCAGAAATGAGCAGGGTATGAGTGAGGATTCCGTGTCCTATGTCCTTGACAGGTTTGCCTTAGGGGCATTTATCTATCTATCTATCTATCTATTGAGACGAGGACTCCTCATGTAGCCTTGGGTAACATGCAACTTGCTGGGTTGGCCAGGCTAGTCTTGAACTTCCCACAATTCTCCTGCCTCTGCCTCTTGAGTATTGGGAATACAGGTGTGAACTACCATACCCAGCCTGTAAGCATAGCTTTTTACTCCAGAAGCCCAAGCCCAAGTTTACAAACGACTCCCCCCTCATCATGTTTCCCCAGCTGTCCTCATTTCCTGGGCCTCAGAGTTCCTTAATTTGTGCTCAAGATGTTTCTCAATCGATTTAAACACAGTTTCAAGGAGTTGCCAAGAGGCTGGTATGCGTGCGGATGGATGGGCCTAAAACATCCTTTGTCTTTTTGTCTTTCTTAGCTCTAGGGCTCTCCTGACATCTTATTCTTCACGTAAAATCCAAATCAACTCCTTTGGGTTTTCTGATTCTCTGAGTGCAAGTCTTGGAATAGTCTCAGGAAATAGAAAGGCATCTTGAAAAAGGACAGCAAGCAGAAAAGACCTATTCCAGATCCCCTCTCCTTGGTCTTGGCAGCTTGTAGAGACTGCGGACGTGTAGGGTTGAGTGCCCAAGGAGTATTTTCTGATCATCACCAACCGCAGATGCTCCAGAATCAAAACCTGGAAAAAGAAGCAAAGCCACCCGCACAGGGCCTAGCATAAGGCTACGCTGCTCCTCCCTGAGTCTGCTCCCTGGCCTTCCGGCTGGTTCCTTAGGGCAGGAGGCTCCTGGCTGCCCATTGGTAGAACTGGAGGTAAAAGGAAAAGGAACCCGGGATCCGCTCACTGGTCTTGGTGCTTGGTCTGTGCTGATTGATGTTGGTCTGTGCTGATTGATGTTGGTCTGTGCTGAGGGGGCTCTGAATGAACTGGGGACATCTGGGGGTGGAGGAATGCACTTGCCAAAAGAGGAGGAGTCATGGATGGGCACATCACTTTGCCTCTGAGACTCTCATTTTCTTCAGTGCCAAGTAGAGCTGAGCTCAGGTGAATAGTATCCTTCAGCTCCCCAAATCTGAGCAGCTATAAGAACTATGCCTGTCTGCTGACTGTTATATGTCAGGCCGTGTGCTAAGCACTTGGCACATTTTATCCTATGTAATCCCCATTTTAGAAGTGAAGAAACAACCTCAGAGGAATTTTATAACTCCCCCAGGTTGCACAGCAAACAAATAGTGAATTGATCTGGTTCAGAAGCTTGTGCTGTTATCCCCTGCATCGGGGCAGGCAGCTATTTCTATGCTGTTAACTGGTATAGAGTCAACTAGACTACAAAAAAAGAGAAGAGGGTGAGATATCAAAACAGATTTCTTTCCCTTTTCCTATTAAATGAAGGCAGGAAAGTAACGTATGTTGGCTGTGTCAATCAGCCACTGGAACATTGAATAATAGCTCTTTAAAAAACATTCCCTGAAAAAAAGAACACAGATCTGTTTTCTTCTTCCTTATTTCCATCGAAGCTTGCTTACCAAAGGGGGAAAAAAACAAGTAAGGAAAGACTAGACGCTTTCCAAACATCAGATGGGTCGGTTGTGGAGGAGAGCCCCAGGGTAAAAGCTAAAGAGGCACGCTGCTCTCTCTACAGCATAGGGGAGGAAGATGCCTGGTAGCAGCCCCGTCTTTCCCCAGCCCTCTGCCCTTCTTGCCCCCTTTCCTTCTTCCTGCCTCCCTCCACTGCCACAGGCTGTGCCTGACACTGACCACTGTCTGGCCCTTTGGTTCAGTGGACTTGGGACATGAAAAGGGAAGACTCTGTGTCAGGGTCCATTGGAGGAGGTGCCCTAGGGTGTTCACTACCTCTGGTAGCCCTACTAGGTGGATAGTCCCTCTTCCTAGGGGATACCGATTTCAGTCATGTCAACCACACCCTCAGTTATTAACTACCAGCATCAGGTATCTGTTCTGTGGCTATCTACTTGCCTTGTACCAATGGCTTCCTGGGTACTCACTGTTATGCAGCCATGCATCAATGGCTTCCTGGATATTCACAAGCACTAGCCAGGGCAGACAGGGCTTGCAGGCCGGAGCCCCACATCTCACCCTCATCACCCTGCAGATCCCTTCCCAGGCTTCCCAGAGTCTTCACTCACTCTTGTCTTCCCATTGACCCTGTCTCCTGATCCCTTTTCCCATCCTCCTTGCCTTCTCATCCCATTCTTCCTTGCTCAGCAGTACCCTCCCCCATTGGCTCATATCTCATAACCTGCCATCGATTTATTTTCTCTACTTAATGATGCACTGCTGGGAATGAGGGGCTCTTCCTCGACCGAGACTGAAGACCTGCATTTCTCATGGTTCCTGGGCTGGGTGTGTAGCTCGGAGGCAGAGTGTATATTTAGCACCCAGAAGACCTAGAGTTCAATTCCCAGTACCAAAAATAAGTAAGGAAGTAAAATAAATAAATAAATAAATAAATAAATAAATAAATAAATAAATAAGAAAACAAACTGTTCTCTGGAGAATAACAAACAGCTTCCCTGGAACTGTCTGTCAGTTTTCTTCAGGGGGTGGGACTATATGTGATTGGCATTCTTCTTTTTCATAGTTTTTCTGGTCTATACATTAACGGCTATGAGCATTTACAGTAATGGAAAAGCAGTATACTTCAAAGAGGGATTAGAGGGCAGCCTTTTGAGAGGACAGGGCTCCACATTTGCCAACGACGCCTACTTGGGAAAAATCACATCTCTAAACCTCCGTTTGTATAGCTGTAAAAGACCTGCCTCACGGAACTGGTACACTGGCAGCTGTTACTGATTCTAACAAGAGTCAAAATTTCAACCATGGCTTGCTCCTAAGTTCTCGCTGCCTTTTGGCACTCAGACATCAGAAAGTCTCACCCCTTAAAGAAATGGGCTCCTCCTTCCTTCCAAACTCATTTATTTATTCATTTATTTGCACACTGTGGGTGAAAGATGGGGTGCCCTCGTTAAGTACCCTCTGGAGTCTTTAGCCAGGCGGACAGAAGGAGAATACCAGGAGTTTGGAGTCATCTTTCTCCGCAGATAGGGGCTAAGAATAAGCAAACACGTTTTATATAGGTCTGGCCACTCTACTCTTTTAGCCAGCTAAGGAGTCAGGTCCTGTGCCGGGCACCGTCATACAAGTTCTTTTAACAGGATCTGCTCTGGCGTTAGGCACTTGCAGTATCCAGTTTCCGTGTGGGCGCTGACACAGACACTTCCTCCCCTCGCCAGCAGGGCTCTGTCACGGTCACTCACCCAGCACCTTCTAAAAGAGAAGGCGTTGGGGGCCGGGCCAGCTCCTCCCCAGAACCACACTGACTAGGCTCTTTGCTGCCCATCACCACCAAGACCAGGTGGATTCTCCCTGCCTTAGCCATATAAGGGCTAGATGATCGTGAGAGGGTCGTGAAGATCTTGTCACGGTCCACGACGGCAGCAAAGGGATAGGAAACGGTATGGGGCCAAAAATACCATGGGAAAGGACTTGCACACAAGCAACAGTTTCCAGTGTCTCCCTGGGGGAAGTTCCACCTGTCGTCTAACCTGCAGCTTCCCTGCAGGAAAGCTCTGCTCAGCTGCGAGCCAACCTAGACTGCCTGGCCCCTGGGCGCTCAGACGCCCCCGCGAGCTGGGGAGCATTTTCCCCTGGGGCTTGGCTCAGATCAGGCAGGCGCCTTCCACCACCCCATACAATATCTCAGCACCGTCCTTCCCCACAAGGCTCCTAAGTCTTCCGCACCGACTTCCATGCCTCACTCATCCTCCAGGGGTTCTCGGGCGCCCCTTGCCCCAGACCAAGCTGAGTTCGAGCATAGACTTACCGTGCAGCAGTCCATGCCGCTGTTGAGGGTCCTTGGCTGGGGTGGAGCCTGGCGCAGAGCTGGGGGTGGGTCTGCACGATACTGGGTGGCAGCTCAGGGGCTGTCCGGCACTCCCCGACCAGAACAGAACCCCTGCAGAACCAACCTCTCTCCTCTTGGGTCCGGTCTCCCGCGCTCTGCAACTCTTGCGAATGTAACCTGAGCCCTGCGGCCTCGAAGCCAATCAGGAGGCACTTTTAGTAGGGTGGGCGGGGAGAGCTGGAGCGAGGACCACTCCCTCTCTCGGCTCTCTCCGCCCTGCTCGCTTTGGTGCCCCAACCCCTCCGCCTACACACTTCCATCCATTCCTCCTACACACCCCATCTCCCAAATTCAATCCCTTTGCTCTAAACCACAGACTGCCAGGCAGATGTATGTCGGAGTAGGCACAAGGCCCCCAACATCTAGGGCACAAACACACATCTGGGCGCAGCACGCCTTACCGCCCATACAGAGAAAACCACGCACCCCACCCACCTTCCTACACTTTCACAACCCAGAGTTTCAAACATTGATCCCTCTATCTCCCCACTCTGCAAAGAAAAGCTCCAGAAACTGCAAGGAAACTGCCCTTACCACTCTAGCTACGGAGAAAGCTGTTGATACACAGCCTGCAAGATGGGTACATAGCGATGCAGACGCTTCAAGTCTCACGCATCCATATATACTCCCGGGTTCAGTGAAGTGTGCCTATCTTCCCACATACAGACACAGCAGACACAATAGGCAAAAACAACCACATGGGCCTTGTACACACACCCTATGAAGCACAGGTAAATTGCAAACTTCCTGTTTTGGGATTGGGTGCTAGCACACAGACAGAAAAATGCTTGCATTCTCACTACTGGCAATATCTGCATTACATACTTAATACAATACTTAAATAAAAAATTTCTTTTTAAAAATTTTATTTAAAACATTGTGCTAGCATATATTGATTCTACATAATAAATGGTTTCATTATCACCTTTTCATACATGTACATAATGTATTTAAATATTTTTCACCTGGCTACCCTCTCTTCCCCTCTCCCTATAATCCCCATCCTTTCCACAAGTATCCCTTTTACTACCACATCGTCGTTTTTTGAGGGGAGGAACCCATTGAATTTTATTAGGGTTGTTTGCAGGAGCATGGGTAAGGGTTTGTTTACAGGAGCGTAAGTAGGCATCTTACTAGTGACTCATCACTGAAGAAAATGTCCCTCCCTACCTCACCAACCATTAACTGCATATAAATCTTCAGGGGGGAGATGGGACCTCATGAGCCCCGCCCCTTTCCATGACAGAGTGTTGATGGCCCAATCTCGTCCAGATCTTGTTCAGGTAACCAAGCTGCTGTGAGCTCAAGAGTGCAGCAGCCAAGTCAGACTTCCACACCTCACCGCCTTTCTTACGGTTCTTACATTCCTTCCACTGCTTTTCCCATGATGTTTTCTGGGCCTTGGAAGGGTCGATACATATATCCACTCTATGGCTGGGCATTCAATAGCCATTTATTCTCAGTACTTTGGCTAGTTATAAGTGTCTGCAGTCGTCACTGACCAAGTATCTATTTTGTATCTGTCCATGGATCTGTGATCTATTTGTCTACCCATCCATCTATCCTTCCACCCATCTGCACCAAATGAAATCGCTTATGCCCAGCACCTATTTGAAGGTACTTATGTGCCGGTACAGACTTAGCACATCCACCCATCCCACTCTGCACACTAGACTTCCTAACCTTTTGATTCACTGCTTCAAAATAAGTCAAAAGTCGGCCACCCTCACACTTGCTCCTTGGAAGAAGAAGGATGCTGTCAACTAGAGTAGCGTGGGGGTTATCACTAGTATTGGCACCCTGAGTCCATGCTGGAGAAGGATGTGGGTTGGGGAGAGGCTGGGAAGCAGAGATGTGGAAGGGACATCTAGGGCAGGCAACTTGCTCTTTTTGCGGTCACTTAACTTCCCAGACTGTCCAGGTAGTATAGCTGATAGTGTCATGTTATGCAGGCGGTTGGGACACCTCTGAGAAAACTCAAGTCCTTCTCAGCTGAGGTCTCTGAGGCTACAGGGAAGGAAGGCTACTGCTTAAAGCAGAGAGGAAGAAATGCCCTGGGGCTCTGAGCAGGACAGGGCACCCCAAACAGCAGAGCTGCAATGGATCCGCTGTCACAGGCCAGTCCCAGCAATGGGACTGTTGAATGTCCACTTCACTGAGTACTTGGGCCATGGCTTTCCTTGCTAAAGAGAGAATGAGTGGGAGGCATATGCCCGTGTCCACTCAGGTTGGGGACAGGATTAGCCAGCTTGGGGCTCCAAGCTGAGCTGGAGGCTGGCTGGGATTCCAGAGTTGGGGTGTAGGGGTGTCTCTCCCAGCATGTTTGGGACCCACCCACCCCTGTAACAGCAAATCTGTTCCCCAATCTGTCTCTGGCACATCTTTAGTCCCCCCACCTCCACCAAATGGCAGGATGTCCTAGGAACTCAGGTCCTTGCCTAAATGACAAACACATCTGGAGCCCTTAGTTCTGCCAACTTCCTCTGTGCTTTTACTCCAGAATCGAGGCGGGAGAGGAAGGGGTAAACTGAGGGGCAGAGAGGATATCAGGTCTGGACTCTGCTTTTCCCAAATTAGAGCTGAGGAATCTGGGATTTGGTGAGTTTGCAGTAAAGTCTCCCGAGTTGCTAGGCAACATCGCTCTGCAGGCTGTGCTGCCTCTGGGCCCTTCTTCCTGCTGGTCAGAACTGAAAGGAGGGGTATCTTTATCCCCCTCTTCCAACTCCCACACAGCACCTCCCTCCCTTCCTCCTGCAAGACACCTTTGTGTGGGGTGAGGGTGTCTGAACACTGGCAGACCCATGGGATACCAGATACGGCAACTGTCAGCTCCATCCACGAAACAACCATTTCAGTAACAGCCCACTTGAAGTGCCCACACAGAACTGGCCTCAGTGCTTGGCCTGGGGGATGGGCAGACTTCAAGGTGAGGAAAGACAGAGAGGAAGGCAGAGCCCAGAATGAGAAGACAGACACACTCACAATTCAAATACACAGAGGCGAGTGACACATATATGCAGCCTCGAAGGCAGGCAACACTGGCTGCTCATACATCTTCAGAAACACCCCAAGCAGGCTGTCACACTGTGACATCCACCGCTTCATCCTGTTGGACTCCCTCACTGCCTTGGAGCACACACATTGAGGCTGGTAGGAAGGCCCTCTTCTGGACCAGGAGCCTGAACTTGGTCAGCAAGGTGAGCTGATGGGACTGTTGCCTGTGAATTTCTAGGTGAGCTTGGAGAAGGGACAGGTGCAGTCTGGGGCCCTTGAGTGTGACTGCATGAGTCTGGTCTTTGGCAAAGTGGTGTCAGATCATGCTTCCCACCATAGCCTGCTTCACCTTAGGGCCTGGTGCCAGAGGTCGAGTTTTAGAGAACTCCTTATGAGCTAATTGTCTTAGGCCATATACTTCTTAACTCTTCCAGTTTCAACTCCCCCGCCCATTGGCCGGCTCCCACAGCTGCTGAGGGAAAGGACTGCAGACCTGGAAAGAAGAGTTCCAGATAAGGGCAGGGTAGGGAGGGAGCCAGGGCATGTTACTGCCCTGGGCTGGAGCCAGCAGGGATTGCAGAGGTAAAGACTAGAAGGTAAGGCAGGTAGGTAGAAGAGATGGTTGGCCCAGTGAGAGGATAAAACATAAATTAGTGTAGAGCTTCTGTGGTCCAATACAGATCCTTCTTGGGACAGGCGGAGAGGGGTTTGGAGAGGATTGGTCCTAGTAAGCATAGGGGAGAAAAAAAAAAGCTGAGGTGTCACGTGACCATCTATTTGCCAATACTTGTGGCTTCCCCTCCTGGGAGTGGGCCCTCTCTGAACATAACATCCCCGCTCAAGCCCACAGAGAGACTCCATAATAAGAAGGGGTGGGAAAACTGGAGGCTTGTGCCTTCAGCAGAGCTGCGCTGGGTCTTCTAAGGTCAGGGTTTTACCCATTTGAGTGGAGGGAGTGGGGGGTAGCAGCAGGAAATTCAGTTTTCTCTGCAAATATTTCAGCTTTTGCTGTAGCCGTATTTTTAGCAACCTGGTTGGCAGAGGAGGAGCCTGGGTACATTTTTAAAGGGGCCTGTGCCAGACTGGAGGGCTCTTTCCACCCTTAACCCCCATGTCAGAAAAGAGGGGGAGAAAGAGGGCGCATGGTGGAAGGGATGCGCTCACACTTCAAATCCAGGGTTGCTGCACGTAGGTGACCACCAAGTCATCTTTGTTAGCAGTCATCGTTCCTCACCAGCAGCCTTACCGTCCACAACATCATCAGGGAGAGGAAATGCGTCCTGAACTTGCGCTGTGAATAATGCCACAGGGACACAGTCTGGAACTGTGTAATATGTAGTTCACCCTCCGTGCCTGTGGGGTTGAAGGTATGGACTCAGCAAACTGCAGGCTGAAAGTATTCAGGAAAAATAAACCCATCTATACTGTTCAGACTTCTCTTCTTGTCAACATTCCATAATACAGTGTAAGAATCATTTGCATAGCATTTACATTGAATTAAGTCTTATGCATAAGCTAGAGAAAGTTTAAAATATACAGAAGGATCTGCATAGGTTACATGCATACGTGCCACTTTAAATGACTTTTAAATTATTTTTAAAATTTTTTATGTGTGTAGGTATATGTCTCCGTGTCGGTATGTGCAAATAAATGCAGGTGCCCACGGAGACCAGAAGAGGGCGTTAGATCCCCCTGCAGCTGGAGTTACAGGCAATAGTGAGTCAGTCACCTGACAGGAGGGCTGGGAGCCAAACTTATGTTCTCTGTAAAAGCAGTCCATGCTCTTAATGGCTGAGCCATCTTTCCAGTCCCAAATACGTCATTTTGTATTAGAGACTTGAGCCTCTAGGAGTCCCCCAATGAATATTCAGGACAGACTCAGACAGAAAAAGAACCAACAATGATGAGTGAATACTAAGCTAAATCCAAATAGTGTGTTCAAAGGACTTCCGTGGTGTCATTCAATGTGGCACTTTTAAGAACAGACTAGCATTTTAACCCCCTTTTCGGGGGCCAAGATAATGTGAAATGCCCTGTTATTTGTGTGGTATCAGGTCTCCAGTGTGATACAGAACTGGGGCTGCAGCACACTGATTTTCTTCCCAAAAGCACCTCGTAGGATTGGGGACCTGTTTGGATACCAGCCTTCCTGTAAAAGCTGGGTGCCGGGGAGGGGAAGAAATGGATATGTGTCTAGATCTCATTGTCCAATCAGTCTACCTAATCAGTGAGCTCCAGGTTTAGTGACAGACCCTGTCTTAAAAACGAGTTAGAGAGTTATTGAGGAAGACACATAATGTTAAGTCTCTACAAGCACACAACTCCCTCACAGGCATGCATACCTTCCCCCACCCCCAACCTCTCACATCATATTGGGCTTTGTATGATGAGTTGTATTTGATTAAAAAATTAGTCCTATCTGCTTCTCTCTTACTTCTTACGCATAAAAAGGTAATAAATGATAGACCCTGAGTGAATGACACAGATAGTAACTAGTATGGGAGCCGAGAACTTGGATGATCACAAAGACTTTCTGAAGGAGGCTGGCCTGAGGCAAGCTTTGGACTCAGGAACGTGAAGAGAGAGGGCTGAGAGAGAGGGCGGAGGACACTGAAGGTAGTGGCAAACGTTGTGAGCCACAATGTCCATTTCATGTCACTGAACTCATGGCATCTCTGCCCCTGGTTGGAAGAACCCAGATGATGGAAGACTTGATCTCCTTCCCTACACTCAGGTTTTTGATGTCAGTGCCATTTATGGTGACATGCTGAGCACGTCGGGGTCCCGAGGAGCATATCAAATGGTGCTCAGCCTCATTGTTCTTTAGAGATTGCCTCTTCCCTCCCTTCCGTTTGCTTCCTGCTTAGTTCGTGAGTAAAAGCTTCTGCTGGCTAACCAGTGTGTGTGTACCTGCTGGGCTAACACATCTTCCTGGAACATTGGCCCAACACAAGCATTTTAATAGCTAATATTATTTGAATAGTAAACTCCAGAACAAACCTAAAAATAACCTCGTCAGTCAGAGGTCTAGACACATGTCTGTTGTAACTGATTTTATTTTTTTTTTAAAAGACAGAGTCTCATGTGTGTAGACTTGGCCGGCCTCAAACTTGCGATATATAGCCAAGGATCTCAAACTGCTGGGCTTCTGCCTTCACCTTTGGAGTGCTGGGTTTACAGCACACCTGGTTTATGTGGTGCTGCAGATAGAACCCACGGATTTGTGCTTGCTAGGAAAGCATGTTGTCTACTGAGCTGCATTCATAGCAGCATTTTAATTGAAATCAAAACCTCTACAGAGAGACTTAATGAGTCATAATTTTTATATTATCCCATAGTCCACTTAAGGACCCCGGCTCCTTTGGTCACTTAGGTGAAAAACAAACAATTATTGGTTTGAGCAGCAGTGAGTCTACTTGTCCAAATGAGGGTTCTGACCACTCTGCTGTTGCTGTCTCCCTCAGGAGAGCCTGGGGGCAACTCATTCAGGATGAGGGTCCTCTGAAAATCAGCTAGAACGACCATCTCCTGACCTGTGAGTGTGTGTGGTCAGTGTCGCAGCCCTGTGCTTCACCATGGTGATGCCCCCTGCAAGCTTGGAGTGGCTGTTCTGATCATATGCTTTGGTCTATGGATATGTGGTTCACTGGCCAGCTAGAATTTATTGCCTTGTACTAATACTTTAAAAGTGCCTTTTGATTTTACTTATACAAAAGCTAGTCACATAGTATATAATGAACTCCACTGTGCCCATCATTCATAACCAGTATTTTTCAGCTCATCACCAAACTTTCAATTTATGTCTCATAATTTTTCATCATTATTTTATCCATAAATACTCACTAACTATGTATGTCTGAAATATAAGGCCTCTTTAGTACTTATTTAAAAAACATGATCATTATACTGATTTCTACAAGGAAACAGGTGAAATTCTTGGGACCCAGTGTAACATGGTAACATTTCCTAAGAGAGTGACACGTTAGAATACACCACACAGACACCAATAACTGTGTGTGGGTTGAGTTAATTTGATTGTGGTAATCATTTTATAATGTATATGTCTTAGTTAGGGTTATTATTGCTATGATGAAACACCATGACCAAAAGCAAGTTCAGGACAAAAGAGTTTATTTGGCTTACCCTTCTACATCATAGCCCATCACTGAGGGAAGTCAGGGCAGGAACTCAAAGGGCAGGAACCTGGAGGCAGGAGCTGATGCAGAGGCCGTGAAGAGTACTGCTTACTGACTTGCTCTCTATGGCTTGCTCAGCCTGCTTTCTTATAGAAACTAGTGCCTTCATCCCAGGGGTGGCCCCACCTACAGTGAGCTGAGCCCTCCCACATCCATCACTAATGAAGAAAATGCCCTATAGGCTTGTCTACAGCATGATCTTATGGTGACATTTTCTCTATTGAGGTTCCCTCCTCTCAGATGATTATAGCTAGTGTTAAGTTGACATAAAACTAGCCAACACAGTACACATATTCCAAATCATCACATTGTATACTTGAATATATACAAATTTTCATTTGTCAATTATATTATTAGGGAAAACATAAAGTGTAAAACAATAAGGAAAAATTAGAACTGTTTGATCCTTGTAGCTTTAGCACACTATGGTATATAGTAGACACTCAATAAATACTTTTCTAATAATTGAGTTAATAAAGGGTGAAATTAATGAATGTGTGTCAAGAGGAAGGAAGATTTAGATTACTGACCATTGCAGTAATCAGACATAACATTCCTGGAAGTGGGACATGGTTCTGTTAGAGGCTCAGTACCTCTTCAGCAAGAACACTTGCTGCTCTTCCAGAGGACCCAAATTCAGTTCCCAGTACTCACATGGCGGCTTTCAACCATCTATAACTCCAGTTCTAAGGGATCTGATGCCCTCTTCTGGCATCTGGTAGCACTACACACATATTGTACATATACATATGTGCAGGTAAATCACTCATACACATAAAACAAACAAACAAACAAAAAAATATTTTTAAAAGATGAAGTAAGAGCCAGGTGGTGGTGGTGCACGCCTTTAATCCTAGCACTCAGGAGTCAGAGTCAGGTGATCTCTCAGTTTCAGGCCAGCCTGGTCTACAGAGCGAGTTCCAGGACAGTCAAGGCTACACAGAGAAACCCTGTCTCGAAAAGCAAACAAACAAAGTAATAAGAAGGCAAGCCTTTCTGAAGGAGACAGATTTTCATGGCTCTGCAATCTGGTCTCAGGTTTCCATTTTGATGAGCTGAGACATGGAGATGCATTTCTCAGAAGTCCTCATTGAGGTGGCTGCTTCATGGGAGCATGGCAGACAAAGACTGTCAGGGCCTGAAAACCAGGAAGAAGCCATGTTTGTACCTTTGACTTGGTTTAATATTATTTATTTCAGTTTTAATAGTCCTTTCTTTGGCTTGGTTAAGCATTCCAACATCATCTCACCTATGCCCAGGGTTGTTCAAGGTAAACCTGTGTCCTAGGTATTGGATAAGAGAGGCCAAGGTGAGGCAGCCAGTTTGGTAGCAGTGACCTTAAGCAGGTCCCACAAGAGGAACTTGCCTCAGGGTTTGAAGTCTTAGAGCTCTCTCATTCAGAGAGTCTCTTTCTAGGGATAATCTCAGGAAGTCTTATTTTTATTTTTAAAAAGTCAGGATATTTCCCTCATGGGTTAGTGAGATGTTATCCACCCCACATTCCTTGAATAAGTTCATATGTTAATGAGTGTCTAGTTCGCTCTCTGTTGCTATGATAAACACCACCACCAAAAGGCAATTTGGGAAGGAAGGAGCTTATTTCATCTCGTGGTTTACTGTTCATCGTCGAGGGAAGTTGGGGAAGGAGCTCAAGGCAGGAACCTGGAGGTAGGAACTGAAGCAGAACCCGGAGCAGGTGCTACTTACTGGCTTGCTCCCCATGGTTTGATCAGGCTGCTTTCTTATAGAATCCAGCACTGCCTGCCTGAGGGTAGCACCACCCACAGTGGACGTGGCCCTCCCACATCAATAATTAATCAAGAGACTTCCCCAGAGACGTGCCCACAGGCCAATCTGATGGAGGTAATTCCTCATTCAGTCAAGGTTTCCTCTTCCCAGGTGACTCTAGTTTGTGTTAAGTGGATAAAAACCAAGCATTGCCATGGCTTCTGCCTACTGAGACAAGCGAGTATCCTGTTTGGGTGAATAAAGACTAAGGTGTGGCTGCTGATTATAAGGCGTTAAGGGTCTAACACATACCAACTACATCTTCAAACCTACAAAAATCATATCCTGCTGAAATTTCACAGGTGCTTCTTTCTCACAGTAAACCTGTTAGTGTAGGGACATCTCTTACCTTGAACTGTTTGCATCAGCTACAGTGAAATATGGTCATGAGAGAGGCGAACAATTAGCACTCAGTCATTGCAGCTTCCTTATGGGTGCTACCCCGATGAAAGGCATTCCACACTACCTTGGGGTGGGATCATGTTAGGAATTTGGTTATTTGGGCCAATGTATTTCCATATGCAAAAATAAGAATACTTTTATCTAGATAACACGCCCTTCCTGCAGAACCTTGGGAAGTGAATTTGTTTTCTTGATTTCTATTTTGTATACATTTTGGTCAGACTAGAGCCCTGAAAAAAACAAGAGATGATTAAACTTAAGCTTCTGTTATTCAGCAGTTCATGTGGAACAGTGAAGTGTATGCGTTCATATTGTTTGGGTTGATGTATTTGTGTTATTTTTGCTTTGCCTTCACTGGGTTGTGTGTTGGAGTGGGGTGAGTGGGAGGAGAGCCAAACATGACTTGTTTCTGGATTGGATTGTTAGTGGGAATGTTCCTGCCGCTTAGAGAGGAGACACATTAGGCAAAACCATGTTTCCTTCTGACCCTGTGGCATCAGGAAATTTCACAGTCCTTTAGTCTCTGGACAGACTGGGTTTACACAGTCTTGTATAGTATGTGCTCTTCAAAATGGAAAGAGTGCCGAGGGTGATCCTTAAAATAAGACCCAACACATCCTGGGCCCCTGGGTAGAAGGCACGGGTGTAGCCCTGATAGATTTCAATGTGCCAAGAGTGTGTCAGATCATGGCAATGCGCCCATTGCTTTGACAGGATGGGGTCCCCATGTGCAGGTTACTTCTAGGGATTTTTTTGATGACAGTCTCTCACAATTCCAGGGACAACTAGCAATTCAGACAGAGTTCATGCAGCCTCAAGCACCTTTGCTCTCTGAATTGGTTGTTCTTGTTTAGTTTTGCTTGGCCGAAGGAACCTTTATAGAACTTGAGGGGACCACGCACAGTTTCTGCAGTCACACACAAAGCCCGGTCCTCCAGTGTCTCTTTATTCCTTCAGCGTCTATAACCTTCCCTGGTTGTTTTGTGTCTGGGGCACAAGCTTGCCACCATTAGAATTACCAGCAATTAAGGAGGTGTCCCTTAAGAGAAAGATGAGGACGAGATGGCTTTGAGCATTTTATCTCTAGCCAGATAACAGGTCTGTCTGCTACTTCTTTAAATAAAAGTGAAGCCTTTTAAGGTTAGCTCTGGAAGGGAGCAGATTACAGGCACAGGGATGTTCGTGCAGATCTACTTGTTCATCTAACCTTTACAGTTCCTCAGGCAATGAGAGTACTCCATGATCCACATACAGCTACCAATCTAGCTATCCCAATATTCGGAAGGGGCAATTAAACTCCCCAACGATGAAGACTGTAACAGCCCTATTCTGGAACTCATTCTGTAGACCAGACTGGCTTTGAACTCACAGAGATCTGTCTGTGTTATTATGAGCACGTATTAGATTCCATCTGTTTTATACTGAGTGCATCCATGCTGTGTCCATCAAGGCCCTTTTGGGTAGAAGGGCTAGAAATCCAACTTACCTTAGCATAAGCATCCATTTACTGGAAGGGCCCAGGTTGAGTTTCATGAGCAAACCAACCACCATGAGATAAACTGACCCCTTTCACCACATGCTTCTACCGTGAAGTATGGTGTCACCAGCAGACTAAAGCAACAAGACCAAGCAAGCACGAGCTGGAGCCTCTGAAGCTGTGAGCCAGAAACTTTTCTTCCTTGTAATCGACTCTTTCGGCTGATTGTCATAATAATGTACATCAGGTCATGTCATGCTCAAGATAATCCAATGAAGCAAATACATTCATAGGTAAGGACCCCAAGGGGAAAGAACGGCTAAGTAGATTGAGCAAGGGCATACAGGTGGTGAGAGAAAACCTAGAGTTCTCTTGAATTCCAGCCACTACACCATTTGGTCATCTCTACTGCCTTGACAATTTCTCCTCAATCTGTACATCATAGTGTCAGAAATCCATTTGCACATCAGGAAACCATTTTCAACCCCTTGCTCTCTTTGAGGAGAGGCCACCTTGGCATCAAAGGCCCTTTGAAGCGTATGTTTACTTCTAGAGCAGTGGTTCTCAACCTGTGGGTCTCAATCCCTTGGGAGTACAGCTCAGATATCCTGCATATCATATATTTACATTATGATTCGTGGCAGTAGCAAACTTACAGTTATGAGGAAGCAACAAAAATAATTTTATAGTTGGGGGTCACCATAACTTGAGGAACTGTATTAAAGGGGGGCAGCATTAGGAAGGTTGAGAACCACTGCCCTAGAGTATCTAGCCTAAACCAAACCAGGCATTTATTAGGATGCTTAGCTGGGCTGGACCCAGGGCTCAGAATGATGTTGGGTCTTTAATTTTTCTCTCCATCTTTCAGCAAGGGTTCCCTCAGAGGCTTTCTGCTGGCTATGCCCTTAGATAGGTCTGGTATAAGAAATATAGTTGATGACATTCTAAACCTTTAAAAGAAAAGAGATCATTCGTATATTTTGTGGAAGGGCTCTAAGGACACCTTGGGCGTTTGCCCACCATGTCAGTCGGCTGTCCTTTACTATGACCAAGTCCTTGAGACAATCAGGGGGAACGGTTTTTAGCAACTCACAGCCTCTGAGGTTTCAGTCCATGTCTGCTCGGTCCTGTTGCTTTGGGTCTGTGGTGGGGCAGTACACTGTGGTGGCAGTTGTGTGGTAGAAGAGTCTGTTCACCTCATGGGGGCAAGGAAACAGAGAGAGGAAGAAGTCAGGTCCCTAATAACCCCTTCAAGAGGGTGCTTCCAAGACCCTGACTTCCTCCCATGAGGAAGAAACTATTGAACTCTCAAAAATGCTCCTGGCTGGAGATGGAACCTTGAACGCACATGGGCCTTTGGAGAGCATTCAGGATACAAACCCCAACACCCACCATAGTGACAAATACTCCAGGGCTGTGTGGAGCCTGGGAGATGGTGGGCCTACCCCGGGAAAGGATGGGCTGTTAAGACCATTTCCATCGATTTCTAGCAAGGTAGAATCATTAGGATCCGGAGCCATAGGGCCGGAGGGCCATATCTCTGTTTCTTACTGTCCCCTGGTACCCCGTTTGTAACAGTGCTTGCTCATTGGACCTCTTTTCTTCTCCACGGGGGCTGTCAATGCCTGCAGAACCAGAATTTGGCCTTTCATTTCGACACCCCAGCATTTAGCTTAGTGCCTGACATATGGTAGGAGTTCAAGAAATATTTACTGAATGAATGTTATATACCGCTATGGTTTATATAGTTTACAATGCGGTAGTTAAAATTATAAGCATTCTCCAAAGGTCTGTCTAGTGTGGGCCACGATAATAAAAACTGGAACTCAAAAGCGTCTGTATAATTTATCGGTAAATTATAAGTACTTCGCCAAAAAAATTTTTGTGTGCACCTCATTTCAAATCAGACATCATGAAAATTTATGTGCCACATGTTATAAGCCTTGCACTCAGCTGGGTGCAGAGGAGGTGAGGGAGGCTGCAGGAATAGAGGGGAGGTGCAGCCTATGTGGAGCCTCTGATCTTGTGGAGAGACAGGATAACCACGACAATTAGCGAACCTCTCGAGGACGACATGTAATAAGTTTCTCCATTTAAGCTCTGGTGCTCGCTGGGGAGAAGTCTAGGGTCTCTTCAGGTTCCCAGGAGGAACTTGGGGACATATTCAAGGCAGGGTTAGAGGAGCAATAAGAAGAGCTGGGAAAAAAAAAGTGACATGTGGAAAGGTTAAAGACTTTGGATGACTCAGGTTGGAGAAGAGAAGGCTGAGAGGAAACTGAATCATTTTCTTCAAGACAAAGAAGGGCTCTGGCTGGGGGATGATGGCCAGCTGTCCTCCGTTGCCTCTGCATGCGGAGCAAAGGGAACTGGGCTTAGACCGGAGGCAGGGCTAAGATTAGAGAGCAGGAAGAACTTGGCAGTGAAGGATGTTGTATAACCTACTTTTTGAGACAACTTGAGGACTGAAGAGACTCCCACACTCCTGGTCTGGGCCCAGTGGACAAGTACGCGGGGCTGATCCGGCTGGCTGGTTGCAAACGGAGGAGGAGGTGGTCCTGTGGCTGCCTCTCTGTGTCCTCGATTTCCCGTTGGAAGTTTAGTTCCCAAATTTTGGAGCTGGCAAGGCGGCACCTCCCCCACCCACCACACACTCACTGCACCAGTGTTCCTGGGCTGGGTAATAATGCCTGTCATTTCCTCTCCCGGGGGAGTGGGGCTGCAACCGCCCTGACAGCCCCGAGGGATTGAAGGCAACTAAAAATAGTGCATTAAATATAATCTGTTGAGGGGCACATTTGCATTGCTTTTCTTCCCCCTTGCCTATCTCTCCATCCTTATTGGTGTGCCAGGCCTGGGTCTAGCTCTGGGCATTGAGAGACAGGTTCTGGGTACCAGCTGTTCTCACTGAGTGGTAGAAGGATTGGCACTCTTCGAGATCTGGGGGAGCAATCCGCCAAAAGTATAGTGGAGGGTCCTCAGGGTGCTCCTGGCACACCTCTCCATTTCCCCCTGGGCTTCTGGGTCCTTCAGAACCCTTCCATGAGAGAAGAGGAGTTGGAAGTGGGGGAGGCAGTGTTGACAAGGAGAGCCAGCCAGGGCTTTGTTCTCCCATCAGCCACTTCCGTCTGCTACACAATCTCTCTGAGGTTAAATATTAATTAAGAGCAGAATGACAGTGAGAACGGAACAGTGTCACTTTCTGTCCCAACATAAATGCTAATTTCCTTACAGGTATAAAGTAACTCTGGGGTGGGATTGGCAGCCCAGAGATCCTAGCTGGAGAAGGAAAGGAAACAGGAGATGGATGGTGAGGGTCGGGGGGTCATCATAACTACTAAGAGGGTCGTGAAGCAGGGAAGATCTGGGTGCTGGCATTTGAGAGGAAAGCCTGGCTGATTACAGAGGACATGGTTCCACTGAAGTTCTAGGCTCTCTCCTTCTAAAAACAGTGATCTGAGAAGTCAGAATAGTGGCATCTCCTTTCACTTCTATTAGACAGGGTTCTTTATTTGTGTTCTTTACACAAATCTCTTAAGATTAAAAAAATAATTATAACATACACCCAGGCTTGATGCCTCAGGCCTGTAGTCCAACCACTTGGGAGGCTGAAGCAAGGAGATTCTATAGGTTCAAGGCTGCCTTGTTTAGCTTTGGGAGATTTGTATCAAAATAAAAAGTTGAAAAAGGGCAGTGGATATAGCACAGTGGTAAAGTACTTGCTTAGCATGCAAGAGGCCATAGGTTAATACCCAGATAGCAAAACCCACCACCAACAGAAAATGAACAAAGCAACAGGAATGTAACAAACTATATATATATATATATATATATATATATATATATAGTCAGTATTTGACACTGAGTCTCCTCTTGCAGTAGATCAGGAATGCCAGTGTACCCAATAGAGTCCTGTGACTAAGAGACTATCTTGGCAAAGTCCGGGGCACGTTCCTGTAACCTGTGTGTTCTGGAGTAAAGTGAGGCTCTGAGCCTGAACTTTATGTATTTGCTTTGACAGTTTATCAGACTCTGGAAACTGCTCATGTGCACATAGGCAGGTATTTGGAGACAGAGTTGCGGGTTTCTAGCGGGGCTACTGGATCTACAGTGTCATTCTCATCGTGTAATATTTATCAGTCGAGGCACCCCATGCTTAAGATGTCTGCTATATCCCTTGCTGAACGACTGCATTCTAGGCAGGAAGAGGAAAAAGAGATGAGTCAGAGAAACAGGTAAACGGGTTAATGAGTTTCCCTAGAAATTCCCTTCTAACTTACCGGTGGAAGTAAGAGAAACCTGCCAGAGAGACTGGAAAATATAATCTTCTAGCCGACTACATGTAGCTCCACATAAAACCAGTGTTTTTGTTACTGAAGAGCAAAGAGGAGCAAATGGAAGATGACCAGAAGTTTCTGCTATTCTCTGCCTCAGAAAAGATAAGAACATTTGATGCTGGGAAGAGAGATGTTAGGAAGATTCCAAGTCCAAATCCTCAGACAACACCAATGGAAGGGAGGTGCTTGGCCTTGAAATGGCTGCTTAGGTTTGAATCTTCTCAGCCTCTCCTAAGCTCACAATCAGGCTTCTGAAGCTGGTTGTTTAACTGAGGCTGGCAGGGCTCAGTCATTTGAAAGGGGGCTTACAAAGGAGATGCTTATCTTACTCAGCTATGAATTCTGGAAACTACAGCATCAATCTGCCGGGCCAGATGTGCCCCCTGATGAATAGTGGCATGATTGTTATGGGGTATAAAAAAAACTGCTTTTTTTTTAAAGAAAAAAAAGATCTGAGACCTCCTCCACAAAAGGGAACTTATACCTATTACTTTAAATCTGTTCAAAAGCCCAGGGCTGAGGAGGTCCTAGGTCCGAGCAGGCAACCCATGATTGTTGTTTTGCTCAATGGACATGATATCAAGTCACTTTCCAAATATTTTCATTCGTACCTATAGATTAGTGCTGCTGTCTGCCTTGGCCAGAGTAGCGTTTGACTGAAGTGAACAATGGTTAACCGATTGTTTACTCATAACCGATAGAAGTCCTAAGAATAAAGTGACTGTTGAGGTCAGTCCTAAATAGACATCTATATAACCCCAAATCCTGAGCCTCAGGGATCATCATAAAGGGGATGGGAAGCGGGTAAGTGCTAGGGGATGTAGAAGAGTGCTGGGAAAACAGTCCTCTGGACATGACATGGCCACAGGACTCACGAACTCACAGCAGCTGTGACTAATTACCTGGACAAGATCTGTACAAGATGGAAGCCGTGAACATTCCATCATGGATATGAGAGGAGCTCACGGGGCCCTACCTTCAGCTGAGGAGCCCTTCTTGGATGCTGAGGGAGGGCAAGTCATTTTCTGTGTAGGTGCAGTTACTAGTAAATTACCCATGCTTTAGCAAATAAGCCCTCGTTCACGCTCATGAAATCAACCCTAATCAATCTCAGTGGGCCACACACGAAAAAGAGCAACAATAAAGGACCATGCAGATAGGAGAAGGACATGTTGGGAAGAGGAAGGGGTTCAGTGGGAGAAGGATGGAAGAATATGACGGGGAGCTTGAAAGTGAACAGAATACATTAGACCTGTATGAAGCTGTCAAATAATAATGGCGATAACAACGATAAGAATAAAAGAGGCGCTGGTTTCACCGAGGAGCGTAGCTTGGCAAGGGAGCTTTGTGGTGTGTATCTAGGAATGGCTGTGCTTGGTCCCTGGTAATCATCATCCTAGCAGCACTTTGCTCCCTACATCTGGAACAGATGGACAAAGGAAGAGGAGACATTTCTCTCTCCTTGAAAAAGCTACAATCGGGAAAGACGTAGGAGGGCGAATTGAAAGTCTGTCTGCTTAGGACCACAGGGAGGGGGTGTGCTCAGTTCAAGTTGATTCTCTTAGTTCTTTGCACCTTGGCACAAGCTGGTCTGTCTGACGTCAGTGGACGTCTGTAGTGGACTCTCAACCCTTCTCCAAGGGTCTGCTCTAAGAAGCCATCCTTAAGTACTCTCCCTCACCCTCTCTATCCCGACCCTATCCTAGGAGCCCTCTTGCAACTCTGTCTCATATCTTCATTACCCTATTCATCATGTTGTTTAAAGTCTCTTCCTTCACAGGGATAGAGCTCTCTAGTGGTAGACAAGGTTTCATGGCATATACTTCTTAGTGAGGCTCAGTATGTGCCTGGTGGGGAATAGATAAAGTTTTTTATTTGTTTTTCATTAAAATTTTTTCTTTGTTTGGTTTTTTGAGACAGGGTTTCTCTGTGTAGCCCTGGCTGTCCTGGAACTCACTCTGTAGACCAGGATGGCCTCAAACTTGGAAATCCTCTAGCCTCTGCCTCCTAAGTATTGGGATTAAAGGTGTGAGCCACCATCATCCAGCTTATTTATTTTTTATTGAAAATAGATTATTTTCTCACATAATATCCTGATTGTAGTTTCCCCTGCCTCTACCCCCCCCCCCAGTTCCTCCCCACCTCTCTTCCCACCCAGATCCACTCCATTTCTGTTTCTCATTAGAAATGAACAAGCTTCTAAGAGATAATATTAAAATACAACACAATAAAATATAGTAAGATGGCTGAGCAATGGTGGTGCCTGTAATCCCAGCACTTGAGAGGCAGAGGCAAGTGCTGTGAGTTCAAGGCCAGCCTGGTCTGCAAAGAGAGTCTCAGGACAGCCAGGGCTGTTACACAGAGAAACCCTGTCTTGAAAAACCAAATAAAGATATGATAAAACAAAAACTATCACATTGAAATTTAAAGGGTATTAAGGAGCAGCTACTATGAGCAAAACATTACAAAAGCAAGAAAGGAGCTAGCATTAAAAGGCATGTAGACATCAGCTTCTAGAAGCACAGAGACAGAAGACTCAACTATTGGTCTCGTGAAAAGGCAGTGGTATAAGGGTCTGGGATTTTAGAAGAGAAGGTAGCCTAGGAAGGTAACACAGGTTTCTGTGATGACTCGCAGGAAAAGTCACACATGTGTCTGGGAGACCTGGGAGGGAACGAACCAGTGCAAAGGAGAAAGCCGCAGCGCGTCTAGACGTCAGGTGTTTGGGGTCTCGAAGTGTTTCTATTTGGTTGATTTTTTTTTTTTTTTTAAGAAAAGAAAACTGGTGCTGTATGTGTTAGGTTGGTTTCGAGGTTTGTCCTTTGCCTTTCCTGGAAGAATACTGTGCTGTCATGTTCCTGTGTGGCTGGAAGGTGCTGGTGAAGGTCTCAGAACTGGTCTGTGGTGCTGCTAGGGGAAAAAAGAGGCGGCAAGAAGCTGGCTGGGTTGGGATCTGGCGTGGTTATCGCTTCAATCCGCTTCGATCCGCGTATTTGGGAGGACCTTGGGAAGGAGGGCTCTCATTAGGTTCTCCCCTCACCCTTTCTTTTTCTGTCTCTCTTAAAATACCCCGTGTTCTTGCAGCAGTGTGGCTGCTAATCTAAAATAAAAACAGCAGGAAATGTAAATGGTCAGGTTCTCCTAGCAACAGGAGCCAGCCCACGCAGGGCGTGTAGAGCAGAGCAAAACTGTCCTGTGGCTGAGATGCCGGTGGCTGGGGTGAGGAGAAAGTCTCCTCTTCCAGCTGCCCTCCTCTAACTTCTGGGAGGGGCTGATTAGTAGGCAGCCACCTGCTGGGCAGAGGAAACCTGTGAGTTGGATTGTCAGAGGACCAAGTGTGGAGAGAAGGTGCAGGAAGAAGAGCCGGGCTCAGAGAGCAATGCCCTAGTGTGACACCCTTCCCTAGTGGGGTGGCTGGAGCCAAATCTCTCAGAGAACTTGCTGCAAGAGGGATAACTCCGTGAGTGGCTAGACGGCTGCTGGGAAGGGCCTTGGGTTTGTGAGCACGCTTATGTGGTTCATGGGCGACCAACCCGTGGAACTTCGTCGTTTCCAAAGTTAGGAAATGAAAGAAGATGTCAGGTAGTTCGGGTTCCTAAGTACAGAGATCCACACCGGGAAGCTGCAAAGACAGACTCTCTAAGACATCTGGTTTAATCCCTTGCTCTGAAGGAAGAAACTGAGGTCAAGGGAGGTAAGTGAATTTCCCAGGACACAGAAGTAATTAGTGACGGAGGAGGAATTGGAGAACAGGGTTCCAGGCTGAGACATTTCATCTGAAGTAGAAGCTGCTGACATCCCTCCTCTGCTCACAGCTTGATAATTAGAAGACATGATAACCTTGCTGGGCCCCTGGGGGGAAAAAAACCCCAGTCATCTTAGGCACTTCCAAAAAGGCTGAAGACATTTGAGCGAGAAACTAGGGGTGGCCACGAGCCCAGAGAGGTGCCATGTAAAAGTGAGAATGTAAAGTGAAAGAGGCATGAGCTGGGGCTGACAGCAAGAACACCAGGCGTTGTTCTTGGCACACCTTGGTGGGGTGGGGTCATTCCTGGAGAAAAGGGAGGAAGAACACTTCTTTGCCTGGGAAACTGGAGAAGGTGACTACAACTTGTTCAAGAGGACTAACCCAAATGGACTGGAGACAGAACCTTGGAAAAGATTCTGGCTCCTGGAATCCCAGAGAGGCCTGCGTACCTTAGATGGTGTGGATCCCTGTTACATAAGCAACTCCTTCATTACTCACACCCTGGCTTGCTTCTGCAATACTCCTACAGCATCTCACCTAGAAAACACCAGGGAGAGAAGGGTTTAGTTCCAGCTGGATACTGGAGACTTGGGTACACGGTTGCTCCTACGGGTCCCAGGGGTAGAGAAAACAAAGGCATCAGGAAAACCAGTGTATCCGGAGCTTGATTTCAGAGCCACTGGCCTACGTGTGATCTCTCTATGCGTATCTGAGTGCTTCGCTTCCCCACAGACATCCTCACAGCACCTGAGATGTCTGTCTTCAGTTCTTGTTTTTCTATGCTGCCTCACCCATCCTGGCCAAAGTCCCAAATGGAGGTGAGCAGCTGAGGACTAGAAGGATCATGGACTATTAGTGTCTGTAGCCTGACTCCAATTTTAGGTTATCAACTATGTGATCTTTGACAACTTCCCTAGCTCCTGAGTATCGACTCCTTCAACTGTAAAATGAGGGCAATGAGTCTATTTCAAAGAACTATGTGAAAAACTAGTATAGCCAGACATACAATAGGCACTCAACAAATACTGCTTTCTACACTTCTTACTTGTGGTTGCAGTTGCTCAGAGACCAGGTGGGAGATTCAACTGCTATTGCCAAGACAGGGAATGCTATTTTCCAGGTAGCCCAAGATGGAGCTGTGATTACAATTCTTTCTCACACCAAAATGGCTTTGCTCTTATAATTGGTGGAATCAGCTTTCATGGGTTGATCTGGGCATGTCATTTCTCTGTCTTGTTTTCTGTCGTTGTATCCCCCAGTACAGCAAGCATACAGTAGACATTTGCTGAAGCTGTTTACATATCAAAAGATACATCAAACTATGGATAGCCAATTGACAAAAGAATATCTAAAGCAGTGAGGGGATGTTTGGTCTGTTTTAGGGTTCTCTCTGAGGCTAGGTCTAGGAAGACAGCCTTTCAAGCGGTAACCCTACTGTGGACAGCTCCTTCACTCAATGAAGACAACAGGGTTGCAAGGGCTCTTGTAAGTAGATTTTGAAGAGGTAGGGGAGAGAGAGAGAGAGAGAGAGAGAGAGAGAGAGAGGAGAGAGAGAGAGAGAGAGAGAGAGAGAGAGAGAGAGAGAGAGAGAGAGAGTCTGTTTGTGTCTCTCTGTCTGTGTGTTCCAGCAGCACAGATGAAGACACATTTCACCAAAGTCTCTTCCAAGGAATTTGTTCTTTTCTCTTAGTTATGACTCCAGACCCCCTCCACCTCAGTCTGCCTGACTGTCTCTCCCTCTCATACACAGAGCTGTGAGTTTGGATTTTGATCCTGCCATTTTATCTCTAGTTCCTATTACTGTGAGTAGCGCTGGCTTGTTCGTTGTTTCCTTGATGCTGGAGTTGTGAAAAAAAAAATCAGTGTCCCATTGCTGAGATGGTGGCTCCTGCATCGAAAGGGACTCTGCACTGGACCTCTGGGGAATCCCAGAGACAACCTACCATTGTGCTCAGCAGGTGAGGTCCCCAGAGAATCACAGCCCACCCCTCCTGGGAAGTGTACACCTGCTGAGCTCACCACATCTCCTGGAGTGCCAAAAGCACCGGAGTTTAGATTCCTTTCCCTTTCCCTCCTGCACAAACACATTCCACTCATTCATCAGAGATTATAATTGCAGACTTCCACAGTGAGAAACACGGCGTTTGACTTTTCCTTTCTGAAATAAAGGTCCTGGCTCCCAGGAATGAAGCTGCCTGATATCATTATCTGTGAAACTGGTGGAAAGTAAGAGAGTCGTATTTCTCTTCATGGGTGGGAAATCAGGTCAGGCTCTGCCAAGGTATAGCAAACTCCCTCAGGCTGTAGAGAACATGTTCTGGTTTCTGCCCAGAAAAACTATAGAGGAAAACTGTGGCTGCCTACTACTGAGTATCAGGGGAAAAGCAGAGATATTTTTAACATACGGAATATCAGTGAACAGAATGCTTAGGAACTAGGAAACTTATTCCAATAAATACGAAGCATATGCTCTGCTCAAAGCAAACCCAGCTTTTGCTATATACAAATTTCACAAAGGAAAAATATGTCGGAAATTGCATTATCTGATGGAAAGTGGGCTACTATACCATTGACTGCAGGAGTCCTGGAAGATGGAGTGGGTAAGTGGCTAAGTGGGTCAGGGTGCTGGAGTCCTCAGCCGTCTTGTCTGGGAGGTCTGGGATAGTTGTGGGCCCTCTGGCACAGAAGACACCCACTCCAACACCCTCGTTTGTGATGACAGGGGACTCCAGCAGCCATCAGAGCGTCATCTCTAGCTTCTCTACTCTGAATTGTCAGGCATGCAAAATGCCTGTCTTGGTGGCAGAGATTCCCAGGTTTAGAAAAAAGCAAAACAAAACATAACATTTTGGATTTTATGTGACAGGTTCTTCTTCTTGCAACTAAGGAAGGCAATTTGTATTCATCTCATTAGCGAGGTGCTAGTAATTGGGGGATATTAATTTTATTGCTAACCCTGACAAATATTTTACTCTCTCCTGTAGTGGGTAATTGCATCCCCAACAGCTTCTTCTTTGTGCTGCCAGATGGAAAGGATGTGTGTTTGCCATTTTCATTAATACAATTAGTACCTCAGCATCTCGTCTGCCCCCACTCTAGCTGCGCACTGCCTGGGTCCTGGAGGAGGGAGAGGAGGAGGAGGAGAAAGAGGAGGAGGGGGCCAGCCTGCCTCGGACTTAGGTGCTGGGGAGGCTGTGCCCAGGGGTTGGCAGAGAGCTGCTGAGAACCGCTGTTGAGAGCCAGCAAGCCCAGCGCCTGGAGGCTGCCAAGCGCTAAACCACAACAATAACACCAGTGCCGCCACCACCACCACTGACAACTGTGTGGTTAGGGAGCAACAACTCATTATGCTGCCTAGAACTCCCCGGGGCATCAGCACAGTCCCAGGAGGGCGTGCACTCGCGTGTGGGCGCCTCTGACACCTTGGCTCCGGGACTGCCTGACAGTTGATGCCCCTGCTGCAGCTGGCCTCTACTTGCGCTCTGCACTCTTTTCTGTCCATGCAGCAGCTCTGCAAGGAGGGCCTGGGAACATGGTTGCCTGCTCCTCCTCCTTTGGGAAATGGTGCAAACACCATGCTTTTGCTGCCTGGGCCTGCACATTGCGACCAGATCACACTCTTTCCTGCTTTCCCACTCCAAAGGCTGCTAACTGTTCCGAAGTTTTCCTGTGCTCTTTGCTTCTCAGCCACTGCACACTCAGCTGGTCAGACATTCACTGTTAATGCATTTCTTGAAGAGATGGAGATGGTGGTTGAAGCCATAGGGTACATGGACTTCAACCTGTGTGTCAAGTCACAGGATGCCAAATAAAAAGGCCAGTGCCATGTGTGGATCAGCCTACCTCCAGTTGTTGGCCAGGGGTACCCTGGAGACCCCACCTACCCAATAATACATTGTTATTGCTTTTGGTTGTCCACTTGAGCGTGATGGTAAACTCTTGCTGCTGAAGACGCCACAAAACATAGCCAGAGGACTATAGTAAGCTTCGTTGTTGGCTGCCAGCTTACAAATAACAACACGGAGATTTCTTAATGATAAAAGCTAGGCCTTAGCTTAGGCTTGTCCCACTAGCTCTTATAACTTAAATTAGTCCATTTATATTAATCTACATTTTGCCTCATGGCTTTTTACCTTTCTTTCATTCTGTATGTCCAATTCCCCCCATGTCTTGTTGGCTCTCCTCTGTGCCTCAATTATCTTCTACTTCCTCTCTGCCCGCCTATACCTCCTGCCTAGCTATTGGCTGCTCAGCTCTTTATTAAACCAATCACAACAATATATCTTTGCATAGTGTACAGATATTCCACAAGACAGGACTGTGAGAAATCAAGTTGCTACTGACCAGGAAACTTCCTCTCTGAAGCAGCTTTGTAGGCTGTGGGAGTACAAAAGTTAAATAAAGTCTTACCCAGTTGTGAATTATAATGGCAAGCATGGCAAGATGTGCTCCTGGGTGCAGCTGTGGCCTGCCTGTTATGGGGCTAACCAGCTGATCTGTGATTGGATTTAAGGCCTGCTCTTCAGGAGGAAATGTGTGCCTGGTACCGTGAATCCACATAGGAATCCATGGCTGGTACCCAGGGGTAAAACTGTTACTATTATCTGGCTGAATGGACATAGTATCAAACTACCATCTACACTTGCATCTCTCTATCAATGGACTGATGACTGTAGTTTTTTTTGTGCAATGAATGGGCCATTAGTGCAAAAACTCACAACTGTTCAAAATGTAGAATAAATGTCCGTGGAGTGCTCAGGCACAAATGAGACCTCTAACTCACCCCTTCTCCTCCCACGGCCCAGAGACCACTGTGAAAGAGGAGGCAGGAAGGTTGTAGGGAGTAATAGAGTGAAACGATGCCTTTTGGACATGACAGGGCCGGCTCTACTCCTGAACTCATGGCAGTTGTAGATGCCGATACCAGACCTGCTCAAAATCAAGCCGGTCAATATTCCAGCACGGAGAGGGGAAGAACTGACAAGCCCCATCCTCAGCGGAGATGCTACTAACAGTTGATGGCTGGGGGACAGACAGTAAATTTGATGTAATGGTGCGGTCTCTGATAGGTCAGCCATGTTCCAGTGTGGCCCTACATTCATGGGTATATGAGTAACACAAATCGGAATTAGTGGGCTACTACTAAAAAGAAGAAGAAGAAGAAGAAGAAGAAGAAGAAGAAGAAGAAGAAGAAGAAGAAGAAGAAGAAGAAGAAGAAGAAGAAATGCAGGGGGCAGGAGTTAGGGGGAATGTGTTTGAGTGGAGGTGTATCCAGGAGAGGATGAAGATGATCAAATGCATTATATGCATGTACGAAATTCTCAAAAACATTTAAAAAGATTCATAAATATGTATTTACTTTGAAAACCAGAAAAATAAAAACAAAAAGATTTCCAAGAAAGCACATTCATAATCCCCTGGCTGTTAGCTAGTGCTGCCCATGGCTATCACTGATACACTGGAGACAGATGGCTTAAATGACAACTGTCTATGTCTCCCAGTTCTGGAGGTTGAGAGACCAAGATCTAGGTGCGGGCTAATCCAGTGTCTCTGGAGAAGGCTGTCTTCCTGATCTACAGACAACGGTCTTCTCTGTGTGTCCTCCCACAGTGGTGAGGGAAGACATCAAGGAAACCAGTTCTACTTGTTTTTGTTTTTGTTTCGAGACAAGGTCTCACTATGAAGCCCACATGGGCCTGAAACTCACTCTGTAGCCCAGGTTGGCCTTAAACTTGTGAGTGATCCTCCTGCTTCTTTTTCCCAGTGTTGGGACCATAGGCATGGGCCACCAGGCCTCTCTTCTGATAAAGTCACTCATCTCACCAGGAGGGAATCACCCTCAAGGCTGAACTGCCTCTAAAGACTCCATGTTAAAATACCATCTCATGGGGAATAGGCTTCAGTACATGAGGAGGACAAGCATAGGTGTTCTCATCTGTTCACAAGTGTCAAGAAGGTGTGTGCTTGGTACCACTTACCTTCAACCTGGCCATAGCCAGAGGTAGGGCATCTGTCCCTCCCCTCTTTCTGGCCTCTCAGTGCTGATTTGGGGCCCAGAGAGATGGCTCAGCAGTTAAGAAAACTGGCTGCTCTTCCAGAGGACCCAGGTTTGATTCCCAGCACCTACAAGCTGGCTCACAACCATCTGTAGCTCCAATTCCAGGGGATCCATCTGACACCCTCTTCTGGCCTCTGTGTGGATGCACATATACACAGGCATGTATATACTCATATACATACATGCATAAAATAAATAGACAAATAAATAAATATTAAAAGAAAAAGATTCTCAGAAGCTAGCTTTAGATATCCAAGTCCTTTTCCTGTAAAGAAGTCTGTCTTTCAGGGAACTGTAGTTGTTTTGGAGTAGGAAATGTTTTTTAAAAGTATTAGTTTTAAACTGGCAGTGGTGGTGCCTGCCTTTAATCCCAGTGCCTGGGAGGCAGAAACAGGCAGATCTCTGAGTTAGACACCAGTCTGGTCTATAGAGTTTTCAGAACAAAGAGTGAAAGCAAATTTTCACATGTGACACAGGTCACATTGCTTCTAAAGTATGCATAGAGTGAGTTCCAGGACAGCCAGGGCTACACAGTGAAACCCTGTCTCAAAAAACCAAAAGCAAAGCCAAACCAAATTACAAAAAACCCCCAAAATACTAGTTTTAAATGTTGTCATCATAAATGTTGAGTGTTTGAGATCAATGTCTATCCTGATTTAAACCTTATACTATGATTACATATATTGAAAAATTACATGGTAGCTCATAAATATGTACAATTCTGTGCTTCTAGGGATAATTAAAAACAAATTAAATAGGCATTATGGCTCACACCTAAAATCCTAGCAGTTAGGAGGCTGAGGCATGAGAGTTGGATCCTTTGGAAATGGAGTTACAGATAGTTGTGAGCTGCCATCTCTCCAGCCCCCAGGAACCTGTTTTTAAGAAGGATACTTGGATTAGTTAACCAAGTTGGCATTTCAGGTTTTATTATTAGAATCAGCTCAATTTCTTTCTTTTCTTTCTTTCTTTCTTTCTTTCTTTCTTTCTTTCTTTCTTTCTTTCTTTCTTTCTTTCTTTCTTTCTTCTTTCTTTCTTTCTTTCTTTTTTTTCTTTCTTTCTTTCTTTTTCTTTTCTTTTCTTATTTTAAAGCAAGTTCTTTTCTCCCCTTTTACTAAAAAAAGATTTTTTTCCTTGCACAACACATCCTGGTTATGGTTTGCACGCCCTGTACTCCTCTCCACTTCTCCTCCTATCCAGACCAACTTCCTTCCTGTCTCTAACTAGAAAACAAACAGGCTTCTAAGGGATAATAATAAAATAAAATACAGTAAGATAAAACAAAAACTAACACATCAGAATTGAACAAAACCAACCAAACAAACAGAAAAAAAGAGCCCAAGAGAAGGCACAAGAAGCAGAGACCCACTTGTGTGGTGATATTGTGTTTCCCAATATATTGTGTACCCTAATAAACTTATCTAGGGGTCACAGAACAGAACAGTCACAATATTAAACATAGAGGTTAGGCAATGGTAGCACACATGCCTTTAATCCTAGCATTCCAGAGGCAGAGATCCATCTGGATCTCTGTGAGTTCAAAGCCACACTGGAAACAGCCAGGCATGGTGACACATGCCTTTAATCCCAGGAAGTGATGGCAGGAAGCAAAAAGGTATATAAGGCGTGAAAACCAGGAACTAGAGTCTGTTAAGCTTTCAGGCTTTTGAGCAGCAGTTCAGCTGAGATCCATTCGGATGAGGATTCAGAGGCTTCCAGTTTGAGGAAACAAGATCAGCTGAGGAATTGGCAAGGTGAGGTGGCTGTGGCTGGTTCTGTCTCTCTGATCTTTCAGCATTCACCCCAATATCTGGCTCCTGGGTTTGTTTTTATTAATAAGACCTTTTTTTTTTTTTTTTTTTTTTTTTTTTTTGGTTTTTCGAGACAGGGTTTCTCTGTGTAGCTTTGCGCCTTTCCTGGGACTCACTTGGTAGCCCAGGCTGGCCTCGAACTCACAGAGATCCACCGGCCTCTGCCTCCCGAGTGCTGGGATTAAAGGCGTGCGCCACCACCGCCCGGCTAATAAGACCTTTTAAGATTCATGCTACACACTTGTTTGCACACTCAGAAATCCTATAAAAACACTAAACTGGAACTATAATATATATGTAAAGGATCTGGTGCAGACTGGTGTAGGGCCTATGTATGCTACCTCAGTCTCTGTGAGTTCATATGAACTTTTTTTTTTAAGGGCCTTATTTTCCTGGTGTCTTTCATCCTCTCTGCCTCTTACATTCTACCTCTTCTTTTTTAGGGTTACCTGAGCTCTGAGGGGAGGGATTTTATGGAGATATCCCACTTAGGGCTGAGTGTTCCAAGGTCTCTTACTCTTTTCATAATGTCTGTTTGTGGGTCTCTGTATTTGTTCCTATTAGCTGCAGGAGGAAGCTTCTCTGATGATGGCTGAACAAGGCACTGATCTACGAGTACAGCAGAATGTCATTAGGAGTCATTTTATTGCTATTTTTTGTTTGTTTTGAAAAGCAGAGTATTTGGTTTTACCTGGGGTCCCTGGGTTATCTATCTAGTCTCTGGTTCTTGGTCATCCAAGCAGTGTCAGGTATGGCTTCTATCTTGTACAGCAGGCCTTAAGTCAAATCAGATATTGGTTGGTTACTCTCACAAGCCTTGTGCCACCATTGCCCTGTGAAATCTTACAAGCAGGACACCATTGTAGATCAAAGTGTTTGTGGCTGGATTGGTGTTTATGTTTCTCTTTTGGTAGCATCCAGAGCACCTTCCTGCACCGAAGATGCTAGAATGTAGGCGTGAAGGCTCTGTGCAGGCACCAGCTTGGCTTCTTCATGTTTCATGAGTTGTGTAGGTGTTTTCTTTAGCAATGGGCTCTTGCTGTCAGTTTGTGGAGAGCAACCTATAGTCTTGGCAACAGGCTAGATTGTTTGGGGGTTCTCCCGGGATCCCTTTGGCCAACAACTCAATTAGATGTAACCCAATCCTGGGACTGGAAGCTTTATTTGGTGACAGGAGATATACAGTCGGGATCTGTTTCTCCCATTATTTGGTTATTTCATTTAGATCGCCTTTATGTGTCTATATTTTAGGAAGATTCTCCTGTATTAAGTTTCAGTGCCACCCCTCAAATGGCCATTAATTTGAGCTGTCTCTCCCAGTATTCCTTCCCTTGTCCCCCTCTCCTCTTTCCTTCCCCACTTGATCCTTCTGTTCCAGACCTCCATCCATCCACAACTATTTATTCTTTTCCCTTTTCCTAATGAGATCTCTCTGTCACCCCTAGTCCCTTACTGTGTGCCTAACCTCTGGTGGTTCTACAGATTGTAACTTCTCAATGACTTAACAGCTAATATTCACATATAAGCGAATATATATCATATTTGTCTTTCTGGGTCTAGGATATCTCATTCAGGATGATTTTCTTTAGTTTCATCCACTTACCTATAAATTTTATGATCTCATTAAAAAAAACAGATGAGTAATACTCCATTGTATAAATGTATTACATTTTCTTTATCCATTTTTCTGTTAAGGGGCATCTAGGTTGTTTCTGATTTCTGGCTGTTAAGAATGTAAGAGTAATGAACATGGTTGAACAAGTGTCTCTCTGGTAGGATGAAGCATCCTTTGGGTATATGCCCAAGAATGGTATAGCTGGATCTTGAGGTACATTGATTTCCATCTTCCTGAAGCACTGCCACACTGATTTCTACAGTGACTGGACAAGTGTTCATTCTCATCAGCAATGGAAGAGTGTTCCCCTTACTCCACATCCTCACCAGCATGAGCTGTCACTTGTTTTATTGATCTTAGTCACTCTAACAGGTGTAAGATGAAATCTCAAAGTAGTTTTAATTTGCATTTTCCAGATGCCTAAGGATATTGAACATTTCTTTAACTGTTTCTCAGTTATTTGAAATTCCTCTATTGAGAATTCTGTATATATATATATATCCTCAATTTAAAATTGGGTTATTTGTTTTCTTGATATCTAGTTTTTTGGTTTCTTTATATATTTTGGATATCAGCCCTCTGTTGAATTTGTAGTTGGTAAAAAAAAAAAATCCTTCCCCATACTGAATACTGCCACTTTGTCTGAATGATAGTGTCTTTTGCCGCTCAGAAGCTTTTCAGTTTCATGAGGTCCCATTTATTAATTGTTGCTCTTAGTGCTTGCGCTAATGGTGTTCTGTTCAGAAAGTCTTTTCCTGTGCCAATGAGTTCAAGGCTATTCCTCACTCTCTCTTTTATCTTGTTCAGGCATCTGGTTTTATGTTGAGGTCTTTGGTCCATTTGGAGTTAGTTTTGTACAGTGTGTTAAGTGTGGATCTCTTTGCACTCTTCTACATGCGGTTGCCCAGGATGACCAGCGCCATTTATTGAAGATGCTGTCTTCTTTCCAGTGTGTATTTTTGGCTTCTGTTTAAAAACCAGGCATCCATGCATGTGTGGACTTAGGTCTGGGCCTTCAGTTTGATTCCATTGATCAATATGACTGTTTTTGTGCCAAAATCATGATACTTTCATTTACTATAGTTTTGTGATACAACTTGAAATTGGGGAATGGTGATAATTCCAGCAGTTCTTGTATTATTTAGGATAGTTTTAGCTACTCTGGCTTTTTTTCTTTTCTTTTCTTTGCGTGCGTGCGTGCGTGCGTGCGTGCGTGCGTGCGTGCGTGTGTGTGTGTGTGTGTGTGTGTGTGTGTGTGTGTTTCTATATAAAGCTGAAATTTATTCTTTCAAGATCTGTGAAGAACTGGATTGGAATTTTGATAGGGATTGTATTGAATTTGTAGACTGCTTTCGGTAAGATGGCCATGTTTACTATGGGAGATCTTTCCATCTTCTGACACCTTCATCAGTTTCTTCCTGCAGTGACTTGAAGTTTTTATCACACAAGATTTTCACTTGCTTGATTAGAGTTATGCCAAGATATTTTATATTATTTGAGGCTATTGTGAAAGGCGTTGTTTCCCTGGGTTCTTTCTCAGTCCATTTGTCATTTGTGTATAAGAAGTGTGTGTGTGTGTGTGTGTGTGTGTGTGTGTGTGTGTGTGTGTGTGTGTGTGTGAATTAATTTTGTATCCAGCCATTTTGCTGAAAGTGTTTATCAGCTGTAGGAGTTTCAGTTAATTTCTTAGTGTCCTTGGTCCTCTGAGGAGAATACAACCAGCCAGCCGTGGATCAATGCACATATGGTGTATCTAGTTCACTTTTGTAATGTCCCTTAGCATTTTAACTACTTACCCATGTCTGCTATGTTCCAGGAAAGTTCTGCGGTCTCAGCTTCGCTACCTGTCACTTTTGGACAGCTTAGCTGACTCTGTGCTAGTTCCTCGGATCATGTCAGTAAACCCCAATTTTCCATCGTGCATCCACTTCAGCACGTTCATCCTAATCAAACCTTGTTATGTTCTTCTTGGCCTAACAACTCTAAAACCCACTTGGACACATGATCCCCAGACTCCTGATTTAAGGTTTGGAACTTCTGCTACTCTCTAGGGAGAAACTCCAGTTCCTCTTGGGTTTTACATTTTTATCATCTGGACTGTGTTGGCATTTAGTTCTCCTTGTGGGTTTGGAAGCAATGGAAGACCCTGGAAATAGATATTTAGGAAAATCACATTTCATTGTATGGCACCTTTCCAAGGAATGGTCTTCAGAATTTTTTTTTAATACATTGCAAATGAACAGCTATAAACCTGTTTTAGGGTGATTTTCAGCTCAGATTCTGGTCTCACTTTTATCTGTATAAATCTCTCCAACATCTCAAGGTCTCCTTACTTTCCCTTTAGTACATTTAGCTTATTGTGGGAGACTGAGGCTGGAGACTTTGAGGTATTTTTCCCCCAACGGTGAGGATCTAATCTTCCACATGCTAGCCAAGTGCCTTATCATGTAATTGTCATACTGTTAGCAGAATTATTAGGCCCAAGCCTAAGTCTGTCAGATCTTATAAATAAGCCAGGTTTGGCCCTCTGTTCTCAATAGATCAACACAGAGAAAAGAAATAGAGAAAAGCAGAAAAAGGAAACCCACGTAATTTATACATGGGAAGAGGGACAAAAATGGCCGGCAGCCCTCCTAGTCTGTCTTTAAGGCCCTGACATGAGGTTCAGTAGTAGAGTCAAGGTGTGAACAGCTCAGTAGCCCCAGCCAAGGTATGCCCGAACAGTTGAGTCTATTTCCCTTCTAGCAGACCATTTCTTCCTCTGGCTGCCATTCGGCTTCAGTCTTCTCCTAGGACGAGATTCCTGGGAAGACTGTAATTTCTCAACGATATTGTTTTTGTAGTCTGAATGCCAAAGTGAGGGACACAAGTATTTCTTTAGATTCTTTCTTCTAGACTGGCTTTACCACCAGCTTTCCAGATTTCAGTACTTAACTGATTTTTTTATATTTTTATTTTTCTAACCCTGCAACTATTAAAACAGTTTTCAGTCTTGGTCCTCATTTCTATCAGTTCAATGACCAAAGGAGATGGACTCTTTTAAAGATGCCACAGAAACCTCTGACTTTCCATCAGATTCTGAGGTGGGTATTCAAGTCACTTGATGTGTTTTTCCCCTTTGTTTATCATCCTTAGAGCCATCAGAAGCCATCAGCTGACTATAGTCTCTACAATCACTCTTGTCACCATGGCAACTAAGTACTGTCGTCACTTGATTTCTTCTGCCCTCCACCTGAATTCACCACCAGGGAGAGGCCGTCACTGTTATTTCGCTGAATACCTTGGGTTGCCAGCGTTCTGCTTTCTCCTGGTGAGGAGGGTGGTGGTGTGCTTCTCAAATACATGGGGGCAACAAAATATCAGACTACTATTTTGAGAGTGTGTTTTCTTGAGCCCCTCCTGGTACCTATCCCTGCATCTATCTGCAGCCAGGAAGGCAACATATGGCACACTCAAACGGGGGGTAATTGAGATGGATTTAATAAAGGAAATATTTATAAAGATGTAAGCAGGGGTGGCAGATTGAGTAATGAACTTGATTATTTTTAAAGATTGATTTTATATATACAGGTGTTTTGCTGGTATGTATGTATTTATGTATGTATGTATGTATGTACCTGCTGCCCTTGGAGGCCAGAAGAGGACATCCTATTCCCTGGAACTGGAGTTATAGACAGTTATAAGCCACCGTGTAGGGAAAGCTTGGGTCCCCTGTAAGTGCTCTTAATCACTAAGCCATCTCTCCAATCCCAACTTAATTAAAATATTTTTATTTTATTTCTCTCTCTCTCTCTCTCTCTCTCTCTCTCTCTCTCTCTCTCTCTCTCTCTCTCTCTGTGTGTGTGTGTTTGTGTGTGTGTGTGTATGCACATGTGTATAAGACTGCCTGTGGAGACCAGAAGAGGGCATTGGATTCCCTGGAGTTGGAGTTACAGATGATTGTAAGATGCCTGATGTGGATGCTGGGAACCAAATTGGTCCTCTAAAAGAATAGCAAGCTCTCTTAATTGTTGAGCATCTCTCTCTAGCTCCAGAGCAATGGACTTTAATTCTTCAGCTCTATCTCATCCATACCCTCTTGTGTCCTCAGTGTGGGTAGGAGCTAGATTGGCCATAGGAGGCCAATAGCAGGTGGTGAAATGTGAGGTCTTACTCTTTCTAATTTTAGGCCTAAGAGATACCACAGGTAGACAATTCCTGTTCTTATTTGAATGTAAAATGTTCTGCACAGGCTCTTGTTTTGAGTACTTGTTCCTCATTAATCACAGGGATGAGAAAGAAAACTAATATTGTCCCTGCTTTATGATGGTTTGGCTTAGAAATTTTCAGCTGTATGATGGTGTGGAAGTGATACAGATTCAGCAGAAATTCCTATTTGCCCAGGCTAGCTCTTTGTGATACAACACAACAAGAGTCAGTCGCAGCTTCCAGTTGGTAACATGATTGTAGGTGATCAGCAACTAAGTCTCTGTAGCATATTGTGTTGCTTACATTTTAATTTTTTTATAATAGCAATTTGTGTAAGATATCCAACCTTTGATTGCAGAACAGGTTTTATGCTGATGATTTGTCCAACTTCAGGCTAATATAAATGTTCTGAGCACATTTAAAGTAGTTGAGTTGAACTGTGATGTTCAGTAGACTAGGAGTATCAGGGTCATTCCATTTTTGATATTCTCAACTTTGATGGGTCTATTGGATGGAAACCATTGTAAGTTGAGGAACATCTGTGCTTGTTTGTACTTATGAGACTGTCACAGCCATTAGAGAAATGGCTGCTAAGGAGAATGAAAGACACAGGAATAAAGTAGCTCCAACCACACATTATGTACAGTGTGAAACTCTGTTGTTCTAGGTGCTGAAGCTTGAAGTAATGATGTCTAGCTGAGCTCATCTGACTCAAGCAAGTTCTAGTGGACCTGGACCTGGAGATTATAGAAACACACAGTGGCTTTGCCACATGGTGTCCCAGTAACCTGGTGCACCAGAGTAAACAAAGGGATGGGACAGATGGTACAGACTGAGCCTAAAAGATTGAGAGGAGGAAGTTACTAGGACCTAGTGAGAGTAGTTATGGGAAAGAGGCTTGGCTAGAGCTGTGGCCTTTGGTGATGGGTCCATGGAAACCAGAGTGGTAGCCAAGGGGAATAACCAGCATCACCTTTCTGTCTCCTGCTCTCCAAGGACTCCATTAGTACAGCTCACTTCTTCATAGCAACTGAAGCAGGATGAAGATTTGGACAGGAAAATAGAAAATGTTGGATGCACTTTGCATTTCTGAAAATGTCTGTTTTACTCTCGTGATTATGTGATAGTTTGATGGGTACAGGATTCTTGGCTAGGGATGATTCCTTGCAGAAATGTGAAGGAGTTTCCAGTAGACTAGTGAGAGATTGGCAGGTCTTCAGCACTTTTCTTTTCTTTTTTTCCAAGACAGGGTTTCTCTGTAAAGCCCTAGCTGTCTTGGAACTCAGAGATCTGCTTGCCTCTGCCTCTGCCTCCCAAGTGCTGGAATTCAAGGTGTGCACAACCACCACTTGTCTTCCTTAGCACTCTTAGCTTTTGTGTGTGAACCATTAATTGTTTTCCATTAATTGTTTTCCATTAATTGTTTTCCATCCCCGGAAACTAGTACGATTTTCTTTTTGCCTCAATCCGATTTTACCAATTTATAGCATGTTCCTTCCGGTGGATCTGCCTTTATCCATTATTCTAGACAATTTATAGAGTCTTTCCACTTGGCAACTACTTCTTGAATTATTCATTAAAAGAAGCACACTTCTCTTTGTTGTGTATGTGTGTTATATCCGGTGTGTGCACACCAGGACATGCATGTGGAGGTCCAAGGACCACATCTGAGGGTCAGTTCTCTCCTTCCACCATACGGGTCACAGGGATTGAATTCAGGTTGTCAGGCCATCTCATCAGCCCTCCGTAATTTATCCTCTCCTATTTCTCCGTTCTTTTTAAAATTTTTCTCTTTCATTTTTGAAAACTTAGGGATTTTTTTATTAATTGTGTGTGTGTGTGTGTGTGTGTGTGTGTGTGTGTGTGTAGTATGTAGTATGTGAATAGAGGTGTCCTTGGGAGGCCAGAAGTGTTGGATCCCCCTGAAGCTAGAGTTCCAGGTGGTGGCGGGCCCCCTGAGGTGACTGCTAGGAACTGAACTAGGGTCCCCTGGAAAAGCATCAGGACGCTCCTGGCCACTGAACCGTCTCTCATCCCCTTTCTTTTCTCTGCTTTCTTCTTCTCCTCTCCCTTCTTTCCTCCCCTTGTTCCCTTTTCTTCCTCGTTTTTCTCTCTCACTTCTTCATCCTCCTCCTCCCTCACCACTGGAAACGGGGTCTTGTGTTACCCAGTCGGATGTCAAACTTCTGGGGTCAAATGGTCCTCCCGGGGAAGCTTCCTTCAAGATGATTGGTCTGTGCGTAGAGAGCCAAGATAGCTTCTGGGAAAGTGTGCAGGAAAAGCGTCAGCAAAGGGAAAAAGCCAAAGAAGAGGGTACCTTGGTTCAAGGGAGGTGCCAGCCTGCTTGGTTCAAACACACTCACTGCGTGAGAACTACAAAGAGGGAGCCCGGGCTGCTGGATCTCCTGGGTTCAGGGCATAAGGGGTGAAGAACCAAGAAAAACAAACAAGCAAGCAAGCAAACCAACAAAAAACCATTGGGTTGCAAAAATAACAACTTTCCCTCACCCACCCTCATTTTCTGTATTAGAAGCTACCTGGCATATCTCATAGTCCTTGGCTGTTTAGCAGTGATTTTACTCAACATTGCAGAACCAGAAAGCCAACGGCATCATGGTCTTGGTCACGTGAGTTTCTAACAGTCAGAACTGAAATCTAGCTGATTTGATGGCATAGTAGCTGAGATCACCTCATGCCACTTAGCCTTAGGAAAGGACCTTGTAATATTGATTTTTACGTGTGTGTGTGTGTGTGTGTGTGTGTGTGTGTGTGTGTGTGTGTGTGTGTGAGTGAGACGTATGTACCTATAGGTGCCTGTGGGGCCTAGAAAGGGGCATCGGATCTCCTGGAGCTGGAATTACAGATGGTTGTGAGAGACTTAAGGTGGCTGCTGGGAGCCACACTCTGGTCCCTCCACAAGAAGAGCAAAGACTCCTTTACCACTGCACCATCTCTCCAGCCCCAAGGACACTGTACTTTCTCCTCTCTGGAGGAAAGGAGTCGGGAAGCCTCTGTACTCACGGTGTAGTGTGCTGGTGGCTGAGTTCACTCTCTCTGGGTGTGGTGGTCTGAATGAAAATGGCCCCCATAGGCTCATAGGACATGTGGCCTCATGGGAGGAAGTGTGTCACTGGGGATGGGCTTTGTGGTTTCAAGTCAGTTCCCGTAGCTCTCTCTTCCTGCTCCCTGCGGATTGGTATGTAGAACTCTTCAGCTACTCTCCAGCACCATGTCTGTCTGCATGCTGCCATGCTTCCTGCCATGATGATATTGGACTAAACCACTGAAGTATAAGCCAGCCCCAATTAAATGTTTTCCTTTACAAGAGTTGCTGGGGTTGGCCAGGCGGTAGTGGCACTCGCCTTTAATCCCAGATCCGCAGAGGCAGGCGGATCTCTGTGAATTGGAGGCCAGCCTGGGCTACCGACCAAGTTCCAGGACAGCCAGGACTCTTACACAGAGAAACTCTGTCTCAAAAAAAAAAAAAGTTGCTGTGGTCATGGTGTCTCGTCACAGCAATAGAAAACCTAACTAAGACACTGGACATGACATTCCTGTCTTTATAAGGTCTGCATCTCCCAGTTCAGAGATCATGCTACTCTTGGGACTATAAACCTCAGCTGTCTGTCAGGGCAAGGAATGAACACAGGAAAGAGTCAAGGGACATAACTGACTTTCCAACAGCCTTGACTGTCCTTTCTTTTTTTAAAAACGCTCATCCCCTTACCCTGTTTTTTACTTCTATTTCTGACACCTGACACCAACTAGTCCTTTATCTTGTGAATTTTGTGGCACAAACTGTTTCTCAGGCTTCCTCACTGAGGCTCTGGGGTTCAGGTGTCCCTGTTCTGCGAGGTAAATCTGGTTTCTAGCTTTCATAGAGTCTTGGTGTTGTTCTCTCTCTGTTGTCCAAACCAGGTTTAGCTCTTAAAATAATGATGTTTCTGGAGGACAAAGAATTTGGGGCACGTGCTCAACTTTCTATCTCAATCTACAAGTTTCTAAGTAAAACACAGTCTGGTATTTTGAATCAATCATGGTCTTATTGGGACTCAGAAACCACTATACTTTATAGAATTGAATGTTAAGAATTACTAATCAGGTGCACAGAAGTTACCATATGACTGAGAATGTTGTAGAGACAATAGCTGTTACAGAAACAAACATGGCCAGAAGCAGCTACTTGCCAATTCTTGGTCTAAAAGGACAAAGAGAAGTTGGAATGACTAAAACTTGTTTAGGAAAGGGGTCTCCTGGAGCTGAAACTTGGACATCTGAGGATCCTGGTGGGTGGCTGAGTGCTGCAAACTGGATGTGCATGCTTCTGGACTGAGCTGCTGCTCTGAGGTCAGGAAGAAACACTGTTGGTAGCACTGTCAGGTACAGGGAGCAGACAGGAAGCAGACAGGAGGTGCATCTTCCTCCTGTGGCCTTGAAGTCTCTTCTGAAGGCCAATCTTTTCTTGTTGCCAGAGCCTAAAGAGGTCCAGCTGGCAAAGGAGACATGTGGTGTGCAGAGAGCAGCCCTGCATCACAGAGGCAGTCACAGTGGCCTTGGAACCGGGAGGACAGCTCACTAACTGTCCCCTCAGCTTACTAAATCCGATACTCAGGATTTTCATGCATTTTGCCTTCCTACAATTAAAGCCAATCCTCATTCCTCCCCTGCCCCCGGCCCCCTACAAAAAAAGGAGATGCAAAGTCCAATGACCTTTGTACTCACATAGGGAATGGAGTCTCACGATCTATTTATTACTGGGAAATACTGATGACATGTCAAATCCAGTTGGAGCTCCATCTAAACATTTTGTTTCTAAACATCTTTTTGGCCAGGGAGATGGCTCAGTAGGTAAGGGCACTTGCCACCAAGCCTAATGACTTGAGTTCACTGTCTGGAACCGGAATTTTTGGAAGGGGAAAACTGACTGCTGCAAGTTGTCCTCTGACCTCCACTCAGCAGTGTGAAACACACACACACACACACACACACACACACACACACACACACACACACACACAGCTTTTTAAAATGTGAAGCAAAAGTTTGTTTTAGTCACCTTTTTATTGCTGTGACAAAACACCATGACCAAGGTAACTGAATTTGGAGCTTATGGTTCCAGAGGGTTAGAATCCATGACCATCATGGTGGGGAGCATGGCATCAGGCAGGCAGGCATGGTGCTGGAGCAGCAGCTGAGAGCTTACATCTTGATCCACAAGTATGTGGCAGAGAGTGCTAACTTGGAATGGTGTGGGTTTTTGAAACCTCAAAGCCCGTTCCCAGTGACACACCTCCTCCAACAAGGCCATACTTCCTAATCCTTCCCATACATTTCCATCAGTTGGGGACAAAACACTCAAATACAAGAGCCTATGTGGGCCATTCTCATTCAACCCACCACAGAGCTACATGCTATCTTTTTCATTGTTCCCTCCTCAGCTGGTTCAGTTTAGGATTGGGAAGGGAGGTGTTCTGTTGGTGTGGCAGTTTGAATAAGAAAGGCCCCCATAGGCTCATATATTGGACTGCTTAGTCACCAGAAAGTGGCACTATTTGAGGAGGATTAGGAGGTGTGGCCTTGATGGAAGAAGTGTGTTACTGGGGGTGAGTTTTGAGGTTTCAAAAGCCCGTGCCAGGCCCAGTCTTTCTCTGTCTTTCTGCTTATGGATCAGGATGTCTCTCAGCTACTTTTCCAGCACCACACCTACCTGCCACCATGCTTTCTGCCATGATGATAATGGACTAAGCCTCTGAACCTGCCAGCAAATCCCCAATTAAAGGCTTCCTTTTATAAGAGTTGCCTTGGTCATGGTGTCTTCATAGTAATAGAATGGTGACTAACACAATTGGCTTTCTTAAAGCCCCCCTAGTATGCTCATCATAAATTTTAGCACAAGTGTGGCAACTCTCATTCCTAAGAGCAGTATAAATGGGTTCTGGTTCATGACATCCATTTAGGGGAAGTTAAAAAATGTTGCCAGGCTGTACACGAAAATTTGTATCACACCTCTCTATTGTGGGATAATCTTTTTGTGCACTGTGAAAACATGTCTCTGTTGAGGTACTTTCTGATTGGTTTAATAAAGAGCTGAACAGCCAATAGCTAGGCAGGAGATGATAGGCGGGACTTCTGGGAAAAGATAGGAACTCTGGGAAGAAGAAAGGTGGGATTTACCAACAAGATGTGGAGCAGGTTGGATGTACAGTATGGAGGAGAAGTAACGAGCCACGTGGCAGAATGTAGATTAATATAAATGGGTTAATTTAAGTTTTAAGAGCTAGTTGGAAAAAAGCCTAAGCTAAAGCTAAGCTTTCATACTTAATAAGAAATCTCTGTGTCATTATTTGGGAGTTGGCGGTCCAAAGAAAATCCAGCTACACCTTTCTCTTCCCTTCCCTCTTCCTCCCTTTCTCTCTTCCTTGGAAGCATAGTTTATCAAGTATATTGTAAAGGAGTTGTGGTCTGTGTTTTTGATAGTGAGTGTCTTTTCTTTTAAAAAGCTTATTTTTATGTGTATGAATCTTTTGTTTGCCTGTATGTATGTCCATCATATTCATGCTTGATGTCCACAGAAGCCAGAAGAGTCTATCGGGGGCCCTCAAAATGGAGTTAAAGATGGTTGAGAGCTGCCATATGGGTTCTGGGAACCAAACCTGGGTCCTTTGCAAGAACACAAAGTTCTTTTAACCACTGAATCACCCCAAGATTGTGTTTCATTTAGCTGAGCCTGGCCTTGATCTTATTATATTACCAAGGATGACTTTTAACTCCTGATCATCCTGCCTTGCCTCCACAGTCTGGATTACAGGCATGCCTCACTATACCTGGCTGGAACTGATATTTTCTTTGTGAGGGAACCTTAGCATCTTTTTTCCATATGCTCACTAGATTTGGGTTTTTCTTTTTCTGTTCTTTCATTTTGCCCGGTTTTCTATTTCTTTTTCTTCTTATTGACTTGTAAGAATGCTTACAGTTTCTTTTTCCTGAAACATATTTGAAGTATATAAATAAGAACGGAAGTTATAATAATTCATGTTGCCACTACCCAGCCTCATTATCACTCAACACCATTTTAGTTAATCAGGTTGTCCTCCAATTCACAATCTGCCTGCCTCAACCTTTGTAAGTGCTGGAAATACTGGCGTATGCCACTGTAACCAGCGTTTCTTTCTTTCTTTCTTTTTTTGAAGAACTAAAACAGGGGCTAGAGAGGTAACTCAGCCTGTAAGAGCTAGTACTTCTCTTGCTGAAGGCCAGAGGTGGGTTCCCAGCTCTCACTTGGGTGTCTCACAACTGTCTATAGCTCCATATCCAGGATGATCTGATGGATGCCTCTAGCCTCTGTAGGTACCTACACTCATGTGCACATATCCCTCACCCATACATACACAAAATTAAAAATAACAAACCTTAAAAAAAAGAGAGAAACAAAACACTCCATATATGTGCTTCTGTGGCCTGCCGCCATCCTGATTTCTCTTGTTCCTCTGCTACCATAATCAGTACTGCGAGTTTAGTATTCACTCTTCCCATGTATACTGAGTAGGAGTTTGTATTCCGTACACTAGCTTGTTTTTTTTTGTGAATTTTATGCAGTTTGAATGGAAAATATCTTTTCTCATTCTGTTTTTTTTTTTTTTACCTTGCTTGTGGTGTTTTCTTTTTTTAATATACGAAAGTCAAATTTTAATGTGTTTTAATGTGATCACATTTATCAAATGTTTCTGTATGGCTTGTGCTTTTTTCTATCCTCTTCAGCCCTGCCTCTGTTCTCTGTGCTCTTTTTGTGAATGTGTGTCTCATTTTTTTAGGGAATGTCTAATTTCCCTTGAGGAAAAGTCCCGACAACGTATTTCATTCAGCCTCTACAGACTTCGGTCCTGTGTTTCCCAGGTGGTAGATCCAGGTGGGCTATGGCTGGCTGTGCTTCTGTGCACATCCAGATCTGGCTGCTGCATTTAGCTGATAGTTCATATCTGTGCACTTTTTCCTTTCCCTTCTTATCTTCAGCTTTCCCTTCTATCCCTTTGCCTAGGACTTACATAGCACAGGAGTTTTCAGTCTGTTATACATTACTGAAAATGATTAAAAATGAAGAAGTTTGTGCACACAAGTCAAAGGCCAAGGATTTTAGCTTTTCTTCAGTATGTTGTTGACATAATCACTAAGCAAACAGACATGGTGTGTTTCTTTTGTCCCTACTTCCTGCTCAGTCAGTTTTATCCAAAATCTTGTTCTCGCTTGGAACTACATGACATTTTTAATACTCAGTTCAGGGGTTTTCCATCTTTAAACTGTAGACATTTGGCCTGGATAATTTTTTTTTTTATGGTGGTGGTGCATCTAACCTGAGTGTTGCGCAATGCTTAGAAAGCATGTTGGGCTTCTACCTACAGATATTTAGAACCCTCCTCCTCCCTGCCCTGAGCTGTTACAACAGAAAATGTCTCCAGACATTGACTATGTCTCTTGAGGTAGGAAATCAACCCTCGTTGACCCTGACTATCTTATTTCAGTTTCTTTTCTTAGAACATCTGATATGGGCTAATAAAGGAATGTATTTAACTCATAGTTATGAAGTCTGGCATCAAGTGGCACAAAGGAAAAAAGAAGGACCCTGCCCTCAGGGACTTGTTAATTCTAATTATTTCCCAAAGATGTCATGTTCAAATACTATGATCCAATTAGGGACCCAATGTGTCAAAAAGGGTTGGGTGTAATTCAGTCTATAGCATTACTACTATTTGGAATTTTGGAATTCTAATGACTAATCAACCAACCATTCATTTAACCAACCAACCAACCAACCAACCAACCAACCAACCACAGACTGATCCACCACAGACTGACCCACCACAGCCCAACCAACCACAGCCCAACCAACCACATCCCACATTAATTCTCCCCCAAAACAAGGGAATAATTTTATGGAGAAAAAAACTTAAAAATATATATGTTACAACTCAAGTTGATTTGATAGAAATTAAATGGGTTAACTTAGAGAAATTAAGCAGCAGAACCTTATTCAGTTTGGTTTAGGACAAAAAAAAAGTACATGCTATAGTATGAACAGAGGCAGAATGGCAGCAGCAGTTTAGGAGCTTATCCCAGTTAATTTCTGAGTCGGAGAGACACTGACTGACCAAGCTCCATATCACACTACAAAAGAACAGCCCCCCCCCCCAGGGTATTCTGGATTTTATTTATTGGAAGGGATTGATTGATGACCATAACGGCAACTCCATTTGTTCAGGCACACTGCCAGTAATATTTAATGAAAAATTGATGTTGACCAACTTTGAACTTATCTTCCCACAGAGCACACTGTGTGTGTCTTAGCTGCAGTTTTATTGCTGTGAAGACACACCATGACCATGGCAACTCTTATAAAGGAAAACATTTAATTGGGGCTGGTTTACAGTTTAGAGATTTAGTAAATTTTCATCATAACGGGAAGCATGGCAGCACGCAGGCAGACATGGTGCTGGAGAGGAAGCTGAGAGTTATATATCTGGATTGGCAGGCAGCAGGAAGAGAGAGTGACACTGGGCCTGGCTTGAGCACTTGAAACCTCAAAGCCCAACCCCCGTGACACACTTCCTCCAACAAGGCCACACCTTCCAATAGTGCCACTCCCTACAACATATGGGTGCCGTTTTCATTCAAGCCACCACAATGTTTCTAACTATTATAAGTTCCTCCCCTTTGCGTGATTTTTCATTTTCTTCTAACTCCAAATCTTGTTGAGCCTCTCTCCTGTTTGCAACTCCAGCGAGTACCATTAGCGGCACAATTTATGCGGCTGGTGTCCTACTGTCATCTCTGCCGCTGTGATAAAATACTGACAAAAAGTAACTTAGGGAAGAGAGGGTTTATTTTAACTCACAGTCCACCACAGCAGGGAAGTCAAGGTGGCAGAAACAAATGGTCACATGACCAGTCACATCCACAGTCCGGAGCAGAGAGGGATGGATGCATGCATGCTTACTACTCAGCTCGTTTTGTGCACTCTTAAAAACATTTAAGTTTTATTTTTAAATTACATGTTGATGTGTGTGTCTCTGTGTTGGAATGTGCACATGAATGCAGGTGCCTGCAAAGACCAGAAGAGGGCATGGGATTCGCTTGGAGCTAGAGCTGGCGGGAGTAATGGTTGTGAGCTGCCTGATGCAGGCGCTAGGAACTAAACTCAGGTCTCCTATAAGAGCAGTATGTGCTCTAAGCCATTGCTTTGACTTCATTTGCTCCACTCATGCAGTCCAATACCCAAACCCAGGGAATGGTCCTGCCTACAGTGGATATGTGTTTTACATCAATTAGTGCAGTTAAGACAAACCCCTATAGACATGCCCACGGACCAGCCAAATCTAGATAATCCCTCACTGAGACTCTCTTCCTGGGTGGTTCTAGATTGTGTCAAGTGGACAATTAAAAAATAATCATGACAGGCTACCCAATTTCCATATTTCCATATCATATTAACCTTCTACCTATTGTTTTAATATTTTCCTTTCATTCTTGACACTTCTCTAGGATATACTGGCTGGTGTTTAGAATCAACAAGATCAATTGAGAAAGGAAGGTGTGGTAGTTTGAATGTAATTGGCCCCCATAATCTGATAGGGAGTGGCACTATTAGGGGGTGTGGCTTTGTTGGAGTGGGAATGGCCTTGTTGGAGGAAGTGTGTTACTGTAGGGGCAGGTTTTGAGGTTTCCTATGCTCAGGATAATGCCCAGTGTCTCAGTTGACTTCTTGTTGCCTGCAAGCTGTAGGACTCTCAGCTACTCCTCCAGCACCATGTCTACCTGCAGGCCACCATGCTCCCTGCCATGATAATGGACTGAACCTCTGAAACTGTAAGCTGCCCCCTCAACTAAATGTTTTTCTTATAAGTTGCCATGGTCTGGTATGTACTCACTCATAAGTGGATACTAGATGTAAAGCAAAGGATAATCAGACTACAACCCACAGCTCCAGAGAAGCTAGAAAACAAGGAGGACCCTAAGAGGGATACATGGATTGATTATCTTGGGAAGGGGAAACAGGAGATCTCCATGAGTAAACTGGGGATGATGGGAGGCAATAGAGGGAACGGGATGGGGGATGGGAACATAAGGGGATGAGATGGTCGAACTGGGGGAGGGAAGGAGTGGGAGAGCGATGAAAGAGAAATCTTGATAGAGGGAGACATTATGGGGTAAGGGGTGCTAGGGAAATTCCCAGGAACCCACAAGGACGACCCCAGATTAGTCTAATAGCAATAGTGGAGAGGGTGCTTGAACTTCCCTACCCTGGTAATCAGATTGGTGAATACCCTAACTGTCATCATAGAGCCTTTATCCAGTAACTGATGGAAGCAGATGCAGAGATCCACACCAAGCACCAGGCCAAGCTTTGGGAGTCCAGTTGAAGAGGGGGAAGAGGGATTATATGATCAAGGAGGGTCAAGTTCATGATGGGGAAATCTACAGACAACTGAATCAAGCTCGCAGGAACTCATGAACTTTAGACTGACAGCTGTGGAACCTGCGTGGGACAGGACTAGACCTTCTGCATATGAGAGACAGTTGTGTAGCTTGGTCTGTTTGAGGGGCCCCTGGCAGTGGGATCAGGATCTATCCTTGGTGCATGAGCTGGCTTTTTGGAGCCCATTACCTATGGTGGGATGCCTTGCTCAGCCTTGATGCAGGGGGGCGGGGCTTCGTCCTTCCTCAACTAAATGACTCCTCATGGGAGGCCTTACCCTTTTGGAAGAGGGGATGGGAGGTTGGGTCGGAGGGGGAGAAGACTGAGGGCAAGGAGTAGGAGGAGGGATGAGAGGGGGATCTGTGTATGAAAATGAATAAAATTTTTTTTTTAAATAAAAATATTTAGAAAAAAAAAGAGTTGCCATGGTCATGGTGTCTTTTCACAGCAATATCACCTCTAACTAAGACAGAAGCCGAGTTGTTTTTTTTTTTTTTTTAAGTTACATCAAGAGAAGATTTCACTGACTTTCATTCGCTGAGTAAAGACCTGAACTGAGATGGTATCTGGCAAAAAGCATTCCACAGAGATGCAGGGAACAACACACAGAAAACCCCAAAGATGAAAGCAAGCCTAGGATGTCTGATGAAGATGCTGATGCCAGTGTGTCTGGATCCTAATGAATAAGCAAAGCAGGGCTGGAAATTAAAAGATCTGCAAAGGCCTTTGTGGCCCATTTCGATGCTTTCAGCTACTATTCTTAGTGAAATGAGAAGCCATTGAGAATTTAAGCAAGAGGGACATTTCATAGGGCTGGAGGTTTTGGGAGTGGGTAGATAATCCCTCCCTGAGACTCTCTTCCTGGGTGGTTCTAGATGGGTAATTTTGTGTGGGTTATGGAATGCCCAGATAGCTCACCCAAACATACTTACGGGTATTTCTTGTAGTGATCAGCATTTAAATCAGTATGCTAGGGGACACAGCCCTCCTCTCACCAGGAGGCCTCAACAGAATGAAAGTGCACAGAGTGAGTGAATTCTCCTTTTTGGAGCTGGGGTAATCCATCTTCTTTTGGTCTTAGATAGCAGAGCTTCTGGACTCAGACCTCTTTTACTCCAGGACTTACAGCACAGGCACCTTCCCATTGTCAGGCCTTTGGTCTTGGACTGAGAATTACACTTTTGGCACCTGGTTCTCCTGAGCCTTCTGATTCTGACTGAATTCCATAACTGGGTTTCCTGATTCTCCTGCTTACTGATGGCATACCGTTCTGAGCCTCCATAATTAAACCTGTGTGTGTGTGTGTGTGTGTGTGTGTGTGTGTTCTAGCTTTTAGTACATAGAGTTGATGGTAGTCAAATACATAGGTACTTCACTAATTTAAAGATAACTTTATTAGCACAGTATTACCTAATGCCTGGAGAGATGTCTCAGCTCTTGCAGAGGACACAGGTTCCATTCCTAGCACTAACATGGCAGCTCACAACCATCTGTAATTTCAATTTCAGGACATCTTTTTTGATCTCCAAAGGCATCAGGCACACAGTTGGTGCACATACATACACCCAGCCAAAACACTCATACATACAAAATAAAAATAAAGCTTAGAAGTCATTTAAAAATAAGTATTAACACCAACTAAAAGAGAGAAAAACTCCTGTAAGTTATAAACAGCTCCTTAGGCCCTCAATTTCCTACAAACAGGAAACAGTTTGAGAAACCCCACTGTTCTTGACAAATACCTGAGGAAAACTTGGGATCCAGGTACAGGGGACGAACCAGATGTCTATTCATGAAACATTATTTCACCTTTTACCTGACACAGGACCTGACTACTCAGTGGAATTTCATCATTGTGACTATTACTTGGTTTTTTAATTCAAAGGTTTTTACATCAGGAAAAGGGACACCTGGACCTGGTAGAGATCATGAGCTTCTAGACTTGAAAGATTTGATAGACCTTTTAGGGGGTTAGGGTCAAGAGTGAATGTATTTCGCATGTGGGGAGGATGTTAATTATAACCAAGAAAGCAGACTACAGAAGGTTAAATTGGTCCCCATTACTCCCTACCCTAAACTAAAATAGTATTTTGTATACAGAATCTTTTGTTATGCTGCAAATAGGTGAGGGGTTATCCTTTTGACTTTGTATTTGGCCAAATGACTTTCTTTGGTCAACGGGATTGGAGCACAAGCGACAGGTGCAAAGACTTGAAATATTTGCCTGTGGTCTTCCTGCTTTTGCTTCTGTGGCCATCATGGGAAGGGCTTGTCTGGGGTTGCACCTCTCAGCAGAGGCACTGCAGGTGACCTGAGATGGGAGCACACGGTATGCCTCGATGTTAAGGCTACTGTAGTAATGCACAGGAGGGATGATGGGAACTAGGATCAATGTGTACAACGGGAATGTTGAAAGGTGTTCAGCTTCTGAGTGTACTTCCTAGGGAGATCCCACAGATTTGCCGAGCCTTTATTTGATGGGAGAGAAAGTGATGAGTTAAGGATGAATCTCGAGAGTTGGGCCTGGAAAAATGGAAGAATGGAGTGTGTTGTAGGAATTTAGCACAGTCGCTCTATTCGGGGTAGATATTAAAATGAACAGCTGTTTTTTAGAAGTACTTTGACCTTGAAGAATCCTTGTGGAAGACAGTGATTGCTTTGCTGAAGGGGCATTGTAGCCACCCCATGACTTTGGTCACAAGATGCTTTAGGCAACCAGAGGCTCTTGTATTATTGTGTATTTCTGCGAATGATACATAATAAAGGACTAGAGTCATGGGGATATGTGATGCTCTCCTTTAGTAAGACATGTAAATTAGATTATGGACCTTAGTATGAGGAAATACTTTGCATAACTTTCAGTAAATATGCCTTTGTATGGCTGTTTGGGGTTCAGTTTATCAGAGAGGCTGGACCTTCCTGCTGCCACATAGGCCTTAAAATTTCATCTTGGAGTGCCTTCTTTCTTCAACACCCCGACAGGAGTGGCCATTTGCAATGTACGTTGTATTTGTAAGTTATCATGTGTTGTTTGAATTCACTGAGAAGCTGGCACTGGAAGCTGGTTTGCCCCAACATCCATTTTCAGACATGTCTGTCTCAAAAGTGTCCTCCAAACCAGGTGTACTGGTGCACGCCTTTAATTCCAGCACTCTGAAGGCAGAGGCAGGCAGATCTCTGTGAGTTCCAGGCCAGCCTGGTCTACAGAGTGAGTTCCAGGACAGCTAAAGCTACACAGAGAGACCCTGTCTACAAAAAACAAACAAAAGGGTCCTTCCTAAGCCACTTGTCTGAGGTTGGGCTGCCCCATATCTATGTGACAGGGAGAGAAGAGAACCTCAAAACAGCCCAAGAGTAAAAACTTTCCCCTGAAACCAGCTAGATAGAAGGTGAAGTGCCTCCAACAGATGTTACTCTGCTTCATTGTTTACCCACCCTATAAGGAGAATCCACAAGTTCAGCCATGGGAAATCTCATCCATGGACAGGAAGCTCAACTGGGAACTCCAACTGATAGCCTCAGTTTCTCTGGTTGGTTTCTGCTGGATAGCGGGAATGCCCACTTTGATGATGTCATCTATACCTGCTGCTATTTGTTCTTTCACTTAGAAGCCTCACCAGGGGACACTGTTCTTGCCCAGGATGCTCTCTGCCAGGAACTCCAGCTGGCTGCCTCAAGGGGCTCTACCAGTTGATTTCTGCTACATGTTTTAATAAGCATTCAGTTTCTGTCTGTCTGTCTGTCTGTCTATCCATTTATCCTCTGTCATTCATCCCCATTTATTCTTTTATGTTAGGCGTACTATCTACTTAATAAACTCACTCATTCAAAACTGTAAGTATGGCTATCATAGACCATTCTCCAGACTACATAGAACACTATTTTCTGTAGCGGGAACCACCAAGAGAACTACAGCCTGGAGATGGCAATATCAGGAGTTGTTTGGGCAAGTTCATTTTGAGAAACCTGACACCCCAATAGGAATTTTAAGTGGTAGTTGGCTATACAAGGTTGGAGCTGGAGGGATGCAAAGTCTGGCAAGTATGTGGAGATGGTTTAGGAAGTCATGAGACTGGATGCCATGCACAGGTGAATATTAAAAAGGAGCCCAGCGGTTGAGTTTAGAGGGCCATCAGTGTCGAGTGGTTGGAATTGATAGTAACGAGCAAAAAAGACTTTCAGGGAGGGCTACATACTCAAGCCCTGTCTCAAGAAGACAGAACACAAAATAAAACTGTAAGCTGTGTGGTCAAAGCAGCAAATATTCACCACTGATCCAGCACATAAATGGTCTGCAATACATTTTCAATGAATGATTGCTTGTTATGACAAGTGAACATCAGTGGGTACAATTTACAGGAAGGCAGGATCTTTACTTATCTTTATAACAACTCAAACTATTAAAAAAGAACAAACCTCAGGGCTCAGTATATAGCTCAGTCCAGGCTCTGGGGTTCACTACCACCACCATCACCAAGAAAAAACAGAAGGCAGACTATACTTAAAAGGCACTGAGGTTACCAGCAGAAGAGAAACATGAACTGAAGCCAGCATCCAGGAGTGGGGTGGAGCGGCTTTACTCACTAGGTATCAGACCACACAACCCCAGGCTGAAGCCTCAGGTGCTACTGTTCAGATGCTGATATCAAAGGTGTTTATACACAGGCTGGGGACAAGCAGAGACAATTCTCCTGTTCCCAGGGAAATCTTCAAGGGGTGTGTTTCAATGGCATGTTTATTAAACAAATGCTCATGACAGATTTTCACAGCAGCAACAAATGTTATTCCACAACATCAAATTTCCCTTACTGAGGAAAAAAATGACAATCACAACAGTGATGGATTTGGAGTACTTTTCATGTTTTCGGGGGGGGGGGGGGGGCAGTGTCCTCACTTGTTTTCCTCTCCTTTCGCCTGTTCACTCTTATCTTCTGACTTCATTTTCTTTACCTCTTCTCTGGCCTGATGTCCCCGGAAGACTGACTGAATTTTCACAGCAGCGAACTCCTCCTTTTCTCTTTCTTCCTCAGTAGACTCCTTCATTAAAAGGAGAGAAAGTGAGAGACTTTTCCAGAATGCTGCTTTTTTGATGCTGCAGAAATGGGTCTATAGATTTAACTAATTTCTAGATGCAACTATTTGAGGTCTGTTGCTTCCTGGTTGGTGGGGGGTGGTGTTCACACATTGTCACATTGTGTGTGTAACGAAGGCTGAATTCAGCCCAAAGAGCGGGGATTCAACTTGCCACTCTTTAATACATCTTAATACAAGATCGTTGTCAACCTCTTCTCTCTTGTTCCCAGATAGTACCTATTTAAAGTTTCCTAAGAAATAGCATTGTGTCTGTGTTAACATCAGTACATGTGCTGTTTTGAAGTAATCGTGGTTATATAAGATGGATTAAGATGTTAATTCTAATTTCTAAATGTTTAGACAATTAAAATCATACATTTAGAGGTGGAACATCAAAGAGAAAGTCAGTTTACTAATACTGGGTTTATCAGAGTTGGCTAAACAGTGACATACAGTTTCTCCTTTTTCTTTTAAATTTAGGTATAATTTACAGATGGCAAAATTCATGGATCCTAAATGTAGAACTGAAAATATATATGGCCCTTAATGTATCTTTTTTAAGCTACAAAGATAATAAACACACATTAAAAGTGCTCAAGTTGCTGGGCGGTGGTGGCGCACGCCTTTAATCCCAGCACTTGGGAGGCAGAGGCAGGCGGATCTTTGTGAGTTCAAGGCCAGCCTGGTCTACAGAGCGAGATCCAGGAAAGGCGCAAAGCTACACAGAGAAACCCTGTCTCAAAAAAAAAAAAAAATGCTCAAGTTAATCACTTGTAGTGAAAAGTTGAAACATTTTCACATCCTCAAATCTTGCTCCTAAAAAGTTACCATTATTGTAGGCTGCATGTCTCTGTGTGTATTTGTGTATGCTTATACACCCTTCCAAAATCTCTTTTATGTTTGAGTCCATTTACGTGAAGACACATTTGTTTTTCATTTTGAAAACAAGACCACACTAATTGGAATGCTCTACAGCTACTTTCCCCATGAAACATCATATCTGGGTTCTCTTTTCTATGCGGTTATCTCATATATAATTTTGCTCAGTTTTGATGGGAGGGGCATGGCCACTGTGTTCCATTGTCCTGATTTAGTCATTCAGTCAACTACTGACGGAACTTTGAGCTGTTCAATCCCCTCCATTACCAACAAAACTTTTAAATACAAACAGACAGGCATAAAATTCTTTGAGAGGATTCTCTAATATGAATAAGTGAACTACTCTTAAGTTAAAAATTAATGGCACCTTAACACAAACTTGGAATAGCTTATAAAAGAGCCTTTACAAGAGAAGTAAGGAAATGACTCTGTCTTTCTGTACTCCCTGAATTCCTACTACATCTGATGCCATGGTTAGACTAATTGGGTTGTATGAGTATTATTCTACAACAGTTAAATAATGTAAGGGAAAGTTGTGTCTGAATGGGTGTTGTTCATTTTAGGTATCAATATCCTTAACAGATACTAAGACAGGAAAAGGAACTCAAACATTTGAACTCTGACATTGTACAGAATTAATTCTTTTATACAAAACCTGGTTTTCCTTTTTCTTTTTCTTTTTTTTTTTTTGTTTTTTGTTTTTTTGAGACGGAGTTACTTTGTGTAGCCTTGGCTGTCCTGGAAATTGCTCTGTGGATCAGACTGGCCTCGAACTCACAGAGATCCGCCTGCCTCTGCCTCCTAAGTAATGGGATTAAAGGCGTGCACCACCATCGCCTGGCAAAGCCTGGTTTTTCTTAGTTTGGACTATGAAGAGTCCAGGCAATGATGTTTTTGAAAATGTTTAACTGGCTCTACAGAGAAATAATAGAACAAAACAGCATTATCCTCCTAAAATACCACCAAAGCTCTGGTTTGTAGTGTTTACCTTAGTCTCAATACTCTAAGGTGGCTGATTTTAAGTAATCGAAATGAAGTTTGTTGCACTGTGCACAATTGTCTCCAAGTAATGGCTTTAGCACACCCCTGAATAGAGAGAGGCAGTATCTTTGAGGGTGGATTTTCCTATTTCTGGGTGGCTTGGATGGAGAATATCAAGGCAGGAAAGCACTTTTATAGAAGACCTTGCAGGGACCATGAGTAGGCCAGGCTGTGTAAGGCCATTTTATTTGGTGGTGTGTAAGTGCTTTCCTTTCATTATCTCTAACCTTTGCCTTTGTGTGGTGGGTGGCAACAGCAACAAGCCGTGGAAAAATTCCCCAAGCGGAATATTAATATGAAAGACGAGAGGAGGCCCAAGTTCAGCTGTCTGTCTCTTTCCCATGGAAAGATTTTCTGATCTAGATTTTTTTTTTTTTTTTTTTTTTTTTTTTTTTTTGGTTTTTCAAGACAGGGTTTCTCTGTGTAGCTTTGCGCCTTTCCTGGGACTCACTTGGTAGCCCAAGCTGGCCTCGAACTCACAGAGATCCGCCTGGCTCTGCCTCCCAAGTGCTGGGATTAAAGGCGTGCACCACCACCGCCCGGCCTGATCTAGATTTCTAAAGGGAAGAATGAGTTTATGAAAATAATCTGTTTATCACCGATGTTAAGTATCTATCTAGAAAGCACAATTCTAATTTCAATAATATAACTAACATTGATATATATTTTGTGCATAACTTTAAACTTAGCGATGCCATTGTGTGTAGGAATACAAAAGTAAGTGGAAAATACTACATACAAAGGCCATAACTGGTGTTTCCTCTCTCTCGGGTGACTTGGACACTTCTTGTTCACATTTCTCAGTTTGTTCTGGGTCCTAGAAAGAGAAAAGAGGGCCACATAGGCATTGTTTTGAAGATAGCAAACTCTTGGACTATTCTGCTTAAGGGAAACGGGAAGTTAAGGCATTGAGAAGCATGGGAAATTAAAGATATATTAGTTTTTTTTTTAACAAGAATTTGTCTTGGAATAAATGGAAGTGAAGGAAAACTCAAGGGATAAACGACTGCCTCACACTGAAAGTTGATAAGGTTTGGTAATAAATCTTGAGGACCGTAGGGAAAAAAGTTTATAGTTTCTACAATAGCAATAAAAGTCATTGTATTCCATAATATGAAGCCAGGTTGACTTTTTAATGATAATTATAGATTAAAAACTAAGTCAATAGTACAGAAGAGAAGGTATTAGAGGATGAATTTGATCAAAGCACCTTATGTGCATTCATGAAAATGTCAACTATTATTTTATGCAATTAAAATCAATAATATATTAAACCAGGGAAGTGAGTTTCACTTTGGAAAAAGATGTATGCATAAAGAAGGAGCCAGCTCAGTCTGTTTTGACATGACTAGTCCAGTCTTCTACCAAATACAGGCACTGCTAGCTCACTGCCTTCGGGAAGAGAGGCTTTAACATGGAAAATGGAAAACTGAGGATATGTAAATTAAAGGAATAACATAAAACTCTGGAAACCCAAAGTAAAAGAAACACCTTGAATTTTCTATATGACACAAGGGCATAACATTTTCAATATTATCTCTTTGATCTCAATTTAAAAAAACCCAAAAACCCATGAGTGCAGATAGTCTGAAAACTAGAAATAAAAGCATCAGCCTCATACAAGCATGTATAAATGGACAGAAATTCACTTTTGAATGCAAAGTAACAGCTTCTACAAGACATTCTCCAAATCTACTGGCCTACATTAAAGTCTGAACTTTGCCAATGTCGCTGGAGTCTAACATCTGAGAAAATGATATTTTTCAGCTGTCTAGAGTAGTACTCTAAAAAATTTTAATTTATTGTCTTTTTGTTGTTGTTGTTATTGCTGTTGCTATCTTGAGACAGGGTTTCTCTGTGTAGTCCTGGTTGTCCTGGAACTTGCTCTGTAAACCAGGCTGGTCTAGAACTTAGAGATCCTCCTGCCTCTGCCCCCAAGTCCCGAGATTAAAAGCGTGTACCATTACCATTATATTTAATTCAAATTAGTCTTTTTGTAATATGTAAATAAAAAAGTTGGACTAATAATGTCTTATTTTATGGAATATAATTCTTGACTTGTGATGCTCAATACAGTTTAAAGAATAAGAGATGGGAGTAACTGTGTGATAATCAAGCTCCTACTCCTGTTGGTCATCTTTAAGTTCATGTGAAGGATCGGTACTCAATTCAGATAGTTCAGAAGATTATTTCTCATTATCAAGAAGTTTTATTAAGTTATTAATAATGTTTGACACACTTCTCAAAAATTGGGGGAGACATTAATAATTTCTTTTATAGATAGAAAAAATATAGCCAAATTTGGTAGCTTCATAGGACTGTACCTTGAATGCGTGGTTGTTATAGAAGCGGTCGTCTAGCTTCGCCCCCCATTCTGCTGGATCAAAGTTGGTTTCTAAATAATAAAAATAATTTTATACTTATTTTGTGTTCATTATAGTGAATCTAGAACAATACAGGAACACGAGTTTCTTGTTTCAAATCAGAGGTTCTTTACTGATGGCTGAAAATCTTACTGACATTGAACAGCCCAGTGCTGCATAAATAATTACTAAATAATAATTATGACGATGAGTTTAACACTGAATGAGCCTTCCAGGAATATTTACTCATAAGGAAATGAGAGAGAAAGAACAAATGTCAATATTCTAAATAAATAGACACCTAAAACACGCATTAGCAACTGCATAAAAGTATGTAAAATACAGTAAGGAATCAGGGAGTCTGGAAAAGTGAAAAGTAAAAGTTTTCAAATGAGACACATTATGGAGACAGTTAACATAGACAAGAAGTATTTCCATCCAAAGATAATTTTCTTTAGTTTTCCATCATGAAGAATTTCAAACTCCAAAAGTAGGATGCTCTAACAGGCCCCATGTGCACGTTACATAGAGGCTACAATGATCCATTCATGGTTTATTATCTTATCTATACATTTTCTTCTGGTTATTTTCAGGCCAACCCCAAATACCATATTCATTAATCAAGAGATATTTAAATTTGTACCTCTAAAAGAGTCTTTACAATATAAGCATGTATCATGAACATATCTAAAATATTAACAATTTCTTACAATCATCCTGTATCTAGCCAACTATCCAAAATTGTCCCCATTGTCTAATATATTTATCTTAATCCTATCAGAGCCTCAAAATGGACACATAAGGCCTTTTGTTATGCCTTAAAGAATTTTTAGTGGAAAATTCACCACCATCTTATTTTATTGTGCAATTTATTTGTTGATGAAATTGGGTCAGTTTTCCTTTGGAATTTTCCAGTGCAGATATTTCCAACTGTCTACACACAAGGGATTTTAACAGGGTCATTTGCCCTTGAATTCCCTGTAGATTGGTAGTTAGATTTGCAGGCTTCATCTGATTTAGGTTTGATTGTTTTGGCAAGAATACTCATTGGTAGTGGTACTTAATCTCAGAAGATAACTCATATCCTGCTCTCTTTAGTTTTTAAATAATTTTTTAGGCCCTTGATGATTGTTCCTGAACTTATTTAGGAGTACAAACTGATAACATTCTAAATTAATCAGTACTTATTTTGGGGTGGACTCAATAAAGAAAACAGTCAACCATTTGGTTACCTTGAAATATGGCTCTTACAAAAACAAGAAGGGCCGGGCGGTGGTGGCGCACGCCTGTAATCCCAGCACTGGGGAGGTAGAGGAGGAGGATCTCTGTGAGTTCGAGGCCAGCCTGGTCTACAGAGCTAGTCCAGGATAGGCTCCAAAGCTACAGAGAAACCCTGTCTTTAAAAAAACAAAAAAAAAAAAAACCAAACAACAACAACAAAAAACCAAGAAGGTTACAGGTTTGATTCCTTTACCAGCTTTCAGAATAACCAGCTGGCTCCCAGTACTTTCCTAGGTGGCCTGATGGTGAGTTCTTTGTGACTTATTTTAGCATTATGAGTTCACAAATGTTTAGTAACCTGGGTGAATTCTGGTCCATGGAGTTTTATTATTTTTCTTGATTCTCTCTTTGTCCAAAATTTGGTCAGTGATGGCTTATTCATGTGCTTGGATGCTCTTCAGGCCTTTGCTAGCAATCCTAAAAATCATTAGGAGCTTGTTTTGTGGGATGGAAAGATGGTCAGCCTATTCTTACATATTTATCCCACATGTATGGCACTAATTGCAAGTTTGGTTCATGGGAAATAGTATTCAGAGGTGATAATATAGGGGATATTAGCCACTAACAGTTAGTTAGTCATGGTTTTGAGGTTTCAAAATGTAGGGAGCCAGAAAAGACTTCCATTAAAAAATACATTTTAAAATAGTGTGTGCAGGCGTGAGTCTGTAAGTGCATGTTTCTATATATGTATGGGCAGGAGCATGCTATGACACACGGAAGTCAGATGACCAATTTCAGGATTCTGCCCTGTCCTTACACCGTGTGAGTCTTCTGGCTTTTCACCAGGAGCCGCACTCTGAGCTGCTTCCATTACAAAAGAGAAAAGATCTCACTGGTATTTCTAAATTCAGGTTCAAGATTACAGGGTTTTATTAAACTAACTATAATTTTTTTCTTATACTCCAAATTTCATTCCCAACAACAGTAGCATACTTACTTGGTTTGTTCTTCCATAAACAGTTACAAAGTTTCTGGAATAACTCTCCACATTAGTCAGCTTTTATCACTGTCACAAGTACCTGTGCTAAATCGACTTAAAAGAGGAACGGTATATTTTGGTTGACAACTTTAAAGGTATTAAGGACTGATTTGCCTTGTTGTTTGGGCCGGTACAAAAATGAAACAAAAACCACCTAATATGTGTATTTGGGTTGTTCTCACAAACAATACTAGAATGAAAAGTGTAGAGGTGGAGCTTCTGGGATACAGGTTAAATAAATATGGAATTTTGGCAGATACAGTATTTAGATTTTGCTTTACATCTCTAGTAGAACGGGTGTGAGGGCTTATTTCTCTCAGCCTTATCTACAAACTCTACTGTCGAACTTTTGGCTTTCTGACAGTATGATGCAGGAGTGGCTGTTGGCATCCGGTGTATTTCGTTTCATTATGTGTATTTGTGTGTGTGCCTATGGAAACAAGGGGAAGTCAGAGTCCCTGGAACTGTAGTCACAGGCAGGCGTGAGTGGCCAGGAGTGGGACTGCTGTCTGAACTTGGGTCCTTTGGAAGAGCAGTAAGCGCTCTTTACTCCTAAACCATCTCTCTATCCCCAGTTGAGTGAAATTTTGACTTGAATTGTTATTATGGTCCAGTTTGACCAAATTTTCATGTTAGGGGCTATCTGTGTTTGCCTTTGTGTGAACTGTTTGTTGATATCTCTTGGTATTAATGAGTTAGGACACACTATTTTTACAAGCTCTTTATTAGGTTTATTAACTTACTGGGACGTAAACTGCAAGCATTTTTTCTCAGTTTGTTATCTGTGGTTTTGTTTTCTTTCTGGTGCTTTGCCACATACACGTTCCCTTTTTCTGTTGTCAGTTCTATCCATCTGCTCCCTTGCTGTTTGGGGCTTTGAAGCAAAGAAGGCAACTTAGCAAACCAGGTGTTTTCTTAGGTGATGAATTACACTTTCTCCTGGCATCGATATGGTTTCCTTTTCATATTTAAATCTGGAGTCAATTTATAATTTATCTGGATGTATGATATAAAGAATTGATGCTATTTTGTTTTTCCATTTTTATCTCAGCATCATTTAAGAGCCCATTTTCTCCTACTGATTTGAGAGACCATTCACACTGTTTATGAACAGGTTTCCTGCCACAAAAATGAAGACCTGTGAAAAATGGTGGCAAGGGAATTCTTGCAGGTTGGGAGATTGGATTAGAAATCCATGATGATTTATTTTGGCTTTGCTGGGGAAGGCTAAATTCTTACACTGCATCAGTTGGAAATTCACGTTCAGTTGACATAGGTGGAAGTGGGTGTGGTGGTTAATTGTTTTCAAATGGTTTTCATCATTTGTTTATCAGAGAGCCAGGATTCTGGGGCTGTTCGTCACCAATTGTTTTTATTACTGTGACCTGGTAACAGTGACTCAAATATTTTTTTTAATGGTATGTTTCTAAGTTCTAAAATTAAACAAATGCCCAAAGATTTTTACTGCATGAATCTGCAAAATTAATATTATGATAACAAAATTCATGTTTACAAAAACTACTACTTTTAACTAAACGATTTTAATAGCTTTTCTCTGCTAATGTTGAAGACTGTGCAGCAAATATTCACCCTGACTAGATATGGGACAGACCAGCAGTAGTCAGGAAATCGGTGAAATTTGGAGTTCTTCAAAGGCAGGATCATAAGGGACGGGGTGGAGTTGTTTGGTGTGGATGGGAGTTGTTTTGATTCTAGCCTCGCTCTGGGTTCTTCCCTCTGTAAAATGATTTACAAAGGAGTGTCTGTCTGCCTGGGGCTGTTTCTAGTCTTCTCTGCCCAAAGTAATAATAACAAAGCTCCTATAACATGATTGTTCCAGGCAAGAGCAGGTTCTCAGTACAAATTTAGGATTGTGATCATTCCCCTTTTGACCCATTCATGACCTCAGAGTCATGAATCTTCAAGGCTGGGATCTGGAAACTGTATTTATGAACGGAAGTGTAGGAACTCACTTTGGCTCGAAATCAAATAGTTACTATTAGTATAAACCTTAGTCTCTATGCAGGTTGGGACCTGGAGAGTATATAGAATGTAAATTACCTTCCCCAACTGGCAATTCACTTGCCCAAGCAATTTGTTTCTGTGCCTTTGCTGAAGAACAGTTTCATATACCCCAGCGAAAACCAATTTATCTAATCTAAGGAGGGTTGAATTATTTTTATAACACTTATAATACTTTCAAATGAGAAGAATCAAAATTTAAAGAAAACTGCAAATTATCCTCTCAGGAAGAGCAGGCAGTCAGCTAGGAGGGATGCATAAGAACAGATCTACCTCCTTCACCACCGTATAGCTGAGACATGCTAAGGGTGGCCTGGGGAGGGAACTGGTACACACTGTTTCAAACAGCAGGAACTGTGTTTGAGACCGCTTACCTCCTAAAGGCTTTCTGCACAATGAACACAATCTTAAGTTTCTGTTGTTGCTGTTATTGTTTTCTTTTTTGTGTATGTGTATGTTTTTTTTGTTCCCGTGTGTGTGTGTGTGTGTGTGTGTGTGTGTGTGTGTGTGTGTGTGTGTGTGTATGCGTGTTGGGGTGTGTGGACACGTGTTTGCATATGTGTGGAGATCACAGGCCAGAGACAGGTATATTCCTCAATTCTAAGTTTAACCATCATGAAATTCTTAGTTTATTTAAAAATTCCTATTTTTTTTAAAAAAGAGCTTACTCTCTCTTTTTTCTAGAAGGTTTTCAAAATACGCTGCGGCAAAAGCTGGTATGTTGCTCGGTTGCTCCCTCAGAATCTCCCGGGTCAGCCCTTCAAGAAGATTTCCAAATCCTTGTGGAATTCGGTAGTGGGTGTTGGAGAAGGGAATCGACATCTCCTTGGAAAGAATTGCCTATGGAACCTGAAGATTCAGTAAAAAGTATCTAATTTTAATGTGTCTAATTTAAATTACATAATCACAGCTATGACAAACCAACTCACAATCACAACTCAAATTATTTCTGAGACACACATAGTTTGGATTTTAAAAAGAAAAGTTCATTTGATCCAGGCCTGGTGGTGATCTATCTCAGTAGGTAAAGGCAGACCTGAACGAAAGCCCTGCAACCCATGTTGTGAGAGGAGAGAACCGACTCCCACAAACTGTCCTTGGACTTCCATAGGCAGGCTGTGTCCCCAAGGTTACATCCATACACACATGCACACTCAATAAATGAAAACGAAATTCACCCCCAACCAAGTCTACACGTTTCTTCTAGAGTTTTGAATTCTATCATGAATCATTGGTTTTTGTTTTGTTTTGTTTTTCCTTTTGAGACAGGGTGTCTCTACATAGACCTGGCTGTCCTGGAACTCACTATGTAGCCCAGTCTGTCCTCTAACTCGGAGATCCACTGACTTCTGTCTGCCAAGTGCTGGGATTAAAAGACATGCGACACCACAGCCGGAGAATTATAGGATTATAAATGAAGATCCAGCGGGGCGGTGGTGGCGCACGCCTTTAATCCCAGCACTCGGGAGGCAGAGCCAGGCGGATCTCTGTGAGTTCGAGGCCAGCCTGGGCTATAGAGTGAGTTCCAGGAAAGGCGCAAAGCTACACAGAGAAACCCTGTCTCGAAAAACAAAAACAAAAACAAAAAAAACCCCAAAAAACAAAACAAAACAAAAAAGCAGATCCACTAATTTGGACAAATCAATTTTTTTTAAAAGTTAGAAAACCACAGTTTCCACTAGATGTTAAATTCGTCTTTCTGTTCTTAAGAGGTGAGGGTTGATTTTGCTAGTCCGCAATATTTAAGAGATAATGACTGCTGGGAAGCTAGTATAGTCCCTTGTATACTGCTAAGAAACTGTTTAAAGGTTAAAATTAAAAAAAACAAAATGGTCAGCCGGGCGCGGTGGGGCACTCCTCTAACCCCAGCACTTGGGAGACAGTCAGGTGGATCTGTGAGTTCGAGGCCAGCCTGGTCTACAGGGCGAGTTCCAGGACAGCCAGGGCTACACAAAGAAACCTTGTCTCGAAACAAACCAAACCAACCAACCAAACAAACCTAGTCTTGGTTCTAGAAATTATTATAATTTGTTGAATAAAATTTCACTTTTTAAAGTCAAGGGCTGGTTTAACTGTAGTTGACACTGGCTGCTTGGGGACTGGGTTTGTGACCCTGAGAGGCACAAAGGGGCGTTGGTTGGGAGGGGTCTAGGCTGGGGCTTTAACGAGGCCTGACCTGTGGGAGATTTCCCTTTCTCTCTGTTGGGCGGAAACAGGGGATTAAATATCGAATCTTCGAGGGTTGTGAAAAGCCCTGAGCCCGGCGGGAGAGCGCGGGCGGTAGAGGGGGAAGACAGGTCAAACCGTGGGCGGGACGTCGACGACCTAAGGTTCCAGATTCTCCAAGAAAGGGCTTTCCGGGCTCCCTGTGTGCTCCAGGAGTCGAGGGAGTGAGTGTCAGGGATGCCGAGTGGCTCGGACACACGAAGGAAAAGGCGAAGCCTCCACGTTGGAGAGGGAATGGGGGAAACCGCCTCACCTCTTCTTTCTCTTCTAGCTGGTGCGGATGGTTCCAGTTGTTTTATCTCGTTGCTGGGTAACCGTTTTTTTTTTTTTTTTTTTTTTTTAACTACGGCGGCCGGGAGGAGAGGGGGAGCGCCCTGTGTTGAGCCGCGGATGGTTTCGCGTACTGAGAGCTCGAGGGTGGGGCCCGCTATGTGACCCCGCCCAGGCTCCGCCCCTACCCAGGCCACGCCCCCGTCACTGCCCCTGCCTAGGGGCCCGTCCGGAGTCCAGCACTAGACACGGACTTCCGCAAGAATGGTTTCCCGGGGGGCTGTGTTTGGCCTGCTGCTGCTCGTAATCGTTCGAGCCAGCAGAAGTGCAGGTGAGGTGACACGGCTCTGTGGGACCTTTGCCTTTCAGGTCCTCTGCAGGATCTTGGCTCTCGTTCCCTCTCAAGGTCTGGTTTGAGTCAGAACCGGTCTTTCCCAACCTAGGCCTGGCGTGCAGGTACTGCTGGGCCGCCTGCTGACTTTATCCCCACCCACGGTCGGTCCTTCGCTTGCAGCATAGGGGCCAGAGGGAGACTTTGGTTTATCAAATTGAAGAGGCTCCAATGTGCCCAGACCGAAGTCTTCAGGAGAGCTCCGAGAGAAGGGGGCGAAGCTAGTTAGATAATATTTGGAAACAGGTGACTGAGTCATCCAAAATACTTCAGCACCTGCCCCCTCAGTGGTACCCTTGGGGAGGGCTTCTATCGGGATGGGTGCCTTGAGGGAATTAAATTTTACAAGTTAAGTGGTTATTAGGGCTAAGAAATACAACCCCCTCACTAGCTCAGAATAATTTAAGGTTTAGCTCTGAATTTTGGTGCAGCTTAGAGAGATTGGTGGAGGGATAAGGCTCATCACACTGGGGAGGGGACTAACTCACATTGGCTATTCTACAGGCCAGGGCTTGTCATCTGACTAACCTGAGCTGGACATTGCCCGTCAGAGTGGAGATACCAGAAGACAGGAATCTGTCTGTTCATTCAAAGTAGAGTGATAATGCTGGATCCACCCACTTTCTTCTTTGGATCACTGAAAGGGTGGACCCCAAAGACTGTCAATAAATGAAATTTAGGGAGTTGGGATTATAGCTCAGTGGGGTTAGAGCTCTTGGCTAGAATGCTAGGAATTTGGACGTTCTTCACCACAGTAAATAAAAGAAATGAAGGTTGAGGTGAGAAGAAATGGCATGATTGGGTTCTACTCAAGTACCAGACAGACCCAGCCCATCAGTGGGTTTTCAGAGTTTCAAAGCTAGTGAGTGCACTGTAGTGGTCAGTCCCGTTTCTCATCCCTCTCATGATCTTTGGACCTATCATAGGAGGCAGGGAGAAGGTACAGACAGTAAGCCACTGTTTTCTTAGTTTTTCTCTTAAGGCCTGTCATATTTACTATCATTGTTTTATTTCCTTTGGGCCATATTACATGACCTTGATTTGCACTTGACAGTATCCATTCATGCTCCAGATTTCTCGCCCTCCCTTCTTCCTTGTATATCCTAATATCTTTCCTTTAACTCTCCCCTTTTGCTCATGTTTCTAATGTAATAAAAAGTTACATTTAGCAATGAGAGTTACCTATGAACTCACCACTCAGTTTGAGGACTACAACTCGGTGGCTTTTATCAAGACTGCCGGTGTGCTCTTCACTAGTACATCGGTTGGCTTCCCATCAGAGGCAACCAACTTCCCTAAAATGTTTGTTAGTCTGCTTGTAATGATTGCGTCTTCCCCACAGCACTCATTCCTGTTTTCTACTTCACTTCCCAAAGGAAGGGAGAAATCCAACACCTTAAAAAAAATTCATGTCTGAATATTCATGGTTGTTGGAGATATGCCATTCTTTTCTGCCCCTTGCTCAGTTCCTCAGTATGTTTCACTGTCTGTTTAACTTAGAATGCGAGCTTTGTAAGGATAGAGTATATAGTTTTTCTTTGCATTATCGTCACAATCTAACTGAAGCAAAAAGGGAAGTTATAATACCTTTGGAATTAGATGACATGGATTCTAATGCTGTCATAAACTACCTTCTGAGGCCAGTCAGAAAAATTAGTGTCTCCAGTATCTTAAGCACGCCGTCACATGTGTAAGCCCCTAGTAGACTGTAAAATCACTGGCAGCAAGAATTTTTTTTTAATCTATTATTGGTAGTATTTTCCCTTCGCCGTTACAGCCTCAGTGTGTAAAATAGTGTCTGGCACACAGTAGGTATCCATAAAGAGATATTTGTTGAATTCACAGCTGTTCTAACTATTCTTAAAAAAAATTGCTTAATTTAGTTGTGCCCTAGTCCCTTAATGGGTAATGTGTTTATATCTCTTGATCAGTAAGTAACACGATTTATACTATTATTATCAGATAGTTTCCACCTTTAAAATTCTTTTGCTCATCATGAAGCCGTTCACGGAGAGGTTCTATAAATGTGTGTTGGCAAACACAGACTGGCTTGAAAAGGCATTCCCCAGCCTATGGACTACTGGCTGCATACTCCAATATGTAAGCTACATTTTCTTCCCTCCATCCCTCTGACTCCAGCCCTCTCTCTGCTCTTAGCTCTTATTTATGCATTTGCTTTTCAGCTTTTGTTCTGTATCTACCCAAGACAGGGCCCTCCCACACATATGCCTCCCGGTTTCCCCAGCAGGCTGCCAACCTGCTTATGCAATTCTGGGATGTCGTGGTCCCAGAGTATTTTGCTCATGGTACATGCATCTTGAGCTTGTTAGGCCTTCTGGATGAACTTTGAGTGTCATGTAGGCTTTGTGATCAAACGAACTCCCGAGTGAGAAAGAGAGCGGAGGATTTTTAGGCACTAGAGTCTGGAACTCTAAGAGCAGTATAAGTAGGCCACCAAGCTTGTGAGGAGACCCCCATTAGCTCTACTTCCCTGTTAAGTATAGCCTAAGGGGCCTGCCATCTTTTGTAGCTTCCAGGGAGGAAAATGTCGGCTTTGTTAATTCTAATTCTCTTTCCTGCCTATCACTTTTATTTAAAAAAAAAAAAAAAAGTGAAAAAACAAAACAACCTTTAATTTTGTAAATTATTTTCTTTGGAGAATTTTTAAAAAACTCTTTCCTGTTGAGACAAATTGGGATGTAAGTTTTATGATTTTCCTAGTTAAATTTCTGTGAGCTCACTGGGACATGTGGATCAATGCTTGTTATTTAAAAAGTACTTCAATATAGGCTGTGGGTTAAAAATAGAAATGATCTCGTTAAAGTGAATTCTTATTCAGTCTTGTTAGTGACTCTTAGCACAGAATCCAATATGCAAGTATGCCTCCTCTTTCCTTCGCCTGTGAAATGGTGACAAGACCTTTTCTCTGAGATTTTAACCTTCTGCCTCTCCATGATCTTATTTTTGTGTCCTGAATTTATCTGAACTTACCAGGAAGATAAATTGTCACAGTCATAAGTGTGGTATACTGGGTCATCAAAAACAGAAACAAACAAAAAACAAACAAAAATAAAAACAACCCCCCCCCCAAATAAAATAAACCAAACAGCAACGACAAAATAAACAACAATAATAAGCACCAAGAGAAATGTTTGAAGGGATTTGTCAGTGATAAGATGGAAAGGGGGAGATGAAGATGGGCACAGCATTAGAGAAGCTGTATTGGAGACGGGCTTCTTTCTATTCCTTCCTAGCTACTAGGAGTGGGCACAGGGATGGAGAGTTGGGGAAGGAAGTAGTTTGTTTTTCTTATAAACACCATCTGTGAGGTACATGGACGGTGCATTTTAGTGATTTGAAGAAGAAAAGTTAAGTGCTAGAGCCAAGTTTTAGAGCAAGGTGTGGGGTGTGGGGTTGATCAAGAACTATGAAGGGGAGGGAAGGAGAGTATGTACATTGGTTGTTGCCTTGGGGTCTAAGTTTTCCTTAATGACCATGTTATGCTGCAATGCCTATTGTTGGGAACTCTTCTTATGTTGCTTATCTAGTTAAGAGCAACAAGGTCTAGTTTTGGAAGATTATAAGGCTTGAGTAGAGTCATTCTTTTGTACAGGGACTGCATGTTACTTCCTGTTTTACCAGGTCCACTTGGTGCTCAATCTCCCTGATGATATTTTCCTAAGTGTTTGCCAACGTTTTCAGGTATTGGTTTTCGCTTTGCCTCATACATCGATAATTACATGGTGCTGCAGAAGGAGCCTTCAGGGGCAGTGATCTGGGGCTTTGGTACACCTGGAGCCACAGTGACAGTGACCTTGTGCCAAGGTCAGGAAACCATCATGAAGAAAGTGACCAGTGTGAAAGGTAAGGCAGCCCATTCGCTGTTCAGTTATTGTCTTCTTCTGCCACCTGGTGGATTATCTGAAAATGAACGCTGATAGCTCCAGCTCAGGCTGTCCATCCATCCATCCATCCATCCATCCATCCGTCCATCCATCCATCCAACCATAAAGGTTATTTGAGTATTTACTATGTGGATAGCACCAAAGATACCACAACTAGTAACAAGGCTCGAAGTTCCTTTTGCCAAGGACCTTGTTGAACAGAACAAATTATGCGAAGTTGGATGGACACTGATATTATCTGAGGAGTTCTATGAGAAGAGCAATATCTACCTCAGCCTGGTTGCTTTGGGAAAGTTGCACAGAAGATGATATTTGGGCTGAATTGTACATTCTAGAGTTGAGAGGAATGGTCAGTGATTGAGAGCTCTTGCTGCTCCTGCAGAGGACCTGGGTTCAGTTCCCAGCACTCACACTGGGTGACTTATAGCCCCTTGTAAACTCCAGCTCTGGGGAGCTGGATGCTCTGATGCCCTCTTCTGGTTACTCTGGGCACCTGCATATCCATGGTGCACATGGACACACATACACACACACACACACACACACACACACACACACACACACACACACTTTATGAAAAAAGGTCTTAACATTTAAAAAAATGAGTCAAATTGGAGATCTGATAAATAGCTTTGGCACTGGAGTCCACTGTCTAGGTTCTGATTCTGACTGTCATTTCTGGGTATATAATTTTGACATATTAGCAAATATCTCAGTGACAGTGTGTTTTCCATGTATAAAGTAGAGGTGGTACTAATTCTTTTTTGTTTTGTTTTGTGTTTTGTTTTTTCGAGACAGGGTTTCTCTGTGTAGTTTTGGTGCCTGTCCTGGAACTCACTTGGTAGCCCAGGCTGGCCTCGAACTCACAGAGATCCACCTGGCTCTGTCTCCCGAGTGCTGGGATTAAAGGTGTGCGCCACCACTGCCTGGCGGTGGTACTACTTCTTAATGGATTATCATGAGGACTAAATGAGTAAACACACACAAAGTTGTTGGAACAGTGCTTGGCACATTAACTTGAGTGGTCATTATTGTTACTATTACTGCCACTATTATTTACCCAGATATTCAAATATTTATTGAGTAGCTACTATGTGCCAGATACTGATGATAAAGTGATGCATAGAAGTGATTTAGCCTCCCCTTAATGAAGCCTGAAGGTTAGGGGAGGTTAGGAAAGTAAAGAACACTTATAGATAGGTGAGCTATGTGCCACAGTAAGGAAGTGCGTGTGGGAGCTTAGCAGGGAAATAGGGTTAATGAACTTAAAGACTAGTCTTGAAAGAAGAGGCACAAATTCAGTAGAGGGAACACCCTGGATATAGGCAAAGGGGTAGGAGTACATGCATAACATCGGAGAAGTGCCGTGGAGGTGTGTGGGTCTAGAACACTGGGCTGAGTGACGGGTGGCGGATGACAGGAGATGGGACAGTATGGAGACTTGTATCTTTGCTAAGGTACATATATCCTGGATCTATAGATTTTAAGCAATAAAAGCACACAAGCAGATCGAAAGGGTGTGACACCCATCAGATAGGGTTGGTAGAGCTGTTAGCAGGCTCTTATGATGTGCAGATATACATGATGAGGGCTTGACTTGAGAGTATGGCTGTGGTCCCTGTAGAAGGGATAGAGATATATAAGAGTGTATTCTGGGAACCAAGCTCAGGTCCTCTACAAGAGCAGCATGCATTCTTAACTGCTGAGCCATCTCTCCAGTCCCTCTTTGTAATTTGCGAGATAAACCAAACGTGAAGAATTCCAAGACTGCCTGTGATTTCTGTCTAGTCTGTCCTCAAATACGTTAAGTAGCTGAGAATTACATTGAACTTCTCGTTCTTCTACCTCTGTGTTCTAAAGCAGCAACCTGTGGGTTGTAACCCCTTTGGGGGTTGAATGACTCTTTTACAGGGGTCACCTAAGACCATCAGAAATATCAGATATTTACATTATGATTCACCACAGTGGCAAAATTAGTTATGAAATGGCAATGAAAATAATTTTATGGTTGGGTGTAGCTTGAGTTTTCCTGCCTGGCCCACAGTCAGGACAAATCTCTGTCACCCACCAGTCCCACAGCCACTCAGACCCAACCAAGTAAACACAGAGACTTATATTGGTTACAAACTGTATGGCCATGGCAGGCGTCTTGCTAACTGTTCTTATAGCTTAAATTAATCCATTTCTATTAATCTATACCTTGCCACGTGGCTCGTGGCTTCCGGCATCTTCACATGCTGTTTCTCATCATGGCGGCTGGCAGTGTCTCTCTCAGCCTTCCACTTCCCAGCTTTATTCTCCTCCTTGTCCCGCCTATACTTCCTGCCTAGGCAATGGCCAATCAGTGTTTTATTTATTGACCAATCAGAGCAACACATTTGCCATACAGACCATCCCACAGCAGTTGGGGTCACCACAACATGAGGAGCTGTATTTAAGGGTTGCAGCATTAGGGAGGTTGATAATCACTGTCCTAAAGATGGGATTGTAAGCATGAACCACCACACCAGGTTTATTCGGTGCTGAGGTGAATCCAGAGCTTTGTATGTGCTAGGCAAGTACTCTATCAACTGAGCTATATCTTTGTATGTGCTAGGCAAGTACTCTATCAACTGAGCTATATCTCCAGTCCACTCTTTGAAAGCATATGAAATAATGGATTTAATTATTGGCATTTTATACATATGTATCATTGAATTTTGCTCATATTCACCCCCCTACCCATTTTCTGCCCCCCGACTGACTACTTGTCTCCTTTCTCCCTCCAAATAGTCCATTTTGCTTTCATGTCTCATATTATATTAAATATATTTTATTTAATCTAGATTATTTGTGATAGAAAATTGTGATATTTGTTCTTGTTTGGCTTATTTTACTTAATATGATGCTGATGCTTTCCAGCTTTATCCATTTTCCTACAAATGAAATAATTTCATTCTTTTTTATGTCTGAATACAAATCCATTGTATATAGTACATAACATTTTCTTCTTCTTCCATCGATGGTATCTGGGCAGATTTTTTATCCTGGCTATTGTGAATAATGCCTCAGAGCATATTAATTTTCTTTTTTTTTTCTTTCTTTCTTTTTTTTTTTTTTTTTAAAAGACAGGGTTTCTCTGTATAGCCCTGGCTGCCCTGGAACTCACTCTGAGAACCAGACTGTCCTGGTTCAGAAATCCACCGATCTTTGCCTCCTCAGTGCTGAGATTAAAGGTGTGTGCCACCATTGCCTGGCTAGAGTGTATTAAATTTCATAGATTCTTAAAATCAGTTTATGTTCCCATTAGTAGTCTATAAAGGTTCCTCACCAGCATTTGTTGTCATTTGTTTTCTTAATGATGACCATTCTGACTGAGATGAGATAGACTTTCCTTCTTCAGGTAATATAACCTAGTCTCAAGAGGGACATTTCACCTCTCCTCTGCTGTAGAACTATTAGTTGAAAGCAAGTCACACATTCTGTTTGCTCTGGAGGGGAGAGGATAGTACAAACCTGTAACTTTAGAATCCACTTTAAGGTATGTCTGCCACAACATGCTGTAGTTTATATAATTTTCATAAGCAGTTTTATTGACATAAAGTGTTTAATTTTTATTTTGTTCTTATTTGGTGGTGGTCGATTCAAATTTTAAGCTATAGATTAAATGTCGGTAGGAAGGGATGGTTTAGGCAGTAAGGCCCTCTTTACCTTTGAACCACATTTAAAAGGCACAGGCTCATGTTACAGCCGGTGGCGGAGTCAGGGTTCTGTGTGGAGAAGTGAAGAGAGCTGTTTCTTTTAACCCTAGGTTTTCCTCCTGGGAAAATAAAGGCTGTGGGTATCCGGTCCCCCTTTTTGGTATTGGGCACAATAATCTGAAAAATAATTAACATTTGATGTAATTGATAAGAAGAAAAGCAAAAAAATACTTTATGACTAATCATCTCTACACAAATTATTTTTATCTTATCCTTTTGATTGTGGTTTCCATCTTGAGGCTAGAGTTATCTTGGGGAAGATGGAGAGAGAAGGGAGAGAGAGCGAGCTCTTTCTTTGTGTATGCCCTTGGCTGTAATAGTCAGGGGCAAGCCACCAGACATGTTGTTACATGTGAACACATAAAGCCCTCGTCAGTCTGCATGGCTTTCTTCTCAGTGTCGCCCAGGGTTGGAGTTTATTTTTCTCATTTACTTGAGGGGGTGCTGGGTAAAAATGTATGCAGGCTAAGTAGCTGTATAGTGAAGCAAGGAGATTAGTCTTCCTAGATGGTAGGAGAAAGAATGTAAGGAAGCAGAGGTCTTAATGCGTTGAAAATGAAAACTTAGAGAAACCTGGGCCAGGGCTGGCACAAGAATTTACAAAGTGGCAACTGACAGTCGTCCAGAAGGCAAGACCAGAGCAACTGTGACTCAAGGCCACGGACCAGCAGAAAGCCCATTGGATGTTGGACGAATTATGGTTGCTGGCTCAGATTTACTATCTGCACCCATCCTAGCATACCTGATGGGTTAACATACTTCCTAAAAGCTCATAAGTGGCCTATGGTATGCTCCTCATCAGCCAACCTGTTCTGAACTGACAGTCTAAGGACTAGTCAGTTCTCCTTGTGAAACATGGTAGCTTCTGACTTTAGAATCCCACCCTTGGTCTAAGACATCCCAGGTGCTGTACTCCTTCCTGCAGACAGTACACACGCAGAAGCAGATCCTCTAGTTTGTGTGAGTCGTCTCTTGAATGGGTGTGCCCATCCGTGAATTCTCTGCTGTACACCAAGTTTCTCCTGCTTTGTCACCCAATACAGCATTGTGTCAGGGCTTATTTTTCTTTTCTTAAATGAGAGAGGAAAAACACTAGAAATCCAAAGATCTTAGGCTAGGTAGCCAAGAAGGAGGCTTTTTCAGAAGTTGAAGGCAAGTTTATCTGGGACAAAAGATGTTGAGATCAGGGCTCAGTCTTCAGGTCCAGGTTTCAGAACCTTCAGATTTCCCCAGGTTCTAGGCCCATTCATTTTTCTGGCTGAGGTGAGATGGTGGTGCTGTTTTGCCAATTCTCCTTCTTGTCTTATTGTTGTTGAACATTGTCTTAGTTAGAGTTTCCATTGCTGTGAAGAGACACCGTAACCATGGCAATTCTTCTTATAAAGGAACACATTTAAATGGGGCTGGCTTACAGGTTCAGAGGTTTAGTCCATTATCATCATGGCAGGAAACATGGTGACCCACAGGCAGACATGGTGCTGGAGAGGGAGCTGAGAGTTCTATATCTGGATAAGCAGGCGGCAGCAAGAGAGTTACTGGGCCTGGCTTGAGCATTTGGAACACCAAAGCCCACCCCCAGTGACAGAATTCCTCTGACAAAGCCACACCTAATGCCTCTCCCTAAGCATTCAAATATTCGAGCCTATGGGAGACCAGTCTTACTCAAACCACCATAGACATTAACACCTGTTGGAAGAAGGGCTGGGGAGAGGAGTTTTTGTCACCAGCCATGGGTGCTGAAAAGCTAAGGTAAAATACCCAATTAATACTTCTGAATGCGTGGACGATTGCAGAAGTCTAAGAAAGAGTCCTATGTTAGGCTTTCTGGCAGTTGACCCCATCAGCCTATTCGAGTTGGTAGCAAGAGGACAGAGCCTCAGGGAGATGTGTCGGTGCAGGAAGCCTGGAAAGACCTTGGCAAGCCTGTATTAGGACAGATTGGAACGTCTGCCTGTTCAGAAGCGTGAGCCATACGGAGCACATCACACCTGTGCGACACAGTCTGTACCAGCTGCCCACTGTTTCCAAAACAGTGATTTTTCTGGTTTAGCAGTGATTTTTCTGCAGTTTCTATCTGATGCTTGGCTGTTGGTCAGAGAAATACAATAGTGAACACGTGGTCCTGGGCTTAGCAGACCTCCTGGAGGTGAGCGGCAAGCTCAGCTGGTTTTGCTTTTCAGAAAACCAAACATTTAGACATTTCCTCCAGCATTCTAAGCAACCTTTTATGGCTTCAGTTTTTCCTAATTTTCCAGTGTGCATCTGGACATCTGTTTCTGCTTAGTTGTCTCTGGCTAGAAAGAGCCTCAGACAGTGTCCGGCATGGAGTAGGTATTTGGATGGCATTTATGTAATTATTTCTTTTCAGAGATTAGGAGAATAACTTTACAATGCTCTGTTGCCAGGTCTCTCTTTCCCTTTGAATTGAGATTGATCTGATGGCAACTGATAAGCCAGTTCATGTTTGACATTTTTATGTGAAAATTTTGTTTTCTCTGCCTTTTCTATGTTTGTATTTCACGATTCTCCCTTTTTCATGTTTTCTGGTTCTTCTTCTTTTTTTTTTTTTCATACTTTTACCATTTGGAGGACATTTTCCCTAAATCTCTGAGTATGACGCTGACAGCAGTGATCCAGTGACTGAGGAGAAGGGCAATGGGAGGTGTGGTTTCCAGGGAGCAAGCTATGGATTTCTAAAATAGGGTCTTTACTAGCTTCTCCTTTCCTCAGTGGAGTCCCCAGACCTCAGGTCTTGTGTGTCATTCTGAAATAATCTATGGGGCAAGTTAAAATATCTTTTCCACGGAGATTAATTTATATGCCTCCCACTACTTGTTGATGCACCGATTCCTCCATGCACCTGCTGGTTAATGGGAGAACCCAGTGCCACTGGCCGTGTTAGCAGTGTGGAGGAGGTAGGGGTGACAAGGGTGATCCTGCTTAGTAAAGGGAAGATTCAGATTAGAAATGATTCTTAGCCTGTGCTCCCATTTGATTGGAAAATTGCAAATTAGTTCAGGGTGCTGTGTAAATCAGAAAGATTAGATTATGGTAATATTGACAGTTGGATAGTGTAATGAGAATTCTATTTTATGGGTTTAAAAAAAATTTTTTTTAACTAACCGTCCTTGAATTTTAATCTATGTGTATTTTTGTCTCTCCTAATTTAGGATTATAACTGGGTAACTAATTTTTCTTGTAAACGCCTTAGATAAAAATAAGAGAGGATTGGTACAGATTAAGGATAAAAAGGCTGCTGTTCTCAACAGCTCCATCCCCCTTGTCTGGAGTTTGGCCAGTCTTTATAGCTTTGAATACAGTTTGTCACAGAGCCTGGGCATGGCCACAAATGGAGTGCGTGCGGGGTTTTACTTCATTGTCGGTGGTTGGCTGGTTGGTTAATTCCTTGGATCTGTTGTTATTTCAGCACCCTCCAGCACCTGGATGGTGGTACTGGATCCCATGAAGCCTGGAGGACCTTTTGAAGTAACGGCACAACAGGCCTTGGGAACAAGCAATGTCACCCTGAGGGTTCACGATGTCTTATTTGGAGATGTCTGGCTGTGCAGTGGGCAGAGTAACATGCAGATGACTGTGTTACAGGTAATTTGGAGAGGCTCAGCTGACAAGAAATGTTGATGGGAGGAGGAGAAGGAGAAGGAAAAAAAGAGTAATAAGGAAAAGAAAGGCTGTTTCTGTTTATTAGGTACTTACCATGTGCAAGATCTAATCTGAGTGCTTTCATATTAAATAATTTCATTTAACAACCTAGAGAAGTAAGCTATTGATTAAATCAGTAGTTACGGGTTGGCACTAATTGTGTTTATGTGCTCAGTTTTCTCCTTGAGGTTCAAGTTTCCTGCTATCCCTAGCTCTGTCCTCCAAACTGAGTTTCTGTTGTAGTTATTTCTCTCTTCTTGCCTTTCTTCACTATCCATTTTGTTTTTGAGAAGTATTTAAGTTTGAGGTTTAGGACTCTGTACAACCAAGCCAGGCTTTCCTTTCAATTTTCTCTTTGATAAAACTATGAACTAGATGGGCTGGAGAGATGACTCAGTGGTCAAGAGCACTGGCTGTTCTTCCAGAGGACCCAGGTTCAATTCCCAGCACCTACATGCCACCTCATAACTGTCTGTAACTCCAGTTCCAGGGGATCCAACAGACACACATGCAGGCAAAACACCAATGCATATAAAATAAAAAATAAATCATTAAAAAAGTATAAACTAGAATACTTTTATATACTGTAAGACTTTTTTTTTTCTTTTTTGAGACAGGATTTCTTTGTTTAGCCCTGGGCCCTGGCTGTCCTGGAACTAGCTCTGTAGACTAGGCTGGCCTCGAGCTCAAGAGATCCACCTGCCTCTACCTCCCAAGTTCTGGGATTAAAGGCATACTCAACCACTGCCTGGCTTGTTTCTATAGCTTTTATTCTTTATAGTTTCGTTATTCCCTTTAAGAAAACCTATTGCTAAACAATGCTATTAAAAAGATTGACATATATACTTTATTTTACCCATATTACTAATTCAAAAATCTAACTTCTTGTATATAAATTTTTCTAATCAGTGTTTTGTGAACTCATACTTCCTGCCTTAATTCGTTAATTATATGGAAGTATTTTGAATTGAAATGCCTATTAAGCTGAACTTGGCCTGGACCTTGTTGGCATGTTTGAATGGACACGGATGTGAGGTTTCATCCTGATAGAAAGCATGGTTTTGTACAGAAGTGGCCTTGCTGTTAAGTCATTAGAGAAAGCAGTGCTTTCCCTCGTGTTTTAAGTACTTCTGTGTTTTCACAGGAAGGCATGGACCAGATCTGTTTGTATCTATAGAGTAACTTTCTCAATTGCAGCCTATGCCAAGGGATCCCATCCCATTTTCTGTCAAGCTAAATCAGATCTTGATTGCTAAGCGTAAACACGTTCTTTCTGCCTGGAATTTTCTCTGGAGCGTCTTCTGAATTAACTCAGGGCTGAGAGCTCTGAGATGAAGGGGGACAGAAAAGAGGATTCTATCTGAAACATATGTGTTAATTTTCTCTCTCTCTCTCTCTCTCTCTCTCTCTCTCTCTCTCTCTCTCTCTCTCTCTCTCAACGAAGCACTTAGTTTGCAAGGCAGCATTTTAGGTGCGATAGTACCAAAAGCCACATTTTTTAGTCTTTTAACAGTTTGCAGAAGGGTTTTCTGGTAGGAAGGGTGCGTTGCACGACTCCCCCTTTATGCCTTCGCTCTTTCCCCTGCACGGATCCCCAGTGCACACACGCACACACGCACAGTGTCTGTCTCTCTTCCCTTTCCTCCCTCCATGTGCCTTTTTGAGGAGGTAAGATTCTCACTATAACCTACCCCTCTTCACATTCAAAGAAGGAAATGGCAGATTGTATGCCCATCTTGTTGTTGGGGTAAAATGGAATTTTAAAGCTGAATGTTATTTATAACACTGAGTGAGATGTTTATAAATGGAGAAAAGTCTAAATGTTCATCTGCCACCTCAGGGTAGGTCTTAAGACTCAGATATTTCTAGTGAGGCTCAGGAAAAGATGGCTAGTATCAGACAAGAAGGCCGAGTTTTCAGTCACTGTGCACTCCCCTCTTTTGTATTTTACACATAGAGAAGTTAATATACAGAAGAGAGGGATGGGTACCACATTCCAATAGAAGACTCTTAGAAGTACAGTGGATGGCTCACATACAGTTATTACCTCAGCCTTAGAGCTGACAGAGGAGAAGGGGAAACGAGGTACTAAATCTGCAAATTCTTCCATGTCAGTTACTAGATATCTGTCTATCACGTGTATGAGTGTGGGCACACACACATTTACATCTGCACACGTTCACATACACACTCACACACATGTCTTGCTCCCCCTTGCAGACCCCATGCTTAGATCCTCTGAGGGAAATAGATTTTTGACGTGTCTTCATTAATTCAAGAATGTGGTATAAAGGTTACAAAATGAACACTGGTGAGCAGCTGCTTTGAAGGGACTGGTCTGGTCCCTGGAGAGACAGCGGTGCTCTCCCTCAGCCCAGGCAGCGTTAATGACTTCAAATACCTTGGTATTCATTTACATCCTCATTTAAATACTTGGTAGGGAAATAATTACACTGAGGTGTTTGATGAGATGAAGTCTGATCTCAGCAGATGGAGGAAAGCTTCCCTTTCATCAGCAGGGAAACCAAGTGTCATTTAAATGAAAATCTTCCTGAAATCTCTTTATTCTTAAATTTGCTGCCAATATCCCAGAGGAAATGCTTCCATAAAAAAGGCAGTGGCAGTGGGAAAGGGGACCAATTTCAGACGTAATTGTCATCAGGTACAGGAGGAATTTTCCCCACCCCCATTTTGTTAACACCCAGCTTTCCAGTTCTGGTAAATGTGAGAAAAGATGGAAACCTTCCAGCTAATGATTTGGATCGAGTTCCATGGGCTGGTAACAGTACAGGAGAATGCCAGCTGTCCTGACTCTACTGCCCTGGCACTACTCAGGCAGACTCAGCAATGGGGCAGCAAGACAGGGAGCATGTTCTCCCATCCTGCTTTCCCAAGCTGGCATCTCTGCTATGAGCTGCCTGCGTTCCCAGGCAGTGCGGAAGCTAGTGTGGGTGGAGAGAATGAAAGCAGCTTCATCCACCGTTTCCATGGAAGCAACATACGATGCTTCGTGCTCAGTGCAGAACTGAATTTCAAAGGAGGTGACTTTTTACAGGTACCTACTGCGGAAAAACAATTTCCCTGCCAGGGCACACTGTGAGCACATCAGCTTGTTTCTCTTTGCCGTTTATTTTCCATTAAACCTGCCAGGTAATAAAATCCTAAAGACAGATCAGGATTTCCAGTGGAACTTTCCTGAGACCGTTTGTAATGTCTGTCCTGAGTATGGAGACCTTGACAGGCTGGCGTTGCTGCCACCCAGGAGACACATCAGGCTGTGGCTCCCCCAGTGACCTGAGAGCGATTTCATTTGTATCTGGTTATGTTGTTGGCTGCAGCCAGCGCAGTGGCCAACCAAAAGGCGATTCTAGGGGCAGCATTTTTCAATGAAATGCTGTGGGGCAGCCCAGCTCCTCTATCCTTTCCCTTCTCCTGGACCGTGGGCCGGAAGGCCAGCTGTATTCTCTGTGGTGGGTGGGAGGTAAAGCGAAGCAGCTGCTGTCTCTGTGGCTGGAGGCCAATGCAAAGTATCCTGGCTTCCTGTGCCTTGCTGTGGCAGCCAGACTCAGCTGGAGAGCCTGCTCCCTGAGGCAAATGGTAACTGGCCTTCCTGATGATCCTGCTGGTCCTTTGTTTTTTCGAGAAGCTGGACTGCTGGCGGGGGAGGGGGGGTTTGAGAGGACTCAAGAGCAAACACATACGCAAATACAAAAGCAAACCAAGATATTGCCCATCTATTCTTTTTAAAATAAAGGAAAGAACAATAGCAACAAAACCTGAAATGGCTGGTTTTGTGTGTCAACTTGACACAAGCTAGTGTCATCAGAGGAAGGAGCCTCAGCTGAGGAAATGCCTCTTTGAGATCCAGCTGTAAGGCATTTTCTCATTTGGTGATAAACGGGGGAGAGCCCAGCCCATGGTGGGTGGTGCCATTCCTGTTGGTCCTGGGTTCTATATATGAGCGAGAATTGTTGAGACCAAGGTTGGATAAAGCACAGGGACAAATAGCCAAATGAATGGAAACACATGAACTATGAACCAATGGCTGAGGGGTCCCCACTGGATCAGGCCCTCTGAATGGGTGAGACAGTTGATTGGCTTGATCTGTTTGGGAGGCATCCAGGCAGTGGGACCAGATCTTGTGCTCATTGCATGAGTTGGCTGTTTGAAACCTGGGGCCTATGCAGGATTGTTTGGCTCGGCCTGGGAGGAGGGGACTAGACCTACCTGGACTGAGTCTACCAGGTTGACCTCAGTCTGTGGGGAAGGCTTTGCCCTGGAGGAGATGGGAATGGGGGGGGGGGGTTGGGTGGAAGGTGAGGGGGATGGGAGGGGGGAGAACAAGGGAATCCGTGGCTGATATGTAGAACTGAATTGTATTGCAAAATAAATTATAAAAAAAAAAAAAAAAGAAGAAGTTGGGCAGAGCAATCCATGGGAAGCAAGCCAGTAAGCAGCACCCCTCCATGGCCTCTGCGTCAGCTCCTGCCTCCAAGACCCTGCTCTGTTTAAGTTCCTGTCCTGACTTCCTTCAGTGATGAACCGCAATGCTCAAGTGTAAGCCTAATACACCCTTTCCTCCTCCACTTGCTTTTTGGTCATGGTGTTTCACCGCCGCCGCAGTAGAAACCCTAACTAAGACAAAACCCCAAACAGTAACCCAACAACAAACAGTGCAGGAAACAAAGAGGAAACACAGAAGACAGGGTGTTCCTAAGATGTAGAGGACTGGGGCTTCACAGGCCCAGTGAGGAAGTCACTGGGCAGTGCACACAGTCTGCTCCAGAATGACACCAGACCACTGCGTCATGAGGGTTTGTGAAGTGGTTTGGGGAAATGTGGTATCTTTGGGCAGACACATTTCTTTCTTTAGTTCCTTGGGACTCTCCTGAACCTTCCCCTGGGCAGCGCTTTTCAGATTACCTCTCTTGCCGGCCTTTTCCTTGGTGACTGCTCCCCAGGACCAAGATGAGAAGAGCTTAGTTTCCAATCATTCCTCTGTTGTTTCTTTGTAATCTGTTTTTTTTTTTTAATGGTATATAGATTATATAAGTCATGGTCTATGTTGTCTCTACAGACACTCTCTAAACACCATTGTTAAAAGAAGTTAATTCAAATGCTTTGTGTTATCAGATATCAGTTACCAGAGGGAATGGGTCTTTTAGTTTCAAATTAGAGTAAGCTATGGGCTGGGAGGTGTAGCTCAGTGGTAGAAGGTTTACCTGGCATGCACTAGGCCCTAGGTCCAGTCCCCAGAACCATGGGGGAAAGATAACGATGTAATCCATCCTGTTCTTTAGCCTCATCTCTATCTACACAGCTCTTCTTGTCCAGTATAGACCTGCTGTGGAAGAGATCAGGTTTCATTGTTTGTGAATTGTCTTCTGGAACGTGATTCATCATGGTCTCTGTTGGTCAGAGTGGATCCAAGGTGTTTTGGTCCCACCCATTACTGATTTGATTATTCATTTGTTCTCAGTGTATTTAAGTGTCAGACGGAGCTCAGTGGATTGGAAGAAGTGTTTACTGAGAAGCTGCAAGCCAGTTTGCCATCTATCAGGTTAACTGATCCGCTGATCTTTCTAGATTTTTAACGCCTCGAAGGAGTTGTCTGACACTGCTGCCTACCAGTCTGTGCGCATCTTCTCCGTCTCCCTCAACCAGGCAGAAGAGGAGCTGGAGGACCTTGGTGAGGTTGACCTGTCATGGTCCAAGCCCACTGCAGGTACGTGAGTGCTTCCGCATGCACATCTCTAGGGAATGGGTTAGTCACTTAAGCAGAACCTTGTAACCAGAGGTTTCTGTCCTGCCAGCAACTCCCAAATACCCAGCAACCCCTTCCCAAATAATTGACTCAGAGGCTTAATATTACTTATAAATGTTCTACCGGTAGCTCAGGCTTATTACTAACTAGCTCTTACCCTTAAATTAACCCACAATTCTTATCTATGTTTAGCCAGGTGGCTTGGTACCTTTTCTCAGTACAGCATTCTCATCTTGCTTCCTCTGTGTCTGGCTGGCGACTCCTGACTCCACTCTTCTTGTTCCTATCATTCTGTTTGGCTTTCCCACCTGACTTCCTGCCCAGCTACTGGCCTGTCAGCTTTTTATTGACCTTTTTTGAGTGACAGATCTTTACAGTGCACAAGAGGACTATTGCACAGCAGAACCTGTAACCCCCACCCAATTTGGTTCTGCTTATTATTGCAGAACTATCCTTTTATTCCTATTGGGTCTCCATCCCATTCCTGATGATCATGGTTTCATGTTTCTTCTCAAGTATCCACCCTGAATCTTCTGCTTGGTGTTCAGGAAAGGGCTCTTCCTTTTATTTTAGAACAGTACTGATGATGTTGAACGTGAGGTGTGCCAGCCTCTTCCTCCATCATGGTAACCCTCTCTAGTCCACCCCCCCCATGCCTGTGTCTGAGGACAACTTACTGATGTCCTTTCCGAGTGAATTCAGATCTGCTCCCGCTCCTTCCAGAGCCGTCTTTCATCACTCAGCTTTTATTCTGACCTTTCTCTCCATTAAACACGGAGTCTTTATTTCACATCTCTGCCTCCTCCGCAGCAGGCTCTACACTAGTCCAAGGACACAGCAGTGAGCATGACACACAGTTCCTCCTCCAAAGAGCCTTGCTCTTTATTTTCACAAAATAAAACAAAGACAAATGCAACCAACATCCTTCTGACGAAGCCTCATCACTTTCTGTTGCTTTATACTTTCTATAGTGTCTTTTGTTTTCATTCTTTTCACTGCCTTGACATGTTTCACTCTTCTTATTTTGTTTGTTTCAAGACAGGGCTTCTCTCTGTGGTCCTGGCTGCCTTGGAACTCCCTCTGTAGACCAAGCTGGCCTCAAACTTCAAGATCTGCCTTCCTGCTTCTGCCTCTTGAGTGAAAGAATTAAAGGTGTGTGCCACCATCACCCCACAACATGGTTCACTCTTTAGTCCTCCATAATTTGGTTCTTCTCCCTCAACAATTTGTTCACCTCAAGGTTACTTCTCTCGTTACGAACTCTGTGACCTCTGCATCACTTGGCATTGTTGACCACTGCTCTTAGCTTCTGCAGACTCCTAACCTGTGTGGTAATTCTTCTTCCTAGCTCTTCTGCCACTCCCCCCTCCCCCGCCTTTCTTTGCTTCCTTAATCTTTCCTTTCAAATGTGGTCTCCCTGTTCTTTCTAGGTCCTTTCTTTTTTTCACTCTGTATACGCTTTAACTCAGAACTTTATGTATTTCTTCCTTTTCAAGTATCAGTATATGTTCACCAAACCCCGAAGCACCCACTCTATGCTAGGCACTGTTTTAAGTGCTTTGGGCATAGCTGTGAATGACACAGGTAGAAACACCTGACCTCATGTGCTTACAGTCTAGTATGAAAAAAAATACAGGAAACCAGTAATTAGTAAATTACATACTGCCTGATGCTTAGGGGCAGTCGAAATGACTCAGTGGGTTAAAGTGCTTGTTTCCGTGTCTGATAACCTGAGTTTGATCCCTAGGATCCAACGTGGTAGAAGGTAGAACTAGCTCCTGCCTCTGTCTCTCTTCTCTCTTTCACACACACACACACACACACACACACACACACACACACACACACACACCATCAATTAATAAATAATTGTGATAAACATGCCAAAGTGTTGGATGCTATCTATTCTCACAGTATTGGGATTCTGCTATTGAGAGAATTTCAGAACTGAACGGATTCAAGTGATGTTTAGATAAATCCTTTGCTCAAAGGACTCTTACTACATCCAAAGCTCAGATTTGAATAGTGTATAATACCTCGTTATCTGAATTCCCCGTTGGTGTCAGAACTCAAGACAGAATAGATTTGGATATCACGGGGCAGGCAGGATGGTGATGTGTGCTAAGGAGACAAAAATAAACAGATCACCTCCATCAGAAAAGGGAGCTGACAGGGAAACTCGGTTGGATACAGTGGTGTTTGCGGTTGGAGAAACATGGAGCCCATCTGAGCAAAGGGACATCTCAGCAGCAACCGAGGGAGACGAGGCAGCTCTCGGGGGGTGAGAAGGGCGGAGTGGGCCAGGTCCCTCCTAGATTTACAGTTTCTCCTTTTTCTCTCACCACGTCCCTCTTAACTGCATCGCAGAAAATTTGATCTGATTTGGATGAAAGTAATTAGTTTGGACTCACTTGGATGGATCTAGGACACTCTCTCCATTTTCTAGCTCTGTATCCTCAAGCATTACCAGTATCCTCAGACAGGTAAATAACATAGTCTCAGGGGCCACAGAGGCTGTCCACACACCTTCTGCCACTTCTCTTCAAGTGGCTTTCCACTTTGATTACCCAGACCTCCCTCTGCCACTGCCTTCTGCTAGTAGTCCTCTGTAATATTTGCTTCCGCCAAATCAAGTACTCTCAGAATGTTTCCTATCTGATGCACGCCTCAACACGCGCGCGTGCACACACACACACACACACACACACACACACACACACACACACACACTGTGTAGAATGTCAGTTTTGCTGTCTAGTGCCTAGGAGATGGCTCAGCTGGTCAGATGCTTGCCATGCAAGCCTGAGGACCTGAGTCTGGAACCCCAGTGCTCATTTAAAAGGCAGATATGGCAGCATGTGTCTGTAACTCCATCACTGTGGAGACAGACAAAGTGATCCCTGGGGCTCGCTGGCCAGCCAGCATAGCTGAATAAGTAAGTTTCAAGCTTAGTGAGAGGCCATATCAAACAAACAAATGCGTGAATAAATAAATAAGGTAGAGGGTGATTGAAGAAGACACCTGACATCAACCTTTGGTCTCCACATATGTACACACACATACTTGCACATCTTGACACACACACACACACACACACACACACACACACACACACACACACACACACTCACACACACACACACACACACACACACACACACACACGCACGCACACATGCACACCCCACATACAAATAAACAAATTCTTGTCTATCCTCTGTCCCCCAACCTCCTTTCTTCCTTCTCAGCTACCTTACTCCTTCCTCTACCTACCAGTCAGTATGTCTACCTTAAACCGGCTACCCACAGCCACCAAACACTAGCAAACACACATATGCTATGATTATATCCTAGACATTAGAGATACAGGTATGAATAAGACGAAGTCCTGCCTTCAGGTAATGAAAACTGCGTGAGGAGAGGAGTACTTTTCTATTGCTGTGAGATACCATGACCAGGGCAACTTACAGAAGAAAACATTTAATTGGGGCTTGATTATAGCTTCAGAGGGTTGGTCCATGACCATCATGGCAGGGAGAATGGCGTCAGGCAGACGTGGTGCTGAAGAAGTAGCTGAGAGCTACATCCTGATTTGCAGGCAGCAGGCACAGAGAGGTGGGGGGGGGCAGGGGAGAGGGGGGAGAGAGAGAGAGAGAGAGAGAGAGAGAGAGAGAGAGAGAGAGAGAGAGAGGAGGAAAATGGGCTTGGCATGAACTTTTGAAACCTCAAAGCCCACTCCCAATGACACACCTCCAACAAGGCTACATCTCCTAGTCTTTGCCAAACAGTTCAACTAACTGATGACTAAACATTCAAATAAACACGCCTGTGGGGACGTCTCATTCAGACCACCACAGAGGGAAACACCGAACAGATTATTACAGGAAGTGACTTGATGGAGCTATGGAGAGAGAGGAGGAAGTCAGTCTAAACTAGGCTTTTTAAAAAATATAATTTACTTTTATTTTATGTGCATTGGTGTTTTACCTGCATGTATGTCTGTGTGAGGGTGTCAGAAGCCCTGGAACTTGAGTTATAGACAGGTGTGAGCTGCCATGTGCGTGCTGGGAATTGAACCCTGGTCCTCTGGAAGAGCAGTCAATGTTCTTAACCACTGAGTCACCTTCCAGACTTTTTATAAACCTTCATTTCATTTAATATTTTTTCTTTGTTACTAGCTCCGCCTAAAACTTCTTTGTATCTCTTAAGACTCTGTATTTTCCATTTTACTTAGCTAACCACGTGCTTTATTCAGTCAACTTTAGAACTTATGAGAGGTTCTTTATGGGTCTTTCATTGCTGCTGTATCTCAACCATTGTGTAGCTCTTGACACATAGTAGGTGCTCAGTCAATTCTAATTCATCTGCAGTGGATTTGATTTTCTGCTTTTGCACTATCAGTTCTTGGGTTTGAGTCCTTGACAGTACTAAACCAGGGCCTCATACATAGTAGGTGTTTACTGAGTACTGATTGAGTTAATCCTGTCGCCGCTGTCTGTGTTTGCATCCCAACTCCCCTCATCGACTTCCTCTAACGTGGAGCTCCCATACAGCAGCTTAGGCTGGTTACTGGGCAGTAGGAACAGATGGAATGAATTGGGCAGGTGAAAGAACAAAGCTGGGAATGGCTTGTGTCCCCCTTTCTGCTGGATTTCTCAGCACTTACATGTCCACGTCTTCATTGCTTTAGCCATGGAATTGGTCATAAAATAACCCAGAAAAAAAAAATACATCTCGTCTCTCCCTCCTGGCTGCTTGCCTTAGGTGAGTAGCTAGACAAGAGGACAGGCAGGCACAGGGGTGGAAAGTGGGCCTGGTGGTTTTTGTACCACTTACCTGCTGAGGAGGACGAGTAGTCCTGGATTCCAAGTGCCTGGGGGTCTAGGGTACCTCAAAACCTACTTCGAGTCTTGGCTCCCTGATTATGTCAGTGGATTATTTATATTCCGACTGGAACACAGTTGTTCCTATCTGCCTTCATGCCAGGCTGAGAGCTCTGTCTCCTCCTTCTGGGAAAAAACATTTGGGCCACTGAAAAAACAAACAAACAAACCGAAGAGCAATCAAAACAAACTGTCACTAACACTGAAGCCCTGCCCCCTCCTCCAAAAAAACAGATTCTCCTTAGGGGAGCTTTGGAAGCTACACTTCATCTTGGCCTGCATCTTGTCGCTGCCCCTCATCTTACTCTGCTTCTGAAGGTCTTAGAAAGGAGCCCAGGGCTGGCTCATGTCCCCTGCTCTCACCTAGACTGATCTAACAGCTCCAATCTGTATTCCTTTGCTTTTCTCATGACTTTCCCTGTGACTGTTTCTCTGCCTAGGAAACTTGGGCCATGGAGATTTCACTTACATGTCAGCAGTGTGCTGGCTCTTTGGCCGTTACCTGTATGATACTCTGCAGTATCCTATTGGGCTGGTCTCGTCCAGTTGGGGTGGGACACCCATTGAAGTCTGGTCATCTAGAAGGTCACTGGAAGCCTGTGGAGTCCCTAATACAAGGAATGAAAGAATTCTTCAGCCCAAGATAAAGCCCATGAGGAACGAGTGTAAGAGTGAGGGGTCCTTGTGTCCTTTGGGGAGGTAAGTGTGCATTGAATGTCTACACCGGTCCTGAGTATGTGGAGTTTATCCATGTACAGGGCATGTGCCGTTATCATGAGTGCTGTAGTCATCTGGGTACATGCCAAGAGGGGTTATGACCATTTAACTCAGTAACAGCAATAGTTACAAGCTTGCTGACTGCTTTCTATGGAGGGTTCTGTACGGGGCTCTTACATGCGCTAGTTCATCTAAAGTGTTGATACTGCTGATGTTCCACGGGTAAAGACACTGAGTCCCACAGAGGATCAATAATGGGCTCATGGGCAGGACTAGGAAGGAGGCTAATCTGGCTGCAGCGCCTGGGTTCCTTCTGGCCACTGTGCTGTCGTGCCTCAAGAGCAAACAGCCAGACACGAAGGAATGTATAAATATATATTTAAAAATATATTAGTGTGCTGAGTATGAAAGCCTGCTTGGGAAAAGCTGGGTGGGAAGAATATTTGGTGAGAGAAAGACCTAGTTAGTTTAAAACAAAACAAACAAAAAAACCACAAATAAAACTGTACGCAAATGGAGATGAATGGTATGCGCCCCACTTTTGGGAGCACGGTCTCATTCACTCCGGGAAGGCTTCTGGGAGGAGGAGAGCTTTGCTTAGTACGGTTGGGATATTTGGATACAGGCTTGCCTGGGTGTGGGTGGGGTGGAGACATTAAGGTTGGACAAAAAGAATGGCTTTTAGTAGAGTAGGAGGGAGAGGCTTACCTCGCATGTGGTGGGCTTCGAAGCCAGGGCCTTCAGATCTCTGAGGAGTGGGAGCGAGGACTCGAGCAGTGTGGAAAAGTGGGGATTCTCACAGAAGCTACTGCAAAGTCAGATGCAGATATGTGTTCCACAGAGAAATTTGGGACCATATCCAAAGTTAAAAAAAATTTTTTTTGACTCAGTAATGCTGTTGCTGGGAGTTTATCTTGCAAAAAGAATTAAGCGTACGTATATACATTGGGTTAGCTATATGGAAGGTAATCATGGCATTACTCACAAAAGCAAAACACTTAAGCTAGTCTAAGTGGCTTGTCTACTGAGTAGTGGTTAGCTGAATTTATTGCCTGTAAACCAGCCCTCCCTCTGGCTTTAATGGCCTGATCTGGAAATCTGCACGGCTCACTGTGGACTCCCACAGAACTGACTCAGAAGAGCCTGGAGGTAGAATTCCAAGATGTCCCCATGTTTTCAAATGAAATGTAATGGAATGTGCTGTTTTCATCCAAGGTTTGTCCAAGTGAACGTGGGTAGGCTGATCTGGTGACCATGTTCATCTTGCCCATTTCAGGTTTGTTCCACCTTATTTTGTGGCTGGACCCGTAAAGCACTCTGTCCTCTGGAATGCCATGATCCATCCACTGCAGAACATGACTTTGAAAGGGGTGGTGTGGTACCAGGGTGAGCTTGCCCTTCTCCATTGTGTCAGTTAGCTTTTGCTGTGTAACAAAATGCCCCAAGAAGTTAATGGCTTCAAAGCCCAGTAAGTTTATATTTTTATTTATTTAACTTATTTTATTTATTTAATATTATATATATTATTTATTTATTTAACAGGGTGTTTCTATCTGTGCTGCTTCAGCTAGTTTTATCTGGGATCTCTTAACCTGTTAAGTTATCCGGTGGCCAGAAGACCTAGGATGGCCTGTCTCTCTTAACCATTGATTGGGGACTGTGTGGTGGGCATCGTGATTCTCGGGTGGCCTGTTTTTAGCAGATTAGCTCACACTTATAGTTCATTTCTGTTATGGTCCTAGAGTTCCAGAAAGAGAGAGGGAGCCACGCTCAAAGCCTCTGGCCACAGCAAGTGATGATGCCAGTCTTGAGACCGCTACCTCAGGGCATGGATGGGGAGGAGAAGAATGTAAGGCATTTTAAAAATCTACACCAAACTCCTCACAATTTTGGCGATTTTTTAGGGGAGGCCAATGCAAATTATAACAGAGACCTGTATTCGTGCATGTTCCCTGCGCTCATTGAAGACTGGCGTCAGAACTTCCACTCCGGCTCCCAGGGGCAGACGGAGCGTTTCTTCCCATTTGGATTTGTCCAGGTCTGTGTTCAGAGGAAGGTTGTTTATGGGCATGTGTGGAGGGTGTGTGCTATGCAGATCACTGTCCAGGAATTTGCATACCCACTTTTACTTTCACAGTGTGCTAGCACCTAACTGTATATAACTCTTCATTCATATGAGTTTCCCGAGGAGGTGATTAAATCTTTAAAAATGTTAATAAACAACTAGTATTTCTTATTATAAAAGCACCCCAGTTTCACTGGAAAAAAATTTAAAAGATGAAATAAACTCCCAAACAAAAACCAAACAAAAAAAATCCCAACTACCACCACCACCATAAAGCTAAAATGATTGAGAAGCCAAGAAAAAGAAAAGTATACTTCTGTTTGTGTATAGTTGTTGTTTCTCTTCATAGCTTATTGTAAGCATTTTCATGCCAATAAATAATATTCTTCAATATGATTTGTCATGATTACAGACAGAGTAGTCTGAAATATGGATGCATTATGACGTATATACATGAGTTCTTAATGGATAGGCACTAGCTGGTTTCTCTTACTTTGCTCTTACAGGCTGTGTTATTTTCCTGAAAGCCAGATTCCTTGTAGCATAATTATTGCCATAAGATAAACTCCCAGAAAGGAAACAGCTGGGTCAAAAGATATACCCCACCAAAGGCTTTGTCCACATCCCTATTTCTTGTTAAAATTATGAATTTGTGTAAATGTGTACCTTTAGCAACTATGTGTGGGAATGTGGACTGTCCCATGCTGAGCAGGGTTGTGCATTTCCCAGCTGGCTAAGGCTGGCTCTGCTGCCTCACTAGACCGACTCACACCCTGGTCAACCAGCCAATCACGTTTACTTCTCCACTGTTTCCCCGACTTGCTGTTATCCCCTGTACCCATATTCTCTGTCTTCCAAACATCATGCACACTCTCTGTTTGACACCATTTTTCTTTTTTATGTTTTCCTAGTATGGTCTTAGCCTGGATTTTAGGAAAGTATTTGTGACTATTTGAGTCTGGGTTAGATGCCCTTTTCCCAGATAAAACATTTCTTAGTAATTGCTTATGCTCTTGTTTTGTTTACGTGTAGTTGTATAGGTGGCTGTGGTTTTTGGGGGGTCAGTTTTGTATTTCTAGTATGTAGTTGGTTGGTGCCCTTTAAATAATGGCTTACTACATAAAATGAAAACATTGTCAAGAAAAGAAGCTGTGCTTTCGGTTAGAGGAAGCTAGTCAGAAATATTCTGTTTTCATCCTTAGATTAAAGGAATAAACAGATGGGTCAAGTTCAAAAGTGTGCTCACGACCTATCTAATGCCTAGACTTTTGAGCAGAGGTAGTTCTGGTTATCATGAACTAGGAAATTACACAGTTTAGGTGTAATGAAAAGAAGGGTCAGCCATCAGTGGAGTGGCCACTGTCATGGTTCAGATGTCACCTTGTGAACTGTAGATACTTTCATCTCATTATTCTTCTATCTCATGTGTCTTGTCTTCTTATATCCTACCTCTCCTTAAGAGGCCTTCTGTGTATGTGTGTTTGTGTGGTGTGTGTGTATGTGTATTCCACAGTGTGTGTATGGAGGTCAGAGGATGAGCGCCAGTCCTCACCTTCTACCGTGATTAAGACAGGCTCCTGTTGCTTACTGCTGTATAAGCGGGGTCAGCTGGTCCACAAGCTTCTGGGGGCCTCTCTGGTTTCTGCTTCCCCTCTTGTTGTGGAAATGCTGGAGTCACAGGTGTGTGCTGCTGAGCCTGGCTTTGTGTAGGTTCTGTGGATCCGATCGCAGGTATTCATGCTTCCGTATCACGTGCTTTACCCACAGAGCCATACCCTGTTTTTGAGAAAAGGTCTTTATTGACTTTCTTTCACCTAACTGGCTTAATGATTATTTTCTTTTTTATATTTGTATCCAGGTCTGTATTACTGCTTCTCTCTCAGCCTGTGTGCTTGGTTGTTTGAAGGTGACTAACTCTAATTCAAATAAAAAATATGCACTTAGCCGGGCGGTGGTGGCGCACGCCTTTAATCCCAGCACTCGGGAGGCAGAGGCAGGTGGATCTCTGTGAGTTCGAGGCCAGCCTGGTCTCCAAAGCGAATTCCAGGAAAGGCGCAAAGCTACACAGAGAAACCCTGTCTCAAAAAAACCAAAAAAAAAAAAAAAAAAAAAAAAAATATGCACTGGATACTTATAAACATGGCACCTGGTCTTTCCTCTTAAATTTTAGTTTATAGAATTCCCTTACTCTTTAGCCTTAACTTCATCACCAACAAAAATGTGCTGATTACTTGTAATATTATCATATGTATTTCTGTAAGTATGTGAACTCAAAGGGAAATGCTGAACATGACAACCCAACACAGTGGTTTAGGACCTGGGTCTGGAGTTACACATCTGGGATTCCAACTCGCGCCATGACACTCCTTGAGCTGTGTGCTTTTGAACAATTTGCCAAACATCTTTCTTATTTTAAGCAGTGTATAACTTAATCTGTATGAAAACATGCTGGATGTTAGCATTTATTATTTTTGCAAAGTCAGGACATCATAGCTGTCTTGTTATGAGAGATGAAGTATGGAGTTTGAAGTACGCCATGGTGAAGAGCACAGTTAGAGATACAGGACTGGAGCGCTGTGGAAGAGACCAGAGCTGGTGGGGTACTTGAGTTACTGGTAGAGGTGTCTGGAAGCAGGAAAGAGAGAAGATCTGGAGGTTGGGCATTTAAAAGGAACCTTAGAGGAACAGATTGAAAACTCCCCTGTTACTTGTAACATCTTCTGAATTTGATCAGTTTTGTGGGTTTTTGTTTGGCAGTTTTATGTCTTCATTAACCTCCGTATTTGTAAGAAGCACCACGGGAGACTGAACCACGCTCCACTGTACTTCAGATTAGGAAAAACACAAGCCTTGCATTTGGGTGTGGAGTATGCTGGTGCCCCCACGTGGCCAGTGTGCAGTATTGTGGTCCATGAAACTGGACAGTTGAAGGAATTCCCAGCAGACTGCCATTTTGAGGAAAGACCTTTGGCTGGAAGGGCTGACCGTAGCAGGTCTGCCTGTTGAACTTTAATGCTGTTTCCAGGGGCTTTGTTGCTATTATGACACTGGCTGGTGCATATGGTTCCATTTGCAGTCCTTGCATTGAAAGAAGTTGGATGACTCATTAGAGTGTGTATGTGTGTGCGTTTGTACAGGTACATGTACATGCATGTGGGAGGCCAGAGGACAACCTTGGGTATGGTTCCTCACGCGCTGTCCATCACTTTTGGAGATGAGGTCTCTCAGAGCCTGGAACCCTGCCTGTGTTTCCACAGTGGGGGCTTGTGTGTTCTGGTGATCACACTTTCCGTGCAAGTCCTTCATTGGCTGAACTGTCCCTCTAGCCTCATTCTTTACATTTTTATGAGATTCTGCTGCAGAGCACGGGGCATCATTTCCTGTGTTAAGACAGATTTGCATAGCAGAATCCTAACAAGAGAACTGGAATGTTCCTTTAATTTTGTGCCAGTCAGGCTCTTGTCACGGTTTCAACCTTTCTCTGTTTTTTCTGATGTTGTGCTCGTCACTCGTGAAGCAGAAAACATCCTTAAAGTTTCATCTGGGCATATAGGGATGATGTCATGGTTTTTTTTTTTGTTGTTGTTGTTGTTTTGTTTTGTTTTTTTCCTGATGAGTAGGACTGGGTGGAACAGTCTGTGAGGAACGTAGCTTCTCTGGTGGGGTCAGGCATTTTGAAATAGTCAGACGGCAGTTTGGATGCTGGCCAGACTGTGGCCTGACTTACTGTTAGATCATGGTTTGTGAGAATGAGAGTAGGCTGATGTCTTTCATTGGCTGGAACTAGGGCTGAGAATAAGATCTGTCTAAATCATCAGAAAATGCCAGGAAACTCAGAAAGAACAAACCAGCAGGAACACATGTGTCACAGTGGTGCTAAGGCATTTTCTTCCTTTTCCTGTGATCTTTTATTGCTGTATAGTAGTTATATGTAATGGTAGGTTTCACTAAGACATCTTCTTCATGTATATAAGCAATTTGGTTATATTCACCCCATTACTCTCTCTTGTCCCCCTCCCTCTCCTGCTAATCTTCCTCTCCTTTCCAGGTAGCTCCTCTTCTCCTTGTGTGTGTGTGTGTCCCAGTGTAGGATCATGGGTGAAGGTTTGTTAACAGGAACATAGATACCTTACCAGTAGCTTCCTCACTGGAGGAAATGTTTCTCCCTCTCTCGTCAATCATTAGCTGCATACAAATCCTCAGGGAGGGGTTGGGGCGGGGACTCCATGAGCCCCTCCCCTTTTCATGACAGGTATCGTGTGTCGGTCTTGTGCAGGTAATCACAGTGGTTGTGGATTCGAGTATACTAGTTGCGTTATGTCTAGAAGTTAGTGGTCCATACCTTTAAGGCCTACCCTTCCTCTGACACTTACATTCTTTTCTCCCTCCTTCCTCAGTGTGCCCTGACCTTTGGAGGGGAGGTATAGGCATCGAATGGATGGCTGGGCACTCACTGGTCATTTGTTCTCAGCACTTTGATTAGGTAAAGCATCTCTCAGGAGCCCCTGTTCTTTGCAGGGCTAGGGGCATATCAACGTCCAGCACGAAGTAGTTAGTCCTGTTTATTGCTCACTGTTTGGGTCTAGAGCACTTACCGCTTACCCCGAGCGCTCCTTCACTAGCCAAAGACTCTCCCTTGACTTACTGTCTCCTGTCAAAGCCTTCCTTCTTGTTTCTCCATTGACTCTTCCTCTTTAGGATATTCTTAATGAATTAGTCAAGGTTTGTGTGCCCCCCACTCCTTGACTTGCAACTAATGCCAAGAAGGCCATGTATGTTCTGCCCCCATTACCCCGGCCTCACTTCCTGATGCTCTCTGTCTGTTCCATGTGAGGCACACTGCTTGTCTGATTTTTTTTTTCCTTAGGTACACCAGGCATACTTTGACTTTAATTCCCAACAGTTTCTTTTTCTCCTGCCTGCGAAGTATTTTCTCTACTCCATTTCCTCTTGCTGCATAATACTATATTTAGCAGCTTAAAACCATCCAGCATATATTTATTTATCATCTCACCGTTCCCTTGTGATATGAGCCTGGCACAGGTGCCTTAGCTGGATCCTGGGGTCAGGCAGAGCTGGGGTCTTCTCTGAGACTTGGGGTTCTCGTCTAAGCCCCCATGATTGTGGGCAAAATTAATTTCCCTGAAGCTTCTCTGGGACTTATGGCAGTTGGGTTCCTGAAAGGCAGCAGGGGCCACTCCATGACTCCACCTTCTCTGAAAGGGCACCCCTGACTTGGTCAGGCTCACCAAGATTCCTTTCCTTTTGGTGATCTTGAAGTCAGCTGGTTGGCGACATTACATCTGCACATGCATTCTTGGCCGTGTGACAGGACGTGATCCTAGGAATAACATCCCATTACCATAGTCTGCTGGTTAGAAGCAAGCCTCAGGCCCCCACCACAGGGTTATATACCAGATAAGGATATGGGTTAGTGTGTGCCATCTTCCAATTCTTCCTAAACTGCTCTGATATCCACATAGCTTGCGCTCTTGTGCTGCTGTCTTTGTTCAGCCTCGGACTCTCTCTTTTTAAAGTATATGTTTTTTTCCAGTGTACCTATTATTTTCTTGGTGATAAAGTGAGTTATCACATGTATCTTATTTTGTTTATTGTCATGTCTCTCCTCTGGAATGTAATCTTGTGAAAAAATTGCAACTTTGTGTTTTGTTCCCCACTCTATCTTCTTGGTGAGGTTGCTGCCTGATGAATGGAGTGAGCATTCATTAAGAGAATGAATGAGGCCGGGCGGTGGTGGCGTAAGCCTTTAATCCCAGCACTCGGGAGGCAGAGCCAGGCGGATCTCTGTGAGTTCAAGGCCAGCCTGGACTACAGAGTGAGTTCCAGGAAAGGCGCAACACTACACAGAGAAACCCTGTCTCGAAAAACCAAAAAAAAAAAAAAAAAAAAAAAAGAGAATGAATGAATGAATGAACTGACCCTACACCAGCTGTGGACTCTTCACAGGCTCTTTCTGGAACAGTGTTTTCCACACATTCTAGTTGTCTTTGGTGAGCTGCCCTAGATCCCAAGGAGACCATCCAAATGTTACTATGCACCTAATGCTTTCTTTTGGACCCGATGCCTAGTTGGCTGCCTGGTCCTGTGGGTTTGTTTCATTCCTGAGCATCCTGTTCCCATGATTACCCCTCTAGATAGGTCTGGCTTCCGTGTGTGTGTGTGTGTGTGTGTGTGTGTGTGTGTGTGTGTGTGTGTGTGTCTGTGTGTCTTAATGTTATTATCTGTGTGTTATATCTGTGTGTATTAATGTTAATAGAAACATTAAGCTTTGTGCCACCATAATGAGTACCGGAGACAAGCCAACTTAAAAGAAGAAAGGCTTGTTTTGGTCGGAGATTCCAGTCTGTGTCTGGTTGGCCTTGTTGTCACCATTGTGGGGTCGTGTGTCAGAGGAGCGTGTTCACGTGATGATACTTGGAGGAAAGGGCTGGGGAAAGAGACTGGTGTTTTAATATCCACTTTGAAATGGACTTCCCAGGGACCTATCTTCCTTCCACTAGGCCCATTTCTTCAAGATTCTTCCACCTCTTTAACAGCACTGGGGTCCAGTTCTTGAATATGTGCACTTTTGTGGCTATTCAAGTTCCAAGGTAGGCAACAAATGTCGAAATGCTTCATGGCCTGTCAGTTTCTCTGTCCGGTCACCATGCTATCTTTACAACTTGCCTTTACTCTGTCAGCAGTTTCAGTGACACTCACTGAACTGAAATTCCTTTAAGGCTGACCATTTTCCAGTTCTCAGTTCAGAGGAGTTGAGCCACAGTGCTGTGAAGCTACCACATCCTAAGTGGTTCTCATTGTTCACAGAATCAAATAGCAACCATGTTCCCACCCTTGGCCAGCTGTCTTTCCCTACCCAGGTGGTCTGCACCCTCTCTCAAAACAGCAATTCTTCAAGAAGCATTTCTTCTTCATCCAAGCAGAGCTCCTTGGATGGCCTCTTATATGTTACCTTTTTGGTTTTTTTTTAAATTCCTAAATATAGTACATCTTTGTACAATAGTAATCACTGTCTGTTTGAAATGTACACTCAAATTGCTGTACCACCAATTTAGCTTTCAATCCATACTATTGTATGTGGCTGCCTATTACCTTTATTTTGTTATGCTCGGATCTGTCCCTTCAGCAAAGCTGTAAAGTACTTGCACTAGGCAGCTACTGCTTTGTCACAAACCACTTCCAAATCCCATGCCTCAGAATAACTTTTATGTTATAGTTCACATACCCGAGGAACCTGGGGGTTGGTTGATCTTGTCTCGGCCCCTTTGGGCTCGTCAGAGCTCTGTGGCTTAGCCAGGCCTCAGCTCCAGTTGAAGCCGAGCTGGACTTGTTAGTTGGGCAGCTCTGTCCCACAGTTCTCATCCTTGTCTAGAGAGCAGTAGGCTAGCCCAGCCACATTCCTCTCTTGGTGATACCAGAAGTACGGAAACACAAGAAGAACCAGGCAAGGCCTACTGAAGCCTAGGCTAGGCATATTAATTAATCTCAGCTTCCAGAAAGGCCAAAGCAAGCCTCATGACTGAACTCAGAATCAACGGGTTGAGAAATACAGTTTCTTGTAATAGGAGGAACTGCAGAGTCACATTCAAGAGGTGTGGCTATGAGAAGGAATGAAGACTTGGGGTGGTTTTGCAACTTGCCATATACAGGGTGGATTCTTTTTTGCTTCTCTGAAGTGCCAGCGCTAGGCTGCATACTCTTCTACCAGTTCCCTATCCCTTTGTAACAAATTACTCTAGATCAGTAGCTTAAAATGTTACTGTATCCACTCATATTCCATGGGATGGCTAGGCTGAGCCAAGTCGGGATGGTTCATTTCTGTCATGTGTGTTGTTAGTGAGACTTGCTTGTGTGGCCATAATTTGACTACAGGATCTAGAATTCACATGACTGACCCCTCAGCTGCTGTTTCTAGCTGTCTCCATAATTTGTCCAAAGCCTCCTCTATTTACAATTTCTCCAGCAGAGTAGCTGGACATTTTTTTCCCTCTCATGGTCAGTGTATGGTTTTAAGAACATGAAGCCAGAAGCAAAGGCCTCTGGGCAATGACTCAGAAGCTGCATAAAAATTCTGCTGCATTCTGTTGATCAGCAAACCACAGGGCGAGCCTGGATTGAGTGGGAGGAAGAATAAGACCTGCAATACATTGTAAGAGGCCAGGCGGCTGTTGGAGACTATGTCCTCCACCTTTGGAAAGACCCTGAAAGGCTGAGAAAATACTTGAGTAAATATTTGGATGAAACAGTGGAGCAGAAGCAACGTGTCAGTGAGGAGCGTCCAGTGAGGAGTGTCAGTGAGAAGCGTCCAGTGAGGAGTGTCCAGTGAGGAGTGTCAGTGAGGAGTGTCAGTGAGAAGCGTCCAGTGAGGAGTGTCAGTGAGAAGTGTCCAGTGAGGAGTGTCAGTGAGGAGTGTCCAGTGAGGAGTGTCAGTGAGAAGCGTCCAGTGAGGAGTGTCAGTGAGGAGTGTCAGTGAGAAGTGTCAGTGAGAAGCGTCCAGTGAGGAGTGTCCAGTGAGGAGTGTCAGTGAGGAGTGTCAGTGAGGAGTGTCCAGTGAGGAGTGTCAGTGAGAAGCGTCCAGTGAGGAGTGTCAGTGAGAAGTGTCCAGTGAGGAGTGTCAGTGAGGAGTGTCAGTGAGGAGTGTCAGTGAGAAGTGTCAGTGAGAAGCGTCCAGTGAGGAGTGTCAGTGAGGAGTGTCCAGTGAGGAGTGTCAGTGAGGAGTGTCAGTGAGGAGCGTCCAGTGAGGAGTGTCAGTGAGGAGTGTCAGTGAGAAGTGTCAGTGAGAAGCGTCCAGTGAGGAGTGTCAGTGAGGAGTGTCCAGTGAGGAGTGTCAGTGAGAAGTGTCAGTGAGAAGCGTCCAGTGAGGAGTGACAGTGAGGAGTGTCCAGTGAGGAGTGTCCAGTGAGGAGTGTCAGTGAGGAGTGTCAGTGAGGAGTGTCAGTGAGGAGTGTCAGTGAGGAGCGTCCAGTGAGGAGTGTCAGTGAGAAGTGTCCAGTGAGGAGTGTCAGTGAGAAGCGTCCAGTGAGGAGTGTCAGTGAGGAGTGTCAGTGAGAAGTGTCAGTGAGAAGCGTCCAGTGAGGAGTGTCCAGTGAGGAGTGTCAGTGAGGAGTGTCAGTGAGGAGTGTCCAGTGAGGAGTGTCAGTGGAAGCGTCAAGTGAGGAATGTCAGTGAGGAGTGTCCAGTGAGGAGTGTCCAGTGAGAAGTGTCAGTGGAAGCGTCCAGTGAGGAGTGTCAGTGAGGAGTGTCCAGTGAGGAGTGTCAGTGAGAAGCGTCCAGTGAGGAGTGACAGTGAGGAGTGTCAGTGGAAGCGTCCAGTGAGGAGTGTCAGTGAGGAGCGTCCAGTGAGGAGCGTCCAGTGAGGAGCGTCCAGTGAGGAGTGTCAGTGAGGAGTGTCCAGTGAGGAGTGTCAGTGAGGAGTGTCCAGTGAGGAGTGTCCAGTGAGGAGTGTCAGTGAGGAGCGTCCAGTGAGGAGTGTCAGTGAGGAGTGTCCAGTGAGGAGTGTCAGTGAGAAGCGTCCAGTGAGGAGTGACAGTGAGGAGTGTCAGTGGAAGCGTCCAGTGAGGAGTGTCAGTGAGAAGTGTCCAGTGAGGAGTGTCCAGTGAGGAGTGTCAGTGAGAAGTGTCCAGTGAGGAGTGTCAGTGAGGAGTGTCCAGTGAGGAGTGTCAGTGGAAGCGTCCAGTGAGGAGTGTCAGTGAGAAGCGTCCAGTGAGGAGTGTCAGTGGAAGCGTCCAGTGAGGAGTGTCAGTGGAAGCGTCCAGTGAGGAGTGTCAGTGAGAAGCGTCCAGTGAGGAGTGTCAGTGAGAAGCATCCAGTGAGGAGTGTCAGTGAGGAGTGTCAGTGAGAAGCGTCCAGTGAGGAGTGTCAGTGAGAAGCATCCAGTGAGGAGTGTCAGTGAGGAGTGTCAGTGAGGAGTGTCAGTGAGAAGCGTCCAGTGAGGAGTGTCAGTGAGAAGCATCCAGTGAGGAGTGTCAGTGAGGAGTGTCAGTGAGGAGTGTCAGTGGAAGCGTCCAGTGAGGAGTGTCAGTGAGAAGTGTCAGTGAGAAGTGTCCAGTGAGGAGTGTCAGTGAGGAGTGACAGTGAGGATCGTCCAGTGATGAGTGACAGTGAGGAGTGTCCAGTGAGGAGTGTCAGTGAGGAGTGTCAGTGAGGAGTGTCAGTGAGGAGTGTCCAGTGAGGAGTGTCCAGTGAGAAGTGTCCAGTGAGGAGTGTCAGTGAGGAGTGACAGTGAGGATCGTCCAGTGAGGAGTGACAGTGAGGAGTGTCCAGTGAGGAGTGTCCAGTGAGGAGTGTCAGTGAGGAGTGTCAGTGAGGAGCGTCCAGTGAGGAGTGTCAGTGAGGAGCGTCCAGTGAGGAGTGTCAGTGAGAAGCGTCCAGTGAGGAGTGTCAGTGAGAAGCGTCCAGTGTGGAGTGTCAGCATCCAGGAGTCCAGTGCAGTAAGAATGACAGCGTCTTTCTCTTCCAGCTGTCTTCGTACACGTTGATGAAGACGTCAGATGATGGGTTTCCTGAGATCCGCTGGCATCAGACAGCAGACTTTGGCACTGTCCCCAACCTGAGGATGCCCAATACTTTCATGGCTGTTGCTATGGATCTCTGTGACAGGGACTCCCCTTTCGGCAGGTATGGTTGCCTCTTCAGCCTTGCGTTAGCAGTGAATGTTCTTGCCTGTTGTCTTTCACTGTGGCATTCACTTGTAATGGGATGGATTGGACTGTGGGTTGGAGCTTAGACGTACTATGTATCAATCATCTCTGCTGGGATGTGCTGCGGTAATCCAAACCAAAGCACACCCCCTCCTCCAATCCAGAAACCCTCACCACCCCACCTAACAAGACCCCTTGGCCCCTCCCTCAGTGCTTCGATACAACAAAAACCTATGTCATGCTCACATTCAATCAGAGCAGCGCAGTGGAGACTTGGCTCATTATAGTTGTTCACAGGTCCAGAGCAAAAGTCTCCGAAGATCTAGGATGTAGCTTAGTGATAGAGTGCTTATCTAATGTGTCCCAAGCTCTGGGTTCGAGCCCCAGTACCATCCCTAAAGAAGTGAGTCTCCGAGTTTATCTTCCATCATTACTTTTAAGTCTGATATTGGGAAGTAAGTGCTGCCATCCGGAAGCCACGTGTGTTAGTGAAGGTTTCGATTGCTGTTACAAAACACCATGACCAAGACCACTTGGAAAGGAAAGGATTTATTTCAGCATCCAGTTCTACATCACAGTCCATCATCAAAGGGAGTTAAGCAGAGCAGGAACCTGGAGGCAGGGGCTGATGCAGAGGTCATGTAGGAATGTGCTGCTTACTGGCTTGCTCCCCATGGCTTGCTCAGCATGTTTTCTTATAGAACCCAGGACCACCAGCCTAGGGTGGCACCGCCCACAATGGGCTGGGCCCTCCCACATCAATTATCAATGGGGAAAATGCACCACCGCTTTCCCACAGGCCAGTCTGGTGGGAACATTTTCTCAATTGAGGTCCCCTCTTCTAAAATGACTTGGGCTTGTGTCCAGACAACGTAAAACATATCACACAAGTCACTTTCGCTTACATTGACTCACTAAACTAAATCATGGCTAGAATCACCTTCGGTGAAAGTAGGCCATGGAATTCTATGTGGACTCAGGGAAGGGTGGCACTTTCGTTGTTAGCACCAATGAATACTGCATACTAGCTGTAGGGTACAGGACTTCAAATGTGAAATGGAACCTGATATATGACCTTTAGATGAGAGAAGGAACTTGATAATATTAATTGAATGAACAAATAAAAGGCAGACAGACCCAGATGATGGACATCTGATCAGGTGAAGAATGGCTTTCAGGCAGGCAATAGATGTTAGCTGTCCTAGGCTTGGGTTGTTGCAGCACATCCCAGCAGAGATGGCTGATACATAGTACATCTAAGCTGCACCCAGTAGTCCTGTCTGTTCCCTTACACTCCACCCTCCTCTCTCTTTTTTTAGCCCTCTCTTCCCGTAAGGTTCTAAACCCAGTGAAGGTCAGAGCTTCATCTTGTTATGACTCACTGTTGTTCTTAAGGTCGCTAGCCACTGATCATTGACTTTTACAACTTTATTCTTTCCTCCTCTCTTTCTTCTTTTTCCTACTCTTTCTTTGCCTATTCTTTTTTCCTCCTTCTCCTCTTCCTTCTCCTTCTTCCCCTCCTCTTTCTTCCTTTCTTCCTTCCTTCCTTCCTTTCTCTCTCTCTCTCTCTCTCTCTCTCTCTTTCTTTCTTTCTGCATTTTGAGACAGGACCTCACTGTGTTGTCCAGACTGGCCTTGAACTTGTGATCTTTCTGCATACCCAGAAATTCTTTCCTCCCCTTCCTTCTTCTTTTCTTTAAAAAAAGACTTTAGGGACTGGAGAGATGCCTCAGTGGTGAGAACACTTGCCACTCTTCCAGAGTACCCTGTTTAGTTCCCAGAACTAAATAACTATCTGTAACAACAGTTCTAGAGGATGTGACTTTCTCTTCTGGCCTTCACAGGCACTATCTATGCGTGTGATGCACAGACATACATGCAGGCAAACCATACATGCACATAAAATAAAAACAACCATATCTTTGAAGAATTTTGTGTTTTATCCTTACTTGAGTGTTTTGAATACTTTCTCTTATAACATGTGGTTATTGTTGAGCTCAATTCCATCACCCTCCACATGTTCTTTGTTCTGCAGCATCCACCCTCGAGATAAACAGACTGTGGCCTATCGACTGCACTTGGGGGCTCGAGCTGTGGCTTATGGTGAGAAAAATTTGACCTTTCAAGGACCACTACCTAAGAAGATAGAACTCTTGGATCACAATGGGCTGCTCAACCTCACATATGACCAGGAAATCCAGGTGCAGAGGCAAGATAACAAGACATTTGAGGTGAGACTATCAGGGGGGAAAATGAAGTTTGGTTTCTCTCTGTGGTAGTTGGGAATCTTTTCCCATGAGGCCCTTTTCCATCACTGCGGTATGTGATGAAACAGCTGCTGGTTGGTGGGGCGGGGATGGGGGTGGTGGTGAGCTTCTCTCAGAGGGACAAATGCACAACTACGGATCTGTTAGTTTGGACAGAAATTTGATAGCGCAATCAAGGAAGGGAAAATCAGTCCCTAATAAACCATATTCCTTTCCTATGCCCTTTCTCAGGGCATCCACCTTTGCCCAGAGAATGGCCTTATTCATACTTTATTTGTTAAATGACAATTGATCTAAAATAATCCCCTAAACCTTAGCTGTCTTTTTTGTTTCACTGTGCTAAAATTTGAAATTCTTTAGTTTAGTGTCTCCTTTGAAAAGCTTAAGCTTGGCAATTTCCAGCTTAGTATGAACTAATATAGCCAGTCTGCTCTCTTCCATGATCCAGCAGGGATCACTACTATAGAATTGAGGCCACTGATTAAAGGGATTAATTAGAATCTCTTACAGTTGAGAGGAGAGGCATTCCTAGATGGGTTGTCTTTGGGAAACCTGAGGACACTGGGCTGGGAGCTGACGTGTGAAAAGAGGGGACTGTAGGAGATGGTAATAGTGAAGGGTAGCCTTCATGCAGGAGTTCAGAGCTGTAGCTCCCAGGAGTCCACACACCTCAGACACCTGGTCAGTGTCCGTCCACTGCTTCTTTCCACATGGGCTTGAGGTGAATTTAGAGACTGTCAGGAAAACTCTGCACTCTCCCTGTCCTTAGCTGGTCGTCTGCCTTTCACATGGCCCCGGAACCATGGTTGGGGTTAGGGCAGGATTTAACTTTAGGTTCTGGATAATTTATCTTCTCTGGATTGCTTTCTAATGCCTAAGGTTCAGCAGTCATGGTTGCTTTGTGTCCTTGCCTTACTGCATACCCTCTCTGGGAGTGCCAGAGAGCCACAGCTGGGTCGCTAGCTCACTCACATTCTTGCTGGCTTTGACATCTAGAGGGAGGGATCAACTAGAGAATGTTCAGGGGTCCAGCCTCTGAATGCTGGACTGTTCTTCCTTGTCTCCCTGGAAAGTTAATATTCGTAAATTGATTTTAATTATTTAATCACTTGAACATTAAAATTTCTTTTTGGTGCTGGGATCAAACCCAGGGCCTTGTACATGCTAAGCATCTGCTCTTCCACCAAGCTCTACCTTTAGCCTACATGAACATTTATTATTAACTTGTGGCCCATCTGGTCCAGGGTCTGGTCTTTGGCTCAGAGTGACCTTATTTTCCCTCCTTTCTAGTACATGTGAAAGAGCAGTTCCCAGTTTTTTTGGTACCTATCTAACTTGCCTGGCCATTCTGTTTTTCCTCTTGTTAGATCTCCTGCTGCAGTGACAATCAGTGCAAATGGCTTCCAGCTCCCGTGAACACTTCCTCCACCAAGACCCTGATCTTGGATATCAATGCTTGTCTTGGCACCGTGGCTGCTGTTCGCTATGCCTGGGCCACATGGCCCTGTGAATATAAGCAATGTGCCATTTACCACCCTAGCAGCACCTTGCCAGCTCCTCCCTTCACTGCTCTTGTTACACACCAGGTTCCTGGACGTAGGGCAGGGGTGTCCAAGGACATTTGGAGTAGTGCCAGGTCTTATATACAAGGGCCAGTCCTTTAGATTTGGGCATTTAGGAGTTTAAATGATGACAGCTATTGCTTTTAAGAGCAATTTCTAGAAGCCTCATTGAATAGCTCCCAGCCAGCATATGGCTGTTCCTGTCTTCTGAGATGAGTACTGGCTAACACACTTGAAACGCTCATCTTTGTCTCTAGTTACTCAAGCCTCTGTGCTGACTCTTAACTGGAACGCTTGGTCTTACTACCGTCCACTTCCCTGGTATAAAGACTGAAATGCCCTATTTCTGCCCTTTCATCCAAAACTGTGAACTCTCAGGCCTGCACGAGATTTAAAGGCTGCAGAGGCAGGTGCTTCCTGTGTTCTTTACAAAAACAAACAAACCCCTGGAAATGGCTATGGAATGCTAAGAAGTTTCCATCTGGGGAGCAGAAATCTTCCTCTCGTCAAACGTTACTACCCAGGACAAATATTTCAGGTAAATTAGACATACCATGTATTTGTACCTGTTAAGCTCCCCAAAAATATCCGTTTTCAGCCCAAAGATTCTAACATGAATCTTTGAGACATGTCAGTCCTATGTTTAAGCATACTGACAGGTGCTGAGGACTGGCCTTAAGGAATAAAGAGAGAAGGCCCAAAGGGTGGAGAAATCACAGGCATAGGGACACGTGAAAGTAATTGTACTTGGGGCAAAGAGGTCCTTAAAAATAAGTCTCAGGTCCCTGAGAGGTAGAATTCAACTAAGGCTAATCCCCACTGAAGAAAGAATTTGGCAGAAAGGAGAGCTATGCGATAAGCTTATAGAACAAGTGCAGGCAAGGCAGAGGTGACAATGCCATTTACCACTTGAAAGACAGCTGACAGCTCTGTTATAAGCTGGAAATAAGCCAAGTGTGGTGTGCACACCTTTAATCTCAGCACTTGGGATATGGGAGATGTCTGAGTTCAAGGCCAGTTGGTCTACAGAGTGAGTTCCAGCCAGAATTATCTAGAGAAGCACTGTCTTGATCACCCACCTCCCCCCAAAAGAAACTGGAAATAAAAGTATTATAATTAGTGATGTGTTTATATGTAGAGTCAAATTGTTAGAGACAGATTTATAAAATATCCTTGAAGCATGGGAAAGGAGTACAAGTGTCACCTGCACTTAGCTTTTTTGTTCTTTGTGAGAAATGGGAACTGAAGCAGTGAGCATTTCTCGTCATTCTGTGGGGCTCCGGTGCCATTAGAAGTAGCAAGAAAGCTGTTGTGTTAGGAGTTTATTTGGTTAAAACAAACAAAAAAAACCCCAAACTATACATTCTGCAAGGACCCTTGACTTGTGTGGATTTCTAGCCTGCATTTAACTCCTAATGCCCATACTGTGACCTCTCTGTATCTGGCCATATGAGAACATAATCCAAGTAACCACCAGTTCCCAAGAAAAAGTCAAATCTACCTGCCTGTCCCTCCACCAAACCCTGGTGTTAATTTCACCAAATGAGAGTAAGGACCATTACTCAAATTCTTTGGTCAAATTATGCAAGCTTTATTTTCTATCAGACAGGGCTGTTGTTTTTGCTCTTTTGGGAGGCCCACCATCCAGCTTCCAAATAAATCACACACGGAGGCTTATTCTTACATATAAATGCCCAGCTTTAGCTTGGCTTGTTTCTTGCCAGCTTTTCTTAACCTAAATTATCTCATCTACCTTTTGCCTCTGGGCTTTTACTTTTCTCTATTTTTGTGCCTTTGTTTCTTTCTTACTGTGTTGCTGGTTGTGTAGCTGGGGACTGGCCCTTTGCGTCCTCTCCTCCTCTCTTGCTCTTTCTTCTCTTTTCTTCCCCAGATATCTCTTATATTTATTCTTTCTGCCTGCCAGCCCCATCTATCCTTTCTCCTGCCTTGCCATCGGCTATTTAGCTCTTTATTAGACCATCAGACCATCTGTCTGTTCTAGACAGACAAAGCAACACAACTTCACAGAGTACAACAAATGCAACATAAACAAAAGTAGCACACCTTAAAACAATATTTGACAACACAGGGCTATCTCCCTAAATCAGGGTTTGAGAAAATAGCATCGAACACGGGAGATGGAAGGGTTTATATAGTCCAAAAAACCTGCAAGACTAGGGGATTTTCAAGGATTGGTGGATTCCTAGAGGAATTTTGGTTACATAGGAATTTAGCTGAACATTTCAAAAATTCTGGCAGAACATCTTTATTAGGGTGCATTCAAGTTCTGAATCAAACTCCATAGGGTGGGGAGCACATCACATTCCAGAAACAGGTGAAAACACGGCCAAGCTTGAATTTTGCAGCCAACAGAAATGAACTTATTCTGACCTTATAATAAAATGGCTTCCATACTTAAAGTGAAGTTAGGGTGGTTCATCACTGCCACACATGGCCATGTTGTTCTAATGTGGAGGCTGCTAGAGGTAGCCAAGAACCCCAAGCCCAAGGTCCTTTAACACCCAGTAATTGGTACATACAGTACAAACTTTGTTTAGGTAATGCATGCGGTAATGAAATCATGTATGAATCAGATTTTTAGTGTTTGAAAGTTTAAAACATTGTGTGGGGATTGTGTATTTCCCCAAATGGAAATACTTTTTAACTGTTTGAAAATTAATCACTGGCTAGAAAATTGGGTTAAAGGAGAATGTCAGTAAAAAATAGCCCCTAATAATCACTCAAGGAGAAACACTGCTCTGCTGACTTTGCCCTGGCTTGTATTGTATTTCATATGATACATATGAAATATATATAAAATACATACACACACACACACACACACACACACACACACACACACACACACACACACACACATATATATATGGGATGTGAACTTATTTAAATTATTTTACTTTGGAAAGTTGTAGCTGTTGACTCAAGTTTTTTTTAATTTTTTTTTTTTCCAAGACAAGGTCTCATTATATAGCTCTGGCTATCCTGGAACTATGTAAACCAGGCTGTCCTTGAACTCAAGAGATCTACCTACCTCTACCTCTTAAGTGCTGGGATTAAAGGCACAGGCCACTACATCCAGCAACTCCTTAAATTTATGCAGTTAGTGGATTAAGGTTTGTAGTTCAAAAGTTGTGAACTTGTGCTAATCCACCGAATTATAAAATATGTCTTTTGAGACAGGATCTCACTTCTAGTCTTTGAACTCAGAAATCTGCCTGCCTTTCCTTGTTGGGATTAAAGGTGTGCACCACCATGCTTGGCTTAATGAAACTTTGTCTTTATTCAGGTTGTAATCCAATGAGCTGCTATTTTTAGATGGTAAAAGGAGCATGCTCTAGTAACTTGACAAAAAGCAGGACCAGTGTTATTCATGTTCTCTCCTCTTTGTCTCGTAGATAGGAAGCGATGAACTTAGGCCCAAGTAATGTGGTGCACTGATCCAGAAGCAGGCGACACAGAAAGGCACCCCTCCCCTGACTTTAACGCTATTATGTAGAGTCCAAAAAGTCCAATTGTGTAGAATACAGTCATGAAATGACAGTGAGCCAACTAATCCTTAGGTCGTATCTGAACTTGTGTTCACATTGGGTACAAGATATTCTTTAGTAAGGAATTGAGTTAGAGAGGACTTTATCCCCTCAAAAGATGTGCAAAATTCAACCAAAAAGATGAACAAATATATGAGTTCCCAGTTTGGAGATAAGCAGAGAACTTGTTCTACTGATAATGACAAGAAAATAAAGCTGGGGCCTGGGTTATAGGGGCTGGTGACCCAGTATTCCTAACAAGATTAGAATTTAGTGAATCAAGCTGTTAGAATCTCTGTTTACCTCATGCATCAGCAGGGGCCATGAACTCACTTTGTTAATCGAATCCCTCCCTGACGTTATAGTTACAGCCTTAGGGAGGAGATTAGGTCAAAATGGCTCTGCACAGAACTAGTCCCCTATAAAAGGGACCTGGCGACTCCCTTCCACATGCAGTCATAGCAAGGCAGCTAGCTAAGAACCAGGGGGCAAGCTATCACCAGGGGGCAAGCTATCACCAGGGGCAATATATCACCAGGCATCTTGAACTTTGACTTCCCACGTTCCCAAACTGTGAGAAATAAATTTGTTGTTTACAAGCTACCTAGTTTATGGTATTTTGTTACAGCAGCCCAAAGAGACTAAGCATGTTTTTAAAGATTAAGTTCACTTCAGAGCTAAGAAAAAATGATCCTATCCTGACTACAAGAAGATAAAAATAAGCAGAACTGTCAAGAGATATTTATTACTAAAAATACAAGCAACTGAAGTTTATCCCAGGGTACACTGTCAGCATGGGAACATCCACGATGAAATGTGTTAGTATCTTCTCTGCTTCTTGAATGCTGCCTTCTTCCACACAGTAAGTTTTAGCTGAAGTTAAACACTCGTGATGATGAGAAGGACGCGGGCTCTCCCCTCTTCAATCTGAAGGCTGCATTGGGCTGCACTGTGATGGAGACTTCAGGTGCTGCAGGTCAGTGTCTCCTAAGGGCTCATGTGTCAGGAACTCTGGCTGGTAAGATGACACAAAGGCTTCATGCTGAAGCTCAGGGAGGTCCAGCGATCCTGGAAAAAACAATTCCTTAATTGCATCGTTGTCTGGGACTCTAAGGTCTGCTTTGCTTGGACGCACACACAACCTCTTAATTTCTTACACTTGTAAAAGTCAACCCTATTTTGTCCTCGGTTGGTAAAATGAACAGACAGGTATTTTAACAATGGGGAAAAAAAAGAATAGATGTAGTGAATTGTCATACCCACAAACCCTTATGACCCTAACATCCCTAATATCCCTGACCACTTTCCATTTATGGGAAATAATCCAGGTAACGTAGGTCGGGCCAAAAGCCAACACTGACCTTTGACTTCACCTTAAGTTTTATTCTCTGTACAGCAAACGTGCCAGTTTCCACTTAAGGTACAGAATGAGACACTGAAGTTTCTAGACAGGTTCTTTGGGTAACATGGGAGCCCCAGGCAGGCTCACGTCCCCCTTACCCTGCACTCACCATGCCTGGCTCAGTGAAGCGTGCTACTTACTACCCACCGGTGTGGTGAGGGTACAGGAATCTAAAGATGGTTTTCAAACCAGAAAGGCAAAGTTAAAAGATACCTGGTAGAATGGAATCCTCATGGTCATCATCAAAGGTCTGTGAATCAAAGGCTTCAAGGCTCATAGCTGCATCATTCTCTGGAAGCTCCTGCGACAGCTGCCCCTTCCTGGGTTTGCAGGCATCAAACTTCACCCATTGATAACTGTGGACCAAAGGGAATCATTCCTGAGAGCTGCTACTCCAGAATAACCTGCCCTACCAAATGGATCAAGTTATTTTTTTCATCAGGTCTTCCCCGATATATATCTAAAAACCATCAGCTAAGAAAAACAACCCAAACTTGAACAGGCAAGCCTCTGGTGACAGGTGACAGTGCTCCACACAGAAAATGGCACAAATTGAGCAGCCTTAATTTGACTTCAAAATACTCCAAAACATTTTGTGTAACCATGAATGGGAAATTCCACACCTCACAGGATGGTCACAATTAAAATGAAGGTACACTAGAAATATTATAAAACTGTCCAGAGAGTATGTATAATATATATAGGAAACAACTGGATTTTCTGTTTAGACTTAGGTTTTACCTCCAAGTTACCTCTTGTGCATATAAAGTCGTTGTCCTCCATCCCCACCCATACTTGATCTGAAGACCAAGAACTCAAGAGATGTGCCTGCCTTATGTGCACCACCATGCCTGGTCCACATATAGTCTTTAAAAACCCAACATGACCACCAATAAACCACATCTGAAGCATATCTCATCAAGCATTCTGGATACAGAGCAATCAGCCTGGTATGCAGCACACTGGGTAACGGGCTTCCTGCTCCCCTGTCTAGATAGGTAAGCAGGTCAATGTTGTGGCATGTGAAGAAGTCAGCACACCTGACACAGAAATGCATACATGAACCAAGAAGTAACTGACATTCGGCTACCAGTTTAGGACACTGGTCAGCTGGCAACCGAGTGCCTATCAATGAACAGGTTTGCTCACACTTACTTGACACAGTTTTGAGCTTCTGGACAACTCTGAATCAGGTTGTGGACGATTGGATGAGAAAACCCAAAGAACTCAGCACCACATGAAAGCAGGTTAGGCATCAGTTTCCCCCTAAGCAGAAAAGAGAGAGCTTTAACTTGATGAGAGCTTAGGAGGAGGTGAAGACAGGCTTAAGAATGGAATGGTGGTATGACCAGACACCACACTTAAGCTTTCCTAACACACCCTGAGGTTAGCAGCTAAGGAGTCTGAAGGATACAGCTTAGGTTTCTGTAAAGCAAGAGATCTCCAGGCACTGAGATAGCAAAGGTCTCAACTGTACCAATGGTGACCCTTTTAGTATGCCCTCAAGTTGGTGGCCCACTTACGTTGCAGAACTGATGGTCCTGACCAGTTCTTCATAACAGGCATCTGCAGAAGAGCCGACGATGGTATTCTGGGGGTCATCTTCAGGAACAATTTCAAACTGACAATGATAGAACAAAGGTCAATTTGCAAGGGGGGAGAAGTAAAGTTGTATGACTCCTATAAATAGTTCCAGTCTCTAGAGCTGAAGCTACTGCACAACATGCCAGGAGATGGGCACAAAAGCTTCTTACAATGTTGTTAAAAATTCAAACCCAAGTAAACAGAGAAAATCCCGTGATTTTGATTCTCTACATCTTGCTTGACTGGGCCAGTGGTCAGCATTGAATTTACTCCATGCCTTTCTATCCACTTACAGCCCTAAGTCCAAATACAAATGGTACTTTATAGAAATGAGATACATTGTTCTATGTTACCCTCTATTTCTCTGGGAAACATACGAGTACCTAGAAATTGTCTGGGCCAAAGGATACTTTACCAATTTTTACTGTGTATACATTTTTCTTTATCTTTGCCAATACTGGATATTATCAAACTAAAGTCACCTGATGTTAGGGGAAAAAACTCAAGCTAAATTTTTATCATAAATCAATCATACTTAGAATCTTGTTTGATTAGTGACCTAAGAACATTAAGAAAATTTTTTCTTTTAGCATTTTGTCTCTCAGAGGAAATTAAGAATCACGTGATTTTCATTAAACTTCTGAGACCCTGAATGGATACGCATCGCATTTACAGATGTTGAAAATGTGGTACCCTGCACAACGGTAACTTTTCCTATTAGCACACTTTGTGTGGAGCACGCTGTGTGGCTGAGATGATGTCAAACACCAGCTCCACCTGCCAGAGCTCCGACAGTGATCAGTTTATCACACACAGTTAGGCAGGCTCGGGTTCTACTACTGGGATCCTTACCATGCTTCCAGCTCAGTTTTAGGGATTGGTACTCTATCAGAAAGTGAAATAAGGCACTCTGAAACTGCTGTTTCTGCCCGAGGGTCCTTGTATTTTAGCTGAGGCAACAATGTATCAAGTAATCTGTATGCATTTGCCTTTAACCTAAGCCCACTTGTTTTAGCCTCAAACAGTAATAGTATGTGTGGTAAAATTATTATCGTTTAAGGAAAAGATACCACCTAGAGAATTAAATACAAATCTGTATCCCAGAAGCTGTCATAGCTGTGACAGAGCTAGCCAGTTTTCCTGTGTCTTGGTGTAGTACAAACGGTGACTACAGAGTGTCTTATAGTGTGTCAGAAGTAACAGTTAAAAAGCCAAGGAGAAAGGAGGTTCTCAAAACAAAGAAAACAACTGAAGGAAAAGGGCCAGTCATCCTGCTGGAGTGAGTACCTGCGGCTGCACACCGCCGTCCTTGACCTGACAGGTGTACAGACACTTCTGCTCTGGACACTTCATGCTGGCGAACACCCGAGTACTGCAGTAGCCCACAGGGTAGATGGCACTCTCATCATGGAAGCCAGGCCGGTTGGTGATGATCTAGAAAAGATTCCCCAATCTGGAGCTGAGCTCACTTAGGGCTTTAGAAGCCCAGTTTACTATGGCAGCCTTCAGGGGCTGCGAAGAGTGACAAACAGAAAGTGATGGCCGTGAGCAGACATAACTGACCTGGTTTCCCAGGGACTAGAGATTTTCTGGGGTTGGTATGGATCAGCAAAGGGCTGCTGCCAGTGGGAACAGGGAAGGCTCAACCCCACTCCCATGGTTCTGATTATCCTGTCTATATGCTGGTCTCACTCACCTCCCCCAGGCTATATACTGTTAGACCCCCTAGTCCGATGGGGAACACAGGCCGTCCTGAGGGATCCAGGGCAATGGGCCGAACCAGCTTGCGAGCACCTCCCTCCATTTTCTTTTTCTTGGATGTTTTCTTCAGAACTGAAACGCAAATCTGGGGTCACCCACTTTAGGTCCCTGCCATTGCCAAGGGGAGGGGAAATTTACAAGTGAATGGTAAAGGCAGCAAGCCAATCCTGGTTTACACAGATGCCCTTTATGACGGCATTTCACACCATAAGCCCATCATAAGATGAAAATACTGTAAGTTAATGAGATAATATACCCAACTTAACAAACATCATGGCCACAGAGTATACTGTGGAGTATCAAGTGTTTCCACAGTGTGTGTCTGTCTAGGAGCTGTGGCTTGATGCCATTAGCGAATATCAGAGTCTCACACTGCATATCACTATCCTAAGAAAAGATCAAAAGTCAAAGTCCAATATATCCTGCTTTCATAAAATTGTAACGTTGGAAAAGCACTAGGCTGAACCATCGCTGGAACTGAGGTACCATCTGTTCAGTCACTAAATAGCCATATGGGCCTGTCCCCCAAAGCCCAAGATCTAACTTGCCTACTAAGAGTCACCAACTTTAACATAAGCATTTCGGTGCTAAACATCTTACATTTCTCAGTGGCTTTCAACTGTACAACAGGAATCCCTGAGCTAGCGGTGTGCTCAAAAGGCCACCTTGCCCATTTCCTGGCCTCCAGGGAAGAGTACAGTGAATGCAGTCCAGAGAGCACAGGCATGAGATGAGCAGCAGAGGCCTCAGGCTGCTTGTCCCCATCTATCACATCTAACCAGAATCTCTCCTAAGTAGCTTCCAGGAGACACGTGCTTCTCAAGGGACGTTAGGGCACTTTATGAAACACATGTGGCCCCTTGTGTCTACTGGGTCTTCGTCATCGGTAGAGCCATTGAGGCAACAGATACACTGACTTCTTAAATACCTTCCAGTTTGTTGTTCTCTTTGCCCCTTTCTTTTTTCTCCTTCTTGGATTTCTTCCCAAATGGTTCCTCAGCCCCAGTGCTGGGCCCAGCTCCCGGGAGAGTTCCCACCGAGCTGGCCACACCATAAGCCAGGGGCAAGCTGGAGCTGTGGGAAGGAGCTGGCGCCTGGGGTTCCCCTTCAGTTAGAGCCTGAAGCTGGAGGAGCTTCTTCAGCAAGTATCTGTGGTTGGAGAGGAATGGGAGGAGAGGCGTCCAGTTCTGGTTTTTCTTTTTTTTCTCAATTCATTATTTTACTTAAGTACCGGGAAGTATAGAATTATACACCAAGATTATCACACTCAAACAACAAGGTTCTTATTGGAGCCTGGAGACACTGAAGCCCCACAGGACAATCAATACTTGAAGAAATCAAGATAATAGCTAGTGCTTCTCTTGCGCCAGCAGGGCTCTTCTACCTTTAGGGTGGAAGGCCTCAGGCGTCTGAAGGGTGTTCATAGGAACCCACTGTGCTTTGCATAGGGAAATACAGACCGAATATTTGTAGAATGAAAAGCAGTTTTTATCCCTTGGTTTGCATAACTGGGAAGCGATAACAACTTATTACACGTAGCAAGAAAGCTTTGTCAGAAAGATAAGAGGAACTCTCTTGCCATCAGAGTCCAACAAAACTTGGGTGGGAAAAGCACAGGTGTGGATTCTCTGTATCGTCTCCAGTGGTCAAGAGGTTATGCAATGTGCAAGAATCCTCTGGAGGAAAAAATCTCCAATACTGCTACCACCATCACTAACAACAACAACAACAACAAAATGAAGCTAGCTTACCTTCTTTCTTCTTTTGCTTTAAGGAATTTTTCCTCAAGACGAGCAATTTCATCACAAATAGCAGCATTTTCCTTTAAGAAAACAATGGACTGTAATCACATAAAATGAACTTAAAAATGAAGATATTTTCTGGGAACAAGATCTGTATCTCAAACAAACAAAAACCCCTCTGTGCTTCAGGATAAAAGGGAAATGCTATTCTGCTCTGTACACAAGCTATTAGCACATCTTTACAGGACAGGGAGATTGCTGAGCAGGGCAAGGCACCTTCTGTGCAAGCAAGATTACTTGAATTTGATCCCCAGAACCCAGACTGGAAGGAGAGAAACGACTCCTGACAATTGTCTGCTAACTTCTACATGTGCTTGGTGGCACACACACATTAATAATAATAATAAAAGACATGCCTTTAAAATAATCTGTAGGTAAAGTTTGGGTTCCATGGCAGGCAGAGTAAATTACATAATTCCTTATCCAATGAAGGGACATCTTTTGATGAACAGGGGCACTCTTAAGGCATATGCTAGAACAAAATGGTACACCAGGATTTACATACATTTGGCAAATCAAGGTATGTGGTCACTTCAATTAGTGTAGCCTTTGGCAGAGAAAAAGGATATACCACCTAGACCTGAGTTTACACACTACAAAATTCTAAGGACTAGCTGTGCTCAACAGCCTTGACCTTGACAAGGACAATCTATCCCAAAATATTTATAGGACAATATCTTAGAGAGAAAAAAGGGAGAAAAGAAATTAAATATTGTGTGTAAAATCCTTAGTATCATCATTCCTTACTTAGGACTGTCTAACTTAAGACCAATTCTGAAGGAAATGCCCATTTGGGTGCTTCCCAGGTGGAACCTCAAAATTGATGTTCAAAACATCCTCTGCTTCACAAGACTTTCGTACACTTAAAGGAACCATCATCCTTAAATAACAAATTTTAAGCAGTAGGCAACTCTAACATGAAATGACAAAAGGGAACAGTAAATAGAGCTGCATTGATGTACTTTTTTTCCCTCCAACACACATACAAATGTTAATGTTTTAGGAATGACGGATTTAATGTCAAAACTTTCCCTTATGCATCTAAAAGGCCTAATATGTTCAACTGAAATTTTGTAGACAGAAGAGTTAAACTCCTGATTCAGATGTATGAGAGCATTTGGAACGGATATCTATTTCCAAGCACCGAGGTGACTCTGGTTAAGCCAGAATAGTCTATTAGGTTTATCAGACCCTAGTAAGTCTTGGTTGGCAAAGCAGTTCATTCACTAAATCCGAAATCCCTACAATTAGGGCAGGAAGTGGAGACACACCTCTACAACAGGCCGTAGTGTGCTTCCTTATGAGATGAGTTCCACTTCCAGTACCGGGTTAGAGGGAAGGCAGAAATACTTAGAGAAGCCTCGTCAAAGGGAGCCACAACCCCGGCATTTCTGAAAGATTCAGATGCCTGTTTAAGCAAGGTGTCAGCCACGGCGTTGGGGTTGGGGCCAACGCCGTGGGGGTTGAGGTGTGCTTAGGAAATAGGCTGTGTAATGAAAATAACAAACTGTAATCAAGATATTCAAGTCGGAGTCAGGGCAAACCATCTCTCGGGGCTTCAGTGTTCTTGCCTTAGAAGACTCTTAATACTTAGCTCATCTAGAAAACGAAACGTGGCAAAACGGTAGCGATTACAGTTTACTGGTGGAGCACTTTGCAGTCCTCGTTTACAGAGTAGACAGGACTAGAAAAATGGGGGATAGGGGGCTATTAAAGTGATTAAATTAACGCTGGACTGATACTGTTTCTCTGGGGGAGGAACAGATGGGGAAACCTGTCCCCAGGGAGAGAGCGGCTGAACCCAGACTCACAAACACGGTGGCCTTGGCCGCTTTGCGCAGCCGCAGGTACTTCAACCGGTACTTCTCGTTCTGGCTCTTCTTCGGGAGCCTTTTCATCCTGGCCTTGGACAGCGGGGTGCGCGGCTCGGAAGCCAGGCCGCCCAGCAGGCTCATGATCCGGCCCCAGCTCGGGGGCTCCGGGCCGCGGAGGGCATGGAAGGAGCCACAACCAGACGGCGCTCCCCAGCACTTCCGCGTCAGTTTCCGAAGGAAGCCCCGCCGGAAGTTGCGCAAGACTACCGCCACGTGTAACTTCCGGGTTTGGGAAGCTACGGTTGGTCCGGGCCCAGCGGAGGACTTGGAGGAGGGGTGTGGCTCCGGGCCGCGGGGAGAAGCTGAGGCTGGAAAAGACCGGTTCTACCCGGGTGTTGGAGTGCGTCAAGTAGCGGAAGAAAGACAAAAACAAACAAACAAACAAAAATCCCGAAACAAAACCCTTCTGCGATCTTCCCGGTCTCGCGTCGCTCAGGGTGCGAGTCAACATCTGCTTTTCCCAGTTGCTCTGAGCAGACCTTCCTGAGTTTTAGGAGACTTGAATATTAGTGCTGAACACAGCTTCCCGTTTCTGCTACTCGCACAAGTGTTGTGAACTTCGGGGATAGGAAGAAAAAAAAAAAGTCCTTGATTGTCCCAAAGCTTGGGATCTAGTTGCAAACAATTTTAATAAAATGTTAGCATAAAGTCGGCGTTCAGTGGTTTTTGAATGAAACCAAGCGTGTTCCCATACACATACCCTCTATTTTTAAATAGTGTAATCTTTGTAACTAAGGTCAATTGAAGGATGAACAAATCTTTAAGTGCAAGATGGCCCTAGAGCGGACAGCAGGCTTACATTGTTTTAGTAGTGCCACAAAACCAGTTGACTGAGCCGCTTGTTCAGTTTTTTTTCCTCTCAAAACAATATTAGTAATGAGATGGGTGGGATTTCCAAATTAGTATCCTGATACAGAAGGGAATTGCTGTAAAATTATCAAAATCTAGACATTTAAGGTTGTACATGAAAGTTCAGAAAGATGTTATATAAGTTCACTGAATTAATAAAGAAAAATTTACTAGTAATAAAAACAGAATTCATTAAGTGACCCAGGTACTCTGAAAGCTGTAAAAACAGTTGCAGTTTTGACAGAACAGATTTTTTTTTTTTTTCCAAGACAGGGTTTCTGTGTGCAGCTCTGGCTGTCCTGGAACTCACGCTGTAGACCAGGCTGGCCTCGAACTCCCAGAGATCCGCCTGCCTCTGCTTCCCAAGCGCTGAGATTGAAGGCATGTGCCACCACCACCCTGCCACAAAATGGATTTTAACACAGAGAAAAAGCTTGTAGATATTTTCCTGTAACTGCCCAGGTTATAAGCTACTTTTGATGGATGTGATTGTGTCTAATGGTACAGCTCCAGGGTGCCATTTGCCTTCACAAATATGCCTAAGGCAGCCCTGTAGATTTAGTTCTGGAAGCTCTAGGTGTCATTTGCCTTCACAAAGGTACCCAAGGCAGTCCTGTAGATTTAGTTTTGGAAGCTGTCAGAATTGTGACAGGCTATAAAATACACTGTCTTTGAAAATATGTACTGGAATAGCTTGGAACTTGAAAACAGTCATAGTAATCAAAATTGACTTTATTCTTAGTAAAAACATTACTTTTAAATTGCTTGATTTTCTGTCTAACTGTGCTGACTTTATTTGTATTATTCATCTTCTTCATGTGTCATGTCTACTGGGAGGAAACACCTAGCTTCTGTTTTAGTCTGCAGGCTGTTTTGGCCAATGGACTTTAGTGGAATATGAACAAACATGTTTATTGTTTCTTCTTCATTAGAGACTTTCTCTTTTACAATTAAGACACTTTTCTTTCATATTTTATAAATTAAGAAGGTATTATTTATTTGTTGGCCTTTAAAGACTGGGTTCTTTAAACTCACTATGTAGGGGACAATGACCCTGAATTCCTGATCCTCCTTGTCTCTATCTCCCAAATTCTGGGGTTACAGGCATCGACAGCCACGTCCAACTTGGGGAAATTTTTTTTTAATCCATGGTTTAGGGTCTAACTCAGTGGTAGAACACTTGTCTGGTAAGTGAAAGGGCCTGGGTTTGACTTCTAGCTCTCATGAATGAATGAATGAATGAATGAATGAATGAATGAATGACAGAGGACCCAAGTTTGGCTCCCAGCATCCACCTCTTGTGACTCACAAACATCTGTAATACCAGCTCTAGGGGATCTGACATGGGCCCTTCATTCACATGTGTATGCCCATCCCCCATAATAACTAAACTAAACATAACTAAAAGTTAAAGGAAAAACAAATCTTTGAAAAAACAAAAACAAAAGAAACCCATTATTTTGAGCTTGATCCTCTTCATGTTAAACCTTTGACCTCCATCATCAGACCAATGCAAAAACAAACAAACAAAAAGCTGCCACCACCAAAACCAAAAACAACATCCCCCCCAAGAAACCCATAATGCCGCCCCTTTGAATGACGTACTGTTAACATTTTAGTACATGTGTTTGATATTTTCACAAAAGATAGACCATACTGAATAGAATGTTTCTTTTTGCCTATTTGTTATCATCCTTTAAAGAGTTACGACCTCTTTGAAAGCACTGCTTTTTCTTTTTTTGGTGTGTATGTGGTATGAGTGTGTGTGCACCTGAGTGTGAAGGTGCATTCACCTGTGTAGGTGCATACGGAGGACAGGGATTGATTTCTGAATGTCTTCTTCAGTTGCTTTTCCATTTTTTAAAGGCATTTTTTTTTCTCACTGAGTCTGCAACCATTTTGGTTAGAATGACTGGCCATTGAGTTCCAGAAGTCTGCCTGCCTTGGCTCCCCAGTGCTGGGGTTATAGATGTACACTGCCAACTGGGCGTTTCAGGTGAGTGGTGTGGATCTGAAATTAGTGTCCAATACTTGTGCAGTGAGTACTGTACCCTGTGAGCTATCTCCTCAGTCCTGTAGGCATAATTTAAATGTCTTTTTTAACTGTTTCAGCTATGGCTATATTGTCTTATGCACAATTATTTCTACGTTGTTTGGCTTTTTTTGGTCAGTTCGTGTGACACACATCTCTGTGGCCAAGGCCCTTTGATGTTGGACTATGTACACGAGTTTCTGCGTTCCAAAGTCTGGGATGCTACTGACAAACTTGTTTTCTTCTACCGACTTAAGCAGATTAGTGCCTACTATGACACAACTGTTAGAAAACCTCATTCAAGAAGGAAGACAAATACATTTGCAATATTGATATAGTCTGGATGTTTATTTCTGAAGTCGATTTTGCTTAGCAACCATCTAGGGAAAGAGGGAGAAAACAGGAAGGATTCTTGAAGGAGCTACTCCTGGGCACCCGAAAGTAGAAGTAGTTGTTGGTACAGCAAAGGGCAGAGACGTCCACCCTGGAGGCAAGACTGCGTGTCCAAACACTGTGTCATGAGAAGCATGGGTACTGCAAGTAGCTGATTACGGTGAAAGCTGTGTGCAGCTGTTGTGGGCTTGGCTTCTAGCTTCTAGTCTTGTGGAAGGAAAGAATTCAGTCTAGAGACACAGAGTTTAAGCAGTAGTTTATTTAGCAACGCAAAGCAAGCCTTCCAAAGAGAGACTAAAGTGGGCTGTTTGAGGGTGTATATATATGGACAGAAGTTCAGAGGGTTCTCTGTTGTGGATTTTTAAGAAGTTAGAGGTGGGTAGCATCTTCATAGGGTAAGGTGACTTGCTTTTCCTCCCAAAGCATGATGGGTCAGATTTCCTTTTTATGGTATTTCTTCCCATGATCCTCTAGAAATATCCATGGCAGTGGTGGGTTGAAGGGGTGGGGACAGAAGGTGAAGGCGAAGGAGGAAGGGAAGAAAGAGGAGGAGGAGGTGGTGTTATCAGAACTACTTCATTATAGCAATATTGAAGCTGAGATCTTTTGCGGACAGAGATCTTTGCTAAGGTACAGGTGTGGTGAAGTGCTCTGGTGTTTTGGTTTTTGATATAGCAAGAACTACTTATCTGTGGCTTCAAGGATGTCTAACTGCAAAGAAACATTCTGGCAGTCAGAAGACACAACTACTAAAATGCAGCCGTGCTTCTGTTGTTGCTGTTGTTTGTTTTGATTCTCTCCTATCTGATGCTTTTCAAAGTGCCGTGACTGATCTCACGTCTGACTGTCAGTTCAGAAGGTTATGTTGTTCCATAGTACAGCCATTCTGTTAGTTTTAAAATTGAAAGCCGAGGGCAGAGTTTTAAAGCAGTTTGTTAAGTTGTACAAACACGCTTGGGCTGTCTTCTCGGACTCCTTTCTCCCTGCTCCACTACTCATAGCCATCTTTTTACCTAATGGGGAAGCAAGAGCAGAGAATGGAGCAGTAGGCAGCGTGCAGATCACGAAAGTCTTCTGTACTCACTGGGCAGTTGAACTTTTATGAATGTCATCGGTGAGCATCTATAAGATCTTGGCCTGCTTTAGGTAAATTTACCTTAATTTGTCAGAAGCAACATGGCTTTTCTACTCACCTATATGAAGAAGGATATAAATGGCTTGTATAAAAATTCTCTCAAGAAATATATAACATAGAGCTTAAAAAATGTTCATTAAGAGACACCATGGTACTGTGGGTAAAGCACAGCCTATGGAATCAGAGCAAAGCTTTGGTAGTTAGATGCAAGGATGGACTCGTGAATTGGAGAATATACAGAAGTGAACCAATGTGATTTTCATGTTTAACATTTGTTTATTTGTTTGTTTATTTATTTATTTATTTATTTATTTATTTATTTATTTTCATGTGGAGATCAGAATCTAATTTGTAAGAGTTGGTTTTCTCCTACCATTTGGGTCCCAGGATTGAATTTAGGTCATCAGGCTTGGCAGCAAGCCCCTTAATCTACTGGCCTTCAATTGTTGGCTGTAAGTGAAGGTGTAGTATCCCTTGAACTATTAAGATTTATGAAAATGTTCACAGTCCATAATCTGAGCCCTTGTCGAAAAGCAGCTTTAGTTTATATAATAAAAAGTGAATTTGATCCTTAAAGATTCTGTTCATGGCCTTTTCTTCTGTCCTTACATCCCAAGAGCAGATTACAAATTAAGTTGTCTCACTTTGCTGGCCATGGAGGGCTTGGCAAGGCTGAAGATGTCTACAGAGCCAGATGACAAGCAAAATCAAAGTGTTTCCAGGGGTTTCATATTCTTATTAATCTCTTACTAAATTGTTCTACCTGCTCATTGGGGTGAGGCAGTCATGACTTCTAGAGTGAGTAGCTATTGTGAGAACTTTCCTCTATAAATGACCTTTAGAATCTTTCTGTGTTCAGTGTCTAGACTTCAATTCATTCAGTGTCACTGTCCTCAGAATGCTCTAGACCTAATTTTTCAGATCTTTGACTCTTTTCTAGACTTCACATTGAATTTTCATGCATTGATTCTATCTTCTTAAAAATACAGGATATTCAGCCTAATCCAATCTTATCGATTTTAAGTGGATATCATCATCATCATCATCATCATCATCACATCTTTATTTATTTATTTTTTGGTCTTTTACTCTGTACAGCTTGTGAAGAAGGAGAGTTACTTTAGACAAAACTTATCTCTCCATGGTTTCTTTCTTAACTATGGGTGTTCATCACATACCTGTTGGGTGAGATGTTTAGGTTTTGAGGGTTCTAACCCGGCCAATAAAGTCATAAAATCGACTACTGTGTCAATGTTGTGTTTTTGGGTGGTTGTGTCCTTCAACACACATAAGACACTCAGCCAGCTAAAAGAGATGAGCTCAGAGATATTAGCTCGGAGGAAAAGAAGGATCACATTGAGGTCATTAATGGGGCATCCCAGCATCTTTCTGCTGAGGAGATCAAAAGCTGGGAGCATCTCATAGATGGAGAGGAGTCGTTTGTCCCACCGACACAGTCGTGTAAGGTTGTAGATTATCACTGGAACCAGTACGGTGTATACTGTTGCACTGGACAGACTTACAATCTGGAAAACAGACAGGGAAGTCAGCCTGCATGTGATCAGATCTGGCACATGGGTCTCATCATGGAGTAGCCCTGTCTTGATGGAGCAGCTGAATTCTTCTTGGAATAAGACATCTAAATGGAAGTGGCCAAGGTATAAGTAAGTGGCTGAGGTGAAGAGGAGTAAGAGGGAGTTCCTCAGGAGGTAGGTGGCCACTAGCGAATGGGAGCGCTGCTTGCACGCCAGATACCGCTCTAGCAAGGGGAATTCAAAGTACCGTTCTTTCCGGGCCCTGGGCAAGGGAAGAAAGAAGGCACTGTTAGGAAGCATCATTCAGAAGCAAACCCAAAAGTCACGGGGGAGACTAGTTGGTCTGTGTATATAACATGACATTAATTTTTAAACTCTATTTTTATTTTACATGCATGGGTGGTTAGCCTGCAATGTCTGTTGGTGCACTACATGCACACATCGCCTGCAGAAGCCAGAAGGAGGCATTGGAGCCCCTGGGACTAGAGTTACAGATGTTGTGAGCAGCCATGTGAGTGCTAAGAGTCTAACTCTAGTCTTCCATAAGAGCAGCCAGAACTTGAAACTGCTGATCCATCTCTCCAGCCCCAAACATGACATTTTTAGTATCCGTGAAAATCTGTATTCCCTCTCTAATCATAACCACAGTTATTCACCCAGAGGAGGTGTGTGAGTACTCCTCAGTTCTTCAAACATTAAATACAGTGTCTTAAATCCAGGGACGATCAACAAACCATGAATGGTCACAGTCCAAGTGAGTTTCTGCCCAGCAAGGTTAACTGAAGCTCAAAGCCGAAGTAGGATTTACAAAGCAATAAGCTTATGATTGGGAATGTAAATAATGGAATTCTGTGTTCTGAGTTTGATTTTGAGGTCAGTTCATTCATTTTATACAAATTAATACATCAACATTGATCGATCACAAATCTTAGGTAAACTCACCTTTCAGCGGTGCCCACTGGCTATGCCAGACCCATTTAAAAACTGCACCAACCTTTTCTCTGAGATTTCTTGCTCCCTTCCCCTGTTACTTTTTCCTCGTTCATACTGTTTGTCATCTACGAAGACATATTTTATGTGTGTACTTTGCCTACTTGCTGCCTGCTTTCCTTCAATAGACTCTTAACCCCACAATGGTAAGTATAGCTTCATTTCCTTTGTCCCCTGTCCTGAACAACATCAGCATACACATGCACACACACACACACACACACACACACACAATCTAAGAAGTCTGGTACTCAGATAGATGAATGATTAATTCCATCAATGATTTGCTCAAGGATAAGGAGGAAAGTACTTAGGCAAAACAGAAGATTTTTGTTGTCTAGGCTAGGTTAAATATCCCATATGCTAAATCCTTGGGGTCTGGGAGTGTTTCAGATTTTGGTGGGGTTTATATCTTTATTTTGGAATACTTGAAAGACTTTACCAATGATATCTTTAAAAAACTGGATTTTTGAGCACTGGGCAATTTGGAGGTCAGGAATGCTCAAATTGTAACTAGAAGTTTGAAAAGTAGTTGACATTGTGCATGAGGCCTTGGATAGATATTTGAGACTTCTAACATTTTTGCTAAGCATAGGGGGAGTTAACTGAGGTTTCTGAGCAAGGCAATAGTAAACAAATATTTTAGAACTATTAATTCCTGTGGCTCAGTGTGTTCATCTGTAAACTAGAGGCAGAGTCGTCTTCTCTCTACAGGAATGAGAAGAAGGTTCATCCCCTCCAAGAATGAAGGGATGAACTGAGTACTTTGCTCTCTTGAGAAGGATGGCATAGAGAAAATATGAAGATGATTCTGCATGGGTATCAATTTAATGCTCTACAGAGTCCTTTAGAAAAACCTGGAGCAGGCAACTCACTTCTCTAGCTCATCCCAGAAGACGTGGGGGTCGGAGCTCTTCTGCCGGATCTTCAACATGTGCTGCACCAGGCGGATGGAGCGGTTGTAGGACTTGTCAAGTTCACTGATGATGAACAGCAGGTCAGAGCTGAGGGCGGGCACAGCTGCATATTGCCACAGCAGCACTGGCAGATACATGGCCACAGCCAGGGCCAGTAGAGAGTAGGGGAGAGCCTGCAAAGAGCAGAAGGCTGAGGAGGGAGCCCGGGCTGCTGGGCCTTGAATGAGATCTAAGTGGGGGCTTCACTGCTCTCCTGTTCCCACTTTAGAAGGGAAGAGAGTGTATATAGTTGACTACCCAAAGCTCTCTGCCCACGTGGAATAATATAGTGAGGCTGGTAGAGAAGGGGCATCATAGATCTGTGTTACCTAGGTCCATGGTCTATGGGTTTTCTGACCTATGATCTGTCTGGGGCTCCAAGGAGAAGAGAAAGAATGGAAGCAGCAGAGGGATAAAGGATAGAAAGTGTCTGGTAGAGAGAGATCTGCTTTTTCTGCCTCAACAATACAGACTGAATATCTAGCCTGAGATTCTGATCAACAGTGGCCCTGACATCCCAGGGGAGAGAAAATGTTGTTTCTTCTATGTAGCCTGCCCTATGCTGGTCTTTTCTAGTCTCTGGATCCTCAACAATGTTGAATGACGCTGCCAGACACTCTCTTGGAATTCTATGGGGGTCATTTCAGGCATGCAGATAGTGGAATGGACCTTTAGGAATGTGTAGATCATGTCTTCTCAGGTACACTGGTGTTTTTAAAGATGCTCCACCCTGTCATATGAAGATAGGCATGCATGGAGAATACCCAGGGTGATGTGTCTGTGAGCCAAACAGAAGAGTTAGAAGATCTATCTCTCGCAGCCCTCAGAGGAGCCAACCTGCTGACCCCTTATGTTTCCATTGTTTAGATTGCTCTTCGTTATGGTGAGCCTGGCAGGGTGCACAGGGCCTTCCCTTGAGTTTTCTTTATACTTATGCATCCAACAGAGGCAGACCCATCTTTTATATTCACGGCACACTCTCTACTTACGAAGGATTTGTGAATCTACATTTGTTGCTAAGTACACAGGATGCATTATTTCACTTGGTTTTCACAAGTATGCTATCCGTGGGGTGCTATTCCAGTGTCTATTTTATAGCAGGGAACGCTGCATTATGGCCAAGTCATGCATCTGCACAGCCACACACACTTGTCAGGTGGAAGAGTGAAGATCTGGAGCCAGGATGGAAGGCTTAGGAGCTTATTCTCCTGATGACCCCTTGACCTGCAACTTCTTCCAGGTTGCTTTGTCTTTCTAGTGGCAAGTTTAGAGGAAAAGATGGAGAGTACATCTGATGTGTGTGTGTGTGTGTGTGTGTGTGTGTGTGTGTGTGTGTGTGCGCGCGCGCGCGCGCGCGCGCCTGTCTGTCTGTCTGTCTGTCTCTGCATGTTTTCAAAACTACAAGAAAGACTAGAATAGGTAAACTGGGGCCTCCAGTGAAATTATAACCATTTTACTCCTATTCAAGAAATAACACCCCCTGAAAATGAGGCCTTCATTTCTAAGGAGTGTGTTCTTAGCAATGGGGTGGAGCCAAATAACCCTGGTGACACTGATGCTCAGGCATTTTGACCTCCCAGTCTGTGGACTTGTTGTCACTGTCTTGGTCTGCAGACCGGCCGGTGACAGAGGCTCTGTGGACTTTCTCCACTAAGTCTTTGATTTTGCCTTCTAGGATGACAAGAAAGAGCAAAGAAGAAATCTCAGCACAAAGTGAGCAGGAGAGGAGGAGACAAAAGCAGCAAAATATTGAAAGCTGGGGGTCAGCTGCCTGATACAAGACATGGTGTGGGGGGAAAGCAGGGAGTCCAGACAAAAACAAACGATTTGCAACTCAGAACCAGAAAGACTCGGAAATTAGGGAGATGGGTGAAACTGAAAAGCAAGAGTATAAATAAGTTAGTTTGAACCAGGATACTGAAAAGTCCGTGTGAGATGCAAACCTGTGGATTTTTCTGTAATGTACAGTATCCAAGCAACCACCCTTTCCCATTCCCGATGGAAGGCTCGGAGTTTTGTTTCTGGAGAGACTAAGCCACTCTATACGTGAGTCTACTGTGGGCAGAACTATCCTGAGGTGGGTGAAGAATGAAATACTAAATGGTGGGACCCATGGCTGAATGAGTACTAAATGGTAGGGCCCGTGGCCGGGTTCCCTGAGGACCAGCAGTCAGACTTGATTCTAGCTGTACCCTAGCCCTGTCCTCAAGTTAAGGACCGAATGACTCTTCTCAGAGATAACAGACAATCCTGGGATAGGACTAGATACTGATACTTGAGTTTCTTTCCAGTGAAGTATACCAGAGGGATGCCCTTCACCTCAAACTGCTTGTCAACAAGCCTCACTCACAGGCACAAAACTCCCAGTCAGAAGAAAGCTGGCAACCAGACACCGACAGGCATTTGAAGAACTCCTGGACTATGAAAGTCAGCTGCCAAAATGAACGGGCGAGGACAGAGTGAGGTGGCAGGGAGCGTGGTGGGCAAGGGTGGAGTTCAGTGGGTGGTTCAGTATGGTGGTTCAGTCTACCCCCGACTCCCAAGCCGGGAAGCCATCCTGATAGGGCCTTTGTCTCTTTTACCTTGTGAGGCCAGAGAGACTTCACCTTGTACTGGCCAGCCTCGTCCTGCTTATGGTGAGCCAGTGAGTCCCAGCAGGAGCTGTCCACATAGGCCGCCTGTCTGACACTGAAGTTGCTGGGAGAGAAGCAGCTGATGGGAGACCCTGCAAAAGGAGCAGAGCGTTGAGTCGGCCTTGCAGCAGAGGGATGGAAATCGTTCGAGAGTTTCCTGGGTGAGGGGACATCCTTATTACTTGGTAACTTCTGTGGCTGGCAGGCCTTGCGTTCTTCCTGAGTCACAGCTTCCTGGGCCCTGTACTGCTGGGTCATGGGAAGACAGGTCATGACGGAACAGCACACACAGTTTGGCCCATGCTACCAATGCACTGACTTGGTCTTTTAGGTCTGATGGGCCTTTACTCTCAAGTTCCCCCCTGGCTCCCACACAGGAAGCCACCAGAGACTCCTTGAACTCAGCAGTTTGCCATCAGAAGGCATGGCATTTGATAGTGACATTTCCATTTAAGAAAGATGACATCCCTTTTTTTTTTTTTGAGACAGGTTTTCTCTTTTAGTTCTGACTGTCCTGGAACTCACTTTGGAGACCAGGCTGGCCTTGAACTAGGATAGGTCCGCCTGCCTCTGCTTCCTTGAATGCTGGGATTAAAGGCTATGCTACTACCACTCAGCAGAGAGATGACATCGTCTTAAAAATACTTTCGAAATTATTATATGTGTATCATGTGTGTGCATGGGCTGTACCATACTCATGGGGCTAGAAGGCAACTTGTAGAAACTGCTTCTGTCATTCCACCATAGTTTCATAGCTCCATCGTGTGTGTCCTGGGGCTGAGCTCAGGTTGGCAAACTTGGCAGGAAGTGCCTTTACCTGCTGAGCCATCTTTTTTTTTTTTTCGGGACAGGGTTTCTCTGTGTAGCTTTGTGCCTGGAACTCACTCTGTAGCCCAGGCTGGCCTTGAACTCACAGAGATCCACCTGGCTCTGCCTCCCGAGTGCTGGGATTAAAGGCGTGCGCCACCACCGCCCGGCCTGCTGAGCCATCTTGTTGGCATTGTTTAGTTTTAAGACCGAGTCTCACTGTGTGTCTCAGGCTGACTGCAGACTTGTCATCCTCCTGCCTCAGGCTCCAAAATGCTGGGATTACAGGTGTGTGCACCATACCCAGAATAGAAGATGGCTCTTTTGCTTTGTACAAAGCGAATGACTATTGCCTGGATTCCTACATGGAAAGGAAAACAGGCTTGGAAGAGAGGACCTAGCTTTCCTGTTTCTTATCAGAAAGTGGCGGAGCTGCGAACCAATCCTGTTCCCATTCTTGCAGGTGAAGAACAGAGAGAGATGGAACACCTCGTCAGGAAATGCAGTAGGCTAATGGGCAGAGACAGAAAAGGAAGCAAGGGCCCAGGTGACCTCAGTAGAGGGAACAGCAGGCTTTCCGAGTTAACCCAGTGCCTACAACATTGCAAACAGGCGTGTGTTAGTGTCTGTTTACGGCTAGGGTCATGGAGAAGAAGCAGGGGTTTGTTGAGCACCTCCAAACAAGGCTGTATCAACTTTGCAAGTGGGGATGGGTGAGAAGAGGACTCCGGAGAAAAAAGAGCTTGTTCAAAGTGGGCTAAGGGGGAGGGGCTTCAAGTTCTGAAAAGATGACAGAGTCCCAACCTCTCATAGCTATATAGAAACCAAACTGATAGTTTTATCATTGATTTGACTTAAAATGTATGACTGCTAAAGTGACAACTAACTGTTATTTTAAAATTTTATTTAGTTTCTTAGTTTGATATATATATATATATATATAGTATGTTGAGTATATTATATATATATATATATATATATATATATTATGTTGAGTGTATTCTCTCCTTCATATTCCCCACCCTCCCCTTACTCCATCCACCCCCCCTTTCTGCACTATTATTTTTTATTGTACGATTTCCAAGTTGACTCTTGTAACTTTTTGAGGCTTCTGCTTTGCGAGTGCCCTCGACTCACTCATGACCTGCCTCTTGGGAATCCCGTCCAGCCCAAAGCCATGAAACCTTCTTAAGTCAGGAGCTGGCTCTCACTTTCTGCCGGGTGCAGGGTGGAATGAAGTCAGGTCTCTTACCTGATGAGAACTCCTGGGCAAAGGCCAGAGACATCAGCAGCAAGGGGAAGCCCACCGTAACAAACTTGAGCATCTTGTCCAGGGGCAGTTCCAGCCGCAGTCCCTTGAGGCGAGAGCCCCTGCGGTCGGGTAGCAGGGCATCAGAGAGCATATACTCTGCCGCAGTGTGGGCGAGTGACATGATGCTGCCGAGCTCGGGGGTACAGGGGAGGCTGCCACCCTTAGCAATCCAGGGACAGTGGGGGTGAAGTGGAGACCGCTTCCCGGAGTTAGTCTGTAGCCGACAGTGCCGCAGCCCCAGCCTCACATACCCCGTGCTAGGACCAGGCAGACGGTTCTCTACACAACTGTCCAGGCTCTGAGCCAGACACTCAGGCAATTAGAGGGAGGCGCAGCCTCGGTGGGTCCTCTTTGGAGGAGGGTCAGGCTTCTCGTGTGCCTGGTGCCGGGCTGCTTGCCTGGGTTGTGTCCCAGAGGACGAAGCCCTGTGGCTTTATTCTGCCCTCTGATTAATACAGTATTTTCAGCAGAGTGGTCGAGAGAAGGAGGGGCCGTGGGCTCAGCCCCCCATGTAATTGGTGTGGAATTTGGGTGGAGATTGCTTAAACGTGTTGAGGGCTCTCATTTTGTGGTTTGGGGTGGGAATGGCGCCCCCAGGATTCAGCGAGGATAGTTACCCCTATAGAGCGGACTTTGTCCCGGTGATGAGTGTCGCCTTAGGTCCAGACTCCTTCCCAGAAACTGCCCTGCATTTGATGTTAGCTTGCCTTCCCCCACTCTGGTCTTCTTTCGGGAGTGTTATTTACAGTTTTCAGTTCCATCGAGCTTGCCCTTTCTCTAGGAAGCAGGGGGAGGCCTGACAGTGTGGAGTAGTGGGAAGAGCACGATCTTTGACCTTTGGAAGGAAAGGACCCAACAGTGTGTATGTTTCAACTGCATGATTTCAGGCAAGTCGCTTTGTCTAAGTTTTCTCTTCTCTCAAGATTCAGCCTGTGAGAAACCACGGGGCTTGGATGTGTATATGAGAACGTGCTCGCTAGCTTTTTAAGCAAAGGGAACGCCTACATTTTGGTAAGTGTCCACAGGGCCCAGGTGTTAAAGGCTTGGCTGCCAGCCTGTGACACTCTGGGGACGAGGTGGGGCAATTGAAAGGTTGGACCTAGGCCACTGGGGCATGTCCTTGATGGGGATATTGGAACCCTCAGGCACTTTGTCTTACACTTGCTTCTTGGCCACCATGAAATAAACAGCTTCTTTTTTCCCTGTGTACTTCTGCCATGAGTCACTGTCCACCACAGGCCCAACACTACAGAGCCAAGTGACTACAGATTCTGGAACCATGAACTAAATAAACATATCCTCCCTTCGTGTTTTCCCTTTGTAACGAGGAGGCCTCGGGTGTGATGATCTCGACCCCCATCTCCACCTTTCTTCCCTTTAAGTTGATTATATCCGGTACTTTTTCACGCTGACAGAAAGTGGACTAGTACTCAAGTATCAGGTCAAGTTGGCATCATGTGGTTGGGTTGGAGAACAAGACAGTCTTGTCTATAGCACTGCCCTTAAACTTGGAAATGAAGGCCCTTAACTGGCCTCCTTTTGGCCTTCCTTGGCTCTGTTATTCCTGGGGGACAAAGAGTACGTGGGTTGATGGGATGTGCCCATTCTGTGCTATGCAGAACCTGTGTGCTCTTCAAACTACTTTACAGCATCCTCGGCTTTGCAACTCCTTACCCATGGGCCTTGGTCTGCTTCCAGGGCCGGTGTGGGCCCCTTTCTCAGGCTCAGGTACACCTTCTGAAGGGATGACGACTGTGTGGGTGTACACTCAAGGTCTAAGGAACAGCTACCTAGTATGATTGGAGTTTAAAAGCCCTGACATGTCCACACATGCAATTGTGAGCTCCCACGTTTAGTGTGGGACTTGGCTGTATTGGAATAGAGACCTGGGATAGCGCAATGGTTCTAAATTGATCCTTTAAAAAAGCGTGTGTGTGTGTGTGTGTGTGTGTGTGTGTGTGTGTGTGTGTGTGTGTGTGTGTGTGTGTGTGAAGCTAGTCAGGTAGAACATATACAACAATTTTGTTAGCTTGGTTGATACTTTTTCGTTTTTTAGATGTATGTAGTATATGGGTCTCTATAAATACTTTTATTCTGTGGCCACAGATGTTTAGGCTGGGCCAGCCTTTCCCTCATCTCACTGGCTAGAGGCCCACCCTAATTTAGAGTTGCCTCGTGCATACTAATGATTTAGGTATCTGGACCACAAAAGGAATGCTTTTTTTCTGCCCTCCATTACCCTTTCTGGAGTCTCATTTCTGCAACTTTAAATTACATCCAATTTTGTCAATGTTTATGGTAGGTTGTTATGCCTATATAGTCTTTTGATTCTCAAAAATATTTGTCTTTTTGAAGTATACTATACATACATAGTATAACATGCCCACACGTGCAGTTTGGTAATGCTTCCTCTGATCAGGAAGCAGAACATTTGAGTCCTCTCCACAGACACTGTGAAGTGTTACTGTTCCTTCTAACAGTTCTCACTTCCCCAAAGGTAGTTGCTACCCTAACTTCTAGTAGCATAGATTAGTTTTGCAATTTTAACACCTTAAAGATGGAGGGCCAGGGATATAGCTCAGGAGTATAGCTCAGTTGCCTAGCATTTGTGAGGCCCTGGGTCCAACTACTCTTTGGAACCTCCATCCTCTTCTCCACCCCACAAAAGGAAACAGCAGTTCTTATTTTGTAGTGTGAGATGGCTTAGTGGGAAAAGACATTTATTTGCTGCCAAACATGACTCCTATGTATATGAAAATTACCCAGTTTGTTGCTTGTTTTTGTGCTCTATATTCATGAAATTATATTAATTTCTTGATATTTGGATTCACGGTTCAAAATACTTTTGAGATTCATCCATGTTGTTATGTGAATCAGATATCCATTCCATTTTATTATAGAAACATATACATACTTGTGCTATACACACTGATAGTCATTTGGGCTTCCAGGTTCTGGCTACTAAAATAATGTTTCTGTGAACCTTGTAATTTGTATCTTATAGTGGGCATATGTGTCTATTTATGTTGGATACATGCTCAGAAGAGGATTGCTGGTCACAGTGCCATGCATATGGTCACCTTTATATTTTTCCAGGTGGTTGTTTATACTTTCACAAACAGCTTTTGAGAGTCCTAAGAGGCACACCTCTTTGCCAGTATTTTTATTTCCAATTAAAAGTTTTAAGACATTTTAGAATGTGTATCAAAGTAACACATTGTGGTTTTTAACTTGAAATTTCTCTGATGACTAATTGGCTGTTTTGGTCACTTGGATGCCAGTCTTTTATGAAGTGTGTGGAAGACTTCTGCTTGCTTTTCAGTTGGTTTTCCTACCCTTTCCTTAATATTCCGAGACTATTTTGAGAAATACGTTTTATTTAATATCCTCTTGCTGTCCACGGGTAGCATTTTCATTTTCTTCATGGTGTTTTCTGATGTCTTGAAATTCTCATTCTACTACAATCCGTGGATTTTTGTTTCTCTTTCTTTAAATTAAATTTTATTTTTTTAAAAATTTATTCTTCTCCCATACAATACATCCTGACAGCAGTTTCACCTCCCTCCACTCCTCCCAGTTCCCCCACCTTCCCTCTCCCCCAGATCCACTTCTCCTCCCTTCAGAAAAGAGCAGGCCTCCCAGGTACATCAACTGAACACAATAAGACTAGGCACAAACCTCCCATATCAAGGCTGGATGAGGCAACATAGTAGGAGGTGAGGGTCCCAAGAGCAGGCAAAAGAATCAGAGACAGTCCCCACTCCCACTGTTAGGAGTCCCACAAGAACACCAAGCTACATCTTTAAAAAACAAACAGAAAGTGCTTTATGTGTCCTATGCAGGAAACCATCAGTTATTCCAATAAGAAAAAAAAATTTAAGTGTTCTCTAATATATTTTTGCTTCATATTTCTCTTTGTGCCTGGAGTCCATCTAGAATTTTTTAAAAAAAATAGAGATAGAATAGAGGTCAAGGTATGTTATTTTTCACATGTGTATCCAATTGATTCACCCAGTTTATTGGAAAGCCCACCTATCCCAGGCAATGTATTGTTGTTACTGTCAATCCGATGACTAGGCTCCACTTGCCTATTTTTGTACCAATTCTATAGTATCTTAACTATGAAGGCTTTATAACAGGTCTTGATACTATCATGTAATATTTCCAGTCTTGTTCAAGATTATTGTGGATAATATTGCTCTTCTGTACTTCTATTTGAATTTTACAATCAAATTTTGAATTTCAGTAAGGAAATCCAGCCAGAACTTTTGATCAGGTTTTTTAAATCTATAACTTAATTTGTAAAAAATAGTCTCCATTTGCTTATGTATTAGAAATTTCTGTTTATTGCACTTTTTAGTCTCTTTTTAGACTTATTTTTTTTACTTTTTTGATAATGTGTGTCTGTATATGGATATGTGCATGTGTGAGTGCAGGTGCCCATGGAGGCCACAAGAGGGCATTGGATCCCCTGGAGCTGAAGTTACAGGCATTTGTGGGTTCTTGATGTGGGTATTGGGAATTGAAGTCAGGTCCTCTGTAAAAGCAGTGTGTGCCCTTAATCACTGAGGCATCTCTCCAGCCCCATTTTTTTAATTTTTTAGTGGAAAGAACTTACATATCTCTTGTTCAATTTCTGTGTTTGGTATTCTTGATTCCTTTGCTAATTGAATTAAAAAAATGCATTTACCTACTTGTTGCTAATATATGGAAATACAATTGATTTTTTTCTATATAAAGTTTATATCCAGCAGCCTTTATGTTCACTTATTGATTATATAATTTGCTGGTAGATTCATTTTCTATCAATACAGCAACTATATTGTCCTAGTTAGGGTTTCTATTGCTATGAAGAGACACCATGACCATGACTAAACAAAGGAAAACATTGGGGCTGGCTTACAGTTCAGAGGTTTAGTCCACTGCCATCATGGCAGAAAGCATGGAAGCATGCAGGCAGACATGGAGCTAGAGAAGGAGCTGAGAGTTCTACATTCAGATCCGTAGTCAGAAGAAAGAGAGAGAGAGGGAGACGCTGGACCTGGCTTAAGCATTTGAAACCTTAAAGCTCACCCCACAGTGACACAATTCCTCCAACAAGGCCACACTTACTCTAACAAGGCCACACCTTCTAATAGTGCCACTCCCTAAAAGCCTATGGAGGCCATTTTCATTCAAATCACCACACATCTATGAAAAAAAATTGTGCCTTTCTCTTTTCTAGTCTTTATACCTTTATTTACTCAGTTGCATTAATTTGATTGTTCAGGGCCTCCAGCACAACACTGAATAAAAGTGCATTTTTATCTTATTCTTAGTCTTGGGGGAAAGTTTTCAATGTTTTTACTATTTATATAAGATGCTCACTGTAGATCTCTTTCTTTGGTTTTATTGATTTTGTGGTAGATTACATTTTTCACATTAAAGAACTTTTATTTCTTGCTAGTTTGCTAAGTATGTTTATAAAGAATAGATGTTGAGTTTAAAAAAATACTTTTCCTGGATAAGATTTTCCTGGATAAGAAAAATCATAAGATTTTTCTCTTTATATCTGTTATTATCATGGGATATGTTGGTTGGTGTTTGAATCTTAAATTATTCTTACATTTGTGAAATAAATGTCACTTGCCTCTAGTATTTCCTCAACTTGATTTTTATTAGTTTCAGTTTAATATAATTTCCTTAAGTTTTTTAATATTATGTTTAAGCAATTAAGAGATGAATTTAATTTTGCATTGTAAAATTGTCTGCTTATGCTGACCACACTAAAAGAATTAGCAAGTTTTTTTTTTAAACTATATTTGGTAAGAGTATACAATATTAGTACCATTTTTTCCCAGTAAGTAGTTGGAAAAACTTACAGTTGAACACATCATGTCTTGGAGTTTTCTTTGTGTGTAAGTTTTATCGATGGATATAATTTCTTTAGTGAATGTGTGGCTGTTCAGAATGTGTAGTTTCACTTGTGTGGCTTATTATGTTACTAGTTTTCTGCTGTTGCATACAAGTTTCACAGAAACTTGGGGCTTAAAACAACAACAAAACTCATTTATCATTATGAAAATTCTGTAGATGAGAGGTTGGGGAGCAGTTTGGCTGGGTTGTTCTGGTCTCTGGTTAGTGTGCCATCGGTACCAAATGTCCTTGCTGGTTATTCACCTGGAATCCCAGGTCTTTCTTGTGTGTCTGCAGTAGGCCACACTTCCTCACCACAGGAGTCTCTCCAGGGTGACATGGAGCTGGTTGTCCTGGAGCAGATGACCAAAGACAGGAAGCAGACAAAACTCTGCAGTGCCTTTCATGAGCAAATCTTTGCGGTTGCCATTGATGCTTCTGTCTTTCTTTTCTTTTCTTTTCTTTTATTTCAGTTTATCTGAAACTAATAAAAATCAAGTTGATGAAATACTAGAGGCAAGTGGCATTTATTTCACAAATGTAAGAATAATTTAACATTTAAATGTCAACTGATGTATCCCATGATAATAACAGATATAAAGAGAAAAAAAATCTGTGAATATTTCAGTGTCCAAGAAAAGTATTTTTTAAACTCAACACCTATTCTTTATAATAGATGTTTTAGTTCTATTACAAATAAATATAATAAACACATTATATAGTGATTTTTTAAAAATTTCTTTTATTCTGTATTTCTTGTATTCACTAGAAGGAGGCCATTAAATCCAGCTTGTATCTGAGAGGAATTAAGCCTCGCAATTTGAAGGATTGTCAAAGAATTCATATACTACTTTAAACCATATTGGATAAGTGAAAAAACTGAGGAAATTATCTATTTTTTTATCCCAAAGCCAAACTTATTATCATGCTATTAATAACATTCCCATATCAATATTTTGTTATATAATTTGAAATATACAGCAAAGCTGAAATAATTTTATACTAAACATCTGCAATCTTTAACTTTATTATTTATATGTTTTGTTACCCATCTATCCATCATGTACCCACCAAGCTATCTTTTAAAATATGTATTTCAAAATAAATTGCAAACCTTCTTTTTCTCTAAATACTTCAGCATTTGTATTATTAACCTACTTTTGTGTTGGTTTACAGTTTTATTTCTTTTGAGGTAAAATATACATACAATTGTATGTACAAAGTTTAAATGCATAAATGAAATTTGAAACATTCACAAACTTCTGTAATCTACATTCTATTAAGATTAGAGCATTGTCATGGCCAGAAAAATCCCTTTGATTCTGTTTTAGAGATCATGATTTTTCTAGTGGAACTCTCCATACTTTTTTTTTTTTTTAAAAAAAATATAATCTTTTAAAAATATCTACCTCTTTCTTTCCTTCCTCCCTTCCTCCCTTCCTCCCCCCCTCTCTCTTTTATTTTACATCCCAGGGAAAACTGCGGTTTCTCCTCCCTCCTCTTCTCCCAATTTCCTTCCCCACCCTCCCTCTGTTCCCACCCCCCAGTTCGCTCCTTCTCCTCCATTTCTGTTCAGGAAAGGGCAGGTCTCCCGTGGATATCAACAAAGCATCGCATATATCAAGTTGCAGTAAGACTAAGCACCTCCCCGTGTATTAAGGCTGGGCAGGGTGACCCAGTATGAGGAGTAGGGTCCCAAAAGCCAGTAAAAGAGTTTGAGACAGACCCTGCTCCCACTGTTAGGAGTCCCAAAGAGGACCAAGCTAAACAACTATAACATATATGAGCCTAGGTCAGTCCCATGCAGGCTCCCTGGTTGTTGGTTTAGTCTCTGTGAGCCTCTATGAGCCCAGGTGAGTTGATTCTGTGAGTTTTCTTGTGGTGACCTTGACCACCCCCGACTCCTACAATCCTTTCTCCCCTCTTCTGCAGGATTCCTCAAGCTCTGTCACATGTCTGGCTGTGGGTCACTGCATCTGTTTTCATCAGTTGCTAGATGAAGCCTGTCTGATGACAACTGGACTAGACACCAATATATGAGTATAGCGGAATATTGTTAGGCATCATTACATCGACATTCCCCCCCCCCCCCCCAGTCGTGTTTGGTTCTATCCTGGGTCTCTGGGTCATCCAGCCTGTGGGTCCTGGTGCTCCAGACAGTGTCAGGGGTGAGTTTACTCTCCTGGCATGGGTTTTAGGCCAGACCAGTCATTAGTTGGCCACTTCCTCAATCTCTAAGCCACCCTTACCCTAGCACATCCCATAGGCAGGACTGACTGTAGGTTGAAGGTTATGTGGCTGGGTTGGGGTCTCAGTCCCTCCATTCGAAGTCTTGCCTGGTCACAGAAGATGGCCAGTTCAGGCTATGTATCACTATTGCTAGGAGTCTTAGCTGGGGTCATCCTTGTAGATTCCTGGGAGATTCCCTTGTGCCAGGTTTTTACCTGACCCTTAAAAGACACCTCTTTCCAGTAGCTTTTTTTGGTACGCTCCCTCTCTGTCCATCCCCAACCTGATTGCTCATGTTCTCATCCCCACCCACCCACAGTCCACTCATGAAGTCTCTTCTATTTCCCCTTCCCAGGGAGTTCCAAGCATCCCCTCCTTGAACCCTCCTTGTTACCTAGTCTCTCTGGGTCTGTGGATTGTTGCATAGTTATCCTTTATTTTACAGCTAATATTCACTTATGGAAACTCTCCATACTTATGTAATTTATTTATTTTTTATTTTACTGACCATATTAATTAGAATTATTTTATAATCTTTATCAGTAACTCTGGAATCTAGGCAATTTATGGATTCACTTATACTGTCTATTCTTTGTCTTCATTGTTGACTGATGCTATGGTTTTATCTGGAGTGTCCCAGAGGTCCACATGTAAAAAGCTTGATCCTTGATATGGCATTACTGGGGAGGTAGAAACTTAAGAAGTGGGCCTAGTGGCAAGTTTTGTGTCATCAGGTGCCACCCTTAAAGGGGACCATAGGGTCCTGGTATCTTCCTCTTGTTTTGTTCCCTCCACACCCCTTTATGACTACAAGGCAAACAGTTATGCTCTACCACAGGTTCCAGCCGTAATGTGTCTCAAAGACTGAAAGTAATGGGGTCAATCATAGACTAAAATGTCCATAAATGGTGAGGCAAAGTAACCTTTTTTTCTTTATAAGTTGCTCATATCTGTTATCTGTTGTTGAAAGAGAAAGCTGAGCAAGATTTTCATATGACCTTAACTCTTTGCATGCCTGTATTTTAATTTGCAACATATATGGAACATCAAGTATGAGAAACCAAAGAATCACAGATACTCTGGTTAGTCTGTCACCAGAGGTGGGTCTTGTTTATTCTGTTAGGCACACAGGTAGAGATGCTGATCTCTATCTACTCAGGAACATGCATGGTCAGGTCTGTGTTGAAGAGGCACTAAGACAAATTCTGCATTAGTTTTCCACATTCTGGAGTATGATCCCCACTCCCCGCCACCCCCATTCTGGAGTATGTTCTCTCCAGGGTTTTGACTGAAGGTCTTTCAACTTTGAAAGACTGAGAACTTTTTACTGTCTTGAGAGGATTTTCTTTCAGCTCCTTAGCTTCCAATTATAGGTAGCTTCAAAATGTGGCCTATGTTTGGAAGGGCGGTGAATTTGCAGGAGTGAGCTTCGCACTAGCCCCTCCCAAGCATCACGGGGTAGAGGATCTTTCACTTTGCATAGGATTCTGAGCGGATGTCAGTTCACATATTCCTAGCATCCTGCAAATGTCCCATGTGGAAAACCGACCATGTGTTTGAAGCTCCTCAAGTTTCCATCTGTCATTCCACCCCTGTAACAACAACTTAAGACTTTGATGGCTCATTTTCTCCCTGACAGAGGCCTTCTACTTGGACCAAAGCCAATGGTGAATTGCTGCCCAGAAACAGAAACTTCACCCAGAGTAAAAATTCCTGTCTATACGTACACTTCTCGTTATGATCTTACAAAAGAGTTTAGTTAGGATATTAAATCTCTCTAATTTCTATGTCTTATAAGGTTATTGGCTTTCAGTAATATTTCATTATTTTAATTTGCATTTCTTTTGATAAGTATCTCTTTATGTGTGCATTAACTATTTCTGTGAAATAAGTTGCTCAATAGCTTTAAACAGTGAATGCATCATTTTCACTTTCCATAGGTCAGGAATTTGGGAGCAGCTAAGATAGATTGCTCACAAGGTTTCATTCAAGAGATTGGCCTTAGCAGCTGATGGAGACAGATGCAGAGACCCACAGCTGAACATTAGATGGAGTTCATGAATCCTGTGGAGGAGGAGGAGGAGGAGGAGGAGAAAGGAGTGAGTGTAGGAGCCAGAGGGGTCAAGGACACCAGAGGAAGGCTTACACAATCAGCTAACCTGGGTTCATAGGGGCTCACAGAGACTGAACTAACAACCAGGGAGCCTGCCTAAGATTGACTTAGGCACTCTGAATATATGTTACTGTTGTTTAGCTTGGTCCTCTTGTGGACTCCTGACAGTGGGAACAGGGGCTGTCTCTGACTCTTTTACTGGCTTTTGAGACCCTATTCCTCATACTGGGTCACCTTGCTCAGTGTTAATACATGGGGAGGTGTTTAGTCTTACTGCCATGCTTTATTGATGTCCACGGGAGACCTGCTCTTTCCTGGATGGAGACAGAAGAGGAGGGGTTGTGGGTGGGGGAGATTGGGGGAGAGAGAGGCTGTGGCCAGGATGTAAAACAAATAGATGAACAATAAATAAATAAATAAAGGAAAAAAGAAAACCATTTGTATTTTACCCATCACTAGTTGTAAGTTGACAAATTCTTTAGCTCTTCTTGCCATAGTCTTTGGAGTTTCCTTTCAGATTTGCTTTAGTCTTGTTACTACTCTTCATTCTGCTTCATGTATTCATTCTAAACTAGATTTTTTAATATGTTGAGGATGTGAAATTATCATACATATTATCATTCCACCTGGAGTCCTACAGACATCATCATCAAGACAATGAATGGTTTCTGAGATATAAAAGTGTCAATTCCACAGATAAATATGGTTAGTTATCAATGGCTAAATAAAATAAACTCTACAGTGTTGGATTATAAAACAGGGGGAAAAAAAGAGATTGGCTTTGCTCACTTGAAGGCTGAACTGGGATTGGGAGAATCATATCCCAGATGGCTCACTCACATGGCTTTTGGCAGAAGGCCTCTGTGACTGAAAACATGCCTCACTTCCCCACAAGTGGCCCTCTGCCTAGGGCTGACTATCTTACTAGGTGGTTCCTGACCTTTTCTGAAGTGAGCAGAACTGAAGAGAAGCATAAGACTCACAGAAAAAGCCCAGAGCTGCTGCTGCGGACTCTGGATTTTCCCTCTGTGAAGCAGATGAAGACGATGGGGGAGATAATGAATAGGACATAAGGACTGTTGATTTAGTGACTACTGTGTTAAACTAATCCCCAAAGAACATATCAATATCATATAGGCTAAAGTGTAGGAGAAGGAACCAATGATGACTAACTCAAAATAGGGTTGTTTTAGTAATAAGGTTCAATGTCTACTGTTGATCCAATCATCCCTTTCCAAATACTATAACTTGGGCTCTCTGGTTAAGAAAATTGGTTAACCTTCCAGAGGACCCAAGACCAATTCCCAGCACCCATATTAGAGTTCACAACTGCTTGTAACTCCAGTCTCAGGTAATCCAATGTCCTCTTCTGGATTCCAAGGGTACCAGGCACACATGTGGTACACAGACATGCATGCAGTAAAAATAGCCATATACATAAAAACAAATAAATAAAAGAAAAAAGAAAAATCCTACAATTAATTAGAAAGCTGACCTGACGATATGTGATGACACTGGTTGTCAGTCAGCACGTAATCTTTGGTTCAGCAAATACAGGGAAGAAGTGCAATGTAACATGCTATTCTTAACACAAAATTGTGTTCTCCAACACAATGTTTAGCAATAGTTTAGAGGCTGTGCCAAAGAAGACATCCTGAGCTTGCTTTTTACACACACACACACACACACACACACACACACACACACACACACACACACACACAAACACACAGAGAGAGAGAGAGAGAGAGAGAGAGAGAGAGAGAGAGAGAGAGAGAGAGAGAATACAGTGTGCATCCAAACAGACTGTGCATAGAAATATTGATGGAACTTGGCTAGTTTAATTTCTGTCCCCCAGATGTAAACATTAGAAGGCCATGAAGAAACTGTTGTAGGTGCCTCATCTGGTCACATGTCACCGAAGAAGGAAAAGAATAAAGAACAAGGAATTGTACACACCCACAAACTCATGTGTGTTTTCCCAACTGTGTACTTATGAAAATTGTATTTATATTTGTGGGTACATATACATTGAAAATGGAAGAAAATATGAAGAGAAGTGAGATTCAGCACTTTGCATGTGTATGCCAATAGCTGAGTTTGCTTTGCATATGAAATTGGATCCAACAAATTGGGAATTGGGCTCAAACCCCAGGATTGTTGAAACGCCAGCATCTGAGACTAGGCTGGGCACAGTGTTCTGCTGGAGAAGAACCAGATATTATCAATCATGAATTTCGTACTTACAAAAAATTGGACAAATTTCTCTTGGAATGTAGTTTGTCCTCATAAGATAAGTATGCTAAGAAAAGACGAGATCTAGAGTGCTCCTTCTGTGTTCAGAGGAGCTTAGGAGAGTTCAGATGAGGGCAGCATTAAAATATGTAACTAGATACAGAGCAAAAGAAAACTGATTGAACCAGGGGACCGGGTCCCCCTCTGTTCTGTGTCTTTTGTATTGTGGTCTCAAGAAATCTGGCTCCTTTACTTCCTTATCACGTCTCCTTTTTCTTTCCTGAAAAATGTCAACCACTGTCACTGCTTCACTGATTTCATATGTTTATGTGGTGATACTGTGTTCCCCAAAATATTGTACACCCTAATAAACTTATCTGGGGTCAGAGAACAGAACAGCCACTAGATATAGAGGCCAGAAAATGGTGGCATACATGCCTTTAATCCTATCACTTGGGAGGCAGAGATCCATCCGGATCTCTGTGAGTTCAAAGCTACACTGGAAACAGCCAGGCATGGTGACTCATGCCTTTAATCCCAGGAAGTGATGGCAGGAAGCAGAAAGGTGTATAAGGCATGAAAACCAGGAACCAGGCTGGTTAAACTTTTAGGCTTTGGAGCAGCACAGTTCAGCTGAGATTCATTTGGATGAGGACTCAGAGGCGTCCAGTCTGAGGAAACAGGACCAGCTGAGGAACTGAGGTGAGGAGGCTGTGGCTTGTTCTCTTCTCTGATCATCCGGCATTCACCCCAATACCTGGTGTCATGTTTGTTTTTATTAATAAGACCCTCTAACAATTCGTGCTACATGTTTAAGCTTTGATTCTCAAAGTACTATATTGGTTTAACCATGCTTTTCAAACTTTCAGGGTTACTGTGGATGACAATTATATGTTGAAGCCAAGAGAATTGTTGAGAAATCTTGAGCCCCTTTAAAAAAAAAAGGAGGTTGAGGTTTTATCTTTTAAATCATTTTGAAGCCATGAAACTCAGAAGATAACATCAGAAGTTTCTTTCTTTCTTTCTTCTTCTTCTTCTTCTTCTTTTTTTTTTCCAGACTGGGTTTCTCTGTGAAACAGTCCTGGGTTTCTCTGTGAAACAGTCCTGGCTGCCCTGGAACTCACTCTGTAGACCAGGCTAACTTTGAACTCACAGAGATCCACCTGCCTCTGTCTCCAGAGTCTTGGGATTAAAGGCACCACACCACCACTGCCCAGCTAATCAGAAGATATTTTCTCATGACCTTGGATTTTTCAGTGAATTCTTAGATTTGACACTAAAAATAATAGAACTGAAAATCGACAAACTTAGACATTTCCCCAAAGAAGGGGTTTATATTTCAAACAAGCATATGAAAAGATGTTAAATATCATTAGCCAATAGGAAATTATAACGTAAACTCACACTGAGATACCACTTAACATCCAGTAAGATGCTTATAATAAAAAAAATGGGCAGGCTGGAAAAATGGTAAAGCAGTCTCCATATATTGCTCTTTCAGAGGACCTTAGCTAGATTTCCAGCACTCATGTGAGGCTGCTCATAATCACCTGTAACTTTGGTTCTAGGGCATACGATGCCCTCTACTGGCCTCCATGAGCAATGGCACACCCACACCCACACCCACACACATATACACACAATTGCAACAAAAACAGATGAGACTATAGAGAAATTGGAATTCTCATACTTGAATAAAAAAACTGCATTTCTTTATTCATTTAGTGTGTGTGTGTGTGTGTGTGTGTGTGTGTGTGTGTGTGTGTGTGTGACATAAAGGCCAGAGGACCACTTGTAGCAGTTGCTTCTCTGCTTCTACCACGTGGGTCCCAGGGATCAAACTCAGGTCATTAGGCTTGGTGGAAAACACCTTTATCTACTGAGGCATCACATCAGTCCAAATGCTTGTATTTTAAGTACTGTTATATTGAAATGTAACCCACTCGTCACACAGTCCACTTATTCGAAAAGTACAATCCTATGGCTTTTAGTATGTTCACAGTGTCCTGCAAACCACCATCACAATCCATTTTAGAGTCTTTTTTTTATCACACAAGACAGTAAATCTGTAGCCATTAGCATCTGTTTCCTACCCTTTCCTTACTGTATACCTATCCATTTTCTTCCACTCCATGGTCCCAGGCAATCACTCATTTACTCTGTTTATCTATCTGTCTCTCCTTCTCTTTCTGATCTCTCTCTCTCTCTCTCTCTCTCTCTCTCTCTCTCCTATATACCCTATCCTGTAGACCTTTCTTCCTATCCAGGCAAAATTATACCCTCCTTGACTAACATCTTGCCACTCTCCACCCTAACCATGCAAGCTTGTGGTAACTAAAATTCTATTATCTGATTAGTGAAATCAGTTTTTCAGTTTTACATATGAATGAGATCATTCTGTTTGTCTCTATATGCCTGACTTTAAAATAGTGTCTTCTAATTTATCCACGTTTTTGCAAATGCCAAGATTTTGTTCTCTTAATGATGTGATAGCATTCCATTGTGTATATACATCACATTTTCTCATCCATCCATCCATCCATCCATCCATCCATCCATCCATCCATCCACTGATGTACACCTAAGTTGATTCCGTGTCTTAGCTATTATGAATGGTAGTGCATTCATTTCTTCAATATACTGGTTTAATTCCTTTGGATGTATATACTTAGCAGTGGACTAACAGGAGCACTATTTTAAGTTGATCATTGAATTTAATTTTGAGCAAACTCTGTACTGCATTTTTTTTTTACAATGACTGTGCTAATTTATGTTGCTGCCAACAGTGTGTGAAGGGAGAACTGCCATACATCGCTGATGGGAATGTAAAATGGTGCAGCCTCTGTAAGACAATTTGGGATGGCCTTGTGTTTGGTAGTGGTATTTTTTCCAGATTTGACATTAAAAGCATAAGCAACAAATTTAAAACTAAGTAAATTAAACTCAGACATAGTAGTTACTGGCAAGTTGAACACAGTGACACTGTATGACCTAAACTAAGATACTAAGATGCAAGCATTACAATACAATACAATACAATACAATACAGAGCAATACAAAGCAATGCAATGCAATGCAATGCAATACAATACAATACAATACAATACAATACAATACAATACAATACAATACAATACAACAATAAGGTATCATTGTATTTTTTTTAAGAATTTAAAATAAAAAAGCAATTGTCGTGAATGTAAAATGATAAATACACATAAAACACAAGAAATCAAAACCATCACACTCCTATCCAAATGATGAACATTCTTAACTACTTCATGCTACCTTTCCAGAGATTTCCCTGTGGGTTCATATTGCCTTATTTTCCTAAAGTAATATTACATATACTGTTTATAATTTACATTCCCAGCGTCACATTTCACAATACATAATTTTGGGCTAGAGGGATGCCAGTAAAGTGCTTGATGTGTAAAGACGAGGACCCAAGTGTGAATCCCTGACAACCATGTAAAAAGCCTGGTGTGGAAGTACACACCTGTCATCCCAGAATCAGGGAGGTGAGGACAGGAGTATTCCTGGGATTCACTGCTTTTCTCAGTGGAGAGCTACAGGTTCAGTGAGATACCCTGACTCAAAAGAGAAGATGGAGAGCAATTGAGAAAGACATGAGATGTCAGCCTCTGGCCTCAACACACACGAACATGTGTGCACACATACACACACACATGAAACAGAGGACATTATTTTGTTTGATTTCACTTATACACCTCAGACCCTAGGAAAGACTTTAATTTTCTGTTTATACTGGTGAAGATGACAAGTCCACACTGCAACATGAGATTTATACTTTAAATTCGGGGGTCAGAAACAGCGTTACTTACGACCTTTGGGATGTGCCTTACCATCTTCATGTTAGATAAAAGACTTGACATCCAGAGAAAGATCACAGGGATTAATCACTGTCAATTGCCTTGGCGGTGGCAGAGCCATGGTTGGGACTAACATTACTCTGATTCCCAAGTTTATGCTGAACACTGGGTCAGACAATTCTACTTGCCATCCAGCTGACAAATGTCTGAGAACAAGGAGGGAAAATGGGTGGTTCTAGAGCAATGTCTACAAGCAGGGCTGCAGGAGGACTCAGAAGGCCTCTCTCTACCCACAAAACAACAAATAAACTGATAAATCAGAACCAACTTCATAGGACTTGGAGTACTAATACAGACCTTGCGGTGACCAGGGAACACATAATTTCTCAGCAAGAGAGCATCGTGGCTTTTAAATTCTCCTGGATGCTTCTCCAATTCCAGCTCATTGGCAGCAGCTTTGGAGACAGCAGCCCACATTCCTGGCACAAGTATCTGGCAGAGAGCACAACAGACCTCTAAAGAAGGCTGAAGGTTTTTTTTTTTTTTTTTTGATGGTGTTTTTTTTTAAAAAATTTTTATTTTGCAATACAATTCAGTTCTACATATCAGCCACGGATTCCCTTGTTCTCCCCCCTCCCGTCCCCCTCACCTTCCCCCCAGCCCCCCCCCCATTCCCATCTCCTCCAGGGCAAAGCCTTCCCCACAGACTGAGATCAACCTGGTAGACTCAGTCCAGGTAGGTCCAGTCCCCTCCTCCCAGGCCGAGCCAAGCGACCCTGCATAGGAAGGCTGAAGTTTTTAATTATAGAAATTCAAGGTGAACAGCATGTTTCCTTCCATTCAAGGAGATGGCTGTTTGGTAATATTGTGATATTACAATATTACATTACAATAAATGTACAATATTATAATAAATGTAATATTTACATTTCCTTATCCAACTGGCTGCCAGGGGCATAACTTTTGTCCCTCTCTGTGCTTCAATCAGAATCTTTTAAAATGTCTGTTTAGGAATGGGGAGATGATCCAGTGGGCAAAGTGCTTGCTGCGGAAACAAAGCGTCCTGAGTTTGAAAGCTCAGAACCTATGTGAAAGCTGTCATGGTAGTGCCTGTGTATAACTGCTGTGCTCCCACTATGAGATGGCATGTGGAGACTGGAGAATCTCCAGAAGATCCCCAGCTAGCTAGCCTGCCATATGCAGCAGCAAACAGTGGAAGAGACCCTGCCTTACTGGAATGTGAGGATGGATCTGCAAGGTCCTCTGACCTTCACATGCATGTGGTAACATGCAGGTACCTGCATACATGGACACACACACACACACGCACACACACACACACACACACACACACACACACACACACACACAAACCCCAAATAAAATATTTATTTAATTGGCACTCAGTAATATCCTGTATTTATGGGGTATTGTGGCTGTCTCAGTACATGCAACATTATGATGATTGGGTCAGGATGATTGGGTCATTTCAGACACATCATGTCTCTGTGTTGGAAACATTCAGCATGCTCTTCATGATCTTATAATAAACAATTGATTATTTCCAACTATATTCACACTGCTGTGTCATAGAACATTACACATTTATCCAACTGCATCCTTCTACCCATTAAGAAGATGAATATTTATACATTGTGAAATGACTACTACAGTAAGCAATTAAGTCACTTGTCATCTTATGTAATTTTTTGTGTGTTTTGTGAGAAGACCTAAACTCTTACTTCAAGTAGAATTTTCAATATACAATATGCAGTTATTAATTGTAGTCTTTGTGCTATATGTTGTTTCTTTATACTTATTCATTTTATATCACTGCAGGTTTGTACCCTTTGACCTACATGTCCCTGTTGCAGGCCCCTCCCACCTCCAGTGACCACTGCTCTGTTCCATTCTGTTTCCACACAGTTAGTTTCTCCTTAGATTCCACATACAAGAGTCCACAAGAATAATCGTCTTTCTGCACATTGCTTAGTTTACTTAACATAGTGTCTTCTGGGTTCATGTTCAAAGGTGAGTAGTATTCCATTGTGTATGTATGATGGGAGCACAAAGGGTTTGCCAGAAATGATGTCAGGGCTGAGATGACCTTGTGGAATGGGAGTAGGGAGCTGGGACTTGTAAGTCATTAAAAGGTGATTATGTTAGTTGCAGTGAAGCAAGGTATGGTGACTGGGATTAATGGTGCATTGACTAGAAAGCATAGGAGGAGGGAATAGAGAATAAACTATTCTGGTAAATCAGGACTTCACAAAGCGTTGTGTGACTGTGACAAACTAGAGGCTACATGCCATTGCTATTTTACTCATCATTATTACATGTTTATTTTATTCTAGTGTGTGTGTGTGTGTGTGTGTGTGTGTGTGTGTGTGTGCGCATATGCATCAGAGTATGGAGGTCAGAGGATAATTCTGTGGAGTCAGTTCTCTCTTTCCACCTTAAGTGGGATTTGGGGATTGAACTCAGGTCTTTAGGCTTGCCTGGCTTGTGCTTTTCCAGCTTAGTCATGTTGCCTGCCTAGAAGGCCTCAGGCACACTCAGATTGAACGCTGCTCACAGAAGGCCTGAGTAGGTCCTAAGCCCTCACCTTTGGCTAACCTTCAGGTAGCATTATTTATAGAAGTCTAAAAGTGGAAACCACCCACATGACTATAAACTAATAAATGGACAAATAAGATGTAATATCTTCACACAATGAGATGTTATTCAGCTATAAAAAGGAACAAAGTCAAGCATGGTGATGCATGCCTGTAATCTCAGCACTTGGCAAGTGGAGTCAAGAGGATCAGGGGTTCAAGGCGAACCTTGCTACATGGTGAGTTCTAGGCCAGTCTGGTCTACATGACATTCTATAAAAAGAAAAAAGAAAGAAAGAAAGAAATGGAGGTGTGAGGTGTGTTCTGTCATAGATAAACCCTGAAATCATTATGCTAAGTGAGAGAAGCCAGCATAAAGGCGACAGAGGCTTCAAGCTCATTTGAATGAATCGTACACAATAGGTTCAGGCCACTGGTGTTCATGGGCTGGCAGTAACAGGAAACAGGGAAATGATTTTGTTTTTGGGGGCTGGGGTGGGAATGGTAGAATGCTTTGGAAGTAAATAGTGTTTACCAAGATGTACTAAAAGCCTGTGGATGAAAACTCTAAAATGCTTAAAATGGTGAATTTTATGTTATGTGACTTTTATCTCAATAAGAATAAAAATAATTGAAAAATAACACTCGCTTGTGTTCTAATAAAATTGAAACACATTTGAAATGAAGTCTCCATGGCAACAGTCTCTGTGGTGACATCCGCTCAGGAGCTTTCCCCGGTGTTGCATCATCCAGCACAGACTCCTCCAAGGTTGTTAGAGAAAAGTGAACTTTTAATGAATCCCGGAGGATTTTTCTCTTGAGTCTTGAGGAGAGTTAGCCTTGTGGGGCTTATTTGAACTTTGTCTTAATGAATTGTTTTTCTCTATGTGTAACTTTTGTGCAGTGGGGTGGAGAACAGGGATTAGGGTTTATTAATGACTGAAAAACGTAGCCACATTCTAAGTAAAACAACCGGCAAATGATGGGGCTGGAGAGATGGCTCGGTGGTTAAGAACACTTGCCGCTCTTGCAGAGAGGATCAAGGTTGGGTCCTCAACACCCACTGGGTGGCTCACAACTGGCTATCACTCTGATTCCAGGGGATCGAACGCCCTCTTCTGGTCTCTGCAGACATTGCATTCCACTTGGTGTACAGACATAAATGCGAACAAATCATCCATTCTCTCTCTCTCTCTCTCTCTCTCTCTCTCTCTCTCTCTCTCTCTGTCACACACACACACACACACACACACACACACACACACACACACACACCCCTTAAAAAAAGGAAAAACAGACAAACCCTGCAAACAAGGCATTTACTGTGGAGACATGTAGCACAGAGGAGAAGCATGGCGGATCAGTGTGTCCATGTACTCCCGAATATGAACAGGCCTCCTTGGAGAGAAGTGGGCCTTGGCTATGGTGTCATGACTCCCATTCTTCTCCAAGAGGAGAAGTTGCAACTTTTAACTGTCCCCAAACTCGAGTTCATTTGCTGACTGGATTTTGAATTTTTTCAAGGAGATAGTAATTGATTTGACTAAAATGTCAGTTTCTAGCTGGTTTGTTGAGAGAGGTGATTCTTGCTCAGTAGTCCTGGCTGGTCCTTGCTTTGTAGTCCGGGGCTGCCTTTGAAATCATAGAAATCCCCTTGCCTCAGCCTCCTAGAGTCGTGTACCTCTATGTGAGGTTTTTGTTATTTTTATCATAAATATAATATTGAAGTAAGTCCCCCATACAGAAGGGGAAGTGATGTGTCCAAATATAATCACCTTCTAACTGTGTTACACTTGAAGGAGTGGGTTTCATTGCTCCTAGAACCTGACTCCATAACAAATGGAATTGGTTCATGTCTACTTTTTAGATAGAATGTATCACGTGACATTTTCACACAGGTGCATGGCGTGCTTTGATGACGTTTGTCTGCACTGCTCTCTCGTGCTCCTTCCTCCTGTTGTTCTTCTTCCTCTCCTTTCATCTAGATTCCGCATGTGAGAGAAAACCTGTGATACTTGCTCCTCTGAATCGGGCTTATTTTGCTTTATGTGATGACCTCTGGTTCCATCCATTTTCCTGCAAGTGACATAAAACTTTGTACTTCTTTTAAAACATGATTTATTTTCATTTTATGTGTATAAGTGGTTTGCTTGCATGTGCATGTGCACCAGCATGCATGCCTGGTACCCTGGGAGGTCAGAAGAGTGTGTTGAAAAACCTGGAACTGGAGTTACAGGTAGTCACAAGCTGCTATGTGGGTGTTGGGAATCGAACCAGATCCTCTGGAAGAGCAGCTGGTGCTCTTGACCATCAAGGCATCTCTCCAGTCTCATGATTTTGTACTTCCTAATGGCTGATTAATAGTTTATTGTGTACATATATACCAATGGAAAGGAATTTAGAGAAGCTACTGCTGGGCATCTGAAAAAACAAAATTAGGAGTTCACAGTTACATTTGTAGTATGACTTAGGATTTTTTTTTAAATATATAGAGATCTTTTGCTCCTTTGAATGATGTCCACAATCTTCTCCCTTTTGAGCTCTGTTCTAGCTTGATTTCTGTGTCCTGAACCCAAAGTGTGTAGTGTCTTCAGCAGTAGGGTCTCACCATCTAATCATCGTGCCATCAAAGAGCAACAGCAATAGGCTGTACTTTTTGGAGCATCTGGGCCTCGCTGGTCAATAACTCATAGGGAATCTGTCCTGAATCTGACACCGGGAATTTATATCAAAAACCTGTAACTTCTCAGTACCCGTGTAGGTTACCTTTATTTTAAGATCTTTTAAAAATATGTATTTTTAGCTCATAAAGTGGGAGGTTTCTACATGGCTTTTGCATATGCCCTTTGTTTTTGTTAACCTTCCCCTGTCTACATTCAAGGGCTGATGTTAACTTTTAAATAATTCACCCCATTTCTTGCTTATTCCTCTTTGTATCTCATGTCATAGTACACCTCTCTTGAATATATGCTTATAGTAAGACTCTGGCTTTCTATGCTGTTTAGAAATTGCTATTTTTAGTTTTTCTTGGACGAAAGGGAGCCTCTGAGTGGACTGCATTCTTTTCTTTGAAGTTTAGGTATGCTGCCACCAGGTGGCAGTAGCAGAAGGGGGTCATCCTGCTGGGACCATGTTGAGGCCTGTGCTGCTTAATCCCTCATTTTTAATGCACAGACAGAGTGTATACACTCTGTATACACTCATGCACAAATACACACTTACTTTAAAAAGTAAATCCTAGAAAGCATTAAAATAAAATCCAATGGAAACTATATTTTTGAGGGAAATTTCAAAAAATAACCAGAGAAAAGTTAAAATTAAAATATTACTCAATCTTTAATTTCCATTCTGCTTAGAATTGCTGAGTGTGAGAGGATTCAGTGAGTGAGAAAGAAGGGCCCACTCCCAGGAAGTAATGCGCTCCTGTGTGTGCGTCTATGGAGAAAGGTTATCACCCTGGTTACGGTAGGAGTCCTTCTTCCGAACTGTAACAGACACAGTATCAGAAGCAGTCGCAGAATAGACATTTATTTTCCTCTTCAAGGCAGTGTCCTCGGCTGTTTAATGAAACAAACACCCCAGTAGGCATGGATAACTATAGAATTCAGCTGAAAATGGTGCCTGAAACAATGGCTCTGCCACGTGGAGAATGTTGAAGCCCTTCCCAGTTGTTACAGTGTGACTTACAGAGGCGCTATAAGGATTCCCACGTGGCATCAACCTGCGCCATATTCCGCAATGGGGAAGGGAGATAGGAGGTATTTTCTCCCATTAGTTTCTGTGGGGAAGTAAAGTGAGCATGACGTACTGCTGACTTCCTGAGGGAGCACAAAGGCCACACTCTCTTACCTTAACTTTGTGAGAGACAGAAATCTCTGGATTTCTACACAGGCCATTGTATATTTATCTGCAAACCAACGACAGCCTTTAGTTCTCTGGTTGCTCTCAAATTGGGACACGTTCTGTGTATTTACAGCTAAACCGCAGGTGACAGCCCAGGGGCAGAGCCGTAGGGATGTCTGACTCAAAGAGGAGATCATCATGTGCGCTTATTACTTCCTGAGGTAACCGTAGACATTAAAGATGTGTCTCAGATGCAGCATAGTTCTGAACTCTGTTTACTGAGCAAGTATCTAGCATGAAGCAAGAAGGGAACAGGCTGCAGGCAGATGACTCCCCCCACTGTGAATCAGTCCAAAGCAGCCGAGTCCTGCACAGCGGAGTGCTGGCTCCTTCTGTGTCCTTGAAGGGTAACACCTGTGTGAAGGCCTTCTTTTTGATCTCCTGTGGAATCTCCCAGAGGGAACAATGACTCTGATTAGTGACAAGATACAGCAAGGGCAGACAAGTGTTTACTTTCTGTTCCTGGAACTGTGAAGGTCTAGACTTGACTTTACAGGCTCCATCTTAGGAAAGGGCCACCATCTCAGACCACTTGTTGTACTCAGCTTCAGGAAGGACCTCAGGAATGTGCCATGACATTAAAGATACAGAGCAGTATCCTCCTGCAGACATCCTGTCTGCGGTTTATGGCCCTTGAAGATATCGAGATAATCCTGCTGAGCAGTCCAGCTAATCCTGTTCATCAGGTTGTGGTTCCCCACCAAAAGTCTAACCCAATGGTTTCAAATGTGGTTTAGCCTAGACCAATAGTTTCAAAAAATCACCTCGCCCCATATGCCTTCTACCCAATCCCAAGCATGTAATTCCCAGCTTGTGGTTTTTCCCTATAAAAACTCTCTACACCTGGGCTCATGGACGCTGCTGCATTTCCTTCCATCTGCTGTGCGGTGGCCCAGGTTGAACCTGAATGAAAGGACCCTTATGTGCTTGTATCAGAAACCCAGCTCCTTGGTGGTCTCTGGGGCTTTTGTGAAATGGGTACAACAAAACAAATAGCTGAGTTAACTATTTATGAAGAAAAGGTTTATCCTGGCCACAGTTACAGCTTTCAGGCCATGGCCTTAGGCCTGGCTGTTTGGGGCCTGTGGTGAGGCAGCACCTCACTGTGGGGGTGGATGGTGGAGCAAAAGCACTCATCTCACCTCCAGGGGGAGAAGACAGAACAAGGAAGAGTCCAGGGTCTCCCATTTCCTCAATGGCTCTAAGGCCTTCTACCAGACCCAACCTCTCAAATCTTTCTTGATTTCACAAAGTCACCTTCCTGGTGGCCGACCCTGCCCATACATAGGCCTTTGGAGGACTTTTACCATTTCACTCTTATAGCTGTGCAATGATTTAGGCGTTATGTTATCCACTTTTTTCTAAATATAATGGAATTTTCTGTGGCTCCATAGAAATTTATGCTTTTTTCTCTACCCAGAAATCTCTCATTTATCTTCTCTTGGTCATTTAGGATTCTACTGATTATTTAGGAATCATAGTACAAATGTCACCTTAATTATGATAGTGCTATATAACAATAAACACATTATAAATTGAAAACATCGTTAGTTAAAAATGTTTAATCCATCTAACCCACTAAACACACTAGCTTAACTCAGCCTACCTTACACTTGTTCAGAACACTTACCTTATTCTACAGTTGGGCAACGTTGTCTACTGTTTACTTATTATTTGAGAATGTCCCCTGGAGGTTCATGTGATAAAGCTAAGGTCATCATTATAATTTACTCATTTAACAGATGGTTAAGTTAGTATTTGTATTTAACACATGACTGTTATGGGTTAAAGGTCAATCTCTTATATGACACCCACATGCACACATGTACATGACATGTATACACACATTAAAACAAGGAATAGCTCATTGCTCATCTTACAAACCTCTCTTAGGAGAGGCTTTTATTAGACCCCATAACATTATCCAAAGCAACAGTAGCTACTTTATGAATGCCTTGGGTCTTTGCCTGCCATTGCTTTGGACTCTTGATGAATGAATGCATGCTCTGGCCTTTGCTTCCAGAACAAACATATTTCATTTATATTTGATGTTCACTCTGGCAAATATTTCTTAGTTACAATCATCTTCTGCAGCTTCTCTTTGAAAACCTCAGCACTGTCAGAATCAGCCTGCTGCCTTGTTACCAGCCTTCACGTTATAAGTTTGACGCCTCTGAAACATTGCAACCACCCATAACTTGCTGTAAATTGTGTGTGTGTGTGTGTGTGTGTGTGTGTGTGTGTGTGTACAGAATTATTGGCATACTTTTAGTGAATCAGAAGAACTTCTTACCTAGCTGGAATTGTTAGTAAACCAGGCAGTGTGGGCTTCAGTACTGGTATTCCTTCCACACCAAAGTACTTTACTGTTATCCACAGTGTAGCTCTCTTCTTCAGGAAGGTAGATTTCATGGGTGCTGATGGTTTCTGTCTTACTGATTCACTTTCTGTACTTTGATATGTCTGGTATCATCAGTTGTGAGAGCCTTTACTCATCTGCTATGATCACCACTGACCTCTGCCTTCATGCTGGTTAATTTGAGTTTTATCTCAACAGTAATTATAGCCAGTATGGTACCTTATCTCCAAAATGGAGGGCTCTGGGTTTGGAAGTTTATCTCGGTGGTAGGATGCTTGCCTTAGCTCTGAGAGAGACTGAGAGTAGTTTAGTTGTTCTCTTGTTCTTACCAGAAGTGGGGCATACAATTGGGAATTTTGTTGACATGAGATCTAAAAACACAAAATACAACATCTCCAAACTTTTGCAATGCCCCTGAGAATCAGTTGTGATTGATCCTATGGCTGACTGGGAACTGGTGACTCACCGCATTGCCCAGCTGAGTGAAAGAGAATCTGACTCTATATTCATTTAGGTAGGTAAAGAGTAAAAGTCAAAGTTTGATATATGATTTCTACTTTCAAATTGTTGTAGAATAGATACATATATATGTATATACACACATATACACACATATATATGCACACACACATATGCCAACCAATGGTGAGTTGAAGGTATCTGTAATAGACTATTAGCATACCATGAGTTCTCACAGTAATGATGTTAAAACAACATGATTCCAAGCAAAGACAGAGTGTAAAATAAAGATATGGCTACTTATCTGTCATGAAAGCCAAGGCAAATCACATATTAAAACTATAGTCATTTAAAAATATGAAACCATGAAATAATTGTATGAAATGGGCTACAGGCTGGTCCTTATGTAACCTCCACTGACAAGGTGCGTGTGTCTGTTTCCACATATGTGCATTTGTATAACATAAAAGATCGACCTCTGGCATACCTATGATATTTAAAATATACAATGTGGCCATCCCGTGTATTAAATGTCTTTAATAAGGATGCCCTATGCTTATTGGGCTTGGAAATATTTGGGGATGTAATAAGTTATTTTAAGAAGTCTCCCCACAGATTTTGAGTTGGTCCTTTTGCTTGTTGACACTAGAGGGTTAATATTTGGTTTTATTCCTTTAAATGTAGCTCTTGTAAGACAGTTGACTACAGAATCTGAAGTGTAGGTTCATTTTTGCTCTTATTAAAATAACCAAGAGAGACTAGAAGGGATTAAAAAATACAAATACAACCTGAGTACTGTGGAGAGCAGAGGGAGAGTGAAGGAGAATTGTAACCAGATGTGGAGTGTGAGAGAGCTAGGCACAGCCTGGAATGTCTTCCCCACCCCTCCTGCTTCTCTCAGCCTCCCATCTGGGTATTTTCTTACTGAAAAAAAGTGACATCTCTTGGTCTCAAAACATGAAATCTGACCCTGGTGAAGTCAGCAGGTGGGGATTTTTTTTGAAAGATACAGGGTACTTCATATAACAACAGAGAAAGTTAAGAAACCAGATTTGCAAAATGACAAGTGTCCAGGGAAGCTAGGCAGCTAGAACCATAGCTGAGGCCATAAGTAAAGGATGTACTGACTTAAGGCATGAGGATAAATGACCATTGACTCCTGATCCACCTGATATCACTACATAACATACTTCATTGTTAGTAGTTGTCAATTTGTCTTTTCCACTGTAGACTCAAAATTATCCTCAATTCTTTTTTTAAAAAAATATTTATTTATTATGTATACAGTGTTCTGCCTGCATATATGCCTGCATGACAGAACAGGGCACCAGATCCCATTATAGATGGTTGTGAGCCACCATGTGGTTGCTGGGAATTGAACTCAGGACCTTTGGAAGTGCAGCCAGTGCTCTTAACCACTGAGCCATCTCTCCAGCCTTCCTCAATTCTTTATACTGTTTTCCCAGAACATTTCTGAGTGGAAGCATTAGTTGGTAGAGGCTGATTGTCCTTCTGCATTGATCACAGAGGGCACATGTAGATGTTTCCTCAGGCTCTATTATCTGGTGTAAGTAGGCACTAGATTCTCCTGACAGAGAAACAGGTGTGGATGTGGAAAGCCACACACTAGCTCTGCCTCACAATCCTTCAGATCTCTGAATTCTGCTTCTGAGGGAGGCTACTCCTGATCTTCAGAAACCCAGGTCAGGTGCCTCCATATCATATTTTCACACAAACCTGTACTTCTCTTTGGAGGAGTGATCATATACACACTTGACTGCTAGAATTAACTCCATGCCTCTTTGTGATAGATGGTTGGCATGAGATTTTGCAAGTCAGAGAGTATAGATTTCAGGTCTGTACACACGAGTGCTACATTTGCTCAGGGATTCTCCAGAGATAAGATTTTCTTCCTTGTCCTGCTCCATCCAGGACTAAAGTGGAGGCCAGCCTCTATTTTTACCATCTCTCTAAGAGGAAAATCTGTTCATTTAATTAATTCAGGGTTTACCTTGTTTATCTATTGGCTCATGAGAGTGGTGAGGGAGGTGACATGATGCCATCTCTAACTATCCTATCTAGGTTCCACATGTGAAACTAAGGCTCTAGATCTCCAAAGATTGACAACATTCACAGGCTGCTTGTAGTCTTTATTTACAATTTCAGATTTTTGGCTTGCTTACCTCCCAATCGCCATGTTACAACTGTTTCTCTCTCATATAAACTATATGGTGAAGTAATAATCTATCTATCTATCTATCTATCTATCTATCTATCTATCTATCTATATCCCATATATTTGCTGTTTTGAGACAGAATTTCTCTGTGTAACAGACCTAGCTGTCCTGTAACTCACTTTGTAGACCAGGCTGGCTTCAAACTTATAGAGATCTGCCTGCCTCTGTCTCTGTGGTGCCAAGATTAAAGGCGTGAGCTACCATGCCCATGGTATATGTATTTTAAGTTGTACTGCACTAAGATTTTAATAAAAGAAACTTGAGGAGGAGAATATATGTAATTCTACTTTCTGTTCAGTTTTTCTGAAACCTAAAACTATTTAAAAAAGACTAAGGGATCGGAGAGATAGCTCAATGGTTAAGAGCACTTGCTACTCTTGCAGAAGATCCAGGTTTCATTCCAAGCACCTACATGAAGGTTTACAACCATCAGTAACTCCAATTCCAGGGACCTTATGCCTTCTTCAGACTTTTGAGGACACCAGGCATGCACATGGTGCACATACATACATTTAGGCAAAACACTCATACACCTACAGCATACATAAAAACAACTAAAATTATTAAATAGAGATTTTCTGGTGAATATTCGTCTCATTATATATTTTGGACAATGGGCCATGGATATGATATGGGACAGTCCTTATTCTTTTGGCCTAGATGGGTTTGCTGAGACCCCTACCAGAGCATATTTCTTAAATTCCTATCTCTTACACGGCAACTTTACAAATCTCAATGGGCATCTAGGGAGGACACTGCTTGAGCCTACGCAATGGCTGCACCTGTGAATGCTGATGCTATATTCTAGATCATCACCGGATTGATGGCAGACCAGCCTTTCTTCTCCTTGCTGCTATTTACAGGAACCATTCTTCCAGGCCCTACTTGGAAAGGATACTTACGTTTCTTCAGCTAGGAGGCTAGAGAGTTTCCCGGTGAAACTGACAAGTCTGAAATGCTTTGGATCCCTTGAGGTGGTTGTATAGACACTCTTCATCTAAAGCCATGCTTGTCCCAGCAGGAGCCCAGCTCGGCAGCATTGACACCACCTACAATCTTAGTAGATATGCAACTTCTCATGCACTCGGGAAGCCGAGGCAGGAACACCCCAAGTTAAGTGGCAGCCTGGGCTATATTACTATATATAGTAATATAGAAGATTAACACCCCAAGTTAAGTGGCAGCATGATCTATATTACTGTATATAGTAATATAGAAAATTAAGCTCTTAATCTTCAGTCTTTTCGTCTAGTAAATGAACAGCAGTGGACTAAATCTTAGCCCTTTGTCTCATGATCTTCATTCTGATTCTGGCTAAAGTTTGAAAATCATTCATCAGGACTGTTGAGATGGCTCACTGGGTAAAAGTGCTTGCCACCAAGGTTGACACCCAGAGTCTGATCCCTGGAACCCACATGGGTGAAGGAGAGAACCAGTTCTTATAAATTGTCCTCTGACCTCAGTACATGTGTGTGTCCCTCCCCCAATAAATGAAATTTAATAAATAAGCCATTGATTTGTCTACCAATTGAGCACTTGTTTTGATTATATTGGAGGTGTGGATCCTGAAAACATAGTGTTCAATGTCCTTTAGCCATTTTAAATCAAATAAAAATAAAAATGTAATATTGAGAATGGCGTAATAGTTAACACATCTTTTGAAGCAAAAGCACTTTATGTCTAGCTCTTTTTGACTGGAAAATTGTAGAACTGTTTCTAACCATTTCCTGGAGTACATGCTTACACGCTTTGTCTGGTTGTATCATTGGCCCAAAGCAATAAAACTTGGTCAGTGTCTAATTCATATTGGAGCTGTTTTACTGCAAATCCCTGGCTAAGAGAAGTGGCAGCATTGTACTGGAGGATTTCTTGGAGGAGGGCAAGCTATAAACCTTAGTAGTTGACAGAAGGAGGGAGATGGAGAAGAGAGAGAGAGAGAGAGAGAGAGAGAGAGAGAGAGAGAGAGAGAGAGAGCCAGAGAGACAAGAGACAGAAAGAGACAGAGAGAGACAGAGACAGACACACACACACACACACACACACACACACACACACACACACACACAGACAAACCCATGCACGAGTATTAAATAATTAAACAGTGTAGACTGGAGTAGTTAAGAACCATCTCTCAAGAGTCTTTAGCTAGGGCTGTTCCCCACAGTCCATGTTCCTGTGCAGCACTATGGTCATGACTGGGGCTTCAGCAGACCTGCATTTCAAGTGTCTGAGAAAACCTTCAGACATAAAGATGGAGATGAGATAGCTGGTCTTTTGCCAGGAGCCCGAGTCAAGCAAATCCCACAGATGTGGGAAAGTAATTGCTATTACCTGGTGTAGCTTTTTGTCAACTCTCAAGCTAGGATCTCCATGAAGGAGGAGAGCTTTGTCTTCTTGGACCCCTAGCACCTGAACAATGCCTGCCATAAAATCAACACATAGGAAAAAAGTTAGTGAAAAACTGACACACACACACACACACACACACACACACACACACACACACACACACACATGAAATAGATCTCTTGTCTCCAATTTCCACAGGAACCAGCCCAGAAAGCCAAACAACAATCCACACGGCAACTGGTCCATAGCAGTCAGGGTTTGGTCAGTGACTGCCATCATCCCTCAGTTTTACTTTTGTTTTTATTTGGGCCAAACAGCAAAAGCCAAACGTGCCCCTTAAATCAGTCATAAGTATGCCCTGCTTTTAGTTAGCTCACACTAGCGACCTCCAATCAAGACAGTCCTGGAGTGGGTTCTTTATTCACCTGAAATTTTCCACACTCCTCTGCTTGAGTCTTAACAAAAACAAGAGCTGAATCACTTGAAAGCTCTAAATAAGCCTCTGCTTGTTCTCATTTGGTGGTCTTTGTTACTTAACCCTTTGTCTTTCTCTTTGTAAAATGAATGAAAATGATGATCTCTCAGAAAGGTGAGCATTAGCTGATCCTGGATTTGTAAACTGTGATGTGAGAGACAAGCTATGTATGCTATTTCATGCGTGGCATCTGCCTGTCTGGGGAACTGGAGAAACACTCGTAAGTGGGACAAGCAGATTGAGCTCATCTTTCTCTATAGAATCTTGGAATTGTTGAGAGGGACCCATGTCCCCAGTCCTTCTCTGCCTGTGCACCTCTCTATGGATCTAAATTGAGATGCTCAATCTGAATCTCTGCCTTTTTTTTATACTACTGGGGACACCAGAGTTCTGTCTTAATACTCACACTATAAAGTACATGTTCTGAAGACAGACCATATCCCTAGACCAAAGGAATGTTTGTGGAGAGCTGAAATCAGGAGAGCTGATTTCAGGTGTAGAAACAGAGCAAGGGCATGAGATACATACACATACACACACATACACACACACACACACACACACACACACACACACACACACACGCACACACGCCGATGGGCAAATCTAGGAGGTGGAAGTTTTATTTATGTTTTTCTTAAAATCTTTATTAGTATTTATTAATTGTACAAAACAGTGGGTTTTGTTATGACATTTCATAGATGTGTATAATGTACTTTGATCACCTTTAGTTCCCTGTTATCATATCCTGATCCCCTCCAACTGTTCCCCTTCCTGTCTCCAAGCCTTCCTTCTACTTTCAAGCATTATCTCTATTTTTCTTTTTAATTATTATTGCTATACACATACATACATATAAATATATAAATACAACCAGATGAATCTATTTAGAGTATATATATATATATGTTTTTAGGGCTGACCACTTGGTATTGCAAAACCAATTACAGGGCATGTCCCTGGGGAAGACTGATTATCTCTCAGCAGTAATAAATTGACTTTAGCTCTTTATCTAGAGGTGGGGTCTTGTGTGGTTTTCCCCATCCATGTTGCCATGCATGTCAACTGGTATTGTCTTAAAACATTCTTTTGTCTTTCAGAGTATTGTTGGTTCACAGGTACACCACTGATCATTTTCCCATGTCCATACATTTGTTCTTTTCAGAATGTCATATAGTTGGAGTTGTGCTCGCTAATCTTTTCAAGTTGGCTTCTATCAGTTAATAATGTACATGTGAGCCTTTTATATTGTACATAGTAATGTACAAATAAGTCCTACAACTCATTTTTCTTAACACTGAATATCTCACTGGATGTACAGGTATCCATTCATTTAACTTTGCACTCATTGTTCATTTTGAGGAGATGTTTGCATATCTTGTTTTTTATCAGATACATTATTCACCAATATTCGCTTTTAGTATCTGGCTTACATTTCTAGTCTCAGTTAATCAAGGCATTATTTTAATTATTTGAGACAGATATCACCATGCACCCTAAGCTGGTACTGAGCTGCAGGGCTCAAGTGATCTACCCCCCTGCCTCCTGTATAACTGAGATTATGTGTGTTTTACATATTCCCACATTGCATATGTTTCTTTATTACATAGAATTTTAATATACATAAACAGCATCATGTTTTATTTCTCATCATCTTTATTTTCTCACTGTGTAGGATATCTCTAAGCTGTATTGCCTGTGACTATTCCTAACTATTTCAAAGTCTCCATAACAGATGATCTGCTAACTTCCTCAAAGGTGGACTCCTATTTTGCCCATTTCCTATCACCAAAAATAATAGCATGAAGTGTTTTTTGCATACGTCCTCCTGTGCACGTGGGAGGCAATACATTTGAGTCATATACACCTGGGCCAGAATTGATGGGTCCTGTGCACACTTAGCCTTATGCTTCCTGAGTAATGTCTTTGTGTTTTCTAGACCAGCCACAGTGAACAAGTATTCTTCTCCACTAACATGCATCCCTTGCCAGCTTTTAAACTTTTGTGGGTCTCACAGGTGTAGGAAGACATATCACTGGTTCCTGTGTTTAGTGATCTGAGAACATCTTCATGGGCTGGGTAGCACTACAGGCTTCCTCTGTAAACTGGGTTCTCTGTGCATTGCCTATTTATTCTGATCACGATTGTGATTTTCATCATTTATCACATATGGGGGTTTGGATATTAAAATGTTATCACATTTATTATGTTTTTCTTAGAGTGGCTTACATTACTATCAAATCTATCACTGATGTCCTTTGCTGCATGAATTCTGTAACTTTATTATAATTAAAATTAATCATTATTGTTTTTTTCTTTATGGCTTCTCATCTTAAGATGAGCATTTTCCTTTATATTTTATTCTAACTAGAGTCAAATTACAGTGATAGGAGGCACATTTCTTGGAGGAAAGAGAAGAAAAATAAATGAGTAGAAGAGCCGGGTAGAAATGACTGTCTTAACATCTGTTACATCTTTCTAGGTGTGTTAGAAAGCTAAAAACTACACTTCCCAGATTATTTTGAACCTAATTGCAAAAATAATTGGTTTCTGTTAATTAAAAGCATTTGTGTGATATCTGGAAGGTGAGAGTACAAATGTAATCACAATTACCTAGTGCTTGAAAAAGGTTACTGGGCCTTGTCTAGTAGTTCAGTAGGTTTGTAATGAATCTGAAAATTTGCACATGTAACAAGTTTTCAAGTGACATATATCCTAGGGTTCTGTCATTTATTTTGATCTCCCAAGTATGAGAAGGATTCTCCATGGAAACATCGAGAGCTCCCTGATTTCATATCACAGCCATTGGAGAATTATATGAGGGCTCCTTACTAGTCATCCTAAACCAATGAGCACATATAGGATGGTTAATATTGACCATCAACTTGACAGGGTCTGGAGTCACTCAGGAGATTAGCCTCTGGGCCTGCCTGTGAGGGAGTTTCCAGATTAGTTGGGATGACCCACTTTAAATGTGAGCAGTACCATTCTCACTTTTACATTCACGTCCTTAAACAACACAGATTCCACATCTGAATAAAACTTGTGATATTGCCTTTTTGAAATTGGCTTATTTTTTTTAACATGATGATTCAATTTTATTTTCTGTCTATTTTATCTTTAAGTGGTGTAATTTCTGTTTTCTTTTTTTTTTTTTTTTTTTTTTTTTGGTTTTTCGAGACAGGGTTTCTCTGTGTAGCTTTGCGCCTTTCCTGGAACTCACTTGGTAGCCCAGGCTGGCCTCGAACTCACAGAGATCCGCCTGGCTCTGCCTCCCGAGTGCTGGGATTAAAGGCGTGCGCCACCACAGCCCGGCTCTGTTTTCTTAATGGCTGAATGATATTCCAGTATGTCTACAGGTCAAATTTTCTTTATCTATCTGTTAATGGACATTGCGATGGTTAATTGACTGGATTTGGAATCAACCAAGGGACACACACCTACGTCTACCTGTGAGGGAATCAAGAGAGGCTGAGGAGGGAAGGTCCACCCTGAATGTTGTAACTTCTTGGACTGACGTTTTACGCTAAATAAAAAGAGGAAAATGAGGTAGCCAGCTCCGTACTCGCATTCATCCTCTTCTGCTGCCTGACTGCAGATGATGATCGTGTGGGGATGTGCACCCATGAGTGCAGAGCCTGCGGAGCTCAGAAGAAGGTGCTAGATCCCCTGGAACTGGAGCTGTAGGCAGTTGCGAGCCATAAGGGTGCTGAGTGCTGAACTCGGGGTCCTTCGCAAGAACAGTACACAGCCTTAACTGTTGGGCGGTCTCTGCAGCACCCCTGGACTCTTTTTCAGCCAGTGCTACCAGTTTCCAATGCTTTTTGACTGTCTGATATGAAGGAAGTTCTGGTTCGTTCATCTCATGCTTTTCACGTCAGACCTAGAGCCAGCCAGTTCTTTAGAAATTTGCTTTCTTTAGTGAGGAAACAAAAGTTCAGAAACACAAAGTAGGTTCTAGACGGATTGTTGCTTCTGGAGTCATCACTGTTTTCAGACCTTTTCCGACAGAACTGGGAAATTCAGGACCACAGACTTCTCAAGTCATCACTGCTTTCTTTCCATAAAGATGTCCAATAACTTTACCAGGGTGTATTTTGTTGTTCATTTTGGGGTAGTTTTCCTATGTGATCTATGATTTTTCTTGTTTTTGTTCTTGTTTCCTTCTTCCTTTCCCTTCTTCCCCTCTCACCACTATTAGAGCATAAATATATAATATATATATGCGTGTGTGTGTACACGTGTGTGTGTGTACACGTGTGTGTGTACACGTGTGTGTGTACACGTGTGTGTGTACACGTGTGTGTGTACACGTGTGTGTGTACACGTGTGTGTACACGTGTGTGTGTACACGTGTGTGTGCGTGTGTGTACACGTGTGTACACGTGTGTGTGAACACGTGTGTGTACACGTGTGTGTGTACACGTGTGTGTGTACACGTGTGTGTGTACACGTGTGTGTGTGTGTGTGTATGTGTGTGTGTGTGTGTGTGTGTGTGTTTGCTGAATTTATCTTTCATCTAGTGTTCTGTTCTCTTTGTCTGGAGTTCTTCACTGAGGCTCCTACTTTAATTTGTTCTCCTTTGCCCAGTTCCTGTATTTACTGTTTTCCCATAAAAATCTCCTTTCATTTTTAGTTTTTCTTTTTTATATGCATATATATTTGCATATATATAATAAAGAAAAAAGCAGGCTATCAACTTGAGAGTGGGGAACGTGGCAGGGGTTGGAGGGAGGGTGCTTGGGAGGAGCCGGAAGAAGGGTGAAAAGAGGGGGACATGATATAATTCTATTTCAATTAAAATATTTTAAAAAATACTAAAAAGTATTTCAACCACTATTTTAACTATCAATAACATTAGTTTTAAAATGAATTTCTTCATTATTTCAAGTAAACATGATTTGTTCCATATCTTATATTTTGCATACATACTCACTTCAGGAATTGGGAATAAAACATGTGAATGTTTAAAAGAGAAAGGTGCCTCACAGACTAAGATATCTAAATGCTTGGTCCCTGGTAGTTGGTGTTCTTTGGGGAGTATTTTGGAGGAGCAGTATTACTGCAGGAAGTACATCAGTGGGGGCTGGTCTTGAGAGTTCGTAGCCTCACCCCACTTACAGTATTTTCTGTCTCCTTCCTGGTTGTGGTTAAAGATGTGATCTCTCACAGTTGTGAATATGGCTGAGCAAGTATATTATGGAGTTGAGTCTTTTGAGCGTATGCCAAAGAATGGTATAGCTGGGTCATATGGTACATTCATTTTTAGCTTTTGAGGACTTTTTCCACACTGATTTCCAGTGTCTGTCCCAGTTAGCAACTACAGCAACAGTGAAGGGAGGTTCCCATCCCCCACATCCTTTCCAGCAATTGATGTTGGCTGTTCTATTGGTCTTAGACGTTCTGACAGGGCTAAAATGAAGTTTCAAAGTTGTTGTCATTTGTGTTTTCCTAATTACTAAGGATCCGAGGCATGTTTGAGATATTGTAAGCCACTTTTCTTTTAAAAAAATCTATACACACACACATGAATATATGATATATATATAATCTTTAAAGTTTTAAATTTATTTATTTTACATCCCAACCACAGTTTCCCCTTCCTCCTCTCCTCCCAGTCTGTCCCCCACACCTCCCTTCTGCCCACTCAATCCACTCCTCCTCAGTTTCTCTTCAGAAAAGGGCAAGCCTCCATGGATATCAGCGAAATGTTGCATGTGAAGTTACAGTAGCTCTAAGCACCACCCTCCACCCCCTGTGTTAAAGGGTGGACAAGGCGACCCAGTATGAGGAATAGGGTCCCCAAAGTCAGAGACAGCCCCTGCTCCATCGGTTAGGATTCCCACAAGAAGACCAAGCTGCCTAACTGTAATACATATGCAGAGGGCCCGAGTCAGTCCTAGGCAAGTTCTCTGGTTGGCGGTTCAGTCTCTGTGAGTCCCCATGAGCCCAGGTCATTTGACTCTGTGTGTTTTCCAGGGGTATCCTTGGCCACTCTGGCTCCCATAATCCCTCCTCCTGCTTGCACCTCAATTCCACTCATCTCTCCATCTGTTCGTATCTGCCCTGGGCCCTTGCAGCCTGCCCCCCAAGAAAACAAAAAAGGAAAAATAATAAAAAAATAAAAGTGAAAAAAAATCTCATCATACAAACTAAAATGTGTCATGGTGTGTCACCTAGTAGACCCCTTTGCCTGAACAGCTTTGCCTGCAAATGTTCATTGCAATGAGTCATGCCTGATTTGAGGCCTCTGGCTTCTGCTGCACCATCAATACTGAATCCTCAGTAGGACTCTTCTCTGATGTTCTACTGTTGTCCTGTGTCATGGGGATCTGGCAGCTTTGGTTCTGCAGGACCAGCTCCTTCACATGTTCCAGCAGTTCCTAGATGGGATAGATGTTGGGGTATCCCAGCATCCCAAAGCCCTGGATCTGGGCCTGAGTGGTAGTTGAATTGGTCAGCCCATGGGCTCTCTGGTGCCCATGACACCAGGGCCAACTCTCCTGCTTTGCCCAGGCAAGGGCCAGCTCTTCCACACTCATAGCACCAGAGCCAGCTCTCCAGCCCTACCCTGGTGAGGGGCAGGGTCAGCTCACCTGAGTGCCAAAGCTGCCAAGGGGCAGGGCCAGCTCCGTGCAGCCCTCAGGCATCAACATGCTCATAGTCTTTAATCATTTCCTGAATTCTATTGTTTGCTTTGTAATTTTTCTGACCCAAAGTTTTGTGGTTCCTTCCTGAGTCGTAGTGGTTTTATAGTGTGTTTCAGATCATTTTGAAAGAATGTATGACAGCCATTTATGTGTGTTCTTGTGTCTTGCTTTATGTTTCCTGTAGGAGACTATCCTGCTTTCCTATATGTGTTTTAAATGGAATTTCATCTTGATTTTTTTTTTTGTCGTTAAGCTCTATATGAAACTACTGTTTTTTAATCCTGCCTGTAGAACTCCCTGGGTTAATTTCTGTGAAGTGTTCATGATGCCTCAGTGCCTGAGCTCTCCTAACTTTCTGCTTTCATCTGGTCCCCTCTGCCCCCTTTCCCTATTGTTGCTGTTGGTACTGTTCAGGTTTTATGCCTACTAGCAGATTCTCACAGCTCTGGAGACTTCTCAGTGCAAGCACTGCTGTGGTCCTTGCAGTTCTTATCATGGTTCAATTACTTTCCACCACTATTAGAGCATGCAAACCTCCTTTAGTGGTAGCTGCCCGCCTACACTCAGCCTGTGGAATTTGTCACAGGCTAATTGTGAGGAAGCTTGGGTTTTTCAGATTTAATAGACAGCTTTGGTGCATCTTTCTGTTATTTGTCGTCAGCATCTACCAGTAGATTAGCTTGTTCATGAAGTCTGAGCCCCTATCATGCCTTCAACTGCCCACTAAGCTCTTAGTTTATGGTGGACATTTCAAACCCAAACCTTAACAGTTGCTAAGGACATAACACAAAATGTCATGTTGATATTCTTGTGGAGGAATAACTTGGGAGGAGAAGGAAAAAGAGGAAGTATTCTGATGAGAAAGGGACTGTGTACAACTTCATTATTTTTAGGATGGCTCACTCTGATGTATGTAATCTTATGTGAAAAATGTCAGAACTGAATTAATATTTTCACCTGGACAGTAATAAGATCATGAATAACTCTCAAGTTGTAATGCTGATGTTTAATTTATAAGTTACAATAAAAACATTAACTGTTAAATAAAGGATTTAGGAAGGAGGAAATGAATCCCAAATGAAAGAAAAATGACTATGTCTTAGAATTTCTATTGCTGTGAAGAGACACCATGACCATGGCAACCCTTATAAAGGGAAACATTTAATCAGTGTGGCTTGCTTATAGTTCAGAGATTCAGTCTTGTAGGTGGAGTTTTTCATTGGGACTGCCAGTTAGCTCTGTCCCACCAGCCAGCTCCCAAATAACCACACAGAGACTTATTATTAATTATAATTGCTTGACCAATAGCTTAGGCTTATTACTAACTAGTTCTTACTTAAATTAACACATATTTCTTATCTATGTTCTGCTGTATGGTGGTACCTTTTTTCAGCATGGCATGTTCACCTTGCTTCTCTCTGCATCTCCTGGTGATTCCCCTGACTCTGCCCTTATTTCATACACTTCCCCCCCTGGAAGTCCCACCTAATTTTTTGCTGCCCAGCTATTGGCCAGTCAGCCCTTTGTTAATCAATGATAGTACTACATACCTAAACTGTACAAAAAGATTGTTCCACAGCATGGTCCATTATCATCATGGTGCCATGCAGGAAGACATGGTGCTGGAGAAGGAGCTGAGAGTTTTACACCTTGGTATGAAGGCAAAAGGAAATGGACTGAAACACTGAGTGTGACTTGAGCATATATGGGACCTCAAAGCCCACCCCCATAGTGACACACTTCTTCCAACAAGGCCACACCAACTCCAACAAAGCCACACCTCCTAATAGTGCCACTCCTTTTGGGGGCCATTTTCTTTCTAACCACCACAGACCTTAAAAAAAATCAACAAATGAAAATGAGAGCTAGCTGCAGAAGAAAGGAGGTAATAAGTAGAAGAAATACATACTCAACCGTAGAGGGAAGTGATTGTTTTGTCTTCACAGTTGAGTAGGCTTGTGGAGGTTATTGTATAGGTATGTATAATCACTTATTCTTACATGGAGAAAGATCAACATTTACATCAAAAGAGTTTTCTCCTCAGTGTTTTGTCCAAGGCAACCTTCACCTCCTTGTTCCTCAGGCTGTAGATCAAGGGGTTGAGCATGGGGATCACTGTGGTGTAGAACACAGAAGCTACATTCTCCTGGGCCAGGGAACTGGCTGTGGAAGGCTTTAAGTACATGAATGCAGTGGATCCATAGAACAAGCCCACAGCTGCAAAGTGGGAGCTGCAGGTGCTGAAGGCTTTGGACTTGCCCTCAGTGGAGCTAATTCGAAGGATGTTGGACAGGATGAATATATAGGAAATGAGTACTGTTAAGCTTGTGACAATAATGTTGAACCCAGCTAAAAAGAAGACAGTCATCTCCACATCATAGGTACTAGAACAGGAGAGTTTCATGAGGGGGAAGATCTCACAGAAGTAGTGGCCGATGAGGTCCGCACAAAAGTCTAGTTTTAACGTGAGGCCAGTCTCTATTGTTGAGCCAATGAGTCCCATGGCATAGACAAAAGCTATCAGCAGGGAGCAGAGGGCAGGAGACATGATGATGTTGTAAAGCAAGGGGTGGCAGATGGCCACATAGCGGTCATAGGCCATCACAGTGAGCATGTAACACTCAGCAATGACAAAAACAAGGAAGAAGTAGAGCTGTGACATGCACCCCCCATAGGAGATGAGGTTTCTTTGAGATACAAAGTTGATGAGCATTTTGGGGGTAATGACAGAGGAGTAGCAGAGATCCAGGAGTGACAGGTTGCTGAGGAAGAAGTACATGGGGGTGTGAAGATGTGTGTTGAGTCCAATCAAGGTGATCATGCCCAGGTTTCCCACCATGGTGAGCGTGTAGATCCCCAGGAAGAGGAGAAAGAGGGGCAGCTGGAGCTCTGGCCTGTTGGTTAACCCCCTGATGATGAACTCTGTCACCGTGGAGTGATTTTCTGCAGCCATTGTGTCTGGATGGGAGTCCTGTGGGGTGAGAGAGAAGGAACTTGTGAGGGGCTGTCCTTGTTCTTCTTGGAGCAGCTGGTTTTCTGCATTTGACACTTGCTGAGCTGCCCTGGTTGTGGCAGATGCATCTTCTCCACTCTGCTGCTCGTTGGCGTCAGAGCTAACCTAGGATTTCAGAGATCTTGAAGCTGAGAGCCATAGGGGAGAGATCTGAATTTCTTACTGTTTTCACAAATGTCTCAGAACTGTGGTTCTGGGCCAGCAGTTACCTTCTTACACAAATTATCAGGTTTCATTTCATAGGCATTAAACTGAAAGTTTGTGTTGGAGACCAGGATTCTGTTTCAGCAGTTTCTCTAGGGATGTTGATGTTTCTCAACTCTGTAACTAATCAGTAGTATTTTCATAGTTCATAATTGTCATGTGTGCAATTTCCTTTAAAAATTTATGCGTATGTGTGTTTGCCCGAGTGTAGGTGTGTGTATCACGTGCATGCAGGAGTCTGTGGAGGTCAGAAGAGGCATCAGATTCCCTGGAACTGCAGTTCCAGACATTTGTGAGCAGCCATGTTGGTACTGAGAATGGAACCTGTGCCCTCTGCAAGAGCAGTAAGTGCTCTTAACTACTGAGACATCTCTCAGGCCTCATCTATGCAATTTCTAAATAATCAGTTAATGAACATTCAATATATGAAATAGGTGCCCTGTCAGGATGACCTGATCAGGATGATTCCTCCCTTATTGAGTTGCAAGACAAGTTCTGTGTCTGAGACACAGTAACATCAATTGAAAAGTTGGTTGTGGAAGTATCATGGGACAAATCACATTTAAAAATATTCATTCCAAAGTTGAGCAAGATGACTCACACATAGGATCCCAGCACTCAGGAGGTGGAGGCAGGAGGATTGCTAGGAGTTTGAGTACAGCTGGACTATACAGTGAAACTGTTTCATAACACAAATAAACAAAATTTCACTTAAATACTATCTTTCTATGAAAATAGGAGTTGGTGTCTAGTAGTCTCAGTGACTCAAAATCCTTGAGATTCTTACCTGTGGTCCCAGGTGTTTTTGTCCCCAGTGTCACCTGCTTTGTGTGACCACCTGGAGCATTTAGAAAGCACCGATGCCTGGATTATGTCCAGATGCTCGGAGCACACAGTATTATCTTCAGGGAATGTCCACAGGTAACTTATGGTTATTACTAATTTCAGAAAATAGTATCAAAACATGGCACCCTCAGACTTCTAATGGCAAATACTGAGATTGTAGACATGTCTGTAGGAAGCATCCATCTATGTTGCTGAATACGTTATCCACAAATTTCTTCTTGCATTGGAAAATGTATTTCTTTTTTTAAAAATTTAAAAGTGTTCACTGGGTTTTACATTTCTATCAGAGATCAGTATTATTATTATTATTATTATTATTATTATTATTATTTTTTTGTTTTGTTTTTTAAGACAGGGTTTCTCTGTGTAGCTTTGCGCCTTTCCTGGAACTCACTTGGTAGCCCAGGCTGGCCTCGAACTCACAGAGATCTGCCTGCCTCTGCCTCCCGAGAGCTGGGATTAAAGGCGCGTGCCATCACCGCCCGGCGAGATCAGTATTATAAATGCCAAAAGTTCTGGGTTAAACGTGTGGAGAAGCATTTTTGAGAAAATCAATGTGCCAGAGAGACTTGGAATTGAACTCACATGTGTTGTCTCTAGTTTCTTCCTTTGACTTTGATGTGAAGTCTTGGAGTGCCCACCTGCCCTCTAAGAAATGTGTGACTCGGGCAGGTTGTGTCCCCGACATCCTAGGATGTGCACAGAAGAAGAGCAACACTGTCCAACAGTTTGTTGTTTCTTAGGAAATTAAAACACTGAAAGTTACATTTTATCTGAAGTTACCCAGATCTTTAAAAAATTTTTTTAAATTAAAAATAGATTATTTTAATGCCAGCACTGGGGAGGCAGAGATAAGTGTTACTCTATGAGTTCAAGTCCAGCCTGGTGTACATGTGAGTTCCAGGACAGCCAAGGCTACACCGAGAAACCCTGTCTGAAAAAAGAGGAGGAAAAAGAAAAAAAGAAAAAAGATTCTTCTCTCATATAATATATCTGATCACATGGGACACAAGAGTCAGTTGAAGGACTGTGACACCTGGTCTCTTCTGTATTTGTTCAACTCCCTTGTTTTCTGTGTCTTCTCTTTGTGAGTCACTTCATCACCGCTTAAAACTAATTTATCAAATTTTGGAGCTATATGAAGGATATTGAAAAATTTACTGCACTTTTAAAAATCAAAAGTGCCATACATGTATTGTACTTATTAGAGATTCAGATAAACAATAACAAAACAACAAAGAAAGATCCCAAACAAGAAAAAATTCACAAAATATATGAATATAAATATGGCTTCTCACTTAAAACATAGTATTAGTAGGAATTTTTTGTATATTTGCATCACATGTTATGATAATGCATTATGATAAAATATTCCTTACATTCTAAGAGATAAGAACTTTTGAATGTCTCCACCAGAGTCAATAACACACCTTGAGGTTACTTAAGACTTGAGAGTGCTATCCTACTGTGTACTCAGTATATTTGTTTAACCTGCCTTTAAGAGGACAATGTAGCAATCAACTTTAATTGCCTCCATGTAAGCAACTTTTACAACCTAAGCCCATGCAAAGCTGTAATCTTTTCTTTTATTTAAATCTTTATTTCATACGATATATTATGATCAGATCTGAATTTCTTACCAGTTTCACAGTTGTCCATCCCCCAACTCTTCACAGATCCTTCCTACCTCCCTATCTGCCAAATGTTTTCTCTCTCATAGAACAACTAAAAACAAACAGAAAACTGGCAAACCCTCAAAATCAAAACAAACAAACAAACAAACAAACAAACAAACAAACAAAACCCCAGAATGACTAAGATCAAAAACACAATTTACAGTGCATGTTGGAGATGAAATGGAGCAAGAACACTCTTCCGTTGCTGGTGGGAGTGCAAACTTGTACAGCCACTTTGGAAATAAATATGGCAGTTTCTTAGAAAATTGGGAATCAATCTACCTGAAGATCCAGCTATACCACTCTTGGGCATACACCCAAAGGATTCTCAGTCTCCCACAAGGACATTTGCTCAACTGTGTTCATAGCAGCATTATTCATAATAGCCAGAAGCTAGAAACAACCTAGATGCCACTGAACCGAAGAATGGATAAAGAAAATGTGGTACATTTACACAATGGAGTATTACTCAGTGGTTAAAAAAACAACAATGATATCATGAAATTTGTAGGCAAATGGATGGAGCTAGAAAAAAATCATCCTGAATGAGATGACCCATACTCAGAAGGTACATGGCGTGTAATCACCTATAAGTTGATATTAGCTATAAAGTAAAGGATAACCATGCCAAAATCCCATACCCAGATAGGCTAGGTAACAAGGAGGGCCTAAGGGTAGACACATGGATCTTCCTGGGAAGGGAAAATAGAATAGATTTTGTAGGTGGACTGGGGGTCATGTGGGGATGGGAACATGAGGGATCAGGTTTGGGGATGGACGGGGAGAGTACTGAAAGAGATCACTGGAAAAGGGGGGTGGATTTCAGGGTGAGGTAGAAAATTGGTACAAGGGAAACTCCTAGGAATCTACAACGATGAGCCCAGCCACGACTCCTAGCAATAGCAAATATGTAGCCTGAACTGGTCATCTCCTGTGTCCAGGCAAGACTTCTAGTGGAGGGACCGGGTCACAACCCCAGCCACACAACCTTCAACCTATAGTCTGTCCTGCCTACAGGATGCACTGGGATTGGTGTCTAACCCAATTGTCATCAGAGAGGTTTCATCCAGCAACTGATGGGAACAGATGTAGACCCACAGTCAGACATTAGGTGGAGCTTGGGGAATTCTACAGAAGAGGTGGAAGAAGGATTGTAAGAGCCAGAGAGCTCAAGGACATGACAAGAAAACTCACAGAATCAACTAACTGGCAATCATAGGGGCTCACAGAGACTGAACTAACATCAGAGAGCCAGCATGGGGCTGACGAGGTGCTCTACCTATATGTTATAGTTGTGTAACTTTTTTTGGGAGGGGACTCCTAACAGTGGGAGCAGAGGCTGTTTCTGACTCTTTCACTGACTAAAGAGACACTGTGTCACCTTAATACACGGGGAGGTGTTTAGTCTTACTGCAACTTGATATGCCAAGATTTGTTGATATCCATGGGAGGCCTGGCATTTTCTGAAGAGATATGGAGGAGGAATGGATAGGGTAGACAGAGGGAAGGTGGGGAGAGGCGCTGAGAGGAGAGGGAAGGGAAACTATGGTTGAGATGTAAAATAAGTAAAAAACAATAAAAATAATGTTTGTTCTTTGGGTCAATTGCAGTCAGTGAGGCAATCCCTTACAAAAGTCTGTTAAAGATTTTGTAAAGTATCTTACCCCATGTGATGCTTTCTGTGATGTTCAATAACAAAGCCCTTTGCTAGTGACAGACACACAGACACAGACATAGATGGAGACTTGCAGGGACAGTTTCACAGGAAATCCTTTAGGCAGACATGGATTCAGACTCACTTAACAGACAGAAATGATGGAAGACAGAGGGAGAGCAAGGTATCTCAGATCTGGGCTCCCCTTTGGTTAAATGACACCGAAGGTAAGTGCTTTGATTTTTTTCCTTAATTCAACACCTGTGCATTATTAGTGACTCCAAGTTTACTATTAATGTGTCAAATCTAGCCATCACATGTCTAAAACAAAGTAATTTGTAAACCTCTGTTTAGGACTTAAAAACTTCTTGATTCTTTTAATCTGGCATTTTTTTTCAGGTATTAAGAACAAGTCTTTAAGTCCTTAGATTGTGGTCTGAAGAGAAGAAAATCTGTGCTGCTAAATAAGCTTCTCAAGTTAAATTATTACTGGTAGTGAATTTAGCTTTATATTAATAAGTATTGGAAGCATATGTAATCTCTTAAATATTTCATTTATTATTAAAGATCAATTATTTTCTAGATATAAATGATTAATGAAATCCCACCTCATCCCTTTGAGTCAACTTCTGCTACTAGAAGCAATATGAAACAGAAAATTTACCATGAACGACTATTCTCCCAAATTAGACTGCTTTGATCTATGAAGGACACAGTGGACACCATTCACTTAGTGCTGTGAAAATGAGAGAACCCTGGAATAGGAGAGCCTACACAGCCTGGATTAAACATCTCACTTCTGTAGTCTTCTAATTACATACAAATACATCACACACCAAATGTCTCCTGTGAGTTATAATACTGTGACCTGTATATTTACCAAGCCTGTAGAGGATTGTTGTTGATCAGAACACAGCACACACAGAACAAGGCACTTGTAGAAGAAGGTAAACAAATGTATGATCGGAAACACACTGTATAAAAAAGATGAGGTTATTGAAGAAAGATTTTTCTTAAAAGCTATTCAAGTGTGAAATTAAATACCTTTGTGGAAGGGAAGTGACAGTCAGCCCCTGGAACCTTTAAGGGATGCCTTTGATCTCAACAATTAGCCAGTGCAGAAAACAGGTAGTATATATGGATTCATGTCCATTGCTAAGTTTACCCAAAAGACCTGGCACCGTTAGGAAAAAGGAGTCATCATGATTGGGGAGCTGGGGTCCTGTTTACATAGGTGTATACAGAAAAGTCTCCTGGGAGGAGGAGTCACATGGGGACTATGGTCCTCTCTAAAGGAGCAATTAGTCTTGGCTTGTACCTGCTCCCCACTCCTTTGTGTTAATTTCCTTCTCTGAGCTAGAGGTATCTTGATGAAAGTTAGAATGCAATTCTAGCATTGGGATAATTTAGTACCAAGAGCTCTTTCACTACTCTGATTATCACTACCATTATCACCATCACCATCATCATGATATTCACAGCTACCTCAAGTCACTACCAGCAGCAACATCACCCGCAGTTACTGCACTGCCATGATATTTGTTGCATGTCACAACTAATTCATCACGCATGTTGCACCATTAACTAGTTTTGAAATAATTACTTTAAAGGGTTTTGAAAACAAACTCAATGGTTGTACTCAAACAAATTGGCTGTTTTTAGTAAAAGAATTGCTAAACTTGTAAAGAAGGTCAATCCTTCCTTGCCTGCTGACACCAGAGGACCTGATTTTGGTTCTCAGCATTCATGGTGGGTGGCTTATAACTACCTGTAACTCCAGCTTCAGGGTATCTGACACCCTCTTCTGGATTCTATGGGTCCCTGAACTCACATGTGCCCATACTTATACACACACACACACACACACACACACACACACACACACACACACACTAAAAATAAATTAAAAATATATACAGCATAATAAGATCTATGAAGATATTCATATTGCAGAGTTTTAGTCTGAAGTATTCACTTGGTAGTAATTATAGATTACCTATAGCTATGCTAAACAATACAGGGAGATCCCATGTTTAACTTCTCTGCTATTTTACTGAATTTACCATCTTACAAAATAATAGTACATTCTCACCCACTGTACTGACACAGTCCATTGATTTTATCCCCCCCCCCCCCCCCCCCCCCCCCCCCCCCCCCCCCCCCCCCGAGAGAGAGGGTTTCTCTCTGTAACAGTTCTGGCTGTTCTGGAACTTGCTTTCTAGAACAGGCTGGCCTTGAACTCATAGAGATCTTCTTGCCTCTGCCTCCCAAGTGTTGGGATTAAAGGTTTGTGTGACAACTGCCCAGCTCATTTCATTCTTATCTCCTGGCTTAACTTACTGCTTCCTATGTGTTTTTGTTTTGTTCTGTGCAAATTAACCAACATGATTCGTTTCTTGGATCTACTAGTACAGTATAAATACACAATGGAATTTTATTCAGGTATTTCTAAGTAAAAATGAAATTATAAAAATGGAAGGAGGTTGAGTTTTATTGATCTGTAAAGAAAATGAAATGATGAATATTTGCAGAAAAATAGGTGAGACTGGGCGATAGTGCATCAAGTAAGGTGACCCAGGCTTACAAAGACAGACTCTGCGTGTTCTCTCACACTATCCTAGTGTTTAACATTTATGCGTGTGCATTTATGTTGTAGTGAGAGTATGTAGAGGCCAGCCAACCAGAAAGACAGTCTTGAGAGAGAAAAAGAGGCTTCAAGGGAGAAGGTAATAGAGCACACACACGATGTGAAAGCAGAATGGGGAATCCTGGGGGAGAAAGGCACAAGTGGAGATGGGGGCTGTGGAGATGGTGGTGAGAGGGGGTGAGGGACAGGCTCAACCAAAGCTAGGTAATTCTGAAAGTGTCACAAGAAAACCTGGTATACTGGCTGGTTTTATGTCAATGTGATACAAGCTAGAATCATCTGAGAAGGAGATGAGCATTCACTGGATGGTTTCTTCCTTTAGATGAATTTGGATTTCCAAAAATGGAGCCTCTGCAAGGTGCAGTTTTGACCTCAGGACACTTTTCTTATAGCTTCAGTGCAGTGAAAGAGGTTTCTCTTAGTGATGTCTGTAACAGTTAGAGCTGCTTTCTCAGCAACAGTCTGAATGCTCTCCTGTTTTTAAATTTCTTCTGCAAACAAATTAGTCCATCATATTAAAGTTCAACCTCACTCAGGTTCTCGTGATGTAGACAAAATAAGACCAGATTCTTAGCCAAAATATTACACAAATGACCCCAACTCACTTCCTGATAGAATTCTTATTCTATTCTGAAACCTTATGAGCCAGGCTCCCATGGCCTTTGTTTCTCTCAGAATTCTCCCAAGTTCCCACCAGAATGGCCTATTAACCTTGGCTTCTAGCACTGAAGGGTCTTTCTAACCCTAAATTGCAAATACTTCTATGTTTCTGCCACAGAACAGTTTCAATGGCCTAAGATATACATGATCAGGTTTATCCCAGCAAGAATTTCATATTTAAATACCGAATTTTTGTCTTAGTTAATTTTTGCTGCTGTGATAAAATATCCTGACTAAAGCAACTTAAGAGAGGAGGGGCTTATTCAGTTCTGCTATTGAAGGGTATAGTTCATCATGGTGGGGAAGGGAGTAGGAGCTTGAAACAAATAGTCACACTGCATTCATATTTGGAAAGCAGAGAGTGAGAAAAGCTTGTTGCTTTTCAGTAATGTTTATCTATAGATACAGTCCAGGATCCTAGCCAGACAATGGTGCCATCTATAGTGAGTAGGTCTTCCCATCTCAATTAATGTAATCAAGACCACCCCTCACAGCCATGCTCAGAGGCCTGTGTCCAGGTGATGATAGATTCTGTCAAGTTGAACATTATCACAATAACATCACAAATCTTCAGAATTAGAAATCATACAATGTCTATTTTCAGCCCGTGATGAAACTAAAAATCAACAAGAGAACGGTAACTGAAAAACCACCCACATGCGGATATTAAAAAACATTGTTGTAAAATGTGGATAAAAGAAAGATATCCCAACATTTTAAAATAGCTTGAACTAAAGGAAAGTTTAAAAAAGGTTAAGAAATTGTAGGATTCATTGAAAATGCTTAGAGGGCATGATAGTGGTGGCACACACCTTTAATCCCAGGATTCAGGGGCAGGGGAAGGCAGATCTCTGAGGCCAGCCTAGTCTACAGAGTGAGTTCCAGCATACATAGCTAAGGCTACACAGAGAAACCCTCCCTTGAAAAATCCAAAACAAAAAAACATGCTTAGAGGAAAACACAGTATTAAATACAAATATTAGAAAAGGAGAAAGATCAGGAAATCATTATCCAAGTTTCTATCTTGGGAAACTAGGGAAAGAAAAACTAATTAATGTAAAAGTAAACAGAAGAAGAGAAACATCCAATTTGACTCAGTTCCACTTGTTTCTGGCACAAACGAAGAAGGAAGAAAGGGGGCAACGGAGTGAATTTCAGATTTACCACAAGAATCTTCACAGGTGAGGATCAAAAAGACACCAACAATGGAAGGTCAGAGCTAGGGGTGAAGAGACAGAAATGCAAATCAGGAAAATTACTTGAACAGAGGTAAGGGATAATCATGAAAAGCAAGCAAGTAAAACGGATACAAATAGGAAAAGAAAAAGTCAAATGATTCTTACTTGTAGCTGATATTATACATAAAAGATTCCAAAAATTCCATCAGTAAACTGCCAGAAATGATCTACATTTTCATGAAAGTGGTAGACACAATATCAAAACTCATAACAATCAGAAGTTTTGCTGGGCAGTGGTGGCATACGCCTTTAATTCCCAGCACTCAGGAGGCAGAGCCAGGCGGATCTCTGTGAGTTCGAGACCAACCTGTTTTATAAAGCGAGATCCAGGACAGGCACCATAACTACACAGAGAAACCCTGTCTCGAAAAACAAAACAAAACAACAACAACAAAAACAAACAAAAGAATCAGAAGTTTTTCTATATACTGATAACATGCTGAGAAAGATTATAGAAACTCCCCCATTCAAAATAGTCTCCAAATATTAAAATATCTAGGAATAAGCCTAACCAAGGAGGTGAAAGACCTTTTACAATTAAACTTTGCCTCTCTGAAGAAAGAGTTTGATGAAGACACCAGAAGATGGAAAGACCTCCCATGCTGATGGATTGGTAGAACTCATATTGTGAAAATGACCATCCAACCAAATGCAATCTGCAGATTCGATGCAAAATATCCACAACATTCTTCACAGAAATAGTAAAAATATCCTAAAATTCACGTGGAACCCTAAGAGATCAAGGATAGCTAAAGAAATCCTGAGCAGGAAAAACAATGTTAGAGGGATTACCAGGTAAGATTTCAAGCTGTGTTACAGAGCTATAGTAATAAAACCAGCATGGTACTGGTAACAAATGAAAGCAAAATAAAACACCAAACCAACAGACATTTAAATTAGGTGAACAGACTAGAAAACCCAAACATGACTATAGCCATCTGATATTTGACAAAGATGTCGAAAATATATTCTGGAGCAAACACAAGCTCCTCAGCAAATGGTACTGGGAAAACTGGACGTCCACATCTAGAAGGTTAAAACTAGTCCCACATCTATCATCCTGCACAAAAACTCCAAATAGGTAAAAACTTCAATGTGAAACCTTAAATACTGATACTGCTTCAAGATAAAGGTGTAGGAAAAGACTTTCCAAGTAGTACTTCATTTGCTCAGGCACTAAGGACAACAATTGTCCACCACCCCCTACCCCCCGTGGACCATGGTTCTGAACAGAGACATCTCAAAAGAAGTAACAAAGATGGCTGAGAAGTATGTTCCTCAGCAATCATGGGAATGCAAATTAAAACTACTTGGACATTTTGTCTTACTCTGGTCAGAATGATTAGGATCAAGAAACCAATTGAAACAAGTGCTGTCCAGGATTCAGAGAAAGTTGAAACCTTATTGATGGTTTTTAGGGTTGCAAACTGGGACAGTCTCTACGGTAATCAATGTGGAGAATTCTTGAAAGGTCAACTGGATCTACCACATTACCTAGTTGTAGTCCTCCTCGGCCTGTGGTCAAGGGACTGGATATCTTACTCTATAGATACTTGCTTGACTGGGTTCATTGCGATTCTACTCATAATAGCTAGGGAATGGAAACACCCTCAATGTCTTTCAGCTGATACATGGATAATAGAAATGTGGTACATATATGCAATTGAAAACTATTCAACTGCAAAGAAAAAGAAAATCATTAAATATTTAGGTAAATGGATGGAGCTAGAAAATACCATACTAAAATAATTCACACCCAGAAAGAAAAGCATCCAATATTCTCTCCTAATTTTGTGTCCCAGCTCTGAATCTTTTTTTAACCTGATAACATAAGAAATTTACTTATTATTCAAAAAGAAAAGAGAAAAATTTAGAACATATCTGTAAAAGTGTCTGTAAAAAATCATAGATAGTACCTGCCTACTTTGCAATCAGCATATACATAACTTTCTGAGCCCAATTAAAGGGAATAACAGGGATATTTTTGAGGCATATTCAAGAAAAGTTACCTTCAATATGCTTTATAATATAAAAATATGAATAAACATCATTGAATTCAAGACAATATAGAAACAGTGAGCACTAAATATAACTTAAGCTTTAGCCAGAAGCCTCAAACCACACAATGACTCACAGCGATGAACACTTGCAAGTGATGATGAATGGATTAAAGGGTGAAGTGTGTGACTCCCTGGGCCACACCACAGCTTCCACGATGGGATTCTTCTTCTTTTTTCTTTATTTTGTTTTTTAGTTTTTTTTGTTTTTGTTTTTTCTTTTAAATTTTGTTTTGTTTTGTGGGAGAGGTTGCAAAGGTGGAGGGTAGATGCAGGGGGAAAGGGGAGATGGGTGGGATCCGGATGCATGATGTGAAATCCACAAAAAAATCAATAAAAGTTAAAAAACAAAATAAACGTTATAAAGATCTTAAATGTAACATTTACATAAGTGACTAGCTTTGAATCTTTAGATTTGAGTATATAGCCTGAAATAACTGCAGAAGCCAGGATACAGGTGCTATGAAGGGGGAAAGGGGAAAAAAGAGGATAGGAGGCACTTTAACTAAGGAGAGGTGAGGGAGGATGATGCAGAAGGAGAGAGAAGAAACAGGTATTAAGAACAATAGGATGGTTGAAAAAGCCACAGGGAAACATTATTATTTTATAAGCTTACTTTGCAATACACATGTATAATATTTCACAGGGGATTGATAATCCCTCTTCTAAGAACCATAGACTATTTAAGAATACCCCCAGTGTCAGGCATAGAGAGCTATTAAGTTGTTGGCTAGGGGGCAATGGTTGAAGAGAGTCCTTTAAAAAATTTTTTGTTTTTATTTTTTTATTTTTAAAGGCTTATTTTTTTATTTCAAGGTTTTTTCCCCCATTTTTCCATTCCAACCACAGTTCCCCCTCCCTCCCCTTCTCCCGCTCATCCCCCATCTTCCCCCATCAGACCCCTCATCTACTCCTCAGAGAGGGTAAAAAAATATAGGATACTGCCATCGCCCTTAGTTGCCTTCCAGAGCTTGAAGGTAAGAACCTGTTGCTGAAGACACCGTACACTTTCACACTTAGCTTGGAAGGATCGAGCTGGAATTGGCCTGGAAGTCTCTTCTTTCATACTGTTGGAAAGTGCTATGCAAGCTGCCAAGGGAGAAAAGGCAACCACTAGTCCTACTCATTTGCAGTGCCAGGAAGCTACAACAATGACTGCCCCAACAAGACATCCTCAATGGTTCAATAGTGGCTCTTCTGTCTCTTTTTTTCTTTTTCTGAGACAGGGTTTCTCTGCAGTTTTGGTGGCTGTCCTGGATCTTGCTCTGTAGACCAGGCTGGCCTCGAACTCACAGAGATCCACCAGGCTCTGCCTCCCATGTGCTGGGATTAAAGACGTGTGTCACTGCCGCCTGGTGGCTCTTCTGTCTTAGGGCTAATGAAAAACTGTCTAATTGGACTTAAGGCCTGCTCACTAGGAGGGAATTCAGACCTGATAGGATTACAGAGATTCACAACTAAATGTAGCCCCTCTATTTAAGGCTCAGGAATGGAAGAAGGATGGAAAGCAGAACAGGGTCCCTGCTGTGAGATGGCGGCTTTGGACATGACACAGAATCTTCACCTATGAAATCTTGACAATCTCAACAAGATCTACATAATGCTAACATCGGTTGACCAATGGGATGGGGGAAATTTCATAAGGCTCATCTTTAGAATAAGAGCTACAGAAAATCAATTGCTGCTGAAAGAGGGGCCATCAGTTTTCTTCAAGGATAAGCTCCCTGATAGGTTATTCAATCCAAAATCATCAACCTAATCACATATACTTAGGAGCAATACTACAGGGACTCAGGTCTCATACCCTCCCCACACATAATAATAACTAAAGAGGAGGTCATGAGTTTGGGGGAGGGCATAGGAGGTGTTGGAGAGGGGAGAGGGATGGATAAAATGATGTAAATACAGTATTCATGTATGAAATTCTCATAAAAATAAAACATTTAAATTAAGAAGAGAAAGTAATGGTGAGTTACTTCAAACAAATGTGTTCATGAAAGGTGATAGAAGAGTGGTTCTCAACATGTGGGTCATGACCCCTCTGGGGGGGGTTCCATATCAGATATTTACATTACAATTCATAACAGTAGCAAAATTACAGTTATGAAGTAGCAGCAATACAATTTTATGGTTGGGGTCACCACAACGTGAGTAACTGTATTAAAGAGTTGTAGCACTAGGAAGAGTTGAGAACCACGATGATAAAGGACTGAAAGTTTCCTTCAACATGTCAACAAATGGCAACAGCTTGTTGACAGCAGAAAAGCCAGGAGAGGCTTGGGTAATAAGAGCAGCTATTCCTCACTAGCTGTGTGAATGTGGACATGTTCAATACTATCAGACACAGTGTCCCCAACTGAAAATCAAAACCAAAATAGAGTCAGGCATTGGTGGTGCATGGCTTTAATTTAGTCTTAGCACTCAGGAGGCAGAGGCAGGTGGATCTCTGTGAGTTCAAGGTGAGCCTGGTCTACAAAACGGGTTTCAGGACAGCCAGGACTGTTACGTAGAGAAACCTTGTCTCAAAAAACTAACCATCCAATTAAATACATAAAATAAAAGGAATATGTGAGGAATATATGTGATTCAGCCTATTTAACAGATAATTATGAGATAAAGGAATTTCACAAGTGTTAAAGGGTGTGGACATTTCAGGAGTGAAGGACAGCTGTATTCTTGAGTGGTTAAGATGAAGAACTGAAAATGACCTCGAATTAGTCTCCTGTACTCCTTGTCATTCCTATATAATCCTCTGTAAATGCTTAGTACAAAAGATCCTTTCGCTGTTAAACAATCATTTTAGGACTATATTTTACAGATTCCATGTAGATCCAAAGCTTCTTCCAGGAAATATGTGGAAATAACCCATTCTACAGATTCGGATCTGATTGTATTGGCTTGTACGGAAAACTGATATCTTTTTTTTCCTGGTATTGCCCTATTTGCAGATTAGAAATAATTAGACTCAATTGTGAAACTGGTTAAATCAACCCAATTCACTGCCTCGCTCTCTCTAGGCATCTGCTCTGACTCAGAGGAGTTACACCTCTGCTTCCACCTCGCTCTCTCTAGGCATGTGCTCTGACTCGGAGGAGTTACACCTTTGCTTCCACCTCGCTCTCTCTAGGCATGTGCTCCGACTCAGAGGAGTTACACCTCTGCTTCCACCTTTTCTTCTTTGCTTGGAGAGTTCTCGTTTTGAGGAAGCAGAGATGTTCTCTTGCCTTTAGCTATAATTAGAGAAGATCAATAGTGGTAGAAATTGCATTTTATGTTGGGGAAAGATTATGACAGAATGAGTGAAAAGCTACTTAGGTGAGATTGTCCCACCGTCCTGTTGACCCATATTCTATTTAGGCTAAAAAAGCCGAAAACTGCATTTCCCAGAATCACTTGCAGCTAGTACCCTAGAAGTAAATTAGATTCCATTGACTAAATGAACTTGTGTGAAATTTGCTGATAGGTGACCCATGCTCCATTGGTTGGCCACACACTAATGTGTGTATGAACAGCATTAACTGGGCTTAGTTGGTTATTTAAAAAAAGGAAAGGACATGAAAGTGGGAGGTAGCTATATCAAGGGTGATAGGAAGGAGAATGGGGTAGGGGTTGGACATGATCAATATACATTATACACATATATGAAAACATCAGAGGATAAAAATTTAGGGATTGGAACATTATCTCAAGTGAAACAGAGTGAGTGAGATGGGTTGAATGGACAGAGAGGAAAATTAAAGCCATATGTGGCTAATATAGCTATGAATCTATGGGGATGTGATTTATTACAACAATGGAATACCCAGATTAACATTCCTTCAACTTCAGAAACAAACCATAAACTAACACATATTTTTTTGGAAAGTATTAGAAGGTATTATAAAGCACAGTCACCGACCATCCATATTGTACAAGAACAGGGCACAACAGCTGATGATCTTTCAAAGACACCATTTTCTAGTCCTTGAAAGTTATTACCAACTATTTAGGATAATAAAGAAATTCAGGTTAGTAGTTAGTCATTGCAATCTAACTTGTAGTCATATTTTAGATTGACAGGTCATCTTCAGACACTTCAGAGATCTGCAGAATATGGCATTTAAGATGTTTTAATAACAAATTTTTCTTTTTTTATGACAATGAGACATGTATGCTCCTCATAGCACCAGTCTACTTCAGAGTAGATGACGGGCATTGAAGAAACTCCTTATGGAGTTTACTTTCATTGTGGCAAATGTTCACTACTTGTCAAGAAAGTGCCCCTACATCGACTGCTGACAGTATGCTATCCAAAATGGACAAGCAAGACATAAAAGAAAGGACTGCTGATCCTTGCCAAGACAAGGTAGGAAGGCCATTCAGAAAATCCTATTTCACAGATGAGTTTGTCAGATATGCTAGGCCTGTAGGCTGAAGATGGGTGTCCCAACATTGCAGAGAAATCTTGAGTGACTGTCCAGGCAGCCAGCTGTTTCTGTCATTTCTCACATTTTTTTGGAAGTCACTTGTTTGCACTTCCTGTTTACTCAGTTAATATTATTTGCTTCTTGGGTCTCTGAGGGAGTTGAAGATTAGATAGTTATAGTTTTCCTTGTTAAGAAATTCAGAAAAGAAACTCACTAAGGAGGTATAAAGTATATAAGTTTGAAAGACATCAAAAGATAAATTTTGTTTGGTAATGCTAATTAAAATAGAAGGTGAATTAGATACAATCCTTTGGATTCACAAAGACAGGATAGATAATGGAGTATTTTCTCTGAAGTTGTCAAATGCAAATGGACTAGACATTGTTGATGTATTTATTGCCTGCATATATTACATATAGTTATTGTACTTATTGTATATAGTTTTTCTTATATTAGTAGTTATAAACTGTTTTTATTTAGATAAAAATGGAGAAATGTGGTGCTGTTTTATTTGTGCTCTAACAAATAAAGCTTGCCTGAAAAACAGAAGGAGGAGCTAGCAACTAGTTAACCATAGAGGTCTGGAGTACTGTATAGACAGAGAGGAAGTGATAGAGCTGGGCAGAGAGAGAAAGTGATAAGATGGGGTGGAGAGAGGAGCTTGCTCTCTTTCAGCAGAGGATTTTGTAGGGGTAAGAACTAGTGGCTTGCTGCTCTGTCTCTTTGATCTTTTAGCTTTTATCCCAATATCTGGTTCTGTTTTTTTTTTAATTAATAAGACTGGTTAGCAATTTGTGTTACATATCATGTGGTTTTTATTACTATAGCTCTGTAGTAGAGCTTGAAATAAGGCATGGTGATACCTCCAGAAATTCTATTATTTTACAGGATTGTTTTAGCATTATGGGATTTTTTTTTCCATATGAAGTTGAGTATTGGTCTTTCAAGGTCTGTAAAGAATTGTGTTGGGATTTTAAGGGAGATTGTGTTGAATCTGCAGATTGCTTTTGCAAAGATGGTCATTTTTACTATGTTAATTCTACCAATCCATGCTCATGGGAGATCTTTCCATCTTATGATATCTTCTCCAATTTCTTTCTTCAAAGACTTAAAGTTTTTGTCATACAGGTCTTTCACTAGTTTGGTTAGAGTTACAACAAGATATTTTATATTATTTATGGCTATTGTGAATGGTGTTGTTTCCCTGATTTCTTTCTCAGTCTGTTTATTATTTGTGTATTGGAGGGCTACTGATTTTTTTGAGTTAATCTTGTATACAGCAACTTCACTAAAGATATTTATCAACTGTAAGAGTTCCCTGGTAGAATTTTTTGGGGTCACTTATGTATACTATTATATTATCTGAGAATAATGATACTTTGACTTCTTTCTTTCCAATTTGTATGCCCTTGATCTCTTTTTTTGTCTTATTGCTCTAGCTAGAACTTTAAGTACTATATTGAATAGATATGGAGAAAATGAACAGCATTGTCTTGTTCCTGATTTTAGTGAAATTGCTTTGAGTTTCTCTCCATTTCAGGTGTTGACTATTGGCTTGCCGTATGTTGTTTTTATTATGTTTATGTCTCTTGTATCCCTGATTTCTCCAAGACTTTTATCATGAAAGGGTGTTCCAAGGCTTTTTCAGCATCTAGTAAGATGATCATGTGGTTTTTTTCTTTGAGTTTGTTTATATGGTGGATTACATTGATAGATTTTCATATGTTGAACCATCCCTGCATCTGTGGGATGAAACTTACTTGACCATGGTGGGTGATCTTTTTTGATGTGTTCTTGGATGTGTTCTGCCAGTATTTTATTGAGTATTTTTGCATTAATGTTCATGAGGGAGCTTGGTCTGTAATTCTCTTTCTTTGTTGCATCATTGTGTGGTTTGGGTATCAGGGTGACTGTGGCCTCATAAAAAGAATTTGGCAATGTTCCTTCTGTTCCTACCTTGTGGAATAATTTAAGGAGTATTGATATTTGCTCTTTGAAAGTCTGGTTGAATTCTGCTTTAAAACCATCTGGTCCTAGGCTTTGTTGTTATTGTTGTTGGGAGACTTCTATTTGGTTGATTATTTTTCTTTCCTTAGGAGTTATAGGTCTATGCAAATTGTTTATCTGATATTGATTTAATTTTGGTAAGTGGTATTTATCAAGAAATTTGTCCATTTTTTTTTTTTTTTAGATTTTCCAATTTTGTGGAGTACATGTTTTGAAGCATGGCCTAATGGTTCCCTGGATTCCCTCAGAGTCTGTTGTTCTGTCCCTCTTTTTGTTTCTAATTTTGTTAATTTGGATATTCTCTCTGTCTTTTAGTTAGTTTGCACAAGGAGTTGTCTATCTTGTTGATTTTCTTAAAGAACCAATTCTTCATTTCATTGATTCTTTGCATTGTTCTCTTTCTCTTTATTTCATTGATTTCACCCCTGAGCTGGATTACTTCTTGCTGTCTACTCTTCTTTGCTGTGTTTGCTTCTTTTTGTTCAGGTGTGCTGTTAAGTCACTAGTATGAGATCTCTCTAAATTCTTCATGTAGGCACTTTGTTCTATGAACTTTCCTCTTAGTACTGTTTTCATTATGTCCTGTTTGTTTAGGTATGTTGGACATTCATTTTTATTGACTGGGTCTTGGGGGAGTAGGATCCAGGAAATGGGGCAGTCCAGTTGCCTAGGGGGAGGGGGTCGGTCACTCACCTACTCCTCCAACTCTATTTTTAGTTTTCTTTTGTCCTTTTTTCACTTTCTACTCCTAACACACATGTTTTATTTATTTTCTATTACTTCTTGCTCAATATTTGTGGCTAAAATTACTTTTCTCATCATCATTAAAAAAACTTTTTATTGATTCTTTGTGCACTCCAATCCCACTTATCTCCCTGTCCCTCCCTATCTGCCCTCAGCCCTTTCAACCTGTCCCCCAAAGAAAACAAAAAGTAAAAATAATAAAAAATTAAAAATAAATAAAAAATAATAAAAAATAAAAAAAAATTTAAAAATTCATCCAGTAGAATCTTTGGCCTCCACAGCTTTGCTTGCAAATGTTCATTGCAATGTCTAGTTTGAGACCTCTGGCTTCTGCTATACTATCAGTACTGGATCCTCAGTAGGACTTCTCTCAGATAGCTTATTGTTGTCCTGTGTCATGGGGATCTGGCAGCTTTGGTTCTGCAGGACCAGCCCCTTCACATGCTCCAGCAGTTCCTAGATGGGGTAGATGTTGGGGTATCCTAACATCTTAAAGCACTGGATCTGGGCCTGAGTAGTAGTTGAATTGGTCAGCCCATCTGCTCTCCTGCACCCATGACACCAGGGCCAGCTCTCCTGCTTTGTCCAGGTAAGGGCCAGCTCTCCTGTCTACAGCAGCTGACAAGGGGCTGGATTGGTTGGCTTTCCAGAGTTGACATCTATATGTTTAGTTTATAAGTCAAAATAAATCAATAACTGTTAAATAAAGGATTCAGGAATGAGTAAATGAATCCCAAATGAAAGAAAAATGATCATGTCTTAGGATTTTTATTGCTATGAAGAGACACCATGACCATGGCAACTCTTAAGAAGGAAAACATTTAATCTAGGTGTCTTGCTTACAGTTCAGAGATTTAGTCCTGTAGGCAGAATTTTTTTGGCAGGACCACCAATCAGCTCTGTCCCACCAGCCAGCTCCCAAATAACCACACAAAGACTTATTATTAATTATAATTATTATTAATTATAAATGATTGGCTTATAGATTAGGCTTGTTACTAACTAGCTCTTGCAACATAAATTAACCCATATTTTTTATCTATGCTTTGCCATGTGGTGGTACCTTTTTTCCTTTTCCCCACACTCCCCCCTCCTCAACCCCCCTACCAAAAGTCCTGCTTAACCTTTTGTTGCCTATCTATTGGTTAGTCATTCAGCCCTTTACTAATTAATGAGAGTAATAGATACAAAAACATTTGTTCCACAGCACAGTCCATTATCATCATGGTGGGGCATGGTGGTGTACAGGCAGACACGATGCTAGAGAAGGAGCTGAGAGTTTTACATCTTGATATGAAAGCAACAGGAAGTGAATTGAGACAGTGGGCATGGCTTGAGCATATATGAGACCTCAAAGCCCACCCCCTCAGTGACACTCTTTCTTTAACAAGGCCACTTCAACTCCAACAAAGCCATACCTCTTAATAGTGCCATTCCCTTTGGTGGGCATTTTCTGTCAAACCACCACAGACCTTAAATATCAACAAATGGAACTGAGAACTAGCTACAGAGGAAAGGAGAATGTAAGTAAAAGAAACACATACTCAACCATAGAGGGAAGTGATTGTTTTGGCTTCACAGTTGGGTAGGCTTGCAGAAGTTACCATACAGACATGTATAATAACTTATTATTATATGGAGAATGATCAACATTTACATCAAAAGAGTTTTCTCCTCAGTGTTTTGTCCAGGGCAGCTTTCACCTCCTTGTTCCTCAGGCTGTAGATCAAGGGGTTGAGCATGGGGATCACTGTGGTGTAGAACACAGAAGCTACATTCTCCTGGGCCAGGGAACTGGCTGTGGAAGGCTTTAAGTACATGAATGCAGTGGATCCATAGAACAAGCCCACAGCAGCAAAGTGGGAGCTGCAGGTGCTGAAGGCTTTGGACCTGCCCTCAGTGGAGCTGATTCGAAGGATGCTGGACAGGATGAACGCATAAGAAATGAGTACTGTTAAGCTTGTGACAATAATATTGAATCCAGCTAAAAAGAAGACAGTCATCTCCACATCATAGGTACTAGAACAGGAGAGTTTCATGAGTGGGAGGATGTCACAGAAGTAGTGGCTGATGAGGTTCTCACAATAATGTAGTTTTAACATAAGGCCAGTCTCTATTGTTGAGCCAATGAGTCCCATGGCATAGACAAAAGCTACCAGCAGGAAGCAGAGGGCAGGAGACATGATGATGTTGTAAAGCAAGGGGCGGCAGATGGCCACATAGCGGTCATAGGCCATCACAGTGAGCATGTAACACTCAGCAATGACAAAAACAAGGAAGAAGTAGAGCTGTGACATGCACCCCCCATAGGAGATGAGGTTTCTTTGAGATACAAAGTTGATGAGCATTTTGGGGGTAATGACAGAGGAGTAGCAGAGATCCACAAGTGACAAGTTGCTGAGGAAGAAGTACATGGGGGTATGAAGATGTGTGTTGAGTCCAATCAAGGTGATCATGCCCAGGTTTCCCACCATGGTGAGCGTGTAGATCCCCAGGAAGAGGAGAAAGAGGGGCAGCTGGAGCTCTGGCCTGTTGGTTAACCCCCTGATGATGAACTCTGTCACCGTGGAGTGATTTTCTGCAGCCATTGTGTCTGGATGGGAGTCCTGTGGGGTGGGAGAGAAGGAGCTTGTGAGGGGCTGTCCTTGTTCTTGGAGCAGCTGGTTTTCTGCATTTGACACTTGCTGAGCTGCCCTGGCTATGACAGAGGCATCTTCTCCACATCCTTCTTCTTGCTGACAAAAGGACCAGTCTCTCGGGTTTCAGAGGTCTTGAAGCTTAGTACAAGGCAACATTCTCTATTTTTTACCACTGTCCTGCCATATTTGATGGGTAGTTGCATGTGTTATAGAGTCAACAAGTGCTTCCTAGCTAATTTGAATTATTATTATTTTTAGACTCCAGTATTGAAACACTGCACTATTTATCACTAATGTCAAATTAAGTATATTATAAATACACACACACACACACACATATGAAGAAGTATGGGTTATTATTGATAGTTATGCTACCTATTGAATTGAATTCTCATTTTTGAGATATCCTTTTTCTTTTCTTTCTTTTTCTTTTTTAGTTAGGTATTCCTATGTAGTCCATGTTATCCTTGAATTTGTGATGTCTGTTCCTCTTCTTTCTGCTTGTTGGCATTACAGGCATGTGCTGTCCTACCCAAATCCCAGAATAAGCATTGTTTCTGACATAATTATTAATTATCGACACCTAGTATCAGTTCTGTAAAAAGGAATTTTGTGTGTAGTATGTGTGACGTATGTTTGTGTGTGTGTGTGTGCGCGCGCACATGTGAAAGCCAGTAAAGAGCATTGGTTGTTTTTCTCTTTCTCACTTAACCCAAGTTTTTGATACAGTGTCCCTAACCCAACCTAAAGCTCAGGTTTGGCAGACAACTTGTGAGGTCCTATGATCCCTTTGTCTCCACATTCAGCGTTGGGCTTACAGATATTTGTACCTATGCTTGGCTTTTATGTGGATATTATGGATTCAAACTCAGGCTTACTTGCTTGCCCAGGAAATGCTCAGTTAGCCTTGTAACTGTTAAAGGTGCTGAGTGGGGGAAAATGTGGGTTTAGAAAAGGATTTATATTCTTCTTTCAACAGTGAGAAGGCTCTGCTGCTGGAGCAGTTGTATTTCATAGTGAGTCATATGCTGTGCCTGACCCAAGACCCACTAATATTTGCTGACTTACCTCTGCTTTCCCCTTGTCATGAGCCTCTCCCCTCTCCCTCCACTTTAAGCCTTATAATTATCATGGCTCTATGCCAAGAAATACATGCTGTTAGCATGTGCATAGCAAAGAAAAATTACTAATGCTATGATTAGTAGTTATTGCTCAATAACATAAAAATTCTAAGTGTTCAGTAAGTTATTCATTATATAATAGTAAGATGCAGAGTGGTCCTAAAACTGACCCTAAAATACTTTGTCTCCACTAAACTGGTACAGATTTTCTGTGTCATTTTGTTGCTACTTGGTAAAATAATTTAAATTTTGATTACATATTTTCTTTACAGTGTATACACAGTATATATACATTACAGTAAATCAGAAATATAGCTAAGCAAAAAACATAATAAACTTGACATTTTTCTGCTAATGGAGGCTAACACTGTGCTGCCATACTTAGGCTGATGGTAACATTTTGTCACTTAATTTTTATGTAGCTTTTTAAAATGATGGTTTAATGTGTTCTTACTATAGTAATAACTGGCATCAACTGTACTTCTTTTAAAAATTGTGTGTGTGTGTGTGTGTGTGTGTGTGTGTGTGCATGCAACTTGCAGGATTTGCTTCTCTCCCTCTACCATGCACATTCCAGGGATCAAACTCTAGCTGTCAGGTTTGGCCTTATCTACAGAGTCAGGTGACTTTATTTCTCTTAATTATAAGAGAATCTTTAAAATCTTTGGCATCTGCTTTAAGTATCAGAACATCTGCATTACATTGTAGGGTTTAAATAATGAATTAGTGATAGAAAGGTGCTTAACTGACATTAAATAGTGATATATCAAAGATGGGTGTGATTTTGAATATTCTTTTTACTTACCACAGAATAATTTTTATATAGATGACAAGTAATTAAAAACATTACAAATCCCCCTTTATCCAATCTCTAATAAATATGATAAGAAACATTCAGTAACCATTAGCATAGATCAAAATGCTTTTCAAATCTGAACAGAGTGAATATTATTTACCCAGGGCAGTGTCCATGGGAATACTACCTTGTAGAATGAGCCCAAGCGGCCTTTTTTTTTTCCCCCCACTTATGTTATCTTCTTCTTCAGCTTTTTATTCTTCCTCGGCTTCCCCCACCACAGATTCTTGAGACAAGATGTCAGTCTGCAGCCCTGGTTGACCTTCAGCTTGCAGATCTTCCTGTCTTAGCTGGCCAGGTACTGAAAGTGCAGGTGCCTGTGTGAGCTACCAGTTCCAGCTTCAGCCTTCTAATAAGATAAAAAGCCAGCTAGAACAACACATTCCTCATGAGTTACTATGGGTCCTAACTGTTATCAAGCTTTCAGAGGATCAGAGTTGTTCTGGAAGTGAGAACAATACACAGAGAACAAAGCATTTAAAACTGAAGGCCAATATATGCTCATAAATTGCCTGAACTATGAACAAGAGCCCGCAAGAGAAAAAAAAATTCTCATATAGGTTTTAGGCACGCAACTGAATACCTGTGTTGAAGGGAAGGGAGACAGTGTCTTCTAGACACTGGTTTCAACACTCAGTAAATTCTAGAAGAACACAGATGCGTATCCATCGTGAAATTTAACACAAAGGGCCCAGTCCAGTCATGAAACAAAGATTGCCATTTGGAAAGGTGATATGGTGTGACTGAGAGCTGGGAGTTCTGTTTACATATATGTGTGTACCATCTCCTGGGATGTAGTCACTCTGGAGTCCATGATTGTCCCTAAACTAACAATTAGTTCTTGTTTTCTCTTGTTCGGTGAATCGTGTTTTATTTCCCAGGTGTGTTCATTTTTCTTTATTCTGTAGAGCCATCTTGAAGTTTCAGAAACTTAGAATATAATGGGAGAATGAACAATTTAGTGCCATTAGCCCTGTTACCACCACCACACCACCACCACTACCACCTCCACCCTCACCCTCACCACCACCCACCCTCACCACCACCACCTCCACCACCACCACTACCACCACCACCACCACCACCACCTTCACCACCACCACCACCTCCACCACCACCACTACCACCTCCACCCTCACCATCCTCACCATCATCACCTCCACCCTCACCATCACCACCCACCATCACCACCACCATTACCACATCCACCCTCACCCTCACCACCACCACCTCCACCACCACCACCATCACCACCACCACTACCTCCACCACCACCACTACCACCACCACCCTCACCCTCACCACCCTCACCACCTCCACCCTCACTCTCACCACCCTCACCACCTCCACCCTCACCCTCACCACCCTCACCACCTCCACCCTCACCCTCACCACCACCACCACCACCACCATCTCCACCACCACCATCTCCACCACCACCACTACCACCACCACCCTCACCACCCTCACTACCCTCACCACCACCCTCATCACCACCACTACCACCCTCACCAAAATCCTCACCACCCCCTCACCATCCCCCCATGCTCACCACCCTCACCACCCCCATCATCATCACCATTGTGACCACCATCAAAACCTTCACTATCACTGTCATCATCATTATCATCATCTTCATCTCCATAGGCACCCCAGTAACTACCAGCAACATCATTCTCAGTGCCATGATGATTACTATTCATTGTTAGTAGTTTATCATGATGCATCACGAGCTAGCCTTGAAATGTTAGTTTTAAAGAGTTTTGTTGGAAAGAATTCTGCCAAGTGAGGCAACTCAGGCCTAGAAAAACAAATGATGCACATTATCTCTCAAATTCGACTTGTGACTTCTCTGTTTTGCAGGTTTAACTTGGAGCACAAGTAGAAGCCTGTTGCTAAAATTCCTTCCCGGGGGAGAGTAACATCTTTTAAAACAACCGTACTCAGTCAGAATATTGACATCAGTATAACCTGTTAATTTTATTCAGAGTTCTCCAGTTTTACCCACACTCATTTTGGTGGTGATTTCTGTGCTATCTATTCAACAGAATAGGTTCTTGTATCTACTATCACAGTTGAGATAAAAACATACAATATATTTTTCTAATTTTACAATGATTCAGTTTCCTAGTATCCTTCTCAGGTGGCTATTTTTCTTTTGTATCCTTATAAATTCCCTAGTGTGAACACATTGAATGGCGTTCAATCCAATACAATTATTATGCTTTTGTTATCTAAGTTATATTTTTATGTTTTACATTTTATTTTCATTATTTTAAATTGTGTATGTGTCTTTTTTGGTATGTTCATGTGAGCAGAGATATTTTTGGAGGCAAAGGCAACAGATTATCTCTTGGAGCTTGAGTTACAGGTAGTTGTGTGCTGGGAACCAAACTCAGGTGCTCTGTAAGAGCAGGGCATACTCTTAACCAGCCAGCCATCTCTCCAGGCATTAAAGTTTTCTATATTTGGTTTCTGGACTTCTCAGTTCTGAACTTAATTATAGTAGTCTCTAATACCTTCTTTGCCATATGGTATGGCAAAATGTTGTGATTTATCACACTCTTTTCATTCTTCAGAGCTGAGTCATTCATTTCTCCAAGAAACTTGATTCTTTCAGTGGGGAAATGACACTTCAGGAATGTAAACCTGGTGCCAGAGGCTCACTGCTTCTGGAACATCACTGCTTCTGGGTCTTTTCTGACAGTTAAGAAATCAAAGGGTCTCTTGTTTCCCTCTGTCTGTTCTCTGCACTTTCCCCTTGCATCCTTCTTAAAAAAATAAGTCCACCAAGTTTACTAGAATGTTTTTATTGTTCTTTCTGGGACAGTTTTCTTAAGTGTGGTGTTTCTTCTCAAAGTGTAACCTTGTGTCCCCTAATCACATTAAAAACAATGCCAGAGGCACCAAAACGTGTCAGCATCTTTTTAAAGAAAGAAAACAAAGTACTTCCCTTTGGATTAATTTGACTGACAGCAAGTCCAAGTCTGAGCTCCCTACTTATCTCTCTGTGTCTTCTGTCTGTCTGTAGTTTGTGGTTTCTGGCTTGTCTGTTGTGAATCTGTCTGAATCATTCACATTGCTTGCGTCTGTGTCTTGTTCATGCTCACCTGAGGTCTAACTGACCCTAACACAGGCCTTTACTCTGTCTTTGTTGAACGGCACAGAGAGCTTCACATGGGGAAGGAACGAAGGGTACTTTACAGAAATACATAACAGAGTTTTGCAAGAGAGTAAGTTATTTACACCAATTGACTCAATATGTATTGCAAACATATTCTTAGCAAGAAATATCCATACCTGAAATTACTTATACTCAGAACATATAAAGAAATCTTTTAGAAGTCCATAATTAAAAAAAAACACAAACGACTCAATCAAAACCAAGCCATATTTAATAATGGTTATTCTATACAGGAAAATACCAAATGCAGGGAATTTGGTATCCCATCGGTGGAAATGAAATCAGAACCAAATCCATAGAGTATGTTCTTTCCATGATAATATATCGCCTCATACATTTTTCTTTCTTTCTTTCTTCTTTTTTTTTCAAGACAGGGTTTTTCTGTGTATCCCTGGCTGTCCTGGAACTCACTCTGTAGACCAGGCTGACCTTGAACTCAGAGATCCGCCTGCCTCTGCCTCCTGAGTGCTGGGATTAAAGGTGTGCATCACCACTGCTTGGCTTGCCTCATAATTTTAGCTAGTTATCAGAATAAAGTTCTGGAGAGAAGACTTTGTAAAGTTGTGGAACACGCTGTCCAGGAAGGTCTTTGTAAACTATATCTGGTTCAGAAAACTCTTAAAACTTAATAATATCCACAAATTCCCTCCCAAGATTCTACCAACAGTAAAAGTTGCTGAAGAAAGAAGACTTTGCAATATGAAAACACTGAACTTCAGGGATACAGCTTTTGTACATCATCATCCATGCTTGGAGTAGAGTATTTTGTGATTCAGCTATCTTAGAGTTAGACACGGGGATATAAGTACCCTATTGAATTTACTGGCTCACTAACCTAGACTCTATCTATCTATCTGTCTGTCTGTCTATCTATCTATCTATCTATCTATCTATCTATCTATCTATCTATCTATCTATCTATCTTATCTATCTATTGTTGTGGAGTATTAAGATGTGTTGCATTCATTTGTACTGTGGAATATTTCTTTAATGATGCAAAGATATATTGCATTCTTTTATGTTGCATTTGTTTAACTCCATAAAGCTGTATTACTTTGCCTGCCTAAAACATTTGATTAGTCCAATAAAGAGCTGAATGATCAATAGATAGGCAGGAGAGAGAAATAGGCAGGGCTGGCAGGCAGAGAGAATAAATAGGAGGAGAAATCTAGGCTAGAAAAGAGGGAAGAGAGAGGAACAAGAAAAGGAGAAGGAGAGGAGGACACCAGGGGCCAGCCACCCAGCCACCCAGGCAGCCATGGAATAAGAAGGAAAGAAAGATATATAGAACATAGAAAGATAAAAAGCCCAGAGACAAAGCATAGTTAAAGAGAAACGGGATAATTTGTTAGAAAAGCTGGCTAGAAACAAGCCAAGCTAGTCTGGGAATTTATAAGTAAGAATAAGTCTCTGTGTATTTATTTGGGAGCTGTGTGACAGGCTCCCATAGAGCTAAAGAAAAAAACAAACAAACAAAAAAACCAACTGCAATCTATTATCTATCTATTATCATCTATCTATCAAGACAGTGTCTCACATATACCAGGCTGCCACAAAACTTTCTCTGTTGCCAAGGACGACCTTGAACTTCTGATTCTTCTACTTTTACCTTCTCAGTGCTGGGGTCACAGACATGTACCATCATACCCAGTTTATTTGGTGCTGGGACTCTAATCCAGGGCTTTGTGTTTGATAGACAAGCAGTTTTTCAAAAATTTGAGGAAAGAGTGAATAGTAAAGGAATGATGTAATTCAAGGTCATACCCAGTCTTTCCTCTTGACAGCTCTACGATATAGTTATCCTTTCACCTTTGAAATGTTCTCCTCCTTTGGTACCTGCAAAACTTATTTTATTCCCCAATTATTTGCTAAATTGAGGACTTGTTGAGGCTATGTGCAGTGCTGAAAAATACCTTTAAGATTCCTATAGTTATTCCTGTTCTTCACCTGGGGGTGTTGGATCATTGTTAAGCATGCTACTAAACTTAATACTTTGTTTTACTTCTGAAAGGCACTTTTAGATGTTGCATATGTCTTTTAAATGCTTCTGTCGATCGATTTCCCTTCCTGTGTGCTTTTAGGATGCCCTCAACCCTTGAATTTCAATTATTGTCTCTTTAAAGACATGTGTTTAGAGCAAGTTATTATTGCTCTGCTTCCTGCATTATCTTTGTGTTGTTAATTCTCCAATAAGCATCTCTTTCTTCTCTACCATGGTCTGACCTTACATTGTCCTCTTCTTTCTGATCTTTGCCTTTAAGATGTTATAATAGCAGCTGGGCAGTGGTGGTGCATGCCTTTAATCCCAGCACTCGGGAGGCAGAGGCAGGCAGATCTCTGTGAGTTTGAGGTCAGCCTGGACTACAGAGTGAGTTCCAGGAAAGGCACAAAGCTACATAGAGAAACCCTGTCTCGAAAAACCAAAAAAAAAAAAAAAAAAAAAAAAAAAAAAGATGTTATAGTAGCACTTAATGGTCTTATCTAAAATGTTGCTAATTGCTTTCTTCAGTCTTATTTCTCATTTATGTCATATTCCTGCTTTTCTGGGCCTCAAACCTTAGTCAAATTTGATTTGTGCTTTTCTTATCAATCTCTATTTTACCATTGGGACATCAATACATATCAACTGTTCCATTACTGTGTCTTCTGCACCATTCACCTCTTTCTGTATTTATTGCTATGGGAAGTCTTCTGGTTGTTCTCCCTGTCTGCCCTTTCCTCCCTCTCAGCCTGTTTTGACATTACCATCTATATAAAACATCACTGCTATTAAGGAAGACAGATCTGAGTGCTAATATTATTTAATCAATTCTTTTTGCCTTCTAAGTGCTATAATCAGCACCATTTCTTCACCCTTTGAAATACGATTATTATTAGTTTTAAGATTAGAGATTGAAGTTCAGGGAGAGGTTGAACACCTACTAAGGTCACATATTTAGTAATAGACAAAGCCAAGGCTTATACTGAAGTTAGTTCACAGTTTGAATGCTGAGGGACATCATAATTTGTGATTCACTATTATTACTAATAAATTTGTTAGAATGACAGTCATTAACTTGACTGTTCCAGGCAAGTTGACAAGTGGTCACCTTATTGATACTATGCTGTAGCTCCTTTTCCATGGCTATATTCACTTAGATATGTGGGAAAGATTGAAGAATTACCTTCTTTTAATTTTTTTTTTTCAAAAACTAACACAGCAACATTAGGCTTCATTATGACATTTTCAAATTTGTTTTTGTTGTCTCCCTTCCCACACCAAATGCTTCTCCGTTTCCTTTTATACCCTTATACACATCTTTTCCATGTTATTGCATGTATTCTATTAACTTCTATTATGTCAAGACCTCATTTCCCCTCTCATGGCTCCCTTTCTGGTTTCATGACCTATACCCACAGCCGTACCTACACACAGATGACACAGACACACACAGAGAGACACGTGCACACTCCAACAGAACATTATAGCTAGAATTTGCATATGAAAGATAACGTGCAGATAATACTAGTTTAGGTGACCTTACATAACATGATAATTTACAAATTTATCTTTTCTTCTGCAAATTTTTTTTTTTTTTTTTGGTTTTTCGAGACAGGGTTTCTCGGTGTAGCTTTGTGCCTTTCCTGGATCTGTAGACCAGGCTGGCTTTGAACTCACAGAGATCCACCTGCCTCTGCCTCCCGAGCGCTGGGATTAAAGGCGTGCGCCACCACCGCCCGGCATTCTTCTGCAAATTTTACTTTTCTTTATGACTGAATAAAACTACGTTGTGTATTTGTACCACACTTTCATTACCTATTGATGGATGTACATGCAGATTCTAGTATTTTCTTGCTGTTGTAAATAGAACATCAATAAACATGGCTATGCAAGTACCTTTGCAGTAGAATGTAGAGTCCTTTAGGCATATGTCTTGTTTGGTGTTTTATTGTTGTGAAGAGACACCATGGCCATGATAACTCTTATAAAAGAAAGCATTTAATGGGGTTTGCTTACAGTTTCAGAGGTTTAGCCCACTATCCTCATGGTGGGGAGCATGGCAGCACACAGGCAGACATGGTAGCTGTAAGTTCTACGTCCATATCCAAAGGCAGCAGGAAGAGAAAGGGGGGTAGGGTATTTAGCTCAGTGGTAGAGTGCTTGCCTAGCAAGCACAAGGCCCTGGGTTCAGTCCTCAGCTCTGGAAAATTAAAAAAAAAAAAAAAAAGAGAAAGAGGTCTTGGGCCTGGTTTGGGCCCTTGAAAGCTCAAAGCCCACTTCCAGTGACACACTTCCTCCAACAAAGCCATGCCTCCTAACTGTCTCAAACAGCGCTATTCCCTGGTGACCAACCATTCTAGTCTACGAGCCTATGGGGCCATTCTTACTTAAACCATTGCAGCGAATGCCCAGGAGTGGCATATCTGGGCCATATGGTAGTTTTATTTTTAAGTTTTGGAGTTTTCCACACTAATTTCCATAGTGGGCACTGCTGGGGATGTCTTTCTGTATGCTGTGAGTATTGCTCTTATTGATTGATAAATAAAATGCTGATTGGCCAGTAGCTAGGCAGGAAGTATAGTATAGGCCGGATAAGGAGAGAGGAGAATTATGGGAAGGGAAAGGCTGAGTCAGCAGATGCTGCCAGCCGCTGCTGCCATGAGAAGCAAGATGTAAAATACCAGTAAGCCACAAGCCATGTGGCAACTTATAGATTAATAGAAATGGGTTAATTTAAGATATAAGAGCTAGATAAAAGAATCCTGCCACGGCAACACAGATTATAAGTAATATAAGTCTCTGTGTTTTTACTTGAGTCTGAGCAGCTGCAGGCCCGAGCAGGACTGGAGAAAACTCCAGATACAAGGCACGTCAGTTTACATCCACCAGCAGTGAACAGAGCTATTTCTTCCCTCTCCTCCTCATCACTATTTATTGTCTTTTGTTTTCTTGATGGTAGCCATTCTGCCTAGGGCAAGGTGGAATCCCAGAGTAGTTTTATTTGAATTTCCCTGATGGATAAGGATGTTGAAAGCCTTTACAATATTTAAAAAAGTTGTCCTCTTCTCTCCACATATTGACTGTGCTAGACAGGTGTGTGCATGCACGTGTGTGTTTGTGTACATGCACACAACAAATAAATGTGATAAAATGTATTCATTGACCATTTGCATTTCATTTTTTTGAGAACTATTTGTTAAATTTACTGACACATTTATTAATTGGAAGTTTCAATTTTCTCTGTGTTTACTTTTACAGTTCTTTGTATATCCTATAAATTAACATCTAGCTCTCTTAGCATCCTCTGGCCTTTACTTCTCTAATAGGCTCTCCTGCCATTTGCTTGGGATATATACTTTATTATGCACGGTTTCCACTAAAGAAAAGTTGGGGTGGCTACAGTAGTGGCCATAATTTGATTATTCTTATATCATCTGCTGTTCGCAATTTGCAAATAGTTGCTTTGTGTTTTGTTGTTGTTCTTACATTGCTTGTGCTTGGAGAAGGTACTACAGTAGCTGTTCCATCACGAGTAATCTGATGTTGGAGGTGTGAAATATGCTGTACATTTTTATGACTTTTACCTTGTATTCCAGTCAAACCAGAGGTCATATGGGTTCATGGAGAAGGAGAGATCAGAAACAGAGAGACTTAAAGTAGATCTGTCACTTCAAGCGATCATCTTCCCTTCTAGGAACTGAACACTTGTCTTCATGAGAAGAGAGTAGCTGTTAATTGTGTGAATCCCTAAGTTGCTGGTGCTGAAAATACTTAGAAATATTGGAAGGATACTGTGGCCACACTCCCACCCGGAGATTCTGATTGTTGGCCCAGACTTTCTTAAGACTCACTCTAGGCATTTGTAGTGAGCAGCCAGGTTTGAAAACCAGAGCGAACGACAACCTCTCCAGAGGTTTAGGAAGACAGAGCATAGACAAAGGAAGGTGAAGGCAGAGGTGGGAGGTTGGGTGTAGAAGACAAAAAAGACAAAGGCAAACCAAAGAGGCAGCTGGGAGATGTGCTCAAAGAGAGTGGAGGAAGGTAGAGACAGCCAGGGCACTTTGACACGCTAGTAACTTAGAGAGAGGCTGCTTTGGAGAGCCGTCCTGCTACCCTGAGGATTTGTTTTTTTGTTATCATTAGACTTACTTAAATGAGATTGCAAGTCTTGTTGATTTCTGATTAATATTAATTCCTGGAATGAATTGAAATTTGAATAAACCTTTCAATATGCTGAAGTATAACAGCCCTGCAAAACTTTCTCAACTGTACTCACTTCTACTAAAATCATTGGGCATTATTTGTCATTTTTTTTTTTGTTTGATTTTTTGAGACAGGGTTTCTCTGTGTAGCTTTGGAGCCTGTCTTGGAAGTCACTCTGTAGACCAGGCTGGCCTCGAACTCACAGAGATCTGCCTGCCTCTGCCTCCCAAGTGTTGATATTAAAGGCGTCTGCCACCACCGCCCGGCTACTATTTGTCGTTTTTAAAGACACTGCCTTATGGGGTTCAGTGGGTCCCATAAGGAAGTTGATCTGATGATTAGGATAAGGATTTTGAATTGGGCAGGCTTGGATATGATTGTGGGCTTTGAAACACGCTATCCCTCTTGCAGAGGTCCAGACTTCAGCAATGGAAGCAAGAGCTGTGATAAGGAAGGAATAAATGATTTTTAAAAAATTTTATTTCTTTCACTATTTTGAGATTATAATATTATCACATCATTTCCCCCTTCCCTTTCCTCCCTGTAAACCTTTCCATATACCTCTCCATGCTCAAATTCATGTCCTCCTTTTCATTGATTTTTGTTATTCACACACATATATATGTACATATATTCTTAAATACATAAGTACAAAAATTGATATGTTTTTGAGTTTTGGGATCTTGGCAGCCAAGATTTAGTGTACGGACACAGTATTAAGTACCTTACAGGGAATTTAAGAAGTAGCAATTGTTTTCACAATATTTTTTCCTTGAATACTAATGGGTAACTATTAGCTGAGGAAAAAAAAAACAAATTATCACTTCTACAGGAAACAAACATTTTTGTTTCCTTTGGGAAGGTAACTCTGAGGAAATGATCCTGAGGGAGACTCTGTCTTCATAATCAGGCCACTGAAATCCGCAAATGAAAATGACTGTTTATTCTCCTCTTACCACGGGTCAGGACAGGAGCTGCATTCCTTCCAGGAAGCTAGAAGGACTGTTTGACAAATTAACAGTTGACAGTCAAGGATTTCAGTACAAAGAGAATTATACTACAAATCCAAGATTCTGAGCTCTGGCCTGGGAAAGGAGGTCTGGAGCTCCAAGCTGTTGTCTTCTGTCCTCCAAGTCTTTATCTTCCCCAGAACACTTCGGAGGAGAGACAGTAGGCAGAACATCCCTGCTGCAAGTAAAGGAAGGTACCTGCCTGTGTGATCCTGACCAGTCGTGAAACACAGGTTATAAATGCAGACTGTGGGTAGGACTGCTGGAGCTCCCCTTCTGCCTGAAGTCTGGAGGGTCTGTGACTTTGGGTATTTCATAGCTGCACTTACCTGAGCTGTAAAATGAGGATAATAGTATGGCCACATATTCTTAGAGCTTCTCACAGTACCCCCTAAATAAGTGTTAGTGTATAATGCTATTATTATTCACCCTTCATGCAGTTGAGCTAAGAGATTGTGAAGCCTGACGCCACGTTTTCACGAGGCAGACTGAGACACTGTCATAGCTCTGGTGGCATCTGCCTGTCAGGATTCACCCAAGGGAAGAGGCTCATGGTTTAGCAACTTGTACAGAGATAGGAGAGGGGAGGATATAGCGAATTGACTGACTTCAGAGTCTAAAAGACACCCACTCTGTTTAATATTCCTCTCTTGGACACCACCTGCCCTCATTCTGGAGGGGAAGTGTAGGTAGAGTCACTTGGCAGTTCATTTCTAGTGGGAAATGGTAAAAACCTTCCGTCCTTCATCCCCCCTCCTCTCTGGATCCCCTTTCAAAGACAGGGTAGATTTGTGAGGACGGTGATGATGTTTCTTTCTCTTCATTGGTCCTCTTCTCTGTCACACAGGCTTCCCTTCTGAGAAGAATGACTACCAAGAATTCCTCTGTGACACAGTTCATCCTTGCAGGCCTGACAGACCAGCCAGGACTCCGCATGCCCCTCTTCTTCCTGTTCTTAGGTTTCTACATGGTCACTATGGTGGGGAACCTGGGTTTGATCTCCCTGATAGGGCTGAACCCTCACTTGTACACCCCCATGTACTTCTTTCTCTTCAATCTCTCCTTAATAGATTCCTGCTACTCCTCCACCATCATTCCCAAAATGCTGATGAGTTTTGTTTCAAAGAAGAACATCATCTCACACTCAGGGTGTATGACTCAGCTCTTTTTCTTCTGTTTCTTTGTTGTCTCTGAGTCCTTCATTCTGTCAGCCATGGCATATGACCGTTATGTTGCCATCTGTAACCCTCTGATGTACAACGTGACCATGTCTCCCCAAGTGTGTTTACTGCTTTTGCTGGGTGTGTATGTGATGGGCTTCTCTGGAGGCATGGCCCACACGGGAAACATAATGAATCTGACCTTCTGTGCTGACAACCTTGTCAATCACTTCATGTGTGACATCCTTCCCCTTCTGGAGCTGTCCTGCAACAGCACCTTCACAAATGAGCTGGTAGTCTTCATTGTCGTGGCCTTTGATATCGGTGTGCCCATTGCTACCATCTTCATTTCTTATGCCCTCATCCTCTCCAGCATTCTCCGCATGCATTCCACAGAGGGCAGGTCCAAAGCCTTCAGCACCTGCAGCTCCCACATGATTGTGGTCTGTCTTTTCTTTGGTTCTGGGGCTTTCATGTACCTCAAGCCACCTTCCATTTTGCCCCTTGACCAAGGGAAAGTGTCTTCCTTGTTCTATACCATTGTGGTGCCCATGTTGAACCCTCTGATCTATAGCTTGAGAAATAAGGATGTCAAGGTTGCTCTGAGGAAAACTCTTGTCAGGAGAGTATTTTCTTAACAGAGGAGCAGAGTTAGAACTGCAGTGGGGTGACTGGTCAATGAGCAGTATTCACATGGAAAGGGCTGTGTTTGGATAAGAAGATGCAAGTTTGCAATGAGGGGTTCGAGGTCTAGTTGTTTTTCTTCTTGTACAAGAAGAGAAGTTTATGGCTCTAGGGAGTGAACCTAGGTCTTTAGGAAAGCTGGGCAATTGTGCTCCACCACACAGCTACGTTCAGTCCAGAAACAGCATTTCAAATCATATTTGAGCAAGATTTAAACACAACTCTCTTTCTGATCCCTTTTTATGCCTTTAGTATTCTAATATTTCTTTTTTTAAATGAGAAAATGTACTTATTTATTGAAAATGCTCAAATATATTATTAGGTGTTATTTTCTCTTTCAGTCATAAACTTTGTTATTCTGTAACTTACAAATATTGAGGAAAATAACAATATTCCACAGTGTTAGCATAGCTAGGGTTCACAGCCTGTGTCCAACAAGCCGGGCTCTGTAATTTATCCAATTTTTAATTTTATGCAATTATTTATAGTCACAGACCATTTATTCTTGAATGGGCCTTATAAATTATTTATCCTAGTCTCATTTAACTCATATTTAACAGATACTGGAGACTTAGGAATATATTGTTATGCAAGCATAACAAATAATTATCAAAAATAAACTCATATCCATAAAGTTGAATTCATGTCTTTTTATGGTTTTTCTTTATGCTGTCACATTTCTTGTCACATTACTCCTTCATGATTTCCTTTTGTTAATAACAATTTTCAAATTATTTTACTTATTTAAGTTAAAATATAATTATGTCTTTCCCCCATTCTCTTTCCTCCCTCTGGCCCGTCTCATGCACCCATTTATTCTTTCAAATTCATGACCAGTTTTTCTTTTTTTTTTATTAAGGAATTTTAAAATTAATTTTACAAACCAATAACAGATTCTTCATCCTCCCTCCTCCCACCCCTCCCATCTTCCCTCTCCAACTCACCCCCATTCCCTCTTCCAATAAGGCAAGGTCTGGAGAAAGTGCTCAGAGGTTAAGAGCACTGGTTGTTCTTCCAGAGGTTATGAGTTCAATTCTCAGCAACCACATGGTGGCCCACAACCATCTATAATGAGATCTTGTGCCCTCTCCTGGTATGCAGGTGAACACTGTTTTTCTTTAATTATTACATATTACAAAGTACAAAAAATGTAAGTTAATTAGTCTGTATAATATGATCTGTAGGTATATGGTATATGATCTCAGTGTGATACAGCCTGAGAGATCAGCTCTCAGGTCTGCACTCAGGGTTGCAAAGAGAATGCTTTCAGAGTAGCAGGACTTTAGGAGACTTTTTTACCTGAGGGTCTGTAGGAATAAGTTTCTATCTATCTGAGGGAATAAGATTCACATATGTGTTGACAGTCATTTTCTTTATTTTTCATCAGCTCCAATTTTCTAGCTCCTTTGCTCTACATGGCTACATGCACATTTTTACAACAAGCTTTTGGCTGAGACAAAGGCTCTTTCTCATGGTCATAATGCATTCCTTGAGTAAATGATAAGGAGAGGAGCCATTTACCATGGCAACGCATAGGTGGGGACATGGTGCTTGGCACTTTCCTGGGCAATGGCCGCTGGTCTGTGTTATCCGCCAGACTTTTAGCAAGTGAATAATTGACATAGTATTTTAGGTTACTTTGTGCTAATAACCTTGGTTCTACAATTAGATTTCTAGGAATTTGTCCTTGTGTAATTTCTGTGGAGGTTAATCTTATGAGGCCTTTGCAGAGGCGTTTAGTTTAGTTTGTAATAGCTCTAAGGTTATGAGTCAGCTAATTGTACATAGCTTGTCTTAGACTGGGGACAAGTTGTTGTTTTCTTATGTTAGTCTGAGTAAAGAAATAAAAACGGCTTCTAAGTGTCTTATAGTCCTCATGGAACAATAGATCTAGTTATGAAGAATATTCTAGTATATTTCTATTCATCAAAATTATACAGCTTAATAAGAAGTCATCTTCCTGACCATTCACAGACATATGTGCCCATAAAATGAGATGTAATCATGAGATTACATGTACATAGTACATGAAAATGTATGGTAATGGGGAGAGTCCACCAACTATTTTTGTACATGTGAAATTACAGAAGCAACAATATTCAGAGTCTATGGTCCGTAAGGCTTGCTTGACAGGGTTCCTCCATCAGAGAATTACTCACCTGGTGGGTTGACATCTGAATTATCAATTGCCATCTGCTGTATTTATGTTATGGCCTGTGACATTAGTGTCAACTCCTTGGTAAGATTTCTTTTTAAAAACATAGTAATACATTAAAATTTGATTCTACTTACAATAATGTAATGTAACTTCTTAAAAAGGCAATTTTAGGGGCAGTGGTAGAGATGACTCACTGATTAAGAGCACTTGGTGCTCTTTTAGAGGACCTGCACACAGTTTTGAGCACCCAGGTTGGGTAGGTTGCAGCTGCCTGTAGCTCTAGCTCTAGAGGATCCAACACCTTCCTCTGGCTTGCAAGTGCATCTTACACACATCCCCCCTTCTTTCTCTGTCTCTGTCTCTCTCCCTCCCTCCCTCCCTTCCTCTCCCTCCCTCCCTCCCTTCCTCTCCCTCCCTCTCTCTCTCTCTTTCTCTCTCTCTCTCTCTCTCTCTCTCTCTCTCTCTCTCTCTCTCTCTCTCTCTCTCTCTCACACACACACACACACACACACACACATTCACACACATTAAATTTTTTTTTTAAAAATCAAGCAAATTTTCAATACTGCATTTTAGATAGAAAAAGAAAAATTTCCTTGTTTTTAGCCAAGTGACAATGGAAACATGACTGTATTATGTGTTTGTCATTGACTTAAGAGAGGTCATGTGTGGAACACAGTAACTTCAGTCTCATGCATTAGGACTCGTAGGGTCTTAATTGTTATAAAGATGCTGAAAATAAAGTTATATAGATTTAAAGACAAATGAGCACAATTTAGAGCTTTTTGGGTGTAGACTTGAGTATTTAAGCTTTGATGGAAAAAGCTGTGACTCAGGATAAACAACTGATTCAGAGATAAGAGGACAATGAATAATTTTGGGGGATGCAGTTATTAATTAAGACAACATAAAAAAGATGCTTATTAGAAGTACATACTAACCCAATTAGTATCTTAGTTTTTCATTTTCAGCATTTTTATTAAACATTTTCAGTGCTATGGTAGGAAGACTTATGTGAGAATCCAAAGTACTAGATGGCTAGAAATATGAATTAAAAAAACAATGAACATTGATGCAAAAATACTCAGTAAAATACTCACAAACTAAATCCATGAACACATCAAAAAGATCATCCACCATGATCAAGTAGACTTCATCCCAGAGATGCAGGGATGGTTCAACATATGAAAATCAATCAATGTTATCCACCATATAAATTAACTGAAAGATAAAACCCACATTATCATCTCATTAGATGCTGAGAAAGCCTTTGACAAAATGTAAAACCCCTTCATGATAAAAGTCTTGGAGAGATCAGGGATACAAGGAACATATCTAAATATAACAAAAGCAATATATAGTGAGCCAACAGCCAACATCAAATTGAATGGAAAGAAACTCAAAGCAATTCCACTAAAATTAGGAACAAGACAAACTGTCCACTTTCCATATCTATTCAATATAGTACTTGAAGTTCTAGCTAGAGCAATAAGACAACAAAAGGAGATCAAAGGGGATACAAATTGGAAAAGAAGAAGTCAACACCTGGGGCAGGTGGAAGAATTGGCTCTGTGGCCATAAGAGCAGGAGAGCTGTTCCTGACCCCCACCAGCTGCAATACTCAGGAGAGCAGGCCCCGCATCTCCCGCATCTCCCAAGGACAGCACAATTGAGCCAACCCTGTTCACACAGGTGTGGGTGAGCCAGCCCCCAAATTGTGAGCTTGGGAAAGAAGTCCCCATTTCTCATCTGTCTTGTGGTGACATGGGTAGGGTAATGGTGGCCCCCATCAATGTCTCAGGCAGGTGGGAGAGCAGACCCTGTGATTATAAGAGTGGGAGAGCCATCCCTGACCCCCACCAGCTGCAGCACTCAGGAGAGCAGGCCCTGCACCTAGCCAGGGGAGCACAACAGAGTCAACTCTGTTAGTGCAGGTGTGGGTGAGCCAGCCCCGAAGTAGTAAGCACGGGTGAGCTGTCCCCATTTCTCATCTGGTGGACAAACCCTACAACTGCTTAGGTCCAGACCCAAGGTTATGACTTGGCCTGTCCCACCATCCACCTCATCTATGATCTTCTAGAGCACATGAAGGAACCTGACCCATAGAACCAAAGCTGCAGGATCTCCACAACACGGGTCAACAACAGGATACCCAGGAAGAGTCCTACTGAGGGCCCAGTGTCAATAGCATAGAAACCAGAGGCCTGGAAACCAGAAAAATGACTCTTTGCAATGAATACTTGTAAGTAAAGATACATGGACAAAGGGGTTTATGATGTGATTCACTGTGTCACACTGTAGCTTCAATAACGAGATTTATAATTTAATTTTTTCTTTTTTTCTCTTAAATTTTGTTTTATTGGGGAGGGTGCAGGGGCAGAGGGCAGATGTGAAGGAAAGGAGAAATGAATGGGATCAAGATACATGATGTAAAAGAATAAATAAATAAAAGGAAAAGTCAAAGTATTGGTGTTTGCAGATGACATGATAGTATATATAAATGACCCCAAAAATTCTACCTAGGAACTCCTATAGCTGATAAACACCTTTAATGAAGTTGCTGGATACAAGATTAACTAAAAAAAACCAACCCCCCCCAAAAAAAACAGTACCCCTCTTATATACACATGATAAAAGGGCTAAGAAAGAAATCAGGGAAACAACACTCTTCACAATAGCCACAAACAATATGAAATATCTTGGAGTAACTCTAACCAAGCAAGCAAAAGTCCTTTATGACAAGTACTTCAAGTCTTTGAAGAAAGACATTGGAGAAGATATCAGAAGATGGAAAGATCTCCCATGCACATGGATTGGTAGTATTAACATAGTAAAAATGGTCATCTTACCAAAAGCAATCTACAGATTCAATGCAATCCCCATCAAAATTCCAACACAATTCTTCACAGACTTTGAAGAACAATACTCAACTCCATATGGAAAAGAAATATATAAAATATATAAAAGCAATACATAGTGAGCTGACAACCAACATTAAATTAAATTGAGAGAAACTCAAAGCAATTCCACTAAAATTAGGAATAATACAAGACTGTCCACTGTGGCTGGAAGATTGCCTGTGTCCCAGCCTGCCAGCGCTGGGGACAAATCTCTCCCATTTGAGTCCCCCAAGTAAACACACAGAGGCTTATATTAATTAAAACTGCTCGGCCATTAGCTCCAGCTAACTACTGACTAGCTCTTGCACCTAAACTCAGCCCATTTCTGTTAATCTATATGTTGCCATGTTTTCTGTGGCTTTACCTGTGTGCCATTACATGCTGCTCTCTGGACAGCAGGCTAGTCTCCTGACACAACTTTCCTCTTCCCAGAATTCTCCTTGTCTGCTTATCGTTCCTATACTTCCCGCCTGGCTACTGGCCAATCAGCATTTTATTTATCAACCAATCAGAACAACACATATTCACAGCATACAGAACATCCCACAGCACCCCACTCTCCAGGATAGCTAAAACTATCCTGAACAATAAAAGAACTGCTGGAGGTATCACCATCCTTGATATCAAGCTCTACTACAGAACTATAGTAATAAAAACTGCATGGTATTGGCATAAAAACAGACAGGTGGATCAGTAGAATTGAACTGAAGACCCTGACATAAATCCACACACATACCAACACCTAATTTTCAACAAAGAAGTCAAAACTATACAATGGAAAAAAGAAAGCATCTTCAACAAATGGTGCTGGTATAACCAGATGTCTGCATGTAGAAGAATGCAAATAGATCTGTATCTATTACCCTGCCCAAAACTCAAGTCCACGTGGATCTAAGACCTCAGCATAAGTCCAGTCACACTAAACCTGATAGAAAAGAAAATGGGAAACAGCCTTGAACACATTGGCATCGGAGACAACTTCCTGAATAGATCACCAGCAGCACAAACCCTAAGATCGACAATAAATGGGACCTCCTGAAACTGAAAAACTTCTGTAAGGCAAAGGGCACCGTCAATAGGACAAAATGGCAGCCTACAGAATGAGAAAAGATCTCTACCAATCCCACATCTGACAGAGGGCTGATCTCTGAAATATATAAAGAACTCAAGAGACTAGACATCAAAAACAGCAACAAGAACAACAAAACAAACAACCAAACAAGCCAATTAAAAACTGGGGTACTGACGTACTCAGAGAATTCTCAACAGAAGAATCTCAAATGGCAGACAAACATTTAAAGAAATGTTCATCATTCTTAGCCATCAGGGAAATGCAAGTAAAAATGACTCTGTGATTCCATCTTACACCTGTTGGAATGGCTAAGATCAAAAACATAAATGACAGCTTATGCTTTCGTTATGTTTCATGTTTCTGTAAAAGTATATAAACTATAGTATATTCCTCATCCGACGTGAAGGATTAGGCAAATAGATGTGGAACAAGAGGAACACTTTTCCATTGCTGGTGGGAGGGTAAACCTGTATGATGGCCACTTTGGAAATTAATACAGCAGTTTCTCAGAAAGTTGGAAATCAAACTAACTCAGGATCCAGCTACACCACTCCTGGATATAGACCCAAAGGATGGTCTACCATACCACAAGGACACTTGTTCAGCTATGTTCATAGCAGCTTTATTTGTAATAGCCAGAAACTGGAAACAACCTAGATACCCCCCAACCAAATAATGGATAAAGAAAATGTGTAATAGCCAGAACATGGAAACAACCCAGATGCCCTTCAACTGAAGAATGGATAAACAAAATGTGGTACATATACACAATGGAATACTACTCAGCAGAAAAAAACAATGGCATCATGAGGTTTGCAGACAAATGGATGGATCTAGAAAAAATCATCCTGAGTGAGGTAACCCAGACTCAGAAAGACAAACATGGTATGTACTCACTCATAGCAGGATACTAGACATGAAACAAGGATGAATTGTCTGCTACTCACATCACCAGGGAGGCTACCCGGAAAACAGGACCCCAAGAAAGACACAGGGATCGCCCAATGACAGAGAAATGGAATGAGATCTACATGAACAGCCTGGACATGAGTGAGGGTAATGAAAGGCGAGGGTCGAGGGAAAGAGAGCTTGGGGGAGCGGGAGATCCCAGCTGGATCAACAACAGAGAGGGAGAACAAGGAATAGGAGACCATGGTAAATGAAGACCACATGAGAACAGGAAGAAGCAAAGTGCTAGAGAGGCCCACAGAAATCCACAAAGATACCCACACAACAGACTGCCGGCAATGGTCGAGAGACAGCCCGAACTGACCTACTCTGGTGATGGGATGGCCAAACACCCTAATTGTTGTGCTAGAAACCTCATCCAACTACTGAGGGATCTGGATGCAGAGATCCATGACTAGGCCCTGGGTGGATCTCTGGGAGTCCAATCAACGAGAATGAGGAGGGTTTATATGAGCGAGAATTGTTGAGACCAAGGTTGGATAAAGCACAGGGACAAATAGCCAAATGAATGGAAACACATGAACTATGAACCAATGGCTGAGGGGTCTACACTGGATCAGGCCCTCCGAATGGGTGAGACAGTTGATTGGCTTGATCTGTTTGGGAGGCATCCAGGCAGTGGGACCAGATCTTGTGCTCATTGCATGAGTTGGCTGTTTGAAACCTGGGGCCTATGCAGGATTGTTTGGCTTGGCCTGGGAGGAGGGGACTAGACCTACCTGGACTGAGTCTACCAGGTTGACCTCAGTCTGTGGGGAAGGCTTTGCCCTGGAAGAGATGGGAATGGGGGGGGGGGCGTTGGGGGGAAGGTGAGGGGGACGGGAGGGGGGAGAACAAGGAAATCCATGACCGATATGTAGAACTGAATTGTATTGCAAAATAAATTAAAATAAATTTAAAAAAAAAAAAAAAAAAAAGAAAATGTGGTCCATTTACACAATGGAGCATTACTCAGCTTTTAAACACAATGACATCAGGAAATTTGAGAGCAAATAGTTGGACCTAGAAAAAAATCATCCTGAGTGAGGTAACCCAGACTCAGAAGAAAGGCAAACATGGTATGTACTCACTCATAAGTGGATATTAGGAGTAAAATAAAGGATAGCCACGCTATAATCCACAGACCCAGAGAGGCTAGGTAACAAAGAGGGCCCAAGGGGGATGCATGGATCTTCCTGGGAAGAGGAAATAGAGGATATCTCCTGGTTGGACTCTGGTGGGTGAACATGGAAACTTGAGGGATCCTGTATTTAAGTGGGTGGAGGGGGATAGTGCTGAGAAAGATGACTGGAAATAGGGGCATTACAGAGTCGGGTAGGAGCTGATGTAAAGGAAACTTCTACAAGTCTACAAGGATGGCCCCAGTGAAGACTTCTGGCAATAGTGGATGTATAGCCTGAACTCTGTGACCATATTGGTGACTACTATGGCTGTCATCAGAGAGCCTTCATCCAGTGACTAATGGAGGCAGATTTAGAGACCCATGGCCAAGCATTGAGCTGTGCTCAGGGAGACCTGCTGAGGAAAGGGAGGAGGGATTGTAGGAAACAGGGGGCTGGGGAGCATGGCAGGAAAACACACAGGAAACACTAGCCTGGATCATGTGAACTCACAGAGTCTGAATCAACAACCAGGGAGCCTGCATGGAACTAACCCAGGTCCTCTGGATCTATGAGACAGTTGTGTAGGTTGGTCTATTTGTGGGACTCCTAACAATGAAAGCAGGGGCTGTCCCAGGTGCTTGTTTTGGCTCTTGGGATCCTATTCTTCACGGTGGATTGCCTTGCCCAGTCTGAATATAGGGGGAGGTGCTTGGTCTTATGACAGCTTGATAATCATAACAGGAGGCCTGCCCCTTTCTGAGCAGTTAAAGAGAAGGAGTGGATTGGGTGGGGCAGTGGAGTAAAGGAGGGGGGAGTGGAAAGAGAGGGTGCAGTCCAGATGTAAATTAAATAAATAATTTTAAAAATCAGTGAAGGAGCAGACTTTGGGTGTTTACTATGTGAGCATAGATAATTTCTTCTTTTGTTGTTTTAACTTTGACACACTGGTTGCGCCTTAATATACTGCTATTTCAACCAACAATTGCAACTCCACAGTTACCAGCCTGCTTCTCTAGGCTTCAGTCTGGTAGAAATTCTGCTCCTGCATGCACTGGCCCTGTCACTGCTGGTAAAGTTAGCTTTAACCAAGTCTCTATCATTCTATTTATGAATAAGACTCGAGATTCAAAGGCTGGGGTGAAACCTGCCAGCTCAGAAAGGCTGAATAGCAACTAGCTGACCCTCTGTCCTTGCTGGCATCCACAAAAGACTGGTGCTTCCGTTTTCCCATACCATAAGTAGCAGGGCCACTGCAAACCCCATACTACTACTTCCTGTGTCTCTCTATCTCTCGTGGATGCTCTCTGAGACTCTATGATCACTTTTTGTCAACTAGTTGCTAACGCAGCCTCCTGAACCAAAGTTAATTTTATTTAGTTAACGCAAATGCAAACTCGGGTTTTACAGTGTGATCAAATATCCCTCAACACCTAAAAGGATGTGCAAGTCTGAAGTACAGAACCCTGCTTCCCTTCTGTGTTTTCTCTCTTGACAGTAGGTTGTTACTTGTGTTGAACTGGAAATGTTTGTGTTTATACCTGTAGTATATTGATCCCGTTGATTTACATAAGGTTCTTTTAAATCCAACTTCTCTTGTAGTTTTCATTATATGTCTCTATATTTTTGGCTGAATTACGTTATTGTGTGTGGTTGCCATTTGACTTATGTATGTACTGTATAGATTACAAATCTTCCATAAGCTTTTATTGCTTTAAACAATAAAAGTTATTCTTGAAGGATATGTAAAGTATTTCACATATGACCACATATTTGAGTTTCTTCCTGCAGACTGACACTTGAATCTGGGAAGATTTTCTTCTCCCATCTCACTTCTTGCAGTGCTTGGTGATAAGTTATTTCACCTTTCGTTTGTTTGACGATTGCTTTGTTTCATTTCTGGAGATACTTTTACCAGATGTATAATGTGAGATTGACAATTTATTCTTTCAGAGTTTTAAAGCTGTCATTTAATTGTCTTCCCATTTCCATTTCTTTTATAATAAATGAGTTGATCTCTTTGCAGCTCCTTAGAAACCACTGAGCCTCTTGTCTCTGCCTGCTTCAAAGTTCTTTTCTTTTTAATCCAATTTTGAGCTGTTTGACTATGTTATGCATAATATACATAATGTTTTGTATTCACTTTAATTGTGTGTGTGTGTGTGTGTATGTATGTGTGTGTGCTTTTTATTTTGTTTCTGTTGCATCAAATTTATTAGATGGAAACTTTTTCATTTAGCACTTAAAATTATTATTATTATTTTTTACCTAATTTTTAATTCACATTTTGGAATTGTGAGTACACACGTACTGGATTTGTTTAACATTGTCCTAGAGGCTTTGGGTTACTGTGGACTTTTACTTTTTTTTATTTTTTTACTTTTTTGGTTTTTCGAGACAGGGTTTCTCTGTGTAGCTTTGCGCCTTTCCTGGATCTTGCTCTGTAGACCAGGCTGGCCTCGAACTCACAGAGATCCGCCTGACTCTGCCTCTCGAGTGCTGGGATTAAAGGTGTGCGCCACCACCGCCCGCCTTATTGTGGCCTTTTAAAATTAGTTTTCTCATCTGAAATTAATATAGATGATTTCTATTAATCCTGTCTTTGATTTAACTGATACTTGGTCTGGTATTAACTCAATTCACTGAATTCCTAACTTCCTATAAAAACTTTCAGTTTTGAAATTTTCATTTGGTGTTTTGTTGCTTCTTATACTCTGTTGGAATGTACTATTTGTTATCTCATTTTTTATGTAAATTAAAAACGTAATTCAAGTGGTTATTTTAAAGTCCTTACTTCTAATTCCAGGTCACACTGCTCTGCATTTGTCAAAAATATTTTTACTTTTGAATCCTGGGCCACTTCTTATTACTTCTTTGTATTTATAGGAAGCTTTAACTTTCTGACTTTGAAAAATTGGATACATTTCAGGGCACAGGATCATCCCCTCCCCCATTGTTATCACTGTTAATTGTCAGAAAGAATTGTTTCTAAAAGGCAAACATGGAATTCTGCAGGAGAAACAATCATTTCTGCTTCCTTAGGGAGCGAAACTCTGAGGGAATGGTCCTGAGGGAGCCTCTGTCTTCACAACCAGGCCACTGAGATCTGCAAACCAGAATGACACTCTTACTCTGTTATTCACAGGGCAGGAGCTGCCTCCTTCCTGGAAGCTGGAGGGTCGTTGGATAAACAACAGCTGTAAGTCAAGGTTTTCAGGACAGAGAGGATTACAAGATGAACCTGAGACTCTGAGCCCTGGCCTGGGACAGGAGACGGTCTGGAGCTCCAAGCTGTTGTCCTGTATTCACCGGGTCTTTGTCTCCCCCAGAACACTTCAGAGGAGAGACAGTAGGCAGAGCATCCCTGCTGCAAGTAAAGGAAGGTACCTGCCTGTGTGATCCTGACCAGCTGTGAAACACAGGTTCAGAATGCACTCTGTGTGGGACTGCTGGAGCTCCCCTTCTGCCTGAAGTCTGGAGGGTTTGTGACTTTGAGTACTCTGTGTCTCATCTGTAAAGTGAAGATTGCTGTATGGTGACACATTCTTAGAGCCTTTGACAGTAACTCCTCAATGAGTGCTAGCCTAGAACATCATTATTAAACCTATGGGCAGTTAAGAGACTGTGGGAAATAATACTTCAGCTTGTTACTGTATAGTGCTGACTCAGAGCCAGGATGTGTTCTACCTGTTAGTATTCACTGTAGAGCAGAGGTCCAGGTTTCAATAACTAGTGTAGAGGCTGGAAACGGGAGAGCATGGTTAAAGGACTGACTTCTGAGTCTAAAAGATGACCCTCAACCCCTGCTCTCATTCTGGAGGATAAGTGTGGCCCTCTACTGTGCTCTGGAAGTTCAGTCACTTGGTAGTTCCTCACTAGTCACCTTAAATAGTTCAAGTCTTCCTACCGGAGCTCACCTCTCCTTTGGATTCCATTTTCGTGAAGAGGACTTAGGTTTGTGAGGATGGTGATGATGTTTCTTTCTCTCCATTGGTTCTCTTTGTTACACGGGCATCCATTCTGAGAAGAATGACTTCCAAGAATTCCTCTGTGACAGACTTCATCCTTGAAGGCCTGACAGACCAGCCAGGACTCCGCATGCCCCTCTTCTTCCTGTTCCTAGGTTTCTACATGGTTACTATGGTGGGGAACCTGGGTTTGATCTCCCTGATAGGGCTGAACCCTCACTTGCACACCCCCATGTACTTCTTTCTCTTCAATCTCTCCTTAATAGATTCCTGCTACTCCTCCACCATCATTCCCAAAATGCTGATGAGTTTTGTTTCAGAGAAGAACATCATCTCACACTCAGGGTGTATGACTCAGCTCTTTTTCTTCTGTTTCTTTGTTTTCTCTGAGTCCTTCATTCTGTCAGCCATGGCATATGACCGTTATGTTGCCATCTGCAACCCCCTGATGTACACAGTCACCATGTCTTCCCAGGTGTATTTCCTCCTTCTACTGGGTGTGTATGTGATGGGCTTCTCTGGAGGCATGGCCCACACGGGAAACATAATGAATCTGACCTTCTGTGCTGACAACCTTGTCAATCACTTCATGTGTGACATCCTTCCCCTTCTGGAGCTGTCCTGCAACAGCACCTTCACAAATGAGCTGGTAGTCTTCATTGTCGTGGCCTTTGGTATCGGTGTGCCCATTGTTACCATCTTCATTTCTTATGCCCTCATCCTCTCCAGCATTCTCCGCATGCATTCCACAGAGGGCAGGTCCAAAGCCTTCAGCACCTGCAGCTCCCACATGATTGTGGTCTGTCTTTTCTTTGGTTCTGGGGCTTTCATGTACCTCAAGCCACCTTCCATTTTGCCCCTTGACCAAGGGAAAGTGTCTTCCTTGTTCTATACCATTGTGGTGCCCATGTTGAACCCTCTGATCTATAGCTTGAGAAATAAGGATGTCAAGGTTGCTCTGAGGAAAACTCTTGTCAGGAGAGTATTTTCTTAACAGAGGAGCAGAGTTAGAACTGCAGTGGGGTGACTGGTCAATAAGCAGTATTCACATGGAAAGGGCTGTGTTTGGATAAGAAGATACAAGTTTGCAATGAGGGGTTCGAGGTCTAGTTGTTTTTCTTCTTGTACAAGAAGAGAAGTTTATGGCTCTAGGGAGTGAACCTAGGTCATTACAGATGCTGGGCAATTTTTTCATCACCATGCTACATTAGACCCAGAAATGGCATTTCAAACTTTTATATCTGAGTGAGGTTTAAACATAGCTCTATTCTTCTTGACCTTTTTCAGCCTTTGTTCTTTCAATAATTCTTTTTTTTAAGTGAAAAAATGTACTTCTCTATTGAAAATGCACAAGTTTATAATTAGGTGTTATTTTCTCTTTCATTTACAAACTCTGGTGTTTTTTTTTGTAACTTAGAAACACAGAGCAAAGTAGCAGTTTCCTACAATGTTACTGAAGTCAGAGTTCTCAGCACGTGTCTCAACATTCCAGATTCTGCCATTCATCCAATTTTTAATTTTATGCAAGCTTTTTTTTTATAGCCACAGACCTTTTATTCTTATAAGGGCCTTATGAATTATTCAATTTAATCTCATTTATCAGATATTGGAGACTCAGAAGTATGTTTTTTATTCAAGGATACAGAATTATCTGGTGTAAAAAAATAAATTGAAATCCAGAAAGATGAATTTATGTCTGTTTTGTTTGCCTTTATGCTGTGTTTTCTTGTCATATTACCTATCCTTTAGGATTTCCTTTTTTTAAATAATAATTTTAAATTATTCTATCTTTGAAATTAAAATATAATTATATTTTCCTCTTCCCTTTCCTCCTTCTTGTCCCTTCTATGCATCCTCTTTCTCTTTCAAATTCATGACCTCTTTTTCTTTAATTATTACATATTCTTAAATACATAAATTTTGATTTATGTACTTTGATTAGTCTTTATAATATACTCTGTAGGTGTATGGTATATGATATTAGGTCCAAATGCTTGGTAAGATTTCCTTTTTAAAATATGATAATATATTAAAAGTTGATTGTATTTACAATAATGTAACTTCATAAAAAACAATTTTGGGGGTAGTAGTAGAGATGGCTCGGTGATTAAGAGCACTTACTGCTCTAGTAGTAGAGATGGCTCGGTGATTAAGAGCACTTACTGCTCTTCTTAGGACCTGCACATAGTTCTGAGCATCTAGGTCGGGTGGCTCCCAACTGCCTGTAGCTCTAGTTTTAGAGAACATAGCACCCCTTTCTGGCTTGCAAGTGTACCTACACACATGTGACACAAACACACACACATACACAAACACACACACACACATACACAAACATACACACATACACAAACACACACACACACACACACACACACACACACACACACACACACACACACGACAAACAGACAAACAAACAAACCAAACCCTCCCAAATTTTTAAAAATCAAGCAAATTGAGAACATTGCCTTGGAGGTCCTGTGTATCTGTGTCTTGCTTCAACAGTGTTTGGATGGAACAGACCCGGGAACTCCCTCTTTGTCAGCTTCCAGAAGCTTTACATCTCTCCATTTTCAGTCTTTGGGATCAGCTCCTCACAGCTTTTGGCTCCTAGGACCAGCCAACACTGGCTCCTTGCAGTTACTGAGGATCAGCCATGACCTCCCAGATTCATCAGAATTATTTCACTAAAGTGGAAGCTGCCACATCAACTTGCATCTGTGACCTCATACCTACATCTTTCTGGGCTACTATTTTGATCATGATGACATAGCTTGGGAGGGTGTAGACTACTTCTTCCCCGAACTGACCGAGAAGAAGCACAAGGACTCTGAGCCTCTCCTCAAGCGACTAAACAATGGTGTGGCCACACACTCTTCCAGGACGTTCAGAAACCATCTCAAGATGAGTAGGATAAAACTAGGGAGACCATGGAAGCAACCTTGACCCTGGAAAAGAACCGGAACCAGGCTCCCTTCATGCATGGATCTTCCTTCCCTGGTTTCTGCCCACACAGACCCTCATCTCTGTGACTTCTTGGAAAATCACTTCCTGGATGAGGTGAAGCTCATCAAGAAGATAGCCATCCACATGACCAACTTGTGTAGGCTGACTAGGCCATGCCAAGGCAGACTGGCTTGCCCCAACCATCTCTGGGTGAGTATCTGTTTGAGAGGCTCACTCTCAAGCATGATTAAAGGGTGTCCTCACTTTCCGAGGGACTCCTTCCTCCGCTCTGCACCAGCCAGCCTCAGGACCTCCACCCAAACCTCTGAAGCCACTAGGCAGCTCTTTAGCCTCCCTGGAGCCCCTTCCAAGTCTTGAGACCAGGTAAAGACAAAGCTTTATGGAAAAGCAAAAAAAAATCAAGAAAAATTTTGATATTAAGGTTTTTTTGACTTTTGAAATTGTTTATTAGCATATTTACTTAGAGCACTGATGGGCATATGTATGCACATTACAAATGTGTACATGTATGAGGAATACAGATAATCATGAATGTGCATAAGCACCCAAAACATCTGTACCTTTTCATAGATAGAAGAAAACTTTCCTTGTTTTTATCCAAGGGACAATGGAATCATCACTGTATTATATGTTTGTTATTGACTTATGATTGACATCATGTGTGGAACACAGCAACTTCAGTCTCATGCATTAGGACTCCTAGGGTCTTGATTGTTATAAAGATGCTGAATGTAAAGCTATAGAGGTTTAAACACTAATGAGAAGAATTTAGAGCTTTTTGGGTGTAAATTTGAGTATTTGAGCCTTGATGGAGAAATCTGTGACTCAGGATAACCAACTAAGGATTGGGCGTTTTAAAAGAGCAGTGAATAATTTAGGGGGATTCAATTATTTATCAAGACAACATAAAAAACCTGCTTATTAAGAGTATTTACATGGGATCATTAAGGATGTGCTAAGCCAATTAGTGTCTTAGCTTTTCATTTTTAGCATTTTATTCAACATTTTCAGTGCTATGGTAGGAAGACTTATGTGAGTATCCAATGTACTGGATGTAGGATAAAAGGTCAGAGCCCACTCCCCAGTGAAAAAACTTACCAAACCCACCAATCCTTGTGTATAAAGCCCACCAATCCCTGAGTACAAAACCCACCAATCCCTGAGCACAATTCCCACTATCCCTGAGTACAAACCCCACCATTCCTGAGCACAAAAACCCACTAATCCTTGATCATGAAAACCTTACATGAAGCCTGTTTTTTGCTTAGTTCTCTCCTGCTTTTCCCCTGAGCAGAGGCAGCTACTGTTCTTCCTTTCCAATAAATCTCTTGTGTGAGGTTTGTTGAGCCCCGTGACTTTGTGGTATCCCTAACTATCAGGCTACCTTTCTCTTCAGAACTATAACACTTGCACTGGGAAAACCTTTCCCCTCAGAGCTGTAACACTTATACCAGACAGCTAGAAATATGAATTAAAAAATCAATGAAGGAGCAGACTTTGGGTGTTTAGTACATAATAATAAATAATTTATTCTTTCTTATACTTTCAGATGTTTTCTTTATGTCCAGTGAAATTGTCAAAAGAAAATCAAATGAGAAAAATAGCATTAAAAAAAAAAAACCAGAAAATCAGGTAATATTTCAAACCGGAAATAGACTTGTGGGCAAGGTCTTGGTTGTGTGGTCTGGTCATTTCTTTTGTGGTGGTTTCTTAGTAATTTGTAAATGATTGCTTATAGTGGCCTGTTGCCTTCCTCTTTCTCAGTGAGATGGCCTATATTTATGGAAATACGCAACGTCTGAGAGGTGCCCTGTTCTCAGTGCTAGACATTCTGATTGCAATGACCAAGGAGTCCTACAAGGTCGACCTGAGCAGACAACTGAGCACACTGGTTGGGAAAAGAGGTGCTGGAACAGGAGAGAGAGAGAGAGAGAGAGAGAGAGAGAGAGAGAGAGAGAGAGAGAGAGAGAGGAGTCTGGGAGTCCCTAGAGGTGAAACTGTTATCTGGTCACATAGTCTCTTGAATTGCTTCCCTGTCTCAGCGTGAACCTCCTGGGCCACATTAAAGAGACAGCACTTACCTGCTTGTGCCACGTTATCAAATTTTCTGACTCAGGCTTCTGGTTTTTCCATGGTACCTCGACTGTAGGTATCAGGATACCTGTAATAAACAGTCAAGTGCACTTTCCAGGGTAACTGACATTCGTAGAAGATTTTCTGCTTGTATTTCTGAAACAGTGGGGTATGCAGGACCGAGGAAGAGTGTGTGACTTTCCATTCACTTGGAAGGGTCAGAAAGGACCCTCCATCCTGGGATTGAGAGAAGAGATGGTAGGAAAGTAAGGAAGCATTCCTGGGACATGTGCCAAGCTCGCTGCACACCCAGGAGGGAGAACTGGCACCCCAATTCCCGCATGGCCCACGTTGTCTTTGGTAGAGGTTATGGATTTGCTGGGTTAGAATCTGAAGCAGCAAATGTAGCAGCTTGTTGATGTCTGTGTGGCTTGGGTTTCAGAGAAGAACAAAGAGAACTGGAGAAGGATGGAAAGGAAATGGCTGTGATCAGGAATGCAGTGTGGCGGAGAGTCAAACCCCTCATTGAGACAAAACAATCAGTGATCAGGAATGCAGTGTGGTGGACAGTCAAACCCCTCATTGAGATGAAACAATCAGAATCTTGGACCGGGAGGAAACTGTTCTGCAAGAGGACAAGTTGCTTAAAGCTGGTCTCAACACCTTGTAAAGGCCACCCACATGTAACTCAGACTAAGTCTGTCTCTGTCTCTGTCTCTGTCTCTGTCTCTGTCTCTGTCTGTCTGCCTACCTCCCTCCCCACTTCTATCTCTTTCTCTGTGTATGTATCTCTCTCTTTCCTGTCTGTGTAGCTCATGCCGGACTTAACCTGATTTTTCTGCTTAAGATTCTTGCATTTGAGAGAGATGTGCCACTGTATCCAATGTAGAATAAAACTTACTTTTTAAAGCAGTGAGGGGTTCTTACATATACATTGAAATTATACTAGTTTTCTCTGTAGAACTTGTTTATTAATAAAATATACATACTATTTTTAAAGCCATTTGCTATGCTGGTGTCTTAAGTATACATTTTGCCTGCCTGTGGGGTTACCCTTACCCAACTCTGACCCGAATTATGAAATCTCCCATAACAAGAAGTTCATACCTGGAGCAACTTATAGGAGTGGCACAAGGTAGTAAGAGTCTCTACTGGGCAAAATAAATTCACCAGGGGACAATTCCTGGTCTAATAGTAGGGACACCAGCATTCAGGAGACATTGTGCAACTGTAGCCTTGACCTGGTTATAGTGGTGAGCAGCTACAACTGTAAACCTATAGTTATTTGGGAGAAGGAAGAGTGGCAAATCTAGAGAGAGCCCCTGCTGGTGGAATCCCTGTAGCTGGGCAGCAGAACCTCTGAGAGCAATAGCCATATTCTTTCTCCTGACGTGAGGTATTTACGAGATTGCCGTCTGCTTCTGTTCTCTTTCCATCATTTGAGATGCTTTATTACCAAAAGTTACAGGAAGTGAGATGAGAATGGCTGAAAGAATAGTTTACATCATTTAAGTCACAAGTGACAGATTCAAAACACAGGTGGTAGCTCATGCTGGAGAGGATGTGGAGAAAGGGGATAGATGGCTGGAAATGGGGGGCACTTGGGGGGTGGTATGGAAACCCAGTGCAGTGGAAACTTCCTGGAATCTAAGAAAGTGATCCTAATGAGGACTCGTAGTAATGGAGGATACCGAGTCTCAACTGGCCATCTCTTGGAGCTAGGTAAGGCTTCCAGTGAGGGGCCTGGGTTGCATTCAGTTGAGTTGTTTGACAAAGAAGTCCCATGGAAAACCCCAAACTACTCAAACTGATGCTAGGACAAAAGTTTGCTCTTCACAAACTGACAGTGGGACCACATTGATGCCAACAACATCCACACAACTCATTGAACATGGAGAAGTTAAGTTGGTGCCTACATGGAGCCTTCACCTCCATGGTCTATTTTCTTTGGTGCCGGAAAACACTTTGCAGGCTACCAAAAAAAGAAATGTGGACACAAACCCAGCCACAAAACCTTGACCTACAATCTGTATTGCCTGCAAAACATGCTAGGGGAATGGTGGCAAAGAATTTGTGACAGTATTCAAAAAATGTCTGATTTGACTTAAGACCTACTATATGAAAAGGAACCAATATCCAATACTTCTTGGGTACCCAAGAACCAGAGACTACATACCCCAAAGACCTAGGATAAAAGCAAACATGACTGGTCAAAAAAAAAAAAAACCCAACAAAACCCAAACCAAACTAACAAGATGATTCCTAGTGTTATTCTTCTATATTCATACACCAGGACCTTATCTGGTTATTACCAGAGATCATCAGAGAGAGGCTTCCTCCAGCAGCATATGAGAATGGATGTAGAGATCCACAGCTAGACATTATGCATCGAGAAAGACTAAATTGGAGATCTCCATCAAATCCTTACCCTCAGACCTCAGGGAATCCTGTGGAAGAGAAGGCAGAAAAATTTTAAGAGTCAGAGGGGATGGAGGACACAAAGAATATAAGACCCCCAGAATCAACTAAGCAAGGTGCTTATGAGCTCACCAGAGACGGAAGCAGCAAGCACAGGGCCTGCATGGGTCTATACCAAGTCCTGTGGGTGTATATTATAGCTAGTAGCTTAGTATTTTTATGGGAGTCCCGCTTGTGAGAGTGAGTGGGTCTCTGACTCTTTTGCCTGCTCTTGGAACTCCTTTCCTCTGGTTGGGTTGCTGTATCCAACTTTGATATGAAAGTTTTTGCTTCATCTTATTATATTTTATTTTATAATCTGTAATTGTTATCTCTTGGAAGCCTGTTCTTTTTTTATTTTTTTGTTTTTCAAGACATGGTTTCTATGTGTAGCTTTGGAGCCTGTCCTGGAACTCACTCTGTAGACCAGGCTGGCCTCGAACTCACAGAGATCCACTTGCCTCTGCCTCCCGAGTGCTGGAATTACAGCTATGTGCCACCACTGCCTGGCACCTGTTCTTTTCTGAGACACAGAAAGGGAGTGGATCTGGAGAGGAGGGGAGGGGAGGAGGAACTGGAAGGATTGGAGGGAGAGGAGACTGTAATCAGGATATATTGTATAAGAAAAGAATCTATTTTCAATAACAAGAAATAAAAAAAAAAACACAGCAAAAAACCCAAATGTCTTGTATTTTTGTCTCCTAACAATGGGCCCTCTGCTGATGGACTGGCTCAATAAGTTCAGGACAGAGCAGGATGTGCTACACAACAGTTCCCAGCCAACCATCCACCCTCTGTCTTCAAACTGACCAAACCCAAAGTCAGAGACTTTAGGAACCCCAGGCCTCCAGAAGAGATGGATTCTCAGCTTCCCGAGTGTCTTATCTGCTTCACCGAGTGTCTTCTTCTTTGTGAACCTGCTGTGTGTGTGTTTCTTCACCCCCCAAAACACCTTTCTTAACTGCTGATTGCGTCCGGGGTGTTTTAAGTTTTCTCCTCCGCTATCTGTTGCACTGGACATTTCCTGCCTTTTAATTCTTTAGTTGGCAGTGAAAGCAAACCTGATCAAGAGCCCTAGACTGTGTCACTGGCATAAGTTACATGTTGGTTAATGTTGATTACCAGCTTGACAGGATAGATGTTTATCCAGGAGACAAGCTCCACGACAGACTTGTGAGGGATCTCGATTAGTAGAGACTTTGATCCTAAATGTGAGAGATTATAACAGTCAGGTGAACTGTGGTGGGAAGCTCCACCCACTGTGGGTAGTACCACTCCATGACTGGGGTCTTGGAATGAGTGAAATGGAGAGAAAGCTGAGCACAAACAATCAGAGCTCTCTGCTTTCTCAGTGTGGATACAAAGTGCCTAGTTGCCTTAAGCTCCTGTCTTCAAAGGAATTCTTACATCCTTCAGTTGCTTTGGTCAGGATGATTTATCACAGCATCAGGAAAAGGAACTAAGACAACTGTATAAATGAAGAACTATAGATTAATATATCAGGATGGAAATCTTAGCTTCCAATTGTTTCAATTTGTAAAGAAATCATTAGAAAACACGGGGAAAAGGGTATGTTTATACTGCTGGCAGGAATGTCATTGAAAAAAATATTTAGTGAGAACAAATCCAGTATTCTTACAGAATGCATGATTAGAAACAGCAATGTTACTTGTTAGGAGCTTATATTTAGAAGATGAATGTACTAGCCAGGCACAGAAGAGCAAATACCATGTGAGTTCCCTCACATGAACTCTGATCATGTTGATCTCACAGAAGGCAACAGTAGAATAACTGCCACTAGAAGTTGGGAGAGCACAGAGAAAGGGGACAGAATGTGGTTGCCAATGGATACAAGCAACAGGAAGAATGGAGGAGCAAGCTCTGGCCTGCTACTGCACAACAGACTTGATGTAGTAGTAACAATGCATTATGTATTTCCAAATAACTAGGAGAGAGGATTTTGAATATTCTTATCACACAGAAATAATGAGTATTGGAGGTGATAGATAAGCTCATCATCCTAATTTAATAATTTTATAATGTACATATGCACATACTATGCAATTTTATGATAATTAAAAATGAAATAAAAATTGTCATGACTTCAAAAATTCACATTCATTACAGCAGAATTTGTCATTGTAAAATTTGAGCTAACATCAGATGAAGAAAAATAGACATCCTACTTGATGGTATACCTATTGAAGGGGTATCATGTACTGTTTGGCAGCCTCTATTGCTCCCTGACCAACTCACATTGGGGACTGAGAATTTTTTAAATCATCCACTGCTTCTAAGAGTAGAGTAGTAGTATCCAGCTATGCAGGGTAATGTCATTAAATCTCTCTTTTTTATTTGGGTTATAAGATAATGGGTTTCCATGCAGGTTTTGGTTAATCTTCCTCCATCTACTCTTGTATCCCTAATGCCTCTACCATCCAGTCTCTCTGGTGAAACTCTTCTCCTCACTGTGGGCTCTTTCTTTATTTTCCCTTTATCTGTGTTCTACTATTCTCTCTTCTTTAAGGTATTCCTCACATTATCCCTTTCAAATTTCCTGGCTTGTATAGCTGTTATGTGTTAAACACACAATGCACATATGAAGGAGAGCATGTGGTATCTCTGAGCTTCCATGACCTCACTCAGTGTAATATGTCTAGTCCTAGTTGTTTTATTTATTTCTTGAGTTAGTGGAATTTTGCTTATAAAGTCTGTGCCTATATCTACTTGTTGAAATGCATGTCTTACTTTTAACCCTATATCTGATCTCCTGTTGAGGTCTTTTTGATCCACCTAGAGTTGACATTTGTGCAAGGTGAGATATATAAATCTAGTTTCATTCTTTTGCATGCTGACATTGTGGTTTTTATGCCATTTGTTGAAGATGCCTTCTCCTCTCCAATGTATGTATTTCGACACCTTTTAAAAAAGTTGTTATCTTAATCACTGTTTTATGCCTGTAAAGAGACACCATGACCAAGCAATCCTTAAAATGGAAAGCATTTAACTGGGGGCTTGTTTACAGTTTTAGAGGCTTAGTCCATTATCATCATGGTGGGGAGCATGTCCGCATGCATGGCACTGGAGGAGTAGCTGAGAGCTACATTTTGATCTTCGGGCTATAGGAAGAGAGAGAATTGGGCCAGGCATAGACTTTTGAAACTTCAAAGCCTATTCCCAGTGAGACACTTCTTCCAAAAAGGCCACACCTACTCCAAGACCATACCTCCTAATTTTTCTCAAATAGTGCCACTCCCTGATGACTAAACATTCAATATATGAGTTTATGGGGGCCATTCTTACTCATGTGACCTCACTCTAGCTGTAGTTGCATGGATTTATATCTGGGTCCTCTACTCTGTTCCACTGATCCATGTGTCTATTTTGTCCCAGTACCATGTTTTTATTTATTCATTTTAATTTCTTATTGCTATAGCTTTGTGGTAGAATTTGAAATCATGGATGGTGATACCTCCAGCAGCATTCCTTTTGTTCAGGATTTCATTTTAGACTTTTGTGTTTCCATATAAAATCTGAGATTATTTTATTTACATCTTTAAAGAATGGCTCTGAAATCTTGATTGAATCTGCAGATTCCTTTTTTTTGGATGGACATTTTCACAAGATTGATTTTGCTCATGAGCATGAAGGGTCTTTCCATCTTCTAGTGTCTTTGCCAATTTCTTCAGTGTCTTAAAGTTTTCATCATAGAGTGTATTAGTCAAAGTTTTCTATAGGAAGAGGATTGATTGAATGAATGTATCTATATTTATATCTGTGTCTATCTGTATACACATACAGGATTGAGTAGATTGACTTATAGGCTATTTTCTAGCTAGTCCAACAATGGCTGTCTATTGACAGACAGTCCAAGAATCCAGTGGCTGTTCAGTTCATGAGGCTGGATATCTTAGCTGGTCTTCAGTACACATTGGAATGTTGAAGAAGTAGACTCTGTGTTATGGGGTATTCACTAGAGAAGACTGCCTGGACATGGATTTAATCTAATAGAAAGGCTTTATTAGCTAGCCAAAGACTATACTGGGTGCTTAGGATCCCAGTGTAGCACTGAGCCTTTTTCAGGGTGAGCTTTTAAGCATGAAAACCATGTCCTGGGTTGACATACTTCAGTTAACAAGAACAGTTAGCCAGAAGCAGAACTACAAAAGTCAAAAAGCAAGGTTAGTATATTTAGATACTTTCCTAGAACTATGGGCTTTGATGGATTAGGTCTTTGTTTTCATTTCTGGCAGGTGGTGCTGTCTACCTGCTGGGTTTTACAGCCTGAATTGCACTTCCATTGTGGAGTCGGTTGTCTGAAGTTCTGGTGCCCTGTTATATTTAATGCCAGTGCAGGAATGAACTTGACAGAGACAGTGAGGGCAAGCAGGCAAAGAGGAAGTGCTTCATTCTTCCACATCCTTTACATAGGCTGCCACCAGAAGGTGTGGCCTCGATTTAAGGTGGCATCTTCTCACTTTAGAAAATCCAGATTTAGGGTAGATCTTCCCACTTCAAATGATCAACCAAGATAAATCCTTCACAGTTGTACCAGCTGATGGGTTTTAGCTAACTCTGGATGTAGTAAAGTTTACAACCATGTGAACAGCTATCACATAGGGGTCTTTTTTCCACCTTGTTTAGGTTTATTCTTAAGTGTGTGTGTGTGTGTGTGTGTGTGTGTGTGTGTGTGTGTGTGTGTGTGTGTGTGACTAGTGTTGTGAATGGGATAGAGTTTAGCATAGTTGATTTCTATTAATTCTATCTTGATTTAACTGATACTTTGTCTGGTATTAACTCAATTCACTGAATTCCTAACTTCCTATAAAAACTTTCAGTTTTGAAATTTTTGTTTGGTATTTTGTTATTTCTTGTACTCTGTTGGAATGTACTATTTGTTATCTCATTTTCCCTTTTATGTAAATTAAAAATGTAATTCAAGTGGTTATTTTAAAGTCCTGACCGCTAATTCCAAGTCACACTGCTCTGCATTTGTCGGATATATTTTTATATTTGGACCCTGGCCCACTTCTTACTACTTTATTGTATCTATAGTAAGCTTCAACTTTCTGACATTGAAGATTTGGTTATATTTCAGGGCACAGGATCATCCCCTCCCCCATTGTTATCACTGTTCATCGTCAGAAAGAATTGTTTCCAAAAGGCAAACATGGAATTCTGCAGGAGAAACAATCATTTCTGCTTCCTTAGGGAGCGAAACTCTGAGGAAATGGTCCTGAGGGAGCCTCTGTCTTCACAACCAGGCCACTGAGATCTGCAAACCAGAATGACACTCTTACTCTGTTATTCACAGTGCAGGAGCTGCCTCCTTCCTGGAAGCTGGAGGGTCGTTGGATAAACAACAGCTGTAAGTCAAGGTTTTCAGGACAGAGAGGATTACAAGATGAACCTGAGACTCTGAGCTCTGGCCTGGGACAGGAGAAGGTCTGGAGCTCCAAGCTGTTGTCCTCTATTCACTGGGTCTTTATCTCCCCCAGAACACTTCAGAGGAGAGACAGTAGGCAGAGCATCCCTGCTGCAAGTAAAGGAAGGTACATGCCTGTGTGATCCTGACCAGCTGTGAAACACAGGTTCAGAATGCACTCTGTGTGGGACTGCTGGAGTTCCCCTTCTGCCTGAAGTCTGGAGGGTTTGTGACTTTGAGTACTCTGTGTCTCATCTGTAAAGTGAAGATTGCTGTATGGTGACACATTCTTAGAGCCTTTGACAGTAACTCCTCAATGAGTGCTAACCTAGAACATCATTATTAAACCTATGTACAGTTAAGAGACTGTGGGAAACAGTACTTCAGCTTGTTACTGTGTAGTGCTGACTCAGAGCCAGGATGTGTTCTACCTGTTAGTATTCACTGTAGAGCAGAGGTCCAGGTTTCAATAACTAGTGTAGAGGCCAGAGATGGGAGGGTATGGTTAAAGGACTGACTTCTGAGTCTAATAAAAGATGACCTTCAACCCCTGCTCTCATTCTGGGGGATCATTACAACCCTTTACTGTGTTCTGGAAGTTCAGTCACTTGGTAATTCCTGACTAGTCACCTTAAATAGTTCAAGTCTTCCTACCGGAGCTCACCTCTCCTTTGGATTCCATTTTCGTGAAGAGGACTTAGGTTTGTGAGGATGGTGATGATGTTTCTTTCTCTCCATTGGTCCTCTTCTCTGTCACACAGCCCTTCCCCCTGAGAAGAATGACTTCCAAGAATTCCTCTGTGACAGAGTTCATCCTTGCAGGCCTGACAGACCAGCCAGGACTCCGCATGCCCCTCTTCTTCCTGTTCCTAGGTTTCTACATGGTCACTATGGTGGCGAACCTGGGTTTGATCTCCCTGATAGGGCTGAACCCTCACTTGCACACCCCCATGTACTTCTTTCTCTTCAATCTCTCCTTAATAGATTCCTGTTACTCCTCCACCATCTCCCCAAAAATGTTGATGAGTTTTGTTTCAAAGAAGAACATCATCTCACACTCGGGTTGTATGACTCAGCTCTTTTTCTTCTGTTTCTTTGGAATCTTTGAGTCCTTCATTCTGTCAGCCATGGCATATGACCGTTATGTTACCATCTGCAACCCCCTGACGTATATGCTCACCATGTCTCCCCAGGTGTGTTTACTCCTTTTGCTTGGTGTATATTTAATGGGCTTTGCTGGAGCCATGGCCCACACAATATCCATGGTGAGACTGAACTTCTGTGCTGACAACCTTGTCAATCACTACATGTGTGACATCCTTCCCCTTCTGGAACACTCTTGTACTAGCACCTATGTGAATGAGCTGGTGGTCCTTATTTTTGGGAACTTTGATATCGGTGTGCCCATTGTTACCATCTTCATTTCTTATGCCCTCATCCTCTCCAGCATTCTCCGCATGCATTCCACAGAGGGCATGTCTAAGGCCTTCAGCACCTGCAGCTCCCACATGATTGTGGTTTGTCTTTTCTTTGGTTCTGGGGCTTTCATGTACCTCCAGCCACCTTCTATTTTGTCCCTTGACCAAGGAAAAGTATCTTCCTTGTTCTATACCATTGTGGTGCCCATGTTGAACCCTCTGATCTATAGCTTGAGAAATAAGGATGTCAAAGTTGCTTTGAGGAAAACCTTGGGCAAGAGAATATTTTCTTGAGGAGCAGTGTAATGAGCTGCAGTGGTATGAATGGTCAATGAGCAGTATTCCTATGGAAAGAAGGTGCTTAGATAAGAAGATGAGAAGACGCAATATTGCCATCAGGGGTTCAAGGTTTTACTAAATTTTCTCTTCTTCCACAAGAAGTTTGTGACATTAGGGAATGAACTTACGTCTTTATGGATACTGGACAATTGCCTTACTAGTGAGCTGCATCTATCCCAGAAACAGATTTTCAAATTTTAACTTTTGAACAAGAGTTTAACATAGCTCTATTCTTTTTGACCTTTGCTCTCTCTAAACTCTTTCCAAATTTCTTGATTTTATATATATTTTATATTTCTCTAGACCACTTATTGCTGAAAAGGTCTCAGAAGCAGTTTAATTTAGTCTCAGATACTACCCATTTGGGACTCAGAAATATATTGTTACTCAGGGGGTCAAAACTATCTGGTTCCATGAATGCATTCACATCTAGTTGGTTGGATTCCATTTGCTTTTTTTTTATTATCATTTTTTCTGATTTCCCTTTTACAGCTTTGGCAACTCATTAGAATCTGATTCTATTCAAAAATAACATAACTCTTCAAAAACATATTCCAATTCTGTTATTGTTGTTAAAGAAGACAAGAGAAGAAAACTTCCTTAAGTCAGTCTTGGCCAAGTGAAAAGGGAAAAATATTACTGTGTTATGTGGTTCTGAGGTAGGACTGAGGCCATGTGTGGAACTCTGTACCATGAATCTCTGCATTAGGACTTCCAGGGGCTTAGTGTTTATAAAGACGATGAATGTAAAATTATGTGTTATTTTAAGAAAATTTAGAATTTAGAATTTTTTTGGTGGAGGGTGAATTTAAATAGTTGAGCCTTGATGGAGAAATGTGTGACTTGGGATAACCAAACAAGTTTCTGGGTGGTTTAAGGAGGCAGTGAATACTTTGAGGGATGCATTTATTTACCAAGGCATCATCAAACATCTGTTTATTAGAAGAAGCAATTTATTTGCCTTGAATTTTAAACCTATTAGTAGTTGAATACTTTTACTTTTAACCTTTTTATTTAGTATTTTTGGTATCCTGGTGGGAAGACTTCTTTTCCCCTGAGCACCCCAAGTGCTAGATGACTAGAAATATGAATTTAAAAAAAAATCAGCAAAGAATGTACTTTTGGTTATTTTACTCTAATAAACAGAAACAATTTCCCCTGTCTTAGGCTTTCTTGAACTATTTCCTCATGTTGGGTAACAGGGGAAAAAAAGATGCGGAAAATATCATTTAAATATCAGAAACCAGGTAAAACAGACTCTTGGACAGGTCTGGCCTGCTTGGCCCAATCCCGTTCTTGCGATAGCTTCACTCAGCATACAGAGACAAGGGTTTTACCGATGCGTGGCTCTGACGGGCTTGCTGCCCGCCTGGTTGCCCGATGAGACGAACTTCATTTCTTGTAACAAGCAACGTTTGAGCTGCTATGTTTCCACTCCAGACTCATCCTGACTGCAGTGACCAAGGAGTTCTTACAGGAGTTGACCAAAGCAGACTAACTTAGCACAAATGTTGGGGAAACAGAAGTCGAGACAGGAAAATGGCTTTGAGGCCTCCTGGAGCTAGAACAGAGGCGTCGGGGAGTCTGGACGTCTCTTACTTAGCTGTTTATGTCAACTCCTTGTTTCTTTGGCAGTCCTCTGTTCCTGTTTTCTCATTGGAGCACACCACACTGATGGGGCAGCATTTGCTTGTTTGCCCCAGGTTAGCCAAATGTTCAGACTCAGCCTTCCTACCTGTCTCTCCTATTCTTGTCGTTAGATGCCTGTACTTAGAAAACGAAGTGCACTCCTGAATATTGCTAATACCCTTGGAAGCTGACACCTGGATTTCTGTCAAGTGCCGTGGAATGGTATTGCAGGGTGGAAGTGAGTCTTGAGGAAGAGGCTCTTCCCTCCCGTTTTCATTCATCTTCAAGAGTCAGGAGGGAGAAATGATAGTTCTCTCCTTGCTGTGTTCACAGGAAGAGGTGGCGGGACACTGATGAACCATCCCTGGGAAGTGTGGTAAGCTAGCTAGCTCCATAGCCAGGAAAGGCAGAAGCCTTAATTTGCATATGGTCCACATTCTGTTGGTAGAGGTTGTGGGTTTGCTGAGTTAGAATCTAAAGCAGCAGATGTAGGTGCTTATAGATATTTGTGTAGTTTGGGTTTTGGACAAAAAAATAAAGGCAAGTGAAGAAATAGGGAAAGAAAATGATGGTGATGCCTGCTGTGTCTGTACTCATGTCCAGACTCATTATTTAGAAACCATAATCACCCAATAAACAACGTGTAACCAGGTAAAGGATGTGAATGTGAATGGTGCTTGATATTATGAATGATAAAGGAAGTGCAGATAAAATCACTATGCTTTTAGACATCCAATAGAATAAATAAATTACTTATTGGATAAATTAACGACACTGACAACACTGAGTACTGATCAGCATATGAGGTCGTCATTTATGGCTGCTTAAAGAGTAAGATGGCAGAACTACTTTAGAAAACACTGCAAATGATTTTTGTAAAGTTAAAATTAGATGTTCTACTTGACACAGAAAATCCACTTCTAAGTATTTACTAAAACACAGTTGGAAGCATATATCCATAAAAACTTGTGTATGGACATTTATAGCAGCTTTGTTTATCTTAGTCTTCAATTGGAAGAAATCCAAATTTTCCCAAAGTGGTGAATGAACATACAAATTTTAATATATTCATGTGAGTGAATACTATTTAGCAATGACAAGGGACAGATACACACAGAATAGAATCTCAACACGAACAAACCTCAAACTTCATGCTGAGAGAAAGGAACTTCATATTAAAGTAGCTAACATATTTTATAATTTTAAAAATAGGAAAAACTAGTCTAGTCAGTCAGTAGTTGCTTAGGACTGAAATGTGGGGTGTGGTTTAGCAACTCCATCTCCCATAAAAACCTTCCACTTTGGAGAGAAGCTCCTCAAGACAGAAGATGTTCTAAGGGAAGATGAAACACTCCATCCTGCAAGGAAGCTCTTTAAGTTCAGGAAGTGAAAAACTCAATTGCTTCAGTAAGTTCCTGAAATTGACCTAATTTTCTAGACCTCTCCCTCCTCACATGTTTATAAGCAGTGAACATCCTGGAGAGACAGTCTCAGACAAGCTGAGCTGCCTAGAATAGGCCCAACACAGATGAGCTGCCTGGAAGAGCCAGAGTGAGATGAGGAAACCAGGAAGAAGCAGTGACCAGCTGAGCTGCTTGGAAGAGGCTCACACCAAATGTGCTGCCTGGAAGAGACACTCTCCAGGCTGTCAAGATACATGAGAACTGTGCTGTGAGCCCCAGATTCCCAGCTTTCGTGAGGCATCACCCATGCTGGGGGTGGGTTTTGGTGATGGAGCTGTAAATGAGCCATTTCTGCTCCTGTAATCCCACACCCACCCATACTTCTGTAAGTAACCCCAATAAACTCATTGATTGGCTAGTATTCAATTTTGTACTGCCATTGGTTCCTTCATCTGGAATGAGCAGACATTTGCTCATGTCTCCCCTGAAATAGTGCCATTTGACAGGACAAGGGGCAACTCATTGTAGTACAGAACATTTAAAAGTAATTTTTTATGATTTCTTTTTATTTTTTTTTACATGCATTGGTGTTTTGCTTGCATGCATGTTTGTGTGAAGGTGTCAGGTCCCCTGGAACTGGAGTTCACAGACAGCTGTGGGCTGCCATGTGGTGCTGGGAATTGAACCCGGGTCCTCCAGAAGAGTGCCCAGTGCTGTTAACCTCTGAGCCATCTCTCTAGCCCCCAGTACAGAACTTTTTAGGAAAAGGAAATAACACATATTAATTGCATGGATAAATACTTTGTTAAAATTGCTGAACTGGTCACATAAATTGTGTTCATCTTCTTAAATTTCAATTATATCTCAATATGGCATATTTAAGCATCCATATACAACTATGAGTACAAGGACAAGAAATATAAAAAATAAATTCCTGAAACTCAACATAACCAGTCTGAAGAATGAAACTTGAGTTGTATTTCTGGCCTTGGGAGGAGATGTAACATCTTGAACAGATAACTCCCTAAAGCTAGTTCCAGGAGCCATAAGCTTTACAATCCTACTATCTACTAGGATGCTTTCTGATAATGTATAAAGACATACCATTTCCCACTCATCTAAGAGTCAACCCAAATGGATCTGTCAGTCACCTGGATTAAACCAAGTCCCCCAGGCAAAGCCACTTGTTCTAGAAGAAAATTACAATGGGTTGAAGTGCTGAGAGTAAATAGTTGTTGAATGTCCTACCCTATGCAGAACATTATAGTTCTTCCTCCTAAGCTCAGGGAACACTGAAGAGGGAGGAGAGAAAGAAGGTAAGAGCTGGAAGATGGGGAGGAGTGCTGTCAAACCCTGTCTCGTGGACATGACATGGTTGCCACAGTCATGAAACCACAGCAGCTGTGGTTATTTGCATAAGATGTGCACAAGGTCTGGCCTGTCAGCATCCCATCATGGTTGGGGGAGGGGTTTGGAAACCCCCATCTATTCCTGAGGAACTTTGATGGTTACTGTTAATTATCATCTTGAAATACCCAGATCTACCTAGGAGACCCACCTCTGGATGCTTTTGTGAGGCATCATCTAGACTAATGTTCCCCTGAGAATGTCTGAGAGACTATTGTGAAGTGAGAAGACCCATTTTCTCGGTGAGGATCCAGACTGTTAGAAATGCGGAAAGTTAGCTGAGTGCCACACTGTTTCACGCTTCCCGACTGTGGGACTGTGGGTGCAGTGTCCTAGATGCTTCACTCCTTCCGCCTTGGACTCCCTTCCCCACCATGATGGGCTAGTCCTCTAAGTGTGAACTAAAATCAAACCTTCCTTCTTTACAAATTTTTTTTCAGAAGAATTTATCACAGGAACAGGAAAGAAACTAAGACAGGAGCCAGAATAGAATCCCCCAAGGTTGCAAAATATTGGAGCGCAACAGAGTGTGTGAGTCTTTTTTCCAGTCGACAATCTCATGTGACCCATAGACAGGATTACACGGGAGTGTGTACCCAATCAGAGAGTTTTGCTCCATTGCTTTCCTTTAATTGTGTAGTTTCTTTGTACATATAAAATGGCTAATTTAATTTATTAATCAATTAAAATATCTTTGTTATGCCTAGAATAATTTCCCCGCTTCTACTCATCAGACTATACATTGTCCTTTCAGGAAATTACATTTGTGGTTTTGGGATTGTCCTGAGCAAACCTATCCATATGACACTTTGTAGCTTGGTGATAATGCCTTTTCTGTCTTTTACACTTCTTAATTAAAAATAGATTTTACAGTATTTTCGTATTAATTAGTACAACTCTGTTTTACTAACTAACACTCTTCTCAAACCCACATCCTTTAAAAAACAACTCAGCTTTGAAAGCTTTGTGCTTGGCAGCTCTCTATCTCCTTTGGAGCAATTTCTGCCTCTTTGTTGACTGAACACTGACGAGAAAGGGAAAGGTTTCTTTCACAAACACCTTGACTTTGACAGGCAGAAACTGTCTGGATTTTAGGATGTCAAGGCGTCTTAACTCAATTTCAGTCAATCTACCTCTGTGTAGCCCATATTGCTTTTTATTCATTTTTTAATTAAAGGGAGAATAAGAGGGTTACTTATAAAAACTCCGATGAATTATTTCACACAGTAAAAAGGGATCCCAAGACTTATAGGTTTGTGATATAGATATTTATTGCATAACATTTATGTGTAATTCCATTACATGTAGTGAGTTTTTGAGGTGTAGAATGTGCCCATGGTTATCGATGGAAGTGTTAATGCACAACAAAGCCACAGGACTTAGAACTCACTGTGAAGGAAGTTTTGATCTAATTGGGACTTAAGAAATAAAATCCTGACATATTCAGCATAAAACTGAATTAAACTGAGTGAAGTGAAAACTGTATGGGAAGATAAGCGCAAGAGAATGACTTAGCTCAAGGTTATTTTCAGTTTGCCACTTAAGTTGTTAGTAACAGAGTTTACCCCTTGCTCTTGAAATTCTCACCATCTTGTCCCTAACATTTTATCAATACAGCTAATAACTGCTAAGTGAACGTTCACTGGGGGATAATTAAATGTACACAAACAGCCGCCAATTATGATCCCTTTTAAATGAGAGGGCCATGTCTCGATTTGGTGAACTGACAGGTTCATTCACTTAAATGTGGAATATAGTTTGGGTTTAATTTCAGATTTATTTGCTTCAAGTTTTTGCTGTCAGTTGCTGGACTTGCTTTAAAATGTTTCTTCTGGTTGGTTTCTTTATTTGCTATATATTTGTTGACAGTTTTGAAAGATGCGGCCCTAGGCTGTTGATTACTCTGGGCACTCTTCTGTCTCGAATGCTCTTCCTTGAAGTTGTTTATCACTTGGATTGCCTCTATTCAGGTGTGACTATGTGATCTCCTTTCCTTAGCCCTCACATGTGCAGGCCAGAGGCTGATGCCCATGTCTTCCTCTATCGCTCTCTACCTTAATTTTTTGAGACTGGGTTTTCACTGAATCTGGAACTCATACTTGGACGAGACTGGCTGGCCAGCAAGCTGTGGGGATCCGCTTGGTTCTGTCCCCACAGCACTGGAGCTGGGGACATTCTCCACCATGCCATTTTATCTGCATGCTAAGGACCTCAGGTCCTTGCTCTGGTTTCATTTCTACAACAGTGATAAATTACCCCGACAAAAAGCAACAACAACTATGAAAAAGAAGCATGCATTTAAAATGAATTTGAAAAAGAGCAAGTAGGTGTATATGGGGCGGCTTGTAGGGAGGAAAGGGAAGGGAGAAATGATATAATTATAATTCCAAAAAAGTAAAAGAAAAATAATGAAAAGGAAATGTCACAATTACACCTAATACTGCATAATTACCATAAAAGGAAAAAAAGCAACTTAGGGGAGAAAGGGTTTATTTTAACTTATAATTCGAGGTTATAGTTCTTTATTGTGTGGAATCAAGAGCAGAGAGAACTGAATGCTCACTTGCTCCCTTGCAGGAGTTCAGTTTCATTTCTCCACTCTTAACAGGACTCCTTGCTCAGGGAATGGTGCCACCCACAGTGGTCTGGGTCTTTCCCACATCATTTGACTTAGTTAAGACACTATCCCACAGACATGCCCACAGGACAACACAATGTAGACAGTCCTTCATAGTATACTCTTTTCTCAGGTTGTGTCAAGTTGACAATTAAAGGTAACCATGCAGTCCTCGTGTTGGCATAGCAACCCTTGATCCACTGAGGCATCTCCCCAGCCTTTTATTCCAATTTCAATGACAAATATTAACTCTCAGATCACATCGTATACTTCACACAATAAATTTATCACATATATATACATATACATCTATAAACACAAATACACACACACACACACACATATATATATATATACACACATGTGTATGTATGTAAGTTATAAGACAGCCATGAAAGGTTAAAAATGCCACAGCAGAGTTCAAGAGGTGTCAAAGAGGCCTGGGAGGCAGAAAAGGGGAGATGATAGAGATGCAAGACAACTGACCCTGCTTGGAGGTACTGCTGCTTCTGTGACAGAGTCAAGTCATCGCAGTGTCAGAGTTGAGCCATAGGAACGAGGTGCAGTAAACAGTGTAGAGGTGAAGGGGCATGTTTCCTTCACCCATGCCACCACATGGCACATGAGGGAGGGAGAAAGGGCAGCTCTCCTCTCATGTTCACAGGACTGGCTCACCTGGCCTGCTGCCAGCAGGGTCAGCTCAACATAGACTTCCACTACTGCATCAGGGCCATGGACCAAGACAGGGTCCTTGGCAGCAGCCCAGGCCTGGGAATGGTCCCAGAGGTCAAGAAGGTCATCCATGTCAGTCCATTCCTCACTACCCTCACCTCTTCAGATCTTCTTCTCTCCCAGCACATGAAACAATTCTCTCTCTCTCTCTCTCTCTCTCTCTCTCTCTTCTCTCATTTCTCCAACCTGTACTCAACTCACTCACCTTAATGGTACCCTACCTGAGGTGGGAGCTGCTGTGGCTGTCCTCCACTGAGCTCACACCTGGAAGCACGGAGCAGCTTATGGTTGATTCTGCCTTATTTATTTATTAAAGTGTCCTTTGCTTTTTGGTTATTTCCTCCCATTTTAACATTAAAAACTGGGAACTCATAGAAGGTAAAACATATTTCCCAAGTTCACACAGTTGGTGAGTAGGAAAGCCAGATTTGTGTTGAGTAATAAGATTTCAAAGTTCATATTCTGAATACTTAATTAGAATTCAGAAGAGGCTAATAACAATATTCCTGGGATGATAAATATGATAACTCACATTGGTTATAGCTCAATAATAAAGGGAGTGGCTATTGAGAACTCTGATTTAAGGGGGAAAGTTGTGTTCATCTTTGTACCCAGGTTCTGGGATGACTATAAGATGAATGTTTTAGAAATTTTCAGAAAAAATTTGACTACTTATGGAAGAGTGTAAGTGAAAGTCCTTGAACTAAATCCACAAATGTGAGAGCCTTCCACATGGAGGTATTATTAAAATCATAAAACAAATTGTTAGGTGCTTCTTCATGCTTTTGCAGGTTTGGGGGTTATTGGGGATGGACTCTCTCCCTCGAATTAACTTTTGATTCTATCTCCTGTTTCCCTGGTAACTTGTTTTTAAGGATGGGAAAATACCACAGTTTCACTCCTTAGAATCTGAGATATCGTGTGAGGGAGGGAGGAAGCATCAACTACTTCCTCCCCCACTTAGATCTAAAACACTGCGTGAGAATGGGGAAGTGGAGGCAGCAGGGTTGTTGAAGCCCATTATGGAAAGGCTGTCTTTTCCTGATAAAGCATGGGATTTTACAGACTAATTATTATTTAAACATTTTTTCTTTAATTCTTTCCTATATACTGTTATGTTATATTTGGTCCCAAGAATGGGGTTTGAAGTCTACCTCAGTCCCTTGGTGGAGTTATGCCGTTCTAAATACCCCAAAGGTTGCGTAATTTCAAAGACATGCTTTTGTCTCTTCCCAGGAATTAATCTAAATGGACCTGTCAATCACGCACACAAGAAAACACCCCTTAGAAATCTACAACTTCAAAAAATATGGTATATATCTGAAAACGTGATGAAGAGCTAGAAGAATTAACTACCCTGTTAATGAATCATGTACACAAGAGAACACCCCTTAGGAATCTGCAGCTTCAAGAAATACAGTATATATCTGAAAACGTGATGAAAGGCTACAAGGATTAATACCCTGTTAATGGTGTAAGAGTGTACAAATCTATCTCCAAAGGCCCTCCCACTCACTGAAGCTGCTTCTGTCTTCTCTGCTTATTTTGTTTTATTTTATTTTATTATTTTTATTTATTTATTTATTTATTTATTTATTTATTTATTTATTTGGTTTTTCAAGACAGGGTTTCTCTGTGTAGCTTTGCGCCTTTCTTGGAACTCGCTTTGTAGACCAGGCTGGCCTCGAAATCACAGAGATCCGCCTGCCTCTGCCTCCCAAGTGCTGGGATTAAAGGCGTGCGCCACCACCGCCCGGCTTCTGCTTATTTTATGGAGGTCTAACTGTGAAAGTATACTTCACTTTTCTTTTCCCTCTTTGTATCTTTTTGAAAAAAAATTCGGCCAACTTTTTATAGAATTAACACTTTGCTCTATGACCCAGAAATTCCACATCTGGGTAGTTACCCTAGAGAAAACATATATTCACACAACATCTTGCTTATTCTTTTATTATTTTTATTTTCTGAGATAGGGCTTCACTCTGTAGTCAAAAATCTAATTTTGCTTCCTCTATGGGGTGGTTAGTACTGTATATGTGGAAGAATCTAGAATCACCTGGGATGCCTGTAGGCCTCTGGCATGTCTGTGAGGGAATGTCTAGATTAGAGTACTTGAGTCGGAAGTCTCACTTTAAGTGTGAACAGATTAATTCTACTTATTTTCCCAGAAGCTATCTGAGGTATGGCTATGACAGTGAAGCCCCATTTGATGCTATCTCTTCTCTCTGGCCAGCCTTGTGCTGTTTCTTCCTCTTTTTTTTTTATGAAAATAGATTTTTTTCCCTTCACATAATATATCCTGATTATGTTTTTTCCTCCCCCTACTCCCAGCTCCTCCTCCCCTTCCCTCCCATCAGGACCCATCACCTTTTCTTCTCTCATTAGAAAATAGGCTTCTATGGGATAATAATATGATATGACATAATGTAATATAAACAAAAACTAACATATTGGAATAGGATAAAAACAAATAAACAAGGAAAAGAGCCCAAGAGAAGGCACTAGAAACAGATATAGATGCAGAGACCCACTCAGGAATCCCATAAAAACACACTGAACTGTAAACCATAATATATACGTAAACGATCTGTAGGATAAAAAGAGATAAAATGTATACATAAATGAAAATAAAAGATGAAAAATAATATAGATTAAGAAAAGGAAAAGTCCTGAGATGACATTGTAAGACAAGGCACCTCCAAAGATACTGTTGAGTTCATTTTCTGTTGGTCCTCTACTGCTGGACATGCAGCCCACCCTTAGAGTGGTTTGTTTCTCTGGTGAGATTCCCTTGGAGAAGACTAAATTTTCATTTGCAAGTGGTTATCAGTTGGAGACAGCTTCTAGATTGGGGATGGGGTGTGTGTTCATTCCTCCTTTCAGATCTAGGATCCCATCTGGTGAAGAGCTGTGCAGGTCCTGAGAAGGCTGCTTCAGTCTCTGTGAATTCATATGTGCACCCATCCTGTCGACTTAGAGGTGTTTTTTTGGTGTTCTCTGTTTCCTCTGGCTCTTACACTCTTTCTGCTTCCTCTTTGACAGGGTTCCCTGAGCTCTGAGTGGAGGGATTTTATGGAAACATCCCACTTAGGGCTGAGTGTTCCAAGGTCTCTCACTCTCTACAAAATGTCTAGCTGCGGGTTTCTGTATTTATTCCCATCTGCTGTAGGATGAAGTTTCTTTGGTGATGGCTGATCAAGATATTGATCTATGAGTACAGCAGAATGCTATTGGGAGTCATTTTATTGCTACCTTTTTTCATTTTTGAACAGTAACATTTGTTTTTCCCCTAGGTCCCTGGGCTATGTAATCTCAGATTCTTGGTCACCCAAGCAGTGTTGGGTATGGGTTACATCTCATGGAGTGGACCTTAAGTCAAGTCAGATATTGGTTGGTTACACCCATAAGCTTTGTGCCACCATTGCCCTAGCATACCCCGTAGGCAGAACATCCTTGTAGAGCAAAGGGTTGTGGCTGGGTTGATGTTTATATTTCTTCTTTGGTAGGTGCAGAGCAGCTTCCTGTTCTAAAGACACTAGAATGTAGGAGTGAAGTCTGTATGTAGCTCATGCCTCTTCTGATGCAAAGTGGAACCTTATACTGTTTGGTGGTTGGCTCTGGACTGTACTTGAAATCCACAGTCCCCCCGAAGCCTAAGACCTGATACACATGAGCATATATGCAAAAAACTATTGTAGGCAAAACATCTTATATTCTACAATGTTGAAATAATATGTAGTTTAAACTAGAAATAAATAAAAGAAGAAAGTCAGTTTTCTGACCCTCAAGCTTTGGAAGCTGGAGATATTGAAAAAGGGAGAAAATATCAACACAGTTGTTTTTCGCTTGCTGCTTGCACTGGAGCAAGTCATTAAGTAACATGGTTTTAGAAAAGCCTGTCTAAGATTCATTTGGAAATGAAGTTGTCATGGCAACTGTCTCTGAAGCAACAGACAAAATCCCCTCAGAGCTTCCAGAGAACCTCCAACGTCTTCTTTGCACTTGGATCTGAGAAGTCTGCCTTATGGGCTTATTTTAATTTTGTTTTAATGAATTGCCTTTCCCTTTCTTTTTTGGAATGGGATTGGAATCCTTCAGACTCACTCTGGGATGTGGGCAATTCCATGTGTGATTGATGAAACCTTGTCATTGTCACTGTTGAGCCGAGGGTGAGCAGGGTCTCATTGATGTATACATATGACCTCCAAGTCTGCCCAGGCCTGTGTGCGGTGACTTTAGGTGTGCTTATCTAGAAGAAGATGGACTTCTGCTCTTATAAAGGTTTTCCAACTTCCCCAAGACCATTTTCTTTTGTCATTATTTTGGAGCAAAACCATCCTTAACGTGGTAGCTCAAATTTCCCTAAATTCAGAGATTTGTTTCATGGCTGTGCCATCAGCCATCCTTAAATACATATACACCCTAAACAGCAGGAATGAAGCCAAGTTTCCACAGAAAACTTCACTAGGCCCTATATTTATATTTATAAAATCACTTCTTTAAAAATGGTTTTGATACTGTGTGAGGCTCAGTGAAGACAACCCTCTGGCGGGAGACAGAGTTGGATGCTGTTAGTAATGTACCTCGAGTTTAAGGAGCTCCGTGGGGTTGGCTCAAGATCCTGTAATGGATTATCTGGGTGCTCTATTCTTTTAAAGCAGGCAATAACAGATCTTCCTTATGAAGTTGTGAACAGTAAGTAGGACAGAATTATTTGTACATTGCCGTTGGATCCTTTGTCTCCACATGACATTCCTGGGCCAGATGTGGTGTTTTGTATGTAGTAAGTGCGTCAGTACAGGATAGCAAAAATGTATTTTCCCATAATATTTTGTTTTTCATTGTGCATATAAAGATGCAACTTCAGTGAGCAAACAGATTATTAAGAGCCGCATGATACATTATTAAAGGTGTGTTTATATGTGTGTATGTGTGGTAGAGGGCAGACTGCTGACAATGGATATGTGAGTCCTCTGTAACGAACTCACTGAGATCTCTAATCCAGAATCAGTCTTTAGACCCCTGTGACTCACAGTGCCAGGACATTATGCTGTCCTTCTGTGCAGAGATTGTACAGGAGCCCCAGGGCAAAGGCAGAATCAGAGGACATGTTCTGCAGTCTAGCTAGGGAACCAAGAAACACTAGAGGTTTTTATCCTAAAAGCAAGGAAGCAGAAGCAGATGGGTAGGACCTCTACCTTCTTTTTCTCCCAGAGCTATTTGTGACCAGAAGCTGTAGAGAGAAGCCATGTGGCTACAAACGGAAAGGGTAAGTGCCTGCCTGACCCACAGTGTCTTGTGGAGACTAGTTAGAGTTTGAAGAAAAGGAGCGCGAAGATCAGAGTTCACTGCTTCTCCAACTCACTAGCATGGAGACTTGGTACAAGTTGCTTAGGCTCAGGGTCCTCACCTGTAAAATGGGCGGAGTTGTAATGCCACACAGCATTGGACATATTCCGTAAACATTTCCTTTCTTTTATCTTAGCTTTCAATGAGTGGCTTCACACATTTACACAATTATTGTTATCATCTAATAATGATGATAGAGGACAAGACTTTGGGCTGCACAACTTCATCTTCGTGCTATGCTTGCTACAGTCCCCAGTATGGATGGAAGGTCTGGACAGTGTCAAATGGCTTCCATCTTTGCAGAATCACTCTAGAGAAGGGCCTCAAGTTTTAACCAGTTTCATCTTGGCTGCAGAGGGAGGGGAGTACCTAAGAGAGGGCGACAGTAGAAGCTGGTGTGCCTAAATTGTCTATCCTGTCTCAATTGCTACTCTGTCTAGATCATTTGGACCCTCTGAGTTGTATCAACATTCACTCTTCAAGATGAATTTCACTGAGCCAGTTCCCAGAATAAAAGCACCATGGGAACCATGGAAACAGAAGGACAAGGATAGGGAAAGGCCATGTTGTTGAAACTCTAAAATCTCTGCTTGGTTGCTGTTTTCAAGAATGAGGGAATGAGAATCTTTTTCTCTATGACTCCTCATTTCTCTCACTGAACCTTCTGGGGCAGGATTGCTAAGAACTCCTCCTCCATGAAAGGCCCCTCCTCTGGCCTTCACTGACCAGCTGGGACTCCGGATCCCACTCTTACTGTTTTGAGATTTCCCCATCACCACCGTGGGGAATCGACCTGACCACCATGAGAAGACTGAACTCTCACCCACAGACTCCCGTGTGTTTATTTCCTTTTAACATTGTCCTTTGGAGAGATTTAGTTTTTAGTATTATCCCCTCCAAGCTAATGACTTTACTTCAGATGATTTCCTTTGTAGGGGATAGGGCATATGACTAAGCTTTCCTCTTATTGCCTGAGTCCTTCACACTGGGATGACAGTATATGACAAATGAGCAGCTATCTGTAACCTCTGATGTATGTTACACCTGAAAGTACTGCTATTTCACATCAATTTGTGGACTGGACAGAGAAAGGCCCTCATTCCAACTCCCAACTCCAAAAATCTATTTAATACACTGTCCTTGAATAGAGTAGATGTCAGACATTAAGCTGATGAGAGCAGAAACCACACTTGGTTTTAGCCAAAAGGCTGAGCTGCGACACCAAGAACATATTTTTTTTTTAATTGCTGCAGCCACTGGCATCAAGTTTTTCATTGTTGCCTGCTTGATTTCTTCTCTTGTCCTGTCCCCCCTTCCCCTTTCCCCCACCCCCTTTCATTGTTCTTTTTCTTTTCTTTCTTCTCTCGCTCTGCCACTCCCAGTTCCCTCTTTTTAAAGACTGTCTATGTAGCTTCAGGTAGCCTGGAACTTGTGATGTAGAACAGGCTGACTGCAAGTGAGCCTTCTGCCTCTGCCTCCCAAGTTCTGGGACTGCCATACAAATAAGTTTCAATTTTTATTACTTATAATCTCTGCTCTTCTTCTTTTCCATATTAGCTCCAAAAGTAGCAGTTTAAAAATATTTGATACTAGTCAGTCCCACATAATTGCACTTTTTCTCTTCTTTGAATGAGGAAGTTTTATGTACCTCAAACTGCATTTAACACCTGGACTCAAGGGAAATTATTTTCCCTATTCTCCACCACTGTTATATCCATGCTTAACCCATTCATCCAAGGAATAAAAGTGTCAAACTCCCACAGAAAACATTTAACAGAATATCTACTCTTAAAAAAAGTTTATTTTGTTTTATTTTATTTTAGTGTGTGTGTGTGTGTGTGTGTGTGTGTGTGTGTGTGTGTGTGTGTGTGTGTGTGATGCATGCTTCTGCTGAGGCCAAAAAACAGTATCACAACCCCTGGAGCTGGTATTACAGAAGGCTGTGAACCACCTGATGTGGATGCTGGGAATTGAACTCGAATCTTCTGAAAGAGCTGCAGATGCTTTTAACAGCTGAACTATCTTTCTAGCCCAGAATAAACACACTTAAATTTGTTTGTTTCTGAAATCAAGTATAGGATCCAAAGACTTTTTATTAGTGTGGCTTTTAGTGTTACAATTATTTTTCCAACAAGTAATACAATTTCCATTGCCTTCTATCCTATATAGAGAGGATTTTAACTTTTTCTCTTAATGAGTTTATTTCCCGTTATCTTTAGCCATAGTTCTTCCTCATTTTAAGACATAGTTTTTGTAATGACAGAATATTTGATATTAATTTGTTTGGAAATTTTTTAGTTCACCTATGTATATCAATCATATAGGTACACTTTGGAGATTAAAAATTTGCCTCTTATCCAGGAACAAAAACACCTGGTGCTGGCATTGGGATCCTGGCTTGAATCCCAATCTATTATGGTTTTTTTTTTTTTTTGGTTTTTCGAGACAGGGTTTCTCTGTGTAACTTTGCGCCTTTCCTGGAACTCACTTGGTAGCCCAGGCTGGCCTCAAACTCACAGAGATCCTCCTGGCTCTGCCTCCCGAGTGCTGGGATTAAAGGCGTGCGCCACCACCGCCTGGCTCTATTATGGTTTTTATTATGAAAAATTTTCTTGCCTTCCATTTTTCTTGGAAGATTTAATTTCCCATGCTAGTTGACCTAACACATTTCAGTAATTTCATATTTTTTTTTATTTTTCACAGGATAATTTTAATATACCATATTTCGTGAGAGTGTAGGAGGTAAAATATTTTGTTGAGTTGGCCTTGGCAAAATGACAAGATTGGTATTGGATGAGTTTGTAGTATGTGTAAAGGAGGCATGTTTGGTTTCATATAGGAATAAACATGGTGTCCTCAGACTTGGTGGGTGGAGCCCTAGGTAGACAGTTTAGCAGAATATACCATCTAAAAGAGACACACATGTTAAAGAACTTGTATTTAAAATATACGAAGAGGTCAGGAGTAATCTGGAGGCCCCTCAAAAAAAATAAGCTATTCCATTACTCTTGCCCACCATAACTTGGTAGTAAGACTGTGCTGCTGAAAATGTCACACAGTTTGGTCACAGGACATGGAGTAATCAAGCTGGTGCTGACTTGGAAACTTCCTGCTGCTTTCATAGAAGATGCTACGAAGATTGCTGGGGCAGAAACATCAATAGTCTTACCCAGCAGTGAATCCTGTGAACACAGTAATGACTGCTGGGCAAGATATATCCACGGGTGCAGTCATGACATGAATATTATGGAGCAACAAACCACTCCTTGACTGCTTGGTGGATAGGGGGAATTAAGTCCTCAACAATTGTTTGACCAGTTTATTTATTCTTGGTGGTATTTTTGATAGATAGGATTTAATGGAATAAGAAGGCTTAATTGGGGTAGGGAATGTGAGGGCAGGGTAAGGGAAGAAATATAGGGAGAGATAACTAAAACTAAAGACCTTTCCACAATAATCAAACCTGACATCAGGCAAATAGAAGTGACAGAATAGACAGACATGAACAGACACACATAAATTGGGAATTCAATTCTTTTTTATTAATTCTTGTGTTTTAATCTTATCCAGCTCCTCCCAATTCCTCCCAGATCCTCCATTGCTTCTTTCTTTACCCACCCAACTTTGTGTCCCTTTTTCCTCTCCAGTCAATTATGTCCAGTTTGTGCTGCCCATATATTCTTCAATGTGTGGCCTTTCACTGGAGTTAGGTAGACCTAATAGGATCAACACTCTTGACAAACATGAACCCTCCCTTTCCCAGCAACTACCAATTGCCAATAGTTCCTTGGCAAGGGGTTGGGCTTTGTGCCTACCTCCTCTCTCTGTGCTGGGATTTGGTCTGGTTTGAACTTGCACAAGGTTTGGGCATGCTGCTGTATTGCTGTGTGTTCAAACGTGTAGGAGCACTGCTGTGTATAGAGCACACTCTTTACTTGTGTTCACTCATCATCTCTGGCTCTTACAGTCTTCTCACCCTTAGTTTACAATGACCCTCGATCGTTGGGAGTGTGGGATCTGATCTAGATGTCCTATTTAGGGCTGAGCACGCTGCAGTCTCTTATTCTTCGTGCCTTGTCAGTTATAGATAGGTCTGGGCATTCATCATTGCCTACTGCCAATAGAAGCTTCTGTGATTAGTGTTGGGAGGTTAATCTATTACCATAACAATAAATCAATAGAAGTCAATTTAATATTATGCCCATTTAGCAGCATAATAGTGGTAGGCTCATGCCTAGGGCCTATGATCTGTCTAACCACGTGCTCTTGGACTAACAATGATATCATGTATGAGTTGCAACTTTTGGAGTGAGCCTTAAATCCAGTAAGAAAAGTGGTTGGTTACTCCCATGGTGTTCATGCCACTATTGAATCAATGTCTTACTCAGCCAATCTGCTAAATGTAAGCCCTCCACTTTCATTCACCTTTAACAAGTTGTTTTAGTTACATTAGATTCTTAACATTTTAACTAATTTTTAGTTAGCTCATAAATTCCTATAAAAAACTCCTACTCATATTTTGTCAGGAATGCCTTAAATACATAGGTAGTAGACATTTATAGTCTCCTTATCAATAAATGGGAGTGACTATTTTAATTTCTCTAATGTAGCATCTTTAAATTTTTTCCAATTTCCAAATGATAATTCAAGAACAAATTTTTGTGTTGTTTTGTTTTGCATTTCTCTTATTATGAGAAAGATTGAGAATGTTTTTGAATATTCAATGGCTACTGATTTCTTATATGCAGTGTTTTATTCTTTGCTCCTTTTCTTCTGAGATTTTGATTCTTTTGTTTTCAATTGTAATATTAGAGATGTTAACTTTTTACTTGAGGTATAAGTTACATGCATTTTTTTCGTTTTGTGATTTGGCTTTTGACTTCTCTTTTATTATTTAAAAAAACTTGCTTTTGATTAAATTTATTAATATTTTATAATCTCTGATATTATAATCACAGTTAGAAATGCTTTATAGCTTCTTAGTTAATGAAGCTATTTACCTAATATTCTATTCTGTTTGAATCATTTCATGTTTCTAACAGGTAGATGCCTGATTTATTTATAAGTTATACTGATGTACAGTGTGAATGAATCCAACTTTATCTTTTTCCATATGGCTATCCACTTACTCCATTGCCATTTACAAAAATGTCCATCTTTTTCTAATTTTGAGTGTCTGCCTTTATCACATAGCAAATGTCAAGGCAGTTGAGCTATTTCTGAGTTTTCCATCCTGTTTGATTGGTCCTTTGGTCTACCAGTAAGCCAATCCCACACTGCTTTAACTATAGAAACTTCATTATGTTCTCCTATCGTCAGGGTAGCTTCCCACATACTCTTCTTTGGGGGATTTGCTGAGTATTCATGTTTAACCATAACTTCTGTAATTAATTTGGCTAGCTTCAACAAAAAAATTATGATAGCATAGATGCATTAAGATCTGTTTTTTTTTAAAGTTGACAAATAAACCAGGGAGGGGCTTTCCCATACTCTGAATCTTGAAGCTTCTAGTCTTGAAGAGTGGTACAGCTTCCCATTTCTTCGGGTTTGTATCAGTACCGTTGGCAATGTTCAATAACTTGATTTATTTCTCTTTTGCATACATTTTATTGGTTTTATGTTTGGGAATGATATTGTGACTGTAATAAGAGCCTTATCTTTCATTAGGCTTTCTATTATTATTTGGTTATATGAACTATACTAATAAATATGTCAGTTTTATACTTTGTAATATATTTTGTCATTTATAGAATTTTTTATTTTTAAATATTTCTTTTTGATTTTCATAATCACTGTGTGAATGAAGTTCAATGTGATGTTCCAATCCACATATCCATTGTATAATGACCAAATCAGGGTAATTAGCTTAACTGTCACCTTAAACATTATTATTTCTTTATGGTGAGTATATTAAAAACATGTAAAAGTTTGTGCTTATTTACTTCCAACTTTTATGCATCTTATTCTTTCCCCCTTTACATCAACATTTTCTAATACTTTTAATATAGTGTTAAACAATAGTGAAGACTTTAAGCTTCATGGCTTTATTCTGTCTCCTAATTAGAAAAGAATTTCAAATTAAGTTGCTACCTCTTGATCTAAGAATTATATATTTTACTGTTAATTAGTTTGGATCTGAAATGTTCCCCAAAGATCCATATGCTAAAGTCTTGGTCCCCAAAGCATGGAGCTTCTGGGAGGTGGTGAAACCTTTAGGATGTAGGGCCTACTTGGAGGAAGTTTGGGCCACTAATGTGTGTCCTTGAAAGGTACATCAGGACTCTGGCCCCTCTTCTTTTTTCTTGGCTTCCTGGTTCCTTTGAGGTAAATAGGCTACCTCTGTCATGCACTCCCACTGTGGTGTCCTCAGAAGCTCAACAAAACCTCAAACAGAAACAACCAGCCAACCACAATCACAACAACAAAACATGTCCCCAGAGACCAGGGACTGAAACTTCTGAAACAATGAACCAAAATTAACGATTCCTCTTTCAGCCTATGAGGCAAAAGGAATCACATTTTTCAACCTCAATTAATTATTTACTTAATTGTTATTGACTCTTTCATTTTTGGGTAACTGCAGACTCTTAGGTGGCTGTAAGAAACAAAGATCTCACACACCTTTTAATCATTTTCTCCCACTAGTATGGTTTAGCGATACTTCAGTACAATATAACAACCAAAATATTGCCATTGGTACAGCCAAGATACATAACAATTCATTGCCACACAGGTCCCTTGTTTCCATTGCCTTTTCATATCCACACCTTCCTCCTCCAAAAAGGAACGCGTTATTCATGCACATTGTGACTTACATACATTTCATTAGAATTATGCTGTATGAAAAAAAGCCAATCTCAGAGATTAAGTACTGTACAATTCCATTATATAACACAGTTGAGATGAGGAAAGGATAGGAACAGGGAACATGTTAGTGGTTGTCTGAACTGAAATTATCCCTACTCTGCCCACTCCAATTTTTAAACACTATCTTCCTTCAAATTATTATGTGAAAAATATGTAGCATTATTTAGAAGATAAACCTACACAAACAGCACCATCATTTAGTTAATACCATGTTTTAGAGGAAAACATTTTTAGCAATTGAGTGTAATTTAATATTTATATTCATTTAAAATGCAGAAATTATGGAAATATGGAATAATTACTGAATAGAAATATGAATCATTCATGCAGTGAACTTATACCTTAGCCAAAATAATGGAGACTATGTACTAAATCTTGCCTCCCAACATGAGGTATCTTTAGAAAAATGTCACTGTGATTACGTGTGATCCCTCCCTGCTGTCTCTGTGCAGAACATCACTGCTTCCCTAGAGCCAATGGTAAGATGACATTTACTCCTCCCGCTCTCCTTCATGCACTGGTTTTGAGTCCTTTTTGGGGGAAAGTTTTCACTGTTATTTGGTAACATAGAAAAAAATAGGTATTTTACTGAAAAAGCCAACACTGAGATATTTTGCTCTGGAGAGGCTGGAGGTACTTTAACTGAGTGATTGCCAGGTCCCTAGACTCAGTAGAAATTCCAGCTTTGACTCAACCTTGCTCCTTAAGCTGAGTCTAAAGGGGTTTGTGCTTCTACCTTGGGATGTGCGGTCTTTTTGGAGAAGAAAGTTCCATACAGAAGTAAAAGCGTGTTGTTACAGAAGTGTTCAGGTGAGCATGTGAAGATGTCTCTGGGTTTTCTTTAAGAGTTCTGATCTAGGTAAATATAAAAGAAGCCCTCCTTTACATATCACCCAATAGTCCAGGCATCATGAATAAATGGTGCTTGCTTTCTTCAATGGTAGATGACTTTCCAAAGACACTTTTGTCTTGAGATCATGGTTCCCATCAAACTCTGTTTTCCCAACATCTGTTTCTTAAGCTGGTGGATTTATGATCCTGTGCTTATGACTGGCCATCTTTATCTCAGACAAACTATCGTTTTCACTGTTCTGCTTCTTTTTTTCTTGAGACAAACCCAAAGCTTATATTTTTCTTTAAATTAGGTAAATACATGTACCCCATTTCACCTTCTGGGACCAGGGACTACACCAGTGCTTTTCAAATTTAAGTGTGATAGTGATAGTAGCCATCCCCCTATCCATGGGATTATATTCCAAACTTTATCTTATATGTGCATATCTTTTATAAAGTTTAATTTATAGATTAAGCACATTAACAAATTAACAACAATGACAATAATACAGAACAATCAAAACAATATACAACTGTTTCTTGGGACCCATTGAGATCAGTTCCTCAATCTGTCATTGATATCAGAATCCATCTCTGCTTCGAGCTCTGAAGTTAAGTTCCTTGTACAAAATGGTACAGTATTTGGATATAATAAATGCAAACCTGTATGCAAAATTTCCTGTATAATTTAAACCATCTCTAGATGATTTATGATACCACACATAATATAAATGCTATATTATTTAGGAAAAGTATATACATGTTCAGGGGTCTTTTAAAATATTTTTTATTTCATGGATGATTGACTTTTGCTGTGGGATGTTCTTTATGGCAAATGTGTTGCTGATTAGTCAATAAATAAAACACTGATTGGCCATTGGCTAGGCAGGAAATGTAGGCGGGAAAAGGAGAAGAATAAAGCTGAGCAGTGGAAGGCTGAGGCAGAGAGACACTGCCAGCCGCCATGATGACGAACAGCATGTGAAGATGCTGGTAAGCCACGAGCCATGTGGCAAGGTATAGATTAATGGAAATGGATTAATTTAAGAAGAACAGTTAGCAAGAAGCCTGCCACGGCCATACAGTTTGTAACCAATATAAGTCTCTGTGTTTACTTGGTCGGGTTTGAGTGGCTGTGGGACTGGCGGGTGAGAGAGATTTGCCCTGACTGTGGGCCAGGCAGGAAAACTCTAGCTACAGACTTTGCACATACATAATCCACAGATGTAGCAGGAGACTGAGTGCACTGTAATAAAAGTTATTTTAGATATGCAAATTGGTTAATCATGGAATTTCATAGCTTATATTCTTTTTTGTAACTACAGTTTTAATATCAGTTTATTTTAACAGACAGAAATATAGGTTAAAATCAAAGAATACACTGTTGCTATGGTTATCTGTTGTGTGATATTTTGATTGTGTTCTGACAAATAAAGCTCGCTTGGAGTCAGAGGGCAGAGTTAGCCACTAGCTGACCAAAATTAACCATAGAGGTTTGGAGGACTATAGACAGAGAGGAGACAGGATGTAGTAAGGCAAGGCTAAGGGGAATCTTGGCCTTTTGGGACTGAGGAACGGAAGAGACAGGAGGCAACTGGTGGCTGCTCCCTGCTTCTCTCATCTCTCAGGTTTTTTCCCCCAATATCTGACTCCAGACTTTTTTTTTATTGATGAAGATTAATTAGATTAATGTTTCATCTTGCACCTTTGGACTACAAACTGCTCAGGACAATTTCAAGGTGGCTAGCTGAGATGATCCAGCCTCATAGACTTCTTTAGCCAAGACTTCAGATAAGCCCTGCACTTTCCCATTACACAGAGCTCGGACAACAAGTGACACAGCTAGCTCTCCCAGGACTTGACAATTATCCCAACTTTTTTTCAGGTTCCTCTAAAGATGCCACCACCCTCAGACAGCAGGAAGTAATTTTAAGAACATGATGCCTACATTCCCAAGAGGTGGGGTGGGTAGTTTTTGATTGTTTAGTGGGTGATGGATATTTGTCATAGTTTAGGGTGATTGGGTACAAGTTGTTATTGGTAATGGTCAGGAAAAAAGCTGAACAAAGGAGATTAGATTCAGAGATCTTGTTCTGAAAGGAAAAGGGGGGGAATATAGAAATGATAGGGTAAAAGGATAGATTATTGAATCTACTTTTAAACCCAAAAAGCAACTACTAGTCTTAAATATTTTACATTGGTATGGATTTTGTATATTAATACAAACTTAAGGTTATTTTTGTTAGAACATACTATACATATGTTTCTACTCTTGTTCAAGGTATTATACCTATAAATCTCATTTAACAGTGTAATGTAAATTTCTAGTCCTTGAAAGATATTATTATAAACTATTTAGGATAATAAAGAAATGCAGGTTAATAGTTAGTCACCTATTACAATCAAATTTGTGGTCATGTTAGGTATGTTTTCAAAGTCAAACAGAGATATATTTTAGATAGACAGGTCATCTTCAAACCCTTCAGAGATCTACAGAATATGGTATTTAAGATGTATTAATAAGGTTTTTGTATGACAATGAGACATATCTGCTCCTGGCAACACCAATCTATTTCAGAGAATGTTTTGAGCATCGAAGAAACTCCATATGGAATATGCTTTCTTTGTGGCAAAAGTAGCTACTGCGCAAGAAAACTGCCCTTGCCTCAACTGCTGACAGTATGCTGTCCAAATTGGACAAGCAAGACACAAAAGAAAGTGACTGCTGAACTTTGCCAAGACAAAGTAAGACAGTTCTTCAAAATTCCCTGCTTCTTAGAAATATCTGTTAGACATTTGACCTGAGTCACTTTGTTGGCCTGGACTTAAGAATTTTTATTACTAAAAAGTTCCCAAGAGGAGTGTCTCCTCTCCTAGCCTGAGATTCCTGTCTCTAGGACCCAGGCCCTGGGGTACACTACTTGTGCCCTCCTTCCCCCACATCATTGCCCCAGGTGCAGGACAGCAGGGAAGACTCCTATAGGCAGGCATGCACACCAACACGCCCCCCCCTCATTGAACCAGACCCTGCAATCTACAAGACCTACTCCCTGTCCCAAACCCACCCATCCCCCTGAGACCTCAGTGGCTCCTTGAGACACAGAATCTGACAGGTCTGATTAGACCAAGAGGACCAAGAGCTCTGATAGAACCAAGAGAGGCTCCCTGAGACACAGAATCCAGCAACTCTGATTGGATCAAGAGCTCTGATTAGACCAAGAGCTCTGATTGGACCAAGAGTGGCCCCCTCAGACTGTCATCCAACTGGAAACTCTGGAGGAAAAACCTATAATCTGCATTTTAGATGCTCTGCCAGGTATTTCATTATAGTAGTGATGAGTTCAGTTACCCATAGTCAATGATGGTTAACAAATATCACACAGACACAGCAAGTACAGAGGAGTGGACCAAGAGTATCTCCCTCAGACACAGACATCTCATGCACCTATTTGAGTAAGAGATGGGTAGATGCCAGTACAAAAACACATACAACAGCATAAAGAGCAATATGGTATCAACAGAACCTAGTGGTTCTACAACAGCAAGACCTGAACATCACATGTAGAAGAAACAGAAGAGACCTTAAAAAATAACTTTGTGAAGATGATAAAGATCTTTAAAGAGGAAATGAAAAATTCCCTTAAAGAAATTGAGGAAAAGACAAACAAAAAATGGGAAGAAATTAATAAATCCCTTAAAGTAAGCCAAGAAAACCAAGAAAAAGCAATTAAACAGGTGAAGGAAACAGTTCAGAACCTGAAAATTGAAATAGAAACAATAGAGAAGACAAAAACCAAGGGAATGCTGGAAATAGAAAATCTGAGTAAATGAACAGAAACTACAGATGTAAGCATGACCAACAGAATACAAGATGGAAGAGAGAATCTCTGGCATGGAGGATACAATAAAGGAAATAGATTCATCAGTCAAAGAAAATAGTAAAGCCAAAAATGTCATAACACAGAATGTCTAGGAAATCTGGGACACCAAGGAAAGGCTGAACCTAAGAATAATAGGGATAGAAGAAGGAGAAGAATACCAACTCAAAGGCACAGAAAATATATTCAACAAAATCACAGAAGAAAATTTTCCCAACTTAAAGAAGGAAATGCCTATGAAGAAACAAGAAGCTTATAGAACACCAAATACATTAGACCACCCCCCAAAAAGTTCCCTTGCCACATAATAATCAAACCACTAAACATACAGAATAAAGACAGAATGTTAAGTGCAGCAAAAGAAAAAAGCCAAGTGACTTATAAAGGCAAACCCATCAGAATGACACCTGACATCTCAATGGAGACTCTGAAATCCAGAAGGTCCTGGACAGACATAATGCAGACACTAAGAGACCACAGATGCCAGTTGAGACTACTATACCCAACAAGACTTTCAATCACCATTGACAGAGTGCACAAGACATTTGAAGACAAAACCAGATTTAAACAATACACATCCACAAATCCAGCCCTACAGAAAGCACTAGAAGGAAAACTCCAACCTAAGGAAGTTAGATGCACCCACAAAAACACAGGTAATAGATAACTCCACAGCAGCAAATCCCAAAGAAGGGAAATACACACACACACACACACACACACACACACACACACACACACACACACGCACACACACATACACATACACTACCACCAAAAGATAACAGGAATTAACAATCACTGGTAACTAATATTCCTTAATATCAATGGACTCAATTCATTTATAAAAAGACACAGGCTAATAGAATGGATACGAAAACAGGATTCATCCTTCTGCTGCATACAAGAAGCACACCTCAACTTCAAAGACAGGCACTACCTCGGAGTAAAAGGCTTGGAAAAGACTTTTCAATCAAATGGACTTAAGAAGCAAACTGGTGTAGCTATCCTAATACCTGACAAAACTGGCTTCAAAATAAAATCAGTCCAAAAAGATTGGGATGGATATTACATATTCATCACAGGAAAAATCCACCAAGATGAAGTCTCAGTTCTGAACATTTATGTCCCAAATACAAGGGTACCCACATATGTAAATGAAACATTACTAAAGCTTAAATCACACATCAAACCCCACACACTAGCAGTGGGAGACTTCAACACCCCACTCTCACCAATGGACAGGCCTGCCAGAGAGATACTTAACAGAGAAATAAGGGATTTAACAGATGTTTTGACTCAAATGGATTTAACAAATATCTACATAACATTCCACCCCAACACAAAAGAATATACCTTCTTCACAGAACCTCATGGAACCTTCTCTAAAATTGATCACATACTTGATCACAAAGTAAATCTCATCAGATACAAAAAAGTTGGAATAACCTCCTGTATTCTATTGGACCACCTTGGCTTAAAGTTAGATTTCAACAGCAACAAAAATTACAGAAAACCTACAATCTCGTGGAAACTGAATAATGCTCAACACAATCACCAATGAGTCAAGGAAAAAATAAAGAAAGAAATTAAAGATTTCCTAGAATTCAATGAAAATGAATATACAACATACCCAAACTTATGGGACACTATGGAAACAGTGCTAAGAGGAAAATTCATAGCACTAAATGCCCGCATAAAGAAGTTGGAGAAATCTTACACTAGCGATTTAACAGCACACCTTAAAGCTCTAGAACAAAAAAAAAAGCAAATTCACTCAGGAAGTATAGACTCCAGGAAATAATCAAATTGAGGACTGAAATCAATAACATAGAAACAAAGAAAACAATACAAAGAATCAATGCAACAAAGAGTTGGTTCTTTGAGAAAATCAACAAGATAGACAAGCCCTTATCTAAACCAACCAAAAAACCAAAAGGCAAAGAGAGAACATTAGAAATGAAAAAGGAGAGAGAACAGCAGACAACAAGGAAATCCAGAGAATTATCAGGTCATACTTCAAAAACTAGTACTCCACAAAACTGGAAACTCTAAAAGAAATGGACAATTTTCTGGATAGGTACCACATATGAAAATTAAACCAAGGCCAGATAAACAATCTAACTAGTCCTATAACCCCCAAAGAAATAGAAATTTTCATTAAGTCTCCCAAGCAAAAAAAAAAAAAAGCCTAGGACCAGATGGTTTCAGCACATAATTCTACGAGAATTTCAAAGAAGAGCTAATACCAGTACTCTTCAACTGTTTCTCTCAATTGAAACAGAAGCCAAACCTTTTATGAGGCTACAGTTATCCTGATACCAAAATCACAAAAAGGTGCAACAAAGAGATAGAATTTCAGACCATTCTCCCTCATGAACATTGATGCAAAAATACTCAATAAAGTACTGGCAAACTGAATTAAGGAACACATAAAAAAATCATCCTCCATGATCAATTAGGCTTCATCCCAGAGAAGGTGGGTTCAACATGCAAAAGTCTGTCAATGTAATACACCATATAAACAAACTCAAAGAAAAAAAAACACATGATCATCTTATTAGATGCTGAAAAAGCCTTTGACAAAATCCAACACCCCTTCAGGATAAAGGTCTTGGAGCAATCAGGAATACAAGGAACATATTTAAATATAATAAAGGCAATTTACAGCAAGCTGATGGTCAACATCAAACTAAATGGAAAGAAACTCAAAGCGATTCCACTAAAATCAGGAACAAGATAAGGCTGTTCACTTTCCCCATATCTATTCAATATAGTACTCGAAGTTCTAGCTAGAGCAATAAGACAACAAATACAAATTGGAAAGGAAGAAGTCAAGCTTTCCCTATTTGCAGATGGTATGATAGTATACATAAGCGACCCCAAAAATTCTACCAGGTAACTCCTACAGCTGATAAGCACTTTCTGCAATGTGGCGGGATACAAGATTAACTTTAAAAAATCAGTAGTTCTCCGATATACAAATGAAAAAGGGGCTGAGAAAGAATCAGCGAAACCTCACCCTTTACAATAGCCACAAATAATATAAAATACTTTGGGGTAACTCTAGCTAAGCAAGTGAAAGATCTGTATGACAAGAACTTCAAGCCTTTGAAGAAAGAAATTGAAGAAGATGGAAAGATCTCCCATGCTCCTGGATAGGTAGAACCAACATAATAAAAATGGCAATCCTACCAAAAGCAATCTACAGATTCAATACAATCCCCATCAAAATCCTAACACAGTTTTTTTCCAACACAATTTTTCACAGCCCTTCAAAGAACAATACTCAACTTCATATGGAAAACCAAAAAACTCAGGATAGCCAAAACAATCCTATACAATAAATCAACCTCTGGAGGCATCACCATCCCTGACCTCAAGCTCTACTATAGAGCTATAGTAATAAAAACAGCTTGGTATTGGCATCAAAACCGACATGTGGACCAATGGAATTGAATTGAAGTAGTCTTGAACTCCTTGGCATAGGAGACTACATCCTAAATATAACACCAGTAGCACAGACACTGAAAACAACAATTAATAAATGGGACCTCCTTTAACTGAGAAGCTTCTGTAAGGCAAAGGACACAGTAAATAAGACAAAATTACAGCCTACAGAATGGGAAAAGATCTTCACCAACCCGACATCTGACAAAAGGCTGATCTCCACAATATATAAAGAACTCAAGAAACTAGGCATCAAAATACCAAACAATCCAATTGAAAAATGGGCTACAGAGCTAAACGGAGAATTCTCAACAGAAGAATCTCAATTAGCTGAAAGACCTTTAAGGAATTGCTCAACATCCTTAGTCATCAGGGAAATGCAAATCAAACCAACTATGAGATACCATCTTACACCTGTCAGAATGGCTAAGATCAAAAACACTTATGACAGCTTATATTGGAGAGGGTGTGGAGCAAGAGGAAGACTCCTCCACTGTTGGTGGGAGTGTAAACTTGTACAGACACTTTGGAAATCAGTGCAGTGGTTTCTCAGAAAATTGGGAATCTATCAACCTCAAGACCCAGCCATACCACTCTTGGGCATATACACACAGAATGCTCAATCATATCATTAAGGACACTTGCTCAACCATGTTCATAGCAGCATTATTTGTAATAGTCAGAACCTAGAAACAACCTAGATGCTCCTCAACTGAAGAATGGATTAAGAAATTGTGGTACATATACACAATGGAGCACTACTCGGCAGTAAAAAACAATGACATCATAAAATTCACAGGCAAATGGAAGGAACTAGAAAATATCATCCTGAGTCAGGTAACCCAGACTCAGAAAGACAAACATAGTATGTACTCACTCATAAGTGGATACTAGAAATAAAGCAAAGGATAACCAGACTACAACCCACAGCTCCAGAGAAGCTAGGTAACAAGGAAGACACTAAGAGGGATGCATGGAAAGCCCTGGGAAGGGGAAATAGATGAGCTCTCCTGAATAAACTGAGGGTGAGGTAGGACAATGAGGGTAGGGGATAGGGGTAGAAGCATGAGGATGGGATGGTTGAGCTGGAACAGGAGTGGAGTGGGAGAGCAATGAGGGAATACCTTGATAGAGGGTGGCATCATATCTTGATAGGGAGAAACCTCGTGGGAGGGAAGTTCCCAGGAATCAAGTATAACCCCAGCTTAGACTACTAGCAATAGTGGAGAGGTTGCCTGAGGTGGCCTACCCTGGTGATCAGATTGGTGAATGCCCTAACTGTCATCATAGAGCCTTCATCCAGTTTCTGATGGAAACAGATGCAGAGAGCCATGGCCAAGCACCAGGCCAAGCTCTGGGAGTCCAGTCAAAGAGAGGGAAGAAGGATTCTATGAGCAAGTGGCATTAAGACCATGGTGGAGAAACTTACAGGTAAAACCGAACCAAGCTAGTGGGAACTCACAAACTTTGTACCTATAGCTCTGGAGCCTGCATGGGACTGGACTGGGCCCTCTGCATGAATGAGACAGTTGTGCAGCTTGGTCTTTTTGAGGACCCCCCGACAGTAGGAATAGGATCTATCCCTGGTGCATGAACTGGCTTTTTGGAGCCCATTGCCTATGGTGGAACACCTTGCACAGCCTTGATGTAGGGGGAGGGGCTTGGACCTGCCCCAGTTTTATGTACTTGGCTTTGTGGACTCCCCATGGGAGGCCATACCTTTTTGGAGGAGGGGATGAGCGGTGGCCTGGGTAGGAAGGCTGGGGTGGGGGAGTGGTAGGAGGGATGAGGGGGGATCTGGGGTTGGTACGTGAAATGAATGAAAAATTTCTTATTAAAAAAAGTTCCTGGGTAATGCTTCTGCTTCTGCTCTGGAGCCAGCCTCAGAACACATAGTTACCACATAGTCTCGTCCAGTTATGTGGCAGCCATTGCCAGCTACCTATGCCAATGCTACTTCCTCAGATTCTTTCTGCGTGTTAGAGGTGTACTGATGTATAAAGTTTATCTATTTTTTTTTAAAAAAATTGTGATATGTACTGAATTCTAAGCATTTTCCTTTTGAAAAAATTTTCAAGTGGTTTGACCTTCCCTTTGCTTCTGGGAGCAATCTGTTCTCATCACTTTCTATTTGGTTTCCTTCCTCTGGTGGAAGGTCATAGACACAGTTCACCAGTCAAGGGGAAGAGTCACTTTGAAGTGACTTCTTTGGGAGCTGTGATGGCTAATCATGGTTGTCACCTCAACTACATCTGAGGAAAACCCAAGTTCATTTGGGTGTTTTTTTTTTTTTTACTAGATTATTTGATGTGTGAAGACCCACCCTAAATCTGGTCTACTTCTTCTCTTGGCCACTCACATAAAAAGATGTAGAAGGAAGCTTTGCTTTTTGCATGCTTACCCTCACTCTCACTTGAAAGTTCATCTACCCTATTTCCACAGCTGCTACAAATGAAACCTCTTCAGGGTTTCATGTAGAATTAAAATCAGCAGCTCTCTGGGACTTATCCAGGACTCGGTTAGTGTGGGACTGCAGAGACAGCCAGTCTCAAGGACTGAGCAACTACTGGATTCTCTGCCTTTCCTTTTCGAGACAGCCATGTTGGACTAGCAGGACTATATCCTGTAAGGTAGTCTAATAAATCCCGCTCTATTATCAGGTCTATCTACTGTGCTCCCTTAGGGAACTTGGACTAATATAGGAGCATTGTGGATACATCCTGTAGAAGAATGAAGAACTGAGACAGATTGAAGAACACTAAGAAAACCACAACATCAAGCCAATTTTAGGAACAGTTTACTGTGGCTACCACCTGTACAGGGTCTTTGAAGATACTATGACATGTCTCAGAATTGTCCTGAGCAGAGTTCAGGCATCTTTTGTATTTTTGACTTGCATATGCTAATCATGGCCTTGGGAAATACTTCAGGAAATATAAAATTCCAAGCTCTCTGCACTCTTCTGGCCAGGGAATAGAATTCAGGCACTTTGAATGGAACTCTCTGGAAGGTAGCAGCAGGTGCTGATTTTTGGTAGTTTGTGAAATATTACTCTAGGCTGTTGTTCATCAAAAGGAGAATAGAATCTGGGTGTGGGTGGTTGGGGCACTTCACAGTGAATGGCACACTTTCTGCATGACATTAAGGAGAGAAGCATCACATCCGAATTGGTCATTTATCATTTGCACAATGAGCTTCTCTCCTTCCGGGTGTATTGTCTACTCTTTATACATGATCATGAGCAAAATTCATAACAGCATATGTATCTTTATCTTGATGCTTCATCTGTTGGGGGAGATTTTGGTTTTATTAATTATGAATCAATCACTTGCCTGTGGAAAGAAAGGCAACAGACTTGTTTGCTGTTAGGGGTATAATGGCTTCCTCTGCCTTTCCTCAGCACTTAGAGCTGGAAAGTCACAACTGTGTCCCACTTAGGCTGGCCTAGTTCCATTTCTGGTCAGGCTTGGTGTAGTGGGTAGCTGTTCCAGCTTTGATCTGGAAGTACTACCCCCAGTGAGGCTTCTGGTAACTGTCATGCCTACCTATGACCTGCCCCTGAGGCAGGGCCGAGATGGGAGCCCTTAAGACCCGAGATTCGGATGTGCCGGCTCTTTCTGCTCCTGGTGATCCTGGATGCTGGATGGTCAACCGAGCAGAGTTCTCCAGAGAACCCAGCTGGACTGCACCTCACCTCTCCTGGATCCTGTAACCAACTCCTTTACTAGCTGCAAGTTACCCCCAAATAAACCTCCTTTTTGACTACGTGGAGTTGCCTTAATAAATCCTCCAGCAGCTTGGTGATTTGCAATAGGTTCTACTTCCCTGACGGCCTTTGATGTCCTTTTCTTGCTCCTCGCTCATTTGTCTGTCACATGTGGAATTTGCATGTGACCTGCCTCTCCTCATTTTACTTCTGTTATCCAGTTTGGTTGCAGGGTTGTGTTTGTGATTAAGGCTGAGTATTTTTAGCTTATCTCACTGGAGTCCTGTGTGCTGAGTCCACTCACATGAGGGTACCCTCCATAGTTTTCTGCTTGTTCATGGTAATGATGTCTTCTTCACTTGATCCTTTGTGATTTCTTGTGATTTTTGCATCTTACACACACTTCTGCCATAGTTTTATTATTTCCACCTAACCAGACCATATACATTGTTTCTTCTCTAAACATCTTAAACAGTAGAGGGTCCAACTCATCAGCAGTGATTTTTTTCTTTTAAAGGCAGGGTCTTTTTAAAAATATTTATGTTATTTTTAAATGTATGAGTGTTCTGTCTGTCTGTATGTCTGCATACCAGAAGAAGGCATTTAATCCCATTATAGGTGATTGTGAGCCATCATGTGGTTGCTCTGAATTCAACTCAGGACCTCGGGAGGAGCAGCCAGTGCTCTTAACTGCTGAGCCATCTCTCTAGTTCCTGAAGACAGGGTCTTAATTGTCATCAGAGAGGCTTCCTCCAGCAGCTGACGAAAGTAGATGCAGAGATCCACATCCAAACATCAGGCAGAGTTCAGGGAATCCTGTGGAACAGGGGTAGGAAGGATTGTAGGAGCCAGAGGGGTCGAGGACACCAGGAGAACATGGCTCACAGAGTCAAGTAAGCATGACTCATAGAGGCTCACAGATAACGAAGTGGCAAACACGGAGCTGGCAAGGGTCTGCCCTAGATTCTCTGCGTACATGTTGTGGTTGTTTAGCTTGGGCGTTTTGTGGGACTCTGTCTCCAGATATTTTACCTGCTCTTAGGACCCTTTTCCTCCTACTGGGTTGCCTTGTCCAGCATTGAAATGGGGGTTTGTGCCTAGTCTTACCATGTTTTGTTATGCCATGTTCAGTTAATATCCCTGGGAAACCTGCTCTTTTCTGAAGGGAAACAGAGAAGCAGAGGATCTGGAGGAGAGGGGAGGTGGGGGGCACTGGGAGGAATGGAGGGAGGGGAGGCTACATGGAGATGTATTGTATGAGAGAAGAATAAATAAAAAAGATAAAAAGAAAAATAATAAATACAGGGTCTTAGGTAACCAGGCTGCACTTAAACTCACTATGTATTTAAGGATAATCTTGAAATTTTGATCCTTCTATATTCAACTCCAAAGTTCTGGGACTATAGACATGTGTTATTACACTTAATTTATGTGGTGCAGGTGATTAACCCTGGGACCTTATATATGCCAGGCAATCAGTCTACTAAGTGAGATATATCTCAACCCAGTACATTTGAAAAAAAGCTCCCCTGGGCATTTTTCTGTCCTTTCCTCACACAAATAATAACAGAGTAGAATTCATTCTCTGAGCTTAGGAGTGTTCTTGCAAGATAATTTGATAGAAGGAAGTTCCAGGACAAAGTCTACTGCTTTGTTCTAGAAGTTCTATGTGGTGTGGGGAAGCAGACTTCTGAAACAGCTGTCATATCTACACAAAGCAGCAGGGCAGCTCACTGAGCAATGCAAGGAAATGTCTGAGCTATGGGGAAAATATGTCTTGCAACAGTTGCTCTATTTATGTTTCTCTTTCTCTTTTCTTTTATCTATTTGTTTATTCATTTATTTTTGAGACAGTCTTCTGTGCTGCCTGCCTCATCCTCCCGAGTGCTGGGATTACAGGTATGCATCTGTACACCCAGGTCTTTGCTTATGTTTTCTAGCTATTTTTTTCAAGGTAGTTAGAATAACTAAATATCACAACAGTGAGTTCTGAGCTATAATTGTTGGACTTTGGCTATAAGAATTTAACATCAACCACGTGCCAAGGTGATATATGAGTTTTTGTAAAAGAAAAACTGGGGAAACCATTTCTTTTCTATGTGGGCCAATTTTCTTTGACAATAAGATGGGTGAATTCTCTTAAGTAGGGGCCTAAGTTTTGTGCCCAAAGAGAGGAGGAATCCTCACCTTTTATTCTTATTCATGGTCTTCTCCTCCTTTGGCACTTGTCCTGCCACAGCCAGAGACTAACTTGGAAACAATGGCTCAGTCTCCTTCTGTGGTCTGCCCTCTGGACCAGTATGTGCATCCTCTTTTGTGAGTTCTTTCCCCGTTGGCAGGGAAATCTTCATGTTCATCTCTCCTTAGGCCTGATCTCATTAGATTTATTTTGGCAGAAATGGTAAGGGAATTAGAAAAGCACAGTGTGGCTGCAGATTTAAAGCAGGCAACTCTTATCAGTACTGAAATTGATCTGTTTTTAAAATTAATTAACAATTAGCATACAAAGTAATGGGTTTCACTATGCCTTTCCCACACATGTGTAAGACTGTGTTTTGCTGAAATTCAGCCCTCCATTTCCCTGTCCTTTCCTCCTCCCCCATCATTGCCTTCCTCTGTAGATGTAACCAACCGTCTTATTAAATAAGAAACACAGAGCCGATTCAGAGAAGAAAGCCAAGAGGTCAGAGCTAAGAGCCTTACCCTTCCTGCTTCAGCGATCCTCTTCAGCCAAGAGAGCTCTCAGAAAAGGGACCTACTTCCTGTGTGTTTGTTTTTATATAGTCTTTCTGTTCTGCCTTCTCATTGGTTGTAAACCCAAACACATGACTGCCTCGTCACTGCCTTTCTGTAGAGACTTCCAGGTCTTCTATGGTTGGGATGGAGATTAAAGGCATGTGTATGCAATGCTGACTGTATCCTTGAACACACAGAGATCTACCTAGCTCTGTCTACCAAGTGCTGGGATTAAAGGCGTGGGCCACCACCGCCTTGGCTCTAATAGCTCTGACCCCCGGGCAACTTTATTTATTAACATACAATTAAAATCACATTTCAGTACAAATAAAATACCACCATATTCCTCCCATAAAATAACCCCCTCCCCCACAAGTGCTTTCATATCTTATGTGTATGTTTAAATCCAGATTCTCTATATAAGAGAAACAACTTTGTATTTCTTATTCTGGTTTATTTCATTTAACATCATGATTTACAGATCCATCCAGTTTCCTGAGATTGATACAACTTCATTCCTTTTTGTGACTGAATAAAACTCCACCATGTATATAAATCCTACATTTTATTGTTTCTTTAAGAATAAGGAGCCAGAGGCTGGAGAGACTTAGCAGTTAAGAACTCTTGCTGTTTTTACAAAGGACACAGGTTCTGGTCCCAACACCCACATGGAAACTTACAGCCATCCATGATTTCAGTACCAGGAGATTCAAAACCCTTTCCCAGCCTCTGTGATCACCAGACAAACTCATCATCGTGCACATACATGCATATATAGAGGTAAAATTTTCATATACATAAAGTAAAAAGAAATAATTCTTATAAAAGAGTAAGGGGCTAAATTATTTTAAATAAATTATCATCTATTACCAGGGTACAATTTCAAACTCTTCTAAATTTTCCATGTTACACACACACAAATGCTGTCTTTAAATGACCTGAACAGTGATTTGAGCTGTTCAAAGCAAATTCAACTACTTTCTAGAAACTGTTACACTGAGAAGTATCCCTGTCACCAAGTGATAAGTGCAATGCCTTTCCATGATAGTTATGTTACTAAGTTAGCAGCTGCATCAGGAAATACAAGTTCAATAATTTAGAAACAGCACAAAGACATAAGCAAATACAAGTTAGCACTGACCCTGAACAATCCCTTTAGCACAGTGTCTCCCAGTTCAGCAGTGACAGAAAACATCATTTTCACACTTCCATACTACAAAACCAATTGCATTTGAGGAATTAAAAAAATTGATGTTGGGAAGAGAGGTGGTTGCATTCTCTTTTTTAAATTTTTAAAAAATTATTTTATTTTATATGTATATGGGTGCTTATCTGTGCACTAATGCATGCTTGGTATCCACAGGGCCAGAACAGGGGATCTGATTCCCTGGAACTGTAGTGACAGAAGGTTGTGACCCATGTGGCCATTGGGAATTGAACCCTTGGCCTCTGGAAGTACAGCCAGTGCTCTTAACCACTGAGCCGTTTCTCTAGCCCTATGATGTCATTCTTACATAACATAAAAATTTTTTGAGTTTCTGTTTTACCCGAAGGTGTTTCTGATGATAAGCTTTTTCAGTAACATGACATTAACCAGAAGTAATTCTCTATCATCTGAGACAGTAATATCTTTTTATTAATAATAACACTAGAGATTCTTTGCTTTAATCATATTTTTTTAGCTTTTTAATGTTTTTTTTGACATTCTTTAATTCCTCAAAAGAATCTCAAGTATGTAATAAGTTAATTCAAGGGAAAATAATTTTATTTGGATTAGTACTGATGTTTAAGGATATTATTGCTACATGTGGTGGTTTGAATAGGTATGGCCCCCATAGACTCATGTGTTTGAGTGCTTGACCAATAGGGAGTGGTATTATTAGGAGGTATAACCTTGTTGGAAGAAGTGTGTCACTGTGGAGCTGGGCTTTGAGGTTTCCTATACTCAAGCTATATCCAGTGTGATATATAGTCTCTTTCTGCTGCCTGTGGATCAAGATGTAGAACTCTCAGCTCCTTCCCCAGCACCATGTCTGTCTGCATACCACCATGTTTCCCACCATGATGATAATGGACTAAACCTCTGAAACTATAAGCCAGCCCCAATTAAATGTTTTCCTTTGCAAGAGTTGTCTTGTTCATGGTGTCTCTTCACAGCAGTAGAAACCCTAACTATGACACTGTATTATTTTACCATTGTTCTCTTTTAAAAAGGACATATATTGCTAAAACAAATAGAAAATAAAAGCCTAAGAGCTAATGTATGGACTAGCGAGATGGCTCAGTGTTAGGTAAAGGTGATTACTGCTAAGCCTGATGACCCAAGTTTGATCCTTGAGTCCCACATGGTAGAAGGAGAGAACCAATTCCCAGTAAGTGTCCTCTGACCTCCACATGTGCATCATGGCAATATTTGCCCCCCTCAAACAAATAAATAAACAAATAACCAAATGCAGTAAAAGTATTTCTAAAGAGGAATTTATTGAAGTCATAATAAAGCACATTTTCTTTTACTGAAAGAGAATATACACTTAAAATTTAAATTTTGGCTTTTATTTATTTTTAATATTTAAAAATATTGAGATTATAGTTTGATTGCAACATTTCTTCCTTCCCTTTATTCCCTTCAAAGCCTCCCCTGTATCCCTCCTTTGTCTCCTTCAAATCTATGGCTAAAAAAAACCCAATTGTTGTATGCATATAAGTAATGTATATACATATATATTCCTAGATACAACCTGTACCATCTATATAATGCTACTTGTATGTTTGTTTTTAGGGCTGATTATTTAGTATCTGATAAGTGATTTGATAGGGGAAATGGGAAATGGAAGCCTCTTTAGGGAAGGGAGAAAATGGTAAATACAGAAGGAAGGAGGTCGATAAAATAGTATTAAGGTTGTCTGACAAAGCCACAAGGAATCATACTATTAACTATTTACCAATCCCCCAAAACTATAGCACATGTAACTCCATGTCTAAATAGGCATACATAGTTTTAATTAACTTTTCTCATCTGGGATGACAGTGCTCCCTCCAAGAGCCAAAGAACATCTAACAAAAACCCTGATATCGGAAGTGAGAAGCCCTCTTTGAGTTTTGGCCAGAGCTGTTCAAGAGACTCCTAAAACATACAGCCCATTGTTGTTGCCCTTGGTCACCCCCCAGAGGTAGAAGGTAAGTTCTGATTGCTGAAGACACCATGCTCAGAGATCCCTGAGCTAGAACTGACCTGAATGTCACATCCCTGAGGACTAGCTGTCAAGGGAACAGAAAGTGCTATAAAAACTTCAAAGGAGGGAGGCAACCAGCAGTTTTACCCAACTATGATGCATATGAACCACATCAATGACCACCAGGCCACAATAAACTTAAGCATGCAGTGCTGGCATGCGTACCGTGGTGGTAAACAACTCTCTACTTGGTAAACAGCTCTCTAATTGGACTTAAGAACTGCTCAACATGAAGAACACTGTGCCTGGTACTGGAAACCTACTCAATGCTAGTGAAATCGTGCTTATTGGAGGAGAATCTACAACCACTAATGAACTAAACAAGCAGATTCCTAACAACAATCTGTAAACATTTGCCCTTATACTGATAGACAAGTGTAGTCTTCGCCCCTTATCCGGGGAAACTTCTCTTTTCAAAAGACAGAGACCATTAATAGAAAACCACAACTAAACAAAATGCAGAGTTTGGAGCCAAGTCCCAACAGATACACTTAGGAAATATCCCCACACCTAAGGCTCAGGTAACATTGTAGAAGAGGGGTTGGAAAGGTTGCAAGTGCCAGAAGATCAGGGAGTTTGCTGTAAGAGTGTGTTTCCTAGTAATGCCAGAAGCTACAGTCACAAAATCTCACCAACATGATCACCCAAATGTGAGCTGAGAAAGGATGACAACAGTGAGCACAGCAAACCAGACAAAGGCCCATGAGCCCTCAAACCTACACAAAGAGCTATAGGCAACTGAGGAAAGCTGGGCACGGGATAGGTGGCCCTCCCTAAGGAAGAATACACCAGCTGGTAGTCTAGTGCCAAACCAGGTCAGCCCTTAAATAAATGTTGGTTCTTTAAGAAAAAAACTGATCTTAGTTAATAATAAGTGTAATCATGGTCTCAAAATGAATATATTTGATTCCCTCAAAATACTTACAGAGATCACAGTCCATTTGAAATCAGCTCTGTTACAGCCTACTTAGTATCACATGCTTTCAGTTTATAAATGGGCTGTCTTTAGCATACATTTTATAAAGGCATGTATGTTATATATGCAAAGTGTCTTAGGGTTTCAATTGCTGTGAAGAGACACCATGACCATGGCAACTCTTATAAAGGAAAACATTTACTTTGGTGGTTTCAGAGGTTTAGTCCATTGTTATGATGGGACATGGCCCCATGCAGGCAGACATGGTGCTGGAGAAGGAACTGAGAGTTCTACATCTTGCAGGCAAGAGGAAGTGAACTGTCTCACTGGGCTTGGCTTGACCATATATGACGTTTCAAAGCCCACCTCCACAGCGACACACTTCCTCCAACAAGACCACGCCTACTCCACACCTCCTAATAGTGCCACTCCCTTTGGGGGCCATTTTCTTTCAAACCATCATACAAAGTAAAATTATAAAATAAGAGACAAAAATAAAATGAACAAACAAAATGTCCTTTCCTATAAGATCCAAAGTCATGACAATTAGTGTAAAATGTCTAAAGAAATTCAGTTGCTTAAAATAATTTTCACAGAATTATCTGATTTACGAGAGTGGCAAATTGTCACTTAGTATTTGCATAGAAGTTCCTATTTTAAATACTTAGTGCATATACTATGGTCTTTCGATACGTAGAGAGGAAGACTTGGAGGCCCACTAAAAGCTAACAAACAAAAAGTTATTCACTTTCAGAATGTGAATGATAAACTACATCAGACAGTGCTGAGAATCAAATCTCTGCCTGTCAACATCTGAGTATATTTGACAACAATTCCAATGGGTAATTTCCCAAATTCACCCACAAGTCTTAGAAGCAATGGAGTAGAATAGTATGTAACAGAGAGGCAAAGGTGACTTAACCGTCAATGTTAAAAACATATAAAATATTTCTGTAGTATTTGTGTGTTTGTGTGTGTGTGTGTATGCAGGCCAGAGGTTGACCTCAGGCACCTTCCTTAGTTGTTACCAATTTTACTTTTTGAGTCAGGGTCTCTCATTAAACCTGAAGCTCACTGATTCAACTAGATTGTCTGGCCATTGAGTGCCAAGGATGCATCTCATTCCTCTGGGGTTACATAAATGCACCACTAAATGTGACTTTTTACATGGATGTTGGGGACCCGAACTCAGGTCCTCATGCATGTGTGGCAAGTAGTTTACTGATGAGTAAGCTTCTCCAGTCTGGAGTATTCTTTCTGTTGAACTAAAACCAAAACAAAACAACAGTCTTCAAGCCACAGATCTACTACTTGGAGGATCATGCAGCAAGTGACATAAATAATACTAGATCCTGTGGGTAGTATAGTAGGCACATTAAGATGGAACTGCCAGATCTGTCACTGCATACAAAGCCTGAATCCACCTTGTGACATTGTTTATGGGATACCTGAGATATTCCTTGCTCTCAGTAATATTATCATACTACTTACTATGAAATGTCCCAGAACAGACTACAGAAGATACCTGGGTCATCGCTTTCTGGGGACTGAATTGTAGTTCAACAATTTGACTAAACCACAGCTTTCTTCTATCCAGAGCAATGAAGCTCAGTTTCCTCTGTGTTTATCTGGGTTTCAAAATGCTTCCTTGTGATGGCTGAAAAATGTTTTGGTTGGAGACTCTAAACACTAACTCTTTATTCAGTCCCAGCCACTGCAAGTGTTACAACTCTGGAGGGAAAAGTATCCTGAAACCCAGGATAGATTGCCTTGGTGTCTGTGCTCTCCCTCTGTGGTTTGAGCCACACTGGGACCTTATCCCTTATCTCCAGTCCATCTGCAATGGACTCACCTTTTGGCTCACAGATCGATCAGCATTCCACCCAACAGTGGTAATTAGGTGAGTTCCCCTTTGTTCAATGTAAACATCTCCCTGTGTCTGAGGAAGTGACTGTTGAGTGTCTGGCACCCCTCTAGTACTCTTGGAAGCTGAGGTACCCCCAGCCAAGGTCTTTAAGGCTATGGCTGGACCTCCTCACCTGGCCACACTCTTAGAGCTGCAATCAGGCAGTTTCCTTAGGCCCAGTTGGGGGGTTTCATCCCTTCCTGTCCTCTCCTCCTGTCTTCGCCTGGAGCTGTCCATAATTCCACAGCTTTTCTAGGTCTTTGTGGTTTTGTGACTCTTTTCTCCAGCCCTTTCCTGTGGATTAGACCCTCCCTCTAGAGCTTGGTTTTCTCTTGCCTTCTTACCTCTAAGGAAGCCCTGGTACCAGGCACCAGAGTCTCTCTACTGGCTTAGTAAGACTAAGCTTGACCCTCATTGAGCATGGTGACACCCACTGAATGGCTTGGTCCTCATTTGAGTCCAGGGGATGTCTGAGACTACAGGCTGCAGTGACCTTTTCCTGAACCTCTCTCATACATAGGAACTCAGTATTCTATACCCTCCCATTCCCCCTTGGGATGCCTCCTAAACAACCTCAAACCTCTATACCTGGACCCAATTTGAAAGGCCCTAAACTTATTCACCTTTGCAATAAAGTTTGGCCTCAATATCCTTTAGATAACCAACCTAAATGGCCTTGTAATGGCACTCTACATCCCAATATTATTTGGGACATTTACAACTACTGTGAGTGATTGGGGAAATGGAGATTCTCTATGTTAAAGCTTTCTCTTACCTTCTCTCCAAGCCTTCTCTGTGTGCCTTCTGTTCCCCCACTTAGCTCCTGCTAGCTATAAAATCAGAACAGGATGAATCTATTATCTTTGATTCAGCTAATGAGCCTCCACCTATAGACCAAAGCCCACAGCTCCCTCTCCTCTGATTCTTTCAGATTCTCTCCTCAGTGACAGTGATCCAGATCAACTCTCATTGGCATCCACTTTCAGCCCACTGACAGCCCCTAGTCCTCCTGCTACTCATTCCTGCTCTGCCATGGGACCCCCTGTCCCTCCCCAATCTAAACCAGCCCCAGTTCTCCTTTAAGGCAGTAAATTATGAAAAGGTCCAAGAGGTCATCCAGGAAAGACAAGAAAACCTGTCTCAATTCCACAACCACCTCACCCTTTTATAATATACCAACCTGGATCCCAAGATCCCAAATGGAAAACAACTCCTTATGACCTACTTCTTCTCCTAGAGTTTCCCAGATATTAAGGTTAAACTTAAACATCTAGAGAGAGGACCCCTGACTCCACAGGCAGAAGCCTTCACTATGGCCTTTAAGGTGTGTCATGGATGTTGCTTGAGTTTTTCTGCCTGGCCCACAGTCAGGACAAATCTCTCTCACCCGCCAGTCCCAAGCCGCTCAAACCCGATCAAGTAAACACAGACACTTATATTGGTTTCAAACTGTATGGCCGTGGCAGGCTTCTTGCTAACTGTTCTTACAGCTTAAATTAATCCATTTCTATTAATCTATACCTTGCCACGTGGCTTGTGGCTTACCGGTACTTTACATCTTCCTTGTCCTGATGGCAGCTGGCAGTGTCTCCCCTCAGCCTTCCACTTCCCAGCTCTATCCTCCTCCTTGTCCCGCCTATACTTCCTGCCTAGCCAATGGCCAATCAGTGATTTATTTATTGACCAATCAGCAACACATTTGACATACAGACCATCCCACAGTACTTCCCCTTTTCTTTTCTTAAAAAGGAAGGTTTTAACCTTTACACATCTCCAAAGTCAGCTTGGTATATTTGGGAATTTGGGCGTAGCTTCTCTTACTACTTCCTGCTGGAGGGGGGCGTTGTATCTTCTGGGGAAACAAAGAAAATTTTAGGATCATGGAGTAGTCTGTGAGGCTGTATCATCTGAGCCAGTTGTCTTGAAACGGTTCTGGATGTTGGATCATCTGGGCCATGGTGTCATCGGAGACCTTTCAGGGGGTCTTGGCTGGTCAAACCTGATGTATCTTACTCTGGAACAAATCCATAGCCTCTTGCTTTCTGTGGAAACAAAAGAGACTCTTTTCCAAAGCAACATATCCTTACATCCAAATTTTGAAGTCAAAGTATCTTTAAAATATACATACTGGTTTAACTCAGCTTCCTTTACAATCAAATATCTCTCTGTAGTTAAGAATCCCAAAGACAACACAATCCAGACTCTTTGTGTAATAGTCATCTCTACGTGGCTTATTTTTTATATTAATTTTACTGTCTCTTTAAAGACTTTATTTTTTTTAAAACCATGTATATGTTTCTATACTGTATATATCACCTTTTTTTTTGTCTCTTTTAAGCCTACGTATATTTTACACACATTTTAAACTATTACATCTGAATCTGTCTTATTATGAATCTGTTGCTTTAAGCTGTAGCAGCTGTGGCTGCTGGCTCCACCCACCTCAGCTTCCCAACATGGCGGCAGTATGCTTACCGCCAGCTCTGGGAGCTATCGTGGGTCTATGCTTTTATCCAAGCAGCATGTAGCTCAGAAACCTCTTTTTTTGTTTTGTACTAGCAAAGGCTAAATCCACAATGCAGCTTAATGTGCCATTTGCAGAGACTTCATTCCCGCCATACTGCAGGTCGAGCGCGCACGCCAGCAACCCGCCAGTAGCTCAAACCGGCAGCTGCCGCTCATTTGAGAGAGACAATTAGGAACTGTTTTTAGCTCCGTTTTAGAATCTTTTTTCTCAGGTTTTAGGTGGAAACTCTTGCCACCACGTTGGACGCCATTTGTTGCTTGAGTTTTTCTGCCTGGCCCACAGTCAGGACAAATCTCTCTCACCCGCCAGTCCCAAGCCGCTCAAACCCGATCAAGTAAACACAGACACTTATATTGGTTTCAAACTGTATGGCCGTGGCAGGCTTCTTGCTAACTGTTCTTACAGCTTAAATTAATCCATTTCTATTAATCTATACCTTGCCACGTGGCTTGTGGCTTACCGGTACTTTACATCTTCCTTGTCCTGATGGCGGCTGGCAGTGTCTCCCCTCAGCCTTCCACTTCCCAGCTCTATCCTCCTCCTTGTCCCGCCTATACTTCCTGCCTAGCCAATGGCCAATCAGTGATTTATTTATTGACCAATCAGCAACACATTTGACATACAGACCATCCCACAGTAATGGAAGAGATGAAAAAGCCTGTAAACAAAAGTTCCAGATGATGGCTAAAGCCTCTCAGCTGGCCAAAGCAGAAACCTCCACATCCTTGCTACAAATGCAGTCAGAAACAAAACAAAACAAAACAAAACAACAACCTGAAAAAAACAAAAAACAAAACAACAACAACAAAAAACAAAAACAAATGCAGTCAGGAGGATCACTGGGCCCAGGCCTGTCTAAACCCTCTTCATAAACCACCTGGACTATATCCAAGGTGCCATCAAGAAGGACACTGGGGTATTGAGTGTCCCCATGTCATGAGGGACATGAAGATATCAAGTCCAGACCACCCTTTAGCCAACATCCTTGGTCTGGTCATGGATGACCAATGGGGCCCAGGCTCCCTTGGCCCAACCACTGCCATTTCTGACAGGGAGTCTCTGGTAGTCATCACAGTATCAGGGAGATCCATCTCCTTCTACTTTTTCAGTCATGACAAAGTTCTGGGGACCCACCTCACCCTCTCGTTCCCCTTTTGTCAGAGTAGGGGGACAACCTTATCAAGTTCACCAAATCCCACCACTTAGCTGCATCTTTAGGGGTATCCCATTACCCATTCTTTCCCAGTAGTACCAACTGTCCTCCTAACCAAAATGGGAGCCTCTATTTCTTTTGCTCCCTCCATCTACTTGACCCCAGGTTCACCAGCCATTCCCCTCTTCCCCCGAACCACACATTCTGATACTCTTTTTCCTTTACCAGCCTCTCAAGTAGGTCCCCAGTTGTGGGACACCAAAAACCCCTCTGCAGCCAAACATCACCTCCTTGTTATCCTCCACCTACAAAGCTCGATCAAATATATAAGGTGTTTTCTTTTCTCTCTCTTTTTTTTTCAAGACAAGGTTTCTCTGTGTAGTTTTGGAGCCTGTCCTGGAACTCATTCTATAGACCAGGCTGGCCTTGAACTCACAGAGATCTGCCTGCCTCTGCCTCCTGGATGCTGGGATTAAAGGGTGCACCACAAACCACCCCACTCTGACCAAATATATAATTAAGGCCTAATACCCACTCTCTCTCCAAAGCCTCAGGGGGCTTAAGCCTATCATAGATAGAAAACAATCTAGTCACTCACAGTCCCCACTACAAAGGATGAAATTCTATCTTTCCTAGGAATGTCTGGCTTCTTATGCTCTTGGATTCCTTCTTTCTCTCTTCTCACCCACTATACCTGCAAGTGTTACAACTCTGGAGGGAAAGTTACCCTGACTTGTCGGAAAGTCAGGCTATACCTACAGCTGTGAAGAGAAGGTATCCTGGATACCTATAGCTGTGAGGAGAAAGTTATCCTGACTTTTTGGGTAGTCAAGCTATACCCGAAGCTGGGGTCCAGTGGAGGATGGTCTCCTTGCAGGATGTGGCAATTCTGCTCCTCTTGGAGAGAGCCATTACAGCTGAGCTCTGCTCTGCTCCCCTAAGGGAGTTTCCCAGCAGAAATAGCAGCTTCTTCTCAGCTCTGGCCCAAGATATTACTTCTTCTGCTTCACTCTGCTAAAGTGAAACCTCTGCAGAAACGTAGCAATCTACTTGTCTCTGGCAAAAAGGTGTTAGTTTTGCTCCCCTCCCAAGTTGAGTTTTCTAGAAGTGTCAGTGGCTTCTTCTGCTCTGCTACCCCAAGGGAGCTTCCCCACAGAGATTCTGCTGCACCCTGGTGAAAGAAGGCTTTCACCCAAAATTCTTTCAAGAGATTTATTTGGAAAGGAGGAATCCAAGAGAGTGGCTGCCTCTGTCAGGGTGGAGGAGGACAGCTGCCCACTGAACAGGCACAGGGCTTATGGGCTTCTTAGGGGTGAAGTTTTTCCAGGGAGAAGATCTTCAGGGATTGGTTGGTTTTCAGCTCTGGGATTAGTTGGTTTTCCTGCTCAGGGATTGGTTGGTTTCATGGTCAGTTGGTCAGGGACAGAGTTGGCTCTGGCTTCAGGCCCAGAAAGTGTATTTCTTTCACTGGCCCTTTTACCTTTTTGTGTTTAGTTTCAGGGCCAGGGCATAGTTCTTTCACTGACTCTGGTTCCAGGGCCAAAGTGTGTTTCTTGGGCTCTGGTTTCAGGGTCAGGGTGGGTTTCTTTGGCTGGCCTTTTTACCCTACAACCACCAACATGGCATCTCCTAAAAGCACTGTTTCAGGTATGGGGAATGTCGTTAATGGTGCATCCAGAGTGTCCTTTTGTAGCTGCATAAGAATTATGCTGCTGGTCATGTCTCCATCTCTCTGCAAATGACTGGGTATAATTCCACACCTGAGGTTCATGACATTCAAAATCTTTCATGTTTGGAAACAATCAGCTTTTAATACAGTGAAAGCAACATGAACTTTATTGTTGAACCTAATGAATCCACCATGGGTGATCCCTCTAGCTCTGGGTTCCTAAAATGGTGCATAAAGTCTTGAACATGCTGGGAACATGTAGAAACCAGAAGAAGAAACTACTTTCAGCCTGTTTTTACATTTCTCCTGAGGACTTAATAATTCTAAAATTGTCTCATAGGCAGCAGATACCAAATACCAAATGTTAGTACCGGCTATAGCCATGAAACCTTCCATACTGTGCCAGTGTGTCTTCGCTGAGTTTGAAGCCACCGGTCAGATGACTATGTTCAAAACCCACACGTTCACAGCTTATGTCGCATAAGTAGGAAACACCCTATTCTATACACTGAGCTTGTCCATCTCGGAAGCACCTTAGTTCCACCAAAGTGATAGACTGCTCCCGGACACCTAGACCCTGGCACACCTTCCAGATTCTCATCTTTCATCAGACCAGAGATCTCAAAACTCCAGACATTTGAATAACTTCCATTGCAGTTCCAAAATGACTCGCAGAACCCTTCAGCCCACTCCCAAGAATGAGCATTAGAAAGCAGGTGTGTATTATGTCTACAGTAGACTCTCCGTTGGCTTCTGTCACAACCCAAATAAACCATTAATCAGTAGTCCCCAAATCACTGTGTTTTTCTTTCTTTGAACTTTTCTCATACCACTAAAGAGTCAAGGAAGTTTCACTGTACTGGCTTAATCGCTTTGCAAAGGCCTGTTTTGGACTTGACAAAGTTATTATATCCTGGAATTTTTTTTTTTTTAACCAAGAGTCTCAATTGTTGATTGGTTTAGACTAGACCATACTGTGGCAGGGAGGAAAGGTAACTTGTCTCAGATTATTGTAATTTCCTGATGGTTACTGACACTAGCAGCTTTTACCTTGAGAATATTAATTCTGACCTATCCAAATTTCACCTGTGTTTTCTTTACATATACATAGATTACAATATTGTCTTCAGGTATCCTTCTTTTGGGAAACCCTATTTTATTTCCATTTGATTATGACTAAGTAGTTTAGGTGATTTTTTTAGTAGAAAACTTTAAAAAAAGAGAAACAGAAAATATACTCCCCCCAACAAACAATCAACACTCCCAAACAAAACCAACCCAACCCCAAACACTCAAAACAAACTGTCTCCAGCTGATACTCTGGTAAGCTTCCCCAGGCAACCAAGAACCCCAAGACTAGTTTATTTATAGCTTTGATGAAACCAGCTTCAGGTGGGCAAGCTAAACTGGCTGTCTATCCTGGTCTCTGTGGCCAGCAGAGGAGGAGCAGTAAGATTCCAGAGTCAGGAGGCATGCATCTACTGAAGCCAGAAGTTCTCTGTCCAGTCATCTGCTGATGGACATGTAAGCAGGTTCTACATCTTGGTTATTGTCAACATTGGACTCATAAACGTGCATGTGCCAACATCTCTGTGCAATATGAAGTGGATTTTTCAATCTTCTCTGAGAATCCCATGTCTTATTTCACAAATAATTATCTCCTGAGAATGTAACACGTAGGAGGAGGGAGTACAGTCAACAATCTCCTGACTTCTGCACACACTCAGCAATTCACCCTGGACCTAAGTGTGCATGGCTTTACTGGGCGTCTAGGATTTTGTTTTCTTTTTTAAAACATTTAGTTCCTCTGCTTGCAATGCCACTCTCCACCCACTGTTTTGGATCCATTTATTATTTGTGACTCACAGCAATATGTTCCTAGTATGTCATAAACCTCACATATAATAATACCATAATATAGTAAAATAATTATATTATGATTTTATTAATAAGAGTATAATGGCAATATATGTGTGGGTAAGAGTTCTGAGTGGAAATTAAAGTAAAACATATTAAAAATATGATCTACAGTCAGAGCCTTGGCCCAGACTGGTGAACTTTGCCTGTGCTTTGCTTGACCTTCAGATATGGGCTGAGTGGCACTTCCTGTTCACCAGTACATCTCGCTGTTTTCACATCAGATACAGAACCAATGAAATAAGTCTACATGCCCAGGTCTTATTACAAAAATACAAACAATATGAAAGGTCAAGAAAGGATCTGTCCTCTTTAAAACCCACGAGTCCTATATAAGTTTTCTCCAATGAGAATTACCTAGATTAACCCCAGGACACAGAGCTTAGAATAAGAACCATAAATTTCATCAGAGAATTCAAGGACTTAAAGAGAATAAATGCCTGAGTGATGCTAAGAAAAAACAAACACAACAACTAAATGAAATGATGAAAACAACTCGGAATTTGAAAACCAAATTCAAGAAGGAGACAGAAATATTGAAGAGAACTCAAGCTAGAATTAAGATGGAATTGAAAAACTCAGTAACCTGACTAGAAAACTTGGAATAAAGATAAGTAGAATGGTTAAAGTAAAAGATAGAATATTAGGACTTGAAGATAAAATAAAGGAACTAAACCACATAAGTAATGGATATAAAGCAATTTTTTAAATTAGTGTGTATTAATGTGTGTTTTTGTGAATGTGTGCTATTATGTACTCATGCTGGCTGAGAGTCCAGAATGGGTGTCAAATCCCCTGGAGCTGGAGTTACAGGAAGGTGTGAGCTACCTGATGGAGATGCTGGTAACTGAACTCAGGTCTTCTGGAAGTACGGTAAATGTTCTTAACCACAGGGCCATCTCTCTAAACCTGAAAGCATGTAATTATTTTTGCAGAAAAAAATGATCTCAACTCTTATAAAATGGACTTTTGTCTAATTCCTGAGTTTATTTCCTGTGGAAACTCAGTAAATAATAAGACATAGTTATATGGTTTATGAAAAACAGACCTCTACTATGATATTGAACACTTGTATTATATATTAAATAAACATTTGATTAACAAAAATGCTGTAGTATTAATAAAAACACTGAACTTGGAGGTACACTAATGGCTTTTATTATTTTATAAATATGTTTAGAGGAATTTGCAGTAGTGTGTTATGTGTGTGTGTGTGTATGTTTGTGTGTGTATTTAACAGATATTTTTGTGATATATAATCCAGAGTTCTATTTGTTCTATTACCATTTGAACAGCCAAATTCAACTTTTACATTCTTAAAAATAACTATTGCCACAAAACGAGATGGAGAAATAAGTTGTTGCATAGTATTAGTACAGCAAAATAATATACAGAAAAATGAAGTATACACAACATAGATGGTTCTATTCTGGAACAAGATAAACTAGAGAATAAAATGCATAGAATTCATGAATAGGTAAAATTATCCTGTCAAGGCAGAATGTTGGTTAAGGTAACTTATTGGGAGGTTGTTGGTACTACTATGAGAGTAGCAATGAGGGAAGCTCTGAGTCTTGGAAATGTTCTGTATTTTGATTGGAGTAATGATTACAGATTGTGTTGAGCTCTGAAGACTTTGCCCTTTCTATGTCTATTCATAATGTGGGTGCAGAAATGCATACATGTTATAAATGAATATGGACTAAGACCTTACCAGATGACACTCATGTATAAAAAATTAAATCTAGGTGAAATTAAAGTATAAAGGACTACCAGGAAGTGCTGGAGAGACTGGGAGCGGACAGAGTCTAGTGGGGAATGAACATCTACTTGGAGGAGGAAAGATAGATATTAGCAAGTTAAGTTTCATGTTTATAGCTGGTGTGATGGCTATTCTTGGTTGTCAGCTTGACTATATTTGGGATGAACTACAATCTAGAAATGGAGGGCACACCTGTGAGAGATATCCTGCTTGATTTGAAGTGAGTAAATCCACTTCTTGTCCAGACCTTTGAGGTGGAAAGACACATGCCTTTAATCTAGATCTTGAGGCAGGAAGACACACTTTTAATTTGGGCCACACCTTCTGCTGGAAGGCTATATAAGGACATAGAAGAAGGAAGTTTTTGCTCTTTGCCTGCTCGCCCTTGGTTTGCTAGCACATCCATTCCTTCATTGGCATTGGAGCCTACTTCTTTGGGATTCTAACATATACAGAAGACCAGCTGAGACATCCAGCCTTGTGGACTGAGCAACTTCAGGATTTTTTGACTTTCCATTCATGCCAGTCATTGTTGGGTTAGTTGGACTGCAGTCTGTAAGTCATTCCAATAAATTAATATATATATATATATATATATATATGTATATATGTATATATACATATGTGTGTGTGTGTGTGTGTGTGTGTGTGTGTGTGTGTGTGTGTGTGTGTGTGTGATTCCATTAAGTTCTGTGACTCTAGAGAATCCTGACTAATACAGCTGGTATTAAGTGAAGTTCCCATGTAGAAAACCCCACAGTTTCATCATATTGGGAAATAGAAAGCTGAAATTAAAATAATAAATGTACACATTTAGATTTACAGGAAAGAACAGTTCAAAAAAGAATATAACCATTGATAGGCTGAACAGGGCCCAGTCCTAAGACGGTCTGGACAACACAAACTGGATTTGACAGGGAAAGAAGAAAAATAAGAAGTGATGTTAAAACTGTGTGGGAAGGAATGAGAGATATGAGAGGGCGAGAGGGCAAGGGGGAGGGTTGAAAGGGTGAGTACATTGTATGAGATTCTCAAACATAAATAAAAATACTAAAGAATAAATGCTTATTGATTTTCACAATGACACAGGAATAATTCAATGGGAAAAGTCCTCTGCTTTCCACAAATGATACCAGAGTAACTGGATATCCATAATAAAAAAAGAAATTTTAGTCTGTATTTCATGCCCTTTATAAAACTGAACTTAAAATGGAAGCCTGTACAAAATGTGTGGTAAGGTTTTACTAAGGTAATAATTTGCTATGCAAAATTATTCTTTGTCAAAATTGGTGAGACACAGATTTTATAGACATAAATTATGAGAGAAAACATGATAAACTGCCATCAAGATTGTTATGACCTTTCTTGCTTCCTAAATTAGGTGACTAGGGAATTGCCTTCAGGCAAAAATGGTAGATCCACAGGAGTCACTGAAGATTTTCCAGCATCGTGTCAAAGCAGAGCCTGGTGCTGCAGGTCTGTAATCCCAATGCTGGGGATACAGAGCCAAGCAGAACCCAAGAGCCTCTGGCTAGCTAGTCTTGCTGAATTGGTGAGGTCTAGGTTCAGTGAGAGACACTGTCTCAAAAAATTAGTTGGAGCACAACTGAGCAAGATGTTTGCTGTTGACCTCTGGCAATCCCTATGCACATGCCAACATGTACACATGAGTATACACGAATACATACAACATCCTCCCAAATAAGGTATATGTCAAGAAGCAAAATAACCCCAATGTAGTACAGTTTGTGGGAATAAATAAGGAAGAGAGTGGACTCTGTCCTGGACATAGACCTTTGTGCTTAAGTTGTAACTCTGGCCAAGTCACATCTTTAGTCCCACCCCAGACCCCAAAATGAAGGCTTCAGTGAATCTAAGCAAATGTAAACTAAATTGAACATAAGCTAAATGGGTGGCCTGCGTTCATACACCCAATCTCCCCTCTGTACCTCATTAATGAGAGGGCAAGACAAAGCCACAGGGATCCACCTCATTCTGGGGACCTTCTGGCATCATTACCAGCTGAAGCCCAAAACTTCCCCTGTAATTACCAGGTCTTGGCCCAAAGCCTGGAAAGCTACATTTCTGTCCTTAGCATTGACAGTCTCAAGACTGGAACTACAGCTTTTGGGCCCCCCTTCTGCCTGTCCTGGAATTCCATCCAGAGGGCCCTGCATGCAGCAATATTATGATTCTTGTATATGCTGTCAGGTGCCTTTTTGCCTTGTCACATAGGCCCCTCCTCAGAGTAGCTGAATTGGCAGCGACTCTTGCATCACATGGTCCAATACTCCTCACTTCTAAGGAGTGCTAAGATCCAAAGTTCTATCCTAGGAAGTTTCTGGCATCGCACAACTAAGACTGCTGATGATCGTTCTCCCTCAATACCCCACATAACTAACCACTGACACTCTGGTAACTAGCAGTCAGGGAGGAGGTTTTCTGCTCAGTTCTAGCTACATTGCTCTATGTCTTTTAAGAAGAGTGTGTGGTGTCTTCAGCAATAGAGTCTTACCATGTAGTTCTAGTGGGCAACTGTCAGCCTGTATTGTTGGTAGTTCTCAGAGGCCTCCCTGACTAACAACTCATAGAGTACTTCTGTTAAAACTTAAAATAGTTTTTATAATTAGGTTTGCTTATGATTTTTGTATATCCTTAGGTTAGAATGTGTTCTTGAGCCAACAGTTCCCTGAGTGTGCCTTGACCACAGGCCAGTAAGACAATTTTGTGCTTCTGTGGCAAACACTGTACCAACAGTGATCTCCCCAAAACTTTGACATATATCTTTAAAAACTGTTTCAGTCACACTATTATAAATCTTGATGGCCCCCAAATCCTCTAGACAGGATAGAAAATCGTAAGTCACAGCAATAGAATGATTGACTCTAATATTGGAGGTTAAAGATCTTTATATAAGGTATTAATATGTTAATGTTTGCTATGCAAATTTAAGTATAATTATGTGCATCCTGACATTGGAAAATGGGAAGATGAAACACCTTTGGAACTTTCTGACTGTTATTATTATTATTTATTATTATTATTTGTGTGTGTTTTTTTTTTGAGACAGGGTTTCTCTGTGTAACAGTCCTGGCTGTCCTGGCCTCTGCTTTGTAGACCAATCTGGCCTCAAATTCACCTCTGCATCCCAAGTGCTGGGATTAAAGGCATGTGCCTCCACTGCCTGGTCTTGACTATAATTATTAATCTTCAGCCTATTGCTCAAGTTGGAGGTAAAGACCTCTCTCTAAGTTATCGGAGAAACCCCAGACTCCCAGACTCCTAGACTTTACTATTTATTGATGGCTAATAGTAATGATGAATCATCTTTCATTGTTTGTTTAGCAGGGGAGCCAGCACCAATCAATCAGTTCTTTGTCTCTAAAGGTACTATTGTCAGAGGTATGAGTCACTGTACCTTCAACATTTGCCTCTGCAGAGACATAATTCTTGGTTGCCACCAACCAAATCTTCATTAAATATGTTACAGAATGCCAGGTACTCACTGTCTCCAGCTGAGAAAGGTTTAGTCTCCAGTCCTTGTTTTACTGTTTTGGATTCGACCACAGCTGATACTGTTTGCTTTGTCTCAGGTCCTCTGATAAGCGTGAACCAAGACAAGATAGGTTATGTGATCTGTCAGAGGAAATAAGGGAATTAAAGGAGCTTGGAGAACCATCTGACTGGAAAGCTTATGATACAATTGTCAGAGGATTCTTAAACACCATAATCTCACATCTGGCTTTAATGTCACAGCCACGTTACTGTTATTCTGTCTTAGAAGAAGCTAGAGTGTTTGGAAATGTGACTGATCTCCAAGTCCCCTTAAAGAAGGAAGTGGGGTGACCTTATCCACATTTCTTGAAGTATCTTGAGTGGTACATTTTTATGACTACTCTAAAGAACTTAAATATAAAATGCTACTATTTATTTCATTTGGAATACTCTTAAAGAGAAAATTCAGTTTAAGGCAAAAAGTTAGTAAAACACATAAGAACAATAGCACAAAGAGTAGAAAGGGAAATGGAAGTAATGTCATATAATGCACAAGCAGCTACAATACTATTTCAAAATAAAGTTTATCAAGATAAAGCTGTATATCCCTGAAACTATTAGCAACAACTAATAAGAGGAGATAATAATTGAAAAGATAAAACAAAGTACTAAAAAAAAAAATCCAGAACAAAGGCAGGAGAAGAAGGGAGAAAAGTGGCAAAGATCTAGACCGGACGAATAGAAAACAAATAGGAAAACCGTAACCTTCACTCAAGTTACATTAAATATAAGTAGTTTAAACATTCCAATTAAGAGATAGAGAAGTTAAACTTGGTGATGAAAAATCCAAATATATACATTTAAAAATGAATCATAACATTAAATATGAAACAGATTTTTTTTTTCTCAAAAATTATGGGAAACAGTATGGAGATTCCTTTAAAAACTAAAAATAAAGCCACCATATGATTCAGCAATTCAACTACTGGGTATATAACCCAAAGAATGAAATTATTATATCATAGAGATAGCTGTATCCTTATGTTGACTATAGTACCGTTCACAATGATCACTTAATGGTCAATGTCTCCATCAATGAATGAATGAATAAGGAAAATGTAACAACAGAATGCCATTTGGCCATATAATAATCAAATTCTGTAGTTAGGGCAATATGTTTGAAACTGGAGGTCATTCTGTTAAATAAAAAAACCCAGGCATAGGAAGACAAATTCCACATGTTATTGCTCATTGAAATAGAAAAATTAATTTTCTAGAACAGAGTAGAGTAGTGGTCACCAGAGACATAGGTGCAGAAGGAAGGAGGTGTAAAAAGATATTACATAAACACACAGGTGGGAGGATTAGTACTGGTTTACTAGAGCTTAGTAGGGTAACTATTACCTAAAGCAATATGTGATAGATTTCACAATAACTAGGAATGTTAAAGTTCCCAGAACACAGAAATGTTAGCCATGGGAATATTAGCAAGCACCTTGATCTGGTTACTATGCTTTACATACATGTGTCATATTATCATACTGTTCCCCATAAATACAGGCAAGTATTATATGTCAAAAAAGTAAAAGTGGGAAATATGAGGGAAAATGAACTGTGTAAGACCTAGTTATACAAAATTTTGGGTAGCTATGTTAAGTTTTGACACAGTAGATATCAAGTCATGGAATATACTAATAAATATTGTTAGAGATGTTTCATAATAGCTCTTGTCAGTTGCAGAGTGCTTGGTTCACATGCACATGCCCTGGGTTCAATCATGAGAACAACAGGAAGTGGGGAGTGAAAGAGGGAAGAAAGGAGGGAGGGAGATGGAGAGAGAGAGGGAGAGAGAGGGAAAAGGAGAATATATAACTCGTCAACTCAGAACTCCAAATACATTAAACAAGCACTGGGAAAACTGAAAAAAGATTTAGAAAAATTCAGTTTAAGTTGGTGATGTCAACAATAACTGACAGAACATGTAGACAAAAAAAATCATTATAGGCCCAGAAGACCTGAACAGTACTATCAACTTATATGAAGAGAGTGACATTTATATAACATTTTACCCAACAACAATAAAATACACTTTTTCAAGTGTACATGGAAAAAAAATCATGAAGACAGACCATATGCCGAGACATTAAACAAGTTTCAATAAATTTAAGACTACCAAAAACATACAAAATATGTTCTCTTCCTACTGTGGAATTAAATCGGAAACTAAGAACAGATCTCTGCAAAATCTCAGCACATATGGAAATTAAAACAACTATACACTTCTAAATAACATAATTGCTGAAAAAAAAACCCTCAAGGGACATGAGAAAATACTTTAGAGCTAAATAAAAATGAAAAAGTTGAACACTGTATTATTTAACTAAAATTGTTTTTAATAATTTAAGTATCTATACTATAGAAGAAAAATTGAAAATCAAGAATCAGTAATTCATACCCCCAAAACTGTAAATAGAAGAAAAAATTTAATGTAAATAGAAAATAATTAAGATGAAGTAAAAATTGATGAAATAAATAATTAAAGATTAATAAGGAAAATTAGTAAAAATAGAATGTAGATATTTTAAGAGATCAATAAAATTCTTACTAGACCAAAAAAAATACAAAATAAAACTAATATTATCAATAATTGATAGAGTCAATCACTATGGGTATTAGACATTAAAGGTTGTGAATAAAAATGCTAACAAATTAATAATTTAAAGATCCTGAAAATTTATTTGAAAGATGAAAATCAGTAAAATTCACAAAAGAAGAAAGAGAAACTCAAAGTAGTCTTTAATATACTAAATGAATTTGTTCTTAAAATCTTCCCAGTGCCTTAAGATGGCCTCATGTTGAATTCTTGCAAACATTTTGCACTAAAATATAGGTAAAATGTGATGTGAAGAAAGTTGGAGTCTGAGGCTATAATTTATTTCTCCCCTTTGAAATTCCCTTTTTTTTGGGGGGGGGGTGGGAGAGTTCTGTCAGTTACGTATCTAACAAGTATTTACTAAGTCAGACTTTATACCTTACACACATCTGGAAGTGTGGCATTACTTCCCTAGTTTACATAGGGCCATCATATCTCAATGATATTAGGACAATTTCCCCAAGTTCACATAGCTAAGGGATTACTGAGTTGGAATTTGATTCCAGGCCAGTTCAACATCAAATCTTTCTGTCAGTTGTTATTCTCAGATTTTTAATTAAAAAGTTTTCTCTACAAAAAATTTCTTTTCCCATTTCGTGGGTGCTTTTTGAAAGGTTTCATCCTTAATCCTCAACCCTTCTGTTTAACTATTTCTTCTCAGAGCAATTCCTCATTCTTCAACCACTTCTGTTGAGCTGATTCTCTAGTTTGCATTTGGACCTTTTCTCTTTCAAGCTGTTTCTTCAAGGCTGTATTTTTACTTCTTATTTCCATTTGCAGTTTTTGGACGACATATTGTCATCTATCCCTAAGTCCAGTTCTTTGCCCTTCCTATTCATTTATTCACACTTGCCACATGTCCATGGTTCTCTGGGCTCAATATTTTATTCAGATTCCAATTTGTTCTTCTTTCCTTTCTGTCCTTCAAATCACAGAGCAGTTGTCCTGTTGCTTCATGATGCCATCTTTTAACATTGTGTTTGCTTTGCTATTTGTACTTCTGGAGAAACCTTATGGATCTTCTTGCCTCAGCCTCTCCCTTTTTAGGTATACTAAATATTATTGTAGTCTAAATAGGTTTCATCTATAGGTATAGATCTAAATATTGAAAGTGCCAATGTAATTTTTCAAAATGTTTTCTGATGCTGTAAATCTGGTCATAAATCCATGGTTTTGGAGCTCCTGGGCTCCAGAGTGAGTTTTTTACTATTACTTTGCTAAATGGATAGAGTATCTAACTTCCCTCTAAATTCAAATACTTAGACCTGTAGGTTAGCTCAGCTCTTGGACCATATCAGGGAAGTTTCCTTGTGCACTGGATGGCTGTTAATGTAGAAATTCACAAATGTTCAAAGTACAGAGAAGAAGTGTCAGAGAAATATTCAGCTACAAATGGGACATCTTTGTCACAGTCTCTCCTCCCAAAGGTCAGAGAGCATTGCAGAAGAAGGGGCAGAGAATGGTAAGAGCTGGAGATCCTGGAGGATCAGAATGGAACAGTGGCTTCTGAACATGGTAGGACTGCTGGTTGCACTCATGAACTTACAGTAGCTGTGATTGCCTGCTCAAGACCTACACAATTTCAAGACAGTTAATATTTCAGCAGGGAGTGTTGACGGCTTCACTAGCCCCCATCACTAGTTAAAGATCTATTGACAGTTGATAGAGTCTGTGGGAAGGAAAGTCAGTTTTATTTAAAGATAAAACTGATAGGTCAACCATGCTCCAGTGGATGCCCCCAAACCCATGAGTACATGGCCAACACAAATTAGACTTGGTGGGTTATAAGAAAAAGACATGAATCAGGGTGGACTTGAGAGAAGTTATGGGGATGAGTGGAGGGTAAATATAATCAAAACACATTGTATGTATGTAATTCTGAAAGAACTAATAAAAATATTAAAATATTTTCTATGATACATCTTTTAAGAAGAATACTCCATTTGTGATCCTTTATTTAAAGATTAGCAATTTGGGGCTAGGGATGTATCTTAGTTGGTAGAGTGGTTGCCTTTTATGTATGAGGTTCTGAGTTTGATTGCCACTACTACATAAACAAGGTGATATGGAGCATGTCTGCAATCCCAATATTTAGAATGTGGGGGCAGAAGGATCAGGAGCTCAAGTTTATTCTCAGCTTTATAGAGTTTTGCCAACTTGGTACACACACACACACACACACACACAGAGAGAGAGAGAGAGAGAGAGAGAGAGAGAGAGAGAGAGAGAGAGAGAGAGAGAGAGAGATTAATAATTTAAAGCTTAGAGATTCAACAAAGTTACCAGGCTCTTCAGCTGGTAAACAACAGGTAGGAATGGGAAGGTTAATTTGAAGGTTTTGTTCAACATATACAGATTATACAGTTATTGGTTATCTGGGATGTATTTCACAGTGAATGAGATTGCTGCTAATAATTTTTCTTCTGAGATAGTAGATATAAAATGAGACAAATCCGACAAATCAGGGCTTCAAATCGTATCAACACTCCTCTCCACTTCTTCAATAAGAAATTAGATGGAAGGGTTTGAAATTAGAAAGAGGAAATGATGAAATGATGTAATTATATTATTTCAGAAAATAGAGTAAATAATTAAAAAATCAAAACAAATTAAAAAAAGAGAAATGGAAGTTGCCTAGAAAAAAAACATGTCAACCTTTGTACTTATTGAATTAAAAGGAACAAAAGGTTGTTCTTTTTGAACATTTTAGAAGAGAGGCCATCTTCTTGGGACAGGAAATTAACAGGAAGATGAGAACAAGTTTAGGAACAAAAGATATAGAGAATATTTTTCCCTTTTATTGAAAATAGATGTTTTTCTCATACTATAGCCTGATCATGGTTTCCTCTCCCTCTACTATTCCCAGTTCCTCCCCATATCCCCTGCCATCTGTATCCATTCCATTTCCGTCTCTCATTAGAAAAGAAATAGGCTTTTAAGGGATAGTAATAAAGCAAAATAAAGTTTAATAAGATAAAGCAACACTAACATTGGATCTGGACAAAACAGGAATAACAGCCCAAGAAAAGGCAGAAGAAACAGAGATGCTCTCATTTGTGCACTCAGGAATTCCATAAAAACACTAAACTGGAAGCATAATATATATGCAAAGGACCTGGTGCAGATCCATGCAAGGCACGTGTGTACTGCCTCAGGATGTGATTTCATACACGTTGATTATTTTGAGTTAGAGGACCTTGTTGGTGTCTTCTATCCCATCTGGCTCTTAAACTTCTTCTGCCCCCTCTTCTGCTGGGTTCTCTGAGCCATGACAGAAGGGATTTGATGGTGATGTCCTTTTAGGGCTGAATGTTCCAAGGTCTCTCATTTTCTGCATAATGTCTGGCTGTGAGTCTCTGCATTCCCATCTGCTGTAGGAGGAAGCTTCTCTGATGATGGGAGCATGATACTAATCTATGAGTGTAGCAGAATGTCATTACGAGTAATTTTATTGCTACATTCTTTAAGTAGAAAAAAATAGCATTTGGTTTTACCATAGTTCGCTGGGCTAGCTAGTCTCAGGTTCTAGGTCACTCAAGCAGTGTTGGGTATGGGTTCTATCTTGTGGAGTGGGCTTTAAGTCAAATATGATATTGGTTGGTTATTCCCATAAGCTTTGTGACATCATTGCACTAGCATATCTTGCAAGCAAAACATCATTGTTGATCCAAGTATTTGTGACTGGCTTGGTGTGACACCATGCCTAGGCCCTTCCTGTTCCAAAGACTCTAGAACATAGGTGTGAAGGCTTTAATGTTGGCACCTGTTCGACTTTTCTTTGTTCAATGAGTTGTGTAGGTGTTATCTTCAGCAATGGAGTCTTCCTATCAGTTTGTGGAGAGCAATCTATAGTCTTGGCAACAGCCTGGGTCGTTGGGGGATTCCATGGGACCCCTATGGCCAACAACTCCATCAGATATAACCCAGTCCTGGGACTGGAAGCTTGATTGGGTAGCAAGAGATGTCTAGTTGGGGCTCTGTCTCCCCATTGTTTAGTGATTTCAGTTAGATTCCCTTCATATATGCATATATTTTAGGAAGCGTCTATTGTATTGTTTCCATACTACCCATCAAATGGTCCTTAATTTTAGCATTCATTTCCATATTCCCTCCCTCATTCATCTTTTCCCTCCACTTTTCCTATGATTCTCTTGTTCCAGCCACCTGCTATCCATCCCTTCTATTTCCTTTTCCTAATGAGCTAAATCTTTCCTCCCTAGTTCCCTATTCTATAATTAATCTCTGTAAATCTGTGGATTGTAGCTTTGTTATCATTGTCTTAGCAGCTAATATCCATATATAAGTGAATACATACTGTATTTCTCTTTCTAGGTCTGCAATACCTCAATCAGGATGATTTTCTTCTAGTTCCATCCACTTGCCTGCAAATTTCTTCTTCTCCTCTTTTAATGGCTGAGTCATACTTCATGCTGTAAATGTACCACATTTTCTTTATCCATTCTTCTCTTGAGGGAAATATCAGCTTCCAGTTTCTGGCTATTATGAATAGAGCAGCAATGACCATGATTGAGCAAGTGTATCTGTCATAGAATGAAATATCCTTTGGGTGTATGCCCAAGAGTGGTACAGATTGATCTTAAGGTATAACAATTCTTGTCTTCCTAAGGAACTGCCACACTGATTTCCATAGTGGCTGTTTGCACTTCCACTAGCAATGGAGGAGTGTTCTCTTTACTCCACATCCTTGCCAGCATGAACTGTCACTTGTGTTATAGATCTTAGCCATTCTGATGGGTGTAAGATAAAATCTCAAACTAGTTTTGATTTGTATTTCCCTGATGGCTAAGTTCTTTATATATTTTGGATATTAGTCTTCTATCTGATGTGTAGTTGGTGAAAATATTTTTCCGTTCTATAGGCTGTTGCTTTGTGCTATTAAGTGTCCTTTGCCTTACAGGAGCTTTTCAGTTTTATTAGGTACTATTTGTTAATTTCTGATTTAAGTACCTGCACTATTGTTGTTCTGTTCAGAAAGTCTTCTCCTGTGCCAATGTGTTCAAAGTAATTTCCCACTTTCTCTTCTATCAGGTTCAGTATATATGACTTTTTTTGTTGAGGTCTTTGATTCATTTGGAGTTGAGTTTTGTGCAGTGTGATAGGTAGGGGTCTATTTGCATTGTTCTATATGCAGACATCAAGTTTGACGAGCACTATTTGTTGAAGATGCTGTTTTTTCCCCCAGTTGTATTTATGGCTTCTTTATAAATAATCAGGTATCCACAGGTATGTGGATTTATGTCTGCAGCTTCATTTCAATTCCACTGATTAATGTGTCTGTTTTTATGGCAATACCATGCTGTTTTTATTACTATAGCTCTATAGTACAACTTAAAATCGAGATAGTGATACCTCCCTCAATTCTTTTATTATTTATGATTGTTTTAGCTATCTTGGTTTTTTTGTGTGTGCATGTTTCCATATGAAGCTGAGAATTGTCCTTTCAAGGTCTGCAAAGAACTGTGTTGAAATTTTGGTGGGGATTGAATAGAACATGTGGATTGCTTTTGGTAGGATGGGCATTTTTACTATGTTAATCCAACCAATCCATGAACATGGAATACTTTTTCATCTTCTGATATCTCTTCTTCAGTTTCTTTCTTCAGTGACTCGAAGTTTTTATCATACAACTATTTCACTTGCTTGGTTAGAGATGCTCTGATATTTTATGTTATTTGAGGCTATTGTGAAAGTAGTTGTTTCCCTGATTTCTTTCTGATTCCATTTGTCATTTGTATATAGGTCAACAGATTTTTGAGAGTTAACTTTGTATCCAACTACTTTGTTGAAAGTGTTTATCAGCTGTAGGATTTTTCTGGTGGAATTTTTTTGGTCATGTATGTATACTATCATACCATCTACAAATACTTTGACTTCTTCCTTTCCAGTTTGTATTTCTTTTATCTCCTTCAGTTGTCTTATTGTTGTAGCTAAGACTTCAAGTACTATACTGAATAGGTATGGAGAGAGTGGACAATCTTTTCTTGTTCCTGATTTTAGTGGAATTGCTTTGAATTTCTCTTCACTTCAGATAGAGAGGAGCTAAATTTAAGAATAGATATAAGCTGTGTAGATAGAATTTAATCTCAGAGGAATAAAGTAAACGAACAAAAGAATCCAGTGTACTTAGGTTATTTTCCCACAGATTACCCCCACTGTTAGTAGCATCTCTTCTGGGTCACTGGGAAGGAAATTAAAGAGGCTGGACCTCAAAATTTCTGAAAGAGGATGTTTTATCAGGATCAGCTTGGTTCCCTGGAATCAGGGCAGAGAGTGAGGATTCCCAGGGAGTGCCTGTTGGAGTTGGGGGCTGGGATAAAGCAATGAGTTCAGGGAAGGAAGTTTGGAGGGGTAGATCTGTGTGATCTACTGGAGGTGGAGTGGGAGGGATGGGAGGCTGCAGCAGGTGTTCTGCTACAAAGTTCAGGGTAGGACTGAGGAATTGGATTTGGAGGAGCAGAGGGAGAGGTGAAGATCTGCAGTTAGCTTCTCTGTTTCCTTGGCTAGAGTTGCCTGTGGGTTCCCAGGGAGTGCATGCTGGAGTCTTGGCCTGAGGGAAAGCAATGTGCTGGAGGAGGGAAGTTAGGTGGGCAAGATTTGTGAGATTCACTGAAGATGGGGGCAGTTGTGGGAGGGTGGACTCAGCAGGTTTTCTGCTGAGCTAGGGATGAAATGTGAGTGGGTGGGGGGTGGGGATTTGGAGGAGAAGAGGAATAGGTGAAGATCTACAGTTAGCCTACCTGCTTCCTGGCTGTAGTGGTGGAGAATATCTTTAAAGCCCTGGAATGAGATTATCAAGTATGTAGAGAGGAAGAGGCACAGATCACCAAGAACTGAAGCCTGGGAGTTTTGGAACACAAAAGATGAGCAAAAAGGGGAGAAAACAGACGGGAGATGCCTCAATCAGATTACAAACTTTTGGGAAAGAAGCCATTTCTTTGGATTTTTGTTTTTTACTTAGCATTTGACATGATAAATGTACACATTAAAATTAATGTTACAGTAAGATGTCTTATAGATGACATTAATCTATGCATATCCTTAGGGTCCAGCTGAACTCATTTTGAATGGGAACAATTCAGCTGCCATCTTTCTCTCGACAGGCTGTCTGGTATGTTGGAATTATAGCTTTTCTTGGATTTCTCTTGTGTAGAGTGGACAGAATCATCCTCAGCACAACCACATGCTATTTGATGGCATGCCAGACTCTTGGAGGCTAATGCATACACCATATGTATAAAAGTCCTGTACAGTGCATATGCTTGCCCTGATAAGCTTGTTATAATCCATGTCTCACATATAAATTTCTATTAATAGTAAATTAGGCAAGGAAGCTATTATACAGTTTCAAGTTTGGGGAAGAGGGACAGTTTTGTATCAGGTAACTTAATTAAGGACATATTTCCTTGCTTCACTCTAATTATATTGTAGCAAGTTAATGAAAAATAGAGAAGCCCTGGTTCATTTGAAATAAAACACTAATGCATTGAAATGAAGTTCCCATGGAAACCGTTTGTGAACTGTTAACCTCAAAAGAACTTTCCCTGCTGTTATATCATGCATACAGAACTCTCCAAAGCTCCTAGAGACAAGCAAATATTTAATGAATCCCTAATGTAAATGGAGGCTTTTCTGTCCCACTGGGTCCTGCAGCCACTTTTAAAATAATCACTCAGAGGCTTACTATTAATTGTAAACCCTTTGGTCTATTGCTCAGTCTTATTACTAACTAGCTCTTACAACTTAAATTAACCCATTTATATTAATCTATATTTTGCCATGTGGCTTCATGGCTGGCATTACTGGTTCTCTAGCACATCTTGTTGCTCTGGTGGCTTGCTGGCATCTCTCTGACTCTGCCCTTCTTCTCCCTATATCTCTGCTTGGATTTCCTGCCTGGCTCTATCCTGCTTTGCTATAGGCCAAAGCAGCTTCTTTATTAACTAATAGTAATAAAACTTATTCACAGCATACAGAGGGGGTTATCCCACATCACCTAAGGTCCCTTTTCCTACCCTTCACAGTCTCAAAGAATGCTTGCTCTGTAGGTGGATTGGGTTAGGTCAGGTGAGTAGGAAAGGAAGGAACAAGCATGGATGGAGGAACTGAGGACAAAGATGAGATCCATAGCAGAAGAGCTCAGTTAGGGCTATGAGAGGATAGGAAGAGAAGGGACAGAAAGGATCTGAGTATGAGAACAGAACTGAAGCCATGCAGAGAGAGAACTCAGGAAGAGAATGAACAGAGAGGAGCTAAATTTAAGAATAGAATTAAAGCTGTGTAGATAGAATTTAATCTCAGGGGAATAAAGTATGATTTTTTTTATAATGGTTTGATATTAGGTATTTCTCAAGTGTGTGTAGTGGGCTTGAGATGAGAAGACAACGGTTATTAGTCTCAGTATGAGATGTGGACAGTTAGAAGTGTTAGCTGGCCAATGAGACACCATTATGGCTGAGGCTGAGTTGAGAGATAGTAAATCCTCATTGATGTATGTGTACTCACCACAAAACATATGCATGCTGCCATGTGTATGGTGGTGGTAGCTAGGCTTGGCTGGAGGGAGATGACTTTAGAGTTAAAATTTTGAAACAATTTCAAGAAGTCTCTAGACTCAACTTGGCTAAAACCATTATAAACTTTGATAACCAAAGCTTGAATTTCCTCAAATAGATGTTATTTCTTGCCTATTCATCACCCTTAATCTCTTGTAAGGGATGGAGAACATCAGTTGTTACACAGAGCCTTATCAGAACTTATGTTAGTCTCAGTCAGTGACCTATTGAGTTGACTCATGATTGTCTAAATCCCCAGCAAGGTCTCCCACACCTCTGTCCTGTTACTATACCCAGACATTTCTCCTTTTAGAGTCACACACTGTTCTAAGTTAACTTATTACATTTAAGTTTTAGGGCAAAAAAAAATGTGATGCCTTGAGGTGGGTCGTGTGTCAAGCAAGCAGTAGATGCTGGTGTGGTAGCTGAGTAGTTGATTTCCCCAAACAACAATTCTCAGATCTTGTGTTCAGATGTCAGATAACTAGTTAAAACTGGAATGTTTCTCCCCTTTCTACTTCTCTGAGTGGTCTACCTTTTCTTCACAGAACTTTGCCTGTTCATATTTTTTCCACATTTCATATGTATATGTATTTTCTGTCTTCTTGCACTTGAATAATGCACTGTAAGTATATAACTTATTATTTTTCCACATGGGATATTATTATTATTATTATTATTATTATTATTATTATTGGTCAAAAATAATATATTCTTGGTCAAAGTCATCAAATTCCTATGGCTAGACTTAGGGACAATGCCTGGCCTTTCAGACATTAAGAAACAATAAGTATCCGGCAAGCATTTGTTTTGTATTATCAAGATTAATCTGCCTGAGCAGATAATAAGATGAAATAGTAAGGTTCTTTATGTTTTATCTTGGATATGGATTTTTGTCACATGAGTGAAATGGTGATTCTCCTCTTCTTGTGTCTGAGAGCCTCTGACTTGACTTTTCCTGCCTCTAGTACCTTTCACCCTCCTTTAAAATGACTGTTTAAAAGAAAAATCTATCTAGAGCCTCTAGATTCTTATAATTAACGACACTGCTTCAGAGAACTTGTTACACTGACAGGGAGACAGTGTAGGCAATGATAAGAATGTTATCGACGTTGGAGATATCAGAGTAGACTCAAAATTCTGCAGTGAGCCTTCTCACTTATAAATCAGCAGAATTCTTAACATCACTAGATGATATAGTATATATTCATTATGTACAACGTGATGCTTTGAAGTATGTAGTCATTGTGTGATTGTTAAATACAGCCAGCTAAAAAGTGCACATTAGGTCAGTATCAGTAATAGCTGAGGCAGCACTATTTGTACGTTGCTGTTGCGATGCCCAGCACAGTGCTTGGTAAATAGCAAGTGCTCTGTACTAGATGAAAGAGTTATTTCCCCCTTAATGCTTTGTTTTTAATCATGTTCAAGAAGATGGAACTTAAAGGAAAAAAACAATTCATTAAAAGCCACTTGAAGCATTATCAAGGGGGTAACAAACATTTCCTTTGGAAGGCAGACTCTGGGGCAATGGTCCGGTGGGAGCTCACTGAGATTTCCAACAAAAACCTCGATTTCCTGTTGTTCACAGTGCTAGGGGAACGATGCTTCCCCCTTCCCTAGTAACTGTCCAGGAGTCTCACGACAAAGAACAACCAGAGAGCAAGCTCTCCATCCAGTTCTGTGTGAGAACCAAGATAAACTGGAAGTTTTGATCCTAAATGCGGAGAAGCAGGAGTAGAGCGGTCTGGACAGCACACTGTCGATTTCCTTTGCTCTCCTCAAATTGCTTCCCCCAGAAGGAGATGGACAGGAGGAAGTAGAGGGAGGCTCCAAGTTGAACCCGTGAGTATGAGTGTCTGCCTGACCTGCAGCCTCCTGCTCCAGAGCGGTGAACAGCTCTCAGCTTAGGAACCAGACGGTTGTAATTCCCTTGCTTTAGCGACTCCATGGCGTTGTGACTTCATGCTAGTTTCATAGGTTCTTCACCTGTAGAATCGGGATAATTACAGACCAGCCAGCACTTAGAAATCGTCTGTCCCGTAGTTAGTGTCAGTAAATGTTTTTCTTCTTTTATTCTTCCCCCTCCTTTGGCTTCCGTGTACTTCCGTGGTGTGTAACTACTCCCTCTTTCTCTTAATGACTATTTTTTTGTTTTGTTTTGTTTTACATTCACAGACACTCCTAGAAGGGAATGGCTGCAGAGAACACCTCCTCGGTGACAGAGTTCATCCTTGTGGGATTAACAGAGCAGTCTGAACTCCAGATCCCATTCTTCATTGTATTTCTAGGTTTCTATGTGGTCACTGTGGTGGGAAACCTGGGCTTGATCACCCTGATAGGGCTGAACTCTCACCTGCATATTCCCATGTACTTCTTCCTCCTCAACTTGTCCTTCATAGATTTCAGTTACTCCACCACGCTCACCCCTAAAATGCTGGTGGGGTTTGTTTTGAGGAAGAATATAATTTCCTATGCAGGGTGTATGACTCAATTTTTCTTCTTCTGCTTCTTTGTCTTTTCTGAGTCCTACATCCTGTCAGCAATGGCTTATGACCGCTATGTTGCCATCTGCAAACCATTACTGTACAGGGTCACCATGTCTCCCCAAGTATGTTCATATCTTTTGTCAGGTGTCTATGGGATGGGAGTTTTTGGGGCTGTGGCTCATATGGGAAACCTACAGTTCATAAGCTTCTGTGCTGACAATATCATTAATCACTATATGTGTGACATCATTCCCCTCCTCGAGCTGTCCTGCAACAGCTCTTTCATCAATTTGTTGGTGGTTTTTGTTGTTGTGACCATTGGCATCGGAGTGCCCATTGTTACCATTTTTATATCTTATGGTTTCATCCTCTCTAGCATTCTCCACATTAGCTCCAAAGAAGGCAGGTCCAAAGCCTTTAGTACTTGTACTTCCCATATTATTGTAGTGTCTCTGTTTTTTGGGTCAGGAGCTTTTATGTACCTCAAGCCACCTTCTAGTTTACCCCTGGCTCAGGGAAAAGTGTCCTCTGTTTTCTATACTGCTGTGGTACCCATGTTCAACCCATTGATCTATAGCTTGAGGAATAAGGATGTCAAGATTGCTTTGAAGAAGACCTTGAGCAGAAAAGTCTTTTCGTGAAAGTGCTTTGGAAATAACATCCAAAGCCTTATCAGAAGTTTTTAAAAAGTTATTGTTTTTCAGTAATGAAAGTCAGTGCTTCCTACTTTATAACAACAGGAGAACTTAAAATCTCATTCTTAAGAATATTTAAATTTGCCTACCCAGTTGCCTCGATCATTCTTTATTTTGCAAAAATTGTTTTTATAATGATAAAGTATACATAAGAAATAACCCAATGTAACCTATTCGTATTTCCAAAGGGCTTACAGGGTACCTACAGATGCACATGCTCCTGACACTTGAGCTGGAACTGAAATACAGGCCTTTGAATTCCAATAACAATTATTTTGTTTCCTTTCAGGCCCATTTTCTTGTTCCACCTTTTCCATGGCCAGTTTCAACTCTTTGAGCTTGCCACTGATGTTTGCATTTAAACAAATCGGATTGCATTTTCAGTGATGCCATTCAAATTTGCCTAGATCAATTTTTGGAATATTATTTTTCAAGCATATTGGAGATAAAAAAAATTAGGTTGAAGTGTGAGAATGAATGGGAACAATGGAACCTAGAACTGAGCACCTGTGTTCCCTCAAGTGGTATACAGCACCTTACAGACCCAGACTGCTTCTCAGATCTCTTAATGACTGTAAGATGCTGCATAGAGGCTTCATTCAGTCATTATTTTTCCATAAATAGAGACAGAATTTGGAACTTCAAAGGCATGGGAAACTTAATAATAGACAGTTTGGATGAATGTTCACTGTGTTGAGTAAAAGGAGATAGAGTTTTATAGAGAGATTTAGAAGGCTAATCTTTTTAAAAATCTACATACATCATTGATAGTAATACTTCTTTGTGAACTCTTGGAAAGATGCTTTGAATTATGAATTTTTTTCTTAGGCAAGTTCTCCTTATTAGAAAAAGGGGTTTAGAAAGCTGTTCACTTTTTCCTTCGAAATGATTCTATTCAATAATGTACAGGTTGTCACAGAAGGCAAAAAGCCCAATGGGAACTGTATTTCCAGTAATGAGGTTGAGTGGAAGACTGAATTCAGGATGCATATGGATTAGGGGTAGGAATGGTGGGAAATTAGTACAATTTAGGTAAATGAAAAAGTGCACAACCTTTTTACTTTTTTTTATTTAAAAATACCATCATATACTATTTATACAGAATAATAGTTTTCCTTTAGACTTTCCATACATATAAAGGGTTTATTTCTATCATGCTCCACCTCACACTCTCTCTTTTCATCCTTTCCCTTGGTAGGTGCCCTCCCCTCACAAATAATCTCTCTTCAAGAGTGGAAACCATTTTTTTTTGTTTAAAATCTAGATTATGCATACAAAAGAAAATATGACATTTACCTTTGTAAGCCTGATTTTTTCCCACTTACTATGGTGGTATCTTGCACAACCGTGTTCTTAGAATGGCATAATGTTCTTCTCTGTAGCTGAATAAAGCTCCATTTTGTATGTATACCAAATTTCCTTTATCCATCCATTGATAGGTGTCAAAGCTGATTGTATAACATCAGCTATTGTGAATTGTAAGAGACATGCATATATAGGTATCTCTATTGTGTTTAGACTTTGATTCCTTTAGGTTTATACCCTGAAGTGTCATAGCTGGATCATATAGTAATTCTAATTTAAATTTTCAAGGAACTTCTGTATTGTTTCCATAGCAGCTAGACTCATTTGCCTTCTTACCAAGAAGTATATACAGGTTTCTTCCCCTCAAATCTTTGCTGGCATTTTTTTTTTCTTTTAATGATCTCCCAACTGGGGTCCATTCCCTTTAAAACTGAAGTGCGACCTCATACAGCAGAGCACATGAATATCAAGTGTTTAATCGATTTTCCCCTCAGTATGTAACATTACACAGCACCACTTAGACCTAGAGTAGGCAATCTCCATCATTTCAGAATGTTCTGGGCTGTTCTTTTTACGGTAAAATTCCTAGTAAATCCACTCTCTTCTTGGAAATACCCGCCCTTTTCATTCTTACTCTGGCAGATCCATTTGCTTAGCCTTGAACTTCATATTAAATGTTGAACAGCATATTTACTTTTCATTTTACTTTATTTTATTTTTACAGTGCTGGAATCCAGGGTCATGCACATGATAAGCATGTGCTCTGGCACTGAGCAGCATCTATAGCTTACCACACTATCTTTTGAGTACTGGTTCCTTTCATTGTGAAAGCCATCACGATATTTTTCTTAGGTATTGTTCTTTAGTATGTACTCTCCTGTCCAAATACACAATTTTACTTACCTATCATTCTAGTGGATATTTGTTTATAGAATCTACATATCATTAATAAAGTTTCCATGAAAATTGTCAAGAAAGTATTTTGTCTAGAGTGTACTCTTCTTTCTCTTGGGAATGTACATATGTGAGTTTCCTGGATCACAGGATCTCTATCACCAAGTTATCTTACAAAGTATTTAAACTATTTTTTCTTTCACCAACAACTGTTAGTTAGGTAAGGATCTTTTTTTTTTCCTATATGAACTTCAGTTATTTTTAGTATTTCTCACTTCAGTGCTCTGCTGGCTAGGCAGTGCAAAAGGACTGTATGCATTTTTATAAAATTTCCTGGAGAAACAGTGATGTTGGAGATTTCTTATATGTTTACCAGCTGTTTGGATATTGTCCTCTCTGAAGTGTCTATTCAGTGCTTTTTCCTATAAACAAGTGTTAGTCTCTAACTGTGTGTGTGTGTCTGCTCATCTGTGCAGGTTCACGTGAGTGGGGGCACATGCATGTGAAGGTCAGAGGTCAGCATCAGGTGTCATTATTCGGGTGCTGTCCCCCTTGTTTTTACTTTTTCCTTCGAAATGATTCTATTCAATAATGTACAGGTTGTCATAGAAGGCAAAGCCCAGTGGGAACTGTATTTCCAGTAATGAGGTTGACATGGGGTCTCTTACTTGGCTTGGGGGTTCACTGATTGGTTAGTCTGCTTGGCCATGGAGCCCCAGGAGCTGCCTGTCTCTGCAGCTGGGATTGCAGACATGAGCTAATCACATCTGCCTTTTTCACATGGGTTCTGGGCACTGGACTCAGATTCTCATGTTTTCATGGCAAACATTTTGTTAACCGAATTTTCACCAACCCATTGTTAGTCTTAAGAAAATTGATTTAGGGGCTGGAGAGATGGCTCGGAGGTTAAGAACACTGGCTGTTCTTCCAGAGGTCCTGAGTTCAATTCCCAGCACCCATATGGTGGCTCACAACCATCTGTAATGACATCTGGTTCCCTCTTCTGGCCTGCAGGGATACATGTAAACAGAACACTGTATACATAATAAATAAATAAATAAATAAATAAATAAATAAATAAATAAATAAATACACAAATACATAAATACATAAATACATAAATACATAATCCTAGCTCCATTGTATAATAGCTATAAAAAAAAAGAAAATTGATTTAAGTTTCAAATAAGAAATGTGGATATGTCTTTTTTCAGAAATATATAATGCAGTTAATATTTAAGTCTGTGGCTTGCCCATTTTACATGATTATTTTATGTCTTTTGGTGACATATTTAGTTTTAATAGCCAATGTACCAATTTTTCTTTTTTACTATAAGTGCTTTGTTATGTTTAATTTTTCCTACCATCAAGTCTCAAAGATATTTTCACTTGAAAGGATTATGGATACTCCCTTATAACCAGATCTTTGATCACTTTCAAATCAATTGTTGTGTATAGAATGAGATAGCTGTATTAGTTATTGCATATAGAATGGGATAGTTACATTTTTCAAAGACATTAAGTTGTTTTAACATCATCTATTGAAAGGACTATTTTTCTTTCAATTGTTTTGGATATCTTTATGTGGGCTTATTTGAAGATCAAGTGACAATAATTGTATGAGACTAGTTAGAAATTGGAAAGGAGGCTTGAAGTCAAAGTACTATATCCTATGATAAAATGTTGAACACGAGCCGGGCAGTGGTGGCGCACGCCTTTAATCCCAGCACTCGGGAGGCAGAGGCAGGCGGATCTCTGTGAGTTCAAGGCCAGCCTGGGCTACCAAGTGAGTTCCAGGAAAAGGCGCAAAGCTACACAGAGAAACCCTGTCTCAAAAAAAAACCAAAAAAAAAAAAAAAAAAAAAAAAAAAAAATGTTGAACAGATGTGATGAGAAAAGACATTTTTATCTTGTTTTGAAATGGAATCATGCTCTTTTCCTTAAGGCATTGGTTTAAAATTTTTAAAATTTTTAAAATTTAAAAATTTTAAAATTTAAATTTCAAAAATTTATCACTAACATGTAGAAATACAGTTGCTCTTTATATATTGATTCAAGGGCATAGATTTTGCCAATTTCACTTATTGATTCTAGAATTTACTAAAACATACAAAATAAACAGAATCTTATTTTTTATGTTTCTACATGTACAATCAGGTCACTGCAAAAAAGACAGAATGATTGCTTGAACAGTCACATCTATTTCTCCTTTGTATTGATACTTCCAGTATAATAGTGAATAGAAGTGAAAAAAATGACTATTCTTGCCATGTGTTATGACTTTAGAGTAAAAGAATTTAGGTTTTTACCATGGAGCATGATGTCTACTTTTTCTATATTGTTGTAGAAAGCAATGTTTGGGTTATGAGGGAGTGATTAAGAGTTTCCTTTTAAAAAGCATTTTCCCCTTAACAAGGAATTCTAAAAACATGTGAATGCAAAAACCAAAACAGTTAAACAATTTAATAAAAATAAGCTATCAGAGGGAGATGTGTAAACCAAGCCAATGTAGTAAGCATTATGACAGAATGGATATAACACTAGAGGAAGCTCCTTGTTCAGCTGAGAATGGGGCTCTGAGGAGCCTGACAGGGACAGCTTCCTGATGATCACAGTCAAGTAATGAGTGTTAGGACATGAATAAAGAACACACTTTAGAATTTTGTCCAACTGTCAGTACATAACGATCTGTGATAATGGCTGATAATGGTCCTGAGACCATCTGAATCCTGGGAGAAGATGTAGCAAAGTAGAGACAAATTGTTTATGTATAAAAAGTATTTGAGTTCTTTGCTTAAAAAAAAAAAGGAGGCTTCTGTTCTCCAATGCTTATGTTCTTCCTCCTACATGTAACCATTACCAGTTATATTGTAGATATATATTGCTAGATTATAGGTATGTCCCTTTAAGACACTGTCACTCTAAGAGACCAGATGTCATAGCCTGAAGGAAACAGCCTTCCCCTAACCCAGTTCTCATCCTAGGACAAGAGTTAGGAAGCTGTTCTGTGCATGTTAACAGCACCTAATTAATGGTATGTGACTCCTTCATGCTCATTGTCACTTAGACTGTGTTGAACTAAATCAGTTGATGTGGAACTTCCTACTGCCCCTTAAAACACATAGAAGTCAGATATCTCCTTTATTTGGGGAATTTCTCTGAAGGCTCCTTTCTCTGAGCCTCTCCTGACATCCTGTCCTGGTGGCTCTCTCTCTTTCTTATTCCTTTAAGCCATCTGCTCTTTCTGATGTAATGCACTGCTCCTTTGTAATGCTTATCTCTCTCTAGGAAGATCATTGTCTCTGCCTCTCTTTAACCAAACCTCATTCCTGAAGGATAATTATGTGTTATCTTCTTCATGAACCAACCTTCATAGCTTCTCCTTCTTTTACATTTAACATATTCAAGCACAGCTCTATTTCTGCTGGCACTTACTTACCTTTCTATGTATTTATGTGATAAAGTTTCAGAAAAGAGCATTTAATTATGTGTCTTCCAATAGAAATGGTCTGGAAAGGAGGGAGTACAGAGAATTGCTGTTGAATAAAATGACTGAAGACAGAGAGCCCTGAGATACTGTTATTTGTCTCCTTAGGTTATGTATGTTAATGAAGTTAGGAAGTAGAAATTGTTGAAAGAAAATGGATTTATTTGCAGTTCAGCCAAACAGGGGTATATGAGGGGGCTGCTCCTCCATGTTTGTGATTATTTAACAACTTATAAAGAACCATGAGACAAAGGTTATAATATATTTAAATTTACATATGAGATAAATTAACCAGTCATTTTGATGTGAGATCTCTCAAACTTGCTCTTGGTCTGGCAGAATTATTTGTTAGGTGTAGATAGAGTGGGGACCAGCTTCAAACTCTGTTCCTCTGTGGTGATATTGTGTTTCCCAAAATATTGTGCACTCTAATAAACTTATCTGGGGTCAGAGAACAGAACAGTCACAATATTAAACATAGAGGTTAGACTATGGTAGCACACGCCTTTAATCCTAGCATTCCAGAGGCAGATATCCACCTGGATCTCTGTGAGTTCAAGGCCACACTGGAAACAGCAAAGCATGGTGACTCACGCCTTTAATCCCAGGAAGTAATGGCAGGAGGCAGAAAGGTATTTAAGGCGTGAGGATGAGGAACTATAGCTTGGTTAAGCTTTTAGACTTTTAGCAGCAGTTCAGCTGAGATCTATTTGGATGAGGACTCAAAGGTTTCCAGTCTGAGGAAACAGGATCAGCTGAGGAATTGGCAAGGTGAGGTAGCTGTGGCTTGTTCTGCTTTTCTGATCTTTCAGCGTTTACACCAATACCTGGCTCCAGGTTTGTTTTTATTAACAAGACCTTCTAACAATTTGTGCTACACTTCTGCATACCTATACTGTAAGTGTAAAAAGGTGGCAATTTCATAGCTAGAGGGAAGTACACAAGAATAAAAACTGCAGTTATTATGCTGAGGGCATTAAATGAAATAGTGCAGAGTAGTGTCAACAGAAAGGTGAGAGCTATAAAAAGAAATCCAAAGGAAATACTAAAAACTCATGTAACAGAAATAAAAAATGCCCTTGATAGGCTCATCATCAGTTGACTGGCCATAAAAAATCATTGTTTTTGAAGATATGTCATGAAAATATCCCAAGATGAAATGTAAAGAGAAAATGGAATGGAAAGTTGTAACTGGAGTTTTCCTGCCTGGCCCACAGTCAGGACAAACTCTCTCACCTGCCAGTCCCACAGCCACTCAGTCCCAACCAAGTAAACACAGAGACTTATATTGGTTACAAACTGTATGGCCGTGGCAGGCTTCTTGCTAACTGTTCTTACAGTTTAAATTAATCCATTTCTATTAATCTATACCTTGCCACGTGGCTTGTGGCTTACCGGTACTTTACATCTTCCTTATCCTGATGGCGGCTGGCAGTGTCTCTCTGACTCAGCCTTCCACTTCCCAGCTTATTCTCCTCCTTGTCCCGCCTATACTTCCTGCCTAGCCAATGGCCAATCAGTGTTTTATTTATTGACTAATCAGCAACACATTTGCCATACAGATCATCCCACAGCAGAAAGTGGGGACAGAATTCACATGAATTATAACATGCAATACCAGAAGACATGGCAACTTCTCAGAAAAGTGGGAATCAATCTACCTCAAGACTCAATGATACCACTCTTGGGCACATACCCAAGAGATGCTCAATCATGTCACAAGGACACTTGTTCAACAATGTTCATAGCAGCATTATTCATAATAGCCAGAACCTGGAAACAACCTAGATGCCCCTCAACTGAAGAATGGACAAAGAAAATGTGGTACATATGTACAATGGAGTAGTACTCAGCTGTTAAAAACAATGACATATGAAATTTGCAGGCAAATGGATGGAACTAGAAAATATCATCCTGAGTGAGGTAACCGAGACTCAGAAAGACAAACATCGTATGTAATCACTTATAAGTGGATACGAGATGTAAGGCAAATGATAATCAGACTACAACCCACAGCTCCAGAGAAGCTAGGAAACAAGGAGGACCCTAAGAGGGATGCATGGAAAGCCTTTGGAAGGGGAAATAGATGAGATCTCCTGAGTAAAATGAGGGTGAGGTAGGACAATGAGAGTACAGGATGGGGGTGGAAGCACAGGGGAATGGGATGGTTGAGCTGGAACAGGGGTGGAGTGGGAGAGCAATGAGGGAGATACCTTGATAGAGGGAGACACCATGGAGATAGGGAGAAACCCTGTGGGAGGGAAGTTTCCAGGAATCCACAAGGATGACCCCAGCTTAGACTACTAGCAATAGTGGAGAGGTTGCCTGAGGTGGCCTACCCTGGTAATCAGATTGGTGAATGCCCTAACTGTCATCATAGAGCTTTCATCCAGTTACTGATGGAAACAGATGCAGAGAGCCACGGCCAAGCACCAGGCCAAGCTCCAGAAGTCCAGTCGAAGAGAGGCAAGAGAGGGATTATATGAGCAATGGGTGCCAAGATCATGATGGGGAAATCTACAGAGACAACTGAGCCAAGCTCTTAGAAACTCATGAACTCTAGACCGACAGTTGTGGAACCTGCGTGGGACCGTAGTGGGCCCTCTGCTTATGGGAGACAGTTGTATAGTGTGTTCTGTTTGAAGGGCCCAGTGGAATCAGGATCTATCCTATGTGCATGAGCTGGCTTTCTGGAGCCCATTCCCTATGATGGGACTCTTTGCTCAGCCTTGACGCAGGGGGAAGGGGCTTGGTCCTGCCTCAACTGAATGTACCAGGCTTTGCTGACTCCCCATGGGAGGCCTTACCCTTTGGAAGGGGGGATGGGGTGAAGCAGGAGGAGGGATGACAGGGGGGTCTGGTTAGTATGTAAAATGAATAAAAATCCTCTATCTAAAGACCTCAGTAAGTGCAAAACAGAGTAATACCAAGAAGTCTACACCCAGTCCTTTCATTGTCTAGTTGCAGAAAACCAGCCAAAGAGGAACTCTTGAAAGGAGTTGGAGGAAACAGAGCCATGTTTTCTGTAAAGTCTTGTCCAGAAAGAAGCACGAACAAGAATTTCCTAGATTTCTATTCAGAAACCACACAAGCAACAAAAGATGGGCTGGGAGGTAGCTCAGTTGACAGAGTGCTTACCTTGCATGTTTGAAGTCCTCGGTTTGATCTGAGACATCTTGTAAGCCAGGAATAATGATGAAGAACCTTAAAAAAGAATGTACTCCTATGGATGAATACTTAAGAACTTCCTACCAAATGTTGGTGTTCCACTTTAGCGATTTTTTTTCAATTCTAACTCTCATAATCTTCAGGAGTCAAGTTGGTCACCAAAGAACAAATATCCCTATGCAGCTAAACAGGGTTCAGTTGCACAGGGATGGAGATATTTTTATTTAGAATGGTCAAACCCATACTTTCGTAGAAGAACATATCATACTATAAATACAGTCTAAGGAGTTCATACTGGATCTAAATTTCTGCTCCTTCTAGTGAAGGAATCAGAGAAATTACTATTTATAGGAAGGAGGGATCCATGGTCAGTGAGTTAGAAAGGAAGCCTTATAATAAATCAATCTGTGTTTTCTTCACTACACTGAGCACTTAATCCTAGCTTGTAATGACCTCATACTCTCTGTTGATATCAGTATAGGATGACAGGCATCCTTGGTTTTCTGAGCTTTAAACAAGGTTTTCAGGCTTTGTTTGAGTATCTGCTCGAAGTCTGAGTTATAAGTTAATGTATCATCAGTGTAGAAGCACCTGCATATACATGATATGGATGTATGCAGGTAGGTATGTGAAAGGGGCTTAAGTGCTATGAGTTCAGTTCGACTCTCATGTCCTTGTCGGTGGTAAGGGGATCAAGTATGCATACAAATCTGATAAAGGGATATGGACCGAGCGCTGATGGCATGTGGTGCCGCTCTCAGCTGACAGAAATGTTTTCATGTCACTGCTTTGCTATTAGTGACAAACACACAAACAAAGAAAACCGAAAAAGCTTACCACATCTGAGTCTCCCATTTGTTTCTTGAGATTTCCCACTTTTTTGATGTGTTTACTATATTTTTAGGTTCTGTCTGTTGAGGGACTTTTTTCTTTTTTGCTAGTTGTGAGTCAATTACTAACCCTTAGAACAGAAGGTAACAGCTTGTTTGCTGTTAGTGATAGCTTGGCTTTCTCTCTCTTTGCTCTTTTCAGATGCTGATAGTTGCAACCATGGACTCTGTCCCACTTACCTTGGTTCTATTCTATTTTTGACAAAAACTTGCAGTTACCAACAACCCCAAGCCTCCTGGAGGAATGGGTGTCTGCTCCCTTTTCCCAGCCTTCGTGACCGTTATTTATGGGGTTATCTGGGTGGTTTGTATCATACCACTTCACTCCCTGTGTTTGGAAGGATGTCTCTGACTGTGCCTACGCCAGCTAGTCAGTTTGTCCTCCCATCCACCCTCTGACTTACTCTGTTTGGTTTCCTGAAGTCTGGCTGATATGGGCTGAAGTAGCTGACTCGTGTTTCTGGCTTGGTGAGCAACCAAGGGTGAGAAGTAGGTTGTGGGTGTATTTAGCACTCGGCCTGTTCCTGGGTTAGTGCTGTAGGCTGAATCCACCCACCTGGAGTCATACCCAAGCCAAGTAGCCCTCTGCATTCTGCTTCTTTTTGTCCACATCAGCCTGCATGTGAGAGCCTACCTGTAATAGTAGTGACTTTTTAATTAATCCTCCACTGTCCCTTTGATTTTCTATCACCCTACCTACAGTGCCGAAAAACACAAGTTTTATCCTCCTCATGGATTCTGAGCAAGAGGGCTCAGCTGGTGAACCAGAAAAGTCCATCTTCCAAGCTCTCATCTCATCAGCTTAGGTGACCATACACCCTCAAGCAACAAAGGCAGACTAAAGCAGGTGAGATTTAAATACCTGGGCATACATGTACATATATGTACATATCAATAATAATCAAAGGAAAAGAGGCCCTCAATTTCAGAATGGGGGCATGGGAAGAGTTAGAGGGAAGGTGTCTGGGAGGGGAAAAGGGAAGGAAATAGAAAAGGGAAAGTAATATGTTGTGGATATTGCGCTGTATAAATAAAACACTGATTGGCCAGTAGCCAGACAGGAAGTATAGGCGGGACTAACAGAGAGAAAAATTGAGGGAACAGGAAGGGGGAGGGGGGGAGACACTGCCTGTAGCTGCTGCCAGGACAAGGAAGATGTAAGGTACCAGTAAGCCACGAGCCACGTGGCAAAGTATAGATTAATAGAAATGGGCTGAATATAAGAGTAAGAGCTAGACAATGATAGGCCTGAGCTAATGGCCAAGCAGTTTAAATAATATAAGCGTCTGTATGTTTATTTTATAAGTGGGCTAAGGGACAGCCAGGGATTGGCAGGACCTGGAGAGAAAACTCTCCAGCTACAGTAATGTGATTATTTTAATTAAAAAGTTTTTTTTTTTTTTTGGTTTTTCGAGACAGGGTTTCTCTGTGTAGCTTTGTGCCTGTCCTGGAACTCACTTGGTAGCTCAGGCTGGCCTCGAACTCACAGAGATCCGCCTGGCTCTGCCTCCCGAGTGCTGGGATTAAAGGCGTGCACCACCACTGCCCGGCCTTAATTAAAAAGTATTACAACATAAAATGAATTATATTTCTAGGATTCAAGAGCAAAGCCTATGCACATTTTCACTTTGGTCCATAGGAAGAAATATGACTGCAAATAATTCCTGTGAGTGTTCTGATCTCTGGGTAGAGTAGACTTCTGCTGCAAGTGAGCACCTATCTTTCATGTCCTTTTAGGACAAAGAATTCAGATCATTCTATTTTTGCTAACATTTCATTATTCACCCCCTTTAAGAGGTGGTGTTACTCTCCTAAGTGTTAAGACTGAAGTCCAGCTGAGTGTGGAATACGCTCTCCTCTGTTTCGAAGAGAAAGCCTTAAGCTTTCTAAGCTTTCTAGGTTTGGTTTTCGCCTGGCTTACAAAACTTATATGTGAGTTAGAAACAATCAGACAATTTAATGTGGCTGCAGATCTCAGCTCTACCCTCCACACAAATTTATCTACATTAAAAATTAAAAGCTCATCTATATTTTTCTATATACTTATCTATATATAGATACAGTTTTTGAGACAAGTTCTCACTATGCCGTTCTGGCTGGCCTGGAACTCCCTATGTAGGCCAGGTTGTCCTTGAACTCATAGGGTTCCACCTGCCTCTGCTTCTCCCTGCTGGGATTAAAGGGATGCACCACTATACCCTGATCATTTATTTCTTCTTGTGATAGGGTCTTATATAGTCCAACCTGGATTCAAACTTGCCATATTTTGTGCAATGACCTTGAATTTCTAATCCTTTTGCCTCCATCTTTCAAGTGCAGGGATTACACTATGTTCATTTTTAAGTGGTGGTTCAGATTGAATCTAGGGCTTCATGCCAGTCAAGCCCTTGATCAACTAAGCCTTTTTATCTCCTTCTGTCCAGCTCCTGTGTCATTACTTCCCTACCAGTTTCCCCCTTAAACTGCAAGTGAGGACTAATGAGTTACTCCCCCAACCTCTTCGCTCCCAACAATATTCTTTTTAATATACATACCCCACCCCCACCCCAAAAGGAAGTGGATGTTTTTGGAAAATGTGGTCTTTGTTGTGGTTGATTCCTCTGGTTGGAATGATTTGCCTTGTTTCCCACAGGTCAGCTTATAATTATCATTCAGGACTCAACAGCAATTAGTTTCCAGCATAACTTAACTTGGCCAGACGTTTCCATAGTAACAGTGCTATAATGGTACATGGTATCTTAGTGAAAATGTGGGCTCATTAAGTATATGACCAATCATCTGTCACTGAAGCACATATGATAAGGAATAATTATTCTGCAATTGGAAATTTAAAAAATGGATAATAAACTGCTTTATGGACTGATTGATGGGAAGCTCAATGGAGATTATTTACAAAGCATCATTCATGAAACAGATATTTATAACACTGACCACTTAGGATTTAGTACCTATTATACTCATGACAATTAATCATTTGATGAATTATACTGTGAGACCTAATGAATCTCATCAAAATTTGGGGGATTAATTGATGGATAATTATTTTCTAAACTGCACCTGAAAATCTTGATTTGGTATACATGGTCACCACCTGTCTATATAACAAGTGGATCTGGCTTGTGCTGACTCCACCATCACTGAAACTTCAAATCTGGCTTTCTCTCTTTTTATAAATAATTATTAATACACAAGATTAATAGGTTTAAGAAAATAGTGCCTTTAAAAGGATTTGTTTATTTTTATTTTCTGTCTATGAGTATTTTGGCTACATGTATGTATGTGCACCGCATATTTCTCCAGTCCCGATTGCATGTTCTTTTTCCCCTCTTCCTGAACCCTGCCTCCTTCCACAGGTGCAGTTTTGCGGTTCTTTTCCTTCAGTTGGTGGAAGTCTGAAGCTTTCCTCCACAGACAGTCTGAGCCTTGACCTCTGGTTATAGGCACGGCAACAAGAAAGAGGCTGACCCGAAACAACAGGAACAGGATGAAGTTCTTGGACGTCAGCAACAGCCAAAAGCATCTCATTGTGAACTCCACTCTCTTCAGGTCTCGAATCAGAAGTGTGGGCCCTTTCTTCACATGAAAGGGAGCAGCCTATGGAGAAAGACATTAAGCTGAGAGTTCTAAAAAATAACCCACATGTATCACAGAATAATGAAGTCCTCTAGGATCCACATATGACCCCAGCCTGTGGAGTGGTGTGACCTATTAGGTATATTTTGAGTAAAAAAAAAAAAAAAAAAGCCAAGGGTCCCCACATATTTGAAGAAATACTACAACTTGAATTGAAGATCTTCACTGAAACCAAATGCTGCCTAGCAGCTTTCTGTTCAACATCAGACCTGTCATTGTCCTGGCCAGTCTCACTTTAGGATAGCTAGAAGTTATATATTACGTATGATGACACTGAGGTAGCCTGGTCACACTTGAAGCTATTGGGAAACCAAACCAAACCAAACCAAACCATGACAAGAAGCCTTTGAGCAGGAAAAAATAAAACAAAAGAACCCCGATGAGAAAGAAACCTTGGAGCAGGGGCTACTGGGAAAACAAAAACTCACTATGAGAAGCCTTGGAGCAGGTGCACTCTTTGGGGGCCTTCCCACTGCTGGAATAGAGAATGGAAACTCAGACAAAACTGACCAAGGACCCTCTAGGGGCCACCCTTGCCTAGTTATAAACACTTGCATTTGACAGGAACTCTGTCCTACCTCCCTGCAGTGTCACAAAGGGCACAGCATCATGCCCTCAAATGACCTACACAGGGATCTGGAAAGACAGTTTTTTTTCAATAGGCTTTGGAAGTAGACAGATCCATGGCAGGAAAGGTAGCATCTTTTAGAGGGCTTGCTGCCTGGATTCGAAGCCTAGGTGGATGGGAGTGGCATGGATTTGGGTGGCCTTGAAGGAAAGATGCAAGCATAGCAAGAAAGACTTTGGCTTTAAGTTTTGCAAAATCATTTTAGAGAAAGAGAAACAAGAAGGAATGATGCTTTCACCCCTATTGAGAACACATAGGCGATGTGAGGCTGAGGCTGCCCCAAGGATTAATTTTATAAGCAAATAACACGGAAGGAGAGGGCTGGGTTGAATTCCCAGCTGTTCTCTCCTTTTTCTCTTTTTAAAGAACATTTAAAAAATAGTGTTTTAGGTTCATGACAACATTGAAAGAAAGATGTTGAATTTTTTCATGTTCTCCTTGCCCTCACATATAGGCAACCTTCTCTATTACTATAATATGGCAGCAGAATGGTGTACTTGTCACAGATAAGCCTGCAGAGACATGGTTTCCAGCAAGGCTCATTTATCTGAGTACTATGCAGTCTACGGATTTGAAGAAAATTATAATGTCATGTATCCACCATTGCAATAACCTGCAGAGTCGTCCTCCCACTCTAAAAGTCTGTGCTCATCCATAGTCTCTTCAAAAGAGATTTTGCAGTGGATGAAAATGTTGAGAGCTCAAATCATATCTATGGTAAGGTTCTGAGTAGTGTTCACAAGGCAATGGAAAGAAAGCAATGAAGAAATAGAAGCCCTTGTCCAGAACGTGCTCCACGCCAGTCCGTACCAGGCATTAATACTTTTTTTTTGTTTGTCTTTTGAGACAGGGTTTCTCTGTGTAGTTTTGGTGCCTGTCCTGGATCTCACTCTGTAGACCAGGCTGGCCTTGAACTCACAGAGATCTGCCTGGCTCTGTCTCCCCAGTGCTGGGATTAAAGGTGTGCACCACCACCCCCTGGTGCATTAATACTATTTAATCAAAAACTTCATAGGTAGGGAATGGGACCTCACAGAAGAGATAATTATCATAGTCAACAGCCTTTGAATCAATGGGCCCTGAAAAGATTATTGTTTCCTAAATAACAAGGCACAAGTAATCAAAAATTTAAAGCTTTCTAGGCATTAGTAGGTAACTTGAAATTAAAATAGTTCATTTCTATGTGTGTTATTGAAAAATTAAGGAATAATTAATGCTGAAATTCCTCACTTTGACTTTGTCCCTTCTTTTTTTTCCTCTACAAAGTATGTACTTCAGAAAAGCAGTTTTTAAATGTGGGTTACAATTTGGAAGGGGACCATGGCAGCAACCTAACATAGGAAAATGCCGGAACAAAAGCCAGGGTCATTGATAAGGATGTCAGCAGGAAGTGGAAACCCTGTGGTTACCAACTTGATTATTCAAACCACAGACTGTTCAAGGCTCACCTGAAGTGGGACCCTGTGTAAATCATCAGGGTACCCTGGAGCATGTGCTCTGCAGTCCTTTCTGCTAAAAACATTCTACTACAGCTGTGGGCAGGTGGGGCTATCAGGATAGAGACAGGCAGATAGGACGACAAGGTGAGGGTAGGGCAGCTTCAGGCAGCTGCCCTGGAGCAGAACAGTGTCTATGCTAAAGGCAGAACTTACTTTGAATAACTTGTTTGTCTGTTGACAGGGACACTGGTAATTATAGGGGGGCTTGCCCTTGAGTAGGCTCTTCTTGGCGTGGGATCTAACCTTGGACTTTACCTGGGATGGCTGCCAGGCTGCCCTTTCTAGGCTTTGGATATGGGTGGAGTCCTATGGCTTCCCTACCCTTTCATTATTCAAGTTTGGGGTATTGTGGGAAGGGGGAATGTTTTGGGTGCCAGGTCATTCACTTAAGTGAAGTGTAATTTGACTTGATTAAAAACGCATTTAAAGGCCCTTATTTTGTTGCTTGGGGTCAAGTTAGAGATGCAAGACTTAGCTCTGAGTGTTCCCTTCATTGTGAACTTTATCCTAGGATGTTCAGCCCTGTGCTGTGACTTATCCCAGCACACTCCCCTGCACTTAGCACAGATTTTTACATGTCAGAGCCCGATCTTTTTCCCCAGCATGTTTCAATTGCATTCTTAGCATCTCCTTTATACTTTGGTCTTCTGAAACAGTCTAGGGTTATACGGCAAGATGATAAACTTTGAATTTAGGTCCCCTGATTTGAAAACCTCCTAGTGGATTTATAAAAAATCCCAGGGATGTATCTACATCTCAGTTTTCTCTTCTGTGACATCAGAAGATAATACTCTCCTCCAAGGCTTTGAGGAGTGAATAAAATACAGTATGAAATAGTTTTGAAAAATACTATTTTTAAAAGTGTCAGCTCTTGCTTAAAAATGAGCCACACAGTGTTGGGCCTGTGAGATTTGCACTCACAGAAAGAGGATTGCTGGGGTGGGAGAGAAGAAATGTGTAGATCTACACCCTGTGTCAGGAAGGTGCTGAAATGTATCAGAAGAGAAGTTACAGTGAACTTGTGTGCTGCCCCTGATCAGATGGAAGAAGCTGTCTGAAAGAAGGAGATGCTGACACAGTAGAAGGGGGACATCTGAAGAAGTTCTACCAAAAGAAGCACTGAAATTTAGTCTACATATTTATGAAAACAGTGAGGTCAACACACAGAGGGATTATCAACCCCAAGAAAACAGATTATCAGTGTGTAATATTTGGTTCCTGGAGTAAGAACATTTAGATTTATTTCTTAGGGTTACTGTTTCTATAAATTCTAGAAAATTAATTATCTCCATAAATTAGACTTTCGTCATTTATAAAATTAAAGAACACAATCTATTTCATTAAGATTTATTTATGTGTGTAGGTATTTTGACCTCATGAATGGCTGTACACCACGTACATGCAGTACCTATGGAGGCCAGAAGAGGGCATTGGACTCCTTGGGACTGGAGTTACAGATGATTATGAGCTTCCATATGGGTGCTGGGAACTGAACCAGGGTTTTCTGGAAGAGCAGCCAACGCTTTTAGTCACTGTGTCATCTCCCCAGACCCGTATTTCACTAAGATTTAAATGAAATAAAGTATATAAAAAGTAGTACTAAGTAAACTTAGTAGGTAATAAAAAAAATGAAATCAGGAGAGGGCAAGTTGGAGGGGATATGGTAGGAGTTGGTGGGAGAAAATTGTAGGGTGAGCATAATCATATTTCATTGCATACACATTTGATATTCTCAAATATAATGAAAAAAATTTAAAAAGTTATTATCTGGCTTGTATTTTAAGTGTCTTTTAACACATAGTTGACTTTATGCTATTGCTTTAAATTTGAAAAATCTTGACTCAGATGTTTGTTATCACATGCCCAAATCAAATTTTAATTATTAATGGGTCAATTAACAGGAAGATAGAGATAATTCTAAGAGTATAGGAGCATGCACATTTGTTCAATTTTAAGTATGTGTTCATCATGGAAATCAAATACACACGAGTAAATACTGAGGAAAACAATGCTGAAACAGGATTTCATGTGAGATATGCAACTTGTTAATGCCACACAGAATGATACTGCATTGCCTTAAGGATTACTTCATCTACTGGACAAATTAAAATAAAATTAATTTATATAAGATTCTGCTCTTATAATATAAAATGTCCCTTTTCTAGTTCTGGGTTGCTGATCAATATAGTTTTCTTTATCGTTATTAAATGAATTTTTGAAGAAACTGTAAAACCTGGAAAATACAATGAAGACATGAAAGAATTGACTATGGGACTGCATAGAAATCAGAGAATTAATGATAAGAGCTGAGGGAAAGGGAGGAAAGAAAAAAGGGGAAGACTGATGAGGGCAGAGGGTGGGGCGAGCAGCTGGGGCATTTCTGTGTATGTTTCAGTACCATCTGTGTGGAGCCAGTACAGGACTCTCGGAAGTGTGTTCTTCGAATGGAGAGGGGAAAGAAATTTCGTGTCTCTCATGAAGTTTTCTCTTGCTTACAGGAGCTGTTAGACGCCCAGGAAATAGGTGCATTGGTGCCCTGAGACACTGGTATAGCTTTGTTAGATACCCAGGGAATAGCTGCATTGGTGCCCTGAGACACTGGTATAGTTTTAAAGATGTAGACTATTCTTATAGGAAGATATGAAGGAGATCTGAGAACTTCTTAGGAGTGGTTGGGAGACACTTGGCCCTAGAATGGTTTTCTGAAGCTGATCTCTTTTTGTGGGACTGTGTGTGTGTGTGTGTGTGTGTGTGTGTGTGTGTGAGAGAGAGAGAGAGAGAGAGAGAGAGAGAGAGAGAGAGAGAGAGAGAGAGAGAGGAGAGAGAGAGAGGAGAGAGAGGTGGGGGGAGAAGGGAACGGTGCCATAAATGTTTGTGTTTGTTGGCTGGCTGTCCGATCTCATTTCTTCAGTCCTGGGTTTATTCCTGTTTCTTTTCTCTTCATTTGAACCCAGAAATGTCTTCTTGATTTCAGAACTTAAGAATGAGAGGAAAAGGAGCCCCAAGCTAGAGTTTTAACTATCCCTAGCAGCAACTCTCAATCACTAGAGCTTTAGAACTTACTGTTACCTGCATCTGCATACAGTTTCTGATTTAACTGGCTTATAGCTTTGTCTGGGCATTAGAATTTACCAGGGTTTACTGTGCTCTTATAGCTGAGATATTTGGGCATGACTTTTCCAAATGTTTTTATTTTTATTTATTTAAATTTTTTCCAATTGTTTTGAGGTAAGAGAAAAAAGGCTTATTTTATTAGTTGAGTTAGTGGATGTTCTTTTCCTACTTTTATTGCTATGATTATTATTTTTAAATTTTTATTTATTTTACATCTCGACTGCAGTCTCCCCTCCCTCCTCTCCTTCCATTTGCTCCTCCATCTCCTATGTCCCCCCCCCATCCACTCCTCAGGCCTCCCATGGGTATCAACAAAGCATGGCATATCAAGTTGTAGTAAGATTAAGCACCTCCCCTTGTACTTAGTGGGGCAAGGCAATTCAGTACAAGGAATAGATTCCCAAGAGCCATCCAAAGCATTAGGGAAAGTCCCTGCTCCCATTGTTAGGAGTCCCACAAACAGAATGTAACACGAATTGCTAAATTGTCTTTTAATAAAAATCTCAGTAGCCAGATATTGGGGTAAATGCTGAAAGATCAGAGAGACAAAGGAACAAGCCACCTCTTACCTCTAGGACTCCTCATCCTGAAAAGCCTTCTAGTCGAAAGGCTTCCTGTCTCCTCATGCCTTATATACCTTTCTCCGTCTACCCATGTCATTCCCTGTCTCAGCTTTCCTAGTGCTGGAATTAAAGGCATGTGACTCCCAAGTATTGGGATTAAAGGTGTGTGCTACCACTGCCTGGCTTCTATGTTTAATCTAGTAGCTTGTTCTGTTCTCTGATCTTCAGACAAATTTATTAGGGTACACAATATATCACACATTTCCCCCTTTTTGTCTAATAATAAAGGAAGATTATAACTAATATAAGAAAAAGTATATAAAATAAGTACAATAAGTATATACAATATATAAAGTCAAGAATTACATTAACAATGTCCAGTCTATGAATATTTGACAAATTCAGAGAAAATACTCCATTATCTATCTTACTTTGGTGAGTCCAAAATGTTGTACTTAATTCACTTTCTATCCTAACTTGTATTATCAACCCAAAATTATCTTTTGATGTCTTTCAAACTTATACACTTTAAACCTCTTTAGTGAGTTTCTTTTCTGAATTTGTTAACGAGGAAAACGATAACTACAACTATGTAATCTTCAACTCCCTCAGAGATCCAAGAGGGAAATAATATTAACTGAGTAAGCAGGAAGTGCAAATAAACGACTTCCAAAAAAATGTGAGAAATGCCAGAAACAGCTGGCCGCCTGGAGTCACCCAGGGTTCCTTCGCAATGCTGGGGCATCCATCTTTGGCCTATAGGTTTAGCGTATATGACAGACTTTCTATGAAGCAGGGTTTTCTGAAGGGTTGTCCTACTTTGGCAAAGTTTGGCAGTCCTTTCTTTTGTGTCCTGCTTGTTCACTTAGACGGCATAGTGTCAGCAGTCAAGGCAAGGGCATGTTTCTTGCCCAGTGGCTAACTTGCCACAAAGAAAGTAAACTCTATATGGAGTTTCTTTGCTGCCTGTCATCTTCTCTGAAGTAGACTGGTGCTGCCAGGAGCAGACATGTCTGTCTCATAGTCATGTTTTTAGACAAAAAAGGGGAAATGTGATGATATATTGTGTACCCTAATAAAATATGCCTGAAGAGCAGAGAACAGAACAAGCCACTGGATTAAACATAGTGGCCAGACAGTGGTGGCATACATTTTTAATCCCAGCATTTGGGAGGTGGAGATCTATATGGATCTCTGTAAACTCAAAGCTACCCTGGACTACATGAGATTGACTCAGTCTAGGAGAGAAACAGTCAGTGGTGGCATACATCCTTAATCCCAGTACTTGGGAAGCACACACACCTTTAATGGCTGGGTGGTGAAAGGTATATAACTTGTGAGGAGACAGGAACTAGAAGCCTTTTTGGCTGAGGAAGCTTGTTCGGCTGGAGGTCTATCAGCTGAGGCCTTTTCAGGCTGAAGAGTCCTAGAGGCTCCAGGTTTTTTTTTTTTTTTTATTTAAATACCATTTAACATTTGTGTTACAATAGACCAGACCACACAATTGTCACATATATGTAGAAGGCCTAGGTTGGTCCCAGGCAGGTTCCCTGGTTGTTGGCTCAGAATCTGCGAGTTCCTATGTACCAGGTTAGTTGTTTCTGTGGGTTTTCTTTCTATGTTCTTGACTCCTCTGACTCCTATAATCCTTTTTCCCTCTCTTCAGCAGGATTCCCTGAGCTTGGCCTGATGTTTGGCTGTGGGTTTCTGCATCTGTTTCTGTCAGTTACTGGATAAAGGCTCTCTGATGACAATTGGGGTAGTCACCAATCTGATCACAGGAGATGGTCAGTTTAGGATATATATCCACTATGGCTAGGAGTCTTAGCTGAGGTAATCCTTGTAGATGTTATCCAGGCATTTGGGTTTATCTTTAATTTCCAAATACAACTTCTTGGTCTCATATCACAGACTTTTTTGTACTTTTTTGGGAGAAGTTAGATAACAACCAAAGCAAGTAACATGAATAGGGTGAAAGTGTTGCTTGTTGACTCTTGAACCTCATTTTAGGAAGGATCTGACAGTAACAAATTAGCCAAACTTATCTAAAAACAGTCAGGTATCAAGGTCATAGAATTGTTTTATATATATATATATCACATATATATATGTGTGTGTGTGTGTGTGTGTGTGTGTGTGTGTGTGTGTGTGTGTGTGTGTATGTATATGTGTGTGTGTGATAGTTTCAAAAAAGAGTCTTTGAAAGACTATTTTTAATCAGTTTTGTAAAAATACCAAACAACATATTTTGATTGTATTCTCTCTCCCCCAACTCCCACCAGATCCCTCCTTCCTATCCACCCAACTTCATGTTCTCTCTCTCTCTCTGTTTTTTTTTTTTGAGACAGGGTTTCTCTGTGTTGTTTTGGTGCCTGTCCTGGATCTTGCTCTGTAGCCCAGGCTGGCCTCAAACTCACAGAGATCTGCCTGGCTCTGCTCCAGAGTGCAGGGATTAAAGGCATGTGCCACCACCGCCCGGTTTCTTCCTCTCTCTTAAACCCACAAAAACCAACACCATACATACCAACACACACACACACACACACACACATGCACACACACACACACACACACACACACACACACACACACACACACACACGAAACTAAAACCAACAACAAAAAACCTTTCCCCAAAACATGGAGTCTGTTTTACGTTGGTTAACTACTGAAGCATGAGGCCTGCTCTGGAGTGTGGTTGATATACCCAGTGTTGCTCCACTGAAGAAAACTGATTTTCCTTATTCCAACAGCTATCAATTGTAAGCAGTTTCTTGTTAGGGGTGAGATTTTTGTGCCTACATCCCCTTTCCTGTGATGGGATCTTTTCTGGCTTGAAGTTGCTTGTATGCTGTCATAATCTCTTGAATTCATATGTGCACCACCTCAGTTGTGTCTGGAAGACACTGTTTCCTTGGAATAGTCTATCATCTCTGGTTCTTATAGTCTTTCTGCCTCCTCTTCCACAGAGAGACCAGAGCCTTGAGGGGAAAAGTGTGATAAAGACATTCCATTTAGAGTTTAGTGCTCCAAATTCTCTTACTCTCTGAGTTATGGGTCTCTGCATTAATTACTATATACAGCAAGAAGAAACTTCTCTAATGAGGGTTGAGTGATGTTCTGATCTACGAACATTGCAATACAGGGACTATGGGGAGGGATAAGTAACAATAAGGGCCTTTTTGAAAGGGCATATGGAAACTTACCACTGTAGAAACTTCCTAAAATGTATACATATATAAAGGAAATTTAAATGAAATGACCATATAATGAAGGAGGCAATGCCCCAACCAGACATCCCCCAGTGTCAGGAATTGGTTACGTCTCTTTGAGTCATTGGCCAAAAGGGCCTCATAAATCCCTTCCACCCAAACATTGCTAATGCTCTTGGTTACCCTCCATAATCTGATGGTAAGACCCCATATCACATACTTATACTGCTGCTCAACTAGAAGCTTCACCCTTACTGACTAGTATTCATAGTGCTGGGAGGTACTATGCACACTGCAGGAGGAGAAAAATCACTATCAGTCTCACCCAGCTGCAATTCTTACGAGCTGCAATACTGACTTTCCTATGAGATACGCCTATTGGTGCAACAGTGGCAGAAATGCTACAGCAGTAACCAACCAATTTATGGGGTTGTTTTAGGCCTGCTCCCTGAGATAGAAACCAACACCTGACACTGTTAATAAGACCAAGAACCTGAGACTAGATAGGTCATGGGCCCTAGGAGAAAAGCTACTAATAGAGTCCTGCTAAATGAACATAGCAACAAAGTGACTTCTAAGGCCATAAGGCTTCATTATTTTGACCATGTTCTGTAGGGAGGAATTCCTACCCTGTGGTTATTATGGATACCTGGACACACAGAATTTGTCACTTGTCATGTGAGTTGACAGAGATTCATATATATGCAAAGCTCAGGAGGACACTGTACCTTGAGTACCAGTCAGGAAACTTCAGTAAGGATGGAATAAACTATTGGAGGCCATGGGAAGCCAGCTGTGGACTACCAAGAATGTAAGGCCCCCTTTTTCCCCTCTTTGTTTGAGATGCCACTGATTTACTTGAATTATTCTGAGGACTTCCAGGAAACTGAAATTCCAGGATATTTGGGGATAAGTAAGTTCACTTGCCTGGTGCTCACCATAAAGCCAGTTTCTCAGCTCAAGTAAGTGCTTTATCAGTAGACCAAAGTGAGAAGTAGAATTTACAGTGGGGCAGCTTGAGCTCTCCTTACACACCCAGCAGTTGATAAAACATGTAATATTGGCCTTAATCTTAGGTCATATATTGCATGCACACATTCACACACATACAAAATCACATACATATTTTATGCAAAGATATGCACACATATATAGACACATACATTAAGGATTAAATAAAAGGATATAATAAAGAGATGTAGCATTTTGATTATCTGTGCCAAATAACTAGTTTTGTTTTGTATATAGTAACAAACTTACTGAATGGTAAGTTTCTTATACAAAAAAATCAGATTTGGGAAGTCAAGTTTGATTTCATAATCAATGTATATGGTTCTAGTCTGGATAGAGAGGCCCTATTAGGAAGAAAAAGTTGTATTAATTTTGGTTGCCATTTCTGTGTTGTGCAAAGTGGACATAATCATCTTGGGCTACAGTTTATTTTGCATGGGACATAAGACACAAAGAAAACTTTTCCTTCATTTCCTTCTTTGCTGGGCACATAAGCCCAGGTGATGCTGGTATCAGAAGAGAACTAAGACCAGACTACGGCATTTTCAGCAGACTGGATGGCTGGGTGGGACGCAAGGCACTGGCTCCTTTCCTTTGTGTGCTCTCTAATGCTGGAGCCTCAGGATCCCTATCCTTGGCCTTTTTAGTCTTTCTGATCTTCCTGAATTGTCCCAGCCACCTTTCTTCTCTCTATTCCTAGTTTTATTCTGTTGGCTCCATGTTAGTTTATTTTTCATAGCTCCAATTATTAGAGTCAATGTATGCATAAAGTCCTGAATACACTTAACTATCAGATATTTTGGGTAGATGAAAGACTACCTGGGTGGAACAAAAGAATCAAAACAAAAAGGGAGGTTAAAAGGTGAACTTTGTTTATATGTGTGTATTTGAATGTGTGTATTTTGTAAGGTAGCATACAGAGTGATGGATTCTTTCTTCATACATATATATGGCATTGTATTTTTTCTTAGTTCTTCCACTCCTCCATAAGCTCCCACCAGCTGGTCCCCTTTCTTCCCCTAATTAGTCCTAGCTTTTATTTTCTTATTACACATATTCCTTTACCTCCGTTGAAATCTCCACTTCTCTCATGATCCCCTTCTTAGTTTCACGGCACCCTCCCCCACATATATACCTGTATAATTTCACAACAAGGTTAAAATTTGGACTTTAGATACAATTGCTATTGTCTGTGTAACTTCTGATAATATCATTTCTCCTGTTACTTACATCAATAAACAAAGCATACGAAAACACAACTGGAATTTTCTTTTGAATGATTCCTGGATACAAGTGCACAGAGCCTTTTATTGAATAATATACAAAGAGCTAAGGGCCACAGATTTCAGGACAAGATGGATGATTGGTTTAGATGGCTGGTAAAATGGTTTTCCTCGACTAGATGTTATGATTGTAAAGTAAGAGTAAGTACAGAGGGGTGTGTGAATGGAAAATATTCCTTCTACTCTACCTAGAAGATGATGTTCAAGAATTCAGAATGGTTAAAAGTTGGAACCTTGGAAGTTATGAGGCATTTGTATATTTAAAAGAATTTCAATTTGGATTTTATTTTTAAGCTGGGCATGGCCACACATATTTGTAATCCCTGAAATTAAGAACCTAAGGCAAGAATATTCTAAGCCTGGACCACATAGTGAAACCTTGTCTCAGATAAAATAAAACAAGTTTTATTTTTAAATGTAACTTCTTACCAAAAAGCAATGAGAAAATACCAAAGATAATCTTGAAATCTAAAATTAGTATATCCAAAATAAAAGTTAATTTTAAATAGAAGGTTGAAAGAAAAAGGTAAGGAAATTTGCAATAAAGAAAAAAATGAGATAGAGATGTAGGAAGGGAGGCTAATTATTTGATTAATAAAATGTTATAAAGGTTATTTGGCTGATTTTAATCCTAACAAGAGTAAGTTTGAGGTTTATATGCTTTCAGGAAAATGTTCAAGTGAAATATTTTCTCAAATGTGAGGAGCTAATAGTGTGAGTGTTGATAACACACAGTTGGACTGGCATCAGAAACAACTCCCTTTCAGGTCTTTGTGAGTAAGCTGCCGAGGTGAGATATGAGAAATATGGGATGGAATTCAAGATTTGAGGCTTAGAAATTGATGTCTTTATTAGGCTGAGAAACAGGAGGAGACTATTGTAGGGATAATATAAATTATTTTCCATAGCTGGGTTTTATGTATGTGTGAGATATTCAAGTGGAGATGTTTGAGAATGTCCTGACAGTATAAGGCTGAGCTAGACATGAACTTATGGTCAGCTGTCAATCACACAACATGAGGCAATCTTAGGCACTGAATCAGTTCACGCTCATCTCAGGGGCTTACGGGAGTGTGGCTCTGGCCAGTAGTCAATGCAATGGAGTATATACATACAGTAAAGATATGATGAGTGAACATGGGTCTATGAGCTGTTCCAGGGCTAGAGGCTGCCAACACTGCCCAGAAAAGAAAGGTCTGGATTATATAATAATGCAACAGTAGACATAATTGTGACTGATTTCAACAGAGCCTAGGCATTTTTAAGCTTGGCTGCATAACTGGACTGTATACACAAGGCAAGCTCCTTATAAGTTTAATAGACTTGTCTTCCCACTGTGAACTGAGGTCCTGAGAAAAAAGTCACACTTTTGTTAAATATTCTTTCTAGAAGGCCAATTGATGGATTATGGAGAGTTAGAATCTTACAGGTTGGAAGGCAAGATTGTCTTTGGCTCTCTAGCTAGCCATTTATTGCCCACCACTGTGTGTGACCTAACATGCTGTGCCTTTTAGGTAAATATTTTCAGATGTACAATCTCCTCCTGTTTTCTACCATTATAAAGGTTAAGAATGTCATCAGATATCATCTGAGGTCTGTAGCAGAGATTTCTTTGTTTTGTTGTAACCTGATATCTTACTTTCCTGTTGCTGTGAAAAAATACCATAACCAAGAAAACTTATAAAAAGAAATGTTTTATTTGGGTTTTTGGTTTTAGAGGCTTAGAGTCCTTGATGGTAAATCACAGACATGGTGGCAGGAACAGCTAAGAGCTTACATCTTGATTTGCAAGTAGGTGGCAGAGAGAGAGAGAGAGAGAGAGAGAGAGAGAGAGAGAGAGAGAGAGAGAGAGATGCAGAAAGAGAGAGATGACAGAGATGACAAAGAGAGAAAGAGAGATTGGAAATGAGTCCTTTGAAACCTCAAAGTTTGCCCCCAGTGACATACCTTCTCTCATAAGGCCATACCTCCTAATCCTTCCTAAACAGTTCCACTAACTAAGGGCCAAGTATGGGGTCATCCTCATTTGAACTACTTTCTGTTTCCATCAATGTATTTGAAAATGCTTTCTATTTTTTAAAGATTTTTTTATGTGCATGCACGTGTGTACACACATTCTCTCTCTCTCATACACACACACACAGAGTAACTTCCTGAAATTGTGACCAATAGACTGTCTCTTATTTCCTTTGAGGTGAAAGTTTGTTTTTTTTTTACAGTAATATATTTGTTGCCATTGGTTCTAAATTCTGAGACGATGTGTATTTGTGCAACCTCATGGTGAGATGTTTAAGAAGGTTCTAGAGAGCTCTGGACCTTTGCAAGGCATATGCTTTATCTGCTGTACTATATCGTTTACCTGTAATAAAGTTCTTTAAGTGACAATGGTTAGGCCTTTTAGCAAATGAATATTTGAAATAACTACGTTGTAGTTAACACATGCAAGACAACAAGCTACAGGAGTGGCTGGAATTATTCCAGGCAAATACACGGGATGAAGAGTTAAAAAAGAGAAGGGTGGAGAATTAGAGACCTTCCATATTTACTAATGGGAAGGGATGAAGCCATGAAATATGATGCATGTAACTTCATGGAGGTAGATAAAGCAGGTTTTGATCGTCTCATTTACAGAAGAGGGAAACTCAGACTAAAATATTTAGACTTTCCCAGGCCATAGTCACAGCCTGGCTCCTTGAACTACAGCACATTAGTTCTAGAGTAAGGTGTCCCACCATAGGCAATGGGTGCAAAAAGCCAGCTTGTGCACCAGAGATAGCTCCTGTTCCCACTGCCAGGAGCCCCTTAAACAGACCAAACTACACAACTGTCTCACTTATGCAGAGGGCCTAGTCTAGTCCCATGTAGGCTTCACAGCTGATGGTCTAAAGTTCACTTACCTTTTCGGAGGAGGGGGATGGGGGGTAGGTTGGGGGAAAGGCTCGGGTTGGGGGGGAGCGGGAGGAGAGATGAGAGGGAGATCTGTGGCTGGTCTGTAAAATGAATAAAATTTTTCTTTATAAATAAAAAAAAAGAAAAAATTATAGAGTAAAACTGGCCCTAAGAAGACACTCCCCTATCAGAAGCTTTAAAAGTCTGGTCAAATTTACAGAGAGGTTTTGTGGTTTTCTGTCCAGCAGAGATGCTAAAAAATAGTGAAGAGCCTTTACCATCCTGCAATTAGGGTTTTTGAGACATTTCTGTCCAACAGAAAGTCTGTTGCTTTCCACTGATTAGCAAGTCTCCATGTTTAGGATGCACAAGAAATGAACAATTTGACATCTCTACTAATGTCAAAAATTACCTTCTTCCAGTAAACTGTCTTTATATGATGCAATGGTATCTCCTTGCATTTCCCACTCTAATACAACCTTGGACCACGATCTTCCCTTTCCACACCTGGAAAGCACATATTTTATACTGCTAGTGCTAGTATAATTTGCTTTTTTTAATATAGCACATATATTTCTGAGATGAATGTCACTTAAAAATGGATTCCTATTTTAAGAGCTCCAAACTGTGGGCTATGATGAGGCTGAGTGCTGGGCAGCTCTTAACTTCAGAAGTCTTTTTGTAGCTCTTTTTGTTACCGAGTAACTTTTCTTATGCTAGTCCTTAGAAATCTCAGGAGGGTCCTTCTAATGTGTAAAACCCTTGCTACTGGAAGTCACTTTCAACGGAGGTGCACCACAAGGCACAGTTGTCAGGACAGGGGTGACATGTGCAAGTTTAAAATCTTAAAGATACAGTGAAGTCCGTTGTGTATAATCTATATTGTTTAGTTTTGGAAATCGACTCACCCTGTAGTTATTTATTTATGCAAAACCTCAAATGAGCTTTGTTAGTATTTGAAAAAAAATATATCCCTGAATTCACTATTTTTTTTTAAATCTGGGCTTTTACTGAACACATTATTTTCTATGTAATTTAGTAAATATTGATGATGAATATACTCATTCATCATTGTAGTTAATATTGGGCATGCAGAGAAAATAGCATTTGAACATATGATTTTGACGTGCAATCGCTTGTAACACAGCTGGAGCTGAGGTTGTTGACACCCTAGATTCCCCATACAAAGGAAGTAAATAGTTAAGAAGAAAGAAATGTTAATTACCCTGATTTTTATCACTGTAGATAGTTTACATTCATCAAATTATCATACTCTATCTTATAAGTAGAATTGCAATGTTGATAGAAATATAAATCTCACATTTATCTAAAAGCTAAATAAAAGAATTTGACCAAGTAACTATAAAGGGACATAAGGGAATAAGGATCTTATGTTTTATTAATCCAAAGCTACTTATTGAATATTGATATCTGATCCTAAAATCTATCCATTATGGTATTGATATATCTGTTTAAAGATGACATCACTGTGACCCAAATAGCTTAAACTTACTCAGCAATGATAGAAGTGATTAGAACACAGGTAGTTTGTCTACAAAGCCTTCCAGGACAGCCATCTACCTTTGCCTTCTCCAGTACACATCACTGTTTTAAAAAGTTAACTGAGTTCTTGGTTATTGCTTTGTCTATTTTCTTCATTTCTTATGAATTTCACCCATGTATATAATGTGTTTTGATCAGATCAACCCCTTACTGTCCCTCCAACTCCTCCCTCACTCCTTCCCTGATTCCCCCTCCCAACTTCATGTTCTCTTTTTGCAGCCCACTGAGTCCAGTCGGCCTTGCCCATATGTGCATGGGAGTAGGGTCATCCATCGGAGCATGAGCAACCTGCTAGGAACCACACACCTTAAGAGAACTGCTTCTCCCTACCCCCAGCAGCTTTCAAGTACCAAAGTTCTTCACCTGGGGTGGGGGTGAGGGCTTCATGAGCTCCTCCCCATCTATGGGGAATGTTGATTGTTCCCTTCTTGAGACAGTCATGTATGCTGTGGGATGGTCTGTATGTCAAATATGTTGCTGATTGGTCAATAAATAAATCAATGATTGGCCCGTGGCCAGGCAGGAAGTATAGGCGGGACAAGGAGGAGAATAGAGCGGGGAAGTGGAAGGCTGAGTCAGAGAGACACTGCCAGCCGCCATCAGGATAAGGAAGATGTAAAGTACCGGTAAGCCACAAGCCACGTGGCAAGGTATAGATTAATAGAAATGGATTAATTTAAACTGTAAGAACAGTTAGCAAGAAGCCTGCCACGGCCATACAGTTTGTAACCAATATAAGTCTCTGTGTTTATTTGATCGGGTTTAAGCGGCTTGGGACTGGCAGGTGAGAGAGATTTGTCCTGACTGTGGGCCAGGCAGGAAAACTCTAGCAACACATGTACATGCAGCCAAATATTTTGTGAGTCTATGAGTGCAACAGCCCTGTTCTATCCAGAAAACTGTTTAGCCACAGTCCTTCCCAATCTTCGTCTCTTACAATCTTTCTACACCCTTTCCTACAGTGTTTTCTGAGCCATAATGTGGAGAGTTATGATACAGATGTCCCATTTAGGGACTGGCAGTTTGTATTTACTCATTCTCTGTAGCCTGATCAGCTATGAGTCACTGTAACCACCATCTACTGTACAAAGAAGCTTCTCTTGTGAGAACTGAGGGCTGCCCTAATAGGGATGACCAGTTTGAAAGCAGCTTGATACTCTGCCCCTTTAGGAAAATAGTAGCAGTAGATTTCCCCTTGGTGTCTATAATCTCACCAGTATTGGATCTTGGCCAGGTTTATACTGCCAGGAATGAGTTCCAGCCTGTGTAGTGGGTTGTAAATCTAATCAGAAAGAGGTTGATTATTTCTGTAACATTCATGTAACATTGCACCAATGGACATATCTTCCCAGACTGGTCATTATTGTAGCTCAGGATTCAGAGCTGGGTAAAACTGTTGATGGCTTTTATTCACCAGTAGCTTGTATAGCATCTTCTGGCACTTTAAAACCTAGCTGCTAGGGAGGAAGTTTCCAGCCTGATTTCTTCATGTCCTGTGACTCAAGTATGTGACATTTTCAGCAATCACAAATAACCATCAAGTTCTGATGGATAACCAAGAACAATGTCAATAGTAGCCTGTTTTGTTTGGGGGTGGTCTATGGGACACCCCCTGAAAAATACCTTGGAGCTAGTATCCTACACTTAACATTTTATTTGATATGGTGTCAGAGAGAAGCATTGTTCCTTTATATAAGGTAATTCCATTTAAACCCTTGATACACACACACACACACACACACACACACATTTTTATTTAAGGAAGGGTCTAAAATAGCTTTTTCAAACATCCTTAGTTTTTTCTATCCTTTTCCTGCCCCCTCTTCTACCCTCCCAGACCCCTTTCCATTGCTCAGCCCCATTATCCCATCTTCCCCTTATTCCACCTGCGTTCCCTTTTCCCTTAAAATTCCCTTATGGGTAGCAGTCCAGTCATTCCACATCTAGTATCCTCCTATGAGTGAGTACATACCATGCTTGTCTTTCTGAGTCTGGGTTACCTCACTCAGGATGATTTTTTTCTAGATCCATCCATTTGCTTGCAAACCTAATGATGTCATTGTTTTTCTCTGCTGAGTAGTATTCCATTGTGTATATGTACCACATTTTGTTTATCCATTCTTCAGTTGAAGGGCATCTAGGTTGTTTCCATGTTCTGGCTATTACAAACAATGCTGATATGAACATAGCTGAACAAGTGCTCTTGTGGTATGATTGGGCATTCCTTGGGTATATGCCCAAGAGTGGTATAGCTGGATCACATCACCAGGGAGGCTACCTGGAAAACAGGACCCCTGAAAGACACGTGGATCGCCCAATGACGGAGAAATGGAAGAGATCTACATGAATAACCTGGACATGAGTGGGGGTAATGAAGGGCGAGGGTCGAGGGAAAGAGAGCTTGGGGGAGCGGGAGATCCCAGCTGGATCAACAACAGAGAGGGAGAACAAGGAATAGGAGACCATGGTAAATGAAGACCACATGAGAATAGGAAGAAGCAAAGTGCTAGAGAGCCCCACAGAAATCCACAAAGATACCCTCACAACAGACTGCTGGCAAAGGTCGAGACAGCCCGAACTGACCTACTCTGGTGATGGGATAGCCAAACACCCTAATTGTTGTGCTAGAAACCCCATCCAACGATTGAGGGATCTGGATGCAGAGATCCATGGCTAGGCTCCGGGTGGATCTCTGGGAGTCCAATTAGCGAGAAAGAGGAGGGTTTATATGAGCGAGAATTGTTGAGACCAAGGTTGGATAAAGCACAGGGACAAATAGCCAAACGAATGGAAACACATGAACTATGAACCAATGGCTGAGGGGCCCCCAACTGGATCAGGCCCTCTGAATGGGGGAGACAGTTGATTGGCTTGGTCTGTTTGGGAGGCATCCAGGCAGTGGGACCGGGTCCTGTGCTCATTGCATGAATTGGCTGTTTGAAACCTGGGGCCTATACAGGGTCGCTTGGCTCGGCCTGGGAGGAGGGGACTGGACCTGCCTGGACTGAGTCTACCAGGTTGATCTCAGTCTGTGGGGGAGTCTTTGCCCTGGAGGAGGTGGGAATGGGGGGTGGGCTGGGGGGAAGGTGAGGGGGGTTGGAGGGGGGAGAACAAGGGAATCCATGGCTGATATGTAGAACTGAATTGTATTGGAAAAAAAAAATTCCCTTATGGTCCTTTACTACTTTCCTGACTTCTACATGTGCTCCAAGTTAATCCCACATCTAGAGATTCAAAGCTAGGGCCCACATTTGAGAGATAACATGTGGTGCTTGCATTTGGGGTCTGGGTTACCTTATTCAGAATGTTTTTCTCTAGATCCATCCATTCACCTGAAAATTGCATAGTCTTTGAGAATTTTATACATGTATATAACACTACCTGTCCCCTTCCCACATTCACATCTTTTTGTTTTGTTTTCTGACCCAGTGAGGGTTTTTTTTGAGACAGGGTTTCTCAGTGTAGCTTTGGAGCCTTTCCTGGAACTCACTCTGTAGCCCAGGCTGGCCTTGAACTCACAGAGATCTGCATGCCTCTGCCTCCTGAGTGCTGGGATTATAGGTGTGTGCCATTATCACCCAGCTTGACCCAGTGAGTTTAACTAGGGTTGTTTTGTGACCACAGTGTGAACTATCCATTAGAGCCACAGTTTCCTTTTCCTCTTGTGTATTATGTGTGGTTATTTTGTTCCACGATTAGCTCAGCCTGTGGCTTCTGTAATCCCCTCTAACATATGTCTTAATATTTTCTCCCAAACTCTTATGCTGAGAGCCTTTTAAAATTTCACATTCAAATTAAAAATTTAATGTATAGTATTTATACTTTTTGAGGTAATATTACATTTAATATTATATATTTATTATATATAATTAATAACTATAGTATAATTTGCTTTATACATTTGTTTGGTAATGATCTAATTAGTATGCTTGGCCTTTTTATTTCTTCTAACACCATCATTCGTGCGTGTTGGGTCTCTGTGTGTACTGAACTTTTTTCATGTGTTCATGAATTTACTTTGAACCCCTGGCAGTTGGGTCTGCTCTCTGTCTGCTCTCTCTTTGCTGCTGCACTTACTGTTGCTTCTGGGATTGAGGTGTTCGTCACTTTTACCAGTTAGTTCTGCTCCAACTCTAGTCTTCCCCTACGACCATTATTGTAGCAAATACTGTGGCCCCTCCGTCACAGCACATGGCAATCTAAACTAAAAGGCTGGATTCCTTTGGCTCACAGAAGTGTTCTTGTGCAGAGCAGGGCAATAATAGAGTCTGCTTAATACTATTTTTATAAAAACTACCTGAATTAATATATGTAAAGCACTCAGTAGAGTTCTCTCCCAAAGCACGATGGGCTTATAAAACAAATGAATTCTAGTATTAGTATTCTTGAATCCACCAGGTGATCTTTCCTTTTTATTTTATACATACACAACAATTATGCCTAGACTGGTGCATTATGGAGTTGGGGGATAATAAAAGTAAAGAGAAACTGGGAATGCAACAGTAACTGACACACAGCTCCTAATAGTCTGCTTTCTGGAATTAGAGCAGACTTCTTGCTATCTTTACACTCTGTGAAGTTTCAGTGGCTTAGGAAACTATATGTGATCACCCTTGCCGTGTGGTGAAGGTTGATGTTCTGACCTCCTCAGACTAGAAGTATAAGGATTAATGCACATGCTTCAGAGGTGTTGTGTTGCCTTTCCATGCACCATATAGACAACAACACAATAGAATGAAATGGAATTAGAAAAAATGGAAGTGCATAAACAAAGATGCGTTGCACAGAAATCCCTGTTCTCGAAAGAGGAGAGATGTGCAAGGAAAGGGATGGTTAAGAATACTTCTTCCTACACTGCTTTCTGCTTGGGCTTCATCTGCTCCTTAAGGAACATGACTTTAGTGAGTCCCCTGTTGAGAGGATTTGGAGACATAGTTCCCATGGCAACAGACTTCCAAGTGACATAAATCCACAAGCATTTTACTTGCTTGTTCTGTTATCCTAAGAAGAATCCTCAGCAGTACCAGGAGAAATGTCAACTTTTAATGAAGTCTGAGTGGGCTGTCTGTGCCCCAAGGAGCCCCTTTCCTATGGGGCTCATTTATGGTTTGTAATAATAGTTTATTTTCTTTAATTGTGAGCTCACAGCATTGAGACTGAGAGCAGAATTGGGGTTTATCATAATTACTAGGGCAGGGACACATTTCTAAGTGTAAGGTTTACATTTGAGGTCTCTTGTTACTGAGAGGTTACTGAAATACATCTCATTAAAACATTTTTAAAGTATTTGTTTTTCCTGCATGTATATTTGTATGGAGATCAGAAGAGAGGATTGGATTCCCTGGGACTGGAGTTATACATGCTTGTGAGCTACCATGCGTGTGTTGGAAACTGAGCCCTGGTCCTTTGTGAGAGCAGTCAGTACTTTTAACCACTGAACCATCTCTCCAGTCCTGAAATGTATTTCACGAGCACTGATATACATACAAACATCATCCAACACTCATACCTAACACCCATGACTATTACAGGAGTTGCAACTAGCTTGCAAAATGGAATACAAGCAGCTGTTAACAAGGTTCACTTGGCAAAAATGACTAGAAAAGGATGTGGAATGTGCATGACTCTTAGAAAGTTTTAATAATTATTGGGAGCCAGGCTTGTCCTGGGACTTTCCTTGAGCCCCTGATGTATAGAGAAAGAACTTAGTTCCTTGTCTGAAGCTAGAAACATGTCTGGAAAGGCCAGTAATGGTCTAGGACCAGGGCTTTGGATCATGGGAACTCGACTTTCCTCACCCCTTTTGCAGGGCTGTGGCTATCAGTCCTAAGGCTGCTGAGCACTTGGTCTGTGGTGCACTTAAGATATCCTGTGTTTTCTTTGTGCAACCTTGCCTGATCAGTTTCCTGCTGACTTTGTCCCATTTTCCTTCTGCAAACTGCCTATAAGATGCTGTGCTTCTTAATAAATGTGACTGCATGAGCCATCAGCCTGAACAAAACCTCTTTATCTCAAATTTTCCTGTCTTCTTCCTTTTTATCTCATTCCCTGGTTCTCCCTCCCAGGAACCTGTCACTGATGAATGACTTGCTGGTCCAGGTCAAATAAGAATGTGCTGATAGGTTTGTGAGAACCTTCCAGAGAACTGATACGGACAGAGAATGGAAGGCAGAGCACACATTTAGACTGTGAGGGTTTGGAGAAGTTTTGTTGAAACTAGAAGTGGGTACACAAAAAAGAAAACATGAGGCTGGAAGGGAAATTTTACTTGATTTCGTGATTTAGGCTTTGTGGTATAATTGAGCAAGGATTTTTGAGAAATAGAGCACTGATGGTGGGGTAGGAAGCAAGGAGAGGATAAAACAGTGAAGGAACATGATACTGTCTGAGGATTCAACTATGTGGGAGAGACGAGCCTTAGCTGAAGTTTTTTCTTTTTATCTTTTTTCATTCTTTGACAATTTCATATGTATATCCTGAGCTTTCACTCATGTCCTCATCCCTCTTCTCTACTGAAACATTTCTTCTTCCCAGGAACCCCCATCCTAATTTGATGTCCTTTTAATGACCCACTGAGTTTACTTATGGTTGCTTGTATGAGCGGAGGGTTATTTACTAGATAAAGCTTTGAAGAAACGAGCATGGTTTCAAAGCTCCTCTGATCTCCCTCATTTCTCTTTTTTTCTTTTCCGCCCCAGATTGCCTCTTACAATCCACAGAACTTTCAGCAAGACTTATTCTCTCTCATTCCGCCCTTAAATTATATACATTTTATTTTTGTTTCTGCATATATTTAGAACATTTAGCAAGTCTTATCCATGTATCAGCCTCTATGCTGGGCTCCTCCATTTTCTTGATCTAATTTGGCCCTGTCAAACACCTTACAATGATCATCTTTATCCCCATTTTGAGGATGGGGAGATTGAGAATCAGTCATTCCTGAACATCTGTACCAGAAAGCCATGTTTTGCATTTATTCCTAATGGTATAAAATGAATGAACTTACTGGCCTTCCATCAGTTCATGGAGGGATCAGCTATTACAAAGAAGAGAAAGTCACAATGACAGCAGTAGTCGTGAGTGGAGCTTTGGATGCTTGGTGATTAAGTGCAGAGACATTTCCGAGTTAGTCTCCTTTAGTTAGTAAGCTGATAAGAAATTGATATCCTAAAGCATTCTGATGTTTGACAGGTTATGCTCAAGATACAAGTATCTACACTATGAAATTTCAGGTAACTGATGAAAGCAGTTGTTCATATTTTATTTTCTGGGGATCAAACAGCTCTGAGTGAGGCTGTATCCTCCCAAGTCAGGTAAGGAATATAGTACTTTGTTGAGAACTGCACCCATATCACTTTAAGAACATCTTAGTGGGGGGGGGCTCCACAAAAATCTATGCTGGGGACACACATGTGTGGTGTAGGTAGTTTATTTTTAGAAACAATTCCAGGGGTGAAATGAGTAAAATGGGGGAGGAAGGAAAGTCAGTGTAAGTATATGGTCTTGGTTACCTTAATGGGAGTCAGCAAAACCTGTGAACCATTACAAAAACAGAAGCACATTTAACCACTGGTTCTTGGCAATAACTACAATGCCAAGCTTGCACAAGCATTTGAATGACTGATAGGTTACTACATATATTTCATCTTGTGGTAGGACATAAATAAGCATTGCAGTCAGGAAGCAATGTTCTTTGGCCATATCTGAACATAGCTGTTGCCATAGCAAAAGTAGATCTCTCAGCCAAAGATGACAGGTTGAGTAATAAGAGAGAAGAAATACATATGTCAAATGCAGAACACTGGGTGATGGGGCCTGAACCCAGGACTTGATAAAATGTTCAAAGTAGTGGGTAGAGGGACCACAGCTATTAGGCAGGGTCAATGTTATAAAATTTATGAGATCTCCAAAAAAGTATAGAAAGATGTTCTGTTCCAGTTACCAAGTACTTGTTCAAAAAGTTCCAAATTTCTTGTCTTATCGCTGGTTCACTTAACTATTAAATTATATCTGAATTACAAGTTACAAACAGCACCTGAAGAGCTTTCCCATCAAATCGCTGATACTGAATATCCCACTAAATTAATTGATCTCCCTCAGCATAATCTGATAAATTTACTCCCTTGTTCAATATAGTCCATGGAGTCACATCATCTATATTGCTATTGTGATATTCAAGTATCTCCCCTGCATGACCCTGGGATGCTATTTCAAGTCTGATGCCCAATTCTGTGCCTAACTTTAAAGGCCAATTAGACATCTTCTATGCCAGTGTAACTGCAAAGGTTGGAGACCCACATTTTATTTTTGATTGTACCACCAAACAGCTATATGACTACTGAAGCTTCACTTTTTCCCCCCCTGAAAATATAGAATTAGATTAGGAGATCCATCCCTGGCTAACTGCCCAGACAACAAGGGGAGAATTAGAAGAGAAATGCTGATCACAAAGTCTCAACCCTGGAGATTCTGATTTATTATGTTTGCATTGGGGAAGCAGGATACACATTTGAAATGAAACATATAATTGTCTAATTGTGCAGCTAGGGTAAAATAATGTTGTAAAATACTGCTCTAAATTGATGGAGTCCTAAGAGTGAGATTGGACTGTCATTAAACTCAAATGAGGCTCAGAGAGCCCTGGGCACTAGGAGGTAAGTTTTGTCACAGGAGAGGAATTAAGAAAAGAGCAAAGTAAGAGAGCCAGGTAGAGAGAAAGGAGTCAAGCTACGGCACTTTCTCTGACTAGGTATCAATTTTGGAAAAACTTCATAACCGATGACAGTTACCCACTAATACCAAGCTCAAACTCGAAGAGAGACGAAGACTGGCTTCTGCCGTGGCTTGGTATTCTACAGCTCCCTTGATGAACTGGAGTATAAGTAGTCTGATGAACACCCTCCTCTGAACCAGAGCAGCATTTTGTTTTTACCCTTTCTAGACCTTATCATATATCTAGTCAGGTATTAAATCATAATGTCCAAGACATGTCAGAGCTTTGAAAGGAAGGATCTTATTTTGTATACTTCGTTATTTCCTATTGGGAGATATTGAAAGTAATTTTGACACTACATTTGGAGTAAGGTGAACCTAGGTTTAATATGGTCTCCATAGCTTAATATCTGGAGAATTATTTCATATCTAAAGTCCCATTGATAAATGCAACCAATATGATTCAAGGATGAAGAAATATGTACCCTTGTGCATACACACACACACACACACACACACACACACACACACACACACACACACACACTAGTATTAGCTTCTGTCATGATGTGTTAGAATAAAATGCTAGAATAAGAACAGTTTTTAATATGCATTAAATAGTGTGTAGTGGACTTTTTTTCAATCCTTTACATAGTAATGAATAGATGGTAAGTGAATACACACATACACACACACACACACACACACACACGTAATTTGACAAAAAGGTCTTCTGTGTTCCAAGCTGGCCTCGAACTCACTGTGTAGATGGTGATGACATGGAATTCCCCCTCCCCTCTTCATCCTGCCTCCCACTCCCCAGTGCTAAGATTACAAGCACAACCAAGCCTGTTTTCTGTTGAAGTGGCGGTTAAACCCACAGGGTTTCATGCATGTTAGGCAAACACTTATCAACTAAGTTGCGTCCTCAGTTCTTCAACAAATATTTTTGTTAACAAAAGCCCATTCAATTATTATCAAGGGTATATGCAAAATTTTCTTCCTTTTTAAAAAGTTAATATCCAGTGTTGTGTTGTGAACCCGCTGGGAATCTCAGGCTTCCTACATTAATCAGGTCCCAGGTCTCCAAACCCAGAATACAATTACCCAGCTTCCATGAAAGCCGAAGAAGAACCTTAGGGAAGAGCTCTTCTTTAGAGACCTTGTTCTCCACCGTAAGGCGGGTTCTGGCACTCCCACTTGCAGAGGAAGTGGAGGTGTCTGTTTTTAGCTTGTCTTGGAATTAGCACCGCAGCCTCCTTGAGCAAGGAAAATTAAGAACTGGGCAAAAGGCACCGTCCTGACCACTGGAGCTGAAGGAGGGTGAGTGGCTGGATCTGAGTGAAGATTTGAATGATTTCTAAAGCTCTAGGAAAAACTCCGTCACCCTTCTACCCTGTCCAGGATAACCTTTAGCTGGACACTCCGGAAACAGGTGGTCTTCAGCCTCTGAGAGCTCTTCCCAGAGACTGGCACACCTTTGTAAACTTTATCAGAGGCTGGAGTTAGAAGGGCACAACTAAATTCAAGAGCAGAGAGTCCACGCACCGGCTCCTGGGGTCCGTTCTAGCCTCACGGCCCTTGTGTCTTCCTTGACTGCAGTGTGGAGTCACTGGGACCCTGGGAACTGCCCCACAGAAAACCAGAAAACCAGACTCTGCTTACGCAATTCTCTAGACCCCAGGAGGCGACAGGAAGGGCAGCAGTGTTCTGTCTCCCTCTACAATGACCCCTTTCTCTTGTCTCTGTCTCAGCAGGATGCTTTGAGGATGGCAGCTGAGAATGTCTCTTTGCCAGAGTTCATCCTCGCAGGCCTGACAGACCAGCCAGAACTCCGCATGCCTCTCTTCTTCCTGTTCCTAGGTTTCTACATGGTTACCGTGGTGGGGAACCTGGGCTTGATCACCCTGATAGGGCTGAACTCTCATTTGCACACCCCTATGTACTTTTTCCTCTTCAACTTGTCTCTCATAGATTTCTGTTACTCCACTGTTATCACCCCCAAAATGCTGGTGAGTTTCATCTCGAAGAAAAACATCATCTCCTACCCTGGGTGTATGACTCAGCTCTTTTTCTTTCTTTTCTTTGTCGTCTCTGAGTCCTTCATCTTGTCAGCGATGGCATATGACAGGTATGTCGCCATCTGTAATCCTCTGATGTACACCGTGACCATGTCTCCCCAGGTGTGCTTACTCCTTTTGGTAGGGGTCTATGGGATGGGATTTGCTGGAGCCATGGCCCACACAGCATTCATGGTGAAACTGACCTTCTGTGCTGACAACCTTGTCAACCACTACATGTGTGACATCCTTCCTCTTCTGGAACGTTCTTGCAGCAGCACCTATGTGAATGAGCTAGTAGTCTTCATTGTTGTGGGCATTGATATTGGGGTACCCACAATCACCATCTTCGTTTCCTATGCCCTCATCCTCTCTAGTATCCTCCGCATCAGTTCCACAGAGGGCAGGTCTAAAGCCTTCAGCACCTGCAGCTCCCACATCATTGCAGTTTCTCTGTTTTTTGGATCAGGGGCATTCATGTATCTCAAACCTTCTTCCCTTTTGCCCATGAACCAGGGGAAAGTGTCTTCCTTGTTTTACACCATTGTGGTACCCATGCTCAATCCATTAATCTACAGCTTGAGGAATAAAGATGTCAAAGTTGCTCTGAAAAAAACCTTGAAGAGAAGTTCTTTTTCCTAAGAAAGGGGCAATGTTTTGAAGAGTCGTTCCTTTCCCCTTTCATATATGACTGGGTCACATGTGTTACATAGAGGAAAATTTCATTCTTTCCTGGATGAGCTCATCTTTTCCCTTTGAAAGGTTCACTAGAAGATTCTTAAAGCTGCAGAGTGCTCATACTTAGTAGGCCTTTTTGAGGCCCACATAAATCAATTCCTGTTATTACTGAGAGTGGATGCAGATTTATGTCCCTTCCTGGGGTGTGTGTGTGTGTGTGTGTGTGTGTGTGTGTGTGTGTGTGTTAGCAGAACAGTGGGTAGACCACAGGTTCTATATTTCTCATACTGGTTGTTTGAGATGCCCCTCCATTATGGCTTTCTCAGGCCATGGAACACTTCATTTTAAAGATGAGCTGGGCTTGGATGTTAAAGTCTGATAGTGAACATAGAAATTTTATGTGACTTTTAAAGGGCTAATTTTAAATAGACCATTTTTTTTTTTTTTTTTTTTTTGCAGCAAAGTAGGAAGTTTAGGATTTTGTTGAGATGGTCTTGGTTAAATGGACGGAAAAGTTCTTGAGACATTTTATGGAGCTCAGAGGAAGTATATTATGACCTACAGAGTAGTAGCATGACACCTTCTGAGACAGTGATGTGGAACCTGTATGTTCCAGAGTTTGGTGATGCTGCTGCCTGGAAGAACTACAGAAAATGTTAAGCTTCTGAAAGATAAATGTTTATTTTTTAGGAAACAAGGCCCTCTGTATTCCAGGCTGGTCTCAAATTCACTATGTGGTGAGGCTGGCTTTGAACTCTTGATCTTCATGCCTCTACCTCCCAAGAGCTAGGATTACAGGTATGCACCACAATGCCCCAATCAGTGAAATAATTTGTATATTATTTCATACATTCATTTCCTTATTTTAATATTACACTTGTAAAGTTATTGTGGAGGAGTGTGCAGCTCAGGATTATTGGTTAAGAACCTAGAGAATATTTTAGGAGCATACAACTGTTTGTGTTATAAGTCACAATCAGGTTAGCTCCAGACTATGACCAATTATTGAAAGAAATGTGCATGGAAAGTCACAGGTGTTGCAAGCAACAGAGACTAGGTGTGATGTTTTCTTGTGCCTTTTCAGATCAACTTTCTGCCACTTGGTTTCCCTTCTCCCCATGTCTTAGATGAAATTCTCTAATGAACTCCCCTTCCTTCTGGGTTATTTTTTGGGTCAAAATCAACTGCAACCTTGACAGTGGAATCAGGAAGCAAGCAAAGAGTGACATGGTGGCATTTATTTCTGAACTTCTTCCCAGCTAGGCTAAAGGTGCAGTAACTAAATGCCCCATTTCTATTGCGAATGCCTTCCTTGCTTCTTCCTGTCAAGACACCACAGTGCCTCCCCTGGTGCTGTTGCTGGCTGGACACATTAGACAGTCCCTTTGTGATTTCTCTCAACCACAGTTTTGCCCAAACCTGTGCAAATAGTTCTCTCACTGTGTTTTTAATCATTTTGTTTGACTGGATGATTTGTTTTCTCCTGGGACTCATGGAGATACCACCCAGTGAGAGGTGGATGAAATGATAGACCTCACACTCATCAATTGTTAAACTAATGGTGTCGTGTGAAGCAAGGTGGTTGCCTTTTTGATTTCAAAGAAAATTATGAATGGTAAATCTTTTTTTTTGTGAAGTAATGATATGTGAAATGTTTTGACTTTGGAAGCTATCTTTAGAAGCAGTCTCTTCCATCTGGAAAATGAGAAGTTTGGACAGACATATAGTCTTACGTTTTGTGTTGATGCAGATCTATAAAGATGAATCTATAAGAATGAGCATGGATACAGGAAAAAGAGAATTTGGGCAACTAGAGCAGGGAGAGGGAAAAGCAGCACCAAGACTCAGAAAGAGCAGAGACCAGGGAAAGAGGGTAGAGTCAAGTTGGATTTCTAGTTTTTACCCAGTAGTTGTATAACTAAGTCAGTCATACGATATTTCTGAACAAGGAATTAAATTAAATTAAGGGAATTAAATGCTAGACACTCAACAATTCTGTTTTCATCACCTAGGTCTAGACTTTTCCTTCACATACCAGCACTTCTTTTTTTTTTTCATTTAAGAAACTTTTTTTAATTCATTTTACATACCAACCACAGATTCCCCTCTCATCCCTCCTCCCGCTCCCCCCCACCAGCCTTCATTTCCCCTTATCCACCCTCCATCCCCTCCTCTGAAAGTGTAAGGCCTCCTGTGGGGAGTCAGCAAAGTCTGGCACATTAAGTTGAGGCAGGACCAAGACCCTCCCCCCTGCATCAAGGCTGAGCAAGGCATTCTACCATATGGAATGGGCTCCAAAAAGCTAGCTCATGCAGCAGGGATAGATCCTGATTTCATTGCCAGGGGCCCCTCAAACAGACCAAGCTACTCAACTGTCTCCCGTATGCAGAGGGCCTAGTCTGGTACCATGCAGGCTCCACAGCTGTCAGTCCAGAGTTCATGAGTTCCTTTGAGCTTGGTTCAGTTGTCTCTGTAGATTTCCCCATCATGATCTTAACACCCCTTGCTCATATAATCCTTCTTCCCTCCCTTCAACTGGACTCCCAGAGCTTGGCCTGGTGCTTGGCTGTGGATCTCTGCATCTGCTTCCATCAGATACTGGATGAAGGCTCTATGATGACAGTTAGGGTATTCACCAATCTGATTACCGGGGTAGGCCAGTTCAGGTATCCTCTCCTCTATTGCTAATAGTCTAATCTGGGGTCATCCTTGTGGATTCCTGGGAATTTCCCTAGTGCCAGGTTTCTCCCTAACCCCATAATGTCTCCCTCTATCTAGGTATCTCTTTCATTGCTCTCCTACTCCGTCCCTCCCCCAGCTCTACCATCCTATTCCCTTATGTTCTCATCCCTCATCTCTTCCCCTTTATTTACCCCCTTGTTCCCAGTTTACTCATGGAGAGCTCATCCATTTCCTCTTCCCAGGGCAATCCGTGCATCCCTCTTAGGGTCCTCCTTGTTACTGAGCTTCTCTGGAGCTGTGGGTTGTAATCTGGTTATCCTTTGCTTTACATCTACTATCCACTTATGAGTGAGTACATATCGTTAGTCTTTCTGAGTCTGGGTTACTTCACTCAGGATGATATTTTCTAGTTCCATCCATTTGCCTGCAAATTTCATGACATCATTGTTTTTTACAGCTGAGTAATACTCCATTGTGTATATGTACCACATTTTCTTTGTCCATTCTTCAGTTGAGGGCCATCTAGGTTGTTTCCAGATTCTAGCTATTACAAATAATGCTGCTATGGACATAGTTGAGCAGGTGTTTCTGCCATACCAACACTTCTAACATCAGTTATTACATGAATTTGGGCAATCATCGTCTTTCAAAGTCTGTGCATGCCCACATTAAGTAAAAGCATGTTTGACCATATCGCTTCTACACTCATTTATAATGTATACTTATTTTATATTAACTAGAGTGTATAACTTGCTGTATATGAATGCTAATGCACTGCTGTAAATTAAATGACACATTAGGAGGTAGAACCTTTGAGAGGTGAAGTCATGAGGGCGAGGTCCTCATGAATGGGATTAGTGGCCTAGACTTTGCCCAGGGTTCTTTTGTATAAGGGCACTAAGACTCTGACATCATTTATGGACACAACAAGAAGGTTCAGTCTGTTAACCAGAAAATCAATTCTTTGCTAGAACAATCGATCTATTGATACCTTGACCTTATACTCCTAGCATCTGGTACTGTGAAAAATAAATTGCCTGTAAGCCACTCACTGTATAGTTTTTGTTATAGTAGTCCAAACAAGCTACGAAAATGTTTATAGAATTTATAAATATTATCAAAGAAAACCATAGAGAAGACATTTCCATTTATTCTGGCTTTCTGTTCCTCCTGAAGTCTTATCCAGAGTCCATTCTTAGTCCATATATTTCTTAGCTGTGTATTTTTATACCCAATGCATGTCCAAGTGTGTACGAATGCCTACCTATTTTACCACAATATTTTTGTTTCCATAGCTTATTTAAAATGTATCTCCTGATAAGAATTAATCAGAAGAGGAAGAAATTGTTATTAGTGTGAATAAATGAGTAAGAAAGAAATAAAGATGAATGTTTAGAGTTGTAGTTATGGAAAAAGGGATAAGGAGAGACTGCAACATAAAAAAGCTCACCCTTGGCTATAAGACTGTGAACAATGAGAAAGACATGGGTCACAGAAAGACTTGTTTCTCATCTTTGCCTCTGACTCAACTATCACAATTGCATAACATTTCATCATATGGATGTATTCTATGTAATTAGTAATCTTCTATTGTTATACATTAGGTTACTTTCCATCCTTTGAAATGATGCTTGTTAAACACATATATTCATCATGTCTTAAGGCTCTCTTAAGAATATACCCTTAGAAAAAAAAAAAAAGAATATACCCTTAGATAGTTATTGAATTATGTAAGATTCTTGAGTTTTATAGAAGATTCCTTTGAGCGTTTATTTATTTATTTTATGTATATGAGTGTTTTGCCTGCACTTATAACTGTGCCACGTACATGCCTGGTGCCCTTGGAAGTCAGAAAAGAGCTTCAGGTCCCCTGGGACTAGAGTTATAGATAATTGTAAACTGTCATATGGATGCTGGGATTGAACCTGGGTCCTCTGTAAGAACAGCCAGTGATCTTATCCACTGAGCCATCTCTCCAGCCCCTGAATATTTCTTCTTGAAAATTTGTTTCAACTTGTTCACTCTCTGGGTGCTACTCAGGGAATCCAGTGCCTTTCCTTTCCTTTTTTTGTGATGGCAACCTTCACTTTTTTGTCCTCTTCTTTTATACCCTCTTCTTTGTTTCATCATCTGCTTGTGATGATAGCTTTCCGGATAAAGAAATGAAAAAAAGGGGGGCTATGGAGATGCCTACATGGGCAAAGTGCCTGCTTCACAAGCATGGGGACTAGAGTTTGAATGTCTAGTACCCACAGAAAAGCTAAGCATGGCAGTATTTGCGTCTGTAGCTCTAGCATTGTGGGGGGCAGGGCAGAGAAACTGATCCTGAGGACTTATCAACATAACCAGTTGATGAGCTTCAGATTCAGTGAGAGATCCTGCCTCCAATGTCTGGATATCAACTTCTGGTCTCTCCATATGCCCATGTGGCTGAGAACACCCCACAGATGTGTACACACACATACTCTCTGCCCACTCACAAGGGGAGCAATGGAAGAAGAATCCTAAAGATGATCTCTGGTCTCCACATGCAAACACACACGTGTACATGTACATCTATGTGTAGACATACACAAACAAACAAGTACGCATACCACACATGTACATACAAAATAATAAACAAAAAGTGAGAAAAGGAGTGAAACTGGAAATTTTCTCTTCCTTCTTTTTTCTTGTTTCTTATGTGGATTTTTCTTTGCAAAAGAGTTCATTTTATTGCAGGAAGAGGAGGTTCCCTGGAGCTTTTGTGTGGAGTCCTTCTAGACCAGCACCCCACCTTTGGTGTCAACACCTTTTCTGTGTGTTCTCACAATACTTAGCACTTAACCTGTGAGCTCTAGATATAGAGTAGAGCCATTGCTTGCTCACTTTTCTGTGTTCATCCACATGATAAATTGGGTGGGACAGTCTCTGCATATAGCCCCAGCTGTCCTTGTTGACATATCACACCCCATCACCCTTGCCAGATTAACACTAGTCAGGTAGGTATTAATATTTTCAGACACAGAATGGAGCGTATAGTTTTAGAAGCTAACTTACTAAATGGGCATTCACGTTCTCATTCTTATGAGTATGCCCTTCTCTTCCAATATAGAAATGAACATGTTTGGACTCACTATCCCATCACTGAAAACGCTAATTATATTTTTTCTGTTTACTGTGACCCCAACCTGGTGGCTAATGTAGAAATATCAATTCTAACTTTCTATACCTTCTTATGTTAACATGAATGGCATTAGTTAAGATGATCAAACTAAACCTTTATCTAATTAAACCTTAGAAGAATGTTTTATAAAATTCTGAAGTTTATATTCAATTTTCACTCTATTTTAAGTAGTATCTCAGAGATAACAAGATAGAAAACTTGGACAATGGGGAAAAGGAATCACTCACATTTGTAACTGCTTTTCCCCAGGAGTTCTGCCTGAATTTCTGCTCTCACAAGATAAATTTGCTGAGCACAAAGCCTCCAAAATCATAGCATTTTTTTTTGCTGACTCCCAGGGTTCACTGCTGTTATGTCAAGACACATCTTCATATTTATTTTTTTCAGACACAGATATGTATTGTATTCCCTTCTGTAGACATTTGATAATATAAGACTTTGTCCCGTCAGCTGTTTAGTGATTTTATTGGGGATGTTACTCCTTTGGCATTTAAAACTGACAGTAGTTGTAATGAGCTATTTTGAGACTGTATAAAATATGTTGCTAACTTTCATACTGTCACACAGAATTTTAGTATACCTTGATGATTATTACCCGAGTCTATTTTTTTTTATGTTTAAGAAATGGAGAACTTTAAAACTCTGTACAACTGTCTCAGTTGGAATTCTTCTACAAAGATCCTTTTTAGTCACCTATCATGTGCATCATTATGAAAGCGTGCTAATGGATTTTGATTTTTATCTAATTTTGTCTAATGGATTATGATTCCTTATTGTCAGCACTTACTTTAATAATCAACTTGCAACGACTTAGCTGAAAGGAGGTTTTGTGTGACTGATTTCTATGTCCTTTTAATATATCTTCATCAGAATTTTGGGATTTTATTTCTTTCTGGGAAATCATGTATTTTAGACCTATCTTGTTCAAAATTGCCCGTGTTTAAAGACTGTTTAAATCTAAGGCATGAATGTGAGGTGGGGTGTGTCATATTTAGTGTGAATCTGCAATCAAGTGTTCAGTGGGAAAATATTCATGTTTAAAAACAAACATTTAGGTATTTGTCTCTCTGAGCATATGGGGTTTGAGCTGGTTGTCTGATGACCCTCAAAGTTGATGACCCATGTGTAGCTGGAGTTATCTCCAGTCCCGCTTGGACCTGCAGCAACTCAGACCCAAATAAACACACAGATGCTTATATTATTTAAACTGGTCTAATGGCTCAGACTTCTTGCTATCTAGTTCTTTTATCTTAAATTCACCCATTTCTATAAATCTATACCTTGCCATGTGGCTTGTGGCTTACCGATACTGATACTTTACATCATGCTTCTCATGGTGGTGGCTGGCAGCATCTCCTGACTCAGCCTTCCACTTCCCAGAATTCTCTTCTCTGCTAGTCCACCCTATACTTCCTGCATGGCTACTGGCCAATGAGTGGTTTATTTATCAACCAATCAGAGCAATACATTCACAGCAAACAGAACATCCCACATCACCCATGTGTGTCATTTTGGTCCCCTTTTCACTGAATCACATGACAACTTCCTCAGCTTTCTATTAAAGTGTTGTGGGGCCACATAAAAGAAAGAAATGAACCAAGTGTGAGAGGAAAAGCCATCCAGTTTGGTTGTAAATGGAATTTGGTTTGGTTTTCTTCAAGATGTAACACTTGTTCCATATGCTTCCTTCCTTCTTTTCCATTTTACAATAACAGCTCCCTTTAAAAGGAAACATTCCAGACTATCACTATTTGGATTTGAAAGTCAATATGTGGACAGGAAATTCCAATTTAAGCCCTCATGGTTTTCAATCCCTATTATGTTTCTGAGGCTTTACTGTGTCCTGTCAGTTTTATATACAGATTTCTATTAATTTTTTTTTATACAATTGTATGCGAAAATTTTCCCTGTTTTGTAGAAGAGACAAGCAAAACTTAATGAAGTGAAGGGATCTGCCTAAATTCCATAGATAATAAATGGCAGAATGAAGAACTGCATTTGAGTTGTGTAACTCTAGAGCCCACATTCTTCACACTAGCTGCCTTCCAGAAGGCTCAATCTGGGTGTGTAAGAAATAGAACATGCAGTGCATATTTATCCACCTGTACGAAGTCCAAGTTCCTGTTGTTTTGAGCTGAGTAAGACCCTGAAATTACTCTCACCTGGAAACGATTTGCCAAAAAACAGATGTCAAAAGAAAGACAAAACAATTTCCCCCCTTTTTAGGAGGCACTAGGATAATAGAGTTAGTTAAAAAAAAAAAAAAAAATATATATATATATATATATATATATATATATATATATATAAAGACTGATGGACTACTGTTTTATGGATACCACAGTTACATATTCATAAGTTGTTTATTTAAGGCTATATTCTCAATTCCAGCCAGGTGAGTGAACATGTTCAGGGAAGTTGGTGCCTGCAGATACAGAAGGTGTTAAATGGAAGTTGAACAAATCCCCAGTGATACCTTAAAATACTGAAATTATGCAGTGTTTTATTCTTAATTTAATTTTTAAAAAGCATTTTTGTTTCAAATTTGCAGAAGTAATGCTCATATGGTAGAAATGTGTGAGATAAGAAGTACATAGAGATAAGCAAATCTTTGAAAAAAAAGAACTCCATGATCTTAGCACTTAAATATATTACCATGCGTGGCATTTTAGTGTATGCTCTTTCAGAGTATTCCACCCCAACCCGCCCTCCCCTCTTTCTCTCTCTTCATAACAGGACCTATTTGCAAAAATCTATATGTGCATATATAAAATATTATCATATTAAGTATCATTTTTATAATTTCCTTCTGTAAACATGTAAACAGGTCTCAGAACAATTAATTATGTATTAAATCATGGTTTTTAATAACTACCTAACTGTATTGTATTTATGCTATAATTGGCAGTAGAAAGTCAAAACCTTCTGATTGCTACAGAGAAAGATAGTATTGTTTCCTTCTCATCAAAGGGCTTTAAAATAGACACATGTTCCTCTGATGTCCGAAATTCCTCTTGTAAATACTAAGATGAGCTTTTCCTTTGATTTATTAGTAGGCGTCAAAGTTTGTACATCCATTCCACCTCCTAATTCTTCTCCAGTTGCATCTCTCAAAGTCCCAGGACACATCTGGTTAGATTAACTTTCTTTCATAACACACTAGCCATTTAGCTATTACTAAATTAACTATGGAATTGTTATCTACCTTTGATGTTAAATAATCCCCCTTTTGCTTTTGTTTTGTTTTGTTTGCCACTGATTACAATCAAATACAACCTCTCTGATCCCATTCTGGCCTCACATAGGCTACTCTTTATGTACTCTAGATAGTAAGGAGCCCTGTGTTCCACCAAATGTATATGGAATCAACATTTTCTTGATGCCTAATTTCTCTTCATTGCACTCTAGAGGAGAAGACATATTGATAGAACTGATGAGAAGATGGGAGAATGAATTTGTGCCTCAGTGTGATCCATCCCCTTCTTCTGGGTAATAGTTCCCTACTTTCTATTTAGGAATGGCAGATTCTTAGGACCTTGACTTACTCAACCATTTGCAATCCCGTGTTCTTTGGACAGAAGATAAACTGTTTTCCAGCTTAGTTTGGACTTGGAATTGGATTAAAAATTTTCATCCATGGTGTAATGTACAATGAAGGAATTATAAGGTCATATAAGTGGTTTATATCCAAGCTATATCCACTTTATCCTCCACAAGGCTTTTGTTTTCGGTTTGACTCTTGTAGATACTTTCTTAACTGATTATGGACTTATAGAGGGAAGAGAGAACAGTGTATTTTTAGCATTAATACACTCTAACAACACCAAAATCTCCTTGTCATGTATAACATGACTTAATTTTCAACATCATTTGGCATTTTCTAAATTTGCAGCATTGGACTTTTTCACTTTATGACCCTCTTCACTTCCCTTTGTGGTTTCTTGTGCTCAGAATATCCCCCTGATTTCCCAGCTTACAATCTATTTGTTATTCAAAACTAATAGTATGTATTTCTCAAACTATATGATAAAGCAGAGTGTGCATTTCCATAGTAACAACATGATAATTAGAGACTGTTTCTGAACAGAATTAGCACAAACAACATGCTATTAACTCAAAGATACATCTTCTATAAAAGCCTGCAGTGATTTTTTTGAGTAAAACTACTTTCTACATTTTAAAAAATATGATACTTTAATTAATTACTCAAGAATCTCATACATGCATACAGTATATTTTGGTCATAATCACCTCATTCCTCACCCAAACTCCTCTTAGATTCATCCCTTACTTTGCCATCTCCTCCCAACATTCTGTCTTCTCATTCTTAAAAAAAACAAAAAGCAAAAACCTATAGAGTCCAATTTGTGCTGGCCATATACACAAGAGTGTGAGGCCATCAAATTCAGCATAGTCAGCCTACCAGGGGCCATACCCTTAGAGAAACTGACACTCCCTCCCCCAGAAGCCATCAACTGTCAAAATCCATCAGCAGTTAGGGGTGGAGGCTGATGAAGCCACTCCCCTCTGCATGCTAGAATGGCTTGATCTTTTTTTTAATTTAATTTAATTTTATTTTACAATATAATTTAGTTCTACATATCAGCCACGGATTTCCTTGTTCTCCTCCCTCCCGCCCCCCTCCCCTTCCTGGCTATTTGTCCCTGTGCTTTATCCAACCTTGGTCTCAACAATTCTCAATCATATAAACCCTCCTCTTTCTCGCCAATTGGTGTCCCAGAGCTCCACCCAGGGCCTAGCCATGGATCTCTGCATCCAGTTCCCTCAGTCATTGGATGGGATTTCTAGCATGACAATTAGGGTGTTTGGCCATCCTTTCACCAGAGTAGGGCAATTTGGGCTGTCTCTCGACCATTGCCAGCAGTCTATTGTGGGGGTATCTTTGTGGATTTCTGTGGGCCTCTCTAGCACTTTGCTTCTTCCTATTCTCATGTGGTCTTCATTTACCATGGTCTCCTATTCCTTGTCCTCCCTCTCTGTTGTTGATCCAGCTGGGATCTCCCGCTCCCCCAAGCTCTCTTTCCCTCGACCCTCGCCCTTCATTACCCCCACTCATGTCCAGGCTGTTCATGTAGATCTCTTTCTTCCATTTCTCCGTCATTGGGCGATCCCCGTGTCTTTCTTGGGGTCCTGTTTTCCAGGTAGCCTCCCTGGTGATGTGAGTAGCAGTCCAGTCATCCTTGTTCCACATCTAGTATCCTCCTATGAGTGAGTACATACCATGTTTGTCTTTCTGAGTCTGGATTACCTCACTCAGGATGATTTTTTCTAGATCCATCCATTTGCCTGCAAACCTCATGATGTCATTGTTTTTCTCTGCTGAATAGTATAGAATGGCTTGATCTTATACAGATCTTGTGCAGCCAGCTACAGCTGCAGTGAGGTCATGACTGAACTGGTCCTGTCATGTCCAGAAGACACTGTTGCACCCAGGTCATCCCACATCTCTGTCTCAGATCTCTGGCTCTAACAATCTTTCTGCTCCTCTGCAGAGATGGTCTCTAAGCCTTTTGGGGGAGGGATTTAATATAGATATCCCATTTGTGGTTGACCACACCATGCTTATTATGCATGTTGACCAATAGTGAGTTTCTGTCCATTGCACTAAGAATCTTCTCTCATGATCTCTGAGAGATACTCTAATAATCCATGGATACAGATACATATTTAGAGAACAGTTTGAATTTGGTTCATTTAGCAAAACCATAGTAGTAAGTTAATGCCTGAAGTCTATGAACTCTCCAGGGATGGGTTCTTGGTCAGATTTCCCAAATATAACAAGAAAATTTTTTTGAAAAATGAGTGTAAAAAGCTGTTCTATGTAGTGATGTTAAAAATGTTATATCAAATTCCTTGCTATGTATTGATTTTTAAAAAGATATATAAAAACTATCATAGTTATTGCACTCAAAGCCTATAAACTGACTCTATAATACACATAAAACAGGACAGTAGCAGAACCCCAAATAATTTATGCATACTAATCATTTATTAATCACATTAATTATTGAGCCATTAGATATTAATGGCTTAGATATTAAACAACCATCTTAAATTTCTTTTTCTTTTTTTTTTTTTTTTTTTGGTTTTTCGAGGCAGGGTTTCTCTGTGTAGCTTTGTGCCTTTCCTGGGACTCACTTGGTAGCCCAGGCTGGCCTCGAACTCACAGAGATCCGCATGCCTCTGCCTCCTGAGTGCTGGGATTAAAGGTGTGCGCCACCACCTCCCGGCTCATTTTGTTTTTTATGTAGGTGACATTTCATTTAAAAAGCTGGCAGATATTTAAATGTATGCATGTCTTTAGCCAGTAAAGCAATTTATGTTCATTACACTTAGTAGTATAAGTTTTTCATTTTTATTCATTCTTTGAGAGTTTCATACAATATATTTTGATCATTTTTGTCCCCTCCCCAAACTCCTCCCAGATCTACTTGCTTTCCTACCCACTCAACTTTGTATCTTCCCTTTTTTCTTAAGCTACTTAAGTTCCATTTTTTGGCTGCTCATGTACTCTTCCACTACAGCAAGGTAAACCTACCAAGGACCACCTCTCTCCCCGAGTAGCTATCAATTGCCAATAGCTCCTTAGCTAGGACTTCATGACCACCTCCTCTTTCCATGCTGATGTTTTGTGTGGTTTGATCTTGCTCAGGCCTTATGCTTGTTGTCAAAACAGCTGTGAATTCACCTGTGCAGCTGCCTCACTGTGTTCAGAAATCATGGTTTGCTTGTAGCCACCCATTACCTCTAGCTCTTAGTCAAAATACTCTAGAAAGCAAAAAACTTCGTGGTTATTTTTCCAGTGTTGAGAGATAACATCCTTTTGGGATGTGCATAAAAGGGAGTAGATATCAGGAAGAAAAAACCAAATGAACAAAGTGAATAACCAGTGCAGGTCTGGTTATTTGGTCCAACCAGATCTTGCTCACTGTCTAGAAAACCTCCATTCTAGATTTGAATGATGTTTTTGAGGTTTGTTTTTATATGTAAGCCAAGGATTTAACTTTGTAAAGCAGAAGTTGATTATGGTTAACTTAGGAAAAAGAATGCTTATTGCTAAGAAGTGGGGTAGGTCACAGATTCTTAGAACAGGCTGGTGAACCAGCTGTTGGAGTCAGGCGTAATGGGAAAGTCAGGTGGTGGAACTGTGGCCAAATCACACTGAAGAACTGTCTGGTTAGGCTGCACTGGTGGCTCCTGCTGGCTCTGCCAGCACTCTGCCTGTGTTTTTAATGGAGATATTTGTTTTTCCTCCATCTTTGCCAGAAGGAAATGTAAACAGTTTCTGCTTGTTGTTTCTAGGAGTTGTCAGAGAAGCGTTTGAAGTCTGGAGCTAATAAAGGCTCACATGAGGGCAGATTTCTCACACATGGAAGGAATTCAGAGGTTGGGCAGTCACAAAATATAATGAGTTTCATTTCCACTTACTTTTCAGTTTTGCACCTCTATTTCAGGTTCTTTGAGAGGTCCTTTCAGACCTTCAAGACTTACTAGGGTCCCGCTTACATAGTTTCATGCAGGAGTCCATCATCCCTCCCTGCACACTAATTGTATTTCTAATCAGTTATGTGTAGGTTTTGTTTAGTTCTAGGTTTTTCCATCTGGATTACATGTCTGAGCCATAGGAGCTGCGTCTATTTTGATCACTGCCTCATTTTTAGAGCAGAGAATTGGGTCTAAATTGAGTTAAGTGTTCTGTGTATGTAATTGTCTCTCAGTATACTTGGGGGTCTAGGGCTAGAACAGATGTTCAGATCAGCCAATTTTAAATTTCTTATGTATGTAAAATGACATGCTATTTTAATACAATTGACATATATTTATATTATTAGTAGATTATTTATAATACCTAATATAATAGCAATGCAATGCAAGTTGTTAAAAATGGCTATTTAGGGAATTATAAAAAGAAACGAGTTTGGGTAAGTTCAGTATAGATGGGACTTATTTTTCTCTAAATCTGCTAACATGGAAACCATGAAAGCAGAAGGCTGGCTCAGCTGACTTATTCTTTGTTGGGCCTTCATATTTCTTGATTTGTTACATTGTATCTTTAATTTATGGTCTCCCCTACCCTCAGCTGATATTTACTTCCAGGTAATATCCTCCTATCTACTCTCTAAGCTGACTAATTTTATTTTCTATTTATTTTGTCTACTATGTTGTTTAATGTATTTATAGGGGTCCCTATTTCAGTGATTTGATTTCTCCATATAAATCAGGTCCCCCAATTTCAGTGACCATACTTTTCACATTGATTTTTTTTTAGCATTTTGATGGCTCCTTCATTAAACCTTTAATTTGTCTTTGTTTAAACACATTCAATTCATTTATTTAGTATGCTACCCCAACATGCTTAATTATTCTACAAGTAGCAAACACTGTAAGGTATGCTTTTTGTATTTGTCATTCATATGATTCTCATTTATGTTGTCTTGTTTTGTGTTGGTTTAATGATTCACACAATGAGATTACGATACCCAGATGTTTATTTGGGGACTTGTTTTGGCATTTGTATTTAAATTACCTTCTCCATATGTGATTTTTTTGTATTATATATGTAATATTGATTTTTTTTACCTCAAACATGGAGGTGATTATAGATTTTTAAGAAATATTTGGTCCAATTTTCTATGTATTTTTTATTTTATAATTATTTTTTCTTCTTTTCTCATACATTACATCCTGACCACAGCCTCCCCTACCCCGACTCCTCCCAGTCCCTGCCCCCACCTTCCCTCTTCCCCAGATCCATTCATCCTCTATTTCCCTTCTAAAATCAGAGCAGGTCTCCCAGGAATATCAACCGAACATGGCATAACTAGTTACAATAAGACTAGGCACAAACCCTCATGTTAAGGGTGGATGAGGCAACCAGTAGGAGGAAAAGGGTCCCGAGTGCAGGCAAAAGAATCAGAGACATCCCCATTCACACTGTTGGGAGTCCCACAACAACACCAAGCTACACAACCATACACATATGCAGAGGACCTAGCTGAGTCCATATAGGGACCATGGAACATGACTGGCAAAAAAAAAAAAAAAAAAAGAAAGTAAATTTTCTATCTACTTAAGACCAAGTTCAGGCATTCTTGGCCCTTTCCCTTTGTGAGATTTTTTTCTTCTTTTAATTTAGACATACGATTGGTCCTTGGGGGCTAACATTATGTGCCAGGTTTCGTCTCTCATCTTCCACATAGGAAACTCATTAAATCCAAACTCACAGGCCACCAGGAATCCACAGGTTCCCTGTTTTAGTGCTTGTTCCTCTACATTAGTGCTTTCTATTTTTCCCTCTTTACTCCTGTAGTTTTTTACTTATTTTCTACAAGATCCTCTAGAAAAAAATAGATAATTTATATATTTCACTAAAATTTGTACTTTTTTTAAAATGAAAAGGAATCCTTCTAATTATAATGCATTTTAATATTGCAAAAATAGCCTGTCTTGATAAATATTTGTTTAGTGCTGAACAAAGTGACTTTTAAACTGATGGACAGGGAAAATTCTTCCTCTTTCATTGCCACAGAGCTGCTAAGTGGCCATCCAAAGTAGGAGAAAGCAGTGGGTAAGAAAGTACATTCACTAAAAAGAAACTCTCATTTTCTTCATAAAAAACAAACCTCAAAAACATCATTCAAATATAGAACTGAAAGGAGGCTTTCTGGATAGTGAGCAAGATCTGACCAGACCAAGTAACTCAGACCCATATTAGTTACTCCCCTGGCCACTTTCTGGCATCTCCCCCACAAAAAATATCTACTTCTTTTCATGCATATCCCAAAGGGTGTCTGTTCCCTCTCAACACTAGGAAAATATTCATAAACTTTTTGCCTTGAAGTGTATTTTGAAACAAGGTCAGAGTGCTCTGAACATACTGTACTGAGAAGCTGAAGGTTGTCAGCAGAAAAATAGATGCAATATGAGTATCCTTCTATGATCTCTTGATGGATGTTATGTAGCATCAATTCTACTGTGATCTTTTGGTTCAGGAAGCCCCAGATTGTGTATAGAGCCAAGATCCCATCCTATCACTGGAAAAATGTCAGTCCTGTTACATCAAAAGCAAGTGGGATGCAAGCTTTCTCTCTCTCTCTCTCTCTCTCTCTCTCTCTCTCTCTCTCTCTCTGTGTGTGTGTGTGTGTGTATGTGTGTGTGTGTGTGTGTGTGTGTATGTGTGTGTGTGTGTGTGTGTGTGTGTGTGTGTGTGTGTGTGTGTGTGTGTGTGTTGGTATGGCCATCTTTGGAAAATACAATCTGCCACATGCATATACATTTCATAGTTGTTATAAACACAGTATTATATTAGAAAACATCCAGCATAATGCTTGGAGCTTGGTAATTGCTCCAAATGCATTAATTATCTTTTCTATAGCTTTCCTTCTTTTAGGTGAGAAAAATACAACAGGATTTTATTTTAAGAGACATATAATGGATGAGAAATAAAAACAGTGTTATTTTTCTTGCATGTTCTACTATAATGAGTTGTCAGGCCAGCAAACACCCAATTTCCAAATGAGAGAATTATGGCACAAGATGTTTAGAAACTTTATGCTTAAACTAATTTGGTAGGGTGATTTTTTTTTTGTTCTCCACTTACTCTTTAAACATGTAATTTAAGTCTAACATATATCTGTAACTTGATGAGTGTTTTGCTAACTAGATGCAGTTAAACAGTAGTCATGTCAGAAATAGAACACGGCCAGCAGCCCATCTTTTATTTCTCTTTCCAGTCACTAGCCTCCGACTTCCCAGTGAGGAGCAACAGCTGCTTGACTTAAGATCACATATTATTTTTTTTGTTTTTAAAATCTGTCTGTATATCTGTTAGTTTTATTCCTGCTGTGACCAAATATTTGGTAGAAATGATTTTACAGAGAGAAGATACATTTTAGCTTACATTTTTCTGAGCCAATTATTTTGCAGGAAATCTTGAAGGTGGGATGTGTGGAGGAGGAAGCCACCCACCTCATGATAGAAGGAAACACAGAGCAAGGAAGGGCCTAATGCCCAGGTGTAGTCTTTAAAGTCACAGCTCTAGGTCCTTCTTCCTCTGGCTACATTTCATATCCTAAAGGTTCTACAACCTCCTCCAGTACCACAGCCACCTGGGAACCAAGCATCCAGTGCTTGAGCCCAGGACGACATTTCATATTTAAAGCACAATTCCATGGAGCCATAGGCATGTGCCCTTCTGTGCTTGTTTTCTTTGTTCCATGATAGCTTGATATTATGAATTTTCATGACTAAATGGAATCTTATTTTGTTAAAAATCCCGCTATTTATTATCCAATCTATAATTGGTTGACATGTAGTTTGCTTTCATTTTTTGCCTGATACGTGTAATCCTGCTATGAACATTAATTTAGCATGAGTTGAGGTCAACCTACATACTTCCCGAGCATGCACCTAGCAGTGGAAAGTGTTCTTTTTGCAGTTAAACAACGCCAACCAATTTGTTCTCTTGTTCTAGGTTCCAATGTAATTTCTCTGCACTTAGCTAGTTCTCTTTCCTAATCTATTTTAGGTAGGTAGCTTGGGTTTCTAGTTTCCTGCTTAAAGTTCCTGGCTTCAGTAAATCAGAAGCAGCTTGTAGTTTAAGTCCTTCCTATGTTTGAAGGCAAAGTGATAATAAATGTACAGGAAGGGTAAGCTCAGCTAAGGAGGGCTTTGAAGGATAAAGGCGGCAGACAGAGGGTTGACAAAAGTAGACAAAACGTAGTCAATCTGCAAGACCACAGGGTCAGAGGGCCTGAATACTTGCTTGTGTTCTTTTTAGGAGTGCAAACATAAGATCTGTACTCCACAACGAAGTATATTTAGGAGTGAAAGGACATGCTATTAATAACTATACAAGGTTAAGGGGTGTCTTTTAGGGCCACCTCAGGAAAACTGGGATGATTGTAGGTAGCTTTAGTGGAAACTTACAAATGCAGATGTTCATGTTTGAGAGTGTGACAGGCAGCCTTATCCTCTAAATAAGAGTAGGATAAAAGCCTGAAGTACCTCCTATCCCATATGTGTATGAGTGCTTCCCTCCTGTGTGCTGTGATATTGACATCTCCTCACAGATGCTCAAGGTCTGTGTGGGGCTTTTTGTAGTAACACAGGTGCCATTTGTGGTGGTGGCTAACAGCTCTAAGAAGCTCATGGACCTAGGAACATTTTATATGAATTGTTCTCTTTGTTTTCCTTTCAAAGCCCCCAGAAGAAACAGGAAATGGTAGAAAATAAGTTTGGTGTCATTTTTCCTTAAAGACAATTTTAGGCTCCAAGAATGAAGGAGAGGAAAATGAGCCCCCAAACTTAGCAAATAATAATATAACATCCCTAGAGTACAGGGAAAGTCTGGGTAAAATTTCAGCTCCCCAAGATGATCCATAAATACATAACATAGCCTGTAAACAAAGGCAGTAGTTTCATCCCCATGGAGACTGAGTTTAGAGCAATTCCCAGGGGAATCTGTCTAGTCAGGTCCCCAAGATCACCAAGCTGTGCAACTTCCTGCACTATGCCAGCTTTTGGTCCTTGTAAAAAGGGTCACTTGTTTTCTTGAAGTTGATGGAGACCAACTGGGACAATCCAGGTGAACTGTGGTCCATTCCTTGAGCACTTCAGAGAACAAGGGTCAGATAAAGCTCAGTTTCTAAGCATCAAGAGAATAGAAAGAGTGAAAATCCATGGCTGTGAGATTCTGGATAGTGGAAAAAGCTCTCGCATAAAGCTCTGCACTGAGAAGAACCAAGGAGAAGGAAAGGAAAGTTCTAAATTCTGTCTTTCCTGATGGTTTTGTTCTAAACATATCCACAAGGGCTCTAGAAAGCATTGATCACTCTGCTGCACTCGGCATTGACTCTGAGGCAAGGTGAGTAAAGGGGCTTGAAGGTGGAAGGCAGTATGTACAGAGGCAGTAGGGAAGACCGTGGGCTTGGTTTTCTCTGTAGGCAGGAACTTTGTACATGGGGGGGAGAGAGACAGACAGAGACAGAGAGACAGACAGAGAGAGAGAGAGAGAGAGAGAGAGAGAGAGAGAGAGAGAGAGAGAGAGAGAGAGAGAGATGTAGAGCATAGGTTCTTTAGGTCTACATTTAACAAAGCCTAAGGCGATAGACCTGGGTTGTACTCTTGGGTCTTGAGTTATTTTTTTGAGAGTCCACGGGTAGTCAGCTGAAGTTTTCTGCTTCCTCATCTATTAAGTAAGAACAGAATCCTTGTTGCCCATGAAAACAGAACAGCTTCAATTTTTAATCAGCCCAGGGGAAATGAACTACTTTCAGTCACTTTATTAATGGCTTAAGATTAAGAGAAGTGTAGATGACGGAGGAGAGGCCAAAGAAAAGAAGGCATGTTGTACACACATTGACTTATCTTCTAGAGCTTTCTTCCATTGTGCATGCCTATGCCTGTCATCTTCTGTGTGTTTTATTCCACTTCCCCAGGCAACGTGTCAGAAGAGAATGACTCTGAGAAACAACTCTGTGACTGAGTTTATCCTTGTGGGATTTTCAGACCAACCAGCTCTCCAGTCGCTCCTCTTTCTTTTATTCTTGGTTATCTATGTGCTCACTGTGGTAGGCAATTTGGGCTTGATCATCTTAATTGGGTTGAATTCTAGTCTTCACACCCCAATGTACTTTTTCCTCTTCAACTTGTCATTTATAGATTTCTGTTATTCCTGCGTGTTCACCCCAAAAATGTTGAATGATTTTGTCTCAGAAAATATTATCTCCTATGTGGGATGCATGATTCAACTGTTTTTCTTCTGTTTCTTTGTCAATGCTGAGTGCTATGTGTTGGTGTCCATGGCCTATGATCGCTATGTGGCCATCTGCAACCCTCTGCTCTACACGGTTACCATGTCTCCTAAGGTCTGTGTTCTGCTGATACTTGGTTCATATGTGATAGGGTTTGTTGGGGCCATGGCCCACACTGGAAGCATGCTGAGACTTAATTTCTGCGATTCCAACACAATCCACCACTATCTCTGTGAAGTTCTCCCCCTTCTACAGCTCTCCTGCACCAGCACTTATGCCAATGAGCTTGTCTTTTTTATTGTTGTTGGGGTGGTCATCACAGTATCTAGTATCAGCATCTTTATCTCTTATGCTTTGATTCTCTCCAACATTCTTAGGATTCCTTCTGCTGAGGGCAGATCCAAAGCCTTTGGCACATGTGGCTCCCATGTAGTTGCTGTTGCTCTGTTTTTTGGGTCAGGGGCGTTTACCTATTTAACAAATTCTATCCCTGGGTCAATGGAAGAGGGGAGATTTGCTTCAGTATTTTATACCAATGTGGTTCCCATGCTGAACCCACTGATCTATAGTTTGAGGAATAAAGATGTTAAACTTGCCCTAGATAAAACCTTGAAGAGAGTGCTCTTCTGATGGGTCTGGTGGTATCATTGGCAATTAAATCCTAGTAAGCATACTCAAGTACTATTTTCCACAAATAAGGCTTTCTTTTTACTTTAAAAAATTGGATGCCTTTTTGAGGATTATACCACTTGGTATCTCTTTGCCGTAACTTTGCATCTACTACATGTTATAATTTATTGGATACAATATTACGCCCAAGAGAGAATTAGCGTGATGTACTTTCTATTTTTTTTTTTTTTTGATTTTCCCAGGAAGAAAATTTCTAGCTGGAAGAAAGGGCACAGGGTGTATGAGGTCCAGGAACAATTTTATCAAGCTTTATGCTATGTCTTACCAAAGACTAGAGTTAGAGTCTTGATGTCATAGGTAACAATATTCTAATTCTTCAAGAGGCTTCTTGGCAAAGAAGGGTATAAATCTTACCTTTCATATACATGTATATATACACAAGGAAAGTCCTCACCAAAGAAATTTATATGCCCTGATTTATAAGGATGAATCAATTATCAAGTACTCATTTCAAACTCCTGGTCTTTGGGATGGTAATCAGGGTGAGTTACTTGTAATTGGTAAATCTCCTGTGCTCTAGGGCTGAGAGTAAGAGGAAGAACATAGAACTTCTATGCATTTGCATGATGATGTAACATGCTGTTCCTGTCCTCCCCTGCAGAAGATGAGAACATCATGGAGCTTTGCAACTTTTAGAAGAATTTTTGCTTTTACTTATTTAATTTTTTGAGGTAGTGTCTTGTTTGTAGCCTGACTGGCCTTGGACTTGATAGGGAGCCTAGGCTGACTTTGAACTCTTCATCTTTCTGCTTCAGTCTCCCTTCTGCCTCAGCTGTCTTCCTTCTTGCTAAGACAGAAAGATGGCAAGTTCAAGGTCAGTTTGGACTTATGTGCATCCATTAGTATGTCTGGTCCTCCTTTATTTTTCAAGTTTGATTTAGATTTACCATCTCTGAGAAAGTGTGTGTGTGTGTGTGTGTGTGTGTGTGTGTGTGTGTGTGTGTGTGTGTGTGTGTGTTATAACCATTATAGAACCAGGAAGGAGGTGGAATCTTATAATACTTTTCTATCTCTTAGGGAGGCTGGGCTGGATATGCATTTGAGTGCCAAGGACCATTCTGTACCACTATGCTAAATATTTGGCTATTCTATATTGAATAGCTCATATCTTGAGAAATATACCCTCATATTATCTTGGCTATACAGAGGAAGGCAAATATCAAGTCATATTGGCCTGTATTGAGATGGAGAAGTCCAGGCTCCTTTTGTGGAAAGACAGGCATTATTTAAGAAGGATGTAGAATTTGGGGTGTTTTTGAGAAAAACCTCTGTGAAGCACCATCTGGTGCTTTTACTTAGGACACCAGGAAAGTCATATGAAAGATGACATCTATATCTTTCATTTTGTCTCTGTGCCTCCAACTCTTCTAAAAAACTGGAGAGATGCTTGGTGTGTGCTAGTGTGAGAGATAAAGTAGTGAAGGGAAGTGAGGCGTCCTGTTGCTCCTTTGTTGATGCACATACAGCTCCACCAGGATGATGAAAAGAAGGCAGCCCAAGTGTTCCAGGTAGAGCCGCCATAAGCAAGATGTCATGGTGGTAGCTTAGAGCAGCAAGGAGAAGCATTTACAGTGTGGGGCTGATAGACGAGAGGTAAGACGAACTGCATTTTCACCAACTATACTACAGGGGAAAGATCACTGAAGAAGGGAGAAAATGTGGATACCTGGATTATGTCTAGATTATGAAAATGATGAGACTCAATGTTTACTGAGCATGAAAGCATTATATATGTTGTATGTGCTATGAGGTGCCTAATGCATATTACCTCATTTATTGGATTTGAGCCTATGCTAATTAGTCCTCTTGGCATAGCTAAACCCTACCTTTTATAGGGCAATGTGTATCTGGGTACATGGGACTCTTGGGATATTAGGGAAAAGCCAGTATTGAAGGACAGCTAAATATGGAATGTGTATATAATCCCAGCAGTTTAGAGGCTGATGTGGGAGGACCTGGAGGGGGAGACTATCATAGGCTACACAGTGAGACCCTGTCTAAAATTAAAAAAAAAGAAACAAGGGATTAAAAGTACTATTAACTGTTTACCAACCCCCCTATAATGCATCTGATTCCACGTATGAATATACTTATATAGTTTCAATGAACTTTTCTCATTTGTGTTGTTGGTGCTCTCTTCAAGAGCCAAGGACCACCTAACAAAAACCTCAATACCAGACATGAGAAGCTCTCTTTTGAGTTGTTAGCCAGAGATGTTCAAGAGACTCCCGAAACATATAGCTATTGCTGTGGCCCTGGGTGCTCCCACAGAAGTGGAAGATAAGTACCTATTGCTGAAGACACCATACACTTCAGAAATGGGGCCAGAAACCCCTGATCCGGAACTGACCTGAATGACCCCTCCATGAAGACTAGCTTTCATAGTACCAGGAGATACCATCAAATCTTCTAAATGAGGGAGGCAGTCAACAGTCCTACCGAATTATGATGTCTATGAAGCCTATCAATGACCAGCGCGGCAGATAACCTTAAGGATGCAGTAGTGGCATGCATACCTTGGTGGTAAACAGCAACTATCTAACTGTGTTTAAGGCCTGCTCAACAAGAGGGAGACCATGCTCATATCAGAAACCCAGTTAACTACTCAGTGCTAGAGAAGTCACGGTTATTAGAGGAGACTTTATAACCACTAATTTACTAAACTAGCATAACCCCTAAGAACATCTATAAACATTTGTCCTTATACCCACAGACAAGTGTACTCTTTGCCCCTCTTCAGGAAATTTTCCCTTTTGCCACAGATGGAGACCACTACAGAAAGCCACACCTAATGAAAATGCAGACTTGTGGAGCTCAGTCCTAATGGATACATCTGTAAAACATTCCCACCCAAGGCTCAGGGAACATTGCAGAAGAGGAGGCGAGAGATTGTAAGAGCCAGAGGATCAGGGAGTTTGCCATGAGATTGTATCTACTAGAAATATCCGAAGCTACTTGCATAAGTCTTCCCAACATGATTGCCCAAACGTGAGCTGAACAAGGGTGACATCAATGAACACACCAAACTGGATGGAGAAAACTCCATGAAGCCTCAACCCTGAAGAAAGAACTATAGGCAACAGAGGAAGAGATGGCCTTCCCTGAGGAAGAGCACACTAGTTGGTGTCCAGTGTCAAATGGTCAGCACTGAAAACATATGTACAGGTAGCAAGCACTACACCACGGAACAGGCTATATTTAGGAATCTATATGTATACATAGGCATACAATAACAATTAGTGAAGAGGGACATGAATTTGAAGGGGAATGGGGAGGGGCATGTGAGGGGGTTTGGAGGGAGAAAAGGGAAGGGAGAAATGTTATTAAATGAAAGTTTTAAAAAAGTTAATCTGTTTTCATGTGCATAAAGAAAAAAAGTCAATTACTATTGTCAGCAATGAGTAGACACAGGGAAGAAGTGAGGTCTTGAGACTCAAGGAAAAAGCAACACTATGAAGTAAATACATTTTCAAGAATGACTTTTCCTGTATTTATTCTCTGTTGGCACTGGGATGAATGCAGTGAGAGCATGAGTGAAACATTGACTTTGATCTTTTGAAAAGCGGTCCCTCCATCCCACAGCATCTACAATGACAGGAACCCACAGGAACTTTTCTTGATTTTTACAACAGCCAGTTAAAAGCCGTCAATGGCTCCTGCAGAAACTTACTATCATATGAACCCAGAAGGCCTTTGAGTCTCATAAGCTGACCGTAGGTCTTCTTGTTTAATAGTTTGGGTTAGTGATGAAGAATTATTTTCTCAATTGTCAAACATGGGAACAAAGAGGAGCTGCTGCTTTATAGTGGTCATTGATGTCAGCTGTCCTGAAGAGAATTCTTCTGCCAAGACCCAAGTCTGCCATCTCATTACTTCACTACATGTTGCTTTTCAGCAAAGCCATTTTTTCTCTTTAGAAAGAGAAAGTGAGTTGAGATTCTTCTGGGTTTTTTCTTTGGTGTACTTTTCTTGGCTCTTTGAAGCATCTTTCCAAGTTACATAGTTTCCATAACCACCAACGTGATGCCGTCTTTCTAATATATAACTCTGACCCTGACTGTTTACTGTGTAATCAGTTTTAAATTAAAAGCATAAAAACGCCATCAACATGGACACAAATGGAGAATTTTCTAATAGTCAAGGAGTGACAGTTCTTTGAAGTATATGGATAACGACATTGCTTTTTATGTCTATGAAGCATTGTCACTTAAGGGCAGAGATAAGTGAGAGACATCAAACAGTGAGAGGAGAGCCCGTGGAGTACTTAGGGGGTTCTTGGGAATAAAGCATGAGTACCATGCTACATTCTGAGGAACAGATGGGAAGGTGTCAGTGTCCAACTCAGTGTGATCCTCATTCTCAGCACAGATCACACTCTCCTGCCACACTTCTATAAGTGAAATTCATTTGGCTAGCGCATCAGCTGCTAGTACCAAAAGCTTATTGTTGTGTGAGCATGAAAGGACTCAAGTGGTTCCGAACACAAATGGCACCTGGGAGCGGGCAGTCCAGGACTGACGTGGCAGAGCTGAGTCATTGAGGATGTAGTCTTTCTCTTTTTCTTCTTAGATATGAGTTCATTCTTGAAGATGTGCTATGTTTTCCAGATGGCCATTATGATTTCATGGTTTTGTTCACATTTGAAGCATAAGGAAGACACAGGAGTGAGCAAAAGAAAGCAGAAGGGTGATTTACCTATCCAATAAGTAACTTCTACTGACATTTTGTTAGCGATTTTACTTGCATGGGAGACGGGGAACCTTAGCATTCAATTTGAGAACATTACCATTCTAGAAAACAAAGAAGTGTTGTTGTTGTTTTTCTAACAAGTGGGTGAATGGCTACTGTGTAGATAACTAGCAGTTATTACTAAAGGATCAGCTTCCACTTGCCTGGAAGGAACAGGTCAGAAGTAGGTAATATATTCCTATTTTTTGCTTCTGTGGTCCGGTCTAAGAGAGGAAGATTGACTAATTCGATAGGTAAGATTGAAAGAGAGTAACAATTTGGTTATTGACTGAGTTATGACCACTGTCCCTATCACTGGCTTGTGCAAGCTGAACTGAAGCAAAATCTTGGCAAGGTCAAGTCATGTCTGCACTATCACATTTCCAATTCTACTGTCTCCCGTTAGGCTAATGTAGGGCCTGAGTTCTGAGAAGGAGGTGTGGTTACTGGCATTTTTGCTAATAAAGACATAATGGTATTTTATTCCCTTTTGGCTCCTTGAATTTATTCTTACTACTGAGATCTCATAGAAGAAGAATAGTAAGTGATTAATATTGCTATCCTACTACAGAAATTAGGTAAAAAAAATGTTAATTAGAAAACCTCTATAAACCTATAAATTACAATAAAAAATTAATACATAACATTTATGATTGTCACCGAACAGCTACACAGAATAATAAACACAGTGTTGAGGGAAATTTCTTTCTGTCACACACACATTATTTATAAGTATCAGCCCGTTTTCATGGATGATATGTTCCCAGATTACATTGGATACCTGGCACCCCAGACAGGGCTAACTCCCAGATATACTATGATTTATGCACACATATATACCCATTATAAAGTTTAATTTACAAATCAAGCATAGTAAAAATTAATAACACTAATAGAATAATTATAAAATATCATGCTGTAATAAAATTACCAGCATTGCTATTCTTGTGTTTTAGAGCCATTAACAAGTAAAACAAGGTTTCTTTGGACACAAGCATCATATTATTGCAACAGTTTGGTACCCAATTAGGTCACTAAAGTGGCAAGTAGCATGTACAGCATGGGTTTGATGGACAAAGGGATGGTTCACATCTCAAGGAGGATGGAATAAGATGGTGTAAAATTTTATCATGTTACTGAGAATTGCATTCAACTTTACTTAGAATTTATTTATTTATTTCCACTTAATATTTTCAGATTATGGTTGATTATAGGTAGCTGAAACCATGGAAAGTTAACTCACTGACATATTGAAATGATATAGACCATATATTTTTGATCAGCATGTAATAAACTAAAAATCATATCATCAGAAATAAAAATTCCATTACCTTTGACACTAAAGTTCTCTATTAAGTTACATTTAAATCACAAAAGATATAAAAAGGATATGAAAATATCATGGAATACATTACAAATTGTAGAATATATAAAGGAGAAAAATAATCATACATATTATACTGAATAATGAAAATAAATGAATTAAGTACTTAATAGGTAGAAAGAAACAGTAAAATTAACTAAAGTAAAACAGTGAAGGTGTTAGTAAAGCTAAAAGAAGAAAAAACAATTAGAAAGGAAACAACAGTAGTGTTAATAAATACCTTCAACAACATGTTCCTTGAGGACAATGATATGATCAGTTTGTGCTATTCTAATGTAGAAAAATGGGAAGAAGAGTAAGTTAAAAAAAGACATAGGGATGGAGGAAATAACAAAGTAGAAACAATGGAAAACTAAATGATAATTTTCATTAATAGTTAAATGATTAAAAAAATCGGTTTTATATGACAAATTTTGTTCAGATGGAAAAAAATAATAAAGTTGTGAAAGGGTTAAAACACAAAAATACTAGTTACAGATGATTTTGCCCAGGAATTCTACCAATGAACAGATAATTCCAATACTAAACTAATTCAGAGCCCATACGAAGTAAAAATATCCTTCAAAGTAGTTTTTATGAAGTGAACATAATATGTTCCCCAAATCTGAAAGATTGCATTCAAAACAGAATTACAGACAAATCTCATTTCCCTGAACAAAACTGTAAAAAACATTAGTAAATGTTCAGCATCGGGAAAGAGTACACATCACATCCAGGTAGAGTTCACTCCATGGGTGCACAAACAGTGCAGTATCAAACCTGTTCTTTCATCCTTCTTTTCCCTCCTTCCTTCCTTTTTTTTTCCCACAGAGTTTCTTGGAGCCCAGGCTGGTCTTGACTTCACTAAATAGACCAGGCTGGTTTTGTACTCTGGATCCCTCTGGCTCAGCCTTCCAAGTGCTGAGATTTCAGGCATGAGCCTGCAACTTTGGCTGAGAGTTGCTGCTATTTTTTCTTTTCTTTTCTTTCTTTTTTCCCCTTTTTGGTGTGTACACAGGTGCACTTCTGTTTGTGTACACAAAAGTGTGTGTGGGTGTTCATGGAGGGCAGAAGTCAGTCCCAGGATTTGTGCTGTCCACCTTGGTTTTTGAGACAGGACTTTTACTGGCATAGCCCAGAACTCATAAAGCAGACGCACCTAGGATAAGGGCCTTGGATATCTGCCTGGATCTACCTCCCAGTACTAGAATAACAAATGTGACACCATACACGGATTTTTTTTTCCCTGAGGATTTAACTCAGGTCTTTATATTGCATAGAAGGCAATTTCCTGACGGAGGTGTCTCCTTACCCCTACTAATGTTTCCTAATGTAAACATTTAACTAACGAACTTTTAGTAACAATTTTAGCATGAAGGACTTGTAATAGTTTAATAGAGCTCAGTAGAGAAAGCATGTACTCATCTGCACAGGAAGAGCTGATTTATGATTCATTTTTGCTAGACTCATTTCATAAAGGGATGTTGATAGGAATAGCTGGAAGGTTGTATCTCTTTTCCTTTCTTTTATTTAAAATGCTAGAACTAAAATCTCTATTGGCTTTTTTCATTTGTTTTTATTTCTAATCATCAATGATTATCAAAATATTCTTTTCCAGCACATAATTTACCGAATTTTATTTTGTAATGATATATTACTGATACACTTAAGCTGTATTTTGTGGAATGTTAACATTTTAACCATGTTGTTCATGCTTATTCATAGCTTCTTTTTCTCTCTAGAATCTTCTGAGATTTGGACACAGGTTCTGAGCTCCAGACCCAATAGAACCAAAGTCAAAACAAATTGAGTATACTGTCCAGTAAGGACCTTTGCCTTTTGTTTTAATTTTAGCTTTCTTTTTATTTATTTTATGTGTCTTCTATCTTGATCCCAATCATTTCCCTGTCCCTTCGAATCTGCCCTCTGCTACTGCAACACCCCCCCCCCCCACTCCCCAATAAAACAAAATCTGAGAGAAAAAAGCAAAAAAATAAAAAAATCTTGTCATGGAAGCTGTAGTGTGACACAGTAAGTCACACAGTAAACCCCTTTGTCCATGCATCATTACTTGCAAATGTTCATTGCAGAGTCACTGTTCTGGTTCGAAGCCTCTGGTTCCTGCGACGCTGTTGATGCTGGGCCCTCACTCGGACTCTTCTTGGATATCCTGTTGTTGCTCTGTGTCCTGGAGATGCTGCAGCTTTGGATCTGCGGTCAGTCTCCTTTATGTGCTCCAGCATATCATAGATGCGGTGGGCGTTGGGGTGGGCCTACTCATAACTCTGGTTCTGGGCCTGGGCAGGGGCAGGGTTGGTCTGCCTGCTGGTTCTCCCTGTCCTCACCACCAGCGTGAGCTCTCCAGCATTGCTCCAGCTAATTCATTTCTTGCCTCAATGAACAGGGGTTGGGGCCAGTTCTGCTTTCACATCCTCAGGGATGGCTCTCCCACACCTTTACCATCAGGGCCAGCTCTATTGTGTTGCCCCAGTGAGGTACAGGGTTCAGTCTTCGGAGTGCTGCACAGTTCCTCCATCTGTCTCAGGGTTGATGGGCCAGGGGTGGACGGTGGTGGGGGAAGGGCATCTCTCCTTCAGCCATTCTGCCACATGTCAGATAAGTAACAGGGGTAGCTTTCCCTTGTTCATAACATCGGGGCTGGGTTACCCTCCCCTCTGACCACCAGGTCAGTTCTGCTCTGCTGTCTTGTCGAGGAACAGGGTTTCTTGAGTGTTGGAGCTGGTAAGGGGGAAGGGTAAGCTGTCTACAAAGAAATGCTGAATTGTATTTTGCTTTTAGCAGTAGCACTCAGAAGCCTGAGAAATGGGCTACCTTAATTCTGGCACAATGTCAGACTTACAAGGACATTGTATGTAGTTGAATATGTGGTTTGTGTCACCTAACTTTGTATATTTAAATAAAATAAGTAAAAATATTTCCTAATGTAATTTAGTTAAATAGGTTTTTTGGGGTAAGAATACACAAATAATGGAATCCATCTTATTTACCTTATTTATTTTAAAGAGCCTTAGGGCATATGTAAAATAAATTCTTATTAAATGATCATAACATGGCTATGAACACTTATTTTACAGGGACATATTTAGGCTATAGACTGTACCGGCAAGCATTTAAAATCAAAGGACACAAAAATTAAAACCATCTTTTATGTAATCCTGAATTCATTAAATCAGTCATTCATGTGGCATTTATTGTGTTCCTAGTGTGCTACAAGAACAGGTGCTGGAATAGAGCAGTAAGCAATTCAACAACAACAACAAATACGTGTAGCCAGCAACCAAGTAACTGGACTTGTTTATTGGTGTCTTGTCTGTATTATGATTGTCACGTCTCTTCTATTTTGACTTTCTTCACTGTACGATTTAGACAGTGCCCATTAAGGATTTGCAAATTAAATGTATTCAAACTGCTTAATTTAAATGTTGATCTAAAGAACATTTAAAAAAGTTTATGGTTTTTAATAAGGCATTGAAATTTTATATAAGGAGTTATGTAAAATCCATGGTTATACATTTCAGGGGCTTGAAAAAGATTCAAAATATGAATTTGCTGCAAAAAATCTTTTTTTTAATCGTTTCTCTTTGGCTTGAACGATGTTACTGAGTCACCAGCACAACCTGGTGGCTACTTAAGTGAACTGCCTGGTGTAGTGGTCTCGTGTTTGCTGAAGGTTCATTCTCAATTGTGTCTTTATTCTAGTACTGGCCAGGCATGTGTGTGTGTGTGTGTGTGTGTGTGTGTGTGTGTGTGTGTGTGTGTGTGTGTGTGTGTGTGTAAACCACTTAATAGTTTATCAGCTGTAATGAAAATTTGCATAATGTTCTGTAAAGCAAATATAACTTCTTTAAAGCTAAACATGAGCTGATCTACTAACATACTGACTGAAAGATTTTCTGTCTGTAAAGTGGGATTAGTTTCTGTACAGCAAGAATGGTCATGCACTCTTTATCCCAATTCTCCATACTTCATGTATTTTAAGAACCTAAAGCAGCTTTTACTTTATTTATTTACAACATTTTGAAGGCTTGTGGGCTTCACAGTTGATTGATAACCACTTAATAGAGTTTGAGGAGCTGGTCTTGTTTGGGTCTGTGATGTTTTTTAGCTGGGGAGGATGAGATAACTTTTCCTTCAAGTAACTGTGCTCATTCAGGCAGAGCTAGGCACAAGGGCAATAGTTGGTCACCAGATCATCTTAGGTCTTTCACCATGAACTTGAGCAATTGATTGCACCAAAAGACCTCTGATCTTGAGATTTTAAAACGACAAATGATTCATTAAGTTGCATAACATCTGAAGAGTTTCCACTAACTCTTGCAAGAATTAACTCCTGAGGAACCACTTACACACTTCTCAGAGTCTCTAGAGAGATCTGGCTGTGCTCAGGAGTCAGTCATACCACTGGCAGCATTGCCAGCTTCCTGATTAACCTCTGACCTTCCCCTGCCATCTCCCTCCTCCTTCCCCTAAGTCAGAGGATTATCACTATGGTGGAGGAGAGGGAAGGTGCTCCTGCCTCTGAGTTTTTGTCAGCTTGAGCTGCTGCTGCTCTCTGTCTCCAGTAAATGGGCTGCAGGATACAGACACACTCTCCAAGGTTCTTTTGCTAGCTCCTGGCACGGAATCCCACCTTCTGGGCCCTTCATTTCCTTACCGCTACACTGATTGGCTGCTTTACAGATGCTGGCCATTTTCATCTCCACTTTTCTTCTTACTTTTCTGTATAAGGAGCATCTAAATGAGTCCCAGAGTTATTCTGGGCCCTCCACTGGGTTCCATGGCACAGAACTGAATCATTTAGGCATCTCCCCACATCTCCTGCAGTGTTTCTTCCAACTAATAAACGTGAATGCAAAACTGATCATCTTGCTATGAATCCATGAAGCCTGCTGGTTCATCAGACACTATGAATCTTCTTTGGTCTTCTCTGGGTGCTGCTTTTACTGACTGATTTTACCGACTCTGGTAAATATCACATTTAGTGAGGATTTACAATAAAATTGTAAACAAAAGGTCTAAACACCAATGAAACCTAAGTGAATCACAGACTAAAACATTATCACGTTAGGTTAAATATATACATAATGTAATAACGTGAGATATTAGGTTCACATATTGAGCAAATATATTTTGGATGCTGTTTATGTACCCAGCCCAAACTCTAGTTTACCATAGTGTGAGTTCTGTGGGTGTAGGGAATGCTGCTTTGTTTTGTGCTGCATGCCAAGTTTAACAATCACTGATACCTTGAATAACTGAATGAATAAATCATCATCGGCATCTCTATTTGCTTAGGCAACTTAAGAAACTCACCAGTATAACAAAAATTAGAGCAGTGAAATTGATGTGTGTTATCTTCATAAATATGAGCAAGAATTTCTCTGAAGAAACAACAAAGCTTTCCCAGGCTGTTTCCTGGGGAGAGAACTCAGTCTCTATATTCTTCCCCAGTTACACAGATTCAAGCTCTAAAGTTTATGTTCAGCTGCTTCATCCATATTCATTTCTGAGCCCAGAATAACCAAGATGGTGTCAAAAGATGAAATTGCAATAAATTTAGCTTGAATATCTTACTTAGCTTTTATTCACAGTTCTGGAATCCAGCAGTTCTCAGAACCTAGAACAGGCTCTAAGAACTGCAGGGCTACCACATGACCACACATTTTTGGACTGAACACATAAGTGATGAACTGGACTGGTTATAGTTTAGGTCTTTGCCTATTCGTCTGCCTGCTTACCATGGTCTGTAGCCTAGTTGCCATGACTAGTGAGGTCTCGTCTATATGCCCTATGCTGGGGTGTAATTAATTAGGAAGGACTAATATATGAAGGCATTCTTAAGGCCTGAATTTAATTTAAATTAACAATGGGTAATATGAATTGTATATGTATACAAAGAGACAGCAGTCTGCATCTCTAAACTCCATATTAAGAGGTCATGCATTGAATGTTTCCAATCCCACATCCTCTTGGGTCTGCTGTAGCTTCCCCTATCTCCTTCTATTGGTGCCTTGGATTCCTGATTATAATCTACTCCCTTCTGGAACTGACTAGATGCTTACCCTAAACACTGAGCTATCTATATCTTAGCCATTACCCACAATTAACCAATGTTAACCTTTTGTTATGTTTCTTCTCCATTCTAATTTATAATTACCATAAAATATTCCACTGTGTCCCTGATGTTCTTGGGAATGTATCTTACTTGTTATATTTGACTTTTTTCTCTTGCCGTTCCTTGCTTTGTCCACACATTTCTCATGTCACATTATATACCTCTATCTTTTGTTTATTAGTATAAACATTACTTTCTCCATGGAGACTCTCAGCCTCTTAAGCCAATCTTCCCACTTGGGCATCCAAGTACATATGTGTAGAAAATGATTTTGTAGATTCTCCTGAACTTGAAACACTTCCAGGACAAAGGCCTTATTTAAATGATTTGTCATCATTTCAAGATGTCAATGGTGCTTTGATATGCAAGTAGAAGATTTCTAAATTTGGAAATATTCAACAGTGGTTAGTGTTGAGGCAGAAGACAATGAATATCCCATGACACATGGTGTTTATTAATTATCTTCTGGTCTACTGTTAATGCTGAAAAAAGTCCATGAAGTTCAGAGTCACAGTGAATGTAATTAACACCATGCTGGATTTAGCTGGGTACCAAAGGGTCATATTATTCTTACCAAACTTTCTGAGAATGTGATTTGAATGTAGTACTAATTAGACAATCCAGGTAAACTGGGTCCTTTTGATCTTATTCCTCCCTATAATTTTTGCAAAATTATACATTTGTATAGCTTTTAGTGGCAATCACCAAACTGCAATACATTTTATGAAAAAAGACTCAATATTGGGAGAGATAATAATGTCACTGCTTGCCACTATAAGAAATTAGAATTTTCCATTTTGAAAAGTCAGGTACAAGAAAGGCTGCAAAAGCTACTACTTCCAGTGATTAATTGTCTTGTGAGTTAAAACACCTTACAACATTCTTTAAACATTTCTTCATGTTTATAACTTAGAAATGACAATTTTTTTCATAGATATGCCTCTGTCAATTAGTTCATGTTTTGCTTTATCATGTACTGTGTTGAGGTTTCTACTGACAAGTAACAAAACTGACTCTAAGATTCAGTAGAAGGAACAGTAGAGAAGCAGAAGATGATGCTGTAAAACCATGCTCAGAGAACTAGCAGAAGAAGAAATCCTCAGTTGCCAAGAGCAGGACACATTTTGCATCAGTGGGACCCTTCTGCTCCACATAACTATACCACCCATGATCCTGTTGCAGCCTCAGATGGTTCCCAATGGTTTCCTATGCTTGCATCATTGCAGAAGAATCACTCAGGTGGGAGCATGCAACTTATCAAGCTTAGGAAAATGTGCCTGTGTTACAATTTAGATTGGTTCAGATGTTTCTACCACAGGCTTGTGGGTTGGAAGCTTGATCTGTGGTGTAGTGATGTTGAATGGTGGGGAAGTATTTAAGAGGTGGAGCACAGTGGGGGATGATATACAGACACTGTCCTTTTCAGGAATTACTGTTGGCTTCCCAGAATGAATTAGTTTTCTCAGAGCTGGTTGTTATAAAGCACTTGCTTGTTCCTTCTGCATGTGGCTGATTCCCTTCCAGATTTTATTGTGATGTGGTGGCTCAGGCAGTGGGCACTCACCAGAGGCTGAGCAGACACCACTCAACCTGAGATCTTCAGCCAGAAAATGTGAGCTAAATGAACTTCTTTTATAAAAAGAAACCTCACTTGTTTGCCATAGCAAAACAGAACGGGCTATAGCAGTTTGTTTCCTGGCTTCTACATCTAAGATTCTGTCATGTTGTATATAAACAAAGACTTTCTTCATGTATGATCACAATATGATCTCTGCAATGTACTGTGAAGTGGACCAAACCTTCTTCTACTTGTCCCAGCCTTCTGCTTGGTCTGCAGGCCTGTTACACAGAGATTACCTGATCACTACTCTTTAGAGTTTATTCTCTCATGAATCCTGTCTTACTCTTTCTCTAGCATTTTCCCCAAGAAATAGTATATATTACAGTTAGAAGGAGGGGACAGAGAAGATTTTGGATGAAGTTATAGATTCATAGAAGAAACATATACAACAGAGTCATTGGACACTGTTGTAACTGTAGCTAGTGTTGATATACTGAATCATTGAACAGACGGAATGGGCATTAAGCTTTCTCAGCACAGAAGTGATATCTGAGGTTAATTGTTAATTAGCTAAGTTAAACAATTTCATTACATAGGTACTTCAAAATGCTATATATAGCTGTAGCTGGACGTTTTCCTGTGTCCCACCTGTTTCTGCAGCTGCTCAGACCCAAGTAAACACAGAGGCTTATGTTATTTACAAACTGTATAGTCTATGGCAGGCCTCTTGCTAGCTAGCTCTTAAATCTTAAATTAACACATTTCTATTAATCTATGTATTGCCACATGTTCCGTGGCTTTACCTGTGTCCCATTACATGTTGTTACTTGGGCAGCTGGCTTGCGTCTCTTCCCTTCTCCTTTCTCTTCCTGTCTATCTGCTTGTATTTCTGCCTGCCTCTAAGTTGCCTTGTCATAGGCCAATGCAGCTTTATTTATCAACCAATCAGAGCAACACATATTCACAGCATACAGAAAGATGGCCCACAGCATATAGCCAATGCATATAATTTTGCATATTAATGAAAACTACATGAATTTGAAAAAGCAAATGGGGAGACAGTGTGTCTAGTGTGCTATTGTTACTTTAATAATGGTGTGATAATGCATACGAGTTCTTTTACAGATGAGTACAGTTCCACTGACAGATAACAACTCTCACCTTTGGTTGCTCTGGGGAGGGCAACAGGGGAGGGGCGGGGAGGGGTTGCAAAGGAGGCTTTTGTTATTATATTTAAAATAAATTTCTAACTTTTGACCCATAGTAATACATTACAGACTCAACAAAACTAATTAAGCAGAATACGAAGAAATATCCTCAAATCTGGCAGAGAGCTGGTGTATGCTGTACACATACAGGAGACCATGAATGGGGATCAGGGGAACACACAATTTCAGATACTTTCCAAGTTCCAAGTAATGTTCTAATATTGTATATGGAGGAAATCATTTACCCTTCACAACAATTACCATTTTAATTTTATTGATGATGTTAGCAGGGATCAGAGAATTTATGTAGCTTGTTTAAAAGGAACTCTGGGTTTATCCATCTTTTTTGTATGCACACACACATACACACACACACAAATTGAGCTCATTCTTGCTCATACCTCCTCCCCTCCCCTTCCTTACTTTCCCTTTCCTTAGTTCCTTTTCTCCAAGGCAGTTTTACGTTTATTTTTTATATACAATTTTATATATCTATATAGAATATCAGAACAACAAATTTGAGAAAACATGACATTTGTCTTTCTGTGATTAGCTCAATTCAATAATTTTTTAAGAGTTGGTCTTAACTCATTATTGCTTTAAATATTTTTGAGGAGTGTTTCTGTCAAAATATGTGTTATTTCTGTATTTTCTTTCTTTTTGTATTGTTTGAACATGTGTTAAAATATGCTTGACTTATCACAGTACTTTAAGGGTTATATAACTGTATAAACATGTATAGTGTATAGATGTCTGGAAGTTCACATACAGTTTAGATCCTTGCTTTCTTATGTCTCTTTATCCTCTTCTGTTTATAACAGAGTTGCTTTAAATATTTCTCCTACATATATTTAAAATGCATACAACAACAGAACATCTTTTAGGTCCAAGAATGAAATTTAATTTAGAAAATTCAGGAGGAGAAGCAAAGTCTAATATCTTCCGCCTATTTTTGGTCTATGTTTTTTCTTCCCTCCTGTTCCATGAATTTGTTTTTCTTTTTTCTTTCGAGACAGTGTTTCTCTGTGTAGCCCTGGCTGTTCTGAAGCTTGCTCTGTAGCAAACTCAGAGATCCACCTGCCTCTCCCTCCCGAGTGCTGGGATTAAAGGTGTGTGTCACCACTGTTGAGCTCTATGAATTTTTTATTATTTAATTTTGTTTATTTTATTGTATTTAGTTATTCCTTATATTATTTCTATTTTTCTTTAGTGAGCATGGTGTGGTTTTCATTTGTTCCTGGAGGATATTTTTACTGATGTAACATCACATGTTGACAGTCTTCAATTTTGGTACTTGAGGCATGTTTTACTTTTATCCCTCCTGCTTTTAACTTCTCTGTCTAGAACTAACAGTACTGCTGTTGGATCTTTTGTTTTATGATGCTGTTTGTCTTCAAGACTGTGTATTTGTTTGCCCGTCTTTCCTCTATATTCTTCAATTGAGAAATTTCTGTTTTGTTTTTCAGTCCATCAGTTCTGCTCTCTGTACCTTAGCTTATTCCCTTCTAGAATTGCCACGTGTCTTCTTTAGTCTGCTATTCCTTCGATAAGATTCTCTATTTCTTACCTGAGACTTCTAATTTTTTCTTTAAGTTCAAATTTCCTTAGACATTTTAATTTTGTTACATTTAAATACTTCTTAAATACTTACACACCTGGCATTAGAGGCATTGGTATCTATTCCCCATCTTCTTCTTTTTCCCTTCCTCTTTTCTTCCCTCCCTCCATCTCTCCTTTTCTTCCTCCCCCAGCTCTCTCTCAGGTGCAGGCTTCCCTCTCAGTGTTCTGGACTAGGTGATATAGTTGCTGTCTTGTCACTGTAACACACGACCTGACCAAAGCAACTGAAGGGAGGAAGCTTGACTTCGGCCCATAGTCTCAAGGGATCAGTCCATCACCGTGGGAAGACATGGCTTTTGGACTTGCTCTGTCCTGGATAGTGAATGATCAGGAGGCAGAGAGTAGACCAGAAGGGGGTGGTCTGCAATAACCTTCAAAGGTCCATGGCTAATGGCCTACATCTGCCAGTTGGCACCATATCTCAAAGATTCTAAAACCTCCCAGACAACACCATTAATTGAGGACCTGGTGTTCAAACATGATCTTGGGAGCATTTCACATCTGACCTATAATAGCCAGGGCGAGTTTTCAGTGATGTTTGACAGGGTAAAGATTTTACTTTTTATAAATTTCCACTTAGAAATCTCCTTTCTTTCCTTTGGCTACAAAGTGCTGAATTTGAAGAGGAAACAGAGGGGGAGTGGATATGGGGTACACGCATAGGTTGGATACTGGGAGGAATGGAGGGAGAGAAAACTGGTTGTGATGTATTGTATGAGAGAAGAATCTATTTTTAGTAAAAAAAAGTAACAGCTAATACTCACACAGAAACACAAAAATTATCTGTTTATGAGTATTTTTGTGTTGTCAACCTTTTCAGCTATGGGTCTGAACTATTTGTGAACCAATAGAAAGCCAGGGACTTATCATCATGCTTCTCTTGTGTTCTGAGGTCACAAGTCAGTCTGCCTGATCCTCTCCATCTTTCAAATTCTTTTGAGTGTGTGCTTTTCTTTTTATAATAAATCAAGGTTATTTAGCTGTAATTAGAAGTAGGAGCAAGACAACAAACATATTTCCCATCTTGTTAGAAGCAAAAATCTTTGAAAAACATGCCTTTGTGCTAGTGAGATGGTTGAGTAGGTAAAGGTGTTGCCTGTGAAGCATGGTGACTTCAGCTGGATACCCCAAACTGCATTGTGGAGGAAGAGAACTGGTTACCCCAGTTTGTCCTCTGGTCTGCCACAGTCATGCTATGGGATGCATGCATGTGTTTGTATTCCCTGCCTCACTAAATAAATAAAGGTAGTAAAAATTTTTAAAAAGTTAAAAGTGTTTACTAAGATTAAAAGCTGCTTTTCATTGGTTTCAAGAGTCTTTATGATAGATTTTTGAAGCAGGTTTGTGATTGCTCATTATTTTTAGATAATTTCTTTAATCATTACTATTTTTTTTTTGAGATTATATTATTACATCATTTCCCCTTTACCTTTCTTTCTTCCAAGTCTTCCCATGCACCCTCATTGCTTTATATCAAATTCATTGCCTTTTCCCCATTAATTATTGTTATATACATAAATGTATATATCAGATAATTTTGACATTTTATTATCCTAGGATTGGCATCAGTGGTTCATTTTTTTTTCATTTTTGAGCCATAAACAATATCCCTGTAAAGTTAAAGTTCTGGCTTTATCTTGGACACAGAAGATTAAAAATCAGCTTACACCTCAGTGCAGCTGACAACTCGTAAGCAAAACTGGTCTTCTGATTTTCAGACTGTAATACCACCATGTGTGGGTGGACTTAAAGGTCGTAAGTTGACCTTTCTGACTGTAGTGTCCTGGGAAGCGGTGTGTCGCACATCATCTTGTTCCTTCATTGCTTTTGTGTGTCTCTGAGGGGGCGGAAGCTCGGATCTCCATTTTGTCTCACTGATTCACACTGGCAAGGGAAGTAGAGAGCCACCTGCAATATCTTATTCAAATCTGTTGTTTCTCTGTAGAAGTTTGGAGTTTTTCCCGGCCACAGTGGTAGGCATCAGATTTCCACCTGCAATGACCAGGCAGGCAAAGGGCAGGAGTTTAGTTCAAGTTTTCCTCGTGATATAGATGAGGAGCAGGAATTACAAGCTGGGAAAAACTTTTTAAAAAGTGTAACAATCTGTGTTTGCACCTTTTCTGTTTGTGTTAAGTAAGAAAAAGACTTTGGATCTTTGCTTTTTGGTTTGAATTCTGAGTCTTCCCTGGAAAAATATGGAGTGCATCAATATATTTTTTTCTCCCGTGCTGGGTTCCTAAACAGTCTTTAGAATTTTAACCATCTGTCCATGTTTATTCATTTTTATTTGAGTAGTTGTTAGTCTTAAGAAAGCTAAAGGGAAGAATGAAGCTCTCAATCTGGTTTGAACCAGATTTCTTATCATTCAAAATTTTAAAAACATCCAAGTGCATCTTCTTACATTTGGCATCCCTGGAGCTGCTGCTGCATGAGGCTGTCTTAGTGCTCACCAACAATGGAAAGAAGTTGATCACAAATCCCTCAGCTGCTGGTGAGATGTTCTCCACTAGTAAGGGAGTATGTTTAAGGCTGAAGGCATTTTCAAGTATACCTTTAGTCATATTTTTGCCATGTGGCCTTGAACATTCTCCATTGTAGTCAGGTATAGTTTCCTAGTCTAGTAGGAGTCTGTGGACAGCTTCAGATGTGTTAATCTCCAGTGCACCCTGCTGAATTCGACTAGGATATACTTGCTTAAGCATGATTATACCTTCAAGATGTCAGAGTCACTGAATCTTTGCTTATCTGTTACTGAGAGTGACAGCTATCTATAACCATGGTTATATAGTATGTATACCCATATGCTTACAATGCTGTCAGTACTCAGTACAGCTCAACTTCTTTTTTTTTAAATTTAATTTAATTTTATTTTACAATACAATTCAGTTCTACATATCAGCCATGGATTCCCTTGTTCTCCCCCCTCCTGCCCCCCTCCCCTTCCCCCCAGCCCACCCCACATTCCCACCTCCTCCAGGGCAAAGACTCCCCCACGGACTGAGATCAACCTGGTAGACTCAGTCCAGGCAGGTCCAGTCCCCTCCTCCCAGGCCGAGCCAAGCGACCCTGCATAAGCCCCAGGTCAAACAGCTGACTCATGCAATGAGCACAGGACCTGGTCCCACTGGCTGGATGCCTCCCAAACAGATCAAGCCAATTAACTGTCTCACCCATTCAGATGGCCTGATCCAGTTGGGGGCCCCTCAGCCATTGGTTCATAGTTCATGTGTTTCCATTCATTTGGCTATTTGTCCCTGTGCTTTATCCAACCTTGGTCTCAACAATTCTCGCTCATATAAACCCTCCTCTTTCTCATTCCACACCCTCCCATGTATACCCCTTGCTCTCTTCAAATTCTATGACCTCTTTCTTTTTGTCACACACACACACACACACACACACACACACACACATACACACATACACACACACACACACACACACACACACACACACACACACACACTCCTAAATACATAAATTCAACCTGCTCAGTCTGTACAATGTTATTTACATGTATATGTTTTTGGGGCTGACCATTGGTATTGGATAACCAATTGGTAAACTCTAACTACATTCTAAATACTTGTCCTTGTACCCATAGATAAGTGTAATTCTCATTCCTCCTTAGGAAAACTTCTCTTTGCTGTAGTTGGAGACCATTAGAGAAAACCACAACTGACCAAAATTCAGAGTTATGGAGCCCAGTTACAACTGCAACACAACTCCTGTATCTAAAGCTCAGGAATCATTGTGGAAGAGGAGGTGAAAAGACTGTAACAGCCAGAGGCACAGGGAGCTTACTGTGAGATTGTCTTCCAGAAGTGTTAGAAGCTACACCCATGAATTTTCACCAACATGACTGCTTAGGATGATGTAAACAAGGACGTTATCAACAGACATGCTAATATCAGTGGGGGGGAGTTCATTGGGCCTCAATACTAGACAAGAACTACAGGCAACTAAGAAATGCCTAAAGGGGGAGAAATAGTCTTCCTTTTGTATTATCAAGTGTGCATAGTTCAATATTGATTTTAATTTTTGTTGAGACAGTGTGCAACTTAGACAGACTTTGAATTTGTGATCCTCCTGCCTCTATCTCTTTGCAAGTGGTGGAATTACAGGAATGCACTGCCATACCTAGCTTCACTGATTATTTATTTATTTATTTATTTATTTATTTATTTATTTATTTATTTATTTATTTTTGGTTTTTCGAGACAGGGTTTCTCTGTGTAGCTTTGCACCTTTCCTGGATCTCACTCTGTAGACCAGGCTGGCCTGAATTTTTTTTTTAAAACATAATGTCTTTATTGAATCTTTGGAATTTCACATAATGCACCCTAATTCCACAAACCTCCCAGTTCTTCCATATCTTCCTCTCATCCCTGCAGTGCCCTCTGCAAAAGAAAATTAACAACAACAACAACAAACCAAAACAACCAAACCAAAATAAGCAAAAACAAAAAATAAAAAGAAAAACAAAAAAAAAACCCCAAAGAACAAAAAACAAAGCAACAACAAAACAAAACAAAATAAAAACTCTTCCCTTCTCCATCTTTCTTGCCTCTCCAACCTCTCTTTATTTTTCCTGGTGACACTGGGATCCTTGGTGTTATTGTGCCTATATCAAGAGACCCCGAGCAAGACCACCACCCAGTCTATCTGATGCAAAACACACAGGGGTTTATTGATAACAAGCAAGCCCGGGCTTGGTCTGTGTCCAACACTTGACACAGCAGGTGGAGGAGGACAGCCCTGAGCTCTCAGGGTGAGGGGTTTTTAAAGGGAAAAACCATAGGCATGGTGGTATAAGCCTTTGCATCATGTGATTGGGTAAGGGTATGTAACCTTTGCATTTACTGGTTGGGGGTATAATTACCATTTTTGGACAGGCCTGGACAAGTCCCAAGCTTTGTCCTTGAGCTGCCATGGAGGCTGGCTGGCCTCACATGTTCACATTGGCCCATGTACATAGTTCTAAGATGGTGAGGGGTCCCAGCCAGTAAACAACTGGCTGAGCCTTGAGCAGTCAGAGTACATGCAGAAAGGGAGCTACTGCAAGGACTGTCGTTTGTTCATGGCCCTCCCAGAAACTGCTTGCTTGAGTCTCAGGAAACTGAAATTGAGGTGTTGATGTGGGATGGTCTATATGTCAAATGTGTTGCTGATTGGTCAATGAATAAATCACTGATTGGCAGTGGCCAGGCAGGAAGTATAGGCGGGACTAACAGAGGAGAAGAGAGAGAACAGGAAGCCGGGGGAGGGAGACACTGCCAGCCGCGATCAGGACAAGGAAGATGTAAAGTACCGGTAAGCCACAAGCCACATGGCAAGGTATAGATTAATAGAAATGGATTAATTTAAGCTGTAAGAACAGTTAGCAAGAAGCCTGCCATGGCCATACAGTTTGAAACCAATATAAGTCTCTGTGTTTATTTGATTGGGTTTAAGCGGCTTGGGACTGGCGGGTGAGAGAGATTTGTCCTGACTGTGGGCCAGGCAGGAAAACCCCAGCAACAAGGTGTGATCTCTGAGAGAAGACTGACAGCCTGTTATGGTATCTGTTTGGTTCTTTCAGTGTGTCAAACAATATACTCTTTTGTCTGATCAACTTTACTAGCAAATGTTCATTGCAATGAGCCACTGGTCTGGTTCAAGGCCTCTATTTTCCGGTACACCATCATCACTGAATCCTCACCAAAACTCCTCTCAGATAACCCAAGGCCTCTCTGAATCCTAGAGATCCTGTGGTTATCATTCCACAGGACCAGTCCCTTCACGAGCTCTAGCAAGTCCTAGATGGGGTAGATGTTAGGGTGGGCAAATCCCAGGCCTGGCTGTTTGCCTGGGTGGTAGTTGAGCTGGTCATTCCAGAACACTGGACCACCCCATACCATCATGTCAATTCTCCCTCTCCAGGGTAGTGAGGGGTGGGGCCTGAACTCTGGGGTCTATATGCACAATGTAATTTCCAATTTGCCCCAAGTGTTTTTGCTAAGAATTGAGTTACCTGAGAGACAAAGTCTGGACCATTGTCTGAACCCAAAAGGATTGGTACTCCATGTCTTAGGATGATGTGTTCTAATAGCTTTTTGGTTATGACATGGGCAGTCTCTTGTTTGGTAGGGTAGGCTTCTACCCATCATGAAAAGTGTCTATAAACATAAGTAAGTACCTGTATCTATATCTGCCAGATTTCACCTCCGTGAAGTCCACTTCCAAGTGAGCTCCAGGCTTGGTTTCCAGAAATCGAGAGCCAGGTCTTTTGGGCATATTGTCTGCATTGATAAGCCTGAAGGCTAGACATTTGTCAACAATCTGTTTAATTTTATGTCTCAAGTTAAATATCTTTAGGTAAGATTTTCTGATCGAATATTCAGTTTATTCTGGTCCACAGATAAATGGAGTGGTGAATGTGGCAAATGAGTTCCTCTGTCACCTTGCTGGGCAAAATGAGGCATCCACTGTCTGTTTTCCACCAACTGTCAGATCTGTGAGGCTCCCAGTCTTTGGTCAGCCAGCTAATCACACGTAGATCCTCAGGGATGTATGCTGGATGCTCAGGGAGGATTGTTGCCCTTGGGTTAGGAAGAGCCAATGTTAGTACAGGGGAGGTCTCTATAGCAGCTTCTCTGTTTTTTAGGGTCACCAACCTGTTCCCCAAGTAGCAGGTGTATCTGCCTTCTGATGGCCTGGGCAGTGGATAATGGCCAATTTGGAGGGTAGGCAATAAGTCTAATGTTTCTTGTTTATTTTTGATAGTTTTCCCTTCTACTGTGAGGAGGCCCCTCTCCTAGTAGATGGTCCCATGTATGCAAGCCATAGCAAACACATAGTGGCTGTCTGTGTAGATATTAAGCCAATCAGGAGGTTATTTGAGAGCTCCTTAGATGACATGCAGGGTTGTAATGAAGAGTTCCTGACCCAGAGTTAGTTTGTCTGCATCTTTGAATAATAGGGCCGTGGCCGCTGTGATCCACAGGCATGGGGCCAGCCAGCTGCCACAGGGTCAAGTTTCTTTGGTAGGCTACTAGCCTAGTCCAGTGGCCTAAAATTTGTGTTAGCACCCCCTTTGCTATGCCTTTGCATTCATCAATGTATAGATGAAAGGGCTTAGTCCCATTGGGCAATCCCAAGGCTGGAGCCTATAGCAGTGCCTTTTTGTTCTTATCAAAAGCCCTGTTCTCAATTTCAGTCCATTGAAAGGGCTGGCCTTCCTTTGTCAGGGCACATGGAGGCTTGGAAAATGCAGCAAAGTTGGGGATCCATAAGTGGCAGAATCCTGCCATTCCAAGGGATTACCTGACTGCTGTGGGATGGTCTGTATGTCAAATGTGTTACTGATTGGTCAATAAATAAATCACTGATTGGCCCGTGGCCAGACAGGAAGTATAGGCGGGACAAGGAGGAGAATAGAGCTGGGAAGTGGAAGGCTGAGGCGGAGAGACACTGCCAGCCGCCATCAGGACAAGGAAGATGTAAAGTACCGGTAAGCCACAAGCCACGTGGCAAGGTATAGATTAATAGAAATGGATTAATTTAAGCTGTAAGAACAGTTAGCAAGAAGCCTGCCACGGCCATACAGTTTGTAACCAATATAAGTCTCTGTGTTTATTTGGTTGGGTCTGAATGGCTGTGGGACTGGCGGGTGTCAGAGATTTGTCCTGACTGTGGGCCAGGCAGGAAAACTCTGGCTACACCTGACTGTCCTTTGAGAGGTCGGGGCAGGGATCTTTATCACTGTCTCTCTACTTGCCTCTGAGAACCATCTTTGACCTTGTTCAAGGATGGATCCAAGGTATGTCACTCTCTTTAGGCAAATATGGGCCTTTTTAGCCAATACCTGATACCCCAGCTTCCTCAGAGTCTCAAGTAGTTCTCCAGTGCTCACCTGGCATTATTCTTCTGAGTCAGCGGCAATCAGGAGGTCATCTACATATTGGAGGAGCATCTGGTGTGGGTGTCTCTGGTGGAAGACTCTGACGTTCTCATGTAGCACCTCATCAAAGATGGTAGGTGGATTCTTAAATCCTTGTGGAAGTCTGATCCAGGTCAGTTGTCCATTGATTCCTTTGTCAGGATCATGCCATTCAAAGGCAAAGAGTATCTGACTTTTAGGGGTTGGAAGAAGGCTGAAGAAAGCATCTTTTAAGTCCAATATGGTATACCAAACCTGGGTTGGTGGCAATGAACTCAGGAGGATGTATGGGTTAGGAACAATAGGGTGTGTATCCATAACCCACCTGTTGACATCCCTCTAGTCCTGTACCGGGTGGTAATCATTGGAATTAGGTTTCTTGACAGGAAGCAGTGGGGTGTTCCAAGCATACTGACAGAGAATCAGAATCTTCAATTCTAGCAATCACCTAATATGGGTTGTGATCCCTTCCTTACCTCCCCTGGACATAGGGTACTGTCTTACTGGGCAGGGGAGGCAACAGGTTTAAGCTCCACTAATATGGGTGCCCTATGTTTTGCCAGCCCCATGCCTCCTGTCTCAGCAAAGGCTTCTGGGTACTGTTTTAGCCATGAATTATGTCTAGCCCTAGGAGGGAGAGGTGGTTGTAAATGTAGTCTGTATTCATCTTCTAATTGTAAAGTGAGAACCTGGATAGGCTGTCCAGTCTAACACTACAGGCTTTTTGAAAAGCCATATGAAAACCTTCTATTGTAGAAGTGTCCTAATACATATGAATGGAGTTTAAATGGAGTCACCATATAATACTGAAGACAGTACCTAACTAGACATTTTATGCCACCAACTAAAACCTCCAGTCCCAGGAATGGGTTACATTTTGTTAACTTGTTGACCAATAGGGTCCTATAGACAGGTCTCTCGAACTTCACGGGCCATAGACAAAGGAATTATTGGTTTTTTCCCAGGAACCTGATAAACCCTTATTGTTGACACCACTTATGTCATTGAACATGAAGAAATCTAGGTGATACTCAGCTAGAATCTTCACCCCTACTGACTAACATTCATAGTGCTGGAAGTCACTTTGTGTGCTGGAAGAGAAATGAATAAAAAAGAAAATCAAAAGAAAACTAACCAACATAAATGTTTGTAACAAATTGTATAAAACATATTTAATGAATCACAGAGTCTGGATCACTTTGGGACACTCAAGGAATGTCTGTCCTATGGGGTACATTTCAAGTTTGCCCTGAGGAATTTTGGTCCCTTAGTAATTTTACGGTCAGGAATATTTGAACTTCATTTTAGTAGTTACTCTCTTTTCTTCCTAAATAGAAAGACATCTGTAATTGGGGGACTTCATTTTTTAAAAATTCTTTCTGCTCTATTAATTCTTTTATTCATAGACTTCAGCAATCTTGTGCTTTGTTGTTTAGAGAAATGACCTGTGAATCTTTTCAAGTTCTGACATTTGTTTCAGAATTCATGTAGTCTTTTTAATTTTTATTTATTTAATTTTTTCTTTTTACATAAAAACCTCTGTTCCCCTCCCTCTCCTTCTCTAGCTCTCTCCTCCACCTCCCCCACCCACCCCTATCCCCTCCTTTTAGGGAGTAAGACCTCCCTTGGGTAGTCAACACAGGCTGGCATACCAAGTTGGGGCAGGACCAAGCCCCTCTCCCTTGCATCAAGGCTGAGTAAGGCATCTCAACAGGGAATGGGCTCTAAAAGCCAGTTCATGTACCTGGCATAAATCCTGGTCCCATGCCAGGGGTTCCACAAGCCATATAACTGTTACCCTCATTCATTCTTCCTGGTACATTTTTCTACTTCAGACTTGCACTTTCATGTCCAGTTCAAGGTTCAATGTAAAAATTTAGCCAGAATTTCACTCTTTCTAACTTCTGCTTGTGACAACTTCACAATTTAGTCAGCCCATAGGCTAGTGACTTGGAGAATTTTGTCCTTTTTTTTTTCTTGTATCCCTTTTACTAGAAGACTTGCTGAATCCTCCCTTGCAGTGTCTCTTTTTCATTTATCAGAACTTCTCATAGTGTTGCTCTTACTTCAGGGACCTTCCTTTTCCTTCCCTCCTCTCTTCCTCTTCATTTCTGCTTTTGTATCCTTCCTCCTCACCCCCTGTCTCTCACAGTCTCTCCTCTTCCCACTGCTGTAGTTGCCTCTGCACCTCGTGCTACTTCCCTCTCTCTAGTGCTGGTCATTTCCCCAGTGTTCTCAGGCCATTTTAATCTTTCTGAGTCCTCTAATGTTTCAGTTTGTGCCACAAAAGGATAAAACCTTTTAATGGCTCCCAGTGCCATTACAAAGGGAACAGAACCTAAATTGTGGCAGTTCAGACCTTATTATACTGCACTGTTATAAATTTCCTTCTTATCTCAGTCCATGCAACTATGTGTGGGAGAAGACACAGGATACTCGCAGTGTTATTCAGAAAAGCAGAGTGATATTCATGGATGAGAACTATGACTATTTATATTTCTTTCTTCTAATCTTAGTAACTCCAATCTGAAATTACCTTTGATGGCCTCTGGGTGTTGTCTGTGACTGTACATTCTTTATGGATGTCATTGTTCTCCACCTTTTTGTCTATAAATAAGAGCATAAGTATCTAAAACTTCTTTGTGAGCAATATCCTATATGCATTCTTAGAGAACTGGGAAAGGATATTCATTTATTCATTCTTCTATACATTTCTATAGGACACTCCCTGCCTATGTCAGGTTTAATTGTTTAAAGTGTAGCAGAAGTAGCTGTGAGGAAAACAGATAAAATTCCCTTGACATCACAGACTTTGATGAAGAAGTATGTGTGATACGTATGAAAGAAGACATTATCAACAAATATGTAAGATTTCAACTACTGATAGAAAGCATGATGAATCCATTGTTTATTGGACAGGTTTTCTTGATTTTCTATTTGGAGAGTGCCCAATTTGACAGGAAAAAAATGTGTGTAACTCTGGAGCATAGGTGAGATGAAGGAAGAATGGAAAATAATGGAGCAGGAGGATTGAGTTGGACAGGATATGGGAGGGCAATAAAGATGGGAGAGTTAGAGGAGAGATAATTAACATTAAGATCTTTGAGAAAGTCATTTGTAATCCTACTACTGTATAAGCTTCTTAAGATATATTTATAGATAAAGAGGGTTTAAATGGTGTTACCCTAAAATTGGGAGACAGTGTTCCTCCTAGATACCATCGGCTATCAAAGAAAAAACGGAAATTCAGTAATGGGCTCCATTTTTGGAGTCTTTTGCCAGTTATGTCCATAGAACCCTCCAATATTAAAGGGTAATTCCCCTGCTATTGATTATGCTCATTACTTGATGGTGAGACCTTGTTGTTCGAGATACCACATATTCAAGTCATAACATGGGGAAATAGAGCTTGCATCTGCCTGGAAGCTTCATCTCTATTGCCTAGATTCTGTAGTGCTTAAAGTCTAGGCAGGCTGTCACAGGGAAGTAGTAATAATCAATTATACATAGCTGTGAATCCTGAGAGATAAAATAATTGGTAACCTGGCAGAATATACCCTCTGGTGCTATACTGGTATAAGTGTTGTGGGAGTAGCCAACCAGTTTCTTTTGGACTTCAGACTTGCTCCATAGGCAAAACTCATTCCTAGTGTAATTTGTGGAGCAAACTACCTGAGACTAGATATGTCATAAGTTCTAGAGAAGTACCTGGACTCTTTTTCTGCTATGGATATAGAATTTAACAGGCTTGTAACAAATTTCCATTATACATTATACCCATAGATTAGTGCATCTCTCAACCTTTATCAGAAATACTTCTTTTGGCAGTAGATAGTGATTAACACAGACATTCATAACTTGGAAATAGGCAGAGAATAAGAGTCTGGGAGTCCTGAATCCTAAATAGGACCTCCACATCATACCCCTTCTCCCAAGCCTAAAAGGGTCATAAGTGAATTAAGGGTGGGAAGATTGTAAAACCCAGAGGTGGTAGATAACTACACTGAAACAATGTTTTCAGGACTCAACATGTTCCCTGCTCAAATAAACTCACAGTGGTTGCAACAGTATGCATAAGACCTGTGTAAAATCAAACTTGACAAAATACAGACATTGAAGGAGGATATGATCATGAAGTTCCACCTCAACTATAGTCAATTGGGTGGCTACTGGGAGAAACATAGTCAGTTTTAAGTATGTGGCCCCAGAGAGGTTACTTATACTCACATAGATATCCCTACATTTATATACATAATGACACTGCTGACTGAACTCAGTAAGTTTAAAAAAATAAGGAAAAAAAAAAGATCAAGTTATGTGAGTATAGTGGTAGGATGTTGGGGGAGGAATTTCAAAAGAAGGATTCAGGAGTAAATTTGATGAAAACATATTATGTATTTGGATGAAATTTCCAAATAATAAATAAAAAACAAAATTAAATACCTCCAATGAGCCAATGTCATTACTGTTGAACTAGTCCCTAAGTACCATGGCAATAAAGCTTGATCTCTTGGGGAAAATACCTAGGAAACATAAACTTTTCAATTTTTAATGAGGTTCCTAAGATTACAGTCTCATAAATCTCTATTGAGTCTTAATCAGTTGGCTCTTTAGACATCAGTGGATGGTATTTAACAACCTCTGTGATAGAGAGGACAACCTTGGAAAAGTCACCACCAGAAATAATGATCTACAATTGTGGCTTTTCATGGTCTCAAGAAATGATGACTCTGACTTTGCCAGTAGAAAATTAGTTTCCCTCATTACCAGAAAGGCAAATGTAGAAATACATATATTTGGGCCCATACACCTTTACAGCTCTTCAATGCCACTTCAAACTTGCTTATCTAGGACAGTAGAGAAGTATCTGTGTGGTCACACATGACTTCCCCACACACAAGGGTAAGTATTGAATTGGATGCATGCTTGTTTTTCTTTCTCTAAACCTTATTGAGTTTCTGATGTATCTGTGTCTTCTCTTTTGAGATTATCATTGAACCTTAAGTGGGAGGTGGATTTTCAAAGTAGCAAAAAAACAGAGAAGCTGTAGAACCAAAAATGGTTACTGATTTCCTGAATATTCTTCCCAAGGAAATGGCCTTTCATTTATTTATGTTTATATCTGTACATGAACTTCCATAATATGTAGAAAGTAAAAGGCACAGAGAAGTGTGAGCTTGACTTTATCATTCTATTTTACTTCTTAGTCTCATTTTAAAGGGGTAGTTTGGAGAGGGCTGGGATATCCTTTTTTTTTTGGTTTTTCGAGACAGGGTTTCTCTGTGTAGCTTTGTGCCTTTCCTGGTACTCGTTTTGTAGAACAGGCTGGCTTCGAACTCACAGAGATCCGCTTGGCCTTGCCTCCAGAGTGCTGGGATTAAATGCATGTGCCACCACCGCCCTGGGGGATATCCTTTTAATGTTTTGTTTTTTACTGTTCTTACAGATATGACCCAGAGACGAATGGCCTTAGTTAATGACTCTTCTGTGAAAGAGTTCATCCTGCTGGGCTTGACACAGCAGCCAGGGCTCCAGCTGCCTCTCTTCTTCCTCTTCTTGGGAATCTATGTGGTTTGCATGGTGGGGAACCTGGGCTTGATGGTTCTGATTGTTTTGAACCCTCACCTGCACACTCCCATGTACTACTTTCTCTTCAACCTTGCCTTCACAGATCTCTGCTACTCTTCAGTCATAACGCCCAGAATGCTGGTGAGTTTTGTGAAGCAGAACATCATCTCTTTTGCTGAGTGCATGACTCAGCTCTTTTTCTTTTGCTTCTTTTCTATTGAAGAATGCTACATTTTGATAGCCATGGCCTATGACAGATATGCTGCCATCTGTAAACCCCTGCTTTACCAGGTCACCATGTCCCATCAGGTCTGCCACTTGATGATGGTAGCTGTGTATGTAATGGGGTTTGTGGGAGCCATGGCCCATACTGGTAGCATGTTAAGTCTGACCTTCTGTGATAGCAACATCATCAATCACTACATGTGTGATATAGTTCCTCTCCAGAAGCTCTCCTGCACAGATATTGCCATCAATGAGCTGGTGGTTTTCATTGTTGTGGGTGTCAATGTCATAGTGCCCATCCTGACTATCTTTATTTCTTACACCTTGATCCTTTTCAACATCCTTGGCATCCGTTCTGCAGAGGGTAGGTCAAAAGCCTTCAGTACCTGTGGCTCCCATGTAATAGCTGTTTCTTTTTTATTTGGAGCTGGAGCATTCATGTATCTGAAGCCTTCTAGTGCATCTGTGGATGAAGATAAAGTATCCACCATTTTTTACACGGTTGTGGGCCCAATGATGAATCCTTTCATCTACAGTTTAAGGAATAAGGATGTCCACATTGCACTGAGAAAAACTTTGAAGAAAAGGATGTTTACCTAAGTAGAATGAATCTGTATTTGTTCTGTAAGTAAATCTTAGGACATGTGAAGCATAGGACTGGAGGAGTTTCTAATTTGTAGAGCATTTGTTTGTATGTCTGAGGCCCTGGATTTGACCCAACTCTTGAACAATTTCATTGACAACAGCACCTAAATTAAGATCAAAATCCAAAAAACAAAACAAAACAAAAAAGCAAAAACCACTAGTGAGAATAGTGTGGAACTAAAATTATTTAACAGTATGCAGAATTAAATTAATTATCAAGGAATTTTCAGAAGTAAAGACAGTGGAGTATAATTAACCCATCATACTTTTAGGATAGAGTGTAGTAGCCCATCATTTTCCAAAATTATATGTATCTTTTTTCAGTATTGAAAACTTAAACAACACATTTGTGCAGCCATCTGAGAGTAAGTTACACTCCAGGCTTAGAAATCACCAGGAATTATGTATACAAAGCACTCGATAATATTATACTCAGAAATAATAAGATCATGAGATCTTTTAAAGGTACATTTTTGTATGTTTTTGCAGGTCATGTGTTTGGGGAATCATATTCATGCTCTCTTGCATGGTAGGCGAATGCTCTTCCGTTTATCCACCTTAAGCACAACTGTGAGATCTTTGACTAGAGTACACCTAGAAGTTATGTCACTGTGCTACTGACATACTGATTTCAGTAGTCTAAGAGACATTGTCTCATAATTCAGTTAATAATGCTGTGGGGATGTTTGTAGATTTCTTTTTGAATGGTTCCTTTGTATCTCCAAAGGTTCAAATATGGAGGTAAAAGACTTTTTCACTCCTGTCTTTTTTGTTTAGCCTAAAATCAGTTTGGTAAAGAGGAGTTGATGAGTCTGTTGTGATTCCAGTGCTTGCAGACTAAAAATAAAAGAACAATTGCAGTCATTTAGGATAAAGGGAACCTATATAAGGTTTTCTGTTTATGGACTTGAGGGCGAGTATGTGCATATAAAAACAAGCTATGTCTTCATTGAGAAGAATTTGATTAAGCAATTCTCCTTCTCATTGCTAAAGAAATTCTGTCTTTTCCTCAAATAAATTATGTAATCTTAATTTATAAGTAGTGATTTCTTTTCCTTTAATAATTTTACTTTCATAATATATGGTGATCAATTTTATTGAAGAGCAAATATAAAGTGAGCATGTATCCAATTTTAGACATCAATATATCTAGGATTTTGTCAAACATTACAAATGTAGCTCTAAAGAATGCTGAAGACACTTATCTCAGAAGGCTACAGATTAGTAAGGTGGTGATAAATCAAATTTTGTATTTGTGAATATATAATGGAAAATAAAACACAAACTATTGGAAGAATGTAATTTTCTGAGAATAACTGTCTAATGTCTTGGGTGGGCTGGTCACAGAACTCTTTAGAGGAGGTGGCAGGTGACTTGACTGTAGGTATAGTTGCCCACAGAACAGCTAAGGAAAGGGAGGAGCTGAGCAGAGTTTTAGAGGCAGCAATTACCTTGATGATGAGGAGGTATGGTTTTGGAAAGCAGATGAATGCTATGGCAGAAGACTAAGCAGAAGAATGTGCATACAAGTGTGAGGAATAATTAACATGAGGTTGAATTGGGGATTTGCAAGGGAAAAGAATGGACATAAATAAACACAATAAAAGTCTGAGTGAAATCAATCCAACATCTGACAGCTTTTTCATCCTTCTCCTGTATTCTGAAGTGTGGTCAATGTTCATTTATAACTAATTTAGCTTCAGGAAAAATTGGTACTGAAATTCATGAAAGAATAAATTTGAACAATAAAAATTTGCATGCTCTACAGGAGAGGTGATGATTTTTTGCTAACTGTACACACCTGAAAAATGAGTCAAGGTTGCTAGATGTCAGCTGAAACAGCAGTAAGTGTTAGGTTTGAAGCCCCCTGAATCTGTGTCTGTATGAGTTTAGTAAGCTGTGACAAATGGAAGGACCAACAGAAATGACTTGGTTTTCAGTCTGAATTCGTCAAGTACTGACTCTGAGTCTTCTGTGTCTTTGATTCTGCACATCTAATATTAAAACTTCTATGGAAATTACACATAAAATAAATGACAAATAATGATACACATTTAAAAAATGATGTAGCACTATTTTAAATACCATATTCTAGAAATATAAACATGTATTTTGTTTCCATTTCACTTCCTTGAAGTATGTACCTGATCCTCAATAGCTTCTCACTGCTTGTTTTTGTTCTTTTCCTTTGAGACAGGATTGTGTTGTGCATCTCAGTGTGGCCTTGAATTTGTCATCCTCTTGTCTTTGTTTCTTGAGGACTGAGATAATAGGCATTTGCCACTACTCTTGTCCTAACAAGTTCTAGGCACTAATGGTGTCCTGCTGGCAGTTCCAACATAGCTGCCATTGCTAGTAACAGTGTAAGGAACTGATGATAGATATTGGTATCACTGTCACTGCAATTGAGTTGGGGGTGAATTTGTGTTAATACATAGTTGGTGTTAACTTGGGATAATTTAAGATTCATATATATCTATGAAAAATATATTGTAATTTGTAAAATTAAATCAAACTATAATATGAAAGCAACTATAATTTGTCACATATAACACATATGAATCAGCATATGGAGAAAAGAACCAAGAGCATACTGAAACATAGTTAAGGAAACATTGTTGTTTTGTACTACTAGGAATGGATGTAGTAACTTCCCATGCCAGACAAGCACCAATACTCATGAATATCCAGACAGTTTGAAGGGATGTTGTTGGAGAAATAGTACCATTTTTATATACTTACTTTTTATTCATTTAATACAAAGCAATAGTACCTAAGAAATCAAGATAACCACAAGTCATAGAAGCTTGGTCATATATCTAAGACTCATTCACAAAATGTGGTATATATTAAGTGCCTTAATTCTGAAGACAGGATAAATTGTTGAGTCGACTGTAAACAGCAGTGTATATGTATATATACCATGATCCTTTTAATAAGAAAAAAGTAGAAACCCCAAGCAGTATGTGATTTCGTGTCAGTGTGGGTTGACAGCCTCCTCTTCTCTCTTAGTGATGTGAATCACAACATCAGGTCTTACTAATTTGAGATTGCTGTGTCAGTGCAGTTCCATGTTGTCTTTAATTTCCTTGTAGAATAGTGGTTAATAGGCAGATGTGCTCCTGCTTGAATTTTTGTTTGTATCCCATTACCAAGGACAGTGTGTGTCGATATTTTATTTGTGTTGAAATGTGATTTTATTTGTATGTTAATAAATAAAGTTTTCCTGGAGATCAGAGGTCACATACCCATAAGCAGAAATCAGGTGGTGGTAGCACAGGCCCTTAAATCACATGGCGGGCAGAGTCTCTGCATAGTCAAGGATACAGCCAAGCATGGTGACCCACCCCTTTAATCCCAGCAACAAACATAGAGACTTGAAGGTCTGTACAGACAGGCAGTGATGAGGAAGTCATGTGGCTGGGCTTAGATCCAATGAGAAAGCAGAACAGAAAGGCAATAAAAACACAGGTTGCACAAGAAGAAGCTCTTTCTGGGGAAGCAATGGCAGTGAGGTGGTAAGACAAGGTAGTCTTGGCTCTTCACTAGTTCTCTGATCTCTTTCGCTATTACCTCTGTATTTGACTCTGTGTTTCTTATTTAATAAGACTGTTTAGAAATTCATCTACAACAGTGGACTATAACAGTACTAGTTTCGTAATGATGTAATTAGTTTAAAACTCATCTAAGTTAATTTGCAATGTTAAAGTTTGCCCAAAACCAATCTGACTAGTGTCCTTAGGAGAAAAGAAATAAACATCAAGAATGGATGTACACATAGGAAGGACTTGGTAACAGCACAGCAAAAGCATAGTCATCTGTAAACCAAACAGAGAAACCTCAGAAAACACATAACTCACACTTGATGGAGGACTTTTTGTCCCCAGAGCTGCAAGAAAATGATCTCCTCTTGTTTAAGCCATCCCTTCTGTTGCACATGCCTATAATTTTTTTTTTTAAGCAGACCTAAGCAAGTGACATAGTGGTAAAAATACAATTTCAATCTTTGTGTGCCAGGTATTAAACATAGGAGTTTACACACACTAGGAAGTGCTTTATCATAGTGCTATATATTGACAATCCTATTTTTACTTTTGAATTTGGAACCAGGTCTCACTGGGTTCATGATGAACTTGAGCCCTTCCTGTAGTCCAGGTGTATCTTGAACTCAGCATCCAGAGTTAGGATTATGGGCATGTATCACCAGGCCCAGCTACTTTATTTTCTTAAAAGCCTATAGAGAGATAAATAAAACAATACAACAACAAACAAAGAACCCCTGCCAGTTGTGGTGCACATACTGTGTTACATACTGTAATCCCACTCATGTGAGTCTGAGGCAGAAATCTGACCAGTTTAAGGCTTTTCTGAACCACATAGTGAGTTCCAAGTCAACATGTGCTCTATAAGGAGACTGTTCCATTCAAATCAAATGAACCAACTAACTATCCAACCAAGCAACATACCAAACAACATATAAACTAAACAACCAGAAGAAGCAGATAAAGCACTTCCTAGTGTGTGTAAACTCCTATGTTTAAACTAAAGTAAACTAAATAAACAACTAAATAGAACAAAAAAAATATTAAAAAAGACAAAGAGTAAAATGAAATACAACCTTTTAAACTTTGGAAAGATGGCATTTTATGTAAAGAAATATAGGTTTAAGTTGATGAATAATAATTGCACATATTTGAGTGGCAATGTCTTCTAATGTGAATTGTATTGTTTACCTGAAAGACAAATTGAGGGCCTATAACTATGAGAACAAGGAAGATAGTCATTGGGTCAAGAACACAAATCTAAGCTCCTGGAGAAAGAAAAGATAGTTTCCAAAATGGCATCTCAACACTGAGTTCTTACAGATGAAGAAGAGATGAAGAATAAGAAGGAGGAGGAGAAAAAGGAGGAGGAGGAGAAGAGGAGGAGAAGGAGGGGGAGGAGGAGGAAGAGGAGGAAGAGGAGAAGGAGAAGAGGAGGAGAAGGAGGGAGAGGAGGAGGAAGAGGAGAAGGAGAAGAGGAGGAGGAGGAAGAAGAAGGGGAAGAAGAGGAATAAGAAGAAGAGGAAGAAAAAGAAGAGGAAGAGGAAGAAGAAGCAGAAGGAGAAGAAAAAGAAGGAGGAGGAGAAGGAGGAGGAAGAGGAGGAGGAGGAAGAGGAGGAGGAGGAGGAGGACGAGGAGAGAAGAAGAAGAAGAAGAAGAAGAAGAAGAAGAAGAAGAAGAAGAAGAAGAAGAAGAAGAAGAAGAAGAAGAGACTCAGCAGCCACAAGCTAATTGCAAGCACATTGTTCATTACCACCAAGCTGGTAGCTAGAAACTACACTGGCTACTAATCTACCATTGGTCCTTGTGGGGGCCTACAGAGGCTCCCTTGTAAGGCTTTACTCAAAGTCAGAAAGTCTGAATTTGCTTTTCCCAGCAGGGCAGCATGATAGGATGATTTTTGCCAAAGGCATGGGTACCAGGTGTTTTGAAGGGTATACACTTGGTTGTATGTTGTGCTTTGATCTTGAAAGGAGGAGGTCTTTTGCTCCTCCCCTTGCTGATGTATAAAAAGTCCATGATGATTAAATTCAGGGCAGCTGGGTATTGACCTAGGGCCCTCCTGAAGCTATCGGGTGTCTCTGTCTCTCTCTTCTCTCCGTCTATATTTCAACCTAATTTCTTCATTCTTCACTACTCACCCAAGAACCCTTCAACAGGTCAGAACTGGTCCCCTATAGTTCATTTGTGCCCTCCACTCCAGGTAAGAAATGTGATGAGCAACAGAAGGCCAGAATGACCTTAATGACTGAAGTCATGCCTCATGCTTCCCTGGGAATAGCCTTTTGTGATCACATTCTTGGCATGTTCTAATCCCCCCCCCCCCCCCCCCCCCCCCCCCCCCCCCTGTGTATTCAGTCTACTGATCAAAGCTGAATATTTAGAATTTTCTTTTTCTTGTTCATCTATAATTTTGGGGGTAAAGAACATTTGAACACAACTCTTTTAGTAAGATTTTTGATAAGAAAACCCACCCCACATTCGAGTGATGGGCCTATTAGAAGTCTTTCAAACTCTTGAAAATAAAACAAAAGCCTAAAGTACTTACTCAGTTTTTGACTTTTGAATGATTTTTTTTCAGATGTGAGCTATTAATGATTTTTTTACTGTCTATATAAAGGAAATGATTAAAATGTTAATGAAATAAATCTATTTTATCTTGGTTAATTTTGGGAACATCTTATTTCATTAAGTAGATAGACATAGAATAATCCAATTTACACTTAGAATTAAAAAAAAAAAGCTACCTCCATGATAGAAACATCATATTTACTATGCTAAGTATGATCTATATCACTCTAATGGTCAAAAGACACAAATATCAAATTTACTTTTACTGATGATTAATCTCTTTTTCTGATAATTCAATATTATTTACTGGATCAAAGTTCATCTAAAGAGGCTATTGAAAAATGAGCTGCATGAATTAAGGGTGACTTACTGAAATTAAAATAATATTTAGATAGAGTCTACCAAGCAAGATGGTGGCTAGTGTCCAGAAATGGACATCTTAACCCAGCACTAATTTAAGCTTCTTTTGGTGTTTGCAATGCCAAATGCCCTTTATTGAAGGAGGGAGGAAACCTCACATACAGGCTTACAGCACAATGGAGGATCCCCGGAGGGCAGAAGTTCACTACCCAATGTTCTACATTCTTGCATCTAAGCTGTTTACACCAAATGCAGGATACACAAACAAAGAACCTCGGTGAGCGTTCAGGAGGAAGGAAACCGGCAGGGAATCAGCATAGGGAGGACATCTGGTCAAGGTCGGCAAGCAGGCAGCAGCTTCCTCAAAATGGGAGGGCCAGGGCCCTACATGGCAAGGATTACACAAGGTTTTATATTAAGAAAGTGCTGGTGACTAGAGCCTTGTAGTCAGTGCCTCAAAGTTGTAAAACCTGGTTGCTGTCAATCTGTGGGTCCTGATGCCTCTGTAAACCTGGAAGCTATGTGAGTCACACAATGTATATTTAGCCTTGAGGGAGATTAGAGAGATGAGGAATTTTTGGCACATCTCAATCTCCTACTGCCTTTCTCTGAATGTCTAGCATGTCTGTGTGCAAAGTTTAACAGAAGCAATCTGACCCAAAGGTAAGAGAATAAAGGATACAGATACAGTGCGAAGGTGGAGATGTCACGCTTAGGATCTGTTTTGTCACCCTAGAACAAGCTGCAGGCTCAACTGAAGAGTCCATGCTTTCAGCAAAAGTCTATGTTAAGGCACTCAGGCAACCAACACCATCATAACCCACAAATCAGCATGATATTTACAGGAAATCAAAGTGAGGGGAGACATCTTACATTGTTCATCAACATGGTCCAAGATTAGTGATTTTCAAGTTAGCTGAAAACAAGAGAAGCTATAGGCTTTAGTTAGATTTCAAAAGCAAGTAAAAATTCAATTCATGAAATCATCAGGAAGTTCTGAAAATGTTCACATCTGTCCACTTGGGGACATTTGAGCTCTTATTTTTAAACAATCTAGATAATAGGACAAGTCTTGGAAGTTAAATGATGACTGATCTCATGCAAAGATGCATATGTCACTTCAAAGAGATTGTTTGTTCTGGATTGATTTCAACTCAGAGACATGGATTCAGCTTGCAACATATATCAGAGGCTTTAATAGTAACAGAACAAAAGAAAGTCACAAATCAATGCACCTTTCAAATACTTTCAAACACTTTCAAAATCTGAGATAGGAGATTAGAACAAAGTGGAAACAACTTTTTTTTATAGTCCTCAGATGCTGTCTGCTGACATTTTCAACCTTCAGGTTGGTGGAAACTAGTTGTTAGTGCATTCCAAAAGGATTTTGCCTGATAGTTACAAGGCTGGGAGGGTAGGATGAAGGAGGTGTTAGTGAGGGATAGCTGTCACTCAATTGTAAATGGGACATCTACACAACACTCCCCCACCCCAAGGTACAGGCATCTTCTTGGAAGATAGGGCAGAAGAATTGTAAGAGCCAGAGGCAGTGCTCATTGGCAGGAAACAGGCTCCTGTGGATATGACAATGAAATATAGAGGGGGAGCTCTACCAATTGCCTGTGTCCCAGTGCACAGATTTGACTTTAATCTGTTGAATGCGATGAAATAATTATTAGTTAGAATAATTACATCTAAATCCATTTTACTGAAATAATCATCTTTTCTCACTGTTTTTGTATAAAACCAAAGTGCAGTTTTTCTTCATAGTTCTTAAATATGGACACTTGGTTATTTAAACAGAGAATCAAAATGTGTAACAGAATAATAAATAAATAATATACAGTGGATATATTTGTCCTAGAAATAATTCAATATCTAGACTTCCAATTAGTCAACTCTAAATCCCTTATTATATTTCTTTCTGTATAAATAACTGCAGAGGGGTCATGTGAACTGTATTCAAGGGAGTGCATAATTCTCAGAGGGATTTTCATATCAACTATCATGAATTAGTATGTAAACTCAGTGTTTTAATGTGGTCATATATTGTATACCCCAATAAAGCTTGCCTGGGGATCAGAGAACAAAGCCAGCCACTGCTGTGCCTGCACAGCAATTCAGCTTGAAATCTGGCCGGGGAAGTCGGGATGAACACAGCACACACCAGTTAAGTTGCAAGCATCAGGGCTCTTTCATTCTTTCTTCCCCATCTTATATACCCTTTCAGAAGGAGGAACAAACAAAATTGTTGACCAAGCACCCAGGGTCAAAGAATGGTCAGCATGCCCCAGGAGGCCACAGATGCCAAACCATGAGATATACTGATCAGCAAAACATCTGCGAAACAGCCTGACCTCAGCGCACTCAGAACAGGGGATGTGGGGGCAGTCTTAGAGGGGTCAGAGCCATTCTGATCCCAACAAGTCACTATATTAAACATGGAGGTCAGGCAGGGGTAGCATATGCCTTTAATTCCAGCATTCAGGAGGCAGAGATCTATTTGGATCACTGTGAATTCAAGGCCACAATGGGAACAGATCCAGGTGTGGGCACTTACCTTTAATCCCAGCACTAGGAAGGAAGTAAAATGACAGGATATAGAAAGGTATATAAGGCGGGAGTTTGGTGATATTTTATTTGTGCTGAATGTGATATTTTATTTGCATGTTAAATAATAAGTTTGCCTGGAGATCAGAGGTCATAGTAAGCCAGGAACAGAAGTCAGGCGGTGGTAGCCCAAGCCCTTAATCTGATCACATGGCAGGCAGAGTCTCTGTGTGGTCAAGGACACAGCCAAGCTGTGGTGACATGAGCCTTTAATCCCAGTACCAACCATAGAGACCTGGAGGTCTGTATAGACAGGCTTGATGAGGAAGTCATGTGGCTGGGCTTGGAGTCAATGAGAAGGCAGAACAGGAAGGGAATAAAAGCACAGGTTAGACAGGAAGAAGTCTCTTTCTCTGAGCAAGCTACTGTGTGGTGGTAAGCTAAGGCTAATTGCAGTCATTTGCTATTTCTCTGATCTCTTTGACTATTACTCCTGTATTTGGCTCTGTGTTTCTTATTTAATAAGACTATTTAGAAATTCGTCTACACAAGAGTAAACAGGAAGTCTCTCTCTTGGGCTGAGGATTTTGTAGGGGTAAGAATGTGGCTGGCTTATTCTGTTTCTCTGATCTTTCAGCTTTCACCCCAATGTCTGAGATTTTTATTAATAAGGCTGTTTAACAATTCATGTTACATTTTAGTTCGGGTTTCTGTTGCTGTGAAGAGACACCATAACCATGGCAACTCTTATAAAGGCAATACATTTAATTTAGGTGTCTTACACTTACATTTCTATTATCATCATGGTGGGACATGGTGGTGCGTAGGAAGATTATGGTGCTAGAGAAGGAGCTGAATGTCCTACATCCTTTTGCAGGCAACAGAAAGTGGTCTGTCTTACTGGGAGTAGTTTGAGCCTCAAAGCTCCCTCACAGTGACACACTTCTTCCAGCAAGGCAACACCCATTCTAACAAAGTCCCACTTCCTAATACTGGCACTCCCTTTGTGGGCTACTTTCTTTCAAACCACCACATTCTATTCCCTGGCCTTCAAAAGCTTGAAGCCATACCATAATGCAAAAATGCTTTCAGTTCAACTTCAAAAATCCCCATAGTCTATAACAGTCTCAAACTTATTTAAAAGTATAAAGTTCAAAGTCTCTTCTAAGATTAAAGCAATTTCTTAACTTAATTCCCTGTAAATTAAAATAAAAAAATCAGAGCACACACTTCCAGCATATAATGGCACAGGATATACATTACCATTTCAAAACATAAAGAAGGGAGCATAGTGACAAAATATTGGTCCAAAGAAAGACGGAAAGCAGGCTGTACAAACACCCAAACTCTTCAAATCCATGTCTGATGTTAAAATGCTCTTCTGATCTTCAACTATGTTCAGCTTTGTTGACTGCATCATACTTCCTTCTCTTGGGCTGTTTCTACTTCCTATTAGCAGAATTTCTTGGCAGGCATCCCATGCATCTGGAATCTCCAACATCTTAGGGTCTTCAAAGCAATCCAGGATTCAACTGCTCAGCTTCATGCAACACAATGGCCTGTCTAGGATTCCAAATTGGTCACTGTGAAGCTTTAGTGTTGATTTGACAAGTCAATGGACTGAAGTTTAACATTTAAAAGTTGTGAATGTGTTGAAAGGAGGACCAGGAGATTAAGCAGTTCAAGGTTTCAGGTAGGAGGAATATGTTTTAAGAAGAGTCAATAACTTGCAACTCAAAATTGTTAAAAGAATAGACTTGAGATGTCTTCATGAGGACATGGTAAGAGTGTGGGGTTATAGACATGCTAAATGGGTCAATTCAGTTACTGCCAAGTGTACTACTCTGTGATACCATTTTATTGTACCTCAGAAATGCATACTTTTTTGTCAATTAAAAATAAAAATTGAGAAGGGTGTTGTTTCACTAATTTCTTTCTCAGCCCACTTATCATTTGTGTATAGGAGGGCTACTGAATTTTTTGAGTTTATTTTATATCCAACCACTTCAATGAAGGTATATGTTAACTGTAGGACTAAACTGTAATCAGGCTGGAAAAAACTAATTAATTAATAAAAAAAAGCTGAAAAACATTACATTTGCATGTGTATTTTCTGTATTTGGGTCTTTAAAGAAAATTAAGGTTTTAATTGTAAATAGATCAGATTTTCAAAGAGCCATTTTATCTGTACACATGATGGAACAAATTATGATCAGAAACAAGTATATTAAAAAAAGAAATTATGAATATACTTTATTAGATAAAACAGCTAGTAAATATGAAAAAAATCTCCCTAGGAAAAATAAAAAAATAATTCATATTTGTATAGTAGACAATGAACATGCCAATACTTTGATTTTATTGTTGAATATGAAGCAATTCCTGGAAGTTTGATGAATAATTACAAATATCTATGTAAAGTAAACCAGATTATAAAACAAATCACTGCATGACGTTCTATAGTTTTCACTGCTTTGTGGGTAGTTCTTAATCACCTAGCTCCAAATACCTGATTCAGAAGTTTTTATGTAGATTAGGTAGTTAAATTTGTTATCAAAGAATGTTGAATGCCTTGGGGCTCCATTGTATAGTAGTGACCTCTTATTTAGATGTTCTTAGCTGTATGTCTTCATTTTTTCTTTTTCCTAATACACAAAGTCTGTCCTATGCAGAATGAGGTTGAGGTATCTCTGAAGCTTTGCTCAGTTATTGTTTCATTGGACAATGTCTTTTTTGTTGTTGTTATTCTTCAAGTTTACTCAGTTTTCCTACATTGTCACATCTATTGTTGGCTTTTTTTCTTTTTGGCCATCAACCAGCTCCCAAATCATGACACAGAGACTTATTATTAGTTTTGAATGCTTGGCCTATCCTAGGCACATTTTTGGATAGCTCTTTTAACTTAAATTATCTGCTTCTCTTTATCTACCATGTGCCTCAGGGCTTTTTACCTTTTCTTGCTTTCTTTATATCTTTTCCTGTGTGCTGACCAGGAGCTCCCTGACTTCTTGCCCTGAGTGTGTCCCTCTTTCTCTCCTTCTTCTCTCCTTCTTCTCTCTTGAGCCTAGATTTCTCCTCCTATTAATCTCTTTGCCTGGGAGTCCCACATATCCTTCCTCAGCCTAGCTATTTGCTGCTCACGTTTTTATTAGCCTAATCATGTACCTTAGGCAGGCAAGATGAAAAACATGTGACACATCTTAACATAATTAAACATATCCTAACATCATTAAACAAAAGCAGCATAAACAAAAGTAACACACCTTTACACAGTGAAAGTAATATTCTGAGCCTAAACAAATGTAACACATCTTTGCATAGTTAAATTAATATTCCACAACAATTGCTAATCACATTTAGTATGTTAAAATAAGATTTGAACTTGTTTTAGATTTACAAATATTTAAAGTTATGCAGAAACATTTACATTAGTAAATATTATATTTTTATAGTTAAGAAAATATAGTACAACATGAAGCTTTTTGTATTAAATCAGCACTGACTAATAAGGTTGAATGTGTCAGACATGTAAGGAGTCAGGAGTGAATGTAAGATGAAGTTCTGCATGTTGTAGTGGAGGGGTTACCATTTAACATAATTTGCTATAGTTGAATTAGAGTGATGTGGCCTAATGCAAGTGGAAGAAAGGAAGAGATGAGATAGCTTTGCTGTAAGAGTAGATTCTTGGAGCCTGTCTACATTCATTCCATGTTTTATCTACATATATATTGGAGGTATATAAATTGATATCTTTTCCTCATAAAGTCTAGGTTAGGGTTTGACAGAAAACTATTCTTGCAATAATATTTCATATAATGTACTTAAGGCATATTTCAGGTTCTTTTTAACACATTAAGTTTATTAACCTATTGAGAATATCATATAATGGATTTTGGTGATACTCATCTGACTCCTCCCCCTAACTCCTCTCATATCCAAATCCACTCCTTACCTTCCCATCCTCTCCCAATTTCATGTCCTTTTTGTTTTGTTTTGTTTTTAAACAACCCATTTAGTCTTATTGGTGCTGAACATATACTCATGGGTATGGGGTCAATCTCCTGAGCATGGTTGACTTAATAGGTGTGGGATGACTCATCCCTGACAGGCTTGAGGGCCAGCCGGCCTAAACAAGTACAAAAGATACTTTCTGAGAGCCAGCCTGGATCTACCTAATGGCCTTCGCAACAGCAGCTGAAACATGATCTGGAGATGAACTGGACCAATGAGAGACAGCCATGTCACACCATCAGATGCATATTCATCAGACCTTCCCCCAGGGTAGGGTGGAGGGTATATAAGGCTTGCCTCATCCTGAATAAACTGAGCTTGTTGTTTCGACATTTTCCCAGAGTCTGTATGGTTGGTTTGACTGTGTGCCTAATTGGCCCCCTCCCCAAAGGGAACAACAGCACAGGACCCTGCCACAAATAGGCATTATATCCTTAATGAAAAATGACTCTCTCTCTACTTGGAACTATCAACTCTCAATAGTTCCTCAGCTGGGGTATGGGTTCATGAGCCCCTCTATCTCCATAGTTCATGTTCCTACATCACCTAATAGTGCTACAAGGCTAGGGAGAGTCAGTTTTCTTCAGGGAAGCCCATGCATCAGTGGATGGCTCTACAACCACAATGACACAACAGCACTGACTTGACTCAGTGGGTTATGAGAAGAGGACAGAAATTTGAGAGGAGGATGTGGCAGACAGGCTGTAAGAGGAGCTGGAGAAGGAATGGGAGTTGATATAACCAAAACACATTGAATGCACATATGAAGTTCTCAGAGAATGTGTGGAGGGACAACTAACGCTAAAGGCATTTTGAAAAGCCACAAGAAAACTTTCTACTGTAGAAGAGTCCTAATACGTATGAATGGAATTTAAATGAAGTCACCATATAATGAGGGAGACAGTACCTCAACTAGCCTTTTTATGCCAACAACTAAAACTTCCAGTCCCAGAATGGGTTACATTGTGTTAACTTGTTGACCAATAGGGTCCTATAGACAGGTCTCTCAGACCTCACAGGCCATTGAGAAAGAAATTGTTGGTTTTTCCCAAGAACCTGACAAGGCCTTATTGCTGATACTGCTTATGTCATTGAACATGGAGAACCGAGCTGGTACCCAGCTAGAATCTTCACCACTACTGACTAACATTCATAGTACTAGATGTGACTTTGTTTGCTGCTGGAGAAGAGAAATGAATGGAAAAGAAAATCAAAAGAAAACTAACCAAAAAATAGTTTGTAACAAATTGTATAGAACATATTTAATGAATCACAAAGTCTTGATCACTTTTGGACCCCCAAGGAATGTCTGGCCTATGGGGTACATTTCAAGTTTTCCCTAAGGTATTTTGGTCACTTAGCAATTTTAGAGTCAGTAATAATTGAGGTTCATTTTAGCAGTTACTCTATTTCTTTTCATCCTAAATAGAAAGACATCTGTAATTGAGGGATTCATTTTTTAAAAATTCTTTCTGCTCTATTAATTCTTTTATTCATAGACTTCAGCAATCTTGTTCTTTGTTGTTTAGAGAAATGACCTGTGAATCTTCTCATGTTCTGATGTTTGTTTCAAAATTCATGTAGTCATTTTTATTATTTATTTAATTTTTTTTCTTTTTATATAACAATGACTATTCCCCTCCCTCTCCTTCACCTCCTCCCTCCCCCACCTCCTCCACCCACCCCATTCCCTCCTTTTAGGGGATAAGACCTCCCTTGGGTAGTCAACACAGGCTGGCATACCAAGTTGGGGCAGGACCAAGCCCCTCTCCCCTGCATCAAGGCAGAGTAAGGCATCTCAGCATAGGGCTCTAAAAGCCAATTCATGTTCCATGCCAGGGGTTCCACAAGTCACACAACTGTATCCCTCATTCAGTCTTCTTGGTACATTTTTCTACTTCAGACTTGCACTTTCATGTTCAGTTCAAGGTTCAATGTAAAAATTTAGCCAGAATTTCACTCTTCCTAACTTCTGCTTGTGACAACTTCACAATTTAGTCAGCCCATAGGCTAGTGACTTGGAGAATTTTGTCCCTTTTGTTTTACTGTATCCCTTTTACTAGAAGACTTGCTTCATTCTCCCTTGCAGTGTCTCTTTTATATTTTTCATTTATCAGAACTTCTCATAGTGTTGCTCTTACTTCAGGGACCTTCCTTTTCCTTCCCTACTCTCTTCCTCTTCATTTCTGCTTTTGTATCCTTCCTCCTCACCCCCTGTCTCTCACAGTCTCTCCTCTTCCCACTGCTGTAATTGCCTCTGCACCTCGTGCTACTTCCCTCTCTCTAGTGCTGGTCATTTCCCCAGTGTTCTCAGGCCATTTTATTCTTTCTGAGTCCTCTAATGTTTCAGTTTGTGCCACAAAAGGATAAAACCTTTTAATGGCTCCCAATGCCATTACAAAGAGAACAGAACCTAAATTGTGGCAGTTCAGACCTTATTATACTGAACTGTTATAAATTTCCTTCTTATCTCAGTCTATACAACTATTGTGTGGGAAAAGACACAGGATACTCTCAGTGTTTTTCTGAAAAGCAGAGTGATATTCATGGATGAGAACTGTGACTTTTTATTTTTCTTTCTTCTGGTCTTAGTAACTCCAATTGGGAATTACCTTTGATGGCCTCTGGGTGTTGTCTGTGGCTGTACATTCTTTACGGATGTCATCTCTGTCCACCTTCATGTCTATAAATAAGAGTATTGGCACCTAAAAATTCTCTGTGAGCAATATCCCGTATGCATTCTTAGAGAACTGTGAAAGGATGTCCATTTACTCATTCTTCTATACATTTTTCTAGGACAACCCCTGTGTATGTCAATTTTAATTGTTTTAAGTGCATCAGAAGTAGCTGTGAGGAAAACAGACAAAATCCCTTTGACATCATAGACTTTGATGAAGAAGTATGTGTGATATGTATGAAAGAAGATATTATCAACAAATATATAGGATTTCTTCTACTGATGTGAAGTATAATGAATCCATTGTTTATTGGACAGATTTTCTTGATTTTCTATTTGGAGAGTGCCCACGTTAATAGGAAAAAATGTGTGTAAATCTGGAGCACAGGTGGGATGAAGCAGGAATGGAGATAAATGGAGCAGGAGGATTGAGTTGGACACAATATGGGATGGCAATAAAGGTGAGGGAGTTTCACAAGCGATGACTAACATTAAGATCTTTGAGAAAGTCATTTGTAATCCTACTACACTATAAGCTCATTAATATATATTCATGGATTAAAAAGGTTTTAAATGGTGTTATCCTAAAATTGGGAGACAGTGTTCCTCTTAGACACCATTGGCTATCAAAGAAACACTGAAATTCAGGAATGAGCCACATTTTTGGAGTTGTTTGTCAGTTGTGTTCCTTAGAACCTCCCAATATTACAGGCAAACACCATTGGTCTTGATTACGCCCATTACATAATGGTGAGATGTGATTGCTGAGATACCATATATTCAAGTCATAACATGGAGAAATAAAGCTTGTATCTGCCTGGAAGCTCCATCCCTATTTTCTATCTTCTGTAGTGCTTAAGGTCCAGGAAGGCTATCACAGGGAAATAGTAATAATCAATTACACATAGCTGTGAATCCTGAGAGATACAATAATTGCTGACCTGGGAGAATACACCCTCTAGTGCTGTATTGGTACAAGTGTTGTTGGAGTAACCAATGAATTTCTTTTTGGAATTTAGACTTGCCCTACAGGCAGAATTCATTCCTAGAGTGATTCGTGGGGAAAACTACCTGAGACTAGATAGGTTCTAGGTTCTAGGGAAGTACTGTTTTTCTGCTTTGGATATAGAATTAAACTGACTTCTAATAAATTTCTCTTATACATGTACCCATAGATTAATGCATCTCTCAACCTTTATTAGAGATGCTTCTTTTGGCAGTAGATGGTGATTAAAACAGACATTCATAACTTGGAAATAGGCAGAGAATAAGAGTCTGGGAGTGCTGAATCCTAAATGGGACCTCCACATCATACCCCTTCTCCCAAGCCTAAGTGGTCATAAGAGGTAGGAAGATGGTAAAGCCCAGAGAAATATTTTCACTGAAGCAATATTTTCAAGACTCAATATGTTCCCTGCTCAAATAAGCTCACAGTGGTTGCAACAGTATGCATAAGACCTGTGTAAAATCAAACTTGACAAAATACAGACATTGAAGGAGGATATGATCATGAAGTTCCACCTCAACTATTGTCAGTTGGTTGGCTACTAGGAGAATCATAGTCAGTTTAAAGGATATCCCCCAGAGAGGGTACTTATACTCACATAGAAATCCCTACATTTATATACCCACTGGCACTGCTGACTGAACTCAATAGGTTAAAAAAATAGGGAAAAAAGACAAAGTTTGTGAGATTAATTTAGGATATTAGGGGAGGAATTTCAGAAGAAGGATGCAGGGGTGAACTTGATGAAAACACATGGTATACATGGATAAAATTTTCAAACAATAAATACAAAATGGAGTTGTATACCTGCAATAAGCCGATGTCATTACTATTGAACTAATCCCTTAGTATCATGACAATAAAATGTGATCTCTTGGGGAAAATACGTGAGAAACATAAACTTTTCAATTTTTAATGAGGTTCCTAAGATGACAGTCTAATAAAACTCTCTTGAGTCTTAATCAGTTGGCTGTTTAGACATCAGTAAATGGTATTTAAAAACCTCTGGGATAGAGAAAACAACCTTGGAAAAGTCAGCACTGATAATAATGATCTATACTTGTGGCTTTTCTTAATCCCCAGAAATGATGGCTCTGACTTTGCCATCCAGAGTTAGTTTCCCTCATCACCGGAAAGGCAAATGTAGTAACAACAGAAAAGTAAATATCTATAAACGAAAGTGTATATAATTGGGTCTATGAAACTTTACAGGGGTCACACAGTACTTGCCCATCTGTGAGAGTAGAGAAGTGTCAGTGAGGTCACTTATGACTTCCCCATGCACAAGGGTAAGTATTAAATTGGATGTATGCTTGTTTTTCTTTCTCTAAACCACCTTGAGTTTTTGATGTGCCTTGTGTCTTCTCTTTTGAGATTATCATTGAACATTAAGTGGGATGTGGATTTTCAAGATAGCAGAAGAACAGAGATGCTGCAGAACCAAAAATCTGTTGGTCACTGGTTCCCTGAATATTATTCCCAAGGAAATGGCCTTTCATTTATTTATGTTTATTTCTGTACATGAACTTCCATAAAATGTAGAAAGTAAAGTCACAGAGAAGTGTGGGCTTAACTTTATCATTCAATTTTGGTTCTTAGTCCCATTTTAATGGGATAGTTTGGATAGGGCTGGGATTTCATTTTAATGTTATGGTTTTTACTGTTCTCACAGATATGACCCAGAGAAGAATGGCCTTAGGCAATGACTCTTCTGTGAAGGAGTTCATTCTGCTGGGCTTGACAGAGCAGCCAGAACTCCAGCTGCCTCTCTTCTTTCTCTTCTTGGGAATCTATGTGGTCTCCACCTTGGGGAACCTGGGTTTGATGGTTCTGATTGTTTTGAACCCTCACCTGCACACTCCCATGTACTACTTTCTCTTCAACCTTTCCTTCATTGATTCCTGCTCCTCTTCTCTCATAACCCCTCAAATCCTGGTGAGTTTTATGAAGCAGAACATCATCTCCCATGCTGAGTGCATGACTCAGCTCTTTTTCTTTGCCTTCTTTATTATTGATGAATGCTACATTTTGACAGCCATGGCCTATGACAGATATGCTGCCATCTGTAAACCCCTGCTTTACCAGGTGACCATGTCCCATCAGGCCTGCCATTTGATGCTTGTGGGTGTGTATGTGATCGGGTTTGTTGGAGCCATGGTCCATACTGGTAGCATACTAAGTCTGACCTTCTGTGATGGCAACATCATCAATCACTATGTGTGTGACGTAGTTCCTCTCCGGAAGCTCTCTTGCACAAATACTGCCACCAATGAGCTGGTGGTTTTCATTGTTGTTAGTATCAATGTAATAGTGCCCACCCTGGCCATATCTATTTCTTACACCTTGATACTCTTCAACATCCTTGGCATCCATTCTGCAGAGGGTAGGTCAAAAGCCTTCAGTACCTGTGGCTCCCATGTAATAGCTGTTTCTCTTTTCTTTGGAGCCTCATCGTTCATGTATCTTAAGCCTACTAGTTCATCTGTGGATGATGATAAAGTAGCTACCATTTTTTATACCATCATGGGCTCAATGCTGAATCCTCTCATCTACAGTTTAAGGAATAAGGATGTTCACATTGCACTGAGAAAAACTTTGAAGAAAAGGATGTTTACCTAAGTAGAATCTGTATTTGTTCTGTAAGTAAATCTTAGGACATGTGAAGCCTAGGACTGGAAGAGTTGCCAATTTGTATAGCATTCGTTTATTTGTGTGAGGTCCTGGATTTGACCCACTGTCTTCAAAATCTTGAATGAAAACACCAACTAAAATAACTTCAAAATCCTAACCAGAGGTGAGAATAGTGTGGAATTAAACTATTTAATATTATACAAAATTAATTTGATTATCAAAAAATTCAGAAGTTAAGACAGTGAAGGGTATAGAGCATAGTTCATTCCATAATATTCCAAAATCACATGTATCTTTTTTCAGTTTTGAAAACTGAGCAACATATTTGTGCAGCAATCTACCAGTATGTTACACTCCAGCCTTAGAAATCACCAGGAATTATGTATACAAAGCACTGGATGATATTATACTTAGAAATCATAAGATCATGAGATCTTTTAAATGTACTTTTTTTTAATGTTTTTGCAGGTCATGTGTTTGGGGAATCATATTCATGCTCTCTTGCATGGTAGGCGAATGCTCTTCCATTTATCCACCTTAAGCACAACTGTGAGATCTTTGACTAGAGTACAACTAGAAGTTATGTCACTGTGCTACTGACATACTGATTTCAGTAGTCTAAGAGACATTGTCTCATTCATTCAGTTAATAACCCTCTTGGGATATTTGTCAATTTCTTTTTGGATGGTTCTTTTTTATCTCCAAAGGTTCAAATATGGATGGGAAGAGCCTTTTTCACTCTTGTCTTTTCTCTTTAGCCTCCTTGGTAAGGAGGAGTTGATGAGTCTATTTTGATTCCAGTGCTTGCAGACTAAAAGTGAAACAATTGTGGTCATTTAGGATCAATGGACTTGAGGGCAAGAATGTCCATATAAAGACAAGCTATGTCTTCATTGGGAAGAATTTGACTAAGCCATTTTACTTCTCATTGCTAAAGGAATTTTATCTTGTCCTCAAATAAATTATATAATCTTAATTTATTAGTAGCCATTTCTTTCCCTTTAATAATTATACCTTCATAATATACAGTGGTTAATTTTATTGAAGAGCAAATATAAACTGAGTATCTATGCAATTTTAGACATCAAGATATCTAGGATTTTGTCAAACATTACAAATGCAGCACTGAAGAATGCTGAAGATGAGTATGATCTCAGAAGGCTACAGACTAGTAAGGTGATGATAAAATTAAATTTTGTATTTGTGAATATATAATGGAAAAATAATACACAAAGTATTGGAAGAATGTAATTTTCTGAGAATAACTGTCTAATATCTTTAGTGGGCTTCTCACAGAACTCTTTAGAGGAGGTGGCAGGTGACTTGACTGTAGGGATAATTGCCCACAGAACAGCTAAGGAAAAGGAGGACCTGAGCAGAGTTTTAGAGGCAGCAACTACCTTGATGATGAGGAGGAATGGTTTTGGGAAGCAAATGAATGCTATGGCAGAAGGCCAAGCAGAAGAATGTGTATAAAAGTGTGAGGAATAATTAACATGAGGTTGAATTGGGGATCTGCAAGGGAAAAGAATGAATGTATATAAGCACAATAAAAGTCCAAGTGATATCAATCCAACATCTGACAGCTTTTTCTTCCTTCCTATTCTGAAGCATGGTCAATGTTCATCTATAACTAATGTATGTTGAGGAAAAATTGGTTCTGAAATTCATGAAAGAATAAATTTAAACAATAAAAATGTGCATGCTCTGCATGAGGGGTTGACGATTCTTTGCTAATTGTACACACCTGGAAAATAAGTCGAGGTTGTTAGATGTCAGCTGAAATAGTAGCAAGAGTTAGTTGGGAGCCCCTCGATACTGTGTCTGGATGAGTTTAGTTAGTTGTGTCAAATGGAAGGACCAATAGAAATGACTTGATTTTCAGTCTGAATTCTGCATGAGTTGAGTCTGAGTCTTCTGTGTCTTTGATTCTGCACATCTAATATTAAAACTTCTGTGGAAGTTACACACAGAATAAATGACAAATAATATACATTTCAAAATATTGTAATACTTTATTTTAAATACCATATTCCAGAAATATAAACATGTATTTTTCCCACTTAACTCCTTTGAAGTAAGTATGTACCTGACCCTCAATAGATTCTCACTGCTTTTTTTTATACTTTTTTTATTTTATAACATAATTTAATTTTACATATCAGCCATGGATTCCCTTGTTCTCCCCGCTCCCATCTCCTCTTTCCCCCAGCCCACCCCCCATTCCCATCTCCTCCAGGGCAAAGACTCCCCTGGGGATTCAGCTCAACCTGGTAGATTCAGTCCAGGCAGGTCCAGTCCCCTCCTCCCAGGATGAGCCAACTGTCCCTGTAAAAGCCCCAGGTTTCAAACAGCTAACTCATGCACTGAGTACAGGACCTGGTCTCACTGCCTGGATATTATTTTTGTTCTTTTGCCTTGAAACAGGATTGTTTCAATTGGGTCAATTCAGTTACTGCCAAGTGTACTACTCTGTGATACCATTTTATTGTACCTCAGAAATGCATACTTTTTTGTCAATTAAAAATAAAAATTGAGAAGGGTGTTGTTTCACTAATTTCTTTCTCAGCCCACTTATCATTTGTGTATAGGAGGGCTACTGAATTTTTTGAGTTTATTTTATATCCAACCACTTCAATGAAGGTATATGTTAACTGTAAGAGTAAACTATAATCAGGCTGGAAAAAACTAATTAATTAATAAATAAAAAAATAAAAGTTGAAAAACATTACATTTCCATGTGTATTTTCTGTATTTGGGTCTTTAAAGAAAATTAAGGTTTTAGTCTGAGACTAAATAAATCTTTCTATTCTTATATTGTCTCTGTTATATGTTTTGCTATAATACATATATGATGAGAAAAGCAACTTAGAGCATGTTTATGTATAAAATATTCATACTGATCCCATATACAGATATAATTATATGTAAACAAGGGTCATTGAAGTTTTCATCTACACTGTTAAAAAATGGAAAGTCCTAGAAGTAAACTTATATTACTTGAATGTCTGTTTCCACTCTTTTAATTTATTTGTAGTTTTATCTGTCTGTCTGTCTGTCTAGTAGAGTTTTAAACTTGTGGTCTGCTATTTATTACTGTTTTTCACTGACTAGCTAAGGCAAACATAAGCCCTGAGAAAAGTTGCTATCAGGAATGCCAGCCTCAATGCCCGCTAACGAGGCAGGTGAAGTTCTGATTTGGGGCCAGTGTCAAATGAAGGAGAGACACCTGTTGAAGCCAGCTGAGGAGAGACCAGAAACCTCCCAATGTCCCATAGTTGAAAATGTAAAATGTAAAATGCTTGTTCAAATCTCCCGTTGCAAAAGCAAAAAACTTGGTTCAAATCTCCCGGGGAAAAAACTTCATAAGTGACTTTTAGACCCGGAAAAGAACTATGTGAAATGGAGTCCATAAGCTAGCTTGCAACAAAGGACTGATATAAGAGAAATGCATTCTGGGAAATGTAGTTTTTCAGCTAAAGATGGCAATACTGTCCAAAAACTTTTCAGCTCAGAATGAAGCTTTTTCTCAAAGCAATGCTGGAAAGCTTAATCTTACCTCTTGAGAACCCAGATCAGACAAAAAGCTACCTATAAGAGCAAACAAGCCACTTTAAAATCCTTAAAACAAGGGAAAGCAGTTTATACATTGAACGTTGTCTTAGACATGAAGAAACTTATGTTGCAATTAAAGTTCTTTGCCTTTTGAATAAACTGCCTGCAATGAGTAATTCCTTTGCAAATCTAATAAGGAGACAAGGAAACAGGCATTCAAAAAGAAATGACTGCTTTATAGATGGGGAACAAACTTCAGAAAAATCTGTCTTTAAAAAAAAATAGTTGCTTCACCTGAAAGTTCCTTGTAAGAAATCAATGCTAAGTATCATAGCTGCTAATAACATCAGGAGTTAAAGCTAATGAAATGAAAATACTAAATCCTGAGAGTGCTTTTTCTCAGAGTAAGCTAATGAAGGATATGTTTCATGAAAGAACATCTATGTTCTTGACTCCTTTGACTAGTAACAGCTTTGGTGAAAATATTGGCACTAACAACAATCAAGTCAAAATGTTTCAACAAATTCAAGACACTATTCACAAAAGAAAGCTGCCATGCTTTGTGGGCCATATTAGTGCTCACTCCAATCTTCCTGTCCTTTAGCTGAGGTTAATGCAATGGCTGATAAGTTAACAAAGATAGTAGCATTATCCCAAGTGGAAATGGCTCAACAGTCACATGCTCTTCATCAAAATAGCAAAAGCTTAAGAAAGCAATTCAATTTTACCAAAGAAGCAGCTCGTCAAATAGTTAAATGATGTGGGATATGTCCAAAATATTTTCCTGTCCATCACTTAGGGGTAAACCCTTGAGGTCTTCTTCCCAATCATCTATGGCAAAAGGATGTTATGTATATTGCAGAATTTGGCAAATTAAGATATGTACATGTGACCATTGACACTTATTCAGGATTTTTAATGGCTAGTGCACAACCTGGGGAAGCTACAAAACATGCAATTATGCACTGCTTGAAGTGTTTTTTCGTATATGGTTATACCAAAAATTATTAAAACTGATAATGGTTCTAGATATAGTAGTAAGGCATTTCAACAATTTTGTACCCAATGGGAAATTGTACATAAAACAGGTATTCCTTATAATCCTCAGGGACAAGGTATTGTAGAAAGGGCTCATAGTAGTCTTAAAGTACAACTTCAAAAAATAAAAATAAAGGAAGAAATTTACCCTCAATCACCACACAATGCATTAAATCATGCTCTTTTTGTTCTGAACTTTTTGAATATGGATGTCCGTGAGCAGTCTACTGCAGATAGATTTTGGCACAGTGGCATCCAAGTGACTTTTGCTCAAGTGAAATGGAAAGATTCCTGCTCGGGATTATGGAAGGGTCCCGATCCTGTGTTAATATGGGGGCGAGGACATGTTTGTGTTTTTTCATAAGAGGAGAATGAAGCTTGGTGGTTACCGGAGCATCTGGTAAGGAGTGTGGAACTGAGGGAAGGGTCAGCTCCAATGACGTTCCTATAAAGGAACCAGAATGAAAGTGGCTCGATTAGTGTTTCTGGGGTTTTGTCACTGGTTAATGCAAACAGTGAGGAAATAGAGTTTGGAGCTGTGCCGCTTTTGGCTTTAGTAGCTCCTTTAGAAAAATACTTTATATCACCTAATAGCTGTGCAGTACTTTACGAAAAGCTTTACAGCAGCTAAATATGGTAATTTCACGCTCAGAGTGAAGTGAAGTTTTTCGGTAGAACAAACCAAAAGTACTGCTGTAATAGAAACGTTTGTCTGAATTGAAGCACTTAGGGGAGCTATTATGAATTTGGGTGAAGGGACAGCCTCTAGTTAAAAACCGTTTACCGCTGACAGTGCATCTCTAGAGAACTCGGCAGGTTTGGGGTATGGCTTTGTCCTAGAATGTTACAGTCCCCTAGCAACAAGTATCACAACTCTATAATGACAATACTCACTAAATCCCAGTGTTGTATAGCAAAGCTGACTATAAACTCTAAACTTTAGAAATGATGTACGTACTTCCTGTCTAGTTAAGAGAATCTAATAGAGATAGTGATAATTAAGAGTAAGAAGTAGAAAAAGATGAAAATAAGATATGTGAGTTTGTAGAAATTCTGTCTTGTTAGATCTCTGTGTTAAGAAATCTTTAGGTGTTTGCTAAGTTAAATATATGCTAATGATATCCCTATATAAGTTTGTAAAATAGATCTACAGAGTTCCTTTAAGAATATAAGCTTGTAAGAAGTATCTAAGGTAGTCTTAAGACATGTAGTAATAAGGGTGTAAGAAAGATACTGGTTGCAAATGTAAGTTTAAATAAGAAATAAGATAAGAAGTATATAAATAAGTAGATGTTAATATGTTATATGTGAGTTTGTAAAAATGTGTAAATGTTGAGTGTGAGTTTATGCTTAAGCACATGTTATATGTCAGTTTGTGAAAGTGTAAATATTGAATGTGAATCTATGCTTAATGTATATGGTAAAAGAATTTGAGACACAGAAGGTAGTGTCCTAGTAGACTGCAAAGCAGGCAGTCTGAATGGTTTCAAAAGCTCCAGAAGCCACTAAGAAGCTAAGAATGGTGGACGCACAAAACCAGCATAAGGCATCCGGAGCTGAAATCTGTGGAAAATCAACGCAACACAGAAAAACCTGAGCTAACATAAAAAATGGTACTGTTTAGAATACTACTGTAGATCCTGCCCCGGACTTCCCTTCTGGACAGAGATGAGTGTCCTGGCTCAGACAGGACCCCATCCCTGGGCACCAGTCACTCCAGGGAAGACCTACCCAACTTGCCCCGGGTTCTGGCCACCGGGCAGGTTCCCTTCTAGTCCCCTTCTCCGGGACCCCCGGCGGACCCTGCAATCTCCACGCCCTGCCCCCACGCCCATCCGCCCGAGACCCCAGCCACTTTCTGAGACTTAGAGGCCAGCCCCCAGCTCCCATCCTGCCCCGGACTTCCCTTCTGGACAGAGGTGAGTGCCCTGCCTCAGCCTGGACCCCATCCTTGGGCACCAGCCACTCCGGGGAAGACCTGCCCAACTTGCCCCCAGGTTCTAGCCACCGGGCAGGCTCCCTTCTAGCTCCACCGGGAACGATCCCCTTCTCCAAGACCCTCTGCAGACCCTGCAGTCTCCACGCCCTGCCCCCACGCCCATCCGCCCGAGACCTCAGCCACTTCCTGGGACTTGGAGGCCAGCCCCCAGCTCCCATCCTGCCCCGGACTTCCCTTCTGGACAGAGGTGAGTGCCCTAGCTCGGCCCGGACCCCATCCCTGGGCACCAGCCACTCCAGGGAAGACCTGCCCAACTTGGCCCCAGGTTCTGGCCACTGGGCAGGTTCCCTTCTAGCCCCATCCAGGAAGGATCCCCTTCTCCAAGACCTCCGGCAGACCCTGCAATCTCCACGCCCTGCCCATCCGCCCGAGACCCCAGTCACTTCCTGAGACTTAGAGGCCGGCCCCCAGCTCCCATCCTGCCCCGGACTTCCCTTCAGGACAGAGGTGAGTGTCCTGGCTCAGCCCGGACCCCATCCCTGGGCACCAGCCACTCCAGGGAAGACCTGCCCAACTTGCCCCCGGGTTCTGGCCACCGGGCAGGTTCCCTTCTAGCCCCGCCGGGAAGGACCCCCTTTCTCCGAGACCCCCTGCAGACCCTGCAATCTCCACGCCCTGCCCCCACGCCCATCCGCCCGAGACCCAAGCCTCTTCCTGAGACTTAGAGGCCGGCCCCCAGCTCCCATCCTGCCCCGGACTTCCCTCCTGGACAGAGGTGAGTGCCCTGCCTCAGCCCAGACCCCATCCCTGGGCACCAGCCACTCCAGGGAAGACCTGCCCAACTTGCCCCCAGGTTCTAGCCACCGGGCAGGTTCCCTTCTAGCCCCACCGGGAAGGACCCCCTTTCTCCGAGACCCTCTGCAGACCCTGCAGTCTCCACGCCCTGCCCCCACACCCATCCGCCGGAGCCCCAAGCCTCTTCCTGAGACTTAGAGGCCGGCCCCCCAGCTCCCATTCTGCCCCGGGGACTTCCCTTCTGGACAGAGAGAGACCAGAGAGAGAGAGAGACAAGAACTCCCATCCTGCCCCGGACTTCCCTTCTGGATAAGAGTGCCTATCCTGCCCCGGACTTCCCTTCTGGACAAGAGCTCCCATCCTGCCCCGGAGTTCCCATTTGGACAAGAGAGCTCCCATCTGGACAAGAGAGAGAGGCTTCCTGAATCTGTCAGCTCTGTCTGAACCAAGTGTGCTGATAAGACCAAGAACGAACCACAAGGAGATGGGCAGACGTCAAGGCAGAAATACATACAACAAAATGAAGAGCAATACAGCATCACCAGAACCTAGCCCTCCTCCAACATCTAGACCTGAACATCAAAAATTGGAAGAAAACAGCCTTATGAATGACATCATGAAGAAGGTAGAGGCTTATGTAGAGGAAAAGACAAAAAAATGGGATGAACGCTGTAAACAACTAGAGGAAAGGGCAGACAAATTAGAAGAAAACAGTAAAGTCCTGGAAGAAAACAATAAGGTACTGAAAGAAAATCAAGAAAAAGCAATGAAACAAATGAAGGAAACAGTCCAAGACCTGAAAAGGGAAATAGAATACTACTGTACCTAGAAAGGTCTCTGTCCATGAGAACAAAAGTTGCAGAGACGCTTGTTTGAACTAAAATTGTTAACTGCAAAAAGTTTTGGTTGTAAAACGTTTCTTCATATTTGGAAGTGAAAGCCTGATACCAGAATTTACTTTTTTTGAACTTTTTGAACTTAAAATAATGAGATAAAACTACAAAAAGACTTTTGTTATGGATTTCTTCATATTTGGAAAGCTAGTACCAGAATTTATCATTTGAATTTTGGGACTTAATGAAATGAACAATAGATTTCATTGCAATGGGACAATTTTGAGTTTACTTATAGTAATGACCTGGGAACTGTTTTCTGGAATTATTTGTGTTAAAAATGGAACTGTTTAAATGAAGAAATTTATTGTTTCTACCTTGATTCAAGATGCAGTTTTGTGTATGCATATATGCTGGTTATTCATGAATTGTTCTGTGTTAAAAAATGCAATTGTTTTGTGGAACTGTTTATGTAAAAATGGAATTACTTATGGAACTGGTTTTGTGTTACAAATGGAACTGTTTAAACAGAAAAGTTTGGGTTTTCTAACTATGCTTGAGATTTTGCTTAAAAAATTATAAAGAAAAGGAAGAGTTAATATTCCTTAGTTTATTTAATTTAAAAAATTGTTTGTGTGGATTAATGTCATGTTAGTAAGAAATGCAAATGGGGTAGACTAAGACTACTTTTAAAGTGTAAAGAGTTTTATTAAGAAACTGCTTTTGGATGTTTTGCTAAAAGTTTTCAAAGTGTTAATGGTTAGATTGAGAATACTGCATTTCAATATGGGCTTATAGGAATTGTGTAAGTTTGGGTTCCTCTGCCCCGCCTGCAGGGCTTCAACGGGTTCTCAACCACCCTAGGGACGGAATGATAGAGACAGGAGATACAAGGAAATACACTAAGTCTAGATTCTGATCAAGGTGCAACTTTATTTTTCTCCAAGAGGGTTTATATAGTGCCTGCAGGGTGGGGGGAGCAAGAAGCTGTCATCTGCATAAGGTGGGGCAAGCTATCAGGATGTTTGTATAGGATGTTTACAGGGTGAAAGGGTCAAGGGCTCTGCCTCAATGTCCTGTTGCTAGGCAACCTGACTGTAAGATGTTCTAGTTGCCTGTCCTTAGAGATTCTGTCCTTGTCCCTGACATTCCTCTAACTAGGTTGGAGATTGTTTTAAAAAATTATAAAGAAAAGGAGGAGTTATGAGTGAATTAAGGTTGAATGTATGTTTGCAGAAATTATGTTTAACCTGATATTAATGCACCCTTGTTTTGTGAAGTTAAGGAAATATTTAAGTTTGATGTGAATACATCAGAAGTTTTTCCTATGTTCTGTTAGCAAGAAAATTCAAATGATTCTATTAAGAGTTAAAGTTGTAAGACTGAGAAAATTGTTAACTATATATAGCACCATATATGTTAATTCAAATGGTTCTGTTAAGAGTTTGCTTTGAGTTGTAAGATTGGGAGAATTGTGACTATGTACAGCAATATTTATGTTAACCTGTTAGTGGTAATGATGAAGTTAAGGGATTCTTTAAATTTGCGATTGCATTAAGTTTTTGTTTTAGAAAGGGCTTGAGGCAACTAAGACTGCTGTAGTCACCTTGGACCTAATTCAAAAAAGAAATGCCATCTTTATCATCCTCTACTCCCATACTGGGAGGTATAACAGCTATGGAGATTGCTCCAAGCTATTAATGAGTTATTTTTTATATATTTAGAAAGGGAGACCTGTGGGAGCCTGTTTTCTGGTTCTTCGTGGCTTTACCCAGCAGGTCCGCATAGAGGATGATTAGGGCCATGGGCCTGAGTGCAGGTGTCTGAAATGGTCTGCACTTGCCTGTGCTGGGGGGGGAGGTCTTTTGCTCCACCCCTTGGCATCTCTATAAATACCCTGGGGCGGAGACAGGGCCCATTGGAATAGGTCCCAGGCCCTCTTGAGGCTATCCTTTATTTTCTATCTGTTTATCTCTGCAATATAAATCCTATCTAATATTTCTTGCTGCTCACACTCAAGAGAACTCTGGGGAACTGTGGGGTTGGTGGGTAAATGCCCCCACAATTGGTACAAGTCTTGTGGGAGAAAACGTTGAGGTTTTTTTTTTTTTTTTTGGATTTTAGACTTGCCCCACAGACAGAACTCATTCCTAGTGTAATTCATGGGGCAAACTACCAGAGACTAGATAGGTTATAGGTTCTAGGGAAGTGCTGTTTTTCTATTTGGATATAGAATTAAACTGACTTCTAATAAATTTCTATTATATATGTACCCATAGATTAGTGCATCTCCACCTTCATCAGAAATACTTCTTTCAGCAATAGATAGTGATTAACACAGACATTCATAACTTGGAAATAGGCAGAGAATAAGAGTCTGGGAGTGCTGAATCCTAAATGGGACCTCCACATCATACCCCTTCTCCCAAGCCTAAGTGGTCATAAGTGAATTAGGGGTGGGAAGATTGTAAAGCCCAGAGGTGATAGATAACTTCACTGAAGCAATGTTTTCAAGACTCAGTATGTTCCCTGCTCAAATAAACTCACAGTGGCTGCAACAGTATGCATAAGACCTGTGTAAAATCAAATATGACAAAATACAGACATTGAGGGGGGATAGGATCATGAAGTTCCACCTCAACTATAGTCAACTGGGTGGCTACTGGGAGAAATATAGTCAGTTTTAAGTATGTGGCCCCAGAGAGGTTACTTATACTCATATAGATATCCCTACATTTATATACATAATGACACTGCTGACTGAACTCAGTAAGTTTAAAAAAGTAAGGGAAAAAAAAGATCAAGTTTTGTGAGTATAGTGGTAGGATGTTGGGGGAGGAATTTCAAAAGAAGGATTCAGGAGTAAATTTGATGAAAACATATTATATATATGGATGAAATTTCCAAATAATAAATAAAAAACAAAATTAAATACCTCCAATGAGCCAATGTCATTACTATTGAACTAGTCCCTAAGTACAATGGCAATAAAGCATGATCTCTTGGGGAAAATACCTGGGAAACAAACTATTCAATTTTTAATGAGGTTCCTAAGATTATAGTCTCATAAAACCCTCTTGAGTCTTAATCAGTTGGCTCTTTAGACATCAGTGGATGCTATTTAACAACCTCCTGAAGAGAGAACAACCTTGGAAAAGTCACCATTGGAAATAATGATCTACAATCATGGCTTTTCTTAATCTCCCGAAATGATGGCTCTGACTTTGTGGTCCAAAATTAATTTCCCTCATCACTGGAAAGGCACATGTAGTAACAACAGAAAAGAATATATATTTGGGGCTATGAACCTTTACTGGGTCACATGCTCATCTGTGAGAGTAGAAAAGTGTCTGTGAGGTCACTTAGGAGTTCCTCATGCACAAGGGTAAGTATTGAACAGGATGCATGCTTGTTTTTCTTTCTCTAAACCATGTTGAGTTTTTGATGTGCCTTGTGTCTTCCTTTTTGAGATTATCATTGAACGTTAAGTGGGATGTGGTTTTCATGATAGCAGAAGAACAGAGATGTTGCAGAACCAAAAATGGTCACTGGTTCCCTGAATATTATTCCTAAGGAAATGGCCTTTCATTTGTTTATTTCTGTACATGAACTTCCATAAAATGTAGAAAACAAAATCACAGAGAAGTGTGAACATGACTTTATTATTCAATTTTGTTCTTAGTCCAATTTTAATGGGGTAGTTGGGGTAGGGCAGGGATTTTATTTTAATGTTATGATTTTTACTGTTCTCACAGATATGACCTAGAGAAGAATGGCCTCAGAAAATGGCTCTTCCGTGAAGGAGTTCATCCTCCTGGGCTTGACACAGCAGCCAGTGCTCGAGCTGCCTCTCTTCTTCCTCTTTTTGGGAATCTATGTGGTCTCCATGGTGGGGAACCTGGGCTTGATGGTTCTGATTGTTTTGAACCCTCACCTGCACACTCCCATGTACTATTTTCTCTTCAACCTTGCCTTCATTGATTCCTGCTGCTCCTCTGTCATAAACCCCCAAATCCTGGTGAGTTTTATGAAGCAGAACATCATCTCTCATGCTGAGTGCATGTCACAACTCTTTTTCTTCTGCTTCTTCGTTATTGATGAATGCTACATTTTGACAGCCATGGCCTATGACAGATATGCTGCTATCTGTAAGCCCCTGCTTTACCAGGTGACCATGTCCCATCAGACCTGCCATTTGATGCTTGTGGGTGTGTATGTGATGGGGTTTGCAGGAGCCATGGCCCATACTGGTAGCATACTAAGTCTGACCTTCTGTGATGGCAACATCATCAATCACTATGTGTGTGACATAGTTCCTCTCCGGAAGCTCTCTTGTACAAATACTGCCACCAATGAGCTGGTGGTTTTCATTGTTGTTAGTATCAATGTAATAGTGCCCACCCTGACTATATTTATTTCTTACACCTTGATACTCTTCAACATCCTTGGCATCCATTCTGCAGAGGGTAGGTCAAAAGCCTTCAATACCTGTGGCTCCCATGTAATAGCTGTTTCTCTTTTCTTTGGAGCCTCATCGTTCATGTATCTTAAGCCTACTAGTTCATCTGTGGATGATGATAAAGTAGCTACCATTTTTTATACCATTATGGGCTCAATGCTGAATCCTCTCATCTACAGTTTAAGGAATAAGGATGTTCACATTGCACTGAGAAAAACTTTGAAGAAAAGGATATTTATCTAAGTAGAATCTGTATTTGTTCTGTAAGTAAATCTTAGGACATGTGAAGCATAGGACTGGAGGAGTTGCTAATTTGTAGAGCATTTGTTTATATGTGTGAGGTCCTGGATTTGACCCACTGTCTTCAAAAACCTGAAAGACAGTAACAACTAAAATAACATCAAAATCCTAAAAATAAAACATAACAAAAAATAGAAAAACAAAAACCAGTGGTGAGGATAGTGTGGAATTAAAACTACTTAACATTTGCAAAATTAATTTAATTATCAAAGAAAATTCAAAACTAAAGACAGTGAAGGGTAGGGAGCATAGTTTATTCCATAATTTTCCAAAATCATATGTATCTTTTTTCAGTTTTGAAAACTGAACAACATATTTGTGCAGCAATCTACCGGTATGATATACTCCAGCCTTAGAAATCACCAGGAATTAAATATACAAGGCACTGAATGATATTATACTCAGAAATCATAAGATCATGAGATCTTTTAAATGTACATTGTTTATGTTTTTGCAGGTCGTGTGTTTGGAGTATCATATTCATGCTCTCTTGCATGCTAGGTTAATGTTCTTCCATTTATCCACCTTAAGTACAACTGTGAGATCTTTGACTAGGGTATGTCACTGTACTACTGACATACTGATTTCAGTAGTCTTAGAGACACTGTCTCATTCCTTCAGTTAATAACCCTCTGGGGATATTTGTAGATTTCTTTTTGGATGGTTCTTTTTTATCTCCAAAGGTTCAAATATGGATGGGAAGAGCCTTTTTCACTCTTGTCTTTTCTCTTTAGCTTCTTTGGTAAGGAGGAGTTGATGAGTCTATTTTGATTCCAGTGCTTGCAGACTAAAAGTGAAACAATTGTGGTCATTTAGGATCAATGGACTTGAGGGCAAGAATGTCCATATAAAGACATGCTATGTCTTCTTTGGGAAGGATTTGACTAAGCCATTTTACTTCTCATTGCTAAAGGAATTTTATCTTGTCCTCAAATAAATTATATAATCTTAATTTATTAGTAGTCATTTCTTTCCCTTTAATAATTTTACTTTCATAATATACAGTGGTTAATTTTATTGAAGAGTAAATATAAACTGAGTATCTATGCAATTTTAGACATCAAGATATCTAGGATTTTGTCAAACATTACAAATGCAGCACTGAAGAATGCTGAAGATGAGTATGATCTCAGAAGGCTACAGACTAGTAAGGTGATGATAAAATTAAATTTTGTATTTGTGAATATATAATGGAAAAATAATACACAAAGTATTGGAAGAATGTAATTTTCTGAGAATAACTGTCTAATATCTTTAGTGGGCTTCTCACAGAACTCTTTAGAGGAGGTGGCAGGTGACTTGACTGTAGGGATAGTTGCTCACAGAACAGCTAAGGAAAGGGAGGACCTAAGCAGAGTTTTAGAGGCAGCAAGTACCTTGATGATGAGGAGGAATGGTTTTGGGAAGCAAATGAATGCTATGGCAGAAGGCCAAGCAGAAGAATGTGTATAAAAGTGTGAGGAATAATTAACATGAGGTTGAATTGGGGATTTGCAAGGGAAAAGAATGGATGTATATGAGCACAATAAAAGTCCAAGTGATATCAATCCAACATCTGACAGCTTTTTCTTCCTTCTTCTCTATTCTGAAGCATGGTCAATGTTCATCTATAACTAATGTATGTTGAGGAAAAATTGGTTCTGAAATTCATGAAAGAATAAATTTAAACAATAAAAATTTGCATGCTCTGCATGAGGGGTGATGATCCTTTGCTAATTGTATACACCTGGAAAATAAGTCAAGGTTGCTAGATGTCAGCTGAAAGAGTAGCAAGAGTTAGTTGGGAGCCCCTCGATACTGTGTCTGGATGAGTTTAGTTAGCTGTGTCAATGCAAGGACCAACAGAAATGACTCGATTTTCAGTCTGAATTCTGCATGAATTGAGTCTCAGTCTTCTATGTCTTTGATTCTGCACATCTAATATTAAAACTTCTGTGGAAGTTACACACAAAATAAATGACAAATAATGATATTCATTTAAAAATATTGTAATACTTTATTTTTTATTTTTTTATTTTTTTTTTTTGGTTTTTCGAGACAGGGTTTCTCTGTGTAGCTTTGTGCCTTTCCGGGATCTCGCTCTGTAGACCAGGCTGGCCTCGAACTCACAGAGATCCGCCTGGCTCTGCCTCCCGAGTGCTGGGATTAAAGGCGTGCGCCACCACCGCCCGGCGGATAATACTTTATTTTAAATACCATATTCCAGAAACATAAACATGTATTTTTTTCCACTTAACGTCTTTGAAGTAAGTATGTACCTGATCCTCAATAGCTTCTCACTGCTTATTTTTGTTCTTTTGCCTTGAGACAGGATTGTGTGGTGCATCTCAGTATAGTCTTGAATTTATCATCCTCTTGTCTTTGTTTCTTGAGGACTGAGATAACAGGCATGTGCCACTCCTTTTGGCCTAACAAGTTCTGAGCATTGATGGTGCTCTGCTGGCAGTTCCAACACAGCTGCCATTGCTAGTAACAGGGTAACGACCTGATGATAGATATCGATATCACTGTCACTGCAGTTGAGTTGGGGGAGAATTTGTGTTAATACAGAGTTGGTGTTAACTTGGGGTAATTAAAGATTCATATATATCCATGAAAAATGTATTTATTGTTACATTTGTAAGATCAATTAAAACTATAATATGAAAGCAACTATAATTTGTTACATACAACACATATGAATTAGCATATGGAGAAAAGAACCAAGAGCATACTGAAACATCGTTAAGGAAATGTTGTTTTGTACTACTAGGAATGGATGTAGTAACTTCCCATGCCAGACAAGCACCAATACTCATGAATATACAACCAATTTGAAGGGATTTTATTAGAGAAATAGCATCATTTTATATACTTACTTTTTATTCATTTAATACAAAGCAATAGTACCTCAGAAATCAAGATAACCACAAGTCATAGAAGCTAGGTCATTATATATGAGACTCATTCACAAAATGTGGTATATATTAAAATGCCTTAATTCTGAAGTCAGGATAAATTGTTGAGTCGACTGTAAATAGGAGTGTATATGTACACATATCAGGATCCTTCTAATAAGAAAAAAAGTAGAAACCCCAAGCAGTATGTGATTTCGTGTCAGTGTGGGTTGACAGCCTCCTCTTCTCTCTTAGTGATGTGAATCACAACATCAGGTCTTACTAATTTGAGATTGCTGTGTCAGTGCAGTTTCATACTGTCTTCACTGTCTTTGTAGAATAGTGGTTATTAGGCAGATTTGCACCTACATGAAGTTTTGTTGGTGTCTCATTTCCCAGGAGAGTGGACTGTAACAGTACTAGTTTCTTAATGATGTGATTAGTTTAAAACTCATTTAATTTAATTTGCAATAATGTTAAGGTTGGCCCTAAACCAATCTGACTAGTGTCCTTAAGAGAAAAGAAATGCGGACACTTAAACATCAAGAAAGGATGTACACATAGGAAGGACCTGGTGACAGCACAGCAAAAGCATAGTCATCTGTCAACCAAACAGAGAAGCCTCAGAAAACACATAACCCACACTTGATGGAGGACTTTCAGCCCCCAGAGCTGCAAGAAAATGATCTCCTCTTGTTTAAGCCCTTCTGTCTAGTGCACATTCCTGAAAATTTTTTTTTTCACACACTTAAGCAAGTGACACAGTGGTAGAAATACAATTTTAAGCTTTGTGTGCCAGGTATTAAACATGGACTTTACACAGACACAGAAGTGCTTTATCATAGTGCTATAAATAGCCATTCCTCTTTTTACTTTTGAATTTGGAACAAGGTCTCACTGGGTTACTCATGATGACCTTGAACCCTTCCTGGAGTCCAGACATGTCTTGAAATCAGCATCCAGATTTGTTAGGATTATAGGTATGTATCACCAGGCCCAGCTACTTTATAGTTTAAGGAGCCTATAGTGAGACAAACAGAACAATGGAACAAACACACAAAAAACTCTGCCAGTTGTGATGCACATACTTTATTAGTTACTGTAATCCCACACAGAGGAGTCTGAGGCAGAAAGCTGAACAGTTCAAGGCTTTCCTAAACCACAAAGTGAGTTCCAAGTCAGCATGTGCTCTATAAGCAGACTGTGTCTTTCAAATCAAACCAACCAACCAACCAACCAACTCACCAACCCACCAACCAACCAAACAACCAAACAACCTATAAACTGAACAACCAATACAGCAAGCAACTAGATGAAACAAAAATAACAAAAAAGCCACTAAAAAAAGAGCAAGAGTAAACATGAAATACAAGCCTTTAAACTTTGGAAAGATGGCATTTTATGTAAAGAAATATAATTTTAAGTTGATGAATAATAATTGCACATATTTGAGTGGCAATGTCTTCTAAAGTGAATTGTATTGAGGGACTGTGACTGTGAGAACAAGGAAGATAGTCATTAGGTTGAGAACACAAATCTAAGCTCCCAGAGAAAGAAAAGACTTTCCAAAATGGCATCTCAACACTGAGTTCTTACAGATGAAGAAGAGAATAAGAGGAAGGAGGAAGAGGAAGAGGAGGAGGAGGAAGGAGAAGAAGAAAGAAAAGAAGAAGGAGGAGTAGGGAAAGGAGGAGGAGGAGGAAGAAGAAGATGATGACTAATCTCTCTTTCTGAGAAATCACTATTGTTCACTGGATCAAGGTCCATCTATAGAGACTATTGAAAAAGGAGCCAAGTGAGTTATTGAAGTGAAAAAATTACTGATAGAGTCTACCAATCAAGATGGTGGCTCGTGTCCAGAGATGACTATCTTAACTCAGTATTAATTTAGTTCCTTTTGACTTTGGCAAGGGTTACACAAGCATTGATATTAGGAAAGTTCTGGTGACTCGAGCCTTGTAGTCAGTGCCTCAAAGTTGTAAAACCTGGTTGCTGTCAATCTGTGGGTCCTGATGCCTCTGTAAACCTGGAAGCTATGTTAGTCACACAATGTATATTTAGCCTTGAGAGAGATTAGAGAGATGAGGAATTTTTGGCACATCTCAATCTCCTACTGTCTTTCTCTGAATGTCTAGCATGTCTGTGTAACAAAGTTTAACAGAAGCAATCTGACCCAAAGGTAAGAGAATAAAGGATACAGGTACAGTGTGAAGGTGGAGATGTCAAGCTTAGGATCTGTTTTGTCACCCTAGAACAAGCTGCAGGCTCAACTGAAGGGTCCATGCTTTCAGCAAAAGTCTATGTTAAGGCACTCAGGCAACCAACACCATCATAACCCACAAATCAGCATGGTATTTACAGGAAATCAAAGTGAGGGGAGACATCTTACATTGTTCATCAACATGGTCCAAGATCAGTGATTTTCAAGGTAGCTGAACATAAGAGAAGCTATAGGCAGGCTTTAGTTAGATTTCAAAAGCATGTAAAAATTCAGTTCATTAAATCATCAGGAAATTCTGAAAATGTTCACATCTGTCCACTTGGGGACATTCTGAGCTATTATTTTTAAACAATCTAGGCAATAGGACAAGTCTTGGAAGTTAAGTGATGACTGATCTCAATGCAAAAACTTGTGTTACCTCAAAGAGATCATTTATTCTGAATTGACTTCAACTCAGAGACAAGGATTTAGCTTGCTATGTATACTGGAGGCTTTTATAGTAACCAAACAAAAGAAAGTCACAAATCAATGCACCTTTCAAATACTAGCAGGTCACCAGGAAGGAGATTGGAGAAGTGGAAACATCTTTGTTATAGTCCTCAGATGCTGTCTGCTGACATTTTTAGCATTTGAATTGGTAGAAACTGGTGGCTAGTTAATGCATTCCACAAGGATTTTGCCTGATAGTTACAAGGCTGGGAGGGTAGGATGAAGGAGGGGTGAGTGAGGGATAGCTATCACTCAATTGTAAATGGGACATCTACACAACACTCCCTCACCCCAAGGTACAGGCATCTTCTTGGAAGATAGGGCAGAAGAATTGTAAGAGCCAGAGGCAGTGCTCATTGGCAGGGAAACAGCCTCCTGTGGATATGACAATGAAATACAGCGGGGAGCTCCTCCAATTGCCTGTGTCCCAGTGCACAGATTTGATTTTAATCTGTTGAATGCTATGAAATAATTATTAGTTAGAATAATTACATCTAAATACATTTTACCGAAATAATTATTTTTTCTCACTGTTTCTGTTAAAAAGCTAAAGTACAGCTTTTCTTCATAGTTCTTTAATAAGAGCACTTGGTTATTTAAATATAGAATAAAAATGTGAAACTGCATAGTAAATAAATAATGTAAAGTGCATATACTTGTCCTAGAAATAATACAGTATCTAAATTCTAATTGCCCATTACTAATTCCCTGAATTATATTTCCTCTGTATAAAAACTACAGAGTGGTCCTATCACCTGTATTCAAGGGAGTGCATAATTTTCAGTGAGATTTTCATAACAACTCTCATGAATTAGGATGTAAACTCAGTGTTTTAAGTTAGGGTTTCTATTGCTGTGAAGAGACACCAGGATCACGGCAACTCTTACAGAGGAAAAACATTTAATTGAGGTGTCTTACACTTTTAGAGGTGGGACATGGTGGTGTACAGGAAGACATGGTGCTACATAAGTAGTCAAATGTCCTACATCTTTTTGAAGGCAACAGGAAGTGGTCTGTCTCACTGGTAGTACTTTGAGCAAAAGAGAACTCAAAGCCTACCCCACAGTGACACACTTCCTCCAAGGAGGCCACACCTACTTTATCAAAGCCAACTTCCTAATAGTGGCATTCCCTTTGAGTGCTGTTTTCTTTAAGCCACCACATTCCATTCCTTTGCCCACAAAAGCTTGAAGGCATATCATCATGCAAAAATGCATTCGGTCCAACTTCAAAAGTCCCCATAGTCTATAGCCTTCTTAAACTTACTTAAAAGTATAAAGTTCAAAGTCTCTTCTGATATTATTGCAACCTCTTAACCCTAATACCTGTAAAATCAAATAAAACAGCAGATCACAATCTTCCAACATATAATGGCACAGGATATACATTACCATTCCAAAAGGTAGAGAAGTGAACATAGTGAGCCCAAACAAGACTGAAAACAGCTGGGCAAACTGCAAACTTTGATGATATTCACCCGATTCCTCCTGAGCATGGTTGACTTAACAGGGATTATATACTTAATGAAAAATGACTCTCTCCCCACTTGGAACTATCAACTCTCAATAGTTCCTCAGTAGGGGTATGGGTTCATGAGCCCCTCTTATCTCCATAGTTCATGTTCCTACATCACCTAATAGTGCTACAAGGCTAGGGAGAGTCAGTTTTCTTCAGGGAAGCCCATGCATCAGTGGATGGCTCTACAACCCCGATGACACAACAGCACTGACTTGACTCAGTGGGTTATGAGAAGAGGACAGAAATTTGAGAGGAGGATGTGGCAGACAGGCTGTACGAGGAGCTGGAGAAGGAATGGGAGTTGATATAACCAAAACACACTGAATACACATATGAAGTTCTCAGAGAATGTGTGGAGGGACAGCTAACGCTAAAGGCTTTTTGAAAAGCCACAAGAAAACTTTCTACTGTAGAAGAGTCCTAATACGTATGAATGGAATTTAAATGAAGTCACCATATAATGAGGGAGACAGTACCTCAATTAGCCATTTTATGCCACCAACTAAAACTTCCAGTCCCAGAATGGGTTACATTGTGTTAACTTGTTGACCAATAGGGTCCTATAGACAGGTCTCTCAGACCTCACAGGCCATTGAGAAAGAAATTGTTGGTTTTTCCCAAGAACCTGACAAGGCCTTATTGCTGATACTGCTTATGTCCATTGAACATGGAGAAATCCAGCTGGTACCCAGCTAGAACATTCATAGTACTGGAAGTCACTTAGTATGTTGCTGGTGAAGAGAAATAAATAAAAAAAATCAAAAGAAAAGTAACCAACAAAAACGTTTGTAACATTGTATAGAACATATTTAATGAATCACAAAGTCTTGATCACGTTGGGACCCGCAAGGAATCTTTGTCCTGTGGGGATCATTTCAAGTTTGCCCTAAGGTATTTTGGTTCCTCAGTAATTTTAGAGAGTGAGAAATAATTGAGGTTCACGTTTGTAGTTACTGTATTTCTTTCATCCTAAACAGAAAAACATCTGTAATTGGGGTATTTCATTTTTTAAAAAACTGTCTGCTCTATTATTTCATTTATTCATAGATTTCAGCAGTCTTGTGTTTGTTATTTAGAGAAATGATCCTTGATTCTTCTCATGTTCTGACATTTGTTTCTGAATTCATTCAGTCTTCTTGGTACATTGTCCTACTTCAGACTTGTACTTTCATGTCCAGTTCAAGGTTCAATGTAAAAATTTGGCCAGAATTTCACTCTAACTTCTGCTTGTGACAGCTCTACAATTCAGTCAGCCCTTAGTCTAGTGTCTTGGCAAATTTTGTCCCTTTTGTTTTACTGTATCCCTTTTACTAGAAGACTTGCTTCATCCTCCCTTGCAGTGTCTCTTTTATATTTTTCATTTATCAGAACTTCTCATAGTGTTGCTCTTACTTCAGGGACCTTCCTTTTCCTTCCCTCCTCTCTTCCTCTTCATTTCTGCTTTCGTATCCTTCCTCCTCACCCCCTGTCTCTCACAGTCTCTCCTCTTCCCACTGCTGTAATTGCCTCTGCACCTCGTGCTACTTCCCTCTCTCTAGTGCTGGTCATTTCCCCAGTGTGTTCTCAGGCCATTTTAATCTGAGTCCTCTAATGTTTCAGTTTGTGCCACAAAAGAATAAAACCTTTTAATGGCTCCCAATGCCATTTCAAAAGGAACAGGACCTAGATTTTGGCAGTTCAGACCTTATTATTGTGCACTTTTACAAATGTTCCTCTTATCTCTGTCTATGCAACTATTGTGTGGAAAAAGACATGGGGTACTCTCAGTATTATTCAGAAAAGCAGGGTGATATTCATGGATGAGAACTATGACTTTTTAATTTTCTTTTTTCTTGTCTTAGTAACTCCAATCTGGAATTACCTTTGATGGCCTCTGGGTGTTGTCTGTGGCTGTACATTCTTTAAGGATATCATTGCTCTCCACCTTCTTGTCTATAATTAAGAGCACTGACACCTTAAACTTCTTTGTGAGCAATATCCTGTGTATACATTCTTAGAGAACTGGAAAGGATGATCATTTATTCATGCTTCTATACATTTTTATAGGACACCCCCAGCCTATGTCAGGTTTAATTGTTTTAAGTGCATCAGAAGTAGCTGTGAGTAAAACAGATAAAATTCCTTTGACATCACAGTCTTTGATGAAGAAGTATGTGTGATACGTACGAAAGAAGATATTATCAACAAATACATAGGATTTTGTCTACTGATGGAAAGTATAGTAAACCCATTGTTTATTGGACAGGTTTTCTATTTGGAAAGTGCCCAAGTTAACAGGAAAAAAATGTGGGTAAATCTGGAGCACAGGTGGGATGAAGGAAGACTGGAGAATAACGGAGCAGGAGGATTGAGTTAGACAGGATATGGGAGGGCAATATAGACTGAGGAGTTTGAGGAGAGATTACTAACATTAAGGTTTGAGAAAGACATGTGTATTCTTACTACTGTATAAGCTTCTTAATATATATTCATGGATGAAAAGGAATTAATGGAGTTACCCTAACATTTGAAGACAGTGTTTCTAATAGACACCATGGTCTATCAAAGAAAAACTGAGATTTAGGAATGGGCTACATTTTTTGGCAATGTATGCCAGTTATGTTCCATAGAACACCTCAATATTACAGGCTATTGCCACTGCTCTTGATTATGCCCCTTACTTGAGGGTGAGATGCGATTCCTTAAGATACCATATATTCAAGATAACATGGAGAAATAAAGCTTATATTTGCCTAGAAGCTTCATCCCAATTGTCTAGCTTCTGTATTGCTTAAAGTCTAGGCAGGCTATCATAGGGGAATAGTAATAATCAATTATACATAGCTGTGATTTTGAGAGATACAATAATTGCTGAACTGGCAGAATACACACTCTGGTGCTATACTGGTACAAGTGTTGTGGGAGTAACCAACCAGTTTCTTTTTGGACTTCAGACGTGCCTCACAGGCAGAACTCATTCTTAGAAAATTTGTGGGGTAAACTACTTCAGACTAGATAGGTCCTAGGTTCTAGGGAAGTCCTGTTTTTATGTATTTCTACTGTGGATAAAGAACTAAACTGACTTGTAATAAATTTCTATTATACATGTACCCATAGATTTTAGTGCATCTCTAAACCTTTATCAGAAAGGCTTCTTTTGGCAGTAGATAGTGATTAAAACAGACATTCATAACTTGGAAATAGGCAGAGAATAAGAGTCTGGGAGTGCTGAATCCTAAATGGGACCTCCACATCATACCCCTTCTCCCAAGCCTAAGTGGTCATAAGTGAATTAGGGGTGGAAAAATTGTAAAGCCCAGAGGTGATAGATAACTTCACTGAAGCAATGTTTTCAAGACTCAACATGTTCCCTGCTCAAATAAACTCACAGTGGTTGCAACAGTATGCATAAGACCTGTGTAAAATCAAACTTGACAAAATACAGACATTGAAGGAGGCTATGATCATGAAGTTCCACCTCAGCTATTGTCAGTTGGTTGGCTACTAGGGGAAACATAGCCAGTTTTAAGTACTTATACTCACATAGATATCCCTACATTTATATGCCCACTTTCACTGCTGACTGAACTCAATAGGTTAAAAAAAATAAGGAAAAAAAAGATGAAGTAGTATGAGGATAGTGATAGGAGGTTGGGGGAGGAATTTCAGAAGGATGCAGGGGTAAATTTGATGAAAATACATTGTATATTTGAACAAAATTTCCAAACAATAAATACAAAACAAAATTGTATACCTTCAATAAGCCAATGTCGCTACTATTGAACTAATCCCTTAGTACCATGGCAATAAAGTGTGACCTCTTGGGGAAAATTCCTGGGAAACATAAACTTTTCAACTTTTAATGAGGTTCCTAAATTACAGTCTCATAAATCTCTCTTGAGTCTTAATTAGTTGGCTTTTTAGACATCAGTAGATGGTATTTAACAACCTCTGTGATAGAGGACAGCCTTAGAAAAGTCACCACCGGAAATAATGATCTACAATCATGACTTTTCATGATCTCAAGAAGTGATAGCTCTGACTTTGCCAGTAGAAAATTAGTTTCCCTCATTACCAGAAAGGCAAATGTAGTAACAACAGAAAAGAACATATACATATGCAAAAACATACATACATACACATGTGTATGTATATATATGTATATATACATATGTTTTGGTCTATGGACCTTCAATGCCACATGGTACTTGCCCATCTGTGAGAGTAGGGAAGTGTCAGTGAGGTCACTTAGGAGTTCCCCATGCACAAGGGTAAGTATTTAATAGGATGCATGCTTGTTTTACTTTCTCTAAACCACCTTGAGTTTTTGATATGCCCTGTGTCTTCTTTTTTGAGATTATCATTGAATATTAAGTGGGATATGGATTTTTAAGATAGCAGAAGAACAGAGATGTTGCAGAACAAAAAATGGTCACTTGCTCCCTGAATATTATTCCCAAGGAAATTGCCTTTCATTTATTTATGTTTATTTCTGTACATGAACTTCCATAAAATGTAGAAAACAAAGGCACACAGAAGTGTGAGCTTGACTTTATCATTCTCTTCTGGTTCTTAATCTCATTTTAATGGGGTATTTTGGATAGGGCTGGGATTTCATTTTAATGTTATGATTTTTACTGTTCTCACAGATATGACCGGGAGAAGAACGGCCTTAGGCAATGACTCTTCAGTGAAGGAGTTCGTCCTGCTGGGTTTGACACAGCAGCCAGAGCTCCAGCTGCCTCTCTTCGTCCTCTTCTTGGGAATCTATGTGGTCTCCATGGTGGGGAACCTGGGCTTGATGGTTCTGATCATTTTGAACCCTCACCTACACACTCCCATGTACTATTTTCTCTTCAACCTTGCCTTCACAGATCTCTGTTACTCCTCTGTCATAACTCCCAAAATGCTGGTGAGTTTTGTGAAGGAGAACATCATCTCCCATGCTGAGTGCATGACTCAGCTCTTTTTCTTCTGCTTCTTTGTTATTGATGAATGCTACATTTTGACAGCCATGGCCTATGACAGATATGCTGCCATCTGTAAACCCCTGCTTTACCAGGTCACCATGTCCCATCAGGTCTGCCACTTGATGCTGGTGGGTGTGTATGTGATGGGGTTTGTTGGAGCCATGGCCCATACAGGTAGCATGCTAAGTCTGACCTTTTGTGATGGCAACTTCATCAATCACTACATGTGTGACATACCTCCTCTCCAGAAGCTCTCCTGCACAGATATTGCCATCAATGAGCTGGTGGTTTTCATTGTCGTGGGTGTCAATGTCATAGTACCCAGCCTGACTATCTTTATTTCTTACACCTTGATCCTTTTCAACATCCTTGGCATCCGTTCTGCAGAGGGTAGGTCAAAAGCCTTCAGTACCTGTGGCTCCCATGTAATAGCTGTTTCTCTTTTCTTTGGAGCCTCAGCATTCATGTATTTGAAGCCTTCTAGTATGTCTGTGGATGATGATAAAGTATCTACTATTTTTTATACCGTTGTGGGCCCAATGTTAAATCCTTTCATCTACAGTTTAAGGAATAAGGATGTCCACATTGCACTGAGAAAAACTTTGAAAAAAAGGATGTTTACCTAAGTAGAATCTGTATTTGTTTGGTAAGTAAATCTTAGGACATGTGAAGCATAGGACTGGAGGAGTTGCTAATTTGTAGAGCATTTGTTTATATGTGTGAGGCCCTGGATTTGACCCACTCTCTTGAAGAACTTCAGTGACAACAGCACCTAAATTAAGATCAAAATCCGTAAAACAAAACAAAACAAAAAGAGAAAAGCAAAAACTGGTGGTGAGAATATTGTGGAATTAAAATTTTTTAACTTTTTGAAAAATTAAGTTAATTATCAAGGAAATTTCCGAAGTAAAGATAGTGAAGGATAATTAACTCATCATCATTTTAGAGTAGAGAGTATAGTAGTCGATAATTTCCCAAAATTATATGTATCTTTTTTCAATATTGAAAACTTAACCAACACATTTGTGCAGCCATCTGACAGTATGTTATACTCTGGGCTTAGAAATGACCAGGATTTAAGTATACAAAACACTGGATAATATTAGACTCAGAAATCATAAGATCATGTGATCTTTTAAATGTACATTTTGTACGTTTTTGCAAGTTGTGTGTTTGGGGAATCATATTCATGCTCTCTTGCATGGTAGGCAAATGCTCTTCCATTTATCCACCTTAACCACAAAGGTGAGATCTTTGACTAGGGTACATCTAGAAGTTATGTCATTGTGCTACTGACATATTGATTTCAGTACTCTTAGAGACTTTGTCTCATTCATTCAGTTAACAACCCTGTGGGGATATTTGTCGGTTTCTTTTTGAATGGTTTTTTGTATCTCCAAAGGTTCAAATAAGAAGGAGAAAAGCCTTTTGCACTCCTGTCTTTTCTGCTTATCCTTAAATCAGTTTGGTAAAGAGGAGTTGATGAGTCTATTGTGATTCCAGTGCTTGCAGCCTAAAAATGAAATAATAATTGCATTAATTTAGGATAAAGGGAACCTATATTAGGTTTGTCTGTTTATGGACTTGAGGGCAAGAATGTGCTTATAAAGACAAGCTATGTCTTCATTGGGAAGAATTTGACTAAGCAATTTTACTTCTCATTGCTAAAGAAATTCTGTCTTTTCCTCAAATAAGTTATATGATCTTAATTTATAAGTAGTCACTTCTTTCCCTTTCATAATTTTATTTTCATAATATATGGTGATCAATTTTATTGAAGAACAAATATAAAGTGAGCATGTATCCAGTTTTAGTCATCAATATATCTAGGATTTTGTCACAATTACAAATGTAGTCTGAAGAATGTTGAAGATGAGTATGATCTCAGAAGGCTACAGACTAGTAAGGTGATGATAAAATTATATTTTGTATTTGTGAATATATAATGGAAAAATAATACACAAAGTCTTGGAAGAATGTAATTTTCTGAGAATAATGTCTAATGTCTTGGGTGGGCTGGTCACAGAACTCTTTAGAGGAGGTGGCAGGTGACTTGACTGTAGGGATAGTTGCCCACAGAACAGCTAAGGAAAGGGAGGAGCTGAGCAGAGTTTTAGAGGCAGCAACTACCTTGATGATGAGGAGGAATGGTTTTGGGAAGCAGATGAATGTTATGGCAGAAGGCTAAGCAGAAGAATGTGCATACAAGTGTGAGGAATAATTAACATGAGGTTGAATTGGGGATTTGCAAGGGAAAAGAATGAATGTATATAAGCACAATAAAGTCTGAGTGATATCAATCCAACATCTGACAGTTTTTTCTTCCTTTCTTATATTCTGAAGTGTGGTCAATGTTCATTTATAACTAATGCAGCTTCCACGAAAAACTTGTATTGAAATTCATGAAAGAATAAATTTAAACAATAAAAATTTGCACGCCTTGCAGGAGGGGTGATGATTCTTTGCTAATTGTACACACCTGAAAAATGCGTCTAAGTTGCTAGATGTCAGTGGAAACAGCAGCAGTGGTTAGGTGGGAGCCCCTTGAATCTGTGTCTGCATGAGTTTAGTAAACTGTGTCAAATGGAAGGACCAACAGATATGACTTGGTTTTCAGTCTCAATTCTGCAAGCGTTGAGTCTGCGTCTTCTGTGTCTTTGATTCTGTGCATGTAATATTAAAACTTCTGTGGAAGGTACACATAAAGTAAATGACACATAAAATGGTACACATTTAAAAAAATACTGTAGTACTTTATTTTAAATACCATATTCCAGAAACATAAACATGTAATTTTATTTCACTTAACTTCCTTGAAGTAAGTATGTACCTGATCCTCAATAGCTTCTCACTGCTTATTTTTGTCCTTTTGCTTTGAGACAGAATTGTGTGGTGCATTTCAGTGTGGCCTTGAATTTGTCATCCTCTTGTCTTTGTTTCTTGAGGACTGAAATAATAGGCATTTGCCTCTACTCTTGGCCTAACAAGTTCTCAGCATTGATGGTGCTCTGCTGGCAGTTCCAACATAGCTGCCATTGCTAGTAACAGTGTAACGACCTGATGATAGATATTGATATCACTGTCACTGCAACTGAGTTGCGGGAGAATTTGTGTTAATACATAGTTGGTGTTAATTTGGGATAATTTAAGATTCATATACATCCCTGAAAAATGTATTTATTGTTACATTTGTAAGATCAATTAAAACTGTAATTTTGAATTAAAGCAACTATAATTTGTCACATATAACACATATGAATCAGCATATGGAGAAAAGAACCAAGAGCATACTGAAACATAGTTAAGGAAACATTGTTGTTTTGTACTACTAGGAATGGATGTAGTAACTTCCCATGCCAGACAAGCACCAATACTCATGAATATACAGCCAGTTTGAAGGGATTTAATTAGAGAAATAGTACCATTTTTATATACTTACTTTTTATTCATTTAATACAAAGCAATAATACCTCAGAAATCAAGATAACCACAAGTTATAGAAGCTAGGTCATTTTATGTGAGACTCATTCACAAAATGTTGTGTATATTTGATATCTTAATTCTGAAGACAGGATAAATTGTTGAGTCATCTGTAAAAGGAGTGTGTATGTACACACCTCATGATCCTTTTAGTAAGAGTAAAGTAGAAATTCTAAGAAGTATGTGGTTTCATGCCAGTGTGGGTTGACAACCTCCTCTTCTCGGTTAGTGATGCGAATCACAACATCCGGTCTTACTAATCTTGATATTGCTGTCTCAGTGCAGTTCTATACTGTCTTTGCTTTCTTTGTAGAACTGTGGCTATTAAGTAGGTGTATCCACTTCCTAGGAGAGTGGACCATAACAGTACTCAGCTCTTAATGGTTTGATTAGTTTAAAACTCATTTAATTTAATTTGCAATAATGTTAAGGTTTGCCCTAAACCAATCGGAATAGTGTCCCTAAGAGAAAAAAAGTGAGGACCCATAAACATCAAGAATGGATGTACACATAGGAAGGGCCTTATGACTACGCAGCAAAAGCAGTCATCTGTAAACCAAACAGAGAAGCCTCAGAAAATACATAACCTACACTTGAAGGAGGACTTTCAGCTCCCAGAGCTTTAAGAAAATAATCTCTTGCTTAAGCCATCTGGTGTGTGGCACATGCCTAAAATTTTTTTATTTTTGGCATACTTAAGCAATTGACACAGTGGTAAAAATATGATTTTCAATCTTTGTGTGCCAGGTACTATATCTAGGACTTTACACGTGCTAGGTAACTGCTCTACCATTAGGTATGTGTAAATATACCTTTTTAAACTTTTTTTTTTTTAATTTGAAGCTGACTGTGAACCCTTTTTTGAGTCCAGGTAGGTCTTGATCTCAGCATTCAGAGTTGTTAGGTGTTTTGAAGCGTCAATCTAATTAATCTTATCAATAATAACCAGCAGTCAAATACTGGAGTAAAACCATGAAGTATCAGAAAAGCAAGGGAGTAGCCACAGTTATTTCCTACCTCTCCTGATCTTCTGACCAAAAAGACCATGATCCTGTCTCTGTCCCACCCTATCAATTCCTGTCTCTGCCTCTGAGTGTGAGTGCAGTGATTAATGGCATGAGCCCACTTCCAGGCTTCTATGGTTAACTAATGGCTAGCTCCACTCTCTGATCTCTAGGCAAATTTTATTTATTTATCAGAACACAAACAAAATGTCACACAACAACATTTTTCTTTCTTTCTTTCTTTCTTTCTTTCTTTCTTTCTTTCTTTCTTTCTTTCTTTCTTTCTTTCTTTCTTTCTTTCTTTTTGAGACAGGGTTTCTCTATGTAGTTTTGGTGCCTGTTCTGAATCTTGCTATGTAGACTAGACTGGCTTCAAACTCAAAGAGATCTGCCTGGCTCTGCCTCCCAAGTGCTGGGATTAAAGGTGTGCACCACCACCACCTGGCTCATTTTTCCCTTTTTTGTCTAAACAAAAAGCTAATGTTTTAACTAATATAGAAAAACTATAGACAATAAGTACAATAACTATATATAAATATATGCAGGCAATAATTACATTAACAATGTTTAGTCCGTTAGCATTTGACAAATTCAGAGAAAATATTCCATTATCTCTCCTGTCTTGGTGAGTCCAAAATGTTATACCCAATTCATTTTTCATTTTAACTTGCATTACCAACCCCAAACTATCTTTTTATGTCTCTAAACGTTATACCCTTTACATCTCTTTTATGTTTGTCTCTCTGAATTTGTTAAAAAGGAAAACTATAAGTATGTAGTCTTCAACTTTATCAGAGACCCAAGAAGGATATAACATTACCTGAGTAAACAGGAAGTGCAGAGAAAACAACTTCCAAAATTAAGAAATGACAGAAATAGTTGACAGTCTGGACAGTCACCCATGGTTCCTCTGTAATATTGGGGCATTCATCTTTGGCCTGCAGGCCTAGAACATATGACAGATTTTTCTGTGATGCAGAATTATGGAAAAACTGTCCTGACTTGTCTTGGCAAAGTTCGGCAGTCACTTTCTTTTGTATCCTGCTTGTACAACTTGGAAAGCATACTGTCAGCAGACAAGGCAAGGGCTGTTTCTTGCCCACTGGCTAACTTTTTTCCACAAAGAAAGTAAACTCCTTATGGAGTTTCTTTGATGACCATCATCTTCTTTGAAGTAGATTGGTGCTGCCAGGAGTGGACATGTCTCATAGTCATAAAAACCTTATGTTATTAAAATATCGTAAATGCCATATTCTGTAGGTCTCTGAAGGGTTTGAAGACCACCTGCCTATCTAAAATATATCTCTGACCTTGAAAACATACCTAACATGACTACAAGTTTGATTGTAATAGGTGACTAACTACTAACCTGCATTTCTTTATTATCTTAAATAGTTTATAATAATAATTTTCACAGATTAGAAATTAACATTACATTGTTAGATAAGCTGTATAGGCACAATACCTTGAAAAAAAGTAGAAATGTATGTACAGCATGTTATAACAAAAATAACCTAATATTTATATTAACATACAAAAATCCAAGCCAATGTAAAATATTTAAGATTAGTAGTTGCTTTTTTGGTTTAAAAATAGATTCAATAATCTACCCTTTTATTCTATTTCTATATCCCCCTTTTACTTTTTAGAATAAGATCTCTGAATCTAATTTCCTTTGCTCAGCTTTTTTCCTGACCATTACCAATAACAACTTGTAACCAACTCGCCCAAATGATAACAAATATCCATAATCCACTGAATGACCAAAACCTGTCCAACCCACCTCTTGGGAATATGGGCATTGTGTTCTAAAAATGGAGACTTTTCTATGTCCTGCTCTGTTTCACAGCCACTTCCAAATAATCATTCAGAGGCTTGTATTGATTATAAATATTTGGCCTGTAGCTCAGGCTTATTATTAACTAGCTCTTACACATCAATTAACCCATTCCTATTTATTTATTGCCACGTGGTCTGTGGCTTATTGGTCTTCCAGCATTCTGCTTCTTGGGTGGCTTGGGGCATGATATCTCTCTTGACTCCATGCTTCTTCTCCCTGTATCTCTATTTGACTTTTCCACCTAGCCTTATTCTGCCTGGCTATAAGCCATATCAGCTTTTATTATCAACCAATAAGAGCAACATCACAGTATACAGAAGGGTTCTCCCACATCAGTATTCTTAAAATTACTTCATGCTGTCTGGGGGTAATGGCATCTTTAGGGGACCCTGAAAAAAACTGGGATAATTGTCAAGGCCTAGGAAAGCTCTTTTTATAATTGTCCAGTCTATGTGTAATGGGAAAGTGCAGGACTTGTCTCAAGTCCTAGCTAGAGTAGTCTGTGAGGCTGGAAAATCTCAGCCACCTTGAAACTGTCCTGAGCTGTTTGTAGTCCAAAGCTGATCTTTGGGTGGTGTTCGTCAACTTAGTGGCAATTACCTCAATTCATGTGGAATCATCATCCTTCTTTTGGAGACTTCGAAGTTCACTCTTAGGCATGGTCATCATTCACTGCAGAAAACTTAAACATTTTAAATGTCATATGCAGCAGATCTTGAAGAGATTAAAAGACTATAATTTGTTATATACATCCAGAGTACAAAAACTTAATTCCTAGTTACCTGGTAGAGACTCAAACCCAAAATCATGTATAAGAAGTATAGATGAAACTTTTTTCTAGAATTAGTCAGTACTCCATATGACCATTAATATCATGACAAAAAGTTTAAAATATACATATTAATTTTATAGATTTGATATAATATTTATACGTTAACAAAAGTTTTAAAGTGTCAAAATAAAACCAAAGAATCATGAGATTAGTAGCAATAGAATAGTTCCTTAATTTTGGTTTTTCTTCTGTTCCATATCAGGTGGCTCTTCTAATGTAAGACAGAGATTTTGGATTTTCCTTTTAACAAGAATGCTTGGGTTTAGAGAAGGAGAGAGCCATGCTCCAACTCCAAAGCCAGCTTTAATTTTTAATTATACTAGGACTACAAAAAGACTACTTGCATTATATATCTGTAGATATACCAATAGGCCAATTTACCCTTTTTCTTGGGATATTTTCTCTGGATGATTCATTCTTTTACTTCAGATGTCTTATTTGTCCAGTAGTCTTCAGAGTCCTTAGCTGGATGCTTTCATTCTCCTAGAAAGACAAAAATAAGCCTAACTTTGGGGAGTTTCTATTTAGGCAAGTTATATCTGATCAAATGAAAGCATTTGTTTGTCTTATAAATTAGTTTAGATTGAATGGTCACTCTGGTTGATGAACTTTCACCTCTTCTAATCAAAAGGTGTCTCTTGTTCAAATCTAATCTTTATGAATTTTGATGGTATCCATAGCTTTTCTTCTCCTGTCAAAACAAAAGCAAAACCTCTTCCCCAATATAACATGTATTCTGATTTCCTTTCTGAGGTCAACACTTCTTTAAATTATACAAGCTGATTTAATTTGGTAGTTTTTTCTATTATCTAATGTCTCTCTGAGCTGCTGTTCCTTTCTTATTAGCATTTAGAAAGTTCAAAGTTAATAAAATATTGTGCAATCTATCTCTGGAGGTCTTCATTACCCCTTTCTGTTTATAGGCATCTCTCTTATAGTTCAATTATATCTTTCTATAATTGCTTGCCCTGTAAGATTTTGTGGTATACCTGTAATATGCTTTATGTTGTAATATGAAAAACTGTTTCATTTTAACTAAATATATATGCTGGAGCACTGTCAGTCCTAATTTGTACTAGTATCCTCATGGTGGTCATAACTTCTTTGTCTAGTTTCTAAATTTTGTATCATTCTATTTACAGCTGAAGTCAATCTTTGTAAAAAAAAACCAGTGAAGGTTTCTTTTGGGCCCTGTATAACCTATATAACTTTAGTAAATGACTCAGTTCTTTTTCTGACTTCTTCAATTCTGTCCCAAGCATTCAAAGTTGCTGCATGGCATAGAGCTAGGGTGTGGTCATCATATATAAACTCTTTGTACATCAACATAATCACTCTCTCCAAGAAGTTGGTCTTGGGAGATTTCAATACCTCTAGCCTTACTTTGTTGTTTAATGGTCCTAGCCTCATCTTTCCTCCAGGTTCTCCACTGTAATTGAGGACCAGGTTCCAATACTTCTGTAACCAAGTCTTTCCAGTCTCATGGGACAATTCTGTTACTAGTTGACCATGAATTTAACATCTGCTTCACAGAAGGTGAATGCATACCATATGAGACTATAGCTTTCTTAAATCTCAAATCTAGCATTTCCACAGGAATCCTGTGAGCACTTTCATAGTCTTGGGGACACCTGTCATTTGGTAGTTGTTCCTGTATAGGGACTGGATTAATTAAGATTGGTTGTTTGATAGCTTTGGGCTGTTCCTCTCTACTTTTATAATGTAATTGTGAGGTTGGTTCTCCTTTAAATTCCTCTGTCTGTGTCTGAATATCTCTATTATCTGTTTTTTTTTTTTTTTTTTTTTTTTGGTTTTTCGAGACAGGGTTTCTCTGTGTAGCTTTGCGCCTTTCCTGGAACTCACTTGGTAGTCCAGGCTGGCCTCAAACTCACAGAGATCCGCCTGGCTCTGCCTCCCGAGTGCTGGGATTAAAGGCGTGCGCCACCACCGCCCGGCTCTATTATCTGTTTTAATAAGTTTTTCTAAGGTGTGTGATTTTCAAATAGTAAGTTTTTCTAAGATTTGCATATTATCAGCTACCTTTTTGATTTCATCAGCAGTAAATATTTCTAGAGGTTTTATCATATTAGTCAAAATTGAATCATTCTCTTTAGTAATTATTTGTAAGGCTTGCATAGTATTATTAGTAGTCTTTCTAAGGCCTGTATCTTGGCACTCATATCAACCAACTTTTTTGGGGATAAAGCAAGAATTATCAAATCAATAATGTTTATAATTGACATTACATAAATCACATCTAAGTTACTTATCCCCTCATTTAATTGTTCCATTTTTAAACCATCCAGTGTGTAATTACACAGAGACCTAAATCCCTCCATCGGAATATTGTTTCCCATTTTTTAGTGTGGGAAAAAATAACTTAGTTTCTTTCTTTTTTTAAAATCTAATTCCCCCCTTTAAGAATTCCCAATTGTCTCACCAAATCTGATGATAATGATGGTAAAGTGTGAGGTATAGCACTTCTGAGCAGAAAATACAGGTGGTACACAGTCTGGCTGAGGACAGCTGCCACTGATCATGTGTCAGCAGCCTGAGGAAGAGGTGCAGGGAAAGCCCACAACCCATGGTGGAAAAGAAGCCAAAGAGCCAGCCTTCTGCATGGGGGAATGTGCAAAAGTGGCTAACTCTGGTGGCATTTGGAGTGCAAGCACCTGTGGCATTTGCTGTAGCCAGGCTGAGAAAAATCCCAGACTTGCTCAGAGGGTTTGGGAAAAAAAGGGCAACCTAGCTGGCAGAGTGGTGACTCCTGCAGGAGCATCTGTGTGCAGCTCCGGCCTGTGGCAGCTGCTGCAAAGCCATGGGCAAGTGTTTTTTTTTTTTTCTTCATAAATTCATGTCCCAAAAGTAGAATGCCAGATGAAGCATACTTCTAATTAATCCTATTAATAAAAACCAAAAGCCAAATATCAGAGTAAAAACCTGGAGGATCAGAAAAAGAAGGGAGCAGCCACAGTCACTTTCTGCCTCTCCAGATCCTCTGACCAAAAAGATTGAGATTTTTTTTTCTGTAAACATAGCATTTTATTAACAAAATGTTTACACCTCTCTTGACACAAATTTTATAGTGATGGAGCATGCCATACTCTATAAAAGCATACATAGAAGTCAAGCTGAAGAAACACTGAGCCAAAGTATTCCAGATTTACAACCTGCAAACAGAAGTACACAAAAGAAAAATCTTACAACAAAAAGCAAAAGGTGGAGTGTCTTGTCTCCACCCTGCCTTATCACTTCCTGTCTCTGTGAGTGCTAGGTTTGAAGGCATGAGCCACCACCACCAGGCTTCTATGGTTAACTAGTAGCTAGCTCTACACTCTGATCTCCAGGCAAGCTCTATTTATCAGAGTACAAACAAAATATCACACAGCAGAGTATATGCATGTATCACAAGGCCTAGCTACTTTATGTTCTTTAAGAGCCTATTGTGAGAAAAATGAAACAACAGAACAGGCCAAAAAATTCTGCCAGTTATGGCGACGCATACTGTAATCCCACACATGCACATCCGAGGCAGGAACATCACCAGCTCAAGGACTCCCTGAACTGCATAGTTAGTTTCAGGCCAGTATGTGCTGTTTATAGAGGCTGTGTCTTTCAAAACTAACCAACCAAAAACCAACCAACCAACCAACCAACCAACCAACCAACCAACCAACCAACCAGCTGAACAACCAAGCAACTAAAACATAAAGAGAAAAAACAAAAACAAAAGAAAGAGTGAAAGTGAAAAAAAATCCTCTCAGTTATTGGAAAGACTATATTTTATGTAAAGAACTACAGTTTTCAGTTAATGAATAATAATTGCACATAATTAAGTGGTAATTTCTTCTAAAATGACTTTGATTTTTCACTTGAAAGACAAGTTAAGGGACTATGAATGTGATAATAAGGAAGACAGCCATTTGGGTAGAGAACACAAATGTAGACACCCAGAGAAAGAAAATATTATTTCCAAAAATGGAATTTGAAGACTACATTCTTACAGATTAAAAGGAAGAAGAAGAAGCAGAAGAAGCAGAGGAGAAGAAAGAAGAAGAACAAAAGGAGGAGGAAGAGGAGAAGGAGGAACACGAGGAAGAGGAGGAGCAAAAACTTAGGGCAATCATACTGTTCATTACCATCACACTGTTCAGCTAGAAAGACACTGGATGCTGACCATTCATTAATCATTACTGATTTTTATTTCAGGTAAGAATTTATGATGAGGCCAGAATGACCTTGTTGACCGAAGTACCATGTTTCTTTGGTAAAGAGTTTTCTGATCTTACTTGCCTTTTGTTGTTTTGTTTTTGTTTCTTTAATGTAAAAAGTCTGTACTTAATACTTAATTTTTAATTTTAACATTTATTTTATATGAAATAAGAAATAATCTATGAAAATAGATTCTTCTTTCATAAAATACATCTTGACCACCATTTCCCCTCCCTCCAGTCCTATCAGCTCACCCACACCTCTTCTCATCCCTGGATCCACTCGCCCTCAGCCTCCCGTCAGAATAGCAAGCCTCCAAGAGACAACAACCAAATACCACAAAACAAAACACAATAAGGCAAGGACACACAAAGTTGGACAAGGCAATTTAATAGGAGGAAAAGCGTCCCAAGAGCAGGCAAAAGAGTCAGAGATAAACTCGCTCCCACAGTTAATAGTTCCCCAAAAGTATCAAGCTAACAGCTATATTGTATATGCTGAGGACTTGGTGCAGACTCCTCAGGTCCCATGCTTGCTCATTCAGTCTAGGTGAGCCCCTATAGAAGGACTACTGATTTTTTTAATTCATCTTGTAGGTGTCAAAGAATGAGGGGAGCGTCTCTCCATCACCCATGCCACTGTGTGACAGATAACAGAGCCAGTTCTCTCACTCTCATGCCTTCAGGTCAGCTCACCTGCACCCCTGCCAATGGGGCTAGCTCCACTGTGTTGCCCAGGCAAGCTGTAGGGCCCACTCTTTGGAGTACTGCAGTTGGTGAGGGTGGAGAGCCAGTTCTTTCTAGTGCTACAACTAGTGAGGGGTGGGGCCAACTCTGTGCAGCCTTATTCTCACTGTCTTCAGTGGTAACAGGAGCCACAAACACTAATCAGACCCTGACTCTGGTTGGACCACAGACCCAGACATGGTCCTTGTCAGCCTGGGTCAAGATGTCACCATGGCCTGGGTTGGCAGTGCAGGTCACCTAGATCAGATGGACCTAGAGATTTCAAGGCCCTCAAACACCAACATGGCCTCAGGTGCTGGCCCAGATCTGAGACATTCAGATGGCCCTTGATGGCAATAGAAGCCTTGGAGATCCTGACATCTGTTTTTATTATGTGGAATAATTTGAAGAGTGTTGCACTAACCCTTCTTTGAAAGTGTGGTAGTATATTGTATTAAAACCATCTAGCCCTAGCCTTTTTGTTTGTTTGTTTGTTTGAGAGATTTTTATTGACTGATTCTCTTTCACTGGGAGTGATAAGTCTATTGAAATTGTTATGTGATCTTGATTTAACTTTGGTAAGTAGTAGCTCTTGAGATTATCCATGTCTTTTAAATTTTGCAAACTTGGTCAGTACAGGTTTTTAAAGTATGTCCTTATGATTCTCTGGATTTCCTTGTTTATATTATGTTTCACTTTTTGCTTTTGATTTTGTTAATTTGGATATTCTCTCTCCATCTTTTAGTTGGTTTGGATAATGGTTTGTCTATCTTGTTGATTTTCTCAAGGAACCAACTCTTTGTTTCATTGATTCTTTGTATTGTTCTATTGGTTTCTATTTTATTCATTATTTCTTGCTGTCTATTCATCTGGGTGTGCTTACTTCTTTTTGTTCTAGACCTTTCAAGTGTATTGTTAAGTTGCTAGTATGAGATTACTCCCCCCCCCCTTTTTTTGGTACTTAGTGCTATGAACTTTCCTCTTAGTACCACTTTGATTGTGTCCCATAAGTTTGGGTATGTTGTGTATTTATTTTCACTCAATCCTAGGAAGTCTTATTTCTTTCTTAATTTCTATCATGATCCATTTTTTTCATTCATTAGTAATATGTTAAATTTCCATGAGTTGCTAAGTTCTCTGTTGTTTCCATTGTTGACATTCAGCTTTAATCCTTGGTGATCTGATAAAATATAGGAAGTTATTTCAATTTTATTGCTTTGATTGAGATGTGATTTGTGTCTAAGTATGTGGCCAATTTTGGAGAAAGTTCCATGAGGAACAGAGAGAAGAAAGTATATTCTTTTGTCTTTGGATGAAATGTTCTGTAAATATCTGTCTGGTTCATAGTTTCTGTTAGCTCCATAATGTCTGTTTAGCTTTTGCCCTGATGACATGTCCATTAGTGAGAGTGAGTATTGAAGTATTCTGCTATGAGTGCTTGAGGGTCAATATGTAATTTAAGCTGTAGTAGTGTTTCTTTTACACATTTGGGTTGCCCTTGTGTTTCAGGCACAGATGTTAAGAATTGAAATGTCATATTGGTGGATTTTTTCCTTTGATGAGTATGTAGTGTCATTCTCCAACTCTTTTGATTAATTTTGGTTTGAAGTCTATTTTGTTATATACAAAAATGGTTACACCAGCTTGCTTCTTAGGTCCATTTGCTTGGAGTATCTTTTTATATCCTTTTACCCCAAGGTGATATCTATCTTTGATGTTGAAGTATGTTTCTTGGGTGCAGCAGAAGGATGGATCCTGTCCACTTTGTTAGTCTGTATCTTTTTATTGGGAAATTGATGTCATTGTTATTTAGAGATATAAGTGACCAATGATTATTGATTCCTGTTATTTTGTTGTTGTTGTTGTTGGTGGTGTGTATGTGTGTGTGTGTGTATGTCCTTTCTTTTCATTTTGCTGGTGTGAGATTATTCATTTCCTTTGTATCATTGTAGTTAGCCTTGTTGGTTTGAAGTTTTCCTTCTAGCATCTTCTGTAGAATTGTAGGTAAATATTGTTTAAATTTGACTTTAGTATAGTATGTGCTATTTTCTCCTTTTATGGTGACTGAAAGTTTTCCTGAGTATAGTAGTCAGGGCTGGAATCTGTTGTCTCTTAGAGTTTGCAGCACATCTGTCCAGGCACTTCTGGATTTTAGAGTTTCCATTGAGATGTCAGGTGTAATTATATTAGAGCTGCCTTTATATATTACTTGGCCTTTCCCCTTACAGCTTTTAATATTCTTTCTTTGTTCTGTATGTTAAGTTTTTAAATTATTATGTCATGAGGGGACTTTCTTTTCTACTCCAATCTATTTGCTGTTCTGTATGTTTCTTGTGCTTTTATAGGCATATTCTTTTTGAGGTTAGAAAAATGTTCTATAATTTTGTTAAAAATATTTTCTGAGTCTTTCATCTGGGATACTTATCTTTCTATTCATACTTTCTTTGGTTTGGTCTTTTCATAGCATTCCAAATTTTTGGATTTAACATTTTCTTTGACTGATGTATCCATCTCTTCTATGGTAACTTCAATGCATGAGATTCTCTCTTTCTTCTCTAGTATTCTGCTGGTGAAACTTGCCTCTGTAGTTCCTGTTTGAATTCCTACATTTTTCATTTCCAGAATTCCCTAAGCTTATGTTTTTTGTATTGCTTCTATTTTCTTTCAGGCCTTGAACAGTTTTGTTTGTTTCTTTCAACTGTTTGCTTGTTTTCTCTTGGATTTCTTTAAGGGATTTATTCATTTCCTTTTTAAGGACCTCTATCATCTTAGTGCCTTTGGTTTTAAGGTCTTTTCCTTGTGCTTCAGCTATATTGGAATATTCAGGGCCTACTGTGGTAAGCTGTCTGGGATCTAGTGGAGAGACATACTGTCCTGACTATTATTGATCGTACTCTTACACTGGCGTCTAGGCATCCGCATTTGGGATGATTATTCATCCAGGTGTTGATATCTGGGTTTGTCTTTTGGGGGGATGTTTTGTTCCTTAGTTTATATTTCCACTCAGAATTTTCAGAAAACGTGATGGCTGTGTGTTTTCTGTTTTATTGACCTTCTCTGCTGGTGTGTTCACAGGGAATACCAACAGTTGTTGGAGGCTGGGATGCAGAAACAAGTTGGGGAGGGAGGTAGTAAGGGGATGGTCTGTGGCATCCGCAGTGTACATGAACGGGGTGGGGCAAGGAAGACTGTAGCTGGTGTTCAGTTGCAGTGCTAGAGAAGACACTGAGTGATTGTTTCTAGAAGAGCAGAGAGAATGGAGAAGGTCTGCAGGCAGCCCACCCGGTTTTCTGGTGTTGGACTTGCAGTTGAGCAGGGGGTTGGAATATAGTGACTAGTGGGGGGAAGGAGGTTAGGAAGGGATGTTCTATGGAATCCACAAAAGATGTGGGCAGAGGAGAAGGCAGGCTGAAGCCAATGTTATGTTGCAGTGATAGGGAAGAGTCTGAGGGATTGGGTATAGAGGAACAGAGAGAGGAGAAGATATGACAGTTGGGTTCTGGGTAGCACAAATAATGGGGATCAGACCACCGAAGTCAGATAATCAGAAGCAAACTTTATTCCATCACTGTAGGGTATCAGAACTTCTAACTAGTTAGGATCACAGGCAGGTCAGGATCTTGCTCTGTGACCCTGAACAGAGAGAGTAGATCTTTTTAAAGCAAAACCCACAATTTCGGGTGGTACCAGGTGGGATATAAGAAAAATAATTTTTGCAATTTGAGGCTATGTCCTAGGTGACAGTACATTCTGGGAATTTACAATTTGTTATGACATTTCGTAAATAGTCATATAATTTGTGATAATAAGGTGTTTGTACAAGCTTAACCGGGGATTGTAGAAGGTTGTTTACACAAGTCTGTGATTATCTCAACATAACTCTTGACATAGCTGGGGCCTTACTTTTTAACCAACTGTTCTCTCTGGGACCAAGAATGTAGGGCAAGGGTCAAGGAAAAGAAGAAGCTGGGTAGATGGGTTAATGTTCAGACTTACTCTGGGCCTTTCAATGACTACAGGCTACTCGGTCTTCTGTTGTGGTCTCATTCTTGTGACATTCTAAGTTTTTGCTCAATGTATTCAGTCTCCTGATCAAATATGAGTACTTAATATTTACTTATCCTTGCTCATCTATCATTCTTTTGGTAGAGGACATTTGAACACGAATCTAATATAATTTCAGTGAGTAAAGTCATCCCTCCAAGGCTAATTACAAACACTCCAAACTCTTGAAAATAAAGTGAAAGCCTAAGGCATTTACTCAGTTTTTGAATTTCAAATATAAATTTTGAGATGTGAGTTACTAATGATTTATTTTTATAGTTTATGTAAAGGAAATGATTAAAACATTAATGAACTAAACCTATTTTAATGGTTAATTTTGGAAAAATCTTACTTTATCAAGTAGGTAGACATAGAATATTCAGCTTTTAAATTTAGAATCAAAAAACTACATCAATGATAGAAGCATTTTATTTAATATGTTAAATATGATATATATCAATCTAATAGTCAAGACACATACCAAATTTATTTTTACTGAGGACTACTCTCTTTTTTTTGACAATTCATTATTGTTCACTAGCTCAAATTCTATATACATAGGCTGTTGAAAAAGGTGCCCAGTGAGTCAAGGGTGAGTTATTGGAATGAAAAAAAAAAACTTGTTCATAGAGTTAACAAAGCAAGATGGTTGCTAGTTTCTAGAAATGACCATCTTAACTCAAGTTCCTTTTTGACTTTGGCAAGGGTTAAACATAGGTTTATCTTAGGAAAGTGCTGGTGACTAGACCTTGTACAAGACAGTACTCCAAAGTTGCCCCTGGTATTTTCAATCTGTGGGTCCTGTTGTCTCTGTAAACCTTGAAGCTTTATTAGTCACACAATGTATAATTGGCCTTGAGGGGAACTAGAGAGATGAGGAAATTTTGGTGTATATCAATTTCCTACTGCCTTTCTCTGAAAGCCTAGCATGTTTGTGTGTGAAGTTTAACAGACATAATCTGACCCAAAGGTAAAATAACAGAGGATACAGATACAGTACAACAGTAGACAGGCAACCACCATCACAATAACTCACAAACCATCATGATATTTACAGAAAAAAGTGAGGAAATACATACTATGTTGTTCTCATTTATGATAACCAAGATTAGTGATTTTCAAGTTAGCTAAAAGCAAGAGAAGAACTTAACTTCACTGTGGAGTTTTACATAAAGAACATTTTTTTTGTACATGTATGATTTATACCAGTTGCCATATCTACAGTTTAGGAGACTTGTCTAATCATTTTTCTTTCAGATAATCTTGTCTCAGTTTTGTTTTGGTATTCCTGTCATTTTTCATAAATTTCAAAATGAATGACTATGTGTCTCTCAGGCACTAATACATTGATGTCATTCATTATTACTCAATTGTAAAAAAAATGTCAGTAGTTACTACTGAACAATATGTTCAAATAACAGCTTTATCACATAAACATTGAAGTGTTTTACAGACCATCCTTATTTTTGTCAATATTGTTAGCTGCTCTAGGCATAAGCATGGTGACATGTGTTTGTTATGAGCTATGCAGAGCTTACAGCAGGACCACAGCTGCCTAATCACATCCTTTTGTGTCTACTGTTTTGATTTTTCGGGGTCTTCAACAAATGACAATATCTACAGCATATGTCTACCTCTGAGATCCTCAGTAAGACTAATATCTACATCATCTAAGACAGCATATGCAACTTCATGTTTTATTGCTTAACCAGTAGTAATGAGATTGTACAGAAATACACATGTTCACATGCACATATGAGTGTGTTCATGCTTGTGCGTGCGTGCGCGCGCACACACACACACACACACAGAGCCCTAGGTATTTATTCCAGTATTGTAATTGAGGAATAGAGGAGGGATGTTTATGGTGATATTTTATTTGTATTAAAATGTTATTTGTATGTTAGTAAATAAAGTTGCCCGGGGGTCAGAGCTATTAGCAAGCCATAGGAAAGCAGGGCAGTGGTAGCGTATGCTTGTAATTCCAGCACTTGGTAGGCAGAGCTGGGTAAGTCTCTGTGTGTTCAGGGATACAGCCATTATTGGATACACATGCCTTTAATCTTAATACCAATCATGGAAAACCTGGAGGCCTATACAGACAGGCTGTGAGGAGGCGGTCATGTGGTTGGGTTTACAACCAATGAGAAGGCAGGACAGGAACTCTATATAAATACTTTAACACAGGGGTAGCTCTGGTTCGGAGAGGTAGGACCACCGCAGGAGGAAGGGTAAGGTTTTAGCTCTTAGCTCTGACCTCTTGGCTTTCTTCTTTGCATTGGTTCTGTGTTTCTTATTTAATAAGAAGATTGGATACATCTACAGATGTTCATATTATAAAAATTATATCAATTATCATAAACTGATGAGAAACTTTGAAATATAGTATGTAGTTCTTAATGTACTAGCCAACAAAACATTAATCTTACAACTGATAATTAATGAGATATGGTAAATTCTACTACTACTAATTGTAAGCAACTTTAGGGTTTGTGGTATTGTGTTTCCCAAAATATTGTGTACCTTAATAAACTTATCTGGAGTCAGAGAACAGAAAAGCCACTAGTTAGGCAGTGATAGCACATGCCTTTAATCCTAGCATATCCATGAGTTCAAGGATACAGACAGGCATGGTGACTCATCACGACTTTAATCCCAGAAAGCAGCCTTTAATCCCAGGGAGTGGTGATAGAAAGCAGAAAGGTTTATAAGGTGAGAGGACCAGAAACTAGAAGCATTTGGCTGGTTAAGCTATCGGGCTTTCTAGCAGCAGTTCAGCTGAGAGCCATTCGGATATGAGGACACAGAGGCTTCCAGTCTGAGGAAACAAGACCAGCCGAGAAGTTGGCCAGGTGAGATAGCTGTGGCTTGTTCTGTCTCTCTGATCTACCAGCATTGGCCCCAATAACTGGCCTCGGGTTTGATTTTATTAGTAAGAACTTTTAAGATTCATGTTATAAGGGTTCAGTTAATTATTTGGACATTGGCCTTATGACTTTGCTTAGCTCTTTGTTAAGAGAAGCTCTTGGATTGTACACAATTGGTGATGGCCTGTGTCTGGTAAGTCTTTCTGTGCAACGTAGTGCTCAGGCAAAGGCAGGTTTGCTGTGAGATGCTCCAGCCGGTGACTAAGCATGGTGTGTCTGTGTACTAGGGTTGGCTGCTTTCTACATAATATAGGCTGCTCATCAGTCTGTTCAAGATCTTTTAGAGCTGCCCTGTAGTTTGAGATTCTCTACTCCCCACTAAATCCTCCCACTTTTCTCTTGTTTCTTAGCTGTCATTTACTGGTAGTCGGCGGAGCCAGCCTCCAGCTACCACCAGGGTATGCAAAAAAAAAAAAATAAATAAATAAATAAAAAATGAAGGCAGAAAGAGCTTAGGAAAAATTCTTAACTATCTGAGGGCTAGACTTCTTTCTATCTGAGGGGAAAATTAAGGAAACACACATGCTTTCTGATGGTAACTTTCTCTTTTACTTCATCTAGAAAAAATCCTCCCTGAAAATCTCCTTTGCTCTACATAGTTACATTCCACATTGTTACATTCTCTATACATTCTCCACACAGCCACATACCTCTTTTGCACAGTTACATCTACACATTTCTTCTATCTACTCTGTTACATTCCTTCACATATTATTACAGCCTTTATTCACTCTTTACATCGTCCATTCACTCTCTCATCTTACTCTCACATTTCTCCTCTGTGCAACTTCGGACAGTTACATGTTACATTTTCTCTCTACCCATTCAGCAACATTCCTCACTCAGCACGCATACCTACACACACACACACACACACATACACACACACACTTACTCTCTGCCCAGCTCTTACACCATTCCTTCATATTCCTCTCTCTCATTAGCCAAACTCTGCACAATTATAGGTTACATTTTCAGGGTCCGACCCATTGTCATAACACAAGATAAGTCGTGTAGTTTTTTTTAGTCTAGTAATGTTACATTGACGCATGCATGTAGCTTTAAGTTGGTCAGGGATCCCAGACAGTAAACAATTGGCTGGACCTTGAGCCTGAGACTGGGACTATGTGCAGAAAGAGAACCACTACAGGAAGCTATATCTCACTGTAAACAGCCTGGCCTTGATTTAGCAGTAAACAACACCTGGGAATTAGTCTTTGCGTATTTTCTGCAGGGGCAGCTTAGTCTGTTTTGAATTTGTTCTGAAGTCTAAAATTAGCCGTCTTTGAGACTAAGAATGTTGCTACTTTCTTGTGTCAGTAAAGAAGAATATTCTGATATTATTTCTGTTCATCAGAATGATACAGCCTAAACAGAAGTCATCTTCTTGACTATCCACAGCCAAATGTGTGCCAAAAAAGTGTAAAACACACTACCAATGCGCTGTGGAAGGAACCTCACAGCTGTTCTTTTGAGGGAGGTACGTGGTAGCACATGAGAAAGTTGCAGACAGAAAGCAACCGGTTTCCGCAGCCAGTGACCCCACAGCTTTGCCAGGTGGGGCTCCCCATCAGGGAGTTATATGTCTGGTGGGTCGACTTGTCAAACACTAGTTGTCACCTGCTGTATACTGCCATAGCCCTCAGCAGTCACTCTTTTTCTTTTCAAGTCTGAGACTTTCATCACTGATTCCTAATCCCTCTTACTATATCTTTCATAGGCATTTGCCCTAATAACTATTATATAAGTCTTATTATTTATTGATATCACTCTCCAAGGGGATCTTGAAGGGCAGAAGGACAATACTAAGTGTTTTTCAGAATTGGCACAAAGCAATGATAATTAAATGAGTCTCTTGGTATTGACACAGGCTAGTGGAGTAGAACAGTGGATTAAGAAACAGACCCTTAGTTACATATTCAAATACTTTCTGAACAAAATCAAAATAATTCAGTTGGGAAAGTCATGCTTTGATGTAGTTGGCCAACACAAATTAGACTCCAGGTTTTGTTCATTTTTGGTTTTATTTTGTTTTAAATTGAGAAAGAACATGAAGTTGGATGGGTATGGAGCAATGGAAAAGCTGGGAAGAGTTGGGGAGCAGGAAGAATATGATCAAAATGTATTGCATGAAAGTTTTAAAACTAAGTAAAACTATAAAGAATAACAAGCCAGGAGAACTGTGGTATTATTATTTGGAGGCTGACTAGGGCAGTCTTAGAGAGTCCTACTCAGAAGCATGTCATGAGAAGCAGCTGTGAGGAACCTAGCTGGCTGATCAACTGTAGCTGATGCTTCTCTTGTTATACCATAATACTCAGGTGTCAGATTCCTCTGAGATGAATTTGCCAATGATTAAGTATGGCAGATGGATTGCATTAGGTCTCACCATTTCTACTAGGTATGGGTCTCTTCTGATTGGGAGTCTTTGTAAAGATTTCCTACCACCCTTCATAAAACATTTAATCTGCCATCTAAATATGAGATTCTTACCCAACTTTTTTATTTCTCTCTCCTTTTTTAGGTGTTGGAATTTCATACTGGTCCAAGTCTTCATCACTTACTCTTCCCTTTCATTTCATTCTTCACAAGTGATTAGCATATCTTGCTAGTTCAATATTCTTTGAAATCTCCTTTCAAAGAGACATTGCTGTTGTCTAGGTGAGGCTACAATGGCATGACCTAATAAAGCCACAGAGTCAATGTTGCAAAGGCCAGCATTTCAACCTGTAGTGCATTCTATGGATAAATGGCAAAAAAAAAAAAAAAAAAAAGATTGTGTTGCATTAGAGAGAAGTTCTGGAGAACTATGGAATTTGTTTGATACTTTTGAGTTAGGGATTGAAGCCAGAACTAAGCAAGTTAGTGAAGTGCAGAAGCACTGAGCTCCACCACCAGACTAACAGTTGCATTAGAATGAATCTGAAGTGGAGGGGGAATGGAGATGATTCCTCTAGTCAAGATGTACAAAACAGAGAGATGACCCACACAGTTCTGATGTCCAGTTAAACAAGTGCCCATGTCCGAACTGCAGCCTGATTTTAAAGTGGAGAAAACATTGTGAGTTGTAAGGAAACTTTTTGTCTTGATTTGAATACATTATATGGACTAAGCAGGTAATATTCAAGAATACATATGTATATGCATACAATAACAATTTGTGAAAAGAGAGCTCATGAATTTGAAGGGGAGTAGAGAGGGATATATGGGAGGCCTTGGAGGGAGGTAAGGGGAAATATGTCATAATTTTATTATAATCTCAATATTAAAAAAGGAGCAACAAAGAGAAAAAATTATTTTTATTTTTATTGGATGGTGATACTAAGAAATTTGGGTCAAGCTTTTTGTGTGAACCATGTCCACTGTCCACTTTCTACAGTTTTATATCTGTTTTCAAAATTTTATAGTTGTGTATGTTACAAAAAACACACTATCTACTGTCCATCACTAGTTAGAATGCATTTAGGGAAGATGTTCCTCAGTGGGTGTGTCCTCATCAAGACAGTAGTTTTTCATGTATAGCTTTTGTGTTCATATGAAGATATAATGTGTTATTATATCTTCCAAAGCAGTGTATGGAAAGTTCTGATACACTGGTTTATAACAATATGCTTAGAAGAAAATAATGTTAGTTAAGTAATTTAATAGGATCTCCATAAAAATTATTGCATCTGACAGAGACTTAAGCATTTATATTTGTTTGAATATTTATTTCAGTATTGTAATGTGTTTAAAATTTTATTCCCCAAGCAGAGCCTGAGTACTTACTGATTTCTTCAATTATTTTGTCTACACTCATCACAATGCCTTGATTAACCATTTCTCATTTGAATTTGCTGTGAAACACAAATTTTAATAAAGACACAAAATGCTTTCGTAAAGAAAGAAGATGAGCTGTATTGCATTCATTTTCATAAAACCTTGGTACTAAACCAAAATTGAAGTGTGTACCACTTATATGTATGATACCTGCATGTTCTGAGACTCATATTCAGGCAGCACAGACTGGTAAAAAATAATAACTTAACAGGCTGGCCCAGTTCAGGGAAGACAATTGGTCACAGTGAAGCTTCCAGTGTTGACTTGACAAGTCAAATGGACTGAAGTTTAGTGTTTAAAAGTTGTGGGTGTGTTGAGAAGAGGACCAGGAGATTAAGCAGTTCAAGTTTTCAGGTAGGAGGAATATGTTTTAAGGAGAGTAAATAATTTGTAGCTCAAAATCATTAAAAGAATAGACTTGAGATGTCTTCATGAAGAAATGATGAGTATGTGGGGTGATCGACAAGTCAAATGGATTAATTTAATCACTGCTAAATATCTGTGGTACCATCCCATTGTAGCTCATAAGTGTATACATTTTTTTGTCAATAAAACATAAAAAGCAAGAGCTATCACCTTTGCATGTGTATTTTTTGTCTCATTGGAACTTTAAAGAAAATTAAGGTTTTAATTATTAACAGGTCAAGATTTTCAAATAGCAATTTTATATGTACACCCAACTGAACAAATTATGACTAGAAACAAGCACATCAAAATTAGAAATTATGAATATACTTTATTTGAGAATGTTGTCTAGTAAGTATAGAAATATTTTGGCTGGGTGGTGGTGGCACACGCCTTTAATCCTAGCACTCAGGAGGCAGAGCCAGGTGGATCTCTGTGAGTTCAAGACCAGCCTGGTCTACAGAGTGAGATCCTGGACAGGCACCAAAACTACACAGAGAAAACCTGTCTCCAAAAACAAAAACAAAAAACAAAACAAAACAAAATTTTGATCTCTCTGTGAAGGATACTTTTGAATTTTAATAATTTACACTTGTATAGTACACAATGAATATGCCAATATTTTGATTTTACTATAGAACATAAAGCGGTTCCTTGTGGTTAGATGAATAATTGTGAACATCTATGTCAAGCAAACCAGGTCATAAATTAAATCACTGCATGATACTCAGTAGTTTAACTCTTTTGTGGGAAGTTCTCAATCACCCAGCTCCAAATACCTGCTACAAAAGTTCTTATGTAGATTAGATAGTCAAATTTATTATGAAAGAATATTGAATGCTCTGGGGCTCCACTGTGTAAGAGTTGTCTCTTACACAGATGTTCTTAGCTGTATGTCTTCAGTTCTTTTCCTAATTGCATACTCTCTGTTTTATCCAGAATGTGGCTGAAGGATCTATGAAGCTTTGCTCAGTTATTTTATCATTGTTTTCCCTGTGTTTCATTGGACAGTGTCTTTTTTGTTCTTATTAAGTTTACTCAATTTTCCTACATTGTCTCATCTATTGTTAATCCCATTTAGTGCATTAAAAATAAGACTTGAACTTATTTTAGATTTACAGTCAAACATTTAAAGAGAGTGCAGAGACATATAGTTTAGTTAATATCATGTATTTTATAGTCATAAAAATGTAGTACAATATGAAGTGCTGTGTTAAATCAGCACTGACTGATAAGGTTGAACATGTCATACTTGTAAAGAGTCAGGAGTAAATGAAAGATAAAGTTCTGTATGTCTTAGTGGTGGGGTTACCACTGAACATACTTTACTATAATTGAATTTGGGATGTGGCCTAATGCAGTTGGAAGGAAGGGATGACATAGCTTTGCTGTAAAAGTACAATGTTGTAAACTGTCTACATTCATTCCATGTTTTATCTACATATACATTGGAGGTGTAAAAGTTGAAAAACTTTCATCACAAAGCCCAGGTTAAGGTTTGACTGAAAACTCTGCTTGCAAAGACATTTCATATAATGTACTTAAGGCATATTTCAGGTTATTTTTTAACATAATATTTCTGTTATTTTTGAGGATATCATACAATGAATTTTGTTCATATTCACCAGACTCTTCCCCTAACTCCTCCCTTATCTAGATCCATTCGTTATCTTCCTATCTGCTCCCAATTTCATGTCCTATTTTTGTTTTGTTTTTAAACAAGACAACTTACTCTCTTTCTAATAAGAGCTATCAATAGTTCTTTTAATGGAATGGGTTCACGAGTCCTTCTTAACTCCACATTTCATGTTCCTATACCACTGAATAAGGTTGCTAGGCTAAGGAGAGTCAATTTTCTTCAAAAAAGTGTCCTTGCTAAGATGCTCATGCTCCAGTGGATGACCTACACCCCTGATCATACAAACAGCACAGATTTTACCCAGTAGGTTATAAAAAGGGGCATGAATTTGAGAGGGAATGTGGCAGATGGGCTCTAAGAGGAGCTGGAGAAGGAATGGGAGTTGATATCATCAAAGTACATTTATATATATTTACACACACACACACACACACACACACACACACACACACACACACACACATATATATATATATGAAATTATCAGAGAATATGGGATAACTAACTCTAAAGGCTTGTAAGAGCCTGAGGTGATGGTAGATAACTTCAAACAAAGAGGTGACTAACACTAAAGGCTTTTTGAAAAGCTGTGTGGACTACTTCTACTGTAGAAGTTTCCTACTTAAAAGAAGTTACGGTATAATGGGGGAGAGAATACTTCAACTAGACATTTTTTTTTTTTTTTTTTTTTTTTTTTTGGTTTTTCGAGACAGAGTTTCTCTGTGTAGCTTTGCGCCTTTCCTGGGACTCACTTGGTAGCCCAGGCTGGCCTCGAACTCACAGAGATCCGCCTGGCTCTGCCTCCCAAGTGCTGGGATTAAAGGCGTGTGCCACCACCGCCTGGCCCAACTAGACATTTTATGCCACCAAATAAAACCTTCAGTGCCACGAATGGGTTACATCATGTTAACTTGTTGGCCAAAAGGGTCCCATAGACTAGGCTCCCAAACACCACAGGCCATTGCGAAGGCTATAGTTATTTTTCTCCTTACTGCTGACACCACTTATGTCATTGAACATGGAGATATCTAGTTGGTACCCAGCTAGAAGCTTCACTCCTACCGGCTAGCATTCCTAGTGCTAGAATGTACTTTGAATGGACTGGAGGAGAGAAATGAATAAAAAAGAAAATCAAAATGAAACTAACCAAACAAAAGTTCTTAGCACTTCATATGAAACATATTTTAATGAATCACCAAGTCCTTGTCACTGTGGGACCCCAAGGAATGTCTGTCCTGTAGAGAACATTTCAAGTTTGCCCTAAGGAATTTTTGGTCCCTTAGTAATTTTGTAGATTCAGGAATAATAGAAATTCATTTTAGCAGTTGTTGTATTTCTTTTTATCTTAAATAGAAAAATCTGCAATAGGGGATTTCTTTTTTTCTTCTTTCTGCTATTTTATTTAATTTTCCCATAGACTTCACCAATCCTGTGCGTTGTTATCTAGAGAAATGACCTGTGATACTTCTCATGTTCTGACATTTGCTTCTCAATTTTAGTCTTGTTGGTAAATTATCCTACTTCAAACTTGTATTTTCATGTGCAGCTCAATATTAAATGTAAAGATTTACTGAAAATTTCACTCATAACTTCTGATTGCAGCAACCCCACAATTTAGTCAGTCCTCGGGATGGTGTCATTAAGGTTTTCCTTGCTCTTGTTTCCCTCTACCTCTTTTATGAGAATTCTTGCTGAGTCCTCCCTTGTGGTCTCTCTGTCTCTGTCTCTCTCTCTCCATCCCTCCATCCCTCCCTCCCTCTCTCTTTCTTTCCTTTCTTCTTTCTTTCAAGACTTCTCTCAGCATTACTCTTAATTCAGATACCTTCTTTTTCCTGTTTTCTTCCCCTTCATTGCTGATTACCTTCCTTCCCTCCTCACTCCCTGTCTCTCGCCTTCTCTTCTCTTCGCATTGCTCTAATTGCCTCTTCAGCTCATGCTACTTTCATCTCTCTAGTGATAGTCATCTTCCCCAGTACTCTCTGACCATATTCATCTTCTAAGTACTGTAAATGTTTCAATTTTGTGCCACGAAAGGATAAAAACTTTGAGGGCTCTCAATGACATTCCAAAATGAAGGGAACCTTGATTTTGCAATTTCAGACCTTCTAATGTATTTTTACAAATTTTCCTCTGATTTGAGCCTATGCTACAGGTGTGTGGGAAAATAAATTGAGTATTCTCCATATTTTCAGAATATCGGAGTGACATTCTGGGATGGAAGCTATAAAGTTGTTTTTTTTCTTTCTGAGCTTAGTATCTGTGATGTGGAGTTCACTTTGATGGTCTCTAGGAGGTACCAGTAGCTCTACATGCCTTATGCGTGTCACCCTGTCCACATTCTTGTCTATAAGTAAAAGCATTGATACTATATAATATTTTGACTGTGGGACAAATATTCTGTGCAGTATCCAGTATGTGTTCTTAGAGAACTTGGAAGGGATACTAATTTATTCATTCTTCTCTCTCTATATATATTTATAGAGCACCCCCTTCATATTTTAGGCTCAATTGCTTTAAGTGCTTCAGAAGTAGTTCTGAAGAAAACAGCCAATATCCCTTTGATGTTATGGACTTAGATTAAGAAGCATGTATGATATGTATGAAAGCAGACACTATAAACAAGAGTATAAGATTTCATCTAGAGATGGAAGGTATAGAGAATCTATAGTATACAGGACAGGTTTTCATGCTTTTCTCTTTGGAGAGTTTCCAAATGGGCAGGAATAAAATGTAGGCAATACTGGAGCACAGGTGATGTGAAGGAAGAATGGGGAATACCAGAGCAGGAAGGATTGGGTTGGGCAGGAGATGGGAGGGCAGAGTAGAGGAGGGAGTTTGAGGAGGGATAAGTAACACTAAGTCCTTTGAGAAAGTCATGTGCAAACTACTACTGTACAAGGACTTGAAATATCTTCATGTCTAAAATGCGTTTAAATTGAAATACATTACCATTTGGAGACAGCGTTCCTACTGGACACCACCAGCTATCAAATGAAAGCCTAGAACCAGGAATGAGCTACCGTTTTTGGAGTTATTTGCCAGTTGTGTTCCCATAGATGCCTAAATATTACAGGCTATTTATTGTCACTGCTCTTGATTATCCCAAAATTGATGATTAGACCCTATTTCAGAAGACACCATATATTCATGTCATAACATGGAGAAATAAAACTTGTGTCTATTTAGAACTGGCTTCCGTATTGTCTAGCTTGACAAAAAATTCTTTATTGACACAAGTACTTCTTTGTACTCTCTTTTTTTATTCTTCAGTAATTTCAACATGAAAACCATGGACTTAGGTCATATACACCTATACACAATTCCAAACTCTGATCCACTAACACAGACACACAGACCTGACAAGAAGGTGTGATAATTTTACTTGCATTATATAAAGTCATACTAAGCATTAATTTCCCTCAGCATGATTTGAAGACTGGTGAGAAACTAATCCTTTCCTGACAGCTGTCTCTCAACTGTTCTGTGTAGTTAAAGATATAGCAATATGTAACATTATTTGAAAGCTGGACATGTCTTGTGTAAGAAGTTGGGAGGTGACTCTGATATTGTCCAGCTTTTATAGTGAGTACTATACATGCTATCAAAAGAGAAATGTAACAATCAATTTTTTTTCCAGATGTGAATTACAAGATAAAGGCTGACCTTGCAGGATATACCCACTAGTGCAACATTGTCATAAGCATTGTGGGAGTAATCAAACCCTTTCGTATTGGATTTCAGGCTTGCTCCACACAGTGCTCATTCTTAGCAAGGCTCTTGGAACCTGAGATTAGATAGGTCATAGGTCCTAGAGAAGGACCTACGATTATTTCTCTGCTATGGATATAGTATTAAAATGGACCCTAATAAATTTCCATTGTACCTTATACCCATAGATTAGTGCATCTCTCAACCTTCATCAGAGGTGCTTCTTTGTGCAGTAGATCACAATTAACACAGACACCCAAAACTGGTCAACAAGTAGATAATAAGAGAGTGTGAGTGCTCAGTTCTACATGGGACCTCCCCATCATATCCCTTCTCTCAAGACTTGGAGATTATAACAGAAGTAGGACTGGAAAGACTGTAAGAGTCAGAGGTGATTACACTTGAAATTGTGTTTTCAGAATTCAGCATGTCCACTGTCAAATGCACCCAAAGTGGTTGCAACAGTTTGTAAATATCTGTGTAAGATCAAGCCCCCCAAAACCCAAGCATGGAGGGAGGATATGGTCATAAGATTCCACCTCTAACTGAGGAACAGTTGGTAGATGGTTACTCATACAGACATAATAATTTTTCTACAAAGATGTGCCTCCTGAGAGGCTACCTAAACTGACATAGACATCCCTACACTCATATACATACTGGAAGTGCTGGGTGGACTCAGTGGGTAAAAAAAAAATAAGAGAAAAGAACAGATAAAGTTGGGAGTAAATAGTGTCAGGACAATGGAGGAAAAATTCTAAGAAAAGGAATTTGATGAAAATATGTTGTATATGTGTATAAAATTTTCAAACAGTAACAACAAAACAATACAAAACAATAGTGTATACCTCCAACAATCCTATGTCATTACTATTGAAGTAGTTTGTAAGCACCATAGCAACAAAGTTTGATCTCTGAGGTAAATAGCTGGAACACATAAGCCTTCCAATTTTTACTAAGGCCCCTAAGATTACAATCTCATAGAACCCTCTTGGGTCATTACCAGGTGGCCCTTGTGACATCAATAGATGCTATTTTCCAACCTCTGATTGAGAGAGGACATCCGCGTAAAGCCACAGCCAGAAATCATGATCCACAACTCATGACTCCTCAGAATGCAGAGGAATGAGAACCCTGCCTTCTCCAGTCCAAAATTAGTTTCCTTTATCACTAAACAGCCAAACCTAGGAACAACAGAAAACAATATTTCTTCCCTGAGTTTCAGACCTCACAGCTCATCAGTGCTACATGTTCTTACTCCTCTGTGAGAGTAGAGGAGAAGGGATAGTGAGGTGACTTGTGAGTTCCCCATGGACAGACAGAGGTAAGTGTTAAACAGGATGCTTGTTTTTTCTTTTGGATTTTGTTTTTGTTGTAATTTCCTTAAACTGCCTCTGAGCAATCCAATAAGTCTTTGATGTGCCTGTGTCTTCTCTTTAGAGATGTCCACTGAACCTGAATTAGGAAGTGGATTGTCAAGGCAGAAGAACAGAAATGCTGCAGAACCAAACATGGTCACTGGTTCCCTGAATATTATTCCCAAGGAAATGGCCTTTCATTTATTTATGTTTATTTCTGTACGTGAACTCCCATAAAATGTAGAAACCAAAGGCACAAGAAGTGTGTGCTTGAATTTACTCTTCCATTCTTATTCTTAATCTCATTTTAATGGAGTAGTTTGGAGAGGGCTGGGATTTCATTCTAATATTATTATTTTTACTGTTCTCACAATTATGACCCGAGGAATGGCCTCAGAAAATGGCTCTTCCGTGAAGGAGTTCATCCTGCTGGGCTTGACACAGCAGCCAGAGCTCCAGCTGCCTCTCTTCTTCCTCTTCTTGGGAATCTATGTGGTCTCCATGGTGGGGAACCTGGGCTTGATTGTTCTGATTGTTTTGAGCCCTCACCTGCACACCCCCATGTACTACTTTCTCTTCAACCTTTCCTTCACAGACCTCTGCTACTCCTCTGTTATAACCCCCAAAATGCTGGTGAGTTTTGTGAAGCAGAACATCATCTCCCATGCTGAGTGCATGACTCAGCTCTTTTTCTTTGCCTTCTTTGTGATTGATGAATGCTACATTTTGACAGCCATGGCCTATGACAGATATGCTGCCATCTGTAAACCCCTGCTTTATCAGGTCACCATGTCCTATAAGGTTTGCCACTTGATGATAGTAGGTGTGTATATGATGGGGTTTGTAGGTGCAATGGCCCACGTAGTTTGTATGCTAAGACTGACCTTTTGTGCTGGCAACATCATCAATCACTACATGTGTGACATACCCCCTCTGCTGAAGCTCTCCTGCACAAGCACCACCATCAATGAGCTGGTGGTTTTCATTGTTGTGGGTGTCAATGTGATAGTGCCCAGCCTGACTATCTTTATTTCTTATACCATGATCATTTCCAACATCCTTGCCATACGTTCTGCAGAGGGTAGGTCAAAAGCCTTCAGTACCTGTGGCTCCCATGTAATAGCTGTTTCTCTTTTCTTTGGAGCAATAGTCTTCATGTATCTCAAGCCTTCTAGTGCATCTGTGGATGAAGATAAAGTATCTACCATTTTTTATACTGTTGTGAGTCCAATGCTAAATCCTTTCATTTATAGTTTAAGGAATAAGGATGTCCACATTGCACTGAGAAAAACTTTTAATAAAAGTATGTTTGCCTAAATAGAATCTGTATTTATTATAGAGGTAAATCTTAGGACATATGAGGTTTTTAATTAGGGGGAGGACCGCCTGGAATCCACTCATTGGAAGAGCATTTGCTCTCATTGACAGGCCCTGGATTTGACCACAGTATTGTAAAAATCATGAAAACAACTAAAATAACATCTATGGTGAGAAAAATATAGAACAAAGTTATTTAACACTATACGCAATTAAGATAATTATCTAGGGAATTTCAGAAATAAAGTCAGTGAAGGTAGAGAGAACAGATTATTCTGTAATTTCCCAAAATCACATATATCTTTTTTCAGTATTGAAAACTGAGCAAATACATTTGTCCTTCCATCTACCAGTATGGATAAACTTTAGCTTAGAAATCACAAGGATTTAAGTACAAAACACTGAATGATATTATACTCAGAAATGGAAAGGTCAAGAGATTTTTTTTAAATGTTCAAATTTATTTTTTAACTTTCAGTGTATTTTTGGGGGATCATACCCAGGCCATCTTGCATGTTAGACTAGTGTTCTTCCACTGAGCTACATCTTAAGTACCACTGTGGCTTGTGTACATGTAGAGGTTTTATGTGGTTGTGCCACTGAAATACTGATTTTAGTAGTCTTAGAGACAGTGACTCACTAATTCAGTTAGTAAACCTCTGGGAAGATTTGTAGGAGATTTCATTTAAAAGGTTCCTTTGTTTTACCAGAAGTTCAGGAATGGAGGGAAATTCCTTTTTCACTCTGTTCTTCTCTCTACAGTCTTAAGTCAGTTTAGTAAAAAGGAGGTGATGAGTCTATTGTGATTCCAGTGCTCCCAGACTGAAAATGAAATAGCATTTTTGGTCATTCAGGATAAAGGGAACCTATATTAGGTTTTCCAATCATATACTTGAGGGCAGGTGTTTGAATATAAGGACACGCTCTGTCTTCATAGGGAAGAATCTGACTAAGCAAGTTTACTATGTGATGGCTAACACTGTTTTGATTTTCAGTTACTGCTCTTAAGAGATCTATGAAACATTTACCTGTAACATGAAAGTTCCACTGGCTCAAGGACAGATGGAATGTTTAGAACCATTCTTGTACAATTTTAATGCATCTGTTGTCTGTCATGTTAATGGTCACAATGTTAACTGCTGCTTCTGCTTCTGTAAACAAAGCTGCTTGTTCAAGGTGAGCAGGACACCTGTAAGACATATGTTTGCTAAAAGCTTTTGATTGCACTTAAGCAAAGTTATGTGAGTGTGCTTAACTGGAAAGCAACCTTCTGATTGCAGGATGTATGTCTACAAATAAATGGAGTGTAGCCTTGGGCCCTTATGCATTTTTTTGCCTTTATTGCTCTCTGTTGTAGGAATCCTGAGTCCCAAATAGAAGCCTGGACAACCAGTGTATGCATAAAAGTCTTTTCTTTATTAGAAATAAATTTATTATTGGTCATATTGGTGAATCTCTTATTGACCTCAGATCCATAAAAACTAATTTTAGGTAAAGTTCCTTTCCTCAAATAAATTATGTAATCTTAATTTATTAGTAGTCTGTTCTTTCTCTTTAATAATTTTACTTTCATAATGTCTTAGAGTTTTATACACAATAATGGAGTTTTTTGGAGGGGCAAAAAAGACTGAGCATTTGTTCTATTTTAGACACTGATGTATCAGGCTTTGGTCAAGTATTAAAAACACTGCTGTGAAGAAAGGTGAAGATGCTTGTGATCTCAGAAGTCTACAGACTCGTCAGGTGGCTAAATAAATAATTTTTGTGTCTGTGAGTTTGTATCAGACAAATGATATACAATGTCTTGAACAAATGTAATTGTGCTGAGAATAACCATTTTATCTCAGCTTAACTGGCAGGAAGGGCTCTTCCTGAGGACGTAGCTGGTGACCTGACTGATGATGGAGTTGTCCACAGAACATCTAAGCAGAGGGATGATCTTAACAGAATATTAGAGGCAGGGACAATCTTGATGATGATGATGAATTGTTAAGGGAAACAGGTGAATGCTATGGAAGAGACTAAGCAAAACAACATGCATGTATATATATTTAAACTGATGAATAATAATTACACATATTTAATGGGCAAAGTAGTATTTAAAGTGATGAATAATAATTACACATATTTAATGGGCAAAGTAGTATAGAGTGAAATATATTGTTCACCTGTAAGACAAGTTGAGGGACTGTGGCTGTGAGAACAAGGAGTATTGACATTTGGGAAGAGAACACAAATCCATACTTCCAGAGAAAGAATAGATTGTTTTCAAAATGGCATCTGAAGACTGCACTCTAACAGATCAAAGTGAAGAGGAAGAAAAAGATGCTCATGGCACACTGCTCATTACCATCACACTGGTCAGCTAGAAACTTGCAGGATTCTGAGCTACCATTGATTTTTTGTGTTTACTCCAGGTAAGAATTGTGGTGAGCAATAGAAGCTCAGACTGACCATGGTGACTAAAGCATCATGCCTCATGTTTCCCAGAATAAAGAGTTTTGTGATCTCATTCTGTGACATTCTAAGTTTTCATTCTCAGTGTCTTCAGCCTACTGACCGAATCTGAGCACTTAGTATTTCCATATCCTTGCTTATTTATTATTTTTGGGGTAGAGAACATTTGAACACATACCTTCTAATAAGACAGATCTTGGTGATCACGCTGAATCCTCATTTATAGCCTCAGGAGTAAGGATTTAAATTTCCTAGGAAGAGAATTATGCAGAGTCTCACCTACTGATCTATCCAGTTGTGTTTCTCTTAGATCTGTTTCTACTTATCTGCTGTTCTCCTTTCATTTTTTGTTTGTTGTTTTACCGATTTTTATTTTTCCTTCTTTTCATGTTTCTTCAGTGTCAACAAATTTTCTACAGTATCTCTTTTCTTTTAACTATGTAATGTCACTTGTAAGCAACCATTTTTTTTTTTCTGGTGGTATCCACAGATTCATTTTATCCAATACAAAGTCCACTGCCTATATCAGCATAAGACCATGCTGTGTCTGCTTATTTTACTTAAGGACGGCAGCACCATCTACTTTTTCTTGCATATGTTTTCTTTCCAAGTTAACCCATGGGGAGGGGGCATTGCATTCTTTATCTTAAATTGATTTCTTTCCTGATGTTTTGTAATAATTTTGTATATGCATTTTCTTATTTGATGGTTGTATTTTCTACATAGACATTAACATAGATAGGAGGTGACATAATTATCAAAATTTCAGTAATTTTCCCAGTAACTTTGCTAGCAGTTCCTTTTTTAATATTTATGTCACCCTTATTTACTTTTCACTGACATTATTGGAATATATGCAAAAATCACATAGGAACTATTACATGCAGTAAAAAATTGGAACCATATTGAATAAATAAAATACCTTTATATTTAACATTGTTATAACCAAAGTAATGCTAGCTATCACCTATTGAGTTACGGTATGCTAGAGGCTGTTTTAAGGACTTTTAAAAAAACTCCCTTGAATTCATGATGCTACTCTTATTGCTTCTATTTTACAATGAGGAAACTGAGATACAAAGAGGTTTATGTATATATATATATATATATATATATATATATATATATACATACATGGCAGATCTGAGATTTGATCAAGCATAAAATGAAAACATTTTGCTGCAGAGCCCATTCACCTAACTGCCACATTAGCTACTTAGAAGAGGTGGGACTTACATTAGGAGATCCTTAAGTTGCTCCAAGTTTGTAATGGAATTGTTTGATTTGTTTAAATGAGGATTTATTTTTATGGTTTTTTGAACATTTATTAGATTTATTTCTCTAAGTTTCTCAGACCCTACAATCATGACAAATATATCAGCAAACTGATATTTATCATGAGTAGAATTGAAATTGTTACTTTAGGTCCCTGATATGTGAATTGTATCTGAATTTTTGTAATGTTACATTCATTCTTGTTTAGAGAACACCCATTTCCCCTGACACATGGATATTTTTATTTTTAAGAAATGATGCTTACTTCTGAATAATTGAACCATAGCTGGACTTAAGCCTTATTGATGCAGTGCTTGATGGTCTTGTTTATGAGTTTGATTCACAAGACCAGAATTAACCCTTCCCATTCTCTCTTCCTCCCTCCCTCCCTCCCTCCCTCCCTCCCTCCCTCCCTCCCTCCCTCCCTCTCTCCCTCCCTCCCTCTCTTCCTCCTTCCCTTCATTCTTATGTATTGCTATCTCTTTTGCTATGGTATCTCTGTCATAAAGAAGTATAATAAATATGTAATGCTAGCATTTTAAAAAATAATCTTAATTTTTATTTTAAATGAAACCTATGTGAGCTTTAAAGGCCACACAAATAGTAATGCAGATGTTAATCTAATATTCATTATATATCTGATGAGGAAACGGAAGGAAAGAAAAATGAATCCCAAAGAAACAGCAAGAATTTCTGGAGTATTATTTCACAATGTTTCGAAAACGAAGAAGTCTATAAGAATATGGACTCAGTCAAGATGCCTATAGCAGAGAACTTATCTACAAAAGTTTGATGACCAAATAAAAAAATATAAATTTCTTACAGAACTCTCATATAGTACACACACAGTGAGCTACAAAATGACACTTCTGATTCATTGTAATTAGTGATTCTTTTTGGGGGCATTATGAGGTATAGTAGTTTGGTGTGAGCCATATTAGTATTATCATAGAGATATGCACTTTAAAATGTTTCATAGATGCTATGTCCTTATTTAGAAAGAAAAATGATTTGTTTACAATATTAACAAATAACAATTTATATTGTACAGCACTGTCATCTGCAATACACAATTTTTTTTTTTTTTTGGTTTTTCGAGACAGGGTTTCTCTGTGTAGTTTTGTGCCTTTCCTGGAACTCACTTGGTAGCCCAGGCTGGCCTCGAACTCACAGAGATCCTCCTGGCTCTGCCTCCCGAGTGCTGGGATTAAAGGCGTGCGCCACCACCGCCCGGCCTGCAATACACAATTTTATTTACAATTAAAGTCCAAGACCTACAAAGAAGAAAGTATATCATAATTGTCTTCCTTAGACTTACTTAATTTACATAGTAAAATCTCCATGAAATATTTCCAGTTTCCTAGAAATGACATCACTTCAGCCTTCATTATGGTAAAAAAAACCCCAAACCACTACATATACAAACTTTTTATCTATTCTTTGGTTGTTGAACGCATAGGTTGCTTCCATTATTTAGCTTTTTTAAATAGTGTCTCTGTAATATATTGACTTGGAATTTTGGATGAATAACAAAAGTAATACTGTTGGGTCATTTGTTAGATCTATTTCTAGGACCTTAAGAAATCTCTATACTGATTTTTATGTTAGCTATATGAGCTTATTTTCCAACCAGCAATATACAAAAGTTCCTTTTAATCCACATCCTTCTCAGCATTGATGTTATCTGTTTTCTTGGTGGCAGCCATTTTTAATGCAATTAGATGGAAGCTCATTGTTTATATATGTGTTTCTTGATGGTTAGTTATTTTGAACATTTTAAAATGTTTATTGGTTATTTTTGTTTTGTTAATTGAAAGATGTCTGTACATTTTTGGCCCTTTTACTGATTGTGTTGTTTGGTTTCAGGTGCTAATTTTAAAAAATTATTTATTATTTTTATATATTTTAAATATTATTCCTAATGTATAGATATTAAATATTTTCCTCTACTCTTTTGGCTGTCTTTTCACTCTAATAATAGCTTATTTCATGTGCAGAAACTTTTTAATGCCATACAAATCTATTTTATGATTATTTTCTTAGCTGCTGGAAGCCATTCACAAAATCTTTGTTTATGCCCATGTCATAAACTATTTTCTTCAAGATTTCTTCTAAGACTTCCAGGTCTTATGTCATAGTCTTTGATGCAGCTGTAATTGATTTCAATACAGGTGAGAGATAGGCATCCAGGTTCATTTTTACACAGGTGATAATTTTACTTGCATTATATAAAGTCATACTAAGCATTAATTTCCCTCAGCATGATTTGAAGACTGGTGAGAAACTAATCCTTTCCTGACAGCTGTCTCTCAACTGTTCTGTGTAGTTAAAGATATAGCAGTACGTATCATTATTTGAAAGTTGGTCATGTCTTGTGTAAGAAGTTGGGAGGTGAATCTGTATTGTTCAGCTTTTATGGTTAGTGCTATACATGCTATCAAAAGAGAAATGTAACAATCAATTTTACCCAGATGTGAATCATAAGAGCTACAGTAAAGGCTGACCTGGCAGGACATGCCCATTAGTACAGTATTGTCATAAGCGTTGTGGAGTAACCAAACACTTTTGTATTGGATTTCAGCCTAGCTCTACACAGTGCTTATTCTTAGCAAGGTGCTTGGGGCCTGAGACTAGATAGGTCATAGGTCCTAGAGAAGTACCTACGATTATTTCTCTGCTATGGAAATAGTATTAAAATGAACCCTAATAAATTTCCATTGTACCTTATACCCATAGATTAATGCATCTCTCAACCTTCATCAGTGATAGACCCCAGACCCAGGGTACTACCTTCTCGAGGGGGTGCCCCAAGAACCTAGACTCTGATCCAGTTGATGCAACAGCAAGAGGTGTTTATTAATTCGGCTGTACAGTCGGGCTCCTCTGCTCCAAAGAGCAAGAGTCGTGAGTGCCTATTGCAATCACATGGGTACTTTTTTTTTTTTTTTTTGGTTTTTCGAGACAGGGTTTCTCTGTGTAGCTTTGCGCCTTTCCTGGGACTCACTTGGTAGTCCAGGCTGGCCTCGAACTCACAGAGATCCGCCTGGCTCTGCCTCCCGTGTGCTGGGATTAAAGGCGTGCGCCACCACCGCCCGGCTCACATGGGTATTTTTAAAGGAAAAACCCACAAAAGCCATAAGATTACAATTCCCATACAATTTCATGGCCTGATCACAGGGTGATCACAGAGTGGGTACAGTCATGTCCGCATGCACATTCTTCCCAAAACCTCAAGGGGGGTATCAGGGCAGGAGTGGAGTTTACACAAAGGTCACAGTGGTCCTTCCTGGAACACTTGCAACTATCCCAGTCACAGTTGAGCGCATCTCTTAACAGAGATCTCTTTACATTGTTACATTGTGGCAGAGGTGGTTGAATAATGATTGAGTCAGCTTGCCCTTGGAACTAGATTTTTAGTTTCTCATTTCCTGGGACTTGGGAGTGTAAGCCTGAAGGGTTAGGGTCTTTCAATCAGAGGTGCTTCTTTGGGCAGTAGATCACAAATAACACAGACATCCAAAACTGGTCAACAGGTAGATAATAAGAGACTGTGAGTACTCAGATCTACATGGGAACTCCACATCATATCCGTTCTCTCAAGACTTGGAGATTATAACAGAAGTAGGACTGGAAAGACTATGAGAGCCAGAGGTGATAGGTGATTACACTTGAAATTGTGTTTTCAGAATTCAGCATGTCCACTGCTCAAATGCACTCACAGTGGTTGCAACAGTGTGCAAATACCTGTGTAAGACCAAGGCTCCCAAAACCCAAGCATGGAGGGAGGATATGGTCATAACATTCCACCTCTAACTGAGGAACTGTTGGTAGATGGTTACTCGTATAGACATAATAAATTTTCTGCAAAGATGTGTCTCCTGAGAGGCTACCTAAACTGACATAGACATTCCTACACCATATACATACTGGAAGTGCTGGGTGGACTCAGTGGGTAAAACAACAACAACAACAAACAAACAAACAAACAAACAAATTGTAAGAGAAAAGAAAAGAACAGATGAAGTTGAGAGGGAATAGTGCCTGTATAATGGTATAAGAATTGCAGTGAAATGAATCAGGGTGAATTTGATCAAAACCCACTGTATATGTGTATAAAAATGTCAAACAATAACAATAAAACAAAACAATAGTGTCTACCTCCAATAAGCCTATGCCATTACTATTGAACTGGTTTGGGAGCACCATGGCAATAAAGCCTGATCTCTGGGGGAAATAGCTGGAAAACACAAGCCTTTCAGTTTTTACTAAGGCCCCTAAGATTACAATCTAATAAAATCCTCTTGGGTCTGTTAGCAGGTGGCCCTTGTGACATCAGCAGATTCTATTTACCAACTCCTGGGAGAGAGAGGACACCTGGGTAAAGCCACAGGCAGAAATCATGATCCACAGCTCATGACTTCTCAGAATGCAGAGGAATGACAGCCCTGTCGTCTTCAGTCCAAGGTTAACTTCCCTTCTCACCAAACAGCCAAACTTGGTTACAACAGAAAACAACATTTCTTTTCCTGAGTTTTAGACCTTACAGCTCATCTGTGCTACATATTCTTGCCCCTCTGTGAGAGTAGAGGAGAAGGGATAGTAAGGTGACTTGTGAGTTCCCCATGGACAGAGGTAACTGTTAAACTGGATGCTTGTTTTTTATTGTTGTTGTTGTTGTTGCTGTGGTTGTTTTCCTTTTCTTATTTTTTTCTCCAACTACTTCCAAGCAATCCAGTGGGTCTTTGATGTGCCTTGTGTCTTCTTTTTTTGAGATGATCACTGAGCCTGAAGTGGGTTGTCAAGGTAGGAGAAGAAAAGATATGCTGCAGAACCAAAAATGATCACTGGCTCCCTGAATATTATTCTTAAGGAAATGGCCTTTCATTTATTTATGTTTATTTCTGTATGTGAACTCCCATAAAATGTAGAAACCAAAGGCACAAGAAGTGTGCGCTTGAATTTATCCTCCTATTCTGGATCTTAGTCTCATTTTAATGGGGTAGTTTGGAGGGGGCTGGGATTTCATTTTAATGTTATGTTTTTTACTGTTCTCATAGATACAACCTGGAGAATAATGACCTTAGGTAATGACTCCTCCGTGAAGGAGTTCGTCCTGCTGGGCTTGACACAGCAGCCAGAGCTCCAGCTGCCTCTCTTCTTCCTCTTCTTGGGAATCTATGTGGTCTCCATGGTGGGGAATCTGGGCTTGATCATTCTGATTATTATGAACCCCCACCTACACACCCCCATGTACTATTTTCTCTTCAACCTTGCCTTCACAGACCTCTGCTACTCCTCTGTTATAACCCCCAAAATGCTGGTGAGTTTTGTGAAGCAGAATATCATCTCCCATGCTGAGTGCATGACTCAGCTCTTTTTCTTCTGCTTCTTTGTGATTGATGAATGCTACATTTTGACAGCCATGGCCTATGACAGATATGCTGCTATCTGTAAGCCCCTGCTCTACCAGGTTACCATGTCCTATAAGGTTTGCCACTTGATGATGGTGGGTGTGTATGTGATGGGGTTTGTGGGTTCAATGGCCCACATAATTTGCATGCTGAGACTGACCTTTTGTGCTGGCAACATCATCAATCACTACATGTGTGACATACCCCCTCTGCTGAAGCTCTCCTGCACAAGCACCACCATCAACGAGCTGGTGGTTTTCATTGTTGTGGGTGTCAATGTGATAGTGCCCAGCCTGACTATCTTCATTTCTTATACCTTGATCATTTCCAACATCCTTGCCATCCGTTCTCCAGAGGGTAGGTCAAAAGCCTTCAGTACCTGTGGCTCCCATGTAATAGCTATTTCTCTTTTCTTTGGTGCAGCAGCATTCATGTATCTTAAACCTTCTAGTGCATCTGTGGATGAAGATAAAGTATCTACCATTTTTTATACCGTTGTAGGACCAATGCTGAATCCTTTCATCTACAGTATAAGGAATAAGGATGTCCACATTGCCCTGAGAAAAACTTTGAATAAAAGTGTGTTTGCCTAAGTAGAACCTGTATTTGTTATGGAAGTAAATCTTAGGACATGTGACGTTTACAACTTGGGGAAGGCCTGCCTAGTGTCCACTGACTGGCAGAGCACTTGCTTACATTCATGAGGCTCTAGATTTAACCCCTAGTGCTGTACAACTACCATGAAAACAACTAAAATAACATAGATACCCCAAAATCAATGATGAGAAAAGTGTAGAACCAAAGTTAGTTAACATTATGCAAATTAAGTTAATTATTAAGGAAATTTCAGATGTAATGACAGTGAAGGATGATTAATCCATCATACTTTTAGGATAGAGAGAACTGTTTATTCTGTAATTTTCCCAACTCACATATGTCTTTTTCAGTATTGAAAACTGAACAAACACATTTGTTCTGTCATCTACCAGTATGTTACACTCTAGCTTAGAAATCACAAGGAATTAAGAACAAAACACTAGGTGATATTATGATCAGCAACAGATAGGTCAGGAGATTTTTTTAAATATTCACATCTTGTTTTTTTAACTTTGTAGTGTGTGTTTATATACTAGGCCTTCTTACATGCTAGACAAGTGTTCTTTCACTGAGCTACATCTTAAGTACCACTGTGACTAGGGTACATCTAGAGGTTTTGTGTGGCTGTGCTCCTGGAATACCTATTTAGTAGTCTAGAGACAGTGACTCACTAATTCAGTTAGTAAACCTCTGGGAAGATTTGTAGGAGATTTCGTTGGAAAGGTTCCTTTGTTTTTCTAGAGGTTCCTGTATGGAGGGAAATTCCCTTTTCACTCTGTTCTTCTCTCTGCAGTCTTAAATCAGTTTAGTAAAGAGGAGGTGATGAGTCTATTGTGATTCCAGGGCTTGAAGACTAAAAATGAAATAGCAATTTTGGTCATTCAGGATAAAGGGAACATGTATTAAGTTTTCCATTCATGGACTTGAGGACTGGCATGTGAATATAGGGACTCACTCTGTTTTCACCTGGAAGAATTTGACTAAACAAGTTTACTATGCAATGGCTACCACTATGATTTAATTTTCAGTTACTATACTTAAGAGATCTATGAAATAAATTTGGTTCTAACCTGAAAGCTCCACTGGCCCAAAGACAGATGGAATGTTTAGAGCCATTCCTGAACAATTTTAACGAATCTGTTGTTTATCATAATGGTCACAATGTTAATTGCTGCTTCTGCCTCTGTAAACAAAACTGTTTTTTTCAAGATGACTTGGACACCTGTAAGATACATGTTTGCAAAAAGCTTGTGATTGCACTTAGGCAAAGATATGTGTTTGTGCTTAAGTGGAATGCAACCTTCTGTTTGCAGTTTGTATGCCTACAAATATATGGAATGTAACCTCATGCTTTGTTTTTGCCTTTATTTCTTACATCCTGGGAATCCCCAGTCCCATGTATAGGTCTGGTCAACCAGTTTCTGCATAAAAGTCTTTTCTTTGTTAGAAATACGTTTATTTTTGGTCACACTGGTGAATCTCTGAGTGACCCTAGACCCATAAAAACGTATCATGGGTAAAAAGCTATTCTGTCTTTTCCTCAAATAAATTATGTAATCTTAATTTATTAGCAGTCTGTTCTTTCTCTTTAATAATTTTACTTTCATAGTGTCTTAGAGTTTTATATACAATGATGGAATTTATTGGAGGGGCAAAAAAGACTGAATGTTTGTTCTATTTTAGACACTGATGGATCAGGCTTTGGTCAAGTATTAAAAATACTGCTGTGAAGAAAGGTGAAGATGCTTATGATCTCAGAAGACTACAGACTAGTCAGGTGGTTAAATAAATAATTTTTGTGTCTGTGAGTTTGTATCAGACAAATGATATACAATGTCTTGAACAAATGTAATTGTGCTGAGAATAACAGTTTTATCTCATCTTGGCTGGTAGGAAGGGCTCTTCCTGAGGACGTAGCTGGTGACCTGACTGATGATGGAGTTGTCCACAGAACATCTAAGCAGAGGGATGATCTTAACAGAATATTAGAGGCAGGAACAATCTTGATGATGATGAGGAATTGTTAAGGGAAACAGGTGAATGCTGTGGAAGAGGCTAGACAAAAAAAAATGCATGTATATATATTTAAACTGAAGAATAATACTTGCACATATTTAAAGGACAAAATCTTATAAAGTGTCATACGGTGCTGGAGAGATGACTCAGTGGTTAAGAACACTGACTGCTCTTCTAGAAGACCCGAGTTCAATTCCCAGCACTCACGTGGCAGCTCACATCTGTCTGCAACTCCAAGATTTGACACCCTTACACAGACAAACATACAGGTAAAACACCAATGCACATAAAATAAATAAATAAGTTATTTATAGGAGAAGGATGGCTCAGCCCTTAAGAGCACTGACCGATGTTCCAGAGGAACCAGGTTCAATTCCCAGGCTGTCTGGTGACCGATCACACCAGGATAAAAAAACATAATAATAAAATGACATAAATTGTTCACCTGTAAGACAAGTTGAGAAGCTATGGCTGTGAGAACAAGGAATATTGACATTTGGGAAGAGAACACAAATTCTAAACTCCTAGAAAGAATAGATTGTTTTCAAAATGGCATCTGAAGACTGCGTTCTTACAGATTGGAGAGGGAGAAAAAGATGCTCATGGCACACTGCTCATTACCATCACACTGGTCAGCTAGAAACACTGGAGGATGCTGAGCTATCACTGATTCTTTGTGTCTACTCCAGATAAGAACTGTGGTGAGCAACAGAAGCTCAGACTGACTATGGTGACTAAAGCATCATGCCTCATGTTTCCCTGAGTAAAGAGTTTTGTGATCTCATTCTGTGACATTCTAAGTTTTCATTCTCAGTATATTCAGCCTACTGACTGAATCTGAGCACTCAGTATTTTCATATCCTGCTTATTTATTATTTTTGGGGTAGAGAATATTTGAACACTTATCCTTTAATAACATACATTTTGGTGCCCCTGCATAGCCTCAGGAATAATGATTCTAACTTGCTACAAACCGTGCAGAGTCTCACCAACTGATCTATCCAGTTGTGTTTCTCTTAGATCTGTTTCTACTTGTCTGCTGTTCTCCTTTCATTTTTTGTTTGTTGTTTTACCGATTTTTATTTTTCCTTCTTTTCATGTTTCTTCAGTGTCAACAAATTTTCTACAGTATCCTTTTTCTTTCAGCTATGTAATGTTACTTGTAAGCAACCATTTTTTGTCTGGTGGTATCCACAGATTCATTTTATCCAATACAAAGTCCACTGCCTATATCAGCATAAGACCATGCTGTGTCTGCTTATTTTACTTAAGGACAGCAGCACCGTCTACTTCTTTTTCTTGCATATGTTTTCTTTCCAAGTTAACCCATGGGGAGGGGGCATTGCATTCTTTATCTTAAATTGATTTCTTTCCTGATGTTTTGTAACAGTTTTGTATATGCATTTTCTTATTTGATGGTTGTATTTTCTACATAGACATTAACATAGATAGGAGATGACATAATTGTCAAAATTTCAGTAATTTTCCCAGTAACTTTGCTAGCAGTTCCTTTTTTAATATTTATGTCACCTTTATTTATTTTTTCACTGACATTATTGGCATATAACCAAAAATCACATAGGAACTATTACATGCAGTAAAAAATTGGAACCACATTGAATAAATCAAATACATTTATATTTAACACTGTTATGACAAAAGTAATGGCAGTTACTACCTATCGAGTTACTGTATGCTAAACACTGTTTTAAGGACTTTTTAAAAAACTCACTTGAATCCATGATGCAACTGTTATTGCTTCCCTTTTACAATGAGGAAACACACACACACACACACACACACACACACACACACACACACACATATATATATGTATATATATATATATATATATATATATATAAAATCTGTCTGATAAGTGGAAGATCTGAGATTAGATCAAAGATAAAATGAAAGCATTTTGCTGCAGAGTCCATTCACCTAACTACCACATATACTACTTAGAAGAGATGGAACTTACATTAGGAGATCCTTAAGAAGTTACTAGCATTTTGTGCTAGAGGATTTTAGCTCCAAGTTTGTCATGGAATTGTTTGATTTGTTTAAATGAGGATTTATTTTTATAGTTATTTGAGCATTTATTAGATTTATTTCTCTGCCAAAGTTTCTCAGACCCCACAATTATGACAACATATCAGCAAACTGATATTTATCATGAGTAGAATTGAAATTGTTACTTTGGGTCCCTGATATGTGAATTATATCTGTGAATTTTTGTAATGTTACATTAATTCTTGGTTAGAGAATACCCATTTCCCTGTCACATGGACATTTATTATTTTAAAAAAATAAGGCTTACTTGTGAATAATTGAACCATAGCTGGACTTAAGCCTTATTGATACAGTCTTTGCATGCTCTTGTTTATGAGTTTGAATCACAAGACCAGAATTAACACTCTTCTCTCCCTCCCTGCATTCTCCCCTCCCTCCCTCCCTCCCTCTCTTCCTCCTTCCCTTTATTCTTATGTATTGCTATCTCTTTTGCTATGGTATCTCTGTCATAAAGAAGTGAAAAAATATGTAATTCTAACATTTTTAAAAATAACCTTAAATATTTAAAAAAACTATGTGAACTTTAAAGGCCACACAAATAATAATGCAGATGTTAATCTAATATTCATTATATATCTGATGAAGACATGGAAGGAAAGAAAAATGAATCCCAAAGAAATAGTAAGAATTTCTGGAGTATTATTTCACAATGTTTCAAAAACGAAGAAGTCTATGAGAATATGGACTCAGTCAAGAAGCCTATAGCAGAGAACTTATCTATAAGGGTTTGATGGCCAAGTTAAAAAAATATATATACATTTCCCTACAGAAGTCTCATATAAAAGTGCACACATGGTGAGCTACAAAATGACACTTTTTATTCATTGAAATTAGCGATTGTTTTTTGGTCATCATGAGGTATAGGAGTTTGCTTCAGCTTTCATGGTGAAATATGCATTTAAGAGGCCTCTTAGATGCTATGTATTTGGAAAGAAAAAGAATTTGTTTACAATATAATCAAATAACAATTTCTATTATATAATATAATGAGAAATCCACTGAGACTGTTTAAAGGGCAAGGAATTTATTATTGGATTCAAAACTCACTACAGCATGAGAGATTTATTGTAATTTCCTGGAAAGCTAAGCTATGCTCCACGCTGTTCTTCTGCCTGGTCTGTCTCAACATCCAACATGAATATGTGTGTGTGTGTGTGTGTGTGTGTGTGTGTGTGTGTGTGTGTGTGAGAGAGAGAGAGAGAGAGAGAGAGAGAGAGAGAGCCTACATGCATCCCAGGTCTGAAGGGTCCACCAGGCCATGCCCCAGGGGCATGCACTTCAAGATCATAGGCAGGTGGAGCAGTTACCTGCTGCATCTCTAGGGGCAGTGTTTCAAGGTCATAGACAAACTGCTACCCACTACATCTCCCCCTTTTGTCTAAATAAGAGAGTTCCAACCTAATACAAAGCTATAAACAATAGGAACAATTATCAAGTATTGTCCAAGAGAGGGGAAAAGTACTAACCTAGACAAAAATAGAATTACAACTAGCGAGAATGACTTAAAACGAGAGTCACATACTAAAACAGAGAGATGTCCAGAACATAGGTAAGTGGCATGTTACAGAGATTATTACAAAAGCTGTCCTATCCTGAAGAATGTGAATCTAGTATTTAATATGTTCTAGTTAAGATAAGAAAAGATTGTAACTGTAACTATCTAGTCTTCAACTCCATCAAAGGACCTGAAAAGGAACATAATAATACCTGAGAAAATGGAAAATTTAAGCAAGCAATATCCAAAAATCTTGGGAGAATAGACAGAGACAGTTGGTAGCCTGGACAGTCACCTAAAGTTTCTCAGCACTGTTGGGGTATCTAATTTGGCTACAGGCCTAGAATACCTGACAGACTATTTTCAGAAGCAGGAATTTTGAAAGACCACCTTACCCTGTCTTGGCAAAGTTCAGTAGTAGCTTTTCCTTGTGTCCTGTTTGTCCAGAAAGGACAGTGTTCATACTGTTAGTAGTTGAGACAAGGGTAATTTTTCTCCCATTGGGGCATTTTGCAAGAAGAAGGCAACTTCCAAATGGAGTGTCTTAGAAGCCCAACATTCTCTCATGATCAGATGGGTGCTGCCAGGAACAATTATGTCTCGTGTCAACAGAGTTCAAAGTTATCAAAACATTTAAATGCCATATTCTCTAGGTCTATGAAGTGTTTGAAGATTCCCTATCCATCTAACCTATGGTTCTGTAAATCTGGACAACATAATTAACATAATCATAGAAATGACAAGCATGGGTGACTATAAATCTGCAAGTCTTCTCTGCCTAAATAACCTAAGGACTAAGGCTTTACATTAACAAGGTAAACAGCCTGTAAACAGATGTACTATATAAGGACAATGACATCAAAACTGTGACAATACACGAAATATCTTAAACAGAGGTAGAAATGTATAGGGCAATATGCAATATGCCAACAATGTCCTTAATATGTATCAATATACAATATATCCTAAACAGAGGTGGAACATATATACAGTATGACAAATATAACTTTACATTTTTATCAACATGCAAAATATTTCAAACAGAAATCGGAATATATGTACAATATGACAAATGCAGTTTTGTCAGTGCTTTTAACCTATGAGCCACCTCTCCAGCCCCAAATGCAGTTTTGTATTTGTATCAATATACAAATTATCTTAAATATGAATATAAAAATAGTTTACATTTATATCAATGTACAAGAATCTATATTAGTGCAAATTTTCCAAGGTTGATGGTTTGCTAATTCAGTTTACTAACAGATATGTGGTGATATTTTATTTGTGCTGAAATGTGGTGATAATTTATTTGTGCTTTAATAAATAAAGCTTGCCTGGAGATCAGAGGAAAAACCAAGCCACTATAAGTAAACACAAAAGTCATGCAACATTAGCAGACGCCTGTAATCCTATTACTTGGCAGGCAGGAATCTGTCTGGATCTCTGTGATTTCAAGGCCACACTGGAAACAGTCAGGTGTGGTGGCATATGCCTTAAACTCCAACACTAGTTAACCATGGAGGTCTGGAGGTCTGTACAGATAGACAGGAAGTGACAGAGCTGGGCAAGAAGAGGAAGTGATGTAGCTGGATAGAGAGAGCAAATCAGATGGCAGAACAGCAAGGCATATAGGCATGGGTAGACAGGAAGTAACTTGCGACTGGAAGTTGGTGAGGTAAGGTTAGCTGTGGCCGTTCCTATTTCTCTGATCTCTCTTAGGCTTTAAGCCCTCTATCCGGCTCTGTGTTTTTTATTTAATAAGACCACTTAGAAATTCATCTACACAGATATAATAATCTACCTTAATATCCTACTCCTATCCATTCCCCTTTTTCTTTTCTAAAGGAGAATACTGAGTCTAAATTTTATTGTTCCACTTCCAACCCTATAACTATTTATACATAACCCTGAGAAAAATGAAACCTTTGGGAGAGGGGGTATCATTTTCTTAGAATTGTTTTCTGCTGTTTAGGGGGCAATGGTATCTCTGTCGGGTCCTCTAAGAGAGCTTAGATCATTAGGTCTCTGTAGGACTAGCTGCAGAGTCTGCAACCAGTCTCAAAATAATGGGTAAAGTTGTCTGAGATTCTTGCTAGAAGTGTAGTATGGTGGGCCATATCATCTTGGAATTGTCCTGGAGTGTATGTATTCAGTCCAAATTTGATCATTGAGTAATGTTCTTATGTACAATGACATCATTTTGGACTGAGTAAAGTTGTTGTTATGGGACCCCATCTTCCTCCTGGAGACTTCAGAGATTGCTATTGGAAAGACTTATTTTTCACTTTGGAAAAATTGAACATTATTAATATAAAAATGGAAAGTTTGGATTTATGCTGCTGAATAGAGAATGAATTCCCAGAAAGCAAGGACTAGCAGGGAAAGAAATAGAGTCTTGACAACAGTGGTCCTTGTATTATTGGTTTTCTTCTATCTCATACCAGTTGGCTCTTCCAATATGAGACAGAATCCCCTATTTTTTCTTTTAGCAATATTCTTGGGTTTAGAGAAGGAGAGAGCCACATTCCAACTCCAAAGCCAGCTTTATTTATAATTGAATCGGGACCACATCTATTCTAAAGAGATATTAATGTTAGACAGAGAGTTATTATCCTATAGTGTATATTGGTACCAATAGGTCTTTCCTTTCTGCTGTAGATGTCTAGGTGTCCAAGGCCTTATGATTTCCAGAAGATGGTTATTTCTATTATCCTGTGAAGACAAAAACCAGAACCCTGCACTGACCCTTGTTTGTTGAGTTTCTCTTACAACTTGTAGAATTGTCACATCAGTGAATGAACTATTATTTCTCTTCATCAAGGGGTTTCTCCTGTTCAAATAGAAATTTTATTAATTTTGTCGGTATCCAAAGCTCTTCTCCTGCAGAAACAAAAGCAAAACTCCTTCCCCAACATAGGACATATCCTGGTTTCCATTCTGAGGTCAACACATCTTTGAAATAAACTGCATGATTTAGCTCAGAAATTTTTTCTGTTGTCCAATCTCTCTCTGCAGCTGTTGTCCCATTCTCAACAGCATTGAGAAAATTCAAGGTTAATAAAGCATTATGTAATCTATTTCTAGGGGTCATTGCTACCTCTTTCTGTTTATTTAGCATATCCTTTGAAGTTCGATTAGATCTTTCTACGACTGCTTGGCTTGTAGGATTGTGTGGTTTATCTGTAACTTGCTTTATATTGTAATAAGCAAAAATACTGTCTCATTTTATTTGAGACATATTCTGGATCATTGTCAGTCTTAATTTGTATAGGTAGTCTCATGATGGCTATTACTTCTAATAGGTGTGTAATCACAGAAAATTGGCCTTTTCAGAACTCATAGAAATTGCCCATTGAAATCCTGAATAGGTGTCAATGGTGTGGTATATATATTTTAATCTTCCAAATTGTGTGAAATGAAAAACATCCATCTGCCAATTTTATTTCTTTGTATACTTTTAAGTTTGCTTCCTATATGTAATGGAGTTTGGTTATAGAAGGAACAAGTAGACATTTTTTTTTTTTACAATTTCCTTGACTTGTTGCCAAGTGATAGAAAAGTACTTTTTCAAGTCTCTGTGATTTACATGGTGTTTCTTTTGAAATTCTGAGGCTTCTAGCACATTACCTATTAATAATTGATCAATCTCATCATTACCTTGTGCTAGAGGACCTGGCAGACATGTATGGGATCTGATGTGTATATATAGGGTGTTCTCTATTTATAACAATTTCTTATAAATGTATAAATAGTGAAGTTAATTATGTATTATCAGGAATAAATTCAGCAGTTTCAATATGTAAAACAACTCTCTCTGCATACTGAGAGTCAGTAACTATATTGAGAGGTTCTATGAAGTCCATTAGAACCATAAGAATGGCATACAGTTCAGCATTTTGTACAGAATTGTAGGGGCTTTGAATTACTTAACTTAAATCTCCTGATTTATACACTGCCTTTCTTGATTTATTTGCATCAATATAGAATGTGGAGACTCCAGAGATTTGTTTTTGCCATACAATGTGAGGAAGGACTCACAGTTCTTTTTACGAATTCTATTCTCTTGCTTTTGGTATAACAATTGTTAATCTCTCCCAAAAAGTTACTGCAGGCTCTTCACCAGTATTCATTATCTTTCCATAAAGAAGAAATTTCCTCATTAGTTAAAGGTACTACAATTTCTGCCAGGTCCATTTCTGCCAACTGATGAAGTCTTAATTTTCCTTTTCCAATCAAATCAGAGAACTTTTCCACACAAATCTTTAACCTCTTACTCAGTTTATGTGGTAGAAATATCCATTCCAATAAAATATCTTCCCTCTGCATGAAATTCCTTGTGAAGGAGTGTCTAGATTGAAATATGACCAGAATGCAGTTAAGTTCTGGATTCATGTGATTCACATGTGCCTGTCACATTTTCTTTCCTACTAGAGCCAATTCCTTCTCAGCTTCAGACGATTGCTCTCTTGGACTATTTAAGTCCTTATCCCCTTTTAGGGTATTGGCCAAATTTACTAGTCCATCTTTAGGTATTCCAATGATAGCCTGTAAGTTGAAATGCTCCCTAACAATTTTGAAAATCATTAAGAGTCTGCAATCAATCTCTCCTGAGTTGTACCTTTTGGGGTCTAATTTTTTTTATAGATCCATCTTATATCCTAAGCATTAATAAAGTCTTCCCCTTGTATTTTTTCAGAAGCAATTTATTCTTCTCGGTGAGGCAAAACTTTCTTTACTTCTTTAAACATGTTTTCTATGGTACCTAACTTTGGATCAGCTAATATGATACCTTCCATATAATGGTAAATTGTAGATTGTGGAAATTTTCACAAATTATCTCAAATGGTTTTTGCACAAAATTTTGGCACAGGGTAGGGCTATTTAACATTCCCTGTAGGAGGACCTTCTATTGACATCTCTTGACTGACTGGGAATTACTATAAGTAGGTACTGTAAAGGCAAAATTTTCTCTATGTTTTCTTGTAGAAGTATGGTGAAGAAACAATCTTTTAAGTCAATAACTATAATAGTCTATTCTTTGAGCAACAGAGAGGGCAAGGGCATCCCATTCTGTAGGGAGCCCATAGGCTGAATTACTTTATTAATGGTTCTCAGATCTGTCAGCATTCTCTATTTATCAGATATCTTTTTAATAACAAATGCTGGAGAATTCCAAGGGCTGGTAGATTCTTCAATGTGTTGAGCATTTGACTGCTCCTGAACCAGCTGTTCTAAAGCTTATAGTGCCAGGCGTGGTGGCGCACACCTTCAATCCCAGCACTCGGGAGGCAGAGGCAGGTGGATCTCTGTGAGTTTGAGGCCAGCCTGGTCTCCAAAGCGAGTTCCAGGAAAGGTGCAAAGCTACACAGAGAAACCCTGTCTTGAAAAAACAAAAAACAAACAAACAAAAAAATAAAGCTTATAGTTTCTCTTGTGTCATAGGCCATTGTCCAGCCCTGACAGATTTATCAGTTAGCCATTTTAAAGCTAAAGTCATTGGTATTTCTGAGAGTTCAATGGCAGTTATGCTCTGTTTATGTACAGCCTGAATGGTTGGTGGCTATTTTTTTATAGTATCTTATAATATTAGTCCCAGAAACATGAATTGGTCTATATTCCATTTCTGAAATTGGAGGAATTTTGATATGGGTATTCTATTGCTGTAATAGAACTTGGCCCCAAAGGTTCACTGCTACATTAGTTACATATGGCTTCATCCTCCTTCTCTGTCCTTCTGGTCCTATGTAATCAACCCATTTCAAACTTTGTTTTACCTGAGATAGGGTTCCAATCCCTAGAAATTGGACATCTACCTCTTTAAGAGGTCAATTTGTATTCATAATTTTGATGTAATTATAGTCACATCCACATCTAAGTCTACCAGACCTTCTAGAACAATGCTATTAATTTGTACTTTAAGCTTTGATCTTTGTTCATTTATGGAAGTCTGCCAAAATATTCATTTTATGGTGTTTTTTTTGAATTCTTGATCCATCTATCATAGCTCTTCTATCCTCTAGTGCAGTATCATTCTTTACATTAGATACTGGGTTATTTAATTGTCCTGGGGAGGAATTTCCTATACAGTGGCTGGAAATGTTTGTACCACATTTGATTTAGGGGCTTTTGACAAGTCCCCCAAGGCATTTCTTGCTGGTAAAGGGTTGCCTCATATGTCTCTTGTTGATCTGTATTCATTGGTCCAATGTTGACTTTTGCTACATCTTCTCCATAATCCACAAGGTTGAAATCTCCTTTTTGGGTTATTTCTAGAAGAAGCATTGCTTCTAGGAGCACCCTGTGTACAATTTCTTACTATATGACCTGATGTAGCACAGTTAAAACATTTGGTATTTGATGTCTCCTTTCAACTTTGGAAATTGCCTCTTCTAATCAAGCCTCAGTACCATTTGTATATTGAATCCATTCCTCTAAAGGTGATAATCTGAGCTTTAAAGGCATAGTAAGTTTTTGTATCCTGTATTAGCATTATCAAAAGCCAAAGACTGAGTTAATACTAGTGTTAATTCTTGGTCTGATACTGCCTTGTGTACAATTTTGGTCAGTCTTTGTAAAAAATCAGTTGGACCCCTGGAAAACCTTTACATATATCTCAGTTGGTTTCCCTGGTTTTGAATTTTTTCCCAAGCATTTAATGCTGCTGTATGTCATAGGGATAATGTATGCTCATCAAAGCTAGATTGTACATTTATAACAGTGAAACAGCCTTCATCAAGAATTTCAACTTGGGAGATCTCAAAACTCCTAATCTTACCTTGCTATTCAAAGGCCTTAGCCTCTTCTCTAAGCCAGCTTTTCTATTGTAACTGCTTGCTGTACACTAATACAGCTGAGATTAACTGATCCCAGTCATTTGGTATGATTCTATTTCTAGAAGACCGTGTATTTAACATCTATTTTACATATGTTGAATGTATACCATAGGTGATTACTGCTTCCTTAATGTTTTTTAAATCTCTCATATGAATAGGTTTCATTCATATGAGATTAACTGAAATCGATTAACTACCACCTGTTGCAGTGTTTGAACCTTCTCTGTTGCAAAGTATTCTAGAAATTTCATGGAATCATACAATTTTATATGCTCATCAGAAACATGGGATTCCAAAGACTTTATTCTATCATTCAGTGATGATCTTTTCTCCTTACAAATTATCTGAATAGTATTAAGATTGCTTTGAAGATTTATTGTTTTATCCATTAAGTATTCATATTTATTATCAATAGAATTAAATTTGGTTGTCCAGTTATTATTAGTAGATTGAAGTTCTTGTGGTAAGTTGGTAAATTAGTAGATTCCAGAGAAAGAATTCATTTATTTAAGTCCTCATTACTACTTTGCAAAGTCTCATATCTATTATCAATAGAATTAAATTTGTTTGTCCAAGTGCGCTGAAGTTCTTGTGGTAAGTTAGCAGATTCCAGAGAAAGAATCCATTTGTCTAGGTCCTCATTATCATTTTGCAAAGACTGTATCAGTCCCATTAATGTCTCATTTTTGGTGTTATTAAGCCAATTTTTCAATGAGATGATATGAATCATTATGCTAATTGCAAATATGGCAAAAACTGTATATGTCCCGGGAAGGTCGTATATGTCTTGTAAAATTTCATTCCTAGTAAAAACAAAAAGGTTTTAAATTTCCTGAGTGGTGATATTATCTGCCATTTTTTGAGAAATATTCAAAATTTGTAAAGAAAATTTTATTAATTTGTTCATTTATTAATCAGTTTAAGGTGTAAAATTATTGAGTAATTTACCTCAGATGAAAGCCTTGAGACCTGGTCCTAATTAATTGTCTTAGGTGTTACAGATGTCCCAGTTCTTGAAATGTTTTTTGGGTGTAGTAGCGACCTTTGACCAGCAGGTGTCGCAGGTGTAGCACTGAAGCAGATCCTGAAGCATGTTCCAAAGACGTTTACCTGTATGGCCTTAAACAGCAACACGGAACAGATTTAACGAAGAAGGAGCTTCCTGTTAGCGTTCTCTGTCCTTTGTGTTCATGCTGTCTTGCCCACTGTACGCTAGCACATAGCTCTGACCTCGAAAGGATGGCCAATTAGTTGCTAGTGTCTGAGACCACAGGACTGGCAGTTAGGGAGTATAGGCCTATGGGGCTAACTGCTGGCAGCACAGCTGCCTCCCACTGTGTCTGCCACTGCCCTTTAAGCTGCTGCTACCAACTTGGCTGGGTGTGGTCACCTGACTTGGTCTGCAGGAGTCTGCCCACAGGCAGGTGGTGAACGCACAAGTGGAAGTTAGCAAGGCTCAAACTGGGACACCAAGAGTGCATTCTAAAGGAAGATCTGCGGAATGCACCCTGGCTGGGGAAAGCATGTGTGGAGACCAGAACTTAAAGGTAGTGCAAATCTGCCCTGGGGCTCAGAACACAGACCCATGGCTTGGGAGGCAGGGTCTTAGCAGTCGGGGTAAGAGGCTAGCTCTCACATGGCAGTTTATCTGCATGAATAAGAGCTGAGGATGGCCCATCCAAGGGGACAGTGCATCAGATATAACGAGAAATCCATGGAGACTGTTTAAAAGGCCAGGAATTTATTAGGGAATGAAAACTCACTACAATATGAGAGATTTATCATATGGTCCTAGAAAGCTATGCTATGGTCCACGCTGTCCTTCTACCTGGTCTGTCTCAGCATCCAAAACCATGAGAAGGAGAAAGAGAGAGCCTACATGCATCCCAAGTCTTAAGGATTTGACAGTCCATGGCCCAGGGGCATGTACTTCAAGGTCATAGGCAGGCGGAGCAGTTACCTGCTGCATCTCTAGGGGCAGTGCTTCAAGGTCATGGACAGAATAGCTACCCACTACAATATAACATTGTCATTGATAAGACACAATTTTATTTACCAATAAAGTCTAGGACCCACAAATTTGAGAAAATATATGTTTGTTTTACTTATACTTAGTAATTTACTCAGTAAAATCACCATGTGATGTATGCAGTTTTCCTACAAATGAAAACTTCAGTCTTCATTATAGTTGAAACAATCTACTATGTATATAAACTTTATCTTTATCATTTTTGGTTGTTAGATACCTAGATGGCTTCCATTATTCAGCTTTTTAAAATAGTGTCTCTAAAGTATATTGACTTGGAGATTTGGGTGAATAACAAACAGTGGTAGGGCTGGATCATTTGGTAGATCTATTTTTAGGATTTACTTTCCCACCAGCAGTATACAAAAATTCCTTTTAATCAAATCCTCCTCAGCATTGCTGTTATCTGTTGTCTTGGTAGCTGCCATTTTGAATGGGGTGAGATGGAAGCTCATTGTTTATATGTGTGAGTCTTTGATAATTAATGATTTTGATTAATGATTTCACAGTGCTGGAAAGTAATTTTCATAGACTGGAGGAAAGAAATTAATGAAAAAGAAAATCAAAACAAAACTAACCAAAGAAAAAGTTCTTAGCATTTTATATCCAATATATTTTAATGATTCATTGTTGGAAGGCATTGCTGGCTGGTAGAGGTTGCAGTCTGCCATAGCCTGGCAGCTTTCTCTAGAGCTCTGCAATACGGAAACTCCCTCCCTCCCTTTCTCTTTCCCTCCCTCCCCAGCAAGGCTTCCTGCTCTCTGCTTATCCTTACTGGAGGATGTCCCTGGACCTGGAAGACTGACTTTATCTAAAAACTGTCTCTAAACCAGATGCCTGATTCATCTTTAGCTTGACCCTTGGCACAGATTCTTGCTAAGAACATTTGTGCTAGGAGCTCCTCTATAGGATCCCACTGCCACATACAAAGTCTTGTGATAGGACTGTGCCACAAATGCAAATTAGGGTTTGTCTCCCGGGCTCCCCAGTCCTATACATTCCTTATCCTCTGGAATAAAGTTGAACTGATTCACAGAAATCTGTCTCCTGGAGGACTATCTCTGTTGGTGTTCATGGACTGCATATAAAGCTTTCTGTTGTACATCTGCCTCTTTTTCCTCTTGGATTGATGTCTGGCAGGCCAAGAGGGAAAGAGGACCCCAACAAATCACCAAATCCTGATCACTGTGGGACCTCAAGGAATGTCCTGTGGGACAGACACATTTCAAGTTTGCCCTAAGGAATTTTGGGTCCCTTAGTAATTTTGGGGAGTCTGAAATAATTTTCCTTTTTGCTTTCTGTTCCTACTCATTGCCTGCTGTAATTGCCTCTACAGCTCACCTTGCTTTCCTCTCCCTACAGCTGGTCATTTTCCCTTGTACTCTCTGGCCATATTAATTTTTCTGAGTACTGAAATTGTTTTAATTTTGTGCCACAAAATTTAATGGCTCCCAATGGCATTCCAAAAGGAAGAGAACTTTGATTTTGGCATTTCAGACCTTATTATAATGCATTATTACTGACTTTTCTCTGATCTGAGTGTATGCTAAAGGTGTGGGAAAAGACATTGGGTATTTTCAGCAAGTCAGAGTGACGTTCAGGGATGGAAGCTATAGGTTTTTTGTTTTCTTGGAAATTAGTAAATCTCATCTGGTGTTCCTTTTGATGGTCTTACATGCTTTATGGTTGTCACCCTGCCCACATTCTTTTCTATAAGTAAAAGCATTAGCACTATATAAGTTTTTGACTGTGCGACAAATATTCTGTATAATATCCAGTATGTATTCGTAGAGAACTAGGAATGGATACTAATTTATTCATTCCTCTATGTATTTATAGAGCAATCCTGCATATGTCAGGTTTAATTGTGTTAAGTGCTTCAGAAGTAGCTCTGAAGAAAATGGCCTTTGATGTTATGGACTTAGATTAAGAAGCATGTATGATATGTATGAAAGCAGATATTATAAATAAGAGTATAAGATTTCATCTAGTGATGGAAAGTATGGAGAATCTATAGTATACAGGACAGGTTTTCATGCTCTTCTCTTTGGAGACTTTCCAAATGGGCAGGAATAAAATGTAGGCAACACTGGAGCACAGGTGATGTGAAGGAAGAATGGGGAATACCAGGGCAGGAAGCATTGGGTCAGGCAGGAGATGGGGGGCAGAGTAGAGGAGGGACTTTGAGGAGGGATAAGTAACACTAAAGACTTTTGAGAAAGTCATGTGTAAACTACTACTGTACAAGTTCTTAAAATATTTTCATGTCTAAAATGAGTTTAAATTGATACTCCTCATCATTTGGAGACAGCATTCATACTAGACACCATAAGCTATCAAATAAAAACTAGAACTAGGAATGAGCTAGCTCATTTGTTGTTATCCAGTTGTGCCACACATATCCCCAGATATTACAGGCTATTGTCACTACCCTTGATTATCCCCAAACTTGATGATTAGAGCATATTGCAGAAGACACCATATATTCATGTCATAATATGGAGAATTAAAGCTTGTATCTCTCTAGTAGCCTATTGTCTAGCAGAATTAAGAAAAACATTTCTATGTCTACATATGTCCACTTTTTGTACTCTCATCTTTTATTCATTGGTAATTTTTACAAGAAAAAAATGGATTTAGATTATGTCCACTTACATACAATTCCGAATTCCAAATTCCAAACCAATTAACTCAAACACACAGACCTGAAAAGGGATGTGATAATTTTACTTGCATTATATAAAGTCTTCATAAGCATTAATTTCTCTCAGCATTATTCAAAGCCTGGTGAGAAACTAATCCTTTCCTGATAGCTGTCTCTCAACTGTTCTGTGTGGTTAAAGAGATAGCAGTATGTATCATTATTTGAAAGTTGGTCTTGTCTTATGTAAGAAGTTGGGAGGGGAACCTGGTATTGTTTAGCTTTTACAGTGACAAATGTCTGTACATGCTATCAAATGAGAAATGCAATAATCAATTTCACCAAGGTTTGAATCATGAGAGCTACAAAATGACTAACCTAACAGGATAAATCCACTTGTACAATATTGTCCTAAGTGTAGGAATAATCAAACAACAACCGTTTTTGGATTGGATTTCAGGCTTGCTCCACAGACAAACTCATTTCTAGCATGGTTCTTGAAGCTAACCACTGAGGCTAGAAAGGTCATAGGCCTGAAGGAAGTACTTACAACTGTTATTCTGCTATGGATATACTAGAAAACTGACTCCTAATGACTTTCCCTTATACCCATAGATTAGTGTATATCTCTACCTTCAACAGAGATGTTTCTTTTATCAGTAGATGGTGATTAACACATATCTACAGCTTCCCAACAGGTAGAGAATCAGAGACTGTGAATGCTCATTTCAAAATGGGACCTCCACAGCATACCCCTTTTCCCAAGGCACAGGGATCTAAAGAAAGCAGGGTTGGAAAGCTTGTAACAGCACAAGTGATGGATGACTACATCAAAACAATGTTTTCAGGATGTGCACACAGACCTCACAATGGTTATAACAGTATGCATAAAATCCCTGTAAAATCAAGCCTGAAAAAATATCCAAGAATGTAAGGGGGCAGCTGATGACTAGTGTGAGCAACATGGTTAGTTTCTAGGATGCAGCCCCTAAGAGGCTACCTACTCTCAAGTAGATGATGACTCTATACTCATATAACACAGGTAGTGACAAGTGGAGTCAGTGGGTTAAAGAAATTGAAAAGAAGAGATGAAGCTAGGAAGGAATAGTGGTCAGAGGATGAAGAAAATCAGAGGAGAAAAAAAATGAAGGATGAACTACATCAAAACACATTGTGTATGTGTATAAAATTTTCATACAATAACAACAAAACAAAACAAAAGTGTCTACCTCCAATCAGCCAATGTCATTATTCTTGAACTAGTTTGTAAGCACCATGGCAACAAAGCCTGATCTCTAGGGGAAAATGCCTGGTAAACATAAACTTTTCAATTTTTAATTAGGTCTCTAAGATTACAAACTCATAAAACCCTCTTGGGTCATTACCAGGTGACTCTTGTGACATCACTAGATATTATTTAGCAACCTCTGGGATAGAGAAGACATTCTGGGAAAAGTCACCACTGGAAATCATGAACTACAGCTCATGGCTTTCCAGAATTAAGAAGAATGAGGGTTCTGGATTACCCAGTCCAAAATGAATTACCCTCACCAAGAAAAAGGCAAACCTAGTAACAAGAGAAAACAACATTGTTTCTAGGCTATCCACCTTACAGCTCATCTGTGACATGTGTACTTGCCCCTCTGTGAGAGCAGAGCAGGAAAGTTACTAAGGTGACTTGTGAGTTCCCCATGCACAAAGGTAAGCAATGAATTGGATGCATGATTTTTCCTTCTAAATCACCTTTGAGCAATCCAGCAAGTTGTTAATGTGCCTTGTCTCTTCCCTTTTGAGATGACCACTGAGCCTGAATAGGGAGGTGGATTGTCAAGATAGAAGACCAGTGATGCTACAGAGGCCAGAGTAGTCATTGGTGACCTGAATATTATTCTCAAGGAAATGGCCTTCCATTTATTTGTGGTTATTTCTATAAATGAACTCCAAAATTGTAAAAAACGGAGGCACAGAGAAGTGTGTGCTTCATTTTATCATTTGATTCTGGTTCTTAGTTTCATTTTAATGGGGTAGGTTGGAGAAGGCTGGGATTTCATTTTAATGTTACTGTTCTCACAGATATGATCCTGAGAAGAATGGCCTCACGAAATGGCTCTTCCGTGAAGGAGTTCATCCTGCTGGGCTTGACACAGCAGCCAGAGCTCCAGCTGCCTCTCTTCTTCCTCTTCTTGGGAATCTATGTGGTCTCCATGGTGGGGAATCTGGGCTTGATGGTTCTGATTATTTTGAACCCTCACTTGCACACCCCCATGTACTACTTTCTCTTCAACCTTGCCTTCACAGACCTCTGCTACTCCTCTGTCATAACTCCCAGAATGCTGGTGAGTTTTGTGAAGCAGAACATCATCTCCCATGCTGAGTGCATGACTCAGCTCTTTTTCTTCTGCTTCTTTGTGATTGATGAATGCTACATTTTGACAGCCATGGCCTATGACAGATATGCTGCCATCTGTAAACCCCTGCTTTACCAGGTCACCATGTCCCATCAGGTCTGCCACTTGATGATGATGGGTGTGTATGTGATGGGGTTTGTGGAAGCCATGGCCCATACTGGCAGCATGCTGAGACTTGTCTTCTGTGATGGCAACATCATCAATCAGTATGTATGTGACATACTTCCTCTCCTGAAGCTCTCCTGCACAAGTACTACCATCAATGAGTTGTTGGTTTTCATTGTTGTGGGTATCAATGTAACAGTGCCCAGCCTGACTATCTTTATTTCTTACACCTTGATCCTTTCCAACATCCTTCGCATCCACTCTGCAGAGGGTAGGTCAAAAGCCTTCAGTACCTGTGGCTCCCATGTAATAGCTGTTTCTTTTTTCTTTGGTGCAGCAGCATTCATGTATCTTAAGCCTTCTAGTGCATCTGTGGATGAAGATAAAGTATCTACCATTTTTTATACTATTGTGGGCCCAATGATGAATCCTTTTATCTACAGTATAAGGAATAAGGATGTCCATATTGCACTGAGAAAAACTTTGAAGAAAAGGATGTTTGCCTAAGTAGAATCTGTATTTGTTATGGAAGTTAACCTTAGGATACTTGAGGTTTACAACTACAGAGAGGACCAGCTCATTTGCAGAGCATTTGCTTACATGCATGGGGCCCTGGATTTGGCCCACAGTATTTAAAAACTTCAATGGCTACAACAACTAAAATAACATTAAAAAAAAAACTACCTAATGGTGAGGACAGTGTAGCATTAAAATTATTTAACACTATTTAAAATTAAGTTAAATATCAAGGAAATTTCAGAAGTAAATATAGTGCAGGATGATTAACTCATCATCCTTTCAGGGTAGAATGCATAATTTATTCTATAAGTTTCTAAAATCATATGTATGTTTTGTCAGTATTGAAAGGTGAAGAGCACATTTTTGCACCCGTCTACTAGTACAGTACACTTTAGGCTTAGAAATCACAAGGATTTTTTTTTTTTCTGACAAGGCATTTATTAGCTCCTGAGTGTTCTGGGCCAGGACCAGTTTGGGGCTGAAAGCAAGCTCTGAAGAGTCCTGAGTGTGCACCATGGCGCTCTTGGGGTTCATGATGGCCTGGAGATAGGAGTCTGTTGTGTGGTTCCACTTGTCCTCCATTCAGAAATGGGGCAGGGCCTTCCAACTCCAGTGTGCCCCAGAAGAACCAGTCCAACCAGTCCCTAGCCATCCTATTGCTGGCTGGCTGTAGTTGGTGTGGTTGGCAGTGGGGGTTGGAATTGGCTTCTCTATGTGTCCAATGTCTACATTGTAGGGTCATGTGTAAACTGCCCACCTAGAAATGAGGGAACCATAGAGATGAGATTCCACATCGTCCTTAGGTGATTCGTGTGGAGGTAGCAGAAATCACAAGGATTTAACTACAAAGCCCTGGATGATATTATACTCAGAAACAAAAGGGTCATGAGATCTTTTACATATACATTTTGAATATCTTTGCAGTTTGTATTTGAGGAATAATATTCATGCCCTCTTGCATGCTAGGCAAGTACTCTTCCACTGATCAATATCTTAACCACAACTGTGAGATCTTTGACTAGGGCACATCTAGAAGTCTTATGTCGCTGTACCACCAGACAAAAATTTCAGTAGTATTAAAGATAATGTGTCATTTATTCAGTTAGTACCCCTCAGGGGATATTTGTAGGAGAGTTCATTTCAAAATTTCCCTTGTTGCTCTGAAGGTTCAAATGAGGAGGGAAATGCCCTTTTCATTCTGATCTTTTCTCTTTAGTCTTAAATCAGTTTGGGAAAGAGCAGTTGATGGATGAGTTGGTTGTAATTCCAGTGCTTGAAGACTGAAAATGAAACTCTTTAGATCACTCAGGCTAAAGGGAACCTATATCAGGTTTTTCCCTCCTGGTCTTGACGGTAAGTACGTAAATATATGGATATGTTATATCTTCAATGGGAAGAATTTAACTAAGCAAATTTACTAATTATTGTTAGAAGAATTTTCTCTTTTACTCAAGTAAATCATATAATCTTAATTTATTAGCAGTCAGTTTTTTCCCTTTAATAATTTCCACTTTTGGCACATATACACAATGGAGTACTACTCAGCTGTAAAAAACAATGATATCATGAAATTTGCAGGCAAATGGATGGAACTAGAAAATATCATCCTGTGTGAGGTAACCCAGACTCAGAAGGACAAACATAGTATGTACTCACTCAAAAGTGGATACTAGATGTGAGGGGAGGGATGGCCAGACTGCAACCCACAGCTCCAGAGAGGCTAGCTAACAAGGAAAGACCCTAGGAGGGATACATGGATGACCCAGAGAAGAAGTGGATGAGATCTACATGAGTGGACTGGGTTTGGGGGTGGGGTGGCAGAAGGCGAGGAGTGGGGGATGAGAACATAGGGAAATTGGAGGGACAAGCTGGAACAGGGACAGAGTGGGAGGGCAGGGAGGGAGATACCATGATAGATGAGGACATCATGGGAATAGGAAGAGGCAGGGTGCTGGGGAGCCTCTTAAGAATCCACAAAGATGACCACACCTTGGACTGCTGGCAGTGGTCCAGAGGGTGCCTGGTCTGGTCTTCTCTGGTGTCCCAGTGTAGTGAATACCCTAACTGTCATCATAGAGCCTTTGTCCAGTGACTGATGGAGGCAGATGTAGAGATCCATGGCTAGGCACCAGGCTGAGTTCCAGGGATCCAATCGATGAGAGAGAGGAAGGATTCTTCAGGTGAGGGATGTCGACATCATGATGGGAAGACTTGCAGAGATGACTGGCCACACTAGAGGAAGCCCATGAACTATAGACTAGTGGCTGTAGAACCCCCATGGGACTGGACTAGGCCCTCTGGATATGGAAGATGGTTGTTTGGATCGAAATGTTTTGGGGGGAACCCAGGCAGGGAGATCGGGATCCATCCCTGAAGCATGGGCAGGCTTTTGGGAATCTGGTGCCTGTGGTATGAGGCCTTGCACAGCCTTGTTGCAGTGGGAAGGGGCTTGTACCTGCCTAGGCTCAGTGTGCCGGGCTCTGCTGAACCCCCATGGGAGACCTTGATTTGGGGGATGTGGGGATGTGGAGTGGCTTGGGAGAGAGGGCTGGAGGGTGGGAGGATGGAGAAGGTGGGATCTGTGGGTGGTATTTAGAGTGAGTGGAAAATTTCTTAATAAAGAAAATTTAAAAAATTCCACTTTCATTCTCTCTCAGAATTCTACATACAATGATGCAGTTTATTGAAGTAACAAATGTAAAGTGAGCATGTATCTTATTTTAGATATCAAGATATGTGCACTTTAGTCAAACATTAAAAATACAGCTAGATATTATGTGGAGAGAGGGTCTAAATTGAAGCTCTTCATCTGGTCCCTCTCCTAGTAGCTCAGCAAAGAAGAGGGGCAGGAGGATTGTAAGCATCAGAGGGGATAGAAGACCCCAAGAAAACACGGGCAACTGAATCAACTAAACAGGGCACATATGGGCTCACAGACCCTGAATGGAACAAGCATGTGTCTTGCAGGGGTCTGCACCAGGTCCTCTGTGTAAATGTTGTGGCTCTTAGGTCGGTGTTTTTGTGAGAATCCTAACTGGGATCAGGTATGTCTTTGACTCTTTTGACTACTCTTCGGACTCCTTTTCTCCTATGAATTTGCATTGCACAGCTTCCTTGTGAGGCATAAAAAATTAAAATAAAAAATATAGCTGTGCAGATGGTGAAGATGCCTGTGATGCCTCTGATCTCAGAAGGAAACAGACAGTAAGATGGTGAAAAAATAATTTTTGTTTCTGTGAGTTTGTGTCAGAAAAATAATATACAATGTCTTGAACAAATGTAATTGTACTGATAACAACTGCCTTCTTTTCTGGGGTTGGCTGGTAGGAAAGTCTCTTTTGGAGGTGGCAGGTGACCTGACTGAAGGCAACATTGCCTGCTCAACATCTAAGCAGAAGGAGGGGCTGAACAGCATTTCATGTGGGAACAATCTTTATGATGTTCTGGAATGATTAGGGAAAGAGATGAATGTTATGTGAAAGGGTGAAGCAGAAAAAGTGCATATAAGTGTGAAGAATAATTATTAAATGAAGTTGAATCAGTTCATTGTAAGAAAAAAAGAATGAATGTCAAGAAGCACAATAAAATTTCAGGTGATATGAAACATACAATGGATTTCCTTTTCTTCTTTCCTCTGAATTCTGAAGCTCAGTCCATGTTCATTTATAATGAATCTATAGTGAAATTGATGAAACAACAAATTTTAATAACCAAAATTTTCTTGTCCACTAGTTGTGGTGGTATGTATTCCCCCAAATATTGTGTACCCTAATAAACTTATCTGGGGTCAGAGAGCAGAAAAGCCACTAGATACTTAGGATAGGCAGTGGTAGCACACGCCTTTAATCCTAGCATTCCAGAGGCAGAAATTCATGTGTTCAAGGATATAGCCAAACATGGTGACTCACGCCTTTAATCCCAGAAAGCGAGCCTTTAATCCCAGGGAGTGATGGTAGAAGGCAGAAAGATATATAAGGCGTGAGGACCAGGAACTAGAAGCATTTGGCCTGGTTAAGCATTTAGGCTTTTGAGCAGCAGTTCAGCTGAGATCCATTTTGGATGAGGACTCAGAGGCTTCCAGTCTGAGGAAACAGGATCAGCTGAGGAACTGGCAAGACCTTCTAAGATTCCTGCTACAACTAGGAGAGGAGATATTTCTTTGCTGTTACTAGATGTCATTGAGGCAGCAACAGGAGTTAGCTGGATGTCCCTTGATCATGTCTCTCTCTCCCCTCCCCCTCAGTTAACTGTGTTAAATGGAAGGATCACGGGAACTGGTCTGGTTTGAGTCCAGATTCTATAAGTTTCGAGTCCTTGTCCTTTCAGCCTTAGAACTAATATTAAAACTGCGGTGGTATACATTAAATAAATGATATGCATTTTAAAAGAACTACATATTGCGTTTAAATATCATTTTAAGGGATATAAATGAGCAGTTTTTTTCACTTAACTGTCTGATGTCAGTATTATTTGATACTCAGTAGCCTCCCACTGCTTATTTTAGTTTTGTTTTTCATTGAGACAGGATTGTATTTTGTAGCCCAGGGTGGCCATGAAGTTAATCCCTTGAGCAATGAGATTGTAGGTGTGTCTACTATTTCTGGCTTAACAACCTCTCAATGTTGATGATGGCCTGCTGGTGGTTCCAGCATCTGCCATTGCTAATATCTATGCAAGCTACTGATAAAAGCTGTTGGTGTTTCTGTTATTAAAATTAAGTTGGTTGAATGTGTGCTAACACACTATGGAATTAACTCAGGGCTATTTAAGATTAATATATATCTATGAAAAACCATATTTAATTTTAAAATTGTAAAATCAATTCAAATTATAATATAAATGGAAATATACTTCTGTCACATTTATAATAAATATATTAGAATAATAGCATATTTATAAGTAATTATGGAAATATATGTATTTACTACTTGGAAAGGATGTAGTATCTTCCCATGTCAGAAAGCATTAAATACACACGAATATACCTTCATCTTGAAAGGATTTTATTGGTGAAATTGTACCATAGTTATATACTAATTTACTTATTCACTCATTGAAAAGCAATTATGTCCAAGAAGTCAAGGTAACCACAACTCATAGGAGCTAGGTCATTAGACCTGAAACTCATGCACATAATGGCATATATGTTAAAAGCCTTATTTTTGAAGACAGGATAAATTGTTGAGTCATCTGAAAAATAGGAGTGTATACATACATATAATAGGATTCTTTAAATAAAAATAAAGTAGGAATCTTAAGCATTAGATTTCAGGTCATTGTGGGTTGACAGCTTCCTTTTCCTTCTTAGTGATATGTAACACTCCATCAGGCATCAGGTCTCACCAATCTTGATATTGCTGTCTCAGTACAGTTCCACATTCTTCATTTTTTTTTGTTTACTAGTGGTTTTTATGCAGATGTGTTCCTGCATGGACTTTTGTTGATGTCCCATTCCCCAGGACAGGGGATTGTAGCAGTACTATTTTTAGTATTTTTGAGGACCCTCTGTACTGATTGTCATAGTGACTGTCGTAGTGGACTTTCCCATTAATAGTGTACATAGTGATACAATTTTATGAAAATATATTTTACATTTGGAGACTGGACTTTTGCTGGGCTTCAAACCAAGTTAATTATACATCTTGATATCACTTAAGAGCTAAGACTGATATCTTGTTGTATATTTAGGCTGTTTGTTTAACCTGCAATTAAGAGAACTATGTAACAAGCCACCATATTTGGTTTGAATTTTCTGTCTTCAGCTTTTACAACTTAAGCTAATGTATAGCTTTGATGTTGGTTATTAATTCTTCTATGTCTATCACCAAAATTTATTCTTCTAGGCCCCTGACTCAGAGTAGCATGTGTGTAAGTATGTATTGTAATAGTAATTTGCTAAAAGCAGCCAATATGTTGGGAGCAAACTTACAAAATAAGTGTCTACCATACAATTTGAAAACAACATGCAGGTGTAGCTTGATAATGCCTCTTTGAGGTTATTTTTACTATTTTGAGTGAGTTGGGGAGAGTCAATAAAATGACTTCTACTCTTTAAAATTCTGTTACATGCTTCTGTAAAGAATCCTTTGTCTCTTTCTCATGCCAGACTTTCTATGTTGTTCAAAAACTACAGAGCAGAGCCCTTTGTTAGGAAGAGATATTAGGGCAGTCAGATAGCAGGTAGATAAACACAGCAGACAGACTACAACTAGACCAGAGCCATAATCTATGCTCAGACAGAAGACACAGGGAGCAAAGTGGAGAATTCAAATCTGGGCTTGCTCTTGGTCAAATTCCTTCTAGAGGAAGTCTGTGTTTTCATCCTTTATTAAATTATTGACACAGATGTTTAACTGAACTTCTAAAATAAAAAGCAAAATAAGACAAATTTAAATGGCCCAGAACAAAATCTTGACTTTTTATTTTATTGTGTAAAGTGACTGGAAAATAGAAAACAATATGTAGAGTGTAAAAAAGAGAAAGTTCTGGACAACAGTGCTCAAACAGCAGAGGTTCTAGTTAAGGAACAACCATCCCATGTAGAATTGGCAAAAACCTAGGGAAGGCTATCATGTACGAAAATGAAAAAAAAAAAAAAACTCTAAGAATTAAGGAGAAAAGTGCCTCAATAAATATATATCTAGGTCAGATCAATGTGCTCCTTAATATAATATAGTGATTATGAGAGATTTCAATATTTCATATTTGTATTACAGAAGACAGTCCATCAATATATGAATGGGCCAAAAATTCCCCAAAGGAGTCATAAAAACTGAGGAGAAGTTGAGAAGAAATCAGAGAAAGACAGGGTATAGAATGAAAACTAACCAAAAATTAATTTATGGAAATCAAAGCAACCCTAGTAATGATGAATGAACAATTTACAATATTTTAAAATACTTGACAATAGTAACAAGAGTATTGATATAATTGAATTCCTAGTTAAAATAATAGTGGCAGGAGACATCAAGAAAAGGTTATGTATACATACGGTGCTAGTAAGAGACTAGTAAGAGTAAGTGACTGGTAAGAGACCAAGTTAGAATCAGACAGAATACCTCAAACATAAGAAAGAGCCCACAAGTTTGTAAAAGTGAGAGGCCGCTCCGCCTTCCAAGGAGGCAGCTCCTCTTGGTTTTGGAGGCCAGGCGAAGACAGTGAGAAAGGGAGACATGAACGTTAGGTTGTTCACCAGCTGCCTGGGTGGTGTGAAAATAACAGAAGAACAGTGCAAGAGAATCACTGGCCATCATAAAAAAGTTTGAACTTTGAGCATACCAATAGGAACAAAATAGAATGGTCTGGGAGGTGGACATAGTAGCAGTCCAAGCTTTAGAGTGTGGGAAGCAGATGACTTCCTGAGTGAATGCCTGTTGTTGACACGAGTACAGCCATATCAAGTATGTGAATGCCTCAAACCCAGGGAAATGGCAAACCTTCTATGAGTCAATCTCAGAGAAATGGCAAAGACTTGCCCTGGTCTGTGTGTGGATATATACAGAAAGTATCAGCTACAGCTTCCTCCTCCTAGATGTTTACAGTCTGAGAATACCCCTCTACAGAAACCTCCTTCTGAGGTTAGCTAAACCTGTTTCCTTGTTCAGTTGTATGGAATAAAACTGCCTCTTCTTTCAGCTATAGACAATGAACTCACTATGGTAATTTGAATAAGAATGGCCCTCATAGACTCATACATTTGAATGCATGGTCCCCACCCAATTGGTTAAACTGCTTGGGAAAGACTAGGAGGTGTGGCTTTGATGGAGGAGGTGTATTACTGGGGTTGGGCTTTGAGGTTTCTAAAACCTATCCCTGGCCCAGTCTCTTTCTGCCTCCTACTTGTGGATAAGGGTCTCTCAGCTACTGTCACAGCACCATGCCTGCCTGCCCTCTGCTGTGCTCCCCACCATGATGCTCACAGACTCTAGCCCTCTTGGACCCTAAGTCTGATAAACTCTCCTATAAGTTTGGTCATGGTGTCTCTTCACAGCAATACAGTATAAGTAATACACCTACATCCTTGATTCAGATGTATAGAATAAAGGAGCTGAGTTTCCAGGCTATTTCTGGTGCATCCCCATTAGAGTGCCTGGTCCATCCAATCTCAGTTTTTTGGATGTGTATCTGTGTGTTTTTCCTTTCTTTATTACCTAACCACCCTGGTCATGTTTTCAGGACACAACCATGTGGACTTCAGAAGTACTGTTAGACCAGTGACTCATTTGGACAATTTAATCATAGTAAAAATGGACGGAGGAGATCTCTTATCTCCTGCCACAGCCATTATGAAGGTCGTGAACCATTGTTTCCTTTGCCCAGTCTGTCCTTCTCTCTTCTTTTTAAATTCCTTTGTTTTCATTTTTTAAATAACAAAACAAGACAAAAGTGTTTCACTTTATAGCCTTGGATTTGCAATCCCTCAGCTCAGCTTCTTCAATGCTAAGATGTAGACAGTGTACCTGTGGACAGAGTCTAACATTCTTAAAACAAAGGACAGATTAATAAAAGAGAAATATGATAGATAAAATTGTTCAAGATTTTGCATGAAATAGGAGAATAGAAACCAAAAACTTAAGAGATCAAAGAAAACAGTCCAATGTTATGGCTAAGACTGAGAGAGACTGCTAAGCTATCTATAAGTGTGATTGGACAAAAAGTAGGAACTAATTAGCAACTTGAAATATGAAACCTGGTTAGCCTCTCTATTCTGATTCTTCTTGGTCCATTTGTGTCATACTCATTCATCCTGAGTACATGCCAAGACTCCTAGAATGGAGGCCTACTGATTCACTCTAAGATAGAGAAGGTAAGACTCACACACAGAGGCATAGAACTGAGAAGAACAGTATTTCTGTTTTCTGGTTGATTTAGAGGGGAGTGATTCTATATTCTACAGCTTAACTTAAGTAAGTTCTTTGTTGTAATGGTCTATTGTAGTAGAGGATTTATACAGAAAGAGTATAAATGTCTGCATTAAAAAAATGTCGAGTGACCTACAAGGTATGTTCTATTAGAATAACATCAAGTTACTTAGCAGAAATCTTAAAAGCCAGAAGGGCTTTTTGTTTCAAGCACACCATTTTCTAAGTCTCAATAGTGCCTGTGGAATATATTCGAATGTCTAGAGAAGTTTTATCCACAACTGGCATGTTGATGGCAATGATGTGGATTATAATACTGGCATACAATAATGAGCAGGGCTAAGGGATGATGTTCATTCTGTGTTACACTGGAGAGCAACACAGCATATATTTACTTCCTCTGAATGTCCATGTGATGAGGATGAGAAACCCTGGTTTATCTGGAACAGGGAAGAGGGATTACACCTTTTTATACATCTAGGACAGTCTTACATGCTACATTATGTGGATCATTGAATTTCATTAAAACAATAATATGATACAGTAGCTCTTCTGTCTTGATTCATATTACCATCATTACCATTATTACAGTGCTCAGGTTAGACCTATAGGCCTATGTGTGAAAAGTAAGGTTTCTCCCTTGAGCCATATCCCAGATCCTCTTTCATGAGCTGTATGTTGCAGATATCCACCCAATTATGGATATGTAAATAAAATTAACAAGGCCAGAAAATTACAGCTTTGGTATATAGTTTTGTTCTTAAGAAATAGAAAAATCTGGATTTAAACTCAGACTTTGAGTGCCTATTTCTTCTTCCCAATCTTTTTTTTTTTTTTTTTTTTAAAGATTTATTTATTTATTATATACACAGAAGAGGGCACCAGATCAAGCCACCATGTGGGTGCTGGGAATTGAACTCAGGACCTCTGGAAGAGCAGTTGGTGCTCTTAACCTCTGAGCCATCTCTCCAGCCCGTCTTCCCAATCTTTTTGCTCCACAACATTTTTTTTTTTGTAGAATGGCCATCTATGAACTAATAGTTACTAATCAATTGCAAAGATTTCTAGAAAATTACTGGAAATGACAAGTGAGTATGTCCCTGGATTTTTCTCTTGTTCAGTTGTGCAGGGCATAATGAGTAAAATCCTGAAGGGAACTACCCAATACTCTGCTCAGGGAATGAGGTATTCCTGGTGGGAAATAACAAACTAAGTAGAATTTTGAGTCTCAAAAGAGACAGTGTTTATATCCATGCTACATGATATAAATACATGCTCTGTTTCTTCTACCCTAAATGGACTCACTCAACATGAAAGGTGTCATCAAGGAGAGAATAATTTTCTATACTTCTCTGATGGTTATTATTGGTTGTCAATTTGACTATAATTGGAATGAACTATAATCCAGAAATGGAGGACACACTTGTGATCCAGATCTTGAGGCAGAAAGATACATGCCTTTAATCCAGATATGGAGGCTAGAAGACATACCTTTAATCTGGGCCACACCTACTGGAAGCCTATATAAAGATAATGGAAGAAACAAGAGTATGCTTTTCACCCTCTTGTCCTTGCCTTGTCATAAAATCCATTCCTTCTTCAGGATCCCAGCCGACTAGCTGAGATACCCAGCCTTGTCTGACTGAGCAGCTACTAGATTCTTGGACTATCCACTCATAAGTAGCGATTGTTGAACTTCAGCCTGTAAGTCATTCCAGTTAGTTCCCTTATATAATATATAAATGTTATACATCATATATATTCATTCCATCAGTTCTATGACTCTAGAGAATCCTGACTCATACAGTTTTTAATATATTTTCCAAGAATGCTAGGTTATATAGGTCTCACTTGAGTGAAATGATGTGTAAGATGCACATATGAGGTTGTTATTTTCCTTTGTGCAAATAAAGAAAACTTAAGAGAAATCCTTAAAGTGAATCATGTCATTTCCCTGGCATAGATATTTTAGGATGCTAGAATCAGTTTTGTATTGATAACTAGTATCTCCTCATTATCAGAAACTTAGATCCTTTAGGACGTTTGAAGTGAAAGGGCCTGTGTGGTCGAAGAGCAGTGACATATTCAGGTGAGTAGATATTAGTGTTTCACCAACTGTCTTTATCTTCACAACATCACCTAAATCTCAGAGCTATATGAATCATGGGTTCAGGAGACAGTGATGGTTTATTTCTCTTTCTATTCCTAATCCTTAATGAAGATTAAAGAGACTGAAATAAATGGTCATTTAAAGACTATAGGAGTTGTGTCAGTGTTTTCTCAGAGTAGACACTCATCATGGATAGGAAAAGAAGAAACAGGGATTTCTGAGGAATGAGAAGTAATGTTCTTTGAATATTATGCTCAGTGGATGAAGACAACCATGAATGTGTAACAACTGGCTCTAGCTGTCCTTTTGGAGTCAGTGACAGAGGTCCCTGTTAATGTGACCCTTTCCTACTGTTCCTACAGAGCTACTGGCGACACAAATGGCTATGGAGAATGACTCTTCAGTGACCGAATTCATTCTCACTGGATTGACAGAGAATCCTGAGCTCCAGCTGCCCCTGTTTGTCATCTTTCTAGTGAACTTTGTAGCCACTGTGGTGGGAAACTTGAGTTTAATGAGTCTCATTTTCCTGAATTCAAACTTGCAGACTCCCATGTACTTTTTTCTCTTTAATCTGTCCTTCATTGATTTATGTTATTCATTTGTCTTTACTCCCAAAACACTAATGAGTTTTGTCTTAGAGAAGAACAGAATTTCTTTTACGGGATGCATGACTCAGCTGTTTTTCTTCTGCTTTTTTGCAAATTGTGAATGCGATGTCCTGACAATCATGGCATATGATCGATATGTAGCCATCTGTCAACCCCTGTTGTACATGGTCATCATGTCTCCTAGGAGATGTTCCCTGATGATGTTTGGTTCTTACTTGATGGGGTTTGTTGGTGCCTTTGTCCTTACAGGATGTGTGATCAGTCTGAACTTTTGTGATTCTAACATCATCAACCACTACGTGTGTGACATCTTCCCCCTTCTCCAGCTCTCCTGCAGTAGCACCTATGCCAATGAGCTTGTGAGTTCTGTTGTTGTCAGCATAGTAGTCATTGCATCCAGCATCATTATCTTAATGTCCTATGCTTTGATTCTTTTTAATATCATTCAGATGTCATCAGGTAAAGGTTTGTCCAAAGCCATGAGCACCTGTAGTTCTCATATAATAACTGTTGCCCTATTCTATGGATTTGGGATGCTGACACATATCAAAACATCATCAAATGAATCTGTGGACCAAAGGAAAGTTTTTAGTGTATTTTGTACATTTTTGCTGCCCTTGCTGAACCCTTTTATTTACAGCCTCAGAAATAAGGATGTCAAGCTTGCTATAAGGAGAACTCTGATGAGACTCACAGTGAGTTAACCACTGTGGCTGCCATAGTCTATGTCTCCACTTCAGGTGTTTCTCTCTACTTCATTATCTTATCACTTTCTTTTCAATATTCTCTTTCCTTCCATTCATCTTTCTTTTTCTATTCTGGTAAGACTTCCACTTTATTATTTCTTCTGTTTCCTCCACAAAAATTCTTGATTTGCTTACATGGGGATAAGAAAATATTTTTGATCTGGGAACTTAGCTGAATGTGGATCCAGCTTCATCTTTGTATAAGGTAGAGACCCAAGATGAACATCATTTGCTAAAACTGTGGGCCAGGGCAAAATTTTCTCAGTCTTTCATACCTCTTTGGTGCCCATGCTGAAACTGCTCATTTACAGCCTCAGAAACAAGGATGTGAAGCTTGATATGAAGAGAACCATGAAGAGAATCACAAGCTGATCTACCCAGGAGTGCTTCTTTTAGATCTGTTTCTACCTATCTGCTGTTTCCCTCTCATTTCTTATCTTTTTGATTACCTAAGATTTGCTAATTTATTTTGCTTTCTTCTCATGTTTCTATAGTATCACCAAGTTTTCTATAGTATCATTTGTCCTTCTGCTGTGCAATATGATTTTCATGTGACCATTCTTTGTCTGGAGGCATTCACTGATTTATTTGTATCCAACATGGTGCCCATTCCTTAAATCACATTAAGACCTTTTTCTGTTAACTTATTTATGTAAGAAAACACTACATACTACTTTTTCTTATGTATCTTTTCTGTCCAAGAAAATCCATGGGCTTGTATTCTTATCTCAAACTGATTTCTTTCTTTATTTTTGTAGTAATTTTGTATATGCATTTCCTTATTTGATAGGTGTAGCTGAAGTTTTTCTGGTCCTGCCCAGCTCCTGCGGCCCTGCATTCCCACTTAAACACACAGAGGCTTATATTAATTAAAACTGCATGGCCATGGCTCAAGCCTTTTGCTAACTAGCTCTTATATCTTAAATTAGCCCATAACTATTAATGTATGTATCGCCACATGTTCTGTGGCTTTACCTGCGTCCCATTACATGTAGTTCCTTGGTTGGCTCGCTGGCACTTCTCCCTTCCTTCTTCCTGTCTCTCTCTTTGAATTTTCTGCCTGCCTCTAAGCTGCCTTGCCATAGGCCAAAAATTTATCAGCCAATCAGAGCAACACATATTCACAGCATACAGAAAGACATCCCATTATCAGATAGGTTTATTTTCTACATATTTATTAACATGGATAAGAGGTTACATAATGCCAAAATTTCAATAATTTTTTCAGGCTACTTTGTTAGCAGTTTCTTTTTAATTATTTGTATCACCTTTATTTTTCCCCTTATATTTTTGGCATTTATTCAGATATCATACAGGAAAAAAATGCATGTAGTAAAAATTTGGAGCCTTTCTGAATCAATAAAATACCTTTTAATGTAGCACTGTTATTGCCAACAGTCATGATAGTGTCTGTTGAGTTATTGTTTGCTAGACACTGTTCTTTTTTTTTTTTTTTTTTTTTTCAAGACAGGGTTTCCCTGTGTAGTTTTGCGCCTTTTCTGGAACTCACTTTGTAGACCAGGCTGGCCTTGAACGCAGGTGGCAGAGGCTAAACACTGTTCTAAGAACTTTTTTTCATAACTTTCTTAAATATATGACACTACTGTCATTGCTTTTATTTTGAAATGAGAAAACTGAGACACATACAGGGTTATGATCTTGTTAAGCTGCTCAGCAGATATGAGATTTGATTTTGAATATAATGAAGACATTTGTTGCATAGCCTCCCACCTCGCTGCCATATAGATTACTTGAAAGTGGGATTTATATTAGGAAATCATTAACAAGTTGCCAGCATTTTGTATTCAAGGCTTTTAGTTTTAAGTTTGTAATGGAATTACATAATTTATTTAAATGAGGATTTATTTTTATGGTTATTAGAGCATTAATTACATCTACTTCTCTGTCCCAGTTTCTAAAATCCCATAATTATAACAATGGATCAGAAAACATATTTCTTAGGAGTAAAATTGAAGATGTTACCTTTTTCATGATATATGGGTTGTATCTGTGATTTTTCTTATTATTAAATTCATTCTTGGTTAGAGAACACTGTCATGATAATGTCTAGTTCATGTCCCCTGTCACATGGATATTCTTAATTTTTTTTAAAAAAATGATTTTTACTTCTGAACAATCAAACCACAGCTGGTCGTAAGGCTTAGTGATGAACTACATGAAGGCTCTTGTTTATGAGTTTACCAGACTAGATATAATCTCTTTCTCTCTGTGCACCCCTCTCACCATCCCTATATATATTTCTCTTTCTCTATATCATTTCTATCTGTCATACAAAGCAAAATAGTTATGTAATGCTAACATTTCAAAAATAAAGTTCATTATTAAAATCTATGTCAGCTTTAAAGGCCACATAACTAATAACTCAGGTTAATTTCATACTCATATATATCTGATGAACAAATTGAGAGAAATAAAAATGTATTGCAAAATAACAGGGAAAATCTCTAGAGAATTATTTCACAATGATTTAATAATGGAGTCTATGAGAATATGAACCCAGTCAAGATGCTATAGCAGAGAACTTATCTACAAGGCTCTGATGGCCAAATTAAAACAAAATACACACGTCCTTATAGAAGTCTCATGGTGAACTGTAAAATGACACTTCTTGTTCATTGTAATTAAAGATTGTTTTTCTGGAATCATGAGATATAGGAATTTGGTTAAGTTTTTATGGTGAGTCATGTTACTATTATTGTAGTGAATTAAGTGTGTTGAATGCTATCTCTTTATTTAGAAATAAAAATGATTTGTTTACAATATAGTCAAATAACAATTTGTATCATACAACACTGTCATTGGTAAAACACAATTTTATTCATCATTAAAGTCTCAGACCGACAAAGAAGAGAAAGTATATGATGTTTGTCATATACTTACTTATACTTACTTAATTTACTTAGAAAAACACCATGAGATATATTTAGTTTCCTACAAGTGACCAAACTTCAGTCTTCATTATGGTTGAAAAAATCTACTTTGTGTATAAACTTTAAATTTATCCAAACTTTGGTTGTTGGACATTAGTTGTTGTAGGTTGCTTTTATTACTTAGCTTTTAAAAGTAATATCTCTGTAAAATATTGACTTGGAGTTTTGAGTAGATGACAAAAATTAGTAAGGGTGGGTCATTTGGTGGATCTATTTGCAGTACCTTAAGAAATTTTTATACTGATTTTTATGTTAGCTGGATGAGTTTACTTTACCACCATCAGTACACCAAAGTTCCTTCTAATCTACACCCTCTTCACATTGCTGTTATCTGTTTTCTTGGTAGCTCCCATTTTGAATGAGGCAAGACAGAAGCTCCTTCTTTTTTTTATTTTTTTTTAATTTTATAATTTAATTTAATTTTACATATCAGCCAGGGATTCCCCTGTCCTCACTCTTCTCCCGCCCCCCCACTACCACCTCCCCACCTGCCGCCACCTTCCTCCCAGTCCACCACATTTCCATCTCCATCTCCTCCAATGCAGAGACTCCCCTGGGGATTCAGTTCAACCTGGTAGATTCAGTCCAGGCAGGCCCAGTCCCCTCCTCCCAGGCTGAGCAAAGTGTCCCTGCATAAGCCCCAGGTTCCAAACAGCCAGCTCATGCACTAAGGACAGATCCTGGTCCCACTGCCTGAGTGCTTCCCAAACAGATCAAGCCAATCAACTGTCTCACTTATCCAGAGGGCCTGATGTAGTTGGGGACTCCTCAGCTATTGGTTCATAGTTCATGTGTTTCCATTAGTTTGGCTATTCGTCCCTGTGCTTTTTTCAGTCTTGGTCTCAACAATTCTCGCTCATACAAACCCTCCTCTTTCTCACCAACTGGACTCTTGGAGCTCCACCTGGGGCCTGGCCGTGGATCTCTGCATCCCGTTCCCTCAGTCATTGGATGAGGTTTCTATCATGACAGTTAGGGTGTTTGGCCATCCTATCACCAGAGTAGGTCAGTTCGGGCTTTCTCTCAACCATTGCCAGTAGTCTATTGTGGAGATACTTTGTGGATTTCTGGGGACCTCTTTAGCACTTTGCTTCTTCCTATTCCCATGTGGTCTTCATTTATCATGGTCTCTTTTCCCTTGTTCTCCCTCTCTGTTCTTGATCAAGCTGGGATCTCCCAGTCCCCTAAGCTTTCTTTCCTTTGAACCTTGCCCTTCATTACCCCCACTCACGTCCAGGTTGTTCATGGAGATCTCATCCATTTCTCTGTCATTGGGCGATCCCTGTGTCTTTCTTAGGGTCCTGTTTCTAGGTAGCCTCTCTGGAGTTGTGAGTAGGAGTCTAGTCATCTTTGTTTTACATCTAGTATCCTCCTATGAGTGAGTACATACCATGTTTGTTTTTCTGAGTCTGGGTTACCTCACTCAGGATGATTTTTTTCTAGATCCATCCATTTGCCTGCAAACCTCATGATGTCATTGTTTTTCTCTGCTGAGTAGTACTCCATTGTGTATATCTACCACATTTTATTTACCCATTCCTCAGTTGAAGGGCATCTAGGTTGTTTCCAGGTTCTGGCTATTACAAATAATGCTGCTATGAACATAGCTGAGCATGTGCCCTTGTGGTATGATTGAGCATTCCTTGGGTATATGCCCAAAAGTGGTATAGCTGGGTCTTGGGGGAGATTGATTCCCAATTTTCTAAGAAAGCACCATATTGATTTCCAAAGTGGCTGTACAAGATTGAATTCCCACCAGCAGTGGAGGAGAGTTCCCCTTGCTCCACATCCTCTCCAGCATAAGCTATCTTCAGTGTTTTTGATCTTAGTCATTCTGATAGGTGCAAGGTGGTATCTCAGAGTCATTTTGATTTGCATTTCCCTGATGATTAGGGATGTTGAGCAACTCCTTAAATGTCTTTCAGCCATTTGACCTTCCTCTGTTGAGAATTCTCTTTAGTTCAATAGCCCATTTCTTAATTGGACTGTTGGGCATTTTGATGTCTAATTTCTTGAGTTCTTTATATATTCTGGATATCAGCCCTCTGTCAGATGTGGGGTTGGTGAAGACTTTTTCCCATTTTGTAGGCTGTTGCTTTGTCTTGTTAACTGTGTCCTTTGCTCTACAAAAGCTTCTCAGTTTCAAGAGGTCCCATTGATTGATTGTTTCTCTCAGTGTCTGTGCTACTGGTGTTATATTTAGGAAGTGATCTCCTGTGCCAGTACATTCAAGACTACTTCCTACTTTCTCTTCTATCAGGTTCAGAGTACCTGGATTTATGTTGAGGTCTTTGAACCACTTGGACTTAAGTTTTGTGCACGGTGACAGATATGGATCTATTTGTAGCCTTCTACATGTTGACATTCAGTTATGCCAGCACCATTTGTTAAAGATGCTTTCTTTTTTCCATTGTACAGTTTTGGCTTCTTTGTCAAAAATTATATGTTCATAGGTGTGTGGATTAATGTCAGGGTCTTCAATTCGATTCCATTGGTCCACATGTCGGTTTTTATGCCAGTACCAAGTTGTTTTTATTACTGTAGCTCTATAGTAGAGCTTGAGGTCAGGGATTGTGATACCTCCAGAGGTTGTTTTATTGTACAGATAAAACTCTATCCTGGGATTTTTGTTTTTCCATATGAAATTGAGTATTATTTTTTCCAGATCTGTGAAGAATTGTGTTGTTATTTTGATGGGGATTGCATTGGATCTGTATACTGCTTTTGGTAAGATTGCCATTTTTACTATGTTAATCCTGCCTATCCATGAGCATGGGAGATCTTATCGTTTTCTGAACATCTTCTTCAATTTCTTTTTTCAAGGACTTAAAGTTCTTGTCATATAGGTCCTTCACTTGCTTAGTTAGAGTTACCTCAAGGAATTTTATATCATTTGTGGCCATTGTAAAGGGTGATGTATCTCTGATTTCCTTCTCAGCCTGTTTGTCAATTGTATATAGGAGGGCTACTGATTTTTTTGAGTTGATCTTGTATCCTGCTAAGTTGCTAAAGGTGTTTATAAGCTGTATAAGTTCCTTGGTTGAATTTTTGGGGTCACTCATGGATACTGTCATGTCATCTGCAAATAGGGAAAGCTTGACTTCTTCCTTTCCAATTTGTATCCCCTTAATCTCCTTATGTTGTCTTATTGCTCTGGATAGAACTTCAAGTATTATGTTGAATAAGTATGGGGAGAGCAGACAGCCTTGCCTTGATCCTGATTTTAGTGGAATCGCTTTGAGTTTCTCTCCATTTAATTTGATGTTGGCTTTTGGCTTGCTGTAAATTGCCTTTATTATGTTTAGGTATGTTCCCTGTATTCCTGATCACTCCAAGACCTTTATCATGAAGGGGTGTTGGATTTTGTCAAATGCCTTTTCTGCATCTAGTGAGATGATGATGTGTTTTTTTTATTTGAGTTTGTTTATATGGTGTATTATATTGACGGACTTTCATATGTTGAACCACCCTTGCTTCCCTTGGGATGAAGCCTACTTGATCATGGTGGATAATTGTTTTGATGTGTTCTTGGAGTCTGTTTGCTAGTATTTTATTGACTACTTTTGCATCAATGTTCATGAGGGAGATTGGTCTGTAGTTCTCTTTCTTTGTTGCATCTTTGTTTGGTTTAGGAATCAGGGTAATTGTAGCCTCATAGAAGGAGTTTGGTAATGTATGGATTAATTTAAAGAATATTGGTATTAACTCCCCTTGAAGATCTGTAGAATCCTGTGTTGAAACCATCCTGGGCTTTTTTTGGTTGGGAGACTTTTAATGACTGATTCTATTTCCTTAGGGTTTATTGGACTATTTAAATAGTTTATCTGGTCTTGTCTTAACTTTGGTATGTGCTACTGATCCAGAAAATTATACATTTCTTTTAGATTTTCCAGTGTTGTGGAGTAGAGGTTTTTGAAGTATGACCTGATGATTCTCTGGATTTCCTCATTGTCTGTTGTTATGTCCCCCTTTTCATTTCTGCTTTTGTTAATTTGGATGCTCTCTCTCTGTGTTTTGGTTAGTTTGGATAAGGGCTTGTCTATCTTGTTGATTTTCTCAAAGAATCAACTCTTTTTGTTTCATTAATTTTTTGTATTGTTCTCTTTGTTTTTAGTTTATTGATTTCATTTCTCAATTTGATAATTTCCTGGCGTCTATTCTTCCTGGGAGACTTTGCTTCTTCTTGTTCTAGAGCTTTCAGGTGTGCTTTTAAGTCACTAGTGTGAGATTTCTCCAACTTCTTTATGTGGGCATTTAGTGCTATGAATTTCTCTCTTAGCACAGATTTCATAATGTCCCATAAGTTTGGGTATGTGTTGCCTTCATTTTCATTGATCTCTAGGAAGTCTTTAATTTCTTTGTTTATTTCTTCCTTAACCCATTGGTGATTCAGTTGACCACTATTCTGTTTCCATGAGATTGTAGGTTTTCTGTAGTTTTTGTTGTTGTTGAAATCTAACTTTAAACCATGGTGGTCTGATAGAATGCAGGAGGTTATTCCATTTGTTTTGTATCTGTTGAGATTTTCTTTGTGGCCAAGTATGTGGTCAATTTTAGAGACGGTACCATGGGGTGCTGAGAAGAAGGTATATTCTTTTTTTTGTTAGGATGGAATGTTTTGCAGATATCGATTAAGTCCATTTGAGTCATCACATCAGTTAAGCCCTTTATTTCTCTGTTAAGTTTTGATTTGGGAGATCTGTCCAGTGGTGAAAGTGGGGTGTTGAAGTCTTCCACTATTAATGTATGGGTTTTTATATGTAATTTAAACTTTAGTAATGTTTCTTTTACATATTTGGGTGCCCTTGTGTTTGGGGCATAAATGTTCAGAATTGAAACTTCATCTTGGTGGATCTTTCCTGTGATGAGTATGTAATGCCCTTCTTGATCTCTTTTGATTGATTTTAGTTTGAAGTCTATTTTGCTGGATATTAGGATGGCTACACCTGCTTGCTTCTTATGACCGTTTGATTAGAAAGTCTTTTCCCAGACTTTTATTCTTAGGTAGTGTCTATCTTTAAATTTGAGGTGTGTTTCTTGTATGCAGCAGAAGGATGGGTCCTGCTTTCATATCCATTCTGTTATCCTGTGTCTTTTTTAGGTGAATTAAGTACATTGAAATTAAGGGATATTAATGACCAGTGATTGTTTTTTCCTGTTATATTTTTGGTGGTAGTGTGTGTGTACTTCTCTTCTTTGGGGTTTACTTCTGTGGTATTATCTATTTCCTGTGTTTTTGTGGGTGTATCTGACTTCCTTAGTTTTGAATTTTCCTTCTAGTGCTTTCTGTAGGGCTGGGTTTGTGGATAAGTATTGTTTAAATCTGGCTTTTTCTTGAAATGTCTTGTTCACTCCGTCTATGATGATTGAAAGTTTTGCTGGGTATATTAGTCTAGGCTGGCATCCATGGTCTCTTAGTGTCTTCATTACATCTGTCTGGGTCCTTCTGGCTTTCAAAGTCTCCATTGAGAAAGCGGGTGTTTTTCTGATGGGTTTGCCTTTATAAGTCACTTGGCCTTATTCCTTTGCTGGTTTTAATATTCTTTCTTTATTCTGTACATTTAGTTGTTTAATTATTATGTAGAGAGGGGACTTTTTTGGGGGGGTCTAGTCTGTTTGGTGTTCTATAGGCTTCTTCATAGGCATTTCCTTGTTTAAGTTGGGAAAGTTTTCTTCTATGATCTTGTTGAATATATTTTCTGTGCCTTTAAGTTGGTATTCTTCTCCTTCCTCTATCCCTATTATTTGTAGGTTTGATCTTTTCATGGTGTCCCAAATTTCTTGGACATTTTGGGTCATGACTTTGTTGGCTTTAGTGTTTTCTTTGACTGATGAATCAATTTCTTCTACCATATCTTCAAAGCCAGAGATCCTCTCTTCTATCTCTTGCATTCTGTTGGTTATACTTGCATCTGAAGTTCCTGTTCGTCTACTCAGATTTTCTATTTCCAGCATTCCCTCTGTTTGTGTCTTCTTCATTTTTTTCTATTTCCCTTTTCAGGTCTTGGACTGTTTCCCTCATCTGTTTCATTGTTTTTTCATGATTTTCTTCCAGGGATTTATTTTTTCTTCTGCTTTATTTCCTTTCCTCTGGTTTTTTTTATAGCATTCTTCTGATTTTTTGTTTGTCTGTTCCTCAATTTCATTTTTTATTTCTTCTTTATAAGCCTCTAGCATCTTCATGATGTTATTCATAAGGTTGCTTTCTTCTGCTTCTTCCATTTTGTGATGTTTAGGTCTAGCTGTTTGAGGAGGGCTAGGTTCTGATGATGCTGTATTGCTCTTTTTTGTTGTATGTACTTCTGCCTTGATGTCTGCCCATCTCCATGTGGATTTGTTCTTGGTCTTATTAGCGCTCTTGGTCCAGATAGAGCTGACAGATTAAGGAAGCTTCTCTCCAGTCCAGATGGAAGCTCTGGACTTGTTGGGAGCTGGGCGCTGGTCTCTGAGTCTTAGGCAGTGGCTGGGGTCTCCAGCGGATGGGTGTGGGGCCAGGGCGTGGAGATTGCAGGGTCTATGGGGGGTTGTCTTGGAGAAGGGGAACCTTGGGGGGGGGGTCCCGCCCAATAGCAATGGCTGGTGCCCAGGCATGGAACCTAGGGACTGGCCTCTCTGGGTATCACCCCAGGCACTCACCTCTGGTCCAGATGGGAGCTCCGGGCAGGATGGGAGCTGGGGGTTGGTCTCTAAGTCTCAGGAAGTGGCTAGGCTCTCAGGCAGATGAGTGTGAGGTCAGGGTGTGGAGATTGCAGGGTCTGCCTGGGGTCTTGGAAAAGGGGAACTTTCCCGCGGGGCCTGCACAATGGCCAGGACCTGGGGCCAAGTTGGGCAGGTCTTCCCTGGAATGAATGGTGCCCAGGGAAGGGTCCTAGGGGTAGGCCTCTCTGGGTATGACCCCAGTCACTTACCTCTGGTCCAGATGGGAGTTCCAGGCAGGATGGGAGCTGGGGGATGGTCTCTGAGTCTCCCAGGAGCTCCTTCTTAATATGTGTGCTTCTTTGATGATTAGGGATTTTGAAGATTTTAAAATGCTTATTGCTATTTTCTTTGTTAGTTGACTGTTGTATGTACATTTTATTGGCCTTTTCATTGATTGTTTTATTTTGTTCCAGGTGCTTAGTTTTTTTAAAAAAATATTATTTTTGTATATTCTAGATTTTGATCCTAATGTATGAATACTAAACATTTTCTTCTACTCTTTTGAATGTCTTTTCACTCTAATATAGTTTCTTTCATACGCAGAAACTTTTTAATAACATAAAAATCTATTTTATGGCTGTATTCTGATATGCTGGAAGCCTTTCAGAAAATCTTTGTCTATGCCTATGTCTTAAACTATTTTCTCCATGAAGTCTTATTCTAAGACTTTCAGGTCTTATGTCATAGTCTTTGATGCAGTTGTAATTGATTTTAGAACAGGAAAGTGACAGGCATCGAGGTTCATTTTTTACACAATTGATATTCCATTTGGTTGGCACCATTTGTTGAACTGGCTCTCTTTACTCCAATGTACATTTTGGCATATGTGACACTATTAGTGAGGCCAAGATCCTGTCACTAGATAAGTCTTAGGCCCTTGGAGATAACATATTACTATTATTCTGTTAAATGGACATATATTAAAATGATTCTTAATGAATTATTGCTATACACAAAGATCAGTGTATCTATCAGTCCATGTTAGGGATGCTTCTTCTTGCAGAAGATTACAATTGATATAGAGATTTTCTTGTGATTAACATGCAGAGAACAAGAGACTTTGTGGTGCTCAATCATAAATAAGACATTCATATCATAGCCCTTCCCTCAGGTTCAGGGATGTTCACAGATAAGGGGACAGATTGATTTTAAGAACCTAAGGTGATAGTAGATAACTTCAAGCAAAGAGAAAACTAACACTGAAGGCTCTTTTAAAAGTCCTGTGGAAACTTACTACTGTAGACATTTCCTAATACATATGAAAGGAATCTAAAAGGAGTCGCCATATAATGGGGGAGACATTATCTCTACTAGACATTTCATGCCACCAAATAAAACCTCCAGTGTCATGAATGGGTTGCATCATGTTAATTTGTTGGCTAATGGGTCCCATAGACTGTCCCTCCAAGCATCACAGGCTATTGTCAAGTCTATTGTCATTTCTCTCCCTCAACCTGACAGTGAGGTCTTATTGCTGACACCACTCATGTTGTTGAACATGAAGATATCTAGTTGGTACCCAGCTAGAAGCTTTACTTGTACTGACTAGCATTCATAATGCTGGAAAGTCTTTAAAGGATGAAGAAAGAAATGAATAAAGAAGAAAATGAAAACAAAGCTAACCAAAGAAAAGGTTCTTAGCAATTTATATAGAGTATATTTTAAGGAATCACCAAGTCCTGATCACTGTGGGACCCCAATGAATGTCTGTCATGTGGGGCACATCTCAAGGATGCCCGAAGGAATTTTGTTCCCTTAGTCATTTTGGGGAATCTGGAAAAATTGAGAATAATTTTAGCAGTTGCCTTATTTCTTTTTCACCCAAAGAGAAAAATCTGCAATTAGGATATTTCCTTTTTATCTCTTTCTGCTATTTTATTTAATTTTTCCATAGACTTCACCAATCCTCTGCTTTATTATCTAGAGAAATGACCTGTGATACTTTTCTGGTTCTGACGTTTGTTTCTGAATTTATTTTGTCTTGGTTCATTCCCTTACTTCAAATTTGTATTTTCATGTCCAGTTGTTCAAGATTAAATGTAAAAATCTGACTAGAATTTCATGTTTTTTAACTTCTGCTTGTGGCAACACTATAATTTAGTCATCCCTTAGGTCAGTGTCTTGGAAGTGTTTGTTTCTGCTTTTGCTTGTATCCCTTTAATGAGAAATCTTGCAGAGTCCTCTCTTGCAACATCTCCTTTATATATTTGTGTTCATCAGAAGTTCTAACATTATTCTCAATCCAGGACCTTCCTTTTCTATTCTCTATCTTTCTCCCTCATTGCTGCTTCTCTATATTTTCTTCCTTGCTCCCTGTTCCCACCTTTTCTTGTGTTCCTACTCACTGCCTGTTATAATTGCCTCTGCAACTCACCTTAGTTCCTTCTATCTACCGCTAGTCATTTCCTCCGTACTCTCTGGCCATATTAATCTTTCTCAGCACTGAAGTTGTTTTAATTTTGTGCCACAAAATTTAATGGCTCCCAATGGCATTCCCAAAGGAAGAGAATTTTGATATTTTCATTTCAGACCTTATTATAATGCACTATCACAGTCTTTCCTCTCATCTGAGTGTATGCTACAGGTGTGGGAAAGGACATTGGGTATTTTCAGCAAATCAGAGTGGATGGAAGTTTTTTTTTCCCCTCTGAACTTAATGACTCTGATATGGTGTTCCCTTAGATGGCCTGTGGAGCTACCGGTGGCTCTACATGTCTTACAGATGTTACCCTATCCACATTTTTGTCTAGAAATAAAAACATTGGCACTATATAAGTTTTTGACAGTGGGACAAATATTCTGTGTAGTATATATAGTCTTAGAGAACTGGGAAAGGATACTAATTAATTAATGGTTTCTATATATATTTAAGGAGCACCCCGGGAATATGTCAGCTTTAATTGTTTTAAGTGCTTCAGAAGTAGCTCTGAAGAGAACACCCAATATCCCTTTGATGGTATGAACTTAGATTAAGAAGCATGAGTGCGTGATATGTAAGAAAGCAGATATTATAAACAAGAGTATAAGATTTCATCTAGTGATGGAAAGTATGGAGAACCCATAGTATACAGGACAGGTTCTCATGCTTTTCTCTTTGGAGAGTTTCCAAATGGGCAGGAATAAAATGTAGGGAACACTGGAGCACAGGTGATGTGAAGGAAGACTGGGGAATACCAGGGCAGGAAGGACTGGGTCGGGCAGGAGATGGGAGGGCAGAGTAGAGGAGGGAGTTTGAAGAGGGACAAGTAGCACTAAAGAACTTTGAGAAAGTCATGTGCAAACTACTACTGTACAAGTTCTTGAAATATCCTCATTTCTAAAATGAGTTTAAATTGAAATACATTATCATTTGGAGACATCATTCCTGCTAGAAACCACAAGCTATCAAATAAAACCTAGAATCAGGAATGAACTACCTATTTTTGAGTTGTTATGCAACTGTGCCCCATAGATGCCCAGATATTACAGATATTACTATTGTCACTGCTCTTGATTATCCCCAAACTTGATGATTAGACCCAATTTCAGAAAACACCATATATTCATGTCATAAAATGGAGAAACAAAGCTTGTGTCTATTAGTAGTCTATTGTCTAGCAGAATTAAGAAAAATATTTCTGTGCAAGGTGTCTCACCATAGGAGGAGCTTGGACCTGTCTCAATTTAATGTACCAGGTTTTGGCTGACTCCCCATGGGAGGTCTTATGTTTTCAGAGGAGGAAAAGGAGGATGGATTATGGGGAATGGCTGGGGGAGGAGTGGGAGGAGGGATGAGAGGTGGATCTGTGTTTGGTATGTAAAATGAATAGAAAATTTCTTAATAAATAAAACACACACACCAAAGAGGGAAATAGAAAGTAAATGTGGTCAAAGTCCATGATATATTTGAATGGATGAGAAAGGGGAAAGCTGGGGGGATATGAATGGGGTCATATGTGTATGGAAATGTACTTATGAAACCCCATGTATACATATATGCCAATTAAAAAACATTTCTATGTCTGCATATGTCCACTTTTTGTATTTGCTTCTTTTACTCTTTGGTAATTTCATATTTGAAAACGGTCTTAGATCATGTCCACCTATGTTCAATTCCAAATTCCAAACCATTAACTAAAACACACCCACCTGAAAAGCAGTGTGATAATTTTACTGGCATTACATAAAGTTGTCCTAAGCGTTAATTTCCCTCAGCATGATTCAAAGCCTAATGAGAAACTAATCTTTTTTTGATAGCTGTCTCTCAACTGTTTTGTGAGGTTAAAGAGACAGCAGGTTAAAAGTGGGCCCTGTCTTGTGTAAGAAATTGGGAAGGGAATCTGGTATTGTCTAGCTTTTATAGTGCTAAAAGTCTATACATGTTATCAAAGAAAAATGTAATAATCAAATTCACTATGGTGTGAGTCATGAGAGCTACAGTAATGGCTAACCTGGCAGGACACAATCACCAGTGCAATATTGTCATAAATGTTGTAGGAGTAATCAACCACCAACCACTTTTGGATTGGATTTCAGTCTTACTCCACAGACAAACTCATTTCTAGCATGGTTCTTGCACCTAACTACTGAGGTTAGAAAGGTCATAGGTGTGAGGGAAGTACTTATGACTGTTATTCTGCTATAGATATACTTGTAAACTGACTCCTAATGACTCTTTGCTATACCCATAGATTAGTGCATATCTCAACCTTTATCAGAGATGTTTCTTTTGGCAGTAGATGGTGATTAACACATATCTACAGCTGCTCAGCAGGTAGAGAATAAGAGACTGTGAATGCTCAATCCAAAATGGGACCTCCACAGAATACCCCTTTTCCCAAGGCACAAGGATCTAAAGAAAGCAGGGTTGGAAAGCTTGTAAGAGCCACAAGTGATGGATGACTACATGAAAACAATGTTTTAAGGATGTGCTCACAGACCTCACAATGATTATAATAGTATGCATAAAATCCCTGTAAAATCAAGCCTGAAAAAATATCCAAGAATGTAAAGGGGGGGAGGGAGGGCATGGTAATGAAATCTACCTCTAGCTGAGGAACTATTGGCAGCTGATGACTAGTGTGAGCAACATGGTTAGTTTCAAGGATGCAGCCCCTAAGAGGCTACCTACTCTCAAGTAGATGACTCTATACTCATATAACACAGGTAGTGACAAGTACAGTCAATGGGTTAAAGAAATTGAAAAGAAGAGATGAAGCTAGGAAGGAATAGTGGTCGGAGGATGAAGAAAATCAGAGGAGAAAAAAAATGAAGGATGAACTACATCAAAACACATTGTGTATGTGTATAAAATTTTCATACAACAACAACAAAACAAAACAAAAGTGTCTACCTCCAATCAGCCAATGTCATTATTCTTGAACTAGTTTGTAAGCACCATGGCAACAAAGCCTGATCTCTAGGGGAAAATGCCTGGTAAACAAACTTTTCAATTTTTAATTAGGTCTCTAAGATTACAAACTCATAAAACCCTCTTGGGTCATTACCAAGTGACTCTTGTGACATCAGTAGATATTATTTAGCAACCTTTGGGATAGAGAAGACATTCTGGGAAAAGTCACCACTGGAAGTCATGAACTACAGCTCATGGCTTTCCAGAATTAAGAAGAATGAGGGTTCTGGATTACCCAGTACAAAATGAATTACCCTCATCAAGAAAAAGGCAAACCTAGTAACAAGAGAAAACAACATTGTTTCTAGGCTATCCATCTCACAGTTCATCTGTGACATGTGTACTCACTTCTCTGTGAGAGCAGAGCAGGAAAGTTACTAAGGTGACTTGTGAGTTCCCCATGCACAAAGGTAAGCAGCAAAGGAGTCTTTTATGTGCCTTGTCTCTTCCCTTTTGAGATGATCACTGAGCCTGAATAGGGAGGTGGATTGTCAAGATAGAAGACCAGAGATGTTACAGAGCCAAGAATGGTCACTGGTGACCTGAATATTATTCTCAAAGAAATGGCCTTCCATTTATTTGTGGTTGCTTCTATAAATGAACTCCAAAATTGTAAAAAATAGAGGCACAGAGAAGTGTGTGCTTCATTTTCTCATTTGATTCTCGTTCTTAGTCTCATTTTAATGGGGTAGGTTGGAGAAGGCTGGGATTTCATTTTAATGTTACTATTTAATGTCACTGTTCTCACAGATATGATCCTGAGAAGAATGGCCTCAGAAAATAACTCTTCAGTGAAGGAGTTCATCCTTCTGGGCTTGACACAGCAGCCAGAGCTCCAGCTGCCTCTCTTCTTCTTCTTCTTGGGAATCTATGTGGTCTCCATGGTGGGGAACCTGGGCTTGATTGTTCTGATTGTTTTGAGCCCTCACCTGCACACCCCCATGTACTACTTTCTCTTTAACCTTTCCTTCACAGATCTCTGTTACTCCTCTGTCATAACTCCCAAAATGCTGGTGAGTTTTGTGAAGCAGAACATCATCTCCCATGCTGAGTGCATGACTCAGCTCTTTTTCTTCTGCTTCTTTGTGATTGATGAATGCTACATTTTGACAGCCATGGCCTATGACAGATATGCTGCCATCTGTAAACCCTTGCTTTACTAGGTCACCATGTCCCATCAGGTCTGCCACTTGATGATGATGGGTGTGTATGTGATGGGGTTTGTGGGTGCTATGGCCCATACTGGTAGCATGCTGAGACTTGTCTTCTGTGATGGCAACATCATCAATCACTACCTGTGTGAAATACTTCCACTCCTGAAGCTCTCGTGCACAAGTACCGTCATCAATGAGCTGGTGGTTTTCATTGTTGTGGGTGTCAATATCATAGCAGCCAGCCTGACTATTTTCATTTCTTACACCTTGATCCTTTCCAACATCCTTCGCATCCGTTCTGCAGAGGGTAGGTCAAAAGCCTTCAGTACCTGTGGCTCCCATGTAATAGCTGTTTCTTTTTTCTTTGGTGCTGCAGCATTCATGTATCTTAAGCCTTCTAGTGCATCTGTGGATGAAGATAAAGTATCTACCATTTTTTATACCGTTGTGGGCCCAATGCTGAATCCTTTCATCTACAGTATAAGGAATAAGGATGTCCACATTGCACTGAGAAAAATTTTGAAGAAAAGGATGTTTGCCTAAGTAGAATGTGCATTTATTATGGAAGTAGATCTTAGGACATGTGAGTTTTACAACTAGAGAGAGGACCAGAGGTCCAGCTCATTAGCAGAGCACTTACTTACATGCTGGGGCCCAGGATTTGATCCACAGTTTTGAAAAACTTCTGTGCCTACAATGACTAAAATAACAGAAATACAAAGGTGAGAATAGTGTAGCATTAAAATTATTTCACATTATTTAAAATTAAGTTAAATATCAAGGAAATTTCAGAAGTAAATACAGTGAAGGATGATTAACTCATCATCGTTTTAGGGTAGAGTGCATAGTTTATTCTACAATTTTTAAAAATCATCTGTATCTTTTGCCCATATTGAAAACTGAAAAACACATTTGTGCAGCCATCTACTAGTACAGTACACTCTAGGCTTAGAAATCGCAAGGATTTAAATACAAAGCAGTGGATGATATATACTTAGAAATGATAAGGTCATGAGATCTTTTAAATGTACATTTTTGAATATCTTAGGAATTCGTGTGTTTGGAGAATAATATTTATGACCTCTTGCATGCTAGGCAAGTGCTCTTCCAATGATCTATATCTTAAGCACAACTGTGAGATCTTTGACTAGGGCACATCTAGAAGTCTTATGCAGCTATACCACTGAGATAAAATGGACCTACCTGGACTGAGTCTACCAGGTTGATCTCAGTCCTCGGGGGAGGCTTTGCCCTGGAGGAGGTGGGAATGCGGGGTTGGCTGGGGGGAAGATGAGGGGGGCGGGAGGGGGGGAGAACAAGGGAATCCGTGGCTGATATGTAGAACTGAATTGTATTGCAAAATAAAAATAAAAAAGTAAAAAAAAAAAGGACATAAAAAAAATAATACTAAGGAAATCTAGAATTATGTGTCATCTGACCTCTCCCAGGTCAGACGCTGGTCTTTCCTTTTTGAGCTTTGTCTCTTTGCAGTGGTCTAATAAAGATGGCTTTAAAACACACAAAAAAAATTAAAAAAAATTTTTAGTAGTTTTAGAGACAGTGTCTCATTTATTCAGTTAGCAGCCTACTGGGGATCTGTGTAGGAGAGTTCATTTCAAAATGTCCTTTGTCTCTCTGACTGTTCAAATGATGTGGGGAAATGCCCTTTCACTCTGATCTTTTCTCTTCAGTCCTAAATCAGTTTGGGAAAGAGCAGTTGATGGATGAGTTGGTTGTAATTCCAGTGCTTGAAGACTGAAAATGAAATGCTTTAGATCATTCAGGCTAAAGGGAACCTGTGTCAGGTTTTTCCCTCATGGACTTGAGGGCAGGTATGTGAATATATGGACCTGTTATGTCTTCATTGGTAAGAATCTAACTAAGCAAATTTACTAGTTATTGGTAGAGGGATATTGTCTTTTACCCAAATAAATCATATAATCTTAATTTATTAGCAGTCAGTTTTATTAGTTTGATAATTTCCATTTTCAGTCTATTTCAGAGTTCTACATACAGTGATGTAGTTTATTAAGTAATAAATATAACCTGAACCTGTATCCTATTTAAGACATCAAGGTATGTAGGCTTTGTTCAAACATTAAAAATACAGCCAGACATGTGGAGAGAGAGGCTAAGTTAGAGCTCTTCATCTGGTCTTTCTCCTAGTAGCTCTGTGAATACCAAGAAGAGGGGGCAGAAGGATTGTAGGAATCAGAGGGGATAGAAGACCTCAAGAAAACACGGGCAACTGAATCAACTAAACAAGGCACATATGGGCTTAGAGAGCCTGAACGGGACAAGCATGTGTCTTGCAAGGGTCTGCACCAGGTCCTCTGTGTAAATGTTGTGGCTCTTAGGTCGATGTTTTTGTGGGAATCCTAACTGGGAGCAAGAGTCTTTGACTCTTGTCTACTCTTCAGACTCCTTTCCTCCTGTGGGTTTGCATTGTACAGCTTCCTTGTGAGGCATAAAAAAATTAAAATAAAAATATAGCTGTGCAGAAAGGTAAAGGTGCCTGTGATGGCTGTGATCTCAGAATGCTATAGACTATTAAGATGGTGAAAAAATAATTTTTGTTTCTGTGAGTTTGTGTCAGAAAAATAATACACAATGTCTGAAACAAATGTAATTTTACTAATAACACCTGCCTTCTTTTCTGGGGTTGGCTGCTAGGATGGGCTCTTTTGTAGGTGGCAGGTGACCTGACTGAAGGCAACATTGCCTGCTCAACATCTAAGCAGAAGGAGGGTCTGAACAGCATTTCAGATGTGGGAACAATCTTTATGATGGTCTGGAATGATTTGGGAAAGAGATGAATGCTTTGGGAGAAGGCAAAGCGGAAAAGCATGCATACAAATGTGAAAAAAATAATTAGTAAATGAGGTCGAATTGGGGCTTTGTAAGAGAAAAGAATGAATGTCAAGAACCATAATAAAAATTCAGGTGATATCTAACATACAATGGGTTTCCTTTTCTTCCTTCCTCCAGATTCTGAAGCTCCATTGATGTTCATTAATTAACAATCTGTAGTGAGAATGATGAAACAACAAATTTTAATAACAACCATTTTCATGTCCTCTAGGAGGGATGATGTTTCTTTGCTAATGAAAAGCTGGTCAGCAGTTGCTAGATGTCATCTGAGGCAGCAACAGGAGTTAACAGATGTCCCTTGATCATGTCTCTCCCCTTCCCCCTCAGTAAACTGTGTTAAATGGAAAGATGAGTGGGCCTGGTCTGGTTCTGAGTCTGAATTCTATAAGTTTTGAGTCTTTGTCCTTTTAGTCCTAGATTCTGGACAACTAATATTAAAACCGCTGCAGTATACAGTGAATAAATGATATGCATTTTAAAAGAACTACATATTGTGTTTAAGTTTCATATTCAAGGGATATAAATATTCAGTTTTTTTCTCTTAACTGTCTGAAGTCAGTATTATTTGATACTCAGTAGCCTCCCACTGCTTATTTTAATTTTGTTTTTCATTGAGACAGGATTGTATTTTGTAGCCCAGGGTAGCCATGAAATTAATCCCTTGAGCAATGAGATTGTAGGTGTGTCTACTATTCTTGTCTTAACAACCTCTCAATGTTGATAATAGCCTGTTGTTTGTTCCAACATCTATCTTTTTTTGTTTGTTTGTTTGTTTTTTGAGACAGGGTTTCTCTGTGTAGTTTCGGCTCCTGTCCTGTCTCTGTAGACCAGGCTGGCCTTGAACTCATAGAGATTTGCCTGTTCTGCCTCCCGAGTGCTGGGATTAATTCGTGCACCACTGCCACCCAGCCCAACATCTATCTTTGCTAATATCTATGTCAGCAACTGATCATAGCTATTGGTTTTTCTATTATTACAACTAAGTTGGTTGAATTTGTGCTAACACACATATGGAGTTAACTCAGGGCTATTTTAGATTCATATACATCTATGAAAAACTATATTTAGTTTTAAAATTGTATGGTCAACTCAAACTATAATAAAAGTGGAAATATACTTTTGTCACATACATAATAAATAAATCAGCATATGAGCATATTTAAAAGTAATTAAGGAAATATATATATTTACTACTTGGAATGGATATGGTGTCTTCCCATGTCAGAAAGCATTAAATACACATGAATATACCTTCATTTTGAAAGGATTTTATTGGTGAAATTGTACCATTCTTATATACTAATTTACTTATTCACTCATTGCAAAGCAATTATGCTGTAAAAGTCAAGATAACCACAAGTCATAGGAACTAAGTCATTATATCTTAAACTCATGCTCAAAATGGCATATATATCTCCTTATACTTGAAGACAGGATAAATTGTTGAGTCACCTGAAAAATAAGAGTATATATGTACATATAATAGGATCTTTTTAATAAGAATAAAATAGAATCAAATATTAAAGAAAGCTGGCTTTATCCATTTATTTTTTTAAAAAAAAAAACTTGTTGAAAAATAAAAGAATAAAATAGAAATTCTGAGCAGTAGATTTCTGACCAGTGTGGGTTGACAGCCTCCTTTTCTTGCTTAGTGATATGAATCACAACATCATATCTTACTAATCTTGTTATTGCTGTTTCAATGCAGTTCTATACTGTCTTCATATTCTTTGTAGAATAGTGGCTATTATGCAGGTGTGTTCCTGCATGAACTTTTGTTGGTGTCCCATTCCCCAGAACAGTGGATTGTAACATTACTAGGTTCTTAATGATGTTATTAGTTTAAAATTCATTTAAATTAGTTTGCAATGTTAAGATGGACCCTAAGCCAATCACTAATGTAATTATAAGAAAAGAAAGGGGGCACATAAATGTCAAGAGTGGATGTACACATAGGAAGGGCCTTGTGACAGCACAGCAAAAGCATGGCCATCTGTCAACCAAACAGAGAAGCCTCAGAAAACACATAAGCCACATTTGATGGAGGACTTTCAGCCCCCAGAGCTGCAAGAAAATGGTCTCCTCTTGTTTAATCCGCCTGGCTTATTGCACTGTTTAAAAATTATTTTATGTAAGCAAATGATACAGTGGTAAAAATACAATTTTCAATCTTTGTGTGCCAGATATTAAACATAAGATTTACACACACTAGGAAGTGTTTTATTGTAGTGCTATGTATAGCCATTCTTCTTCTTACTTTTGTATTTGAAACAAGGTCTCAGTGGGTGACCCATAATGATCTTGAGCCTTTCTTGGAGTCCAGGTAGGTCTTGACTCAGCATCCAGAGTTGTTAGGATTCTAGGCATGTATCACCAGGCCCAGCTACTTTATATTCTTAAGAGCCTATAGTGAGATAAAGAAAACAATAGAACAAACCAAACAAATCTACCAGTTGTGGTGCTCATACTGTGTTACATACTGTAACTCCACACATGGGAGTCTGAGGCAGAAAGCTGACCAGTTCAAGGCTTTCCTGAGCCACATAGTGAGTTTCAGGCCAGTATGTGTCATATAAGGAGACTGTGTCTTTCAAAACCAACCAGCCAAACAACCAACCAACCAACCAAACAAACAAACAAAGGAACAACTAAACAGAAAACAAAATAAAACAAAAAGACTCCCTCCCCCCAAAAAAAACAAAAAAAGAAAAGACTAAAAAATGAAGCCAAAACTCACAAGTTTTTGAAAGATTTGAAAGATTTCATTTTATGTAAAGAAATATAATTTTAATAGATGAACAATAATTGCACATATTTAAGGGTCAGCATATCATAAGGTGACATATATTATTCATCCAAAAGACAATTTTAGGGACTGTGACTGTGAGAAAAAGGAATATAGCCATCTAGGGGAGACAACACTAATTCTAAGCTCCCAGAAAAAAAATTATTGTTTTTCGAAATGGCATCTGAAGATTGAGGAGAAGAAAAAGGAAGAAGAAATAATAATAATAACAATAATGATAAAATAATAATAATAATAATAATAATAATAATAATACCAAGTAGCCACAGCAGCAGTAGCAAGCTTATAGCAAACACACTGTTCATTACCATTGCACTGGTCAGGTGGGAACACTTCGGGATGCTGGTCTATCAATGGTCTTTGTGTCTATGCCAGGTAAAAATTATGATGAGCACCAGAAGGCCAGAATGACCTTGGTGGCTGAAGTTTCATGCCTCCCGTTTCTTAGGTAAAGAGTTTGGTGATCTCATTCTTATGATATTCTAAGGTTTATTTATTTATGTATTTATTTTTGTATCTATGTATGTATGTATGTATTTTTAAATGTATTCAGTCTACTGATCAAACCTGTGTTCTTAATATTTCCTTATCCTTGCTCATCTATTATTTGTTTGGGTAAGGAACACATCTCTTCTAATAAGATAGTTTTCAGTGAGTAAAGACATCCCACCTTGTAATGATGGTCCTATTAGAAACCTTTCAAACTCTTGAACACTAAATAAAAAGGGGTTAACTCATTCTTTGAATTTCAAACATTTTTTGAAATGTGAGATACTAGTGATTTATTCTTATAGTTTATGTAAAGGAAATGTTTAAAACATTAATAAAATGGATCCATATTCTTGGTTAATTTTGGAAAAACCTTATACTATTAAGTAGATAGACATATAATGTTCAGGCTTAATTTAGAATTTAAAAAATAAAGTAACATCAATGATAGAAACATCTTATCTAATATGCTATGCTGTAGGAGCCCATTTTTAGGTTCCTCGTGACTTTACCCAGCAGGTCCGCATAGGGAGGATGATTAGGACCACGGGCCTGAGTGCAGGTGTCTGGGATGGTCTGCACTTGGCTGTGCTGGGGGAGGAGGACTTTTCTCCACCCCTTGGCGTCTCTATAAAAACCCTGGGGCAGAGACAGTCGGGCCGTTGGAATAGGTTCCAGGACCTCTCGAGGCTATCCTTTATTTTCTATCTGTTCATCTACACAATCTAAATCCTTCTGTCTAACATTTCCTGCTGCTCACACTCAAGAAAACTCTGGAGAACTGTGGGGTTGGTGGGTAAACGCCCTGCATTATGTATGATATATATCACTTTAATGGTCAAAAGGCACATATATCAAATTTGCTTTTACTGATGACTAATCTCTTTTTCTGTTCACTGGATTAAAGTCCATATCCACAGGCTATGGAGAAAGGAGCTTAGTGAATGTAGGGTGAATTATTGAAATGAAAAATCCTCATTCATAGAGTCATCAAGGCCAGGTGGTGGCTAGTGTCCAAAACTGACCACATTAACTCAGCACTAATTTAAGTTCCTTTTGAGTTTGGCAAGGGTCACACACAGGTTTATGTTAGGAAAGTGCTGGTGACTAGAGCCTTGTAGGCTGTGCTCTGAAGTTGTAACACATGGTAGTTGTCAATCTGTGGGTCCTGATGTCTCCGTAAACCTTGAAGCTATGTTAGTCACACAAGATATGCTTAGCCTTGAGGGGGACTAGAGAGATGAGGAAATTTTGGCATATCTCAATCTCGTACGGCTTTTCTCTGAATGTCTAGCATGTCTGTGTGCAAAGTTTAACAGGAGCAATCTGACCCAAAGGCAAGAGAACAGAGGATTCTGATACAGTGAGAATGCCAAGATGTCAAGCTTGTGACCTGTTTTGTCATCACTCTAGAACAATCTGATGACCCAATTCAAGAGGTTGTGGCTTTGGTAAAAGTCTATGAAAAGTTACTCAGGCAATCATCATCATCATAACCCACAAATCATCATGATATTTACAGCAAATCAAAGTGAGGGGACACATTTTATGTTGTTTACCTGCATGATATCCAAGATTAGTGATTTTAAAGTTAGCTGAAAGCAAAAGAAGCTGCGGGGTTTACTTAGACTTCAAAAGTGTGTAAAAGTTAGATTCATTAAATCATCAGGAAGTCGTAAAAATGTTCACATCTGTCTACTTGGGGGTTTTCTGAGCCAATTTTTTTTTAAATTAAAAAACAATCTAGCCCGAACTGACCTACTCTGGTGATGGGATGGCCAAACACCCTAATTGTTGTGCTAGAAACCTCATCCAACTACTGAGGGATCTGGATGCAGAGATCCATGACTAGGCCCCGGGTGGATCTCTGGGAGTCCAATTAGCGAGAATGAGGAGGGTTTATATGAGCGAGAATTGTTGAGACCAAGGTTGGATAAAGCACAGGGACAAATAGTCAAATGAATGGAAACACATGAACTATGAACCAATGGCTGAGGGGTCCCCACTGGATCAGGCCCTCTGAATGGATGAGACAGTTGATTGGCTTGATCTGTTTGGGAGGCATCCAGGCAGTGGGACCAGATCTTGTGCTCATTGCATGAGTTGGCTGTTTGAAACCTGGGGCCTATGCAGGATTGTTTGGCTCGGCCTGGGAGGAGGGGACTAGACCTACCTGGACTGAGTCTACCAGGTTGACCTCAGTCTGTGGGGAAGGCTTTGCCCTGGAGAGATGGGAATGGGGGGGGGGGGGGGGGTCGGGGGGAAGGTGAGGGGGACGGGAGGGGGGAGAACAAGGGAATCCGTGGCTGATATGTAGAACTGAATTGTATTGCAAAATAAATTAATAAAAAAAAAAAAAAAAACAAAAAACAAAAAACAATCTAGGTTATAAGACAAGTCTTGGAATTTAAATGATGACTAGTCTCAATGCAAAAACTCCTGTCACTTCAAAGAGATGGTTTATTCTGAATTGACTATAGCTCAGAGATATGGATTCAGGTTGTTTGAAATATGGTGCTGCAATGCTGTGAAAATTTTACAGAGACTTTTTATAATAACAGAACCAAAGTCACAAATCAATACACCTGTAAAATACTAGCAGCGTCATCAGGTAGGAGAATAGGAAAAAAGGAGACACATCTTTGTTATAGACCTCAGATTCTGTCTGCTGACATTTTTAGCCTTAGAGTTTGTGGAAACTAGTGGTTAGTTAGTACATTCCAAAAAGATTTTGCCTGATGGTTACAGGACCAACAGTTAGAGAGCTTCCATGGGACCGACCTAGGCCCTCTGCTTGTGTGTGACGGTTGTGTAGTTTGGTCTGTTTGTAAGGCTCCTTCCTATCAGTGAGATCAGGACCTGTCCCTGGAGCTTAGCTGGCTAATGAGAACCTGTTCCCCATGCTGGATGACCTTGCCCAGCCTTGAGGCAAAGGGAGGAGCTTAGCCCTGCCTCAACTTAATATGCCATGCCTTTTCACTTCAATGAAGGGCTGCCCCTTCCTGAATAGAGATGCAGAAGGAGTGGAAAGAGAGGGGTGGAGCATAGATGAGAAGCAGGGCGGGGAGGGGGACTTGGAGGAGAGGAGGGAGAGGAAACTGTGGCCAGTATGTAAAATAAATAAAAAGTATTTTTGAAAAAAAAAAAAAAGAATGTGAGGGTAGGATGAAGGAGGGACAACAAATGGTAAGCTGAACTGGGACATCTACATCACACTCCCTCACCCCAAGGCTCAGGCATCTTCTTGGAAGATGGGGCAGAAGAATTGTAAGAGCCAGAGGGAGTGAACATTGCCAGGAAAATAGTGTCATACTTTCTCTGTGACAATGAAATACAGCAGGGAGCTCTAAAACTTGCTTGTGTCCCAGTGCACAGATTTGATTTTAATCTGTTAAGTGCAAAGAAATTTTTATACTTCAGAATACCATATCAAAATATATTTTAATGAAATAGTAATTTTTTAAATCATATAGTACTTTTCTTTAAATCCCAAAGTACAGCTTTTCTTTATAGCTCTTAAATATTTACTCTTGGTTATTTAGATAGAGAATCAAAATGTGAAACAGCATAATAAATATGTGGTACATATACTTTTAGTAAAAATAAAATAGTATCTAGAATTCCAATTAGGCAACATTAATGATGTTAATTATGTTTGCTTCTCTATGAATGACTACAGAGGCTCCTAGCACCTATATTCCAGGGGCTGCATAATTTCAAGTGTGAAGTTCATATCAATTATCAGGAATTAGGATGTAAACATAGGTACTTTTATTTCTTCCCTTCCTATTTGGTCGCCACAGGGAAATCCTAAGGGAAACCCACTCTGGAAGTCGAATAAAGTCCAGAGAATCTTGCAAGTCTCATGAAAATGGCATGTGCTTTATGGCATGGTGGCCCTCCTATCAGCTCTGTACAATTCTTTCACAACCTCTTGGTAAATGATTAAGTAGTAGTATGATCGCTACTGTATAGTGATTCTTGGATCACTCAGAATGCGTTTTGTATGCTATCTTGCTATTTTTCCAGTAAAGGGAGAAGATTCTGTGATTGCCACTGATCAACTTTGACACTTCCAGGGCTAAATCCTCCTCCAGGAAAGTGGAAGTGGGACAAACATAGGAGTCAGGACTGAGTTTTCTGAGGGGAAGCAGGGTGAGTTCATCGAGACTCTATTCATCTCATTCATGTGGCTGAAATAGTAAAACTCATTTGTAGACTAGCAAGAAACTGGGCCATATCTTTGGCTTACTGTTTCTATTTCTTTCATCTGAGCTTTTGCTGTGTTGACTGTATTAATAGTCTCATAGCAAGGCAGATTTAGCAATTTCTGGTGCTTTAGCAGCTCTGGTAGCAAGGCAGATTTACTAGCTTCAGGAACACAATGACATCATTTGTCCCGTCACAAAAACTGATGTGTGATTTAGATATAAGGAAGCTATATATAATAAATATAAACACCTTCAGCAACATAGCAGGATACAAGATCAACTCAAAAAAATCAGTAGCCCTCCTATATACAATTGACAAATAGGCTGAGAAGGAAATTAGAGATACATCACCCTTTACAATAGCCACAAATGATATAAAATACCTTGGGGTAACTCTAAGCAAGTCAAGGATGTAATATGACAAGATCTTTAAGTCCCTGAAAAAAGAAATTGAAGAAGATGTCAGAAAATGGAAAGATCTTCCATGCTCATGGATAGGCAGGATAAACATAGTAAAAATGGCAATCTTACCAAAAGCAATATACAGATTCAATGCAATCCCCATCAAAATACCAACACAATTCTTCACAGATCTGGAAAAAACAAACTCAACTTCATATGGAGAAACAAAAAAACCCAGGATAGCCAAAAGAGTCCTATGCAATAAAACAACCTCTGGAGGTATCACAATCCCTGACCTCAAGCTCTACTATAGAGCTACAGTAATAAAAACAGCTTGGTGCCGGGCGGTGGTGGCGCATGCCTTTAATCCTAGCACTCGGGAGGCAGAGCCAGGCGGATCTCTGTGAGTTCGAGGCCAGCCTGGGCTACCAAGTGAGTTCCAGGAGAGGCGCAAAGCTACACAGAGAAACCCTGTCTCGAAAAACCAAAAAAAAAAAAAAAAAAAAAAAAAAGAAAAAAAAAACAGCTTGGTACTGGCATAAAAACCGATATGTGGACCAATGGAATCGAATTGAAGACCCTGACATTAATTCACACACCTATGAACATATAATTTTTGACAAAGAAGTCAAAACTGTACAATGGAAAAAAGAAAGCATCTTCAACAAATGGTGCTGGCATAACTGGATGTCAACATGTAGAAGATTGCAAATAGATCCATATCTGTCACCGTGCACAAAGCATAAGTGCAAGTGGATCAAAGACCTCAACATAAATCCAGTTACTCTGAACCTGATAGAAGAGAAAGTGGGAAGTAGTCTTGAACACATTGGCACAGGAGATCACTTCCTAAATATAACACCAGTAGCACAGACACTGAGAGAAACAATCAATCAATGGGATCTTTTGAAACTGAGAAGCTTTTGTAGAGCAAAGGACATGGTCAACAAGACAAAGCAACAGCCTACAGAATGGGAAAAGGTTTCACCAACCCCACATCTGACAGAGGACTGATATCCAGAATATATAAAGAACTCAAGAAATTAGACATCAAAATGCCCAATAGTCCAATTAAGAGCTAAACAGAGAATTCTCAACAGAGGAAGGTCAAATGGCTGAAAGACATTTAAGGAATTGCTCAACATCCCTAATCATCAGGAAATGCAAATCAAAATGACTCTGAGATACCACCTTACACCTGTCAGAATGGCTAAGATCAAAATCACTGAAGACAGCTTATGCTGGAGAGGATGTGAAGCTAGGGGAACTCTCCTTCACTGTTGGTGGGAATGCAATCTTGTACAGCCACTTTGGAAATCAATATGGTGCTTTCTTAGAAAATTGGGAATCAATCTCCCCCAAGATCCAGCTATACCACTCTTGGGCATATACCCAAGGAATGCTCAATCATACCACAAGGGCGCATGCTCAGCTATGTTCATAGCAGCATTGTTTGTAATAGCCAGAACATGGAAACAACCTAGATGCCCTTCAACTGAAGAATGGATAAATAAAATGTGGTACATATACACAATGGAATACTACTCAGCAGAGAAAAACAATGACATCATGAGGTTTGTAGGCAAATGGATGGATCTAGAAAAAATCATCCTGAGTGAGGTAACCCAGACTCAGAAAGACAAACATGGTATGTACTCAGTCATAGGAGGATACTAGATGTAAAACAAAGATGACTAGCCTCCTACTCACAACTCCAGAGAGGCTACCTGGAAAACAGGACCCCAAGAAAGATACAGGGATCGCCCAATGACAGAGAAATGGATGAGATCTACATGAACAACCTGGACGAGTGGGGGTAATGAAGGGCAAGGGTCAAGGGAAAAAGAGCTTAGGGGAGCAGGAGATCCCAGCTTGATTAAGAACAGAATGGGAGAACAAGGAAAAAGAGACCATGATAAATGAAGACCCCCATGGAAATAGGAAGAAGCAAAGTGCTAGAGAGGTCCACAGAAATCCACAAAGACACCTCCACAATAGACTACTGGCAATGGTCGAAAGAAAGCCCCAACCGATCTACTCTGGTGATCAGATGGCCAAACACCCTAACTGTCGTGGTAGAACTCTCATCCAATGACTGATGGAAGCGGATGCAGAAATCCACGGCTAGGCCCCAGGTGGAGCTCCGGGAGTCCCAGCGGCGAGAAAGAGGAGGGATTATATGAGCAAGAGATATTGAGACCATGATTAGAAAAAGTTCAGGGACAAATAGCCAGAGTAGTGGAAACACATGAACTGTGAACCAATAGCTGAGGAGCCCCCAACTGGATCAGGCCCTCTGGATAAGTGAGACAGTTGATTAACTTGAATGATTTGGGAGGCCCCCAGGCAGTGGGACTGGGGCCTGTCTTTTGTGCATGAGCTGGCTGTTTGGAACCTGAGTTCTATGCAGGGACACTTTGCTCAGCCTGGGCAAAGGGAGGAGGGGACTGGACCTGCCTGGATTGAATCTACCAGGCTGAGCTGAATCCCCAGGGGAGTCCTTGCCCTGGAGGAGATGGGAATAGGTGGTGGGCTGTGGGGAGAGTGGGGAGGAGCTGGAAGAGGGAGGACAGGGGAATCTGTGGCTGATATGTAAAATTAAATTAAATTATAAAATAAATTTAAAAAAGAATACAATTGGGCATTCTTTCATATTTAATAGTAAAGAAATAATATGCAAATTAATTGTGTTTATCATTCACCCATAAAGCAACCTTTGAAAATATAACTTAATCCTTTATTCATTCCTTGTCTATCTAGAATAGAGGATAGGAGATTGCATAGATACACTAGGTTATGGTACGTGATTAATTATAAAGTTTAAAGTACCCACTATTTTTTCTTCCTTATGAATTCTTCAGTATGATATCTGAAAACCCTGTATAAGAGGTAGACAATCTTTGTTGTTTTTTTTTTTTTTTAGAGGAATTCTGCTTCTGGTTAATCATCATAAGGGAATTGAGGTGCCTAGTAAAATAATGGAGTCATGAGTGGACACTAAAAATTAAAGGGAGCTTTGAGAGACAAATTTTTTGTAAACAAACTCAGCAGGCAGGTTTAGACATCAGACAATTACTTATATTCAATAGAGAATGGAGAAATAATTTGTGACATTCAGCTCAAGCATGTAAAAACCAGAAAGACTGAAAGGTTGAAGGGAATGTGTGGTTGTACATTTAGATGCCATTGACAAAGGAGAATTTTCTTTGATTTTTTTCACCAGGCCTTGAGTTGAAAGCAGAGTGTTGGCATGTTTAACAGGGAAAATTTCTTCTGTCTCCCCAGACTTTTAAGAATAAGAATTCTGGCTGGAAACAGCTCCTTCATGACTGAGTTTGTCCTTGCTGGTTTGACAGATCGTCCAGAGCTCCAGCTGCCCCTCTTTTACCTGTTTCTAATGATCTACATTGTCACAGTGGCGGGAAACTTTGGCCTGGTCACCCTGATTGGCCTCAGTCCTCACCTGCACACTCCCATGTACTATTTCCTCTTCAACCTCTCCTTCATTGATCTCTGCTACTCTTCTGTCTTCAGTCCCAAAATGCTGATGAACTTTGTATCTGAGAAGAATGCCATCTCATATGTAGGCTGCATGACTCAGCTGTTTCTCTCTCTTTTTTGTCATCTCTGAATGCTACTTGTTGACCTCAATGGCCTGTGATCACTATGTAGCCATGGATTTTTTTCTTGTTTGGATAAATCAATAATACCCTTGCTCTTACAATTAATAAACAATTAGATACTTTATTTTTCTAATACTGCTAATTATAAACAATTTTAGGATTTAGTTTGTCACTTGGACTTTGGCCTTAGATGATCCTGCTTAGCTCCTTGTTAAGGGAAACACCTGGGGTGTACACAGTTGATGACAGCTTGTGGCTGGTAAGTCTTAGTGTGCACTGTAATACTCAGGCAAAGGCAGGTTTAACTGAGATGCTCCAGTCAATGTATAGGCATGGAGTGTCTATGTATTCGGTTTCTCTACTTTCTGCCTAATATAGTTTGCTCATCGATCTGCTCAAGATTTTTTAGAACTGCCCCACTGTAGTTTGAGATATTTTCACCACTAAATCCTTCCATTTTTCTCTTGTTTCTTAGCTGTCAGTTTTTTGTTATTATTGTTATTACTTTAGATAGTAATTCATTGATGGGCATATAAACTAATCACGTCTTGAATATTATTAATAATGCTTCAATTTTCAAATTTTTTATCGAGTTATCTTTATTGTGTGACTTTAGTTCTTTCATGTTTATACCCAGGAGTGATAAAGCTGGATTATATGATAATTCTATTTTTAGTATCTTTTAGGACCCTCTATATTGATTTCCATAGTGACTGACCAAGTTGACATTCTCATTAATAGTGTACATAGTGATACAATTTCATGAAAAAATCTTTTACATTCAAAGAGAATGGACTTTTCATGGTCTTCAAACCAAGTTAATTATACATCTTGATATCACTTAAGATTGATATCTTGTTATATACTGAGCCTGTTTGTTTAACATGTCATTAAGAGAACAATGTCACAAGCCACCATATTTAGTTTGAATTTTCTGTCTTCAGCTTTTACAACTTAAGCTAATGTATAGCTTTGATTTTGGGTTATTTATTCTTCTATGTCTGTGACTAAAATTTATTTTTCTATGTACATGCCCCAGAGTAACATACGTGTGTAAGTGTGTGCTGTGGTAGTCACTTGCAGCCAACATATTGGAAGCAACCATACAAAATAAATATTTACTGATATTGCTGGATCCTAACAGCCCCCTCAGGGGAGGGGTTGAGAATGCATGGTGTCAATGACACAGACACCTAGAGCCAGTTGAAGGCAAATAGCAGACTTGTTATTCAATAATGAGGAAGGACTTCTATACCCTCCTCCCAGCACCCAAGCTGTGTCCAATCTGGTGGCATTGCATGGGTGTCCCTCAGTGGCTGGGTATGATCAAGAACTCTGACAGCACTTGTTGCTAGGCCCTCAGGCAGACTTTAGGTTGGCTCATAAGAAAATACATTATGTGTATGCCTTGGTAACTGGTTTGAGCCAATTTCCTCTACCCTATGGGCCTATACTACTACATATCATACAATTTGAAAACAACATGCAGGTATAGCTTGATAATCCCTCTTTGAGGTTATTTTTACTATTTTGGGTGAGTTAGGGGGAGTCAGTAAAATTACTTCTATGCTTTAAAATTCTGTTATGCAGTTCTGTAAGGAATCCTTCATCACTTTCCCATGCCAGACTTTTTACATTGTTCAAAAAATACAGAGCAAAGCCCTTTGTTAGAAAGAGATATTTTGGCAGTCAGACATCATATAGATAGATAGGTAGATAGATAGATAGGCAGATAGATAAATAGACAGATAGATAAATAGATCAGAACTAGACCATTAGCCATAATCTATGGACAGACAGAAGACACAGGGAGCAAAGTTGAGAATTCAAATTTGGGCTTGCTCTTGGTCAAATTCCTTCAAGAGGAAATCTATGTTTTCATCCTTTAATACATTATTGACACAAATGTATAATTAAACTTTTAAAATAAAAAATGAAATAAGACAAATTAAATGGCATGTAAAATGATTGAAAAATAGAAAGCAGAATGTAATGTATAAAAAGGAGAAAGTTCTGGAGTACAGTACCTGAATAGTGGAAGTTCTAGATAAGGAGCAATCATCCCATGGATCCTTTCCAAAAACCTAGGGAAGGCTATCATGAACAAAAATGAAAAAAAAAAAAACAACAACTCTAATAAGGACAAAAGTGCCTCAAGAAATATGCATCTAGGTCAGAATAGAGATGAATGGATTCCTTAACATAATGTAGTGATTATGGGTTATTTCATATGACAGGAGACAGTCCATCAATATATGAATGGGCTGAAAATTCCCCAAAAAAATCTCATTTGAAAAGAAGGAATTTAATACCTGAAACTGGTTATACTTAGAGGAGAGTCATAAAAACTGGGATAAGTTGAGAAGAAATCAGAGAAATAAAGGGTATAGTAATGAAGCCCAAGAAACCAGTTCTCAGAACTGGTCCTGGGCTGTAAATGAAATGCCTTCAGAGTAGCATTTAGGAATAATTTTTATCTATCTGAGTGAATATGACTCAATATATGTACTGATGATCATGCTCTCTATTTCTCTCAAGTTCTCTTCTTCTATCTCTTTTCTTTGTTCTGTCTTTCTTATACATCATCCCAAAGAAAAGCAATAAAAAGCTGTATTTTGAAGGTCACAGTGCATTCCTTGAACAAAGGACAAGGAGCAGAGCCATTTACCATGATGATGGATAGGCAGGGACATGGTATTTGGCACTTTCCTAGGCAGTGGCATTGAAAGTGTCTCAAATATATATATATATATATATAAGCCTGCTTGCAACCCCAGATCACAAGGAAGGGAACTTTTAACTTTTTACTGAAGGCTGTAAAGCCAGACCATCCTCTGTAAACCTGGCTAATTGTGACACTATTTTCTCAGTTAGCTGGACATATGACTGTTTCTCTCTGGACTTGGTTAATTGATTAATTGTTATTCAGGACCTAAACAATAAACAGCAAGTTAGCTGATCTTTGAGTCTTGTATTAAAAATCTGAGGTTAGAAGTTCATGCAGTGAGTAAATTGCTTGAGAAATTTGTGTAGGGCATTAGTCATTGATCTGGGTTATCATCCAGACTTTTATTAAGCGGGGAAACTGGCACCAAAGTTGTTTTGTGCCTGACCTTGGTTCTACAATCAGATACCTGGGAATGTGTTTCTGTGCATTTTCTGTGGAGGTTTATCTTCTGAAGCATTCATTTCTAGTTTGAATATGCTCTGAGGCCCCAAATCAGGCAATTGTGTGTAGCTTGTCTTAGAACTGAGCAGAAATTGCTGTTTTCTTTATGTCGGTCTGAGCTAATGATGAAAAGCAAGGCCTACGTGTTTTATAGTGTTAGTGGAATAATAGATCTAATTATGAAGCATATTCTAGTATGTTTTCTATATACTAAAATTGTACAACTTAGTGTGATGTCATCTTTCTGACCTACTACAGGTATATGTGTGCTCAGTAGATGGAATATTTTCACAAGATAAACACACAAGTATTGGGAAAAGTATCAATAGCTGTCTTTAGGAAAGAAATGTAGTGGCACATGAGAAAAATTACAGACAGAAGTAACCAATTTTCAGAGTCTGTGATCCCAAAAGCCTTGCTTCTGGGATTCCTCCATGAAAGAGTTATTTGTCTGGTGGGTAGGCACCTGAACTATTAATTGCCATCTGCTGTATATTCCCATGGCCTCTGGCAGTATACTGTGAAAACTAACCAAAAATTAATTTATATAAATCAAAGAACCCTAGTAATGATGGATGAACAATTTACAATATTTTTAAATACTTGACAATAGTAACAAGAATATTGATACAATTGAATTCCTAGTTACAATAATAGTGGCAGAAACTGGTAGTGGGAAACATCAAGAAAAGTTTATTTGTACACACAGTGCTGGTGAGTAGTAGGAGATCAAGTTAGAATCTGACAGAATACCTGAAACATAAGACAGAGCCCCCAAGTGTGTACAAGTAAGAGGGGTCCATACCTTCCAAGGAGGCAGCTCCTCTTGGTTTTGGAGGCCAGACAAAGACAATGAGATAGGGAGGTATTGATGTTAGACTGTTCACCAGCTGCCTGGATGGTGTGAAAGTAACAGAAGAAATGAAGAATGGTGCAAGAGAATCCCTGGCCATCATAAAAGTTTTAAACTTTGCTTGAGTTTTGAGCACATCAATAGGTACAAAATAGAATGGTCTGGGAGGTAGATATAGTAGAAGTTCAGGCTTTAGAGTATGGGAAGCAGATGACTTCCTGAGTGAATGCCTGTTGTTGATATGATCACAGCCATATCAAGTACGCGAATGCCTTAAACCCAGGGGAATGGCAAACCTTCCATGAGTCAATCTCAGAGAAATGGCAAAGACTTGCCCTGGTCTGTGTGTGGACATGGACAGAAATTATTTCTTACAGCTTCCTCCTCCTAGATGTTTACAGTCTGAGATTGCCCCTCTACAGAAACCTCCAACTGAGATTAGCTCAACCTGTTTCCTTGTTCAGCTGTATGGAATAAAACTGCTTCCTCCTTTATCTTTATACAATAAACTCACTATGGTAATTTGAATAAGAATGGCCCCCAGCTGGATGGTGGTGGTGTACACCTTTAATCCCAGCACTCGGGAGGCAGAGGCAGGTGGATCTTTGTGAATTTGAGGCTAGCCTGGTGTACAGAGCAAGATCCAGGACAGGCACAAAACTATACAGAGAAACCCTGTCTCGAAAAAACCAAAAAAAAAAAAAAAAAAGAAAAAAAAAAGAATGGCCCTCATAGATTCATACATTTGAATGCATGATCCTCAATTGGTGAAATTGTTTGGGAAGGATTAGGAGGTGCGGCTTTGATGGAGGAGGTGTGTCACTGGGGTTGGGCTTTGAAGTTTCTAAAGCCCATCCCAGGCCCAGTCTCTTTCTGCCTCCTACTTGAGGATAAGGGTACAGTCTCTCAGCTACTGTCACAGCACCATGCCTGCCTGCCCTCTGCTGTGCTCTCCACCATGATGCTCACAGACTCTAACCCTCTTGGACCCTAAGTCTGATAAACTCTCCTATAAGTTTGGTCATGGTGTCTCTTCACAGCAATACAGTATAAGTAATACACCTTCATCCTTGGTTCAGATATATAGAATAAAGGAGCTAAGTTTCCAGGCTATTTCTGGTGCACCTCCATTAGAGTGCCTGGTCCATCCAATCTCACCTTTTCTGTATGTATATCTGTGTGTTTTTCCTTTCTTTATTACCTAACCACCCTGGTCATGTTTTCAGGACACAACCATGTGGACTTCAGAAGTACAATTAGACCAGTGACTCACTTGCACAATTTTACCATGATAAAGATGGACAGAGGTGGTCTATTATCTCCTGCCACTGCTCTTTTTGAGGATCATGAACCATTGTTTCCTTTCCCCAGTCTGTGTTTTTCTCTTCTTTTCTTAATCCAAACTATTGGTTTCCCCTCTTTTATTAACAAAACAAAATAGTGTTTTACTATATAGCCTTGATTTGCAATCCCTCAGCTCAGCTTCTTAAATGCTAAGATGCAGACAGTACCTGTGGACAGAGTCTGACATTCTTAAAACAAAAGACAGATTTATAAAAGAGAAATACGTTAGATTATGTTGTTCAAGGTTTTGCCTGAAATAGGAGCTATTGGGACTAAAAACTTAGAGATCAAGAAAAACAGTCCAATGTTATGGCTAAGACTGAGAGAGACAGAAAAGCTGTCTATAAATGTGATTGGACAAAAAGTAGGAACTAATTACCAACTTGGAATATGAAACCCACTTAGCCTGTCTATTCTGATTCTTCTTGCCCCTTTTGTGTCATACTCATTCATCCTAAGTACATGCCCAGACACCTTCTCGAATAGAGGCCTATTGATTCACTATAAAGTAGGGGAGGTAAGACAATTTCTTTATGGTCAGTTGACTCACACATAGAGACACAGAACTGGGAAGAACAGTATTTCTGTTTTCTGGTTGATTTTGAGGGGTATGATTCCATATTCTACAATTTATCTTAAGGAAGTTCTTTGCTGTAATGGTATATTCTAGTAGAGGAAATTATCCGGGCAGAATATCATTGTCTGCATTAGAGAAAGGTCAAGTGGTCTACAAGGTCTATTCTATTGGAATAACACCAGGTTACTTGGGAGAAAATTTAAAAGTCAGAAAGGCTTTTTGTTTCCAGCACACCATTTTCTAGGCCTCAATAGTGCCCATGGAATATATTAGAATGTCTAGAGAAATTTTATTGTCCATGACTGGCGTGTTGGTGGCAATGATGTGGATTACAATACTGGCATACAATAATGAGCAGGGCCAAGAAATGATGTTCATTCTGTGTTACACAGGAGAGCAACACGGCATGTATTTACTTCCTCTGAACATCCATGTGCTGAGGAAGAGAAACCTCGGTTTATCTGTATAAAGATATGGAACAGGGAAGGGGGATTACACCTTTTTATACATCTAGGACAGTCTTACATGCTACATTATGTGGATCATTGAATTTCATTAAAACAATAATATGATACAGTAGCTCTTTTATCTTGATTCATATTACTATTATCATTATTACAGTGCTAAGATTAGACCTAAAGTTCTGCGCATGCAAAATAAGGTTTCTATCACTGGGCCATATCCCAGACCCTCTCTTATGGGCCATATTTTATAGATATCTACAGAAATAGAGATATGTAAATGTAAATCAGCAAAGCTAGAGAAATCACAATTTTGGTATATAGTTTCATTCTTTAATTAATTAATTAATTAATTATTTTGAGACAGGGTTTCTCTGTATAGCTTTGCGCCTTTCCTGGAACTCACTTTGTAGACCAGGCTAACCTTGAACTCACAGAGATCCGCCTGCCTCTGCCTCCCGAGTGCTGGGATTAAAGGCATGCACCACCACCGCCCAGCTTAATTAATTTTTATTAGGAACTTTTTCATTCATTTTATATATCAACCACAGATTCCATCTCTCTTCCCTCCTCCCATCTCTCCCTGCCTTCGCCCCCAACCTAAGCCCATTTAATCCTCCAACAAGGTAGGCCTCCCATGGGGAGTCAGCAGTACCTGGTACATTCAATAGAAGCAGGTCCAAGCCCCTCCCCCTGTATTAAGGCTGTGCAATTTCTCCTACCATAGGTAGTGGGCTCAAAAAAGCCATCTCATGCACTAGGGATGGATTCTGTTCCTATTGCCAGAGGGCCCATTAAGCAGATCAAGCTACACAACTGTCTGGCTTATACAGAGGGCCTAGTCCAGTCTCATTGAGGTTCCACAGCTATTGGTCTAAAGTTCATGAGTTTCCACTAGTTTGATTTGGTTGTCTCTGTTGATTTTTCCATCATGATCTTGATGCCCCTTGCTCATAGAATCCCTCTTCTCTCCAAATCTGGATTTAAACTCAAACTTTCCTGAGTGCCTACTCCTTGCCCCTCAACCCTTTGCTCCAAAACATTTTTTGGAGGATGTTTATCTATGAACTCATAGTTACTGATGCAATTGCATGGATTTCAGGAAATTGCTGGAAATGAAAAGTGAATATGCCCCTGGATTTTTCTCTTGCTGAGTTGTGCAAGGCATAATGAGTAGAATTCTGAAGGGAACAACCCAATAATCTGCTCAGGGAACAGGTATTCCTGGTGGAAACCACAAGCTAAGTAGTACTTTGAGTCTCTAAAGAGAGAGTGTTTACATCCATACTACATGATATAAACACATGTTCTATTATTTTTACCCTTAAGGGACTCACTCAACCTGGGAGATGTCATCAAGGAGAGCATAATATTATATACTTCTCTGATGGTTATTCTTGGTTGTCAACTTGACTATAACTGGAATGAACTATAATCCAGAAAAGGAGGGCACACTCATGATCCAGATCTTGAAGCGGGAAGATACATGCCTCTAATCCTGATATTGAGGCTAGAAAACATACCTTTAATCTGGGCCACACCTTCTACTGGAAGCCTATATAAAGATAATGGAAGAAACAAGAGTATGCTTTTCACCTCCTTGTCCTTGCCTTGTCATCAAATCCATTCCTTCTTCAGGATCCCAGCCGACTAGTTGAGACACCCAGCCTTGTCTGACTGAGCAGCTACTAGATTCTTGGACTATCCACTCATAAGTAGCCATTGTTGAACTGCAGCCTGTAAGTCATTCCAATAAATTCCCACATGTACACACACACACACACACACACACACACACACACACACACACACACACACACACATATATGACATATATCATGTACATATATATTCGTTCCATAAGTTCTGTGACTGTAGATAACCCTGACTAATACAATTTCTAATATATTTTCCTATAATGCTAGGTTATAAAGGTCTCACTTGCTTGAATGATGTATTGGATGCACACATGAGATTGTTATTTTTCTTTGTGAAAATAAAGAATACTTTTATGAGAAATTCTGAAATTGAAGTCATGTCATTTCCCTGGCATAGATATTTTAGGATTTCAGAGCCAATTTTGTATTGATAACTAATATCTCATCATTATCAGAAACTTAGACCCCTTAGGACATGAGTGAAAGGGCCTGTGTGGTCCAAGAGCAGTGACATATTCAGGTGAGTAGAAGTTAGTGTTTCACCAACTAGCGTTCTCTTCTATTCCTAATCCTTAATGAATATTAAAGAGACTGGAAGAAACAGTCGTTTAAAGACTTTAGGAGTTGTGTCAGTGTTTTCTCAGAGTAGACACTCATTATGGATAGGAAAAGAAGAAATAGGGATTTCTGAGGAATGAGAAGTAATGTTCTTTGAATATTATGCTCAGTGGATGAAGACAACCATGAATGTGTAACAACTGGCTCTAGCTGTCCTTTTGGAGTCAGTGACAGAGGTCCCTGTTAATGTGTCCCTTTCCTACTGTTCCAACAGATCTACTGGTGACACAAATGGCTATGGAGAATGACTCTTCAGTGACCGAATTCATTCTCACTGGATTGACAGAGAATCCTGAGCTCCAGCTGCCCCTGTTTGTCATCTTTCTAGTGAACTTTGTAGCCACTGTGGTGGGAAACTTGAGTTTAATGAGTCTCATTTTCCTGAATTCAAACCTGCAGACCCCCATGTACTTTTTTCTCTTTAACCTGTCCCTCATTGATTTATTCTATTCATTTGTTTTTACTCCCAAAACACTAATGAGTTTTGTCTTAGAGAAGAACAGAATTTCTTTTATGGGATGCATGACTCAGCTGTTTTTTTTCTGCTTTTTTGCCAATTCTGAGTGCTATGTCCTGACAGCCATGGCCTATGACCGCTATGTAGCCATCTGTCAACCCCTGTTGTACATGGTCATCATGTCTCCTAGGAGATGTTCCCTGATGATGTTTGGTTCTTACTTGATGGGGTTTGCTGGGGCCATGGTTCACACAGGGTTTATGATCAGGCTGAACTTTTGTGATTCTAACATCATCAACCACTACATGTGTGACATCTTCCCCCTTCTCCAGCTCTCCTGCAGTAGCATCTATGCCAATGAGCTTGTGAGTTCTGTTGTTGTCAGCATAGTAGTCATTGCATCCAGCATCATTATCTTAATGTCCTATGCTTTGATTCTTTTTAATATCATTCAGATGTCATCAGGTAAAGGTTTGTCCAAAGCCATGAGCACCTGTAGTTCTCATATAATAACTGTTGCCCTATTCTATGGATTTGGTGTGCTTACACATATCAAAACATCATCTGTGGACCAGGGGAAAGTTTTTAGTGTATTTTGTACATTTTTGCTGCCCTTGCTGAACCCTTTTATTTATAGTCTCAGAAATAAGGATGTCAAGCTTGCTATAAGGAGAACTCTGATGAGACTCACAGTGAGTTAACCACTGTGGCTGCCATAGTCTATGTCTCTACTTCAGGTGTTTCTCTCTACTTCATTTTCTTATCACCTTCTTTTCAATATCCTCTTTCCTTCCATTTATCTTTCTTTTTTCTATTCTGGTAAGCTTTCCACTTTATTATGTCTTCTGTTTCCTCTACAAAAATTCTTGATCTTCTTATCTTGGGATAAGAAAATATTTTTTAATCTGGGGACTCAGTCTGAATGTGGATCCAGCTTCATTTTTGTATAAGGTAGAGACCCAAGATGACATATTTTGTATCTTCAGACAACTGTGTATACTATGTACTTCTACAACCAAGGAGAGGCAGGGAGTTGAGTGCTTTCAAATATTAGTTTGCTTGTGTTGTTCTTTTCAGATAGGAAATTGTAGAGCTTTTCCTATTTCAGGTCTTTAAAAACACATGTGATTGCATTAAAAGAGAGAATGGATGACAAAAACTGTAGCCAGTGTAAAGTTGTCAAACTTTCTAGCATTATTTATTGTCTGTCAAGATTTTTCTTCTGCACCTTATCATCACAAAATGACATTATTTATTTTCTTGGAGTAATGATCAATTTTGTAATTATTGAAGATTATATTATGCTAATTTTTAATTTAGACTTCTTAAATATCATTAACAATGACAGTGATTATTTCATAAAAGGATGCTTTGTCATAAATAAAATGGAATTTCTCACTGCATTTGGACTATTGATAAAGATTGATTACTTTTAAAAATGTCACAATAACAACATGTAATGTCTAAAGTCATTATTCCCTTTGTTATATAAGAAGGGTGATGTTTTCAAAGAAAAGTCTACTTAGTTCTAAAAAGAATGCATAGGTGTCATTATAATCCAGTGATAGAGTGCTTATATATGTTCCTGTTTGTTTCTTACCACACATGTACATACACATACACATGTACATATGTATACATCTTAAACTTATGTTCATATACATGTGTTTGTGGCTCAAATATTGAGCAACTGGAATTTTTATTTAAATGTGTAAATCTAATTTCTTCTTTTGCTCATTTCTAGGACCCCCCTCACCCTAACTCATGCCAAACCAAACAAAAAGCTAATCCACCTGAATGTCTGTGTAATGGGTAACATTCTTAAATATAATAGTAATATAATTCTTCTTTTCTCTTCTCTGGATTTGACTTGTTTTAGGTTATATGGTTAGTAATACAAATTTTAGTTTTTACCCATTTTGCATTCAATAAAGAAACATAGAGAAGGAAAGAAAGGGAATTGTGAAATGACAGAGAGAACTAAAGAGATGTTCAGAATGAGTTTGAAAGAGGGGGAGTACCTGGTGACCACATGGACAGCCTGGTTCCTGTGCCTCTGCAGGCAGGAGTGTGTTATGATGACCCAACAGTTCCCAGATCTGTTACAAGGAATTCTTTGTGACATGAAAGCTGACACTGGCCAAGACTCACATCATAAAGACAGTGGCTGGGGAGACATGAAGCTCTCAGCAGAAGTTGGCAGAGCACTGGGCTAGGTGGGAAGCAAGACTGACTCTTCACAGTTTTTATGAATCTATGTTGTTGTGGATCATTCCTTCAGATCACACAACATCAGCAATTGGCAACTTCAGCAAGCTGATGGATTGCTTATACCACTGTTTTCCCACATGATGGTTAGATACAACATTTTCACACTTTTGCATGGCTTTGACTTTGGGATTAAGTTCAACTGTACTGATGTATTAAGATGTGTAAACAGCTACCAACAGTTGCTCAAAGTAGTTTGCTGAAAAGCAGGAGCGAGTATGAACACTTCAAAGAGATTATAAAGCCTTATGCTGAAGTATACAGTGGAATATAAAAACAAAAACAAAAAAATGACTGATAATCTCCTTAATTTTTGTCCTTATAGTAGTAGATTATGGATATCTGAGGAGATCAAAGCGAGACAACAGATTGAGACAGTTCCTTGTTTGAGGATGAACCATATCTTTATCCAATTTCAGGTCTGAGCTTGACAGTTGGAGCAATGGCTTCTGACTGGTTTCTGCTTATGAGAATTAATTTAAGAACTGTTGAGTTGTTTATCAGAATGAATGACAGAATACTTAACCATGAGAAAGCAAGATTTATACTTCATAAGAATATATAGTTCACTAAAGAGCAAAGTCTATACTTTAGTGCATAGTTCCCTTCCTCTCTTCATGAAGCTTAATGAAACACCAGACTTTACAAAAATAACCCAGAGTTTGTGATAGATGAATATTTCCAGAAAGAATTCTTTAAGACCATTCTTCAGACTAACACAAAAGTATATCTGAATAATAAAATGTAATATGACATATACCTATTGCACAATCTGACTGGGCAACTTGGGCATATATTTGGGGTATTTTGTTGTGAAATTGGTCCCCCTTGCTTATGTAAATTGTTCATAGTCTCAACTGAGAAATGATAAAAGATTGCTGCAGTCTGATACTTTTAACAACTCCATTTGTACTAACTTTAAACTCACGCTGGAGAATTACATGTTATGAACCTAAAGTTGGATTTCTAAATAATATCACAGAATGTGACCTCAGTAGTTGTGGTGTGTGTATGTCTCATGAATGGTTAATATAATCTGCATCTACTGTGAAACACTGTGTTCTACTGTCAGGATGTTAGTGGAAATCACTGAATCTTAATGCCTGTGGCTTTTTAAAGAGAACTTGGAATTTGACATTTTGATGTACTAGTTCTTTACTTTTGACCTTTTGATATTATTTTGAAGAGCTGTGACTTATGATTTAGAAACTAACTCCATATTGTAATGTTTTCCTGCACAATTAATTTGAAAGATGTTTTATTTTCTAAATTTAAATTAGCTTTAAAATTTTAGAAAATTTTTATATATAAGAAAAACAAACAAACAAAAATCCCAATGTTAGATTAGTTAAGTCATCATGACCATGGAAATCTGAACAAATGCTTTACTTTGGCTATCAGAACTGTCTTTCCTCCATCTTTAGGTACTTGCAGCATGGAAGTGAGTAGTACAGGATGTCTGCAGAAGCAAATCTCAAGCATATTTAGGTATTTAGATGATGTTTAAAATATTTTAGTAGTGTTTTATCCCTTTCTAGTTTGTGTTTATAAAACGGCCCATGATAAAAACATCAAGTCAAGAACCAGATGAATTCAAATTTTTCAAACAAAAGTTTTAATTAAATAAGAGAGAAATATCACCACTTTTGTTTTGTCCTGAAATCACTTTTGTACATATTTCTTCTGGCTTGATAAGCCATTAAATAAAGCTATTAGAAAGTATTAGAAAAGATCTTCCATTATTGACCTGAAGATAAACCTTAGTGGACTATTCTTGAATATACTCATCATTATTCAAACTTTGTTATATTATTGTCAGCCAAACAGATAAGAGATACTTTATTAGTGATATTTGTCCATAAATATTTTTATTATTTGTCTTTTTTTAACTATAATTCATGACATTTAAGTAAATATACAAGAATTTGTTAAGGACTTAGTGATTTTTTTTGAGCACACAATGTATATAATTATAGATTACTTATTTATTCATTTAGAATGTTTCTGTAGATGCTACACATAAAATGAGACTTGGTTGAAAATTTTCAAGATATTTTCTGAAGAGTTAGTGTAACTTTACTTTCCTAAAAATTTATGAGTATTCTAGTTGTTTCACATCTGCATATGTAATTGTTTTTTTGTCAGTTTTGTTACTGAGATGACTGTTTCAAATCAACTTTCATAGTCATGCTGCTTTGTTGGAAGATAACTTTACACATTTACCATTGACTACATAGGCAGTTTAGGAAGAATGCTATAAAGCTGCTTCTTTTTTTTCTTTTTTTCTGATATGAAAGCTTGTCAAAAATCAGAATTAACGGATAGAAATTATCAAAAACAATCCCTGTAGCCAAATGACTAGTAAAATAAAATAATAATAGGAAAAAAAATTAATGTGAAATCTAGTTGCTTTGTATGTAAGAGTAACAGACATTTGAAATTAAAAATACAATATCATTGATGATAGTGTGAAAGAGTAGAGAATTAGATATAAATCACCCTAGCAGTTGCAGGTAATTGTCTACTGAAGTATGGATAGAACACAATATCATGTAAATATAAAATGACCTCTAAAGTCTTATGTACTTGACCACCTGGCTTTACATTGGTTGTACCATTTTGGGTGACCGTGGCCTCACTAGCAAAATAGATTACGATGGGAAGGGCTTGAAGGTTATATTGACTTGGGATTCTGGATCAAGTTGTCTGTATTCTGGTCAGCTCAATGTAAGATGTTTTTTCTGCATGTTCCTACTACTATAGTCATATAGTACAAGAAGTCATACTTTTTCCTCTGTTGTGGTTTCCCTGCAAAGACAGACAAAAATCCCATGATATTCTGAGACTAAATAAATATTTTTCCCTTAAATTGTCTCTGTTATATGTTTTGCCATAATACACGTGATGAGAAAAACAGCTTACAGTATCTTTATGTATAAAAACGTATGAACTGATTCCACAGTCTTTTGTACTCTAAGCAAGAACTCTATCATCAATCCAAGACTCAGATCCTTTTTTTCCCATTCTCTTTCAATGAGTCTATTAATTTATTAAGTACACACAAGATATACTTATAAGTATATACAGATATAATTATATGTAATTGAAGTCCATATCTACACTGTTAAAAAATGGAAAGGCCTAGAGGTAAACTCATATTACTTGAATGCCTATTTCTAATCTCTTAATTTATTTGTGGAGTTTAATCTATGTATGTATGTATGTATGTATGTATGTATGTATGATTTTAACCTGTGCTCTGCTATTTATTACTGCAATCAATGATACTCATAGGAAAGCTGCAAATGGCAAGTGAGCAGTTCTCTGAACACTCCTTTGTAGAGTTGTGCAGAGCATGACAATGACAAAGGACTCTGCTGTGGGATGGTCTATATTTCAAATTGCTCTGATTGGTCAATAAATAAAACACTGATTGGCCAGTGGCCAGGCAGGAAGTATAGGGGGGACTAACAGAGAGGAGAATGGAGAGAACAGGAAGGTGGAAGGAGTCACTGCCAGTCGCCACCATGACAAGCAGCATGTGAAGATGCCGGTAAACCACGAACCATGTGGCAAGGTATAGATTTATGGAAATGGATTAATTTAAGCTATAAGAACAGTTAGAAAGAAGCCTGCCACAGCCATACAGTTTGTAAGCAATATAAGTCTCTGTGTTTACTTGGTTGGGTCTGAGCAGCTGTGGGACTGGCGAGTGACAGAGATTTGTCCTGACAGTGGGCAAGGCAGGAAAACTCTACATACAGGACTCTGCCTTGGGAACTAGATACTCCCTGGTGGGAATTATAAAGTGAATAGGGCTGTGAATCCCAAAAGATCCACCTTAGTTTAATGGAATTTGATGTAAACATAAACTCAGTAATTTTTACCTCAAGGGGCATATCCCACAGGGAGAATATCATAAAGAAGAGAATACTTTTCTGTACTTAAAACATTTTTCTCAGAAACCTTGACCTTCATATTCTCATTTGAGTAAGGTAGTGTTTTGGAGACTCATGTAAGTTTGCTGTTTTATATTGAGTATGTGGAAAGAACCTTCTAGAGAAATGTCATTTCCTTAAACAAACCTCTTCTAGCAAGTCATACATTATCTGTACTGGTTGCAATAACTCACTTCATTACCAGTAACTTTGGATATCCTAGAACAGTGATATGGAAGTTACCAAGAGATCTCAAAGCAAGAAAATTTCTAGATGACCAATGGTGAGCACTGAATTTTTGTCTTGATAATTTACCTTGAAATTCAGAGTTTCATGAATTTTGGGTTTTGGAAGAAACTCTTTAAATATTATTCTTTTCAACCTTAATTATTAGTAAAGAGAAAGGGAAAGGGGAGAAAATATATTCTGAGTTACTGGAGGTTAGTTGACATCTTTTTTTTTTGTGGATATATATTATGGGTAGGGGAAAAGAAAATAGGGATTACTTAGTAATCAACATGAACAGATATTGCTCTTTGGAGGTTCAGCTATGTGTTCTCTCAACTCATGCTTGGAAATCACTAAATCAAGCTCTCCACTTGGAGGGAAAAATGTATTATTGGTTAACATTGATCTATACTTTTTCTTGCAGATGCCACACATGAAGCAAATGACCAGGGAAAATGATTCTTCAGTGTCAGAGTTCATTCTTATGGGACTGACAGACCAATCTGAGCTCCAGCTGCCCTTATTTGTTCTGTTCTTGGTGAATTACATAGTCACTGTGATAGGAAACTTGAGCTTAATGAGTCTCATTTTCTTAAACTCAGACCTTCACACTCCCATGTACTATTTTATCTTCAACCTATCCTTCATTGATTTCTGTTATTCATTTGTTTTTACCCCCAAAATGCTGATGAGTTTTGTTTTAGAGAAGAACACCATCTCCTTCAGAGGATGCATGACTCAGCTGTTTTTCTTCTCCTTTTTTGTGAGCTCAGAGTGTTATGTGCTGACAGCCATGGCCTATGATCGCTTTGTGGCCATCTGTCAGCCACTGCTGTACAAGGTTATTATGTCACCTGGAATATGTTTTATGCTGATGTTTGGTTCTTACTTGATGGGGTTTGCTGGGGGCATGGCTCATACAGGGTGTATGATCAGGCTGAACTTTTGTGATTCTAACATCATCAACCACTACATGTGTGACATCTTCCCTCTTCTCCAGCTCTCCTGCAGTAGCACCTATGTCAATGAGCTTGTAAGTTTCATTCTCGTGGGTACCGTTCTCATTTTATCTAGTCTCATTATCTTAGTTTCATATGCTATGATCCTTTTCAATATCATTCATATGTCCTCAGGTAAGGGTTGGTCCAAAGCCTTGGGCACTTGTGGGTCTCACATCGTAACCGTTAGTCTCTTCTATGGATCTGGGCTGCTTGCTTATGTCAAGCCTTCATCCGCTGAGACTGTGGGCCAGGGCAAAATTTTCTCAGTCTTTTATACCTTTTTGGTGCCTATGCTGAATCCTCTCATTTACAGTCTCAGAAACAAGGATGTGAAGCTTGCTGTGAAAAGAACCATGAAGAGAATCACAAGCTGATCTATCTAGGGGTGTTTCTCTTAAATCTGTTTCTACCTATCTACTGTTTCCCTCTCTTTTGTCCTTTAGATTACCTATCATCTATCTATCTATCTATCTATCTATCTATCTATCTATCTATCTATCTATCTATCTATCTATCTATCTATCTTGCTTTCTTCTCTTGTTTCTACAGCATCATCAAATTTTCCAGAGTTTCATTTGCCTTTCCACTGTGTAATGTCACTTATATGTGACCATACTTTGTCTGGAGGTATCCATTGATTCATTTTTATCCAACATGGTGTCTATTGCCTTTATCACATTAAGATCTTGTTCTGTTAGCTTATTTTATGCAAGACAAGACTATCTACTACTTTTTCTTATGTATTTTTTCTAGCCAAGAAAATATATGGACTTGTATTCTTTATGGCAAACTGATTTCTTTCTTGATTTTGTAGTAATTTTGTATATGCACTTCTATATTTTGACAAGTTTATTTTCTACATATTCATTAACATAGATAAGAGGTTACATAATAGTCAAAATTTCAATAATTTATCAGGTTACTTTGTTAGCAGTTTCTTTTTAAATATTTGTATTACCTTTATTTTCCCCCTTATATTTTTGACATTTATATAGAAATCATACAGGAAAAAATTACATGCAGTAAAAAAGATCAGAGCCTTTCTGAATAAATAACACTGTTATTGCCAACAATCATAACTATTGAGTTTTTATATGTTAGACACAGTTCTAAGAACTTTTTTTCATAACTATTAAATACATGACACTACTGTCATTGCTTTTATTTTGAAATGAGAAAATTGAGACACAGATAGGTTTATGTGTTTGTTAAGCTGCTTAGCAGATATTGGATTTGATTTAATATAATGAAGGCATTTGTTGTATAGCCTCCAACCTAGCTACTTGAAAGTGGGATTTATATTAGGAAATCATTAAGAAGTTGCCAGCATTTTGCATTCAAGGCTTTTAACTTCAAGTTTGTAATGGAATTATGTAGTTCATTTAAATGAGGTTTTATTTTTATGGTTATTTGAGCATTTATTAGATCTATTTCTCTACTTCAATTTCTCAGACCCCACAATCATGACAACAGATCAGCAAACATTTACCATGAGTAGAATTGAAATTTTTACTTTTTATTCTTGATATAGTGTCTCTGTAATATATTGACTTAGAGTTTTGGATGAATAACAAAATGTGGTAGTGCTGGGTCATTTGGTAAATCTATTTCTAGTACCTTGAGAAACCTCTACACTGATTTTTATGTTAGCCTGATGAGTTTATTTTGCCACTAGCAGTATGCAAAAGTTTCTTTTAATCCACCTCATACTTAGCATTCATGGTATCTGTTTTCTTCGTAGCTGCCATTTTGAATGGAGTGAGATGGAAACTCATTGTTTATATGTGTGTTTCTTTAATGATTAGTGATTTTGAATATTTTAAACTGTGTATTGGCTATTTTTGCTTTGTTAATTGGCAGCTGTGTATATATTTTATATATTTAAAAACTAAGTACCTGATTCCAGGTGCTTAGTTTTTAAATTTTTAATTATTTTTTATATTCTAAATATTGATTCTAATGTATAGATACTAAATATTTTCTTCTATTATTTTGCCTGTCTTTTCACTCTAATTATAGCTTCTTTCATGTGCAGGAACTTTTTAATACCATGTAAATATATTTTTTCATTGTTTTCCGAGTTTCTGGAATCCTTTCAGAAAAATCATTGTCTATGCCTATGTCTTATACTACTTTCTCCATGATTTCCTCTAAGACTTCCAGGTCTTATGTTGTCATCTTTGATGTAGTTGTAATTGATTTTAATACAGGTGAGATATAGATATCCAGGTTCATTTTTACACCGGTGGTATTTAGGCTGGGTAACACTATTATTAAACAGGCTATCTTTTCTTCAGTATACATTTTGGTATGTCTGATGGGGCCAAGAAGCTGTGACTAGATAGATCATCGGACTTAGAGATAGCATACTACTATTATTCTGTTAAATGGACATATATCATAATGATTTTTAATGAATTATTGCTATACCCATAGATCGGTGCATCTGTCAATCCACATCAGAGATGCTTCTTCTTACAGTACATGACAACTGATATAGAGACTGTCTAGTGATTAACATGCAGAGAACAAGATTCTTTTGGAGTGGTTGATCATAAATGGAACATTTGTATTATACCCCTCCCCTCAGGCCTAGGGATTTTTACAGAAGAGAGTAAAGAAAAACTGTAAAAGTCTGAGTTAGTGGTGGATAATTTCAAGGAAAGAGTGTGCCGTTTTACAGCAGGGAAGCTGCATTTATAAACCCACAGCAACTGTGACAGCAGGCATAAGACCTTTCAATCCCAGCATAGAGGCAAGGAGGTGTGGATAAAAGCCTACAACTAGCCGAGTCAACCACTGTGTTGACATTTAATAGTGACTGGGAGACTGAGAGTCAATTTTCTTGAATGGTGTGACCCCTGTTAATTCGACCACAGTCCTGTTCAGGTCCCACACTGAAGCATAATTAGAAAACATTATTAGGACTGGAAAGTCTTAATAAAAACAAAACAAAACAAAACAAAACCTTCCAAGTTGGTGGGCAGGGAGGCAAGGGTAAATATGGGAGGCATTAAGTAAGGGGTATGAATATAATCAAAATTCGTATATGAAATTCTTATAATTGATAAAATATTATTAAAAATAAGGTGACTGTAGCTCAATCGGTTTATTTTACTGTCCTGTATGGCATATAGGACTATATAGGTCATACTGACCTATATGCCAGCACAGCACCAATTTTTATTTAATTTTTTTTCATTTTACATACCAACCATTGTTCCTCCTCCCTCATTTTCTCCCGTTCCCTCCCCACCTCCCCCACCTCCCCCACCCCATTCACTCCTCATAACGGGTAAGGCCTACCTCCCTTGGGTAGTCAACACAGACTGGCATACCAAGTTGGGGCAGGTCCAAGCCCCTTCCCCCTGCATCAAGGCTGAGTAAGGTATCCCATTACAAATTTTTATTACTAAAGGTTGGTAGTATAAGTTGAACTCAAGGAATGGTGGTATCTCTAGTGTTATTCTTTTTGCTCATTATTGCTTAGCTTCCCAAGTATCTTTATTGCTTCCATATAAGATTTAAGATTGTTTTTCTATTTCTGTGAAGAATGATGTTTATATACCTCAATCTCTACTCCACTCTCCTGCTTTAATTATTTTATTAGAAGTCTCATTGAATGTTGTTTTGGTTATGCGAAACAAAAGCTTTTTTGTTTAGGGAATAAAAAAGCATGTATTTTGAACCAAATATGAGTGATTATGGCCCATGTCAATGGATTCAAGTTGTCTATATTTATTTATTTCAAATGGATGCATAAACATTCATGGTCAAAGAATAAAAGAAAGCTAGATGTGAAGGCATTTTCAAAATACAGGATTGAGAACACCTGTTTACACTAAATCATGATCAAGGTCCATAAATTTAGACATTATGTGATGGCAATCTTCACTTTTAAGTTTGTAGAAACCAGTGATAGGTTAAATTAAAATATTCTAAAGGTTCTACCTAAAGTGAAAAATGGTTAGAGATAGATATCTTAAGATAATTTATTTCTAGGCTGGTAATATTCCAATGCTCCACAACCACAAAATGCTAATCACTGAATAAGCCTTCTATAATCTCTAATGTTGGAAGTAATTTTTTTCCTGGTAACTTACATTTAAACTTCTGATCTCATTTGTGTTCCTTTTCCGAGAAAGTATTCTTGGGATAGGAACCCTAACCTTAGGCTTCCTCACACAGCCACTGATTTTCCTGGCTGTCCTGTGTCAGCCAGCCATGCTTCCATCTCTCTGGTGCTCATATTTTCACGTGGTCTAAAACAATCTGTTTCCAAATAAAACTTTTACTTGATGACCTTCTTAGACCAGCTGTCAATTCTTTTGTTAATTAGAATAAGAAACTAGACTAAATTTTAACTCCTCTGGTCAACTTCATCTCTAACAACTACATAGTTCTTTTAATCCTGTTGAGGTGTTGTGTTTGGAATTAAATCTAGAACCTCATGAATATGTCGATGTAAAATAATGATTGTGCTTTCAAGAAAATTAGAAAAGAGTGAGTTCTGAGCTAAGTGTGTGTAACCATGTCTGATAAACACAGATTCAAATTAGCCTGAATAACATATTCTTAACAGGAAGCAGTGACATAACCCATAAATCAATGCATTTTCTGATCACGCTGGTGAGAATATTAAATAGCAAGAAAAGGGAAACTTTCATAAGTTTATTGTATTTTCTTGAAGCCTTCTTTAGCTTGGTTTTAGTGTACACTAGAGTCTTGGTAAACATAGTGATTCACAGTGGCATGTTTACCCAATAGTCACAAGTTGGATATGCCAGATGCAAGAAGAAATGGAAATGGCTTTAAAAAACACTAAAATAGTCCAATACACTTTTGACTCTTGTCTGATAACATTTCTCTACAACCATGATGTGATATTTGAGACAGACATATCTGTCTTTAGGAACCTTAATGTGCATGTAGTTTCTTCAGAGAACTTTGGTCAACTACATGGAAATCGGGTCCTCTACTAGTTGGCGGTCTTTCTACCACATAAGAATACTTGAACCTGGAAACAGATTCAAATATAGTTAACTTTGAAAAAATCTTGTAAAATACAGTGCTAATGTTTGTTAGTTTTAAACTAGGTACATAGGACATATGTTACTGTTATAATTGCAAGACCCAAACTCATCCTAAACATGCATACATTCAATTCATATCCCTACACAAATGATAAACTAGGGAGGACAGAAATAATTTCAGAATCAATGTATTAAAAATATAACAGTGAAGCAGCTGGAATTATATCTTCAGCTATTTTGAGGAATTCTAGGCTATATCAAGTTTTTCCCCATACTATTTTGAAACTCATTTGGTTAGAGGCTCTTCTTCATAGATGAAGCAAAAAATAATGCTGGGCAGTGCTTTGGGCCAAAAAACATGATGATTAATAGATATTATTTCTCAAAATGTTGCCAATGAACTGAGTACCACCCCTCATTTTCTGAAGAAACTCAACTAACAAATGTTGTCAGGTAGTTTAAAGAACAGAACAATTAATTCTTAGGTGTATCTCCAAGATGTGCTATTGTAGTTGATCACAACCCCGAAATGGAATACATAATGATGAGATTTCCTATAGAACCACTGAATTTCATGGGGCCAGAAACCACTAAAATCCCTTTTAAGAACCTAGTCATCTAGAGTCATAAGTCTAGGTGAGTTGGAGCTAGAGGGAACTTTTTTTTTTTTGTCTCTTCTCTGTGGAATCCCAGGTACCCTGTATAGATAAATCTGTAGTGATAGTGTTGTTGCAGCCATCAGGTTTTCAGCCTTCATGAAACCAATTATAAATAGAAACGAATAGAGCAATGAACCCATGACCCATAAAATTGTTACATTGATTTGGATCATATTGCTAAGAGGGTGCCATTTGGGATTTCCCTGAGGAGTCATCAACATTTCAAAAAACATTTCTCATACCTATATAACTTGCAATAAAAATCTTCAAATTCAAATGTAAGGAGACTAGTTTACCTACAATTTTAGTCCCCTGAATATATCTTTATTCTAAAATGGCATTATTCCAATGACTATTAAAACCACAAGACAGTAGACATAGTTGATCGCACATGACTTGTTAGCAAAATGATTCGATATGAGTTCATATTTCTGTCATATCTCAAATATAGTGTTAAAGATGAGACCAAAACCCAAACACATAAATGTCAAGTCAGGCTACATAACAAGGCAAATAAAGTGAACACTTTGGCAAGGAAAACATGATCTTTTCCTCCTGCCACTTAAGCAAACAACCATAAAATGTGATGTTCATCTCCGCTTTCAAAATGACAAGCATTTCAAATGCCAGGAACTTCCCCAAAGATAAAGCCAAGAAACAGAATACATTACAAATAAGACTTGGTCAAGACCAAAACTCTTTCCCTTAACTAATTCATCAATATGCATTTATAGGGAACCTACTCTGGTGTCACTGGAGAGTGAAAGGTCCCAGTAGCTGACAACTGTGCTGTATCATAACTGTTGGGATTGGTTAACCCCGAGTTTTCCATTTGGTTGGCTCGGCCAAAACTGTTATCAGGCATTTACATCTGCAAATTCTCTCTTGAATTTCCTTGTATTCAAAAAGAAATTAAGAAACACAAATAAGCAAAATAAAATAGCATTATTTATAATCCTCTCAGAGTTGGGGAAAGAAAAATTCTTAGATTCCTGTAGCAGTGCTAAAATTTAATGAAACAGATGAAATAAAAGCCAAGAAATGAGCCGGGTGGTGGTGGCGCACGCCTTTAATCCCAGCACTCGGGAGGCAGAGGCAGGCAGATCTCTGTGAGTTCGAGGCCAGCCTGGGCTACAGAGTAATTTTCCAGGACAGGCGCAAAGCTACACAGAGAAACCCTGTCTCGAAAAAACCAAAAAAAAAAAAAAAAAAAAAAAAAAAAGCCAAGAAATGGCATAAAATGCCAGATTGCATGAAACCATTCAATGGAGCGAGTTTCTCTGGGCACTAGGGCTTTTAGAGTCCAAGTTTGTACATTATCAACAAGAAGTTAGTAGAAAAAAAGGAAAACTGGTCTTGTAAATCCTCAATGTAGTACTACACATAATTACAGGGTTGCTATTGTAAAGTTTTTTCTTTTTTTAAAGTTTAATTTATTAAGAAGTAAAATATAATTACGTAGTTTCCCCCCTCAAGTTCCCTCATTTTCTCTCTCATCAGCTTTGTCCTGCTGGTGTTATTCGTATGTATATGATTTCAGAAAACCAGAAGGTTCAAAATATAGAAAATGATTGTGGACTGCTTAGCCCCCATGGCTATATTAGCAATACAACTTCAGCACCTAACATCAAGGAAACTTGGGTAAGAGGTGGAGTATGTGTATCAGTAAGAGCCAGATGACGTGGAAGTTACTGTGAGATTGGGTCTCATAAAAAATTACAGAGAACTTAACTGATAATACAGAAACAGCATGGCTTCCTAAATGAGGCCTGAAGGAGTATAGCACAAGTAGATATGCCAACATAGAAGGGGCAAATCTCACATGGCTCCACCCACAGACAGAGAAGTATAGGCAACTAAGGAACACTTGGAGGATGTTAGTTCTCCCCATGGATGACAACCCTAAATTAGTTATGAAGTATTTTTTTTTCTTTTTTGGAGATGGACAAAAAGATGGAAACTCAGCTTCCCATAAAGGCATAGTCAGGATGATTCTGTGGTGAAGACTGACACTTATGCTAGGGTGGCAAAGGAGTCAGTCCTAACTACGAACATTAGGTGACCATTCTTTGACTTCTAGCTAAGATCATGTGTAGAACATCGGAGAGCCACAGAAGTTACAGTGACAGAATCCAGATTTGCTTAGAAGATATTTTTTGCTCAGAGTTTTTCTCTTTAAGTTTTCATGTACTTTTTGTAGGTAGGTGATCTTTTACCCAACTGGATTGGAAACAGTTCTCTATTTCTTTGGTACAAAATGTTTGTGTATGTTTCTCTCTGTAATAAAAAAGAAAATGTAAAATGGAAGATTTCCCTCATTTTGTCATTATAGTTAAAGCTAATTTTTTCTCAGTGTAGACAATTTTTCTAGGTAGAATGTCTATGAGACACCATAAATATCATTCATAAAGCCAGATGGATGCAAGGGTGCTGTCTGTCCCTTACAGGAAGACTCAGGATTTGATGCAAAAATTCTTCAAATTTGTAATCCCGTATGATGTATTATAGCAAAGTTTTCTGTCAGGTTAAGGATTTCCTTTGGGGTTTCCTCTACAAGGTAGCAACCTTGAATTTATTTTGTTATTTTAACTATCTTATAGATGCAATTTTGACAAATTGATTTTCAAGACTTTAGGGATATACATTTCATGCACACATTCAGAAACCAAAAGTCCTGTAAAAAGTCCTGCTTCTGGGAATTTCTATGAGACCAGTACATGCTATGGAGCAATGTCTTGATAATTTAATAGTCAGTAGTTGTCTAGATTATTAGAGCACTCCCTCACTGGAAACAGTAATCTCTGTTTCCATATTCTTCTGACTGAGATTTATTACTGTAGAATTTTATGCTGATGACTGAGAGTCAGATCAGCATGGATTAGGCTTGGAGTTATAAAATGATTGGCCAAGAAATTGGCCTTGAAATTAATAAATATTTGATCCTATGGGAGACCTCAGAGAAAAAGCTTGTATAGCTATGAAGAGCAATGTAAAAGATGTCACTAATAATGTTCCAAGACTGTTTCTGATAGACTAATAAGTGTCCTTGCCTGAAATGGAAATGAAGGAGTGATTAGTACACAGACACACAGACACACACACACACACACACAGAGAGAGAGAGAGAGACAGAGACAGAGAGAGAGAGAGAGAGACAGAGAGAGAGAGAGACACACACACAGAGAGAGAGAGAGAGAGAGAGAGAGAGAGAGAGAGAGAGAGAGAGAGAGAGAGAGAGAATTTGACTTTTTGCTCATTAACCCCTTTCTTCTAAATTTCCCATTTCTCTGTTTCTCTGTCCTGAATTCTTTCCCTAATGTGATCCAGGTCCTCTGAAACCCTCAATCCGCTGAAAAAACTAATGAGATTTGTTCACAGTTAAAGATAAGCCTAATTTAAAATTGTCTATAGATCTGTAAGTCTCAGTGTTTTTATCTTACAGTCTTTATTTGATAGAGTGTTATGGCCTTAGATTTTATATTTACATAGATGGCTTGTTGTGAATTAATTTTTGCATGTAGTGTACATAATTCTTATTATCAATCTTAAACACCCTTCTTCATATATCCAATGTCCTTTTGTTCAAAATAGTTCCAGTGAGAATATGTACTTCAGCACCTCATTTTTTGAGGGCAGTTACTTTGCAATGAGCATTTGATAATATCTAGAGGAATATTGTTGGCTGAAGTTCATGTGTGTATGGTGGTGAAGAGGAAAGCATGTCATAGAATGGTAGGGGCCAAAGATTCGGTTTTGTTTCCACTACATAGGACAATTGCACAGCAATAATTTAGTTTCTTGAAGTGTGTCACGGCAATAACAACTCTACTTATCTGAGTAAGCATGTGAACAGCAGAAGGGGACAAACACTATTGTATTTTCATGTATCTAATAAACTTCTAATACATTGTGCAAATTTTCTCAAAACATAATAGATCTTTTATTTTATATATTTTAATTTTTTATTATTATTATTTTACAATTTTACCCATAAATCTCTGTATGATAACCAAGAGATTTACCATTGATCCAGAATTTAAGCTAATTTTTATGAACCTATTTTATAGTTTTTTTATAAGAATATGCAGATGTGCCACAAGGTGGTGGTGCATGCCTTTAATCTTAGCACTTGGGAGGCAGGGGCAGGTGAATCCCTGTGAGTTTGAGGTCAGCCTGATCTACAGAGTTAGTTTCAGGGCAGCCAGGGCTACACAAAGAAGTCCTGTCTCAACAAAAAATGCAGACATAAATAAACAATGATCAACATAGTCTACAGTTTCATAGCTAGGAAGTGAAAAGTTCTAATGTAAATTTCTTCTAACTTGAGAGCCTATTTATACTTCTATCCCCTTCATACAATTATTTTTGCACAATATTAATCCTTGGTCAACAGTTTATTACTGAAATCAGAGGAAAGCTAAAAGTGGCAAGTGAGAATGTCCCTGGACATTTCTTCTTGTAGAAGTGTGTAAAGCTTAATGAAGAGAATGACAAAGGGGACCACTCACAGTTCTGCCCTGGGGACTAGATACTCCTTCTGGAAATTTATAAACTGAGTAGAACGTTGAATCTCCAAAGGACTGATGTTAGTTCTATGGCACAAACTCAACAATTTTTTTCTCTCAAAGAACTCATCCAACATGGAGAATATCATAAAGAAGAGAATAAATTTCTGCACTTCTAATGAATTTTCTCAAAAATCTTTACCTTGAGATATTGGAGACTCATAAAAGAAAGCCACCTTCTTTTTTGTATAAAAGAAGAATCTTTGGGAAATTCTCAGACAGCAACCATGTCATTTTCTAGCAAGTCAGACACATTGTCTGCACATTGCAATTGCCAGCTTCATTATTAGCAACTTTGGCCCTCTGAGCACTTTTTGGAGGAAGACACCATGAATCCCAATGTTAGGGAAGGCTCCACGTGAACCAAGGTGAGCACTGAATAATCTTTATCTTGACATTTTACCTTCGAAACCACATCTATATGAATCATAAGTTCTGAGGAAAATGCACGCATTGCTGTTTTCACTCTTAATCCTTAGTAAACACTAAAAGAAAGAAAGGATGCTTACTGCAAAGAAACTGAAACCCCCCAGCATCTTTCTGGGGTGATAGACACAACATGGGTGGGCAAAGGAAAAAATAAGGATTCCTCAGGACCCCATGTTCCTCACTCAAGCTTGGAAACTGATAAATCCAGCTCTGCCCTTGGAGTGAATGATGGTTAGAGGGTTAACATTGCGTTCTACGCTTACTCTTGCAGATGCCACACATGAGGCAAATGACTATGAAAAATGACTCTTCAGTGTCTGAGTTCTTTCTTATGGGACTGACAGACCAACCTGAGCTCCAGCTGCCCTTATTTATCCTGTTCTTGGTGAACTACATGGTCACTGTGATGGGAAACTTGAGCTTAATGAATCTCATTTGCCTAAACTCAAACCTTCACACTCCTATGTACTTCTTTATCTTCAATCTGTCCTTCATTGATTTCTGTTATTCACTTGTCTTTACTCCCAAAATGCTGATGAGTTTTGTTTTAGAGAAGAACACCATCTCCTTCAGAGGATGCATGACTCAGCTGTTTTTCTTCCTATTTTTTGTGAACTCTGAGAGTTATGTGCTGACAGCCATGGCGTATGACCGCTATGTGGCCATCTGTCAGCCACTGCTGTACAAAGTTGTTATGTCCCCTAAGCTCTGTTGTCTGTTGATATTTGGTCCTTACTTAATGGGATTAGTTAGCGCCTTGTTCCACACAAGTTTCATGATCAGGCTGAACTTTTGTGATTCTAACATCATCAACCACTACATGTGTGATATCTTCCCACTCCTTAGGCTCTCCTGCAGTAACACCTACGTGAACGAGCTTGTGAGTTCTGTTGTGGTGGGTATAGCTATCATTTTATGCTGCCTCATTATCTTTATCTCATATGCTATGATCCTTTTCAATATCGTTCATATGTCCTCAGGTAAGGGTTGGTCCAAAGCCTTGGGCACTTGTGGGTCTCACATCATAACTGTTAGTCTCTTCTATGGATCTGGGCTGCTTGCTTATGTCAAGCCATCATCCGCTGAGACTGTGGGCCAGGGAAAATTTTTCTCGGTATTTTACACTTTTTTGGTGCCTATGTTGAATCCTCTCATTTACAGTCTCAGAAACAAGGATGTCAAGCTTGCTGTGAAGAAAACCTGGAAGAGACTCGCAAACTAATTTATCCATTGTCGAGTCCTTTAGCCTCATTTATTCCAGTTTGATGTGTCTTTCTCCTTCTTTCTTGTCTTTTACATTACATATATACTATTATTTTCTTTCTCCTTCTCATTCAATAGAATTGATAGAATTTATACTGTACATTTTTTCTTCCTTCATGCAAAATTGCTCTGTATGTACCATGAGGATAGGAGACATCTTTAGATTCAAATGTGTTTATGATGGTGAAATGTCCATTGCATATATCAGATTAAGAGCCTGGTTGGCTTTTTTTACATTTTACATTATCTGAGAATAAAAATTCTTAGTACTTTTTCTTGTAAATATCATTGTGCACTTATTTTAAAATTTATTTATGTGTATGTGTGAGTGTTCCTGAGTTCACATTTACCGTGTGCATGCAGGAGACTGAGGGAGACAGAGAGGTATCTGATTTCCTAGTGGTGGAGTTATAGGCAGCTGAGAGCCACCATGTATAGAACAGAACTCAGGGAATAGAACTCAGATCTTTTGTAGGAGAAGTAAGAGTTCTTAACACCTGAGTCGTCTTCATGGCCCCAATTACATTTTGTTCCCAGCTAATGAAATCCCTGGCATTCTACACTTTATTTCTAATTCATTTCTTTCTTTTTTTGTACAGTTTTGATGTTTTTCCTTATTTGGAGCATTTCTTACCCTTGTATTAATTCAAAGAGATGAAAAGACATTTGAGACCATAAAATAATTGTTAACATTTCAGCAATTATTTGATATGGTTCTTATTCTAGCATTTTAGCTTCCAAATGAAAATAGAAATCTTTAAGTTAGGGGGGTAAGGTTTTACTTTTACACAATTGATTATTTGCCTTGTATTATACTTTCTTATTGTCTGTGTTGGATAGGAGACATGCTCTGTAGTGTCCCCTGAAAACCCACAGATGTGTGGATGGTAGGTGTCTAAGCTCCCTCAGTGCATCTCCCAGCCCAACTTGCAGTTGGCTTCACTGAAGAATCTGTTTTCCACCCGACTCTGTATACTGATGGTATATTCTTAGGCAGCACCTTGTGAAGACAATGAGCTTTGTGAGCTTTCTTAGTACTACAGGCATCTGTCTTTCCTCCAGGAGTGAACATGTCTATTTTTAGATAATAACTTCATGATAGAGGATGTATCATGCTTAGGGTTTAATGAATCATGAACGTGTAATTTTTAAAAAAATAATTTATTTATTTTTATTTTATGTGCACTTGTGTTTTGCCTGCAAGTATGTCTGTGTGATGGTATCAGATCATGGAGTTATGGACAGTTGTGAGCTGCCATGTGGGTGCTTGGAATTGAACCCAGGTCCTCTGGAAGAACAGTCAGTGCTCTTAACTGCTGAACCATCTTTTCAGTCCTGAAAGTATATATTTTATGTTAATAATGTTTAAAAAAGAGATTTGACTTAGAACTGCAGAAGTAGAAAAATGATGCATTTAAAAAATTAATTCAATCTGCTAAAAGTTATTGGTACTAGAGAATTAAGCATTTCTTTTTATTATAATGATGATCAGATTATTGAAAATTCTTGAGTTTTGATTTGATGGTCATGAAAGGCCTCAGGTACATCTCTCCACAGCCCTCACCCTTTCCCATTCATGTATAAATACTAAGATGGAGTTTTCCAACAAACATTAAGGTATGGAGGCCATGCCTATCATGAGTAACCTGGATCTATTGTAATTTCAGGGTTATTGTGCTGGCATTACTGTCTAGAAAACAGTCTGGTGGGGCCAAGGGTTAGGGAGGTCTGATGTATCATCACCCTATGGCCCTGTCAGGAGCAAGGACAAGATGAATGTCATTGACTAATCCACCATTATAGCCCTAGCAAAGGCATATACCTTCACAGCAGCTGCAGCAGTTACTGACAGGGGGCAATGTCCACTACGGATAAGAGGTAGCTTGGGCTTCTGGTGGATCTCTTGCTGTACTGATGGAGGATGTTTTCGAGCCTTAGACACCTCCTCTGTGGTAGTGGAAGGCCAGGCCAGCATTCCTGTGATGTCATCTTTTCAGTCAGAAGCCTTGACCTATTTGTTTCCAGGGTAGATATAGATACTTCTGTTCATTTTCAGCTGACATCATCAGTGGCCTCTTAAATAGTTGCCGTGAGATTACTCCAACATGGTACGAGCTTTCTGGTAATTTTTGCCTTTGATATTTAGAAGTACTTGAAACTGAAAAATGATTTTGAACAGTTCAAAGTTCAGTGTGTCAGAGAAATAGAAGACATCTTGTGTTATTTAAATGCAATTGAGTTTAATCATTTTAAAAGGTGGTAATCAATATTTGAAACAATGTCACTTGTAGGGATGATTACATAGACCAGAGTGTCATGATACTCTTCTCCATTTTCTTAACTTCTAAATCCTCTCTGCCTTTTCTCCTATGATGTTCCCTTTAGGTCCCATTTAGGGTTGAGAGCCCATCATTCAAATGTTCTTACTACTTTGACAAGATATGAGTCTCTGTATTAACTATAAGTCTCTGAAAAAGGTGATTTCTTTGTCTCAGGCTGAGAGCAGCACTAGTCTATGGGTATAAGGATGAACAATTACAAGATGACTTGACTACATATTTAATTAGGTAAATAGTGGTATTCTGTTGTCCTTCAAGCTTATGTCTTCCCTCACTCACAATAAACATTTGAAAAAGTTTATAGCACCAGAAATACAGTATTTCTTATGAAGTAGGCATCAAATCAAATCACTAACTGGTTGGTTATTATCCCAATATCCTAGCCACAATTGCATCAGTGGATGTATCCAGCTTGGCAGGTTATTATTATAGTAGGCATGGTCAATGCTTGAGTTCGACTTTCAATGAGTTTTCTAGCCAGCACCCTGCAAAGCACACATTTTGAAACTATAAAACCTAACCAGCTGGGAAGGAGTTTGTATCTCAGTACCAACTCGATTTCTCTGTGTCATATATCCAAAATTAGCAGTATCTTCAGAAATAAGATCTTACCATCTAGTTATGGTAGGCAACCAAGAGTGACAATGATAACACCCTGTTTTCCTTTTGGAGCCTCTTGGATTTCTCTAGCCAACAATTCATAGAAGGCATTTTGCACCTGGCCCTGGGGTTCTTATTGAAAAGACCATGACTTCTGGGAGCAGCACAGTAACTCCTTTTGCTTTGGTACGTTAACTTGAGATATGATTATATTTGAACTTATTGATTTTCCTTCTCATGTATTAAAATTTATTGTCTATTTACACACAGTTTAATCAAGTTTTGAATTGTATTTCATGTCATTTCAAATAAACTTTGCCTTGCTTATAAATTGAAATTACCTATTAATATAATGAGGATATGGTGCAGAGATAAACTGGTCCCTGGGAGCCTAGCCAAAATAGCTACATTTACAACACAACCCTTGCATCTAAGGCTCAAGGAACATCACAGAAGGATGACTTAAAGTTGATTTTAAGAGCTGGCACTCTACTCTTTCCCATTCTAGAGCCAGCATCATCTTCTTCCTGTCTAGTCCCTGATACTGATGGTGACGGTCTGAGTGAATGGATTTGGCCATATTGGTTGCCTGGTTACCACGGTTGCCTTCAGCTCTGGCCAAGTGGATATTTTTGCCATCAGTGACACATTCATTAACCTCAAATACATGGTGTACATGTTCCTGTATGACTCTACCCATGACAAGTTCCACAGCATAGCTAAGGTTGAGAATGGGAAACTTGTCATCAACCAGAAGGCTATCACCATACTACCAACATCAAATAGGGTGGGGCTGAAGCCAAATATGTTGTGGAGCCTCATGTATCTTTACCACCATGGAGAAAACAAGTGAAAGTTGAACCAAAAGGGTCATCATCTCTGCCCTTTCTGCTGATGTCCCCATGTTTGTGATGGTTGTGAATCACAAGAAGAATGATAACTCACTCAAGATTGTCAGCAATGCTTCCTGCACCAACTACTATTCTCTCTGGGGAAAGTCATCCATGAGAACTTTGAGATTATGGAAGGACTCCTGACCACAATCCATACTATCACTGCCACCCAGAAGACTGTGGATGGCCCCTCTTGGAAGCTGTGGTATGATGGCTGTGGGGCTGCCCAGAACATCATCCAAGCATCCACACATTCACTGGTGCTGCCAAGGCTGTGGGAAAGGTCATCCCAGAGCTGAATGGGAAGCTCACTGGCATGGCCTTCCACTGTTCCTACCCTTAATGCATCTCTCACAGATCTGACATGGAAGAAGCTGCCAAGCATGAAGACATCAAAAGGTGGTGAAGCAGGCCTCAAAGGACCCACTAAAGGGCATCCTAGTCTACACTGAGGACCAAGTTGTCTTCTGCAACTTTAATAGTGACACCACTCAATTTGGTTTTGTTTATAAAGGCACCAGTTTGAAAGGATTAATTTGTAGTGCGTTCTTTAATATGCAAATCATTCTGTGTCATAAGTACTATTAGTATCTGCATTTTACCAGTGCATATAACTTATCAAAGAAAATTATGTTATCAACTAGAAAATGAGAAAGGTTCAAAGGAGAATAACAGGGAAGGTAGGGAGGGGGAAAGGGATGTAATTCTATTTATTTTAAAAATGTTTTACATAATAGTCAACTCATTTATTTATTTATTTCCCCCTTTTATTGAAAATCAATTCTTTTCTCACACAATATCCTAATTACAGCCTCCCCCGCATTCCTCCCAGTTCCTCCCAACCTCCCTTATCATCTGGATCCATTTTCTTTTTTTCTCTCATTAGTAAACAACAGGCTTCTTGTACACACATTCACATACTGAGGGAGTCCCATAAAAACACTAAACTGGAAACCATATAATGTATATGCAGAGGACCTGATGCAGGGCATAGGCTTACTTCTTCAGTCCCTTGAGTTCATATGATTTTTGCTCAGTTGATTTAGAGGGCCTTGTTCTCATGGTGTCCTCCATCCTCTCTGGCTCTTATATTCTTTCTGCCTCATCTTTTGCTAGGTTCCCAAAGCTCTGATGGGAGGGATTTGATGGAGACATTCTATTTGGAGTTGAGTGTTCTAAGGTCTGTTTGTCTGTCTCTGTCTGTCTCTCTGTCTCTCCATCTCTTTCTCCCTGTAATGTCTGGCTATAGGCCTGAAAAATATGCTAAAGCAATGGTGACATAAAGCTTGTGGAAGTAACCAACCATTGTCTGATTTGACTTAAAGCCCACTCACTGAGATACAACCCATACCCAACACTCCTTGGTGACCAAGGACCAGAGACTAGATAGCCCAGAGACCTAGGGCAAAACCAAATACTGTTGAGGAAAAAGGTAGGAAAAAATGGCGAATGACTTCTAATGATATTCTTCTATACTCATAGATCAGTGCCCTATTCAGCCATCATCAGAGAAGCTTTCTTTTGCAGCAAATGGAGGAATAAGGAACTGATATAAGAAAATAGCAGAATAACATGAGGAGTCATTTTATCACTACTTTGCTTTTTTAAAAGACCAATACTATTTCAACCATTTGAGATCCTCTATTGAGAACTCCCTATTGAGAATTCTTTCTTTAGATCTGTTCCCCAGTTTTAAATTGCATTGTAAGGTTTTCTAATATCTAGTTTCTTGAGTTTTCTATATATTTTGTATATCAGCTCTGACAAATGTGGGGTTGGTGAAGATCTTTTCTGACTCTGTAGGCTGCTGCTTTGTCTTTATGATGTTATTCTTTGCCTTACAGAAACTTTTCAGTTTCACGAGGTCCAATTTATTAATTGATGATCTCAGTGCCTGCTCTGATGGTGTTTTGCTCAGAAAGTCTTCTCCTGCACCAGTGGGTTCTAGGATATTCCACTCTTTCTCTTCTATCATGTTCAGAGCCTATAGTTTTTTTTTTTAATTTGTATTTTTATTTTGCAATACAGTTCAGTTCTACATATCAGCCATGGATTCCCTTGTTCTTCCCCCTCCCACCCCCCACACCTTCCCCCCAGCCCACCCCCCATTCCCACCTCCTCCAGGGCAAAGCCTCCCCCGCGGACTAAGATCAGCCTGGTAGACTCAGTCCAGGTGGGTCCAGTCCCCTCCTCCCAGGCCGAGCCAAACAATCCTGCATAGGCCCCAGGTTTCAAACAGTCAACTCATACAATGAGCACAGGACCTGGTCCCACTACCTGGATGCCTCCCAAACAGATCAAGCCAATCAACTGTCTCACCCATTCAGAGGGCCTGATCCAGTTGGTGACCCCTCAGCCATAGGTTCATAGTTCATGTGTTTCCATTTGTTTGGCTATTTGTCCCTGTGCTTTATTCAACCTGGGTCTCAACAATTCTCGCTCATATAAACCCTCCTCATTCTCGCTAATTGGACTCCCAGAGATCCACCCGGGGCCTAGCCATGGATCTCTGCATCCAGATACTTCAGTAATTGGATGGGGTTTCTAGCACGACAGTTAGGGTGTTTGGCCATCCCATCACCAGAGTAGGTCAGTTCAGGCTGTATCTCGACTATTGCCAGCAGTCTGTTGTGGGGGTATCTTTGTGGATTTCTGTGGCCCTCTCTAGCACTTGGCTTCTTCCTATTTTCATGTGGTCTTCATTTACCATGGTCTCCTATTCCTTGTTCTCCCTCTCTGTTGTTGATCCAGCTGGGATCTCCCGCTCCCCCAAGCTCTTTCCCTCGACCCTCGCCCTTCATTACCCCCACTCATGACCAGGCTGTTCATGTAGATCTCTTCCATTTCTCTGTCATTGGGCGATCCCCGTGTCTTTCTTGGGGTCCTGTTTTCCAGGTAGCCTCCCTGGTGATGTGAGTAGCAGACAAGTCATCCTTTTTCCACAACTAGTATCCTCCTATGAGTGAGTACATACCATGTTTGTCTTTCTGAGTCTGGGTTACCTCACTCAGGATGATTTTTTCTAGATCCATCCATTTGCCTGCAAACCTCATGATGTCATTGTTTTTCTCTGCTGAGTAGTATTCCATTGTGTATATGTACCACATTTTGTTTATCCATTCTTCAGTTGAAGGGCATCTAGGTTGTTTCCATATTCTGGCTATTACAAACAATGCTGATATGAACATAGCTGAACAAGTGCTCTTGTGATGTGGTTGAGCATTCCTTGGGGATATGGCCAAGAGTGGTATAGCTGGATCTTGGGGGAGATGGATTTCCAATTTTCTAAGAAAGCGCCATATTGATTTCCAAAGTGATTGTACAAGCTTACATTCCCACCAGCAGTGGAGGAGAGTTCCCCTTGCTCCACATCCTCTCCAGCATAAGGTGTCTTCAGTGTTTTTGATCTTAGCCATTCTGACAGGCATAAGGTGGTATCTCAGAGTTGTTTTGATTTGCATTTCCCTGATGATTAGGGATGTTGAGCAATTCCTTAAATGTCTTTCAGCCATTTGAGTTTCCTCTGTTGAGAATTCTCTGTTTAGTTCTATAGCCCATTTCTTAATTGGACTGTTGGGCATTTTGATGTCTAATTTCTTGAGTTCAGAGCCTATAGTTTTATGTTGAGGTCTGTAATCCATTTTGAGCTGAATTTCATGCAGGGTGATATGTATGGATCTATTGCATTCTTCTATATGCAAACATCTAGGATGACCAGTACCACTGGCTGAAGATGCTGTCTTTTTTCTAACATGTTTCTGGCTTCTTTTTTAAAATAAAAACCCAGATATTCATGTGTGTGTGTGTGTGTGTGTGTGTGTGTGTGTGTGTGTGTGTGTGTGTGTGTGTATTTATGTCTTTAATTCTTTTCCATTTATCTTTATGCCAATTCAATGCTATTTTTATTACTATAGCTTTGTAGTACAACTTGAAATATTAAATAGTGATACTTGGAGTAGTTCTTTTATTGTTCAGAATTGTTTTAGCTATTCTGTTTCTTTTGTGTTTCCCTACGAAGCTGAGAATGGTCCTTTCAAGGTTTTTTAAAGAATTTTGTTGGAATTTTTATGGGAATTGCATTGAATGTGTAGATTGCTTTTGGTGGGATGACCATTTTTGCTATGCTAATCCTCCTGATCCATGAGTATGAGAAATCGTTCATCGTCTTATATATTTAATGGCTTTCTTCAAATACTTGAAGTTTTTATAATACAAGTCTTTCACTTGCACACATAACAATAGCCCAAGATATTTTATAATATTTAAGTCTCTTGTGAAAGATGCTGTTTCCTTAATTTCTTTCTCAATCTGTTTGCCAGTTTTATTTAGAAAGCCCACTGATTTTTCTGAGTTAATGTTTTATCCAGCTACTTTCCTGTGAGTTTTGAATCAGCTTTAACTGTTCCCAGGGGAATTTTTAGGGTCACCTATGTTTACCATCATATTATTTTCAAATAAAGATAATTTGACTTCATCCTCTCCAATTTCAATCTCCTCAATCTCCTTCAGGTGCCCTATTTCTCTCCTTAAGACTTCAAGTCTGTATTGAATTGGTATGAAGAGAGTGGACAACCTTTTTCCCCTGATTTTAGTGGAATTGCTTTGAGTTTATCTCCATTTAAATTGATGATGGCTATGTGTTTGCTGTAACCTACCTCTATTATGTTGTCCCTGCCTCTATTATCTTGTGTCCCTAATCTCTCTGGACTTTTATCATAAAGGGGTGTTGGATTTTGTCAAAGGACTTTCTGCATCTAGTAAGATGATGATGAGATTTTTGTCTTTCAGTTTGATTATATAGTGGATTACATTTACTGATTTTCATATATTGTATTATCCTTCCCTCTCTGGGATGAAGCCTACTTGATCAGGTGGATGATCCTTTTAATGTTTTCTTAGAGTCAGTTTGCAAATGTTTTTTTTTTTTTTTTTTTTTTTTTTGGTTTTTCGAGACAGGGTTTCTCTGTGTAGCTTTGCGCCTTTCCTGGAACTCACTTGGTAGTCCAGGCTGGCCTCGAACTCACAGAGATCCGCCTGGCTCTGCCTCCCGAGTGCTGGGATTAAAGGCGTGCGCCACCACCGCCCGGCAGCAAATGTTTTATTGAGTATTTTTGGCAACTATGTTCATAAGGGAAATTACTCTGTAATTTTCTTTATTTGTTAGATCTTTATGTGGTTTGGATATCAGGGTAACTGTGGCCTCATAAAATGAATTGGGCAATGTTTTTCTCTTTTTAGTTTGTGTAATAATCTGAGGAGTATTGCATTAACTCTTTGAAAGTCTAGTAGTATTCTACCCTAAAACCATCTGGCCCTGGATTTTTTTGGTTGGAAGACTTTTAATGACTGCTTCTATTTCCTTAGGGGTTGTAGGTCTGCTTAAATTGCTTATCTGATCTTAATTTAAGTTTGGCAAAAGTTACTTATCAAGAAAATTATCCATTTCTTTAAAATTTTTCCAATTTATTGGAGTGCAGTTTTTTTTTTTCTTTAAGCAAGTCCTTATGAGTCTCTGGGTTTTCTCAGTGTCTGTTGTTATTTAAACCTTTCCATTTCTGATTTTGCTTACTGTAATATTCTCTCTCTTTTTCGTTAATTTCAATACTGGTTTGTCTCTTATTTTTCTCAAAGAACAAACTCTTTGTTTAATTTTCTCTGTAATTTTTTGTTTCTTTGTTTCTAATTTATTGATTTGTTTGAATAATTCTTGCTGTCTACTCTATTTGGGTATGATTTCTTCTTTTTCTTCTAGAGTTTTCAGGTATGCTAATTAATTTCTTTCTATATTTCTGTCATGATCTATTTTTTATACTGTAGAGAGTTGTTCAATTTCAATGAGTTTGTAAGCTTTCTCTTGTTGATATTTAATCTGTGGTAGTCTTATAGGATGCAAGTAGTTATTTCAATTTTCTTGGATCTGTTGAGACTTGCTTTGTGTCTGAGTAAGTGGTCAATTTTGGAGAAAGTTCCATGAAGCACTGAGAAGAGGTATAATCTTTTGTGTTTGGGTGAAATGTTCTGTACATATGTTAGGTCCTTTTGGTTTTTAATGTCTGTTAGATCAAGCATTTCTTTGTTTAGTTTTTGTCTGGATTACCTAGCCATTGATGAGAGTGGGTTATTGAAGGGTGTGAGGGTCAATATGTGATCTAAGTTATAGCAATGTTTCTTTTATAAACTTGGGTGCTCTTGTATTTGGAGCATAGCTGTTAAGAATTGCAATATCCTCTGGGTGGATTTTTCTTTGATGAGTATGCAATGTCTTTCCCTATTTCTTCTTATTGTTTGTGGTTTGAAGTCCATTTTGTTAGATATTAAATGGCTTCACCACCTTGCATTTTAGGTCCATTTTCTTGGGATATCTTTTACCAACCCTCTATCCTGAGGTGATGTCTATCCTTGTTGTTGAGGTAAATCTCTTGGATGCAGAAGTATATATCCAGTTTTCACATCCATTCTGTTAGTCAGTGTCTTTTTGTTGGGGAGTTGGGGCCACTGATGTTGACAGGTATCAATGTTCAATGATTTTTGATTCCTGCTATTTTGTTGTTGGTGGTGATGGTAGTGGTGTGTGTGTGTGTGTGTGTGTGTGTGTGTGTGTGTGTGTGTGTGTGGGTGTGTGTGTGTTGTGTTTCCCTTCTTTTAATTTTGCTGGTCTGAGATTATTTATTCCCTGTGTTTTCACGGTTGTAGTTAACCTCCTTAGGTTTGAGTTTTCCTTCTAATAACTTCTGTAGGGCTGGGTTTGTAGATAGATACTGTTTAAATTCAGCTTTGTTGTGGGATATCTTATTTTCTTCATCTATGGTGACTGAGAATTTTGCTGGGTATAGTAGTCAGGGATGACATCTGCAGCACATCTGTCAAAACATTTCTGGCTTTTAGAGTCTCCGTTAAGAAGTCAGGTGTAATTATAATAGGTCTTCCTTTATATGTTACTCGGTTTTTGATTTTTGTTTTTCCTTTGTGGCTGGAGCCTAGAAGCTGACTTAGAACTGGTGTGGACCCAGGGAATCATGGTATTTAATTAAAACAAAGCATAAAAAATGTCTGAGGCAAGGTTGGCAGGATGTGATTTCTGCTCAGTAGTTTGAATGTCAACGTGAAGAAATTCAATGAAGTGTGTGCAAAAGGCAGGGATAAGTGTGACTCTCTTAAGGTAGCCAAATGCCTCATCATCTAACTGATAAACTTCAAACTCCATTTACTCTAAAGATATCCAATACCAACTTGCTATTGATCTTTCCTTGCTCTATGTTACTCCATTGCTCTTATACTAATTCTTTGTCTTACTCTGCCTAGTTTCTGTTCATTATTTCCCTAAATAACTAATATCCTAGTATACATCATATTATCTGTTCCATAGGCATTAATAATATGAATGCATAATTGTTTTAACTATTACTACAAAATTTCATTATGGACTTATCCATTATTATTGCTGCTTCTAAAATTAACATTCTACTCTCAGGGATGTGCTGGAGATCACACCATAACACCTAACCACCTGGGCTGGGAGGTTAGCTACTAAGCCATTTTCCCAGTACACTGGGCGGGGGGTGGGGGGGGGTGACGCAACAACCTTAACACAACAGGTCTCACTTGAACATTAAATACTTGAAAGACTAAAGATGATTTTAAAAAATCAAAGAAATGATACAATCCTAGGTGAAAGAAAATATCCAATGAACAAGCATAAGACAAAAATTCAAGACAACATGATTCTTGTTGTGATTTGTATGTGAAATATCAATCACAGGCTTCTGTGTTTCAACACTTGGTCACCATAACTGGCAGTGTTGTAGAAACATCAGGAAGTAGAGACTTGTTAGAGGAACTGAGTGCCTGTGAGCAGACCTTAAAGTTTTATAGCTGACTCAGCTTCCTGGTTGCAGATGCACTGGGACAAACCATCACACACTCCTGCCATCATGTCTACTCTACCATAATGGACTGAATCCTCTTGAACTGTAAGCTGAAATAAACTCTTCCTCTTTCAGATTACTTCTTGTTAGTATTTGACCACTGAACAGGTGAGTTTCAGCCCCAGTGAGAGACCCTGACTGAAAAAGTAAGATGGAGACATGATACAGCAGTTAAATGCACTTGTTGCTCTTAAAGAGGACCCCAGCTCAATTTCCAGCACCCACATGGTGGCTCACAACTGTCTGTTACTCCAGTTTCAGGACATCTGACAACATATCTGAACACCACAGGCACCAGCACAGACAAGGTGCACAGAAATACATCCAGAAAAACACCATACACACAAAATAAAATATATGTTAAAATAAAAATATAAGAATGAAAACCGCAATATTAAAATGTTGGAGACCTGCTCCATCTGAGTTCGGTGACCTGGGATGGAGGTATGGAATAGGCACCAAGAAAAGATTGTGACCACCAGTTGTCATTTAAGCAAGTGGCCCCAAATAGCTTGAACTGTCTTTATTTATACAATTTTAAGTTTGCATCAACAGTTTTACAAACAATTTCTATTTCTTGAATTTCTAAGAACTGTGACAAAAATCGCCAGCTTTTTACCAGTCTCTTTCCCTCTCACTGACCAACTCTCTAGCATCAGAAGCATGAGCAGTCTTGCAATCTACAAAGAACTTTTCTAACTAGGCAGGTCTGCAGGTTAAACACTGTGCCCAGTTGGCAGCACATACAGTTACAGCATCGTGCACGGTGAGAGACAGTTTCGTGCATGATGAGAGACAGTTTCATCTCTTGTAGTTAATATTTATATCTGTATCATCCAGTAGGGTCTGGATTCTCACCATCAACCTCATAGCCACCAAATGTTGCCCACCATGTCCCTAATTGTTTATATAATTCTCTGCTCCAAACTTCTAGAGGAGGGCCCAGCTCTGGTGACTAGACTATCCCGGCTCTTATGCTTAGAATCATTCTCCCCAGAATAGTTATGTAAATATGTAACATTAAACTCCATGACCTACTGTGACTGACTCAGGCCTGCAGGCTGTACCATAAAGGCAACATCCTGTCTTCTTAAGAAGGCTGGAATAATAGTCATATATGAAACATCAAAGGCTTTAGGGGCTGCATCAGCTCCACTGTATATTTTGGGCAACAGTCCTTCAGGCTCACTCACAGGAAAGTCATGGGGCATGGGGGAGTATTTCCCTTAAAAACCCCATCTCATCCATGACTGACAAAGTTAAACTAAAAGCAGCCAGCAGTATGGCTAGCACAGTGAAAGTAAGGAGAGCATATAGCACACATGCCCCCTCTTGGGGTCATGCACAGAATCTTGCTGCAAATTTTTCACAGGTCCTTGCCAAGTGGTTCAGGGTCTCCAGAAATCTTGCCACTAGGAGAACCACTTGTGCTATTCTCAGGCATTGTTCCCTGAATAAGTCACATGGCTCCAGCCTTTAAGGGTTACCTAATGTTGAACCTTGCCATCCACACACATGCATTTATTTGTATATATGTGCCCACCTGGATATTTACATGCACACACACACACACACACACACACACACACACACACACACAAAATAATGTGCATATGTGTTAATCCAAAAGGAAAAGGAAAATTTTAAGTAAATGGATAGAACTGGAAAAATTATACTAAGTGGGGTAACACAGGCCCCAAATGAAAAAAGCAACATGTTCTCTCTCATAAGTGGGTCCTAGCTTTGACTCATTAGATTTGGGTATTTAACTACAGACCGGAGTTTACTGCCATAAGGACCAGCCTTGAGCAGCTCAGTGATTGAGGGGCATCCACAGAGTCAAGAAACTAATCACTCAATTTGACTTTGTTATCTGAAGGAGTAAAACTTAATTCTCAGGCAACACACAAACACACACACACACACACACACACACACACACACCTTCAACATGTCAGGATCTCCCCCACACACACCTTCAACATGTCAGGATCGCCCCTAGGGTGCTGATGAATGGTAAGCTGTTGCACGAATCTTAAAAGTTCTTATTAATAAAAGCAAACCCAGAGCCAGGTATTGGGGTGAATGCTGGAAGATCAGAGAAGCAGAACAAGCCACAGCTTCCTCATCTCGGCAGTTCCTCAGCTGATCCTGTTTCCTTAGACTGGAAACCTCTGTGTCCTCATCCAAATCTCAGCTGAACTGCTTCACGAAAGTCTGAAAGCTTAACCAGCCTAGTTCCTGGTTTTCACACCTTATATACCTTTCTGCTTTCTGCCCTCACTTCCTAGGATTAAAGGCTCACTTCTTGGGGTTAAAAGCATGAGTCACCATGCCTGGCTGTTCACAGTGTGACTTTAAACTCACAGAGATCCAGATGGATCTCTGCCTCCCAAGTGCTAGGATTAAAGGTGTGTGTGCCACCATTTTCTGGCCTCTGCATCTAGTGGCTGTTCTGTTCTCTGACCCCAGATAAGTTCATTAGGATGCACAATATTTTGGGGAACACAATATCACCACAGTAAGCCTCCAGTCATAGAAACTGAAGAGGAGATGCAGAGCAGACAAACTACAGGACAGACAAATAGACACACAAGGACTTTTCTGAGGGCCAAAGCTTATTCTTCATTTTATTACTCTTACTGTTGTTTGTTCTACTCTGTTCCTTTTCTGTTCTGTTCTTCCACCCTGATGTTTCTCTCTTGATGTCTTCCTTCTAGCCAACTTTATTTTATCCTTACAGAAATATCCCAGAAAAATCTTTCAAGCAGAATAAAACTCACTTTTTGGTTACACTCTTTATTTAAGTGAATGATTACCATGAATACAAGCAGAAAAGAGCATATTTTCCATACTCCTTACATGATTAAACATTTTACATATTACAGGTGAAAAACAAGTTGTCTCAAGAGCCCACATATACCATACCCAAGCAAGTTGGATTAATAGAGTATAAGCAAGCAAGGTGTTTTTCTTAGCCAGTTCTTTTACTGACAGGCTATATTGACAGGTTAAAAAAAGGGTCAATCACTTTATTATCTCAAATGGTAGTCTTATAAGAAATGTTAAAAGAATCATGAATCTAAACATTTATATATGAAAAATAATCAGTAAGTGCTAATTTAAATCCTCAGGGTGCAAACCTACTTATCAATAGCTTTTTATACCAGGAATCTGAGAGCAGAAATGGTACAAGGAGTTAATCATCACCCTTGATCACCAACCCATCCCAGCAAGAAAGGTACATCAGCCAGCAATAGCCAGGCTGTCATTGTTCCTGTTCCCCGACCCCAATGGGTCCCTTATGCAACTATTAAAAATATGTCTTTATGAACTTTAAATTATTCTTCAAGATTTTCTACCTCAAAGCAATTAACAAAAACATCTTAACCTAACCTTAAGTCATTATTTGAAGTTGTGTTTTAGCTATAAGGTACACCAAAACCAATGAACACATCTCCCAACATTAAGATTAAAAGAACTCAAGCTATCTTAGCTTTTGAAACTCAACTGATTTTCTTAATCATTAACTTAAGTCACATTCTATACAGCTTCTCAAGTGAAATTCATGAGTCCTAGCTGCTTGACACTTCCTTGGTCTTATTTTCTATCTTCTTCAGTTGGGGTAATACCATATCCTGCCTTTGCCTATATTAATTTTTTTTACTAAACTAGCCTCTATCATAGTATCTTACTATATTTGTTAAAATCCTTTAATCATCAAATTTCTATTTAAACTAACACTACTATTATTTAAAATCATTGCTTCAAACAAACAGTGAAGCCTAAGAGGAAGTTATCTTCATAATAATCCACAGGTAAAAATGTCCAGTAGAACAGGATATTTCCATGAGATAATAGCACTACATTAAAGGCAGTGGAGATCCCCCCACAGCCATTCACACCATGCTAGATACCAGAGAAAAGTGGCAGCAGCAAGCATGTAAAGACACATCAGTAGCAAGAGACATTATGAAGCCCTACCTGTCCCGAGATTCACCCATCCCTGCCTTGCATTCCTTGGGCCAATCTCTTGAAATCAGTTGTGACTTGCTGCTTTCCTGAGATGGTCACCAGCAACTGTAAAAGCTAGGGAACTAAAAGGGGGCATTGTGGGGAAGATTTCTTAGGGGAAAGTGCAGAATAAAGCATAGGTGGAAGGCAAGTAGAGAGGGAGGATAATGGAAGTGGAAAGATTTAAGAAGAGATGGAGGTGGGTGAATGATCCAGACAAGGGTTAGAAGGAGAAACAATGACAATAAGGTAGGGGAACATGGAAAAGCTATATAAAAGCCTACTATTTTGTAAGCCAATTTTTAAAAATAGAGTTTGAAGTGAGATATGCAGCATCGCTAGATAATGCTGCTCCTAAAATCATGAGTTATTAAACAGAAGTCCCAGTGTCAAATGTGGTACAATTCCTTATCAACTATTATTCCATGAAAACTCAGAGCCTCCCCCACCTCTCAAAAAATGCACAGGCATTTGCAATTCTTCTAGGTTATCCACCAACACTAGATGATAAGTCAATGTTGGTGATGACACCACACACCTCAGTGGCAAGACAGAGAGAAATCAACTGGAGCTGAACTAGGAGCCTCCTACATTCTATGGTGATGGATGGTGCTATGCAGGATGCTGGAAGGGATGGGGTCCATCTGTCACATCAACAGTCTTACCCATCTGTGAACTCTAGAAATTACGATACTAATGTGCCAGGCAAGATGTGCCCAATAGTGCATTGATAACAGAACTGTTATGGGGATGCACAATAATTCTCTAGTTGGTTTCCAGGCTGCTCCACAGGAGAGACTTACGGCAAGCATTAAATCCCTAATCAAAAGCCATAGTTAGGAGGTCATAGGCCTTGTGGGGTGTATTACTATTCTTGTTTAGCTAAACTGACACAGTGTCTAAATATTTGTTTTTACCCATAAGAAAATGCTACTCTCAGCCTTAATCATAGAAGCTTCCTTTGCAGTGAATGACAATCAATGTAGAGACTCAAGGTTGCACAAAGTTCTGGAAATAAGTGACAGTTGTGTGTTTATCTCTAAGTAGGACATTTATACCACCCCTCCAAATCTCAGAGAATATCACAAAAAGGGAACAGAAAAAAATATAAGAAGCCAGAAGATAGGGAGAAAGTCTGCAAAGTGCTATTTTCTGAACATGACAGAGCCATTGGAATTATGAAAGCACAACAGCTTTATTATCACCCTGCACAAGACTGGGCCTGATAACACTCAAATATTAGATCCTATGAAGCTCCATCAGATAGAAAGTCCTGGCTAAATTCAGTCAGTTACAAAATTAAAATAAAGGTTATGAATAAGGGAAAGGGGTTTGTAGGGAAGAGAGATTAATAGAAGGGGTGTGAGGCAAAGAGATTTTTTTTAAAGGTGGAGGATTGAGGTAATCAGGATATATCATATGCATCTATGAAAATGCAAAAAAGAATGAATTTTATTAGTAAGAACAATTAAATTAAATAACAAATGTGGAAAGGTATAGAACATAAAGATAACCCATCAGGGGTTTGTCCCTGGAGAAGACTGATTCTCCGTCTTTCATCAACCATTAATTGCATATGTTTCTTTTTCTAGAGCCTTGTGCATTGTCTCCCAGCCAAATTGGCCTGTCAATTGGTGGTGTCATTATTTTAGGTCTTATTTAAGCAACCTCAGTTTGATATTTGATGGTGCTATTTCCCTCTCATATATAGAAGATTCTAATTAAAAACAGCAAATGGATGAGGGAAATGAAATAAATATAGTACTCACGTATAAAATTCCCCAAACAATGAAACAAAGATAACGATGAACATCAATGTCATCTGTATAATATGTGTAAATGTAGTTTTCTATTATTTTATTATGAATAGATCAATTTTACATCTAAATAAAGGCATAATGTCTAATGGCCTTCTTAAGCATCTGTTTGCTAAAGAAGGAGCAGCATGCCTTGGGAAAAAGGTCTTTAGCAAAACTCTTCAGGCTTGTCATGTGAGAAAAAGCATCATTTATCTGAAAAGACAAAGAAATGTTTCTGTGCGGCTCACCCTGCTTGCTTCATGTTAAAACTACTCCTGCATGGGGAAATGAGCATTTCTTAAGTGTGCCATCAAAGCCTTGTAGATGATCTCTTTCCTTGAGACATTTTTGCTGATGTTTTCTTGCGCATCAAACGCCTACTTTTGAACTCATTATGAAACAACTCTGAAGAAGTTCTTCATATTCTGCCACAATTCTCTTTCTATACTTTTATCCCTTCATAGAATTCACAATGTTTAAAAACCCGAGATTCTAAAGGCATGCCACCTATATGTTCTCATACCATTAACTGTATAGCCTTAAGTAAATCTTTTGTTGTTGTTTTGAGACAGGTTTTCTATGTGTAGTTTTGGTGTCTGTCCTGGATCTCGCTCACAGAGTTCCAACTGCCTATGCCTCCCAAGTGCTGGGAATAAAAACGTGTGCCACCACTCCCCAACTTAAGTAAATCTTAACCATTTTCTTATTCACAATGCAGGAAAGAAGAATTATATTTAACAGCATATTTTAAAATGTGACACATGGCATGATATTTCAGATATTTTTTACTAAGAGAAAAATGAAAGATATAAAGTTTACACATTAAAAGAAAGTCTTTATTGTCCCCTATTTAAGATATAAATACATGTATATGAATATAACCTTTATATATATATATGTTTATATATACATATTAATGTTAATGATCAAGGCTAAAACGATGGACAAGCATATATGTGATCAATGGAACATACTTTCAGCTGTGGTTTGTTTTTTCCATTAGACCTTTTGTTGTAAGAGAATCCTCATCATGTAATTAAAAAATAGCAACTTTTGATATTATGTACAATGCTCTGTTCAATAGCCAGAAACTTTTAAAAGCAATCACAGACAGAATCCACTGATCAAAATTAATGATAATTTCATTTATATTCAGGACAAATTATCAGTTCACCATAGCAATATAAGTTGGGTTTGAAGAAAATCATGGGCAGAAAGGTAACTTAATCCAGCTTCAAATATTTGTAAAAACTGAACATTAGTCCAAAAAAATATAGAGTATCATTAAAGGCACATGGCTGAAAACACAGAATAAGAAATATCATTAAAAAACTAAAAATTCTCAAAGTGTTGATGAGTTTACAGTCTATAATTTGTGTCATCCATTTTCTCTTTTAAGGCAAGTACAAGTAATTAATACCCTGAAACAGGAAATGGATCTGCAGAATTCTTTCAGAAAAGCAAAACAGAGATGGATTTATTTGAAAAAAAAAATCAACTTCCCGGAATTCTTTGGATGGATAAAATACATCAGGGAAAAAATAAAACAGTTGGTAGTGTTAGTCTAAAATAAGAAGATATAGATTCCAGCTCATTTCCTCCAAGTTCTGTTTCTGAAGAGGATGATGTCTTCATCAATAAGGTTTTGCTTTGAAATCCTGGCGGCGGCGGCGGGGGGGGGGCATGCAACTAAGGACCACAGGAATAGCCTAAATTATTGGGGGGAGTTTCTTCAACTCCCTTGCACAACAACTCAAAGGAAGGCTTCCATGCCTGGCACTGAAGATTTTGTGGGGACTGGCTCCCAGAGTATTTAAGGGTGTTATACAAGCCGACAAAAGGGGAAACAATCAAGAGTCCTGTCCAGCTTAAAGCCTGTGAATGACAACAATGGCCACCATTGCACGATATCCCCACGGGTGCAATGATGGCACTTCTCAGTCCTACAGCAACCAACAGTTGTCTAAGTGTCTTCAAGCTTGCATAGTAGGAGAGAATTGTTGCCTGATACTGTAAACCTAACCAAATAACCATGGCTGGTGGCTCTCTGGACCCTAGAGGAGAACCTGCTGCTGTCCATTTCCCAAACCTGTATAATTTCTCACTACATTCAAAATACTCATACCCACAGGTAAGTATAGCTCTCATAATCATTAAAGACACTTTGTTTTGTAGCAGATGGAGACCATTACAGAAATCTAAATCTACAGTTGACCAAAGTTCAGAGAACAAATGGTCACGGGTTACTCATCCTCAATGAATACATTACTCACTATAAAATTCTTACAACTTAGACTCAGAGGACATCATGGATGAGGGTTAAAAAGACTGTTGAAAATCCAGAAGACCAGGATGTCTGCTGTGAGATAGTGTCCTCTATATATGACAGGGAATTGTACCCACAAAATCTCAAAAAATATGGCTACCTAAACAAGACCTTCACAACAACAACAATAACAACAGTTGTCATGTCAGTGTGAATAGGGGAAACCTCATAAGGTCCCACCCCCAGATGAAGAGCTATAGGCAATAAAAGCTGCTGAGAAAAGGAGAACTCAGTCTTCTCCAGGAATGAACTCTCTGATAGGTTATCTGATCCTGAAAGTTGCCATAAAGTATATAAGCACAAGTAACACCAACTAAACTAAATATGTATGCAAATCTATACTGTTATATGTGCATCTATATTAACTTAATTCAGAGGTCATGAATTGGAGACAGGGTTGGGGAAACACAGGAGGAGTTTGAGGGAGGAAAGTCCATTACAAATGATGTATATAATACTCATAATTGAAATTCTTTAAATAAATAAATAATGGAAAAATATGAAAAGGTATCATCCCAGGGTCTCTATCTCATACAGGATACAGGAGTAAGTTGGAGTCACACTCTCAAAATACAGGTCTCCAGACCATGAATTTGTAACTCCACTGTATACATGGAAATACAAAATATAACTGTATTTCATGGGGAAAGAAGAAAAGATATTAGAGTGAAAATATTCCTTTTCTACCTTAAAAATATTATAGAAAGAAAAATGAAGAGATGGAAAGTGAATCACAGAAGGAAGTTGATAGGAAAGAGAAGTGAAGAGAAAGATACAAATTGGAGGCATGGATGATGTCAACAATCCCACTCGTTCACTTAGACTGTGATTCTCTTCAGTGTTCTCTTCACCGCAAGTTTGACATCCTTGTTCCTGAGGCTGTAAATGAGGGGGTTCAGCAAAGGCAGCACAAAAGTGTAAACTACTGAAAAAAATTTCCTCTGAACCACGGACTCTGCCGATGACGGTTTGATGTGAGCCAGCAGACCAAATCCGTAGAAGAGGGCAACAGTTATTATGTGAGAACTACATGTGCTCACGGCTTTGGACCAACCCTTAGATGATGACAAATGAATTACATTAACAAGAATCAAAGCGTAGGAGGATACAATAATGAGGCTGGATACAACAACGACTACAGCCACAGAAACAGAACTCACAAGCTCACTGGCATGGTTGCTACCACAGGAGAGCTCAAGGAGGGGGAATGTATCACACATGTAGTGGTTGATAACTTTGGAATCACAAAACCTAAGCCTGATAATACATCCTGTGTGGACAACGGCAGTAGAGAGCCCCATCAAGTGTGACGCAAGCATTAGCAGGGAACAAGTCCTGGGAGACATGACTACTGTGTACAGAAGGGGCCTACAGATGGCCACATACCTATCATAGGCCATGGCTGTCAGCACATAGCACTCAGAGTTAACAAAAAGGCAGAAAAAAAATAGCTGAGCCATGCATCCTGTGAAGGAGATGGTGTTGTTTTCTGAGACAAAGCTCATCAGCATTTTTGGGGTAAAAACAAATGAATAACAGAAGTCAATGAAGGACAAGTTGAGGATAAAAAAGTACATTGGTGTGTGAAGATGTGAATTCAGACAGATGAGACTCATTAAACTCAAGTTTCCCACCACAGTGGCTGTGTAGTTCACCAAGAACAGGACAAAGAGGGGCAGCTGGAGCTCAGGCTGGTCTGTTAATCCCACAAGAATGAACTCAGTCACTGAAGAGTCATTCTCCGTATCCATTTGCTTCATGTGTAGCATCTGTAGGAACATCAGTCAGAACCAGGTGACCTTAACAAGGACTGCTGCATCATGACCCCAGAGAGAGAGCTGGAGTTTATTGTTTAAGATCTCAGGGTTGTCTAAGGAAAAAACAGCAAGGCATCCAAAGAACATAAATACCACATTTTCTCAATCCCCCATGCACAATGAGTGACTCTGTCCTGAGGTAATGCTGGTGGGAATATTGCTGATGATTTCCCCATTGTTTAGCCTCTACTAATGAATGATTTGGGTTAAAAGAAGTAATCCTGTAGCTTGCTCTGAATTCTGTGATTTATATTGCTTTGTACTTCAATGGAAATTATAAAAATATGGGTGATTCAGGGCTTACCTTTATTCAAGATGCTTCACTGCTGTTGAAGTACAAGAGCTCTTTCTTCCCAATTTCTGATGATAAATGAGTTAACATTCATCAGAATCAGAGCAGATCCATCTCTGACCTTCTAAAACCAGTACACTGGCAAAATGACACAATTTGTACTTGTGAATTTATCTAGGTTTTCCTACTTACCTACATGACAGAAAAAAAAAATGAAGCTACAAACATTAACTCATTCAAATTATAGTCCATTAAATGGACCAGCACAGAAAATTATTCTCACCTTTATGATTTCCCCCCAGGTTGCATGATCCCCTTGATGGTAGAAATTTTTGAGCCTATTTATCATAGATACCATAAACCTAATGCTGAATCTTTGGGGATTCAAAGTGTACTCAATTTGTAATTTCCCTCCAGGAGTACCTAGTTCCCAGGGCAGAGTTGTGTGTTGTCCTTTGGGAATTTTTCCACTGCGTAAGAACAAATCTACTAAAGGAAAACCAATGATATAAATATTTTTCCATTTCTAATGGAAAAACCTACAATCCTTTGTGATTTCATTAACAAATATGCAATACTTTAACATTCAACGGAGGAAATTTTTTAAATAACAGATTAAATAATAGAGAAGTCACTTTAAGTCCTTCTGAGTTTAAATCCATGTTGTAAGTTTTCTATCTATAAAGCTGCCAAAAGGTTATATAACTCCCTCCAACCTTATTTATATTGATAGCTCCATATTCCTCTGTGTAGCTATGTAGTACAGCTCATAAAAGATAGATTGGTGCACACATCAGTGGTCCTCTAAGTTTCACCAAAATGGCTCTAATTTTATGGTGATGAAGACAGCTTCTTCGAGAAATGCTGTTGGGAAAATTGGATATCCACATATAGAAGATGGAACTGGATTCCCATCTCGTGCTCTGTACAAAGGCCAATTCAGAAAGGTACCAAGGTCCTTAAAATAAAACCTGAAATTCAAAATCACTAGAGGAAAATTCTTCAAGATCTGGACACAGCAAATAATATTCTGAATAAGATTACAAGAGTACAGAAAACAATTGAAATAATGAATGAAATCACATAAAACTAAAAAGCATCTGCACAATAAAAATAATTGATAAAGAGACAGCATTCAGAATAGAAGAAAAACATTTGACAGCTATTGATCTGACAATATGTAAATATCCAAAACATATAAAGTACTAAAAAACGAAGTAGAAAAAATTCTATCAGCAAATTGATATGGGCAAGTATGAGCTGGGATTGAAGCACTCTGAAAGACTGCTTGCCTAGTATACACAAAATCCTTACTTTGATATTTTGTTGCAAAAAGTAAATAAGCAAAATAATCAATGAGCAAATGAACTGAAAAGCTAGTCTTTAATAAAGACTTGTGAATAGCTCTATATGAAATATATGAAAATATTAGATATATGGAAAATATATATGAAAATATATGAAAGAGATATATGAAAAAATACTCTCTTCTTAGCCATCAGGAAAAATATAAATTAAATACATTGAAGCCATACATGGAGTCTCATGTCTGTAATCCTGGAAACAGGTGGATTTGTATGAATTTTGTGCCAGAGGAAGAAAAAAGAACAAAAAAGAATTAAAAAAAAACTCATCGAGATTCTATCTCACTTCATTCAGAAGGTCTGTCAAACAAAACAAAACAAAACAACAAACAAACGAACAAACAAAAACAACTGGCTAGGAGATTGAGGGAAAGTTACCCTTATATAGAATTGGTGGAAATTAAAGTGGTTCAGATTCTATGGAAATGAGAGTGGAGATTCCTCCAGGAGAGCTTAAAATAGAGTCACCATGTGATCTTGTTATGTCACTCCTGGTGTCCAAAAGCTACACCTGCACACCCATGTTCTTTGAAATAATTCATTGTAGTCAAGTTACGGAACCAGTATAGAAGTATAGAACTCGATGAGTGGATAAAGACAATAGATTGTGGATGCATGATAGAACTAAATTCTGAAAATTGAAGGAAACAGCTTGGAAATGCAGATCAAGTCAACTGAAATGTTATATTCAGAGAGATACCATGGTTCCTGTTCTGTGCAGAAGCTCAGTTCACGAGAGGGTGGGATGAGGACAAAGATGGTGAAAGTACTTTATTTATATCCATTAAAATTCCATCCTGAAGACCATTAGATTACACAGTCAATATATGCTAATAGAGAACCTCAAGAAGAAGATGCACTCTTGTGCTACAGGATTCTCCAAGGTTTGAAAATGCATGGCATCCTGCATACAGCACCACAGCATCATTCAGAGGTGGCTCCTGGCCTTAGAACCTCAGTGTTTCCGCTGTTTCTTCTCTGCTTTTCCTAATCTCTAGCAATCATTGACATTTGCATGTCACTGGGAGTTTAGCTACTCCACATGGTAGTGCCACTGGACTCACTGGTGTCCAGCTTATGCAGACTGAGTTTTTCACTTAGCAATGTGCACTTTAGACTCCTTCACCTTTCTACAAGCCCTAGTAGCTAATTTCTTCCAATTCCCTTATATGGAATGTACTACAGATTGTTTATGGACCCACTTTTTGAGGAATATCTTGGTGGTGTTGGCAACCATGAGTAAAGCTGCTACATTCACGTGCAAGTTTTCTGTCCTCACGTTTATTTTCAAACCAGTCAATACAAGTATCTAGGAGCAAATGGACTGTGAAATAAGAAGAGGATTTGTTTTGTTATTTTTCTTTTTGTTTCTGTTTGTACTTGTGTTTGGTTTAGTTTGATTCGGTTTGGAATTTTTGGAGAAGAGAGAATCAACTTGGGCGGATAGGAAGGTGGGAAGGATATGGGAGGAATTTCTGGAGGGGATCAACATGGTCAAAATATAATGTCTATAGAAAATTTTTCAATTAAAAAAATCACGCTGTCTCCAAAATGTCTCTCATTCTAAAATCTCATAAAAAGCAAATGAAAGTTTTCATCATTCTAGATCCTTTTCACTGTTAGGGAATTTTTGTATTAGGATTTTTTTTTATGTTAGTCATCCTGATGGATATAATATATTGAAGTGTTTAATTCTATAATTTCCTAATTTTAAATACAGTTTACTCTTTTTTTCAAATGCTGATGTTCCATGCCCATATTTTCTTTGCTGATATGGCTATTTAGATTTCTGCCCATGTCTTACTGTTTTGTTTCTTTGTGATTGAGGTTTTAGTGTTACTTACTTATTGTACATAGACGCTTCTCATTAGATATGCATTTTAAAGTACTCTCTGTCATTAAGTGTTTTATTTTATATTTCTTTTTTGTTGTTTTTTTGAATATTTTTGTTGTTGTTTGTTCTTTGTTTTGTTTCAAGACAGGATTTTACCATGTAACAGCCTTGCCTGTCCTGGAACTTGTTCTGTAGACCAGGCTGGCCTTGAGCTCAGAGATTTTCCTGCTACTGTCTCCCAAGTGCTGGGATTGAAGGCATGGGCCAACATGCCCCACTGTTTCATGTTTATTTATTGACAGAAAAACAGAAAAAGAAGACACATAGATAAAATCAGATAAAAATTTCGATGTTATCTCTTCCTATGGAAACTTTTGACCCTTGAACCCTGTCAAATATTGCAAGGAATTTTTTTTTTACCATTTCCATTACTAGCCATGATGACCAAGCCTGAATCTTCATTCGTTTTCTTGGTCTCAATGTTTTAATGAATAATTTTAATTCATACACATGGCAAATTTTATCTCAAATTATATGAAATTTGATTCTTAATTTATTCAAACCATTATGCAAGGAAATTCATAACAAGGAAAAATTGATGAAGTTAAAATATATTCATATTTTAAATGAACAGACAAAATCAAAATGCAGTTATGCTGTATACAGAAGTCATAGCATTTCAACAAGAACCCAAGTTCCCGACATGAGATACCTCTATATGAGCTATATACAGAGGCTTCCCAATTAATAGAGGATGTTGCATTGCTCTTGGTTGCCCACCAGAGCTAGATAGTAGAATCCCTTTGTTAACTGTATAACGCAATTTGGACACATGGCAAAGGAATCAAGTTAGTCGCACTGAAGGATTCCTCCTTATTGGCTATTATTTATAATACCAAAAAATGCAAAATAAACTTTTGGAAAAAAAAATTTATCAAATTCATTTAGCTATAGGCTAAGTGTACTATAATACTGACCTTCTAAGAAAGAGACAATCGCTGATACAATAATTCCACAACTATTTGAGCAATAATTTTCCTTGGATTACGTAATATACCCAAGTAAACTAAATTCTTAATTACTGATGAAAATGTGTACCTATTTCTGGACTATAACTGTATCATGCTTTGCCTTTAAACAGCTGATTGAAACTTCTATTTTTATTCATTTATTAACTATTTCAAACATGATTTTACCAGGTTGCCCAGGTAGTCTGCAAATTCAAGACTCTTATACTGTACCCTTCCCTCTCTAGTGCTGGGATTACAAAGCTACTTTAAATTTAAAGTTTACTAACAATGTTCTTAGTTACATTTTCTTTTTGAGGATGCTTTTTTGTTTTTGTTTGTTTGTTATTGTTTTCATTGCTTTGCTACTGAGATAAGGTATGTCTGTGTCATCCAGCCTGGCCTGGAATTCATTATGTGTGCCAGGCTGGCTTTCAAATTGTGATTCTTCTGCCTTAGTTTCTTTAATTCTTATATTTTATGAACATGCCACCCTAGTTCATTTTGTGTGTGTGTGTGTGTGTGTGTTTGTGTGTGTGTGTGTGAGAGAGAGAGATAGTGCGTGTGTGCGTTTGTGTGTGTGTGTGTTTGTGTTTTCTGTTCTAGTTTCAGTGGGAACCTGGGAGAGCAGAGTCTAAAAATGAGGCAGACAAAAGTCTCATGCAGTAGCCAACTTTATTCAGAGCATCTGGCAGTTTATATTCTGAGAATTAAGAAGAATCATATGAATAAGGTGTTCAATCACAAGGACAAGTTACATGTGGCAAAAACGTTTTTTTTTTTTCCATAGAGACACATGAATAACAACAGCTGAAGTAAATTGACTCCTGTTTACCACATCTGGGACAAGCACAAAAGCATATTCCAAGAACAATTTTGTGTTGCTGAAGAAACTGTGGTCACAAGAATCTTGTTTTGTTTTCTTGGAGTTTTCTCACAAGCACTCAGAATTCCCCTTGCACAACCTCATTCCTTGACTGTGTTCCAATGTGTGTGTTTGTGTGTGTGTGTGTGTGTGTGTGTGTGTGTGTGTGTGTGTGTATGTGTTTATGTATTATTATGATGATTTATCCATAGATGAGTGAACATAAAGTATAGAAAGTGAAGTAATCTCTATTGTAAAGAGCTAAAACTAAGCACAATTTTAGTAACAAAATATATTTACATAAGACAGAAAACAAAGACAAATTGAGAGACAGGGACATTTTTAAACATGTAAATGATATCTCTAATGAATAATTTTTCATAGCATTATGAAACTTATTTACCACATTAGCCCATATTTTAGGTAACCTTAGAAGCAAGCGAAATGTAGCCTAAATGATGGCTAATGAACAGAAAGGAATTCTTAAATATAAGCTGGCATTATATTTATCTGGTCTGGTTATCATCGGGAAGTAATTATTCAATTCTACATATCTCACAATGAAAAATTAACAGCTTTGTTTTGAGCTATCTTTCCAAGAATATGCAGTAAGTAACCTTGAGAAAACAGAGATAGAATTTCCTCCCAGAAAAAGAATGGATTTGTTTGAGGAAAAAGAAAGGAAGTTTCTGAAGGTTAAAAATTTGGGGTGTATTTACAATAGCCCCTTACAAAGAGGGTTCCTAAGGTTAGGGCTATGACACAGACAGCACTGTGTACAGCCCTTCAGCTTCCTTCACACAGGCTCTATGAAATTTTAGAGACATAAAGAGATAAGAACTTGAAGTTCATGCTGTCTATCTTGAATGATCAAGTTGTGTGAAGCTGACCCAAATGTTTTGTGACTTCTGTGAACATCAATAAATAGTGGCAGACTCAGCTGTAAACATGCAACTAAGGTGAATTTTCAAGCGTTCAAACAAAAATTCTGGCAGCAATGAACAAATATATGCAGAGTCTACTTTACTATGAAAAAGTGTGTCACCTCAAGGCTGTTGTATAGCATCTGAATAGAAATGAGGTGGGTGTTGTTTCAAAGACAGAAAGGAAGGTAAGAAACAACAGGAAGGAAATGAAAGAGGGAGAGACAAGAAGAAAGAGAGTGAGGAGAGAGAAAAACCAGGATTATTGACTACAGTTGCCTGGTTTGCAATACAATAAAATGTATTCTTTCTCAAATAAACCATACATTTTGGCTAAGGCCTCAGTTCTCCCTTCTAAGTGCCTCTTCCTTACTTTGGCAATCATCATTCTATCCTCAGTTTAGAAGTCATCAATGGACACAGAAAGACAAGCTCTATATAACTACATTCATAGATGGGAAACACCACATTGGCATATCAAGTATTGTTTACAAACATTTAAAACATTGAAGTCGAATCACATTTAAACATTTGTTCTTTTGGCACATTTAACTTTGGACAATTTAAAATCGATTTCAAGTATTTCTGAAATCTCATGCATGCAAAATCCACCTGGTTAACACAAAACATTTTCAGAATAGGAATACCCAAAATACAACTATTTCTGAGGCCACTGAAGAACTATGTCAGCTAGAATTGAACAGAAGTACTATCAAGGGAGAAAAAGTTAGAGTTTTCTTTCAAGAGAGTTATCCATTAAGACTCCTGACATGGCACACCACCACCACAAAGACAGCACATGAGGCTGACGATCCTTGAGCACCTGAATCAAGCTAAGGGACTTTGTACTGTAGTCACAGACATCCTCTTCCATAACCACCACAGCTGCTGTCCCAGTATAGGATGAGTCTTTGCTTAAGCTGTTATGACAGAGTAGTCAATGCCATTTTATCCTCATTCTTGCTCCTGACAGAACTATGGAGTGCTGGCACATCAGGCCTCCATGCTCTTGACCCCATGATACTCCTTTCTAGGCAGTTATCTGCCAGAGCGACCAATACTAAAATGCCAAATGTGGAAAAACATATGACTGGCCTGGGCCCAACACCTCTTCATCTAAATACATGCTGTTGTGGCCAGGCTCTGTTCTGATGCTTATTTATGAACAAGTGAGGGTGAGAACTGCAGAGAAAAACATTTTAAACTTTTGATGAATGCAGCAAATCAAGAAACCATGAACATTCAATTACTTAGGGAGATGGAATGAACTAGGTGGGTAAACAGGCACCTTTTTGGGCATGAAAGTGTTGTTTCTGAGACATTTTAATTTCATATTTTCTTTGACAGCTCAACATATGTATATTGCCTTTATGTTGATGATACTGAATTTTCATGAGTCAATGTAACTATGCATTTGTGTGGAAGAGATTCATTATGAATCTGGTATATGTTAATATAAATTTAATGGAATGAGCTTTCCTAACTTCAGTAATATATTTGAAGAACCTATGATGTCAGGATAATATAAGCAATGTGTAGAGATATATACATAATTTAACAAATACATATATAACATAATAAAACTTTTTTATTATCAAATAAGCTTGTATTTAGCTAGCATTATGTTTATGTTACTTTAAAAATATTGGCCAGTACTTTAAGAATAAATATTATTAAAATATATTTTATTAAAAGAGTAAGTCATTAAATTTTCTCAGGAAAATATAAGTAATTAAAAATTCAAATTTTACTTCACAGAACTGATCCAGGCTAATTGCTGATTTGCTCTGTACCCGGCTATTATGCTGACTGCAATATGAAACTCAAGCCACACTTTATATGTTTGTAACTCACATTTACATTTTGGTGACGTATCAAAGCTTTATAGATATGAGTTTTATACATCTTATTCTGTGTTTTAATAAACATTGTTTGCTTATTAATATATGTGTTTCTGAAAAAATTTCAAGCCATCTTTCACAACTCCATTTAGTCAGGCACTGTAATGAATAAAACAGAAGAACAGTAGTTGACACCTGCAAAATTGAACATTGTAGTAATCTATTTAATATTAAAGTAAATGTAAGTGCTTAACTTTCCTGGACAACGAATATAAGTTAGGTCAATTTAACATTTTTAACAGCCTTTTTTTGGTCTAACCACATATTTGTAAACAAAATCTCTTAGAATTTTTCAATTATCGATATAAAAATAACAGTTTAAAGATTCATTGTATCATACATAGGACATACTAAATATTGTGTAGCTATTCCTCAAAATTGAAGCATTCCCTCTTGCAAGAAGTTCATCATACTCTGTAAGCTCACATAACTCACCATACTGACAAGGCAGTGTCCAGAGGACACATTAGCACTAAAGAATTTCTGGGAGAAAGCAGAATGTAGGGCACTGACTGCAAGTTAGACAGCGAGCCTCAGTGAGGCAGCTTTAATCAGTCACCATGCTTCTGTGGCTTCTTCTGTGAGGCACCTGCCTATGCATCCCCCATACTCCCGCCAGTGTCCTGCCTGGGCCTACCTACATAGATAACCCCAAATACTCAGTGTGTCACCAAGCCAGACTTGTGCAATGTTATTTCTTGGGTCCACTGTTTGTTCCTCATCTGGAGTAAATAGACTTTATTATTGCTTTCCTAGGAAAAGTCACAACATTCACTGAGAATCATCTGCTCTTAACTCATTCATGCAGATACAGTAGAAGAAGAAAAAGTGTGATATAATGCAAATTCTTATTTCTGTATTTTATGAATAAACTTTTTTCTGGCCAAATAAAGATATAACATGTAACAGACTTCTTAAAGTACATATTTAACATTGGGAATAATGACATGCCTCACCAGAAAGGGTTAACCAAATTCCTCAGTTCCATCATACCAGAAAAAAGAATCACAAATGGAAAAGACAGCATGAAACATTTTGACACTCATTGTGCCTGCAGGACTTCAATGTGAGGCTCTTATAGGAATGTGTGTAACTTCTCATTTGTATTTCAAATCCCTGTAAATATACTCTCTACAATAGTCATCTACATTTTAACACAACCCCCCATCTCTGTAGTAGTTCACATTCTTATAGAACCCTCAATCTCTGTGTTAGTTCAGATTCTGATACAATCTCCATCTTGCAATCATTGGGAATAATTCTCCTGAAGTTCACTCTGTTTCTTCAGAATTCTGTTTCTTTCCTATGCATTTCTTGCTTTTCTTTTAGTTTTTTTCATGTGTTTGTGCTTGCATGTATATATGTATGCCACATACATGTCTGGCACTCATGAAGGCCCAGAGAGGGCATTGGGTCCCCTTGAACTGTACTTACAGACAATTTTGGGGTACGTTGTAGATGGGCGCTGGAAACCAAATCTAGGTCTTCTTCAAGAACTGCATGTTCCTTTGTCCACTAAGATGTCTCTTCTATCCCTGCCCCCATTCATCTCTTCATATGATACACAATGGGTACTAAATTGTGCTTTGCATCATCCATTGTATGACTTTACAAAATTCACACAGCCATTTATTTATCTAAATTATAGATGCGTAGAGAGATACAGAGAGACAGAAGTGTAAGTAGAGGTTTCTTTTGCTGTTAGAAGTTGAACTAACAGACAAGAGCATGTAACGACTATATCCCTAAGCATTAAACCTAGCAGGTAATGTTTTTAAGGAGTAAGTTGATTCCTCCATTTTATTTTTATATTTTTACATCACAGTATCCATTTGAGGCAATAAAGAAAATAACCAAACATTACCATGACCCTTTATTCTTTGTCCATAGTCAAGAAAATAAGAGGTTCTTAGGAACTATATCATAGATATAATTCCAGTGTCAGGGAAAAGAAAGCAACTCTTTTACTTAAATTCATAACAAAATATAAATATGTTAATGTATTATCAGAACTGATGGATTTGAGACATTGGGCAGATGTCTAATACATACTCAAATATCTATAAAAATAAAACATTACTCAAATAAATTATGGAATTCCATACTAGGTTTGAAACTAAAAGTCTAGAATAAGAACCGTTCACAAAAAGACACTGAGAAATTGCTGGTACTTTGGCAGTTCTGCCACACCCACAATTTTTGTCATCTTTACCTTTTAAAAATACATCTGTAGGTAATAAGACTGTCAAATCAGGGAATAATTCTAAAAATGTTTTCCAAAAAGTGAGGAAGGTATTTATTACAAATAATGCATAGTTGAGATTGTATAGCCCAACAGGGTCTTAGTCTGATATAGATAATGAACACCAGCTTAAATATAAGGGTATCAAGCCCCCCAAAAGGCACAGACAGATTTACAATTCATGTTGAGAAGGAAAAAGATGGGTAGTAGAAATTGTGTTGATGTTGTAGAAATATGAGGAAAAAGAAAAAGAATGAAAGACATGTAATGAAAAAGACACTAAAAACAAATGGGGACAAGCTATAGAAAGTGCCACTGGTTTAATTAACTTGTGATTCTCCTTAAGGTTTTCTTCACAGCAAGTTTGACATCTTTGTTCCGGAGACTGTAAATGAGAGGATTCAGCATGGGCACCAAAAATGTATAAAACACTGAGAAAAATTTTCCCTGGCCCACAGTCTCAGCAGATGATGGCTTCACATAAGCAAGCAGCCCAGATCCATAGAAGAAACTAACGGTTACAATGTGAGACCCACAAGTGCCCAAGGCTTTGGACCAACCCTGACCTGAGGACATATGAATGATATTGAAAAGTATCATAGCATATGAGACTAAGATAATGAGACTACATAAAATGATAGCCGTTCCCACCACTGCAGTACTCACGAGCTCATTAACGTAAGTGTTACTGCAGGAGATCCGAAGGACTGGGAAGATGTCACACATGTAGTGGTTAATGATGTTGTTACTACAAAAGTTGAGCCTAATCATTAAGCCTGTGAGGACCAAGGCACTAGAAAACCCTATCAAATATGAACCAAACATTAGCAGACAACAGATCCTAGGTAACATGATAACCTTATAGAGTAAAGGCTTACAGATAGCCACATAACGATCATAGGCCATGACTGTCAGCACGTAACTCTCAGAATGGGCAAAAAAACAGAAGAAAAACAGCTGAGTCATGCATCCTGTAAAAGGGATGACATTCTTCTCTGAAACAAAACTCATTAGCATTTTGGGGGTAAAAACAAATGAATAACAAAAATCAATGAAGGACAGATTGAAAAGGAAAAAGTACATGGGAGTGTGAAGATGTGAATTCAGGAAGATAAGACTCATTAAGCTCAAATTACCCACCACTATGGCTGTGTAGTTCACCAAGAACAGGAAAAACAGGGGCCACTGGAGCTCAGGTTGGTCTGTTAGTCCCAGAAGAATAAACTCAGACACTGAAGAGTCATTTTCTGTAGCCATTTGCTGCATGGGTGGCATCTGTAAAAATAGACGGTGACATTACCAAGAAATTCTTCTTTGAATCCAGAAGGATAAGATGAAATTATTTTGTTTCTAAGCTTAGATTGAGGGAACACATAATAAGTCATACAAAGATCCTCAGCTACTCATGTTGATTTCTGAAGAGCATCTATTTCCTCTTTATCATACCCATAATATGTGGGTTTGCCCAGAAAGTATACTGATAAACAACTCAACCTTTAATGTAATTCTATCACTTTCCTTAGTCTTTAATGACAATTAAAACTGCATAAAAGCAATATATAAGAGCTTCTATATAGTATTCATAATTTATATACCTTTTGGTTTCATGATACATACTCAAGACAAAGATGATTTTCTGCTTACCTTCATCACGTGGAGCCCTCTTTCTTTTTGATGCTCTTAGAGTCTCCCTTCTTTCTGTATTGAGAGGACCAAGTATCCAATAATAAAGGAAGTTATAGGCATTAGCATAAAGGTGTTTAGGAACTCTTAGAAGAGTCACATAGGAAATTTTTGTTTGAGAATTTCTTGACAAATTTATTTTCACATACACAAAATAAAATAGCAATCTTATGTAAATCTTGAAAACATTGCCTCATTCAAATGAGAATACCTATTTCAAGGTCAAGATTTCTGAGAAATTCATTACGATCATGAGAAATTATTCTCTTCTTTATGATTTCCTCCCTGCTGGATCTGTGCCTTGAGAGTCTTAATTAGTAAGCTTGCACTTGCATTCAGTGCCACAGATCTAACGTTGTATCTTTTGAGATTCAAAGTTCTACTCAATTTATGATCTCCCACCAGGAGTACCTAGTCCCCTTGGCAGAGCTGTTGGCGTTCCTCTTTGTCCTTCTCCTCTATGCTTTGTATAAGTCTACAAGAAGAGTGTCTAGGGACATGCTAACCTACCATTTGTCGCTTTCCTATGGACATCTCTGATTGCAGTAATACACATTAGACCAATGGTCTAACACTCTGCGAAAGAGTTCCACAAAGACACTGAAAGGAGAGAAACAGTCTACCAAACTAGCCTGTGTTCATACTCACTCCTTTCCAGTCCCTATGAAATTGTAGGCTTTGCTGTCCCTTGATTATGTATAATTATATCTGCATATTCTTATGTAAGCCTACAAAATAGACTCAGGAAAATAGGGCTTGAGGTGTGGACCAAAAGTTCATGCTTAAAAATTTTCTGGGGTACATTCTGATAAACACAATAAACAGTATTAAATAAAATTAAAGAGCTATCACATTGTGGTTTTGATATATAAATGGTGCACATGATGTATTAGAATGGTAGTAGACACAAGAAAATCCCCTGGTACATGGTAGTTGCTTTATCCTTTTTCACATTTTTGTTCAGATGTATTAAGTTTCTAACTTGGTCACATTTGAATGAAATACATTTTTAGTGTGATGCTGTTGCCCTGTGTAGAAAAGAATAAACAGCATGCCTGGCCCCTTCTATTCCACGTCTATCTATCCTCTCCATCACTCACATGTGTCAGTTGTGGCCAAAGAAATTTCTTTAGACACTGTCAATGTTATGTTGTTAACAATGGAGATCAGAAAAAGAGACTCTGAGATAGTAACTATATTGAATAAAGAAAATTGGAAGAGTGAAGAAAGAAGTGTCAACCATAATCTGTGTGTTTTTAAATCAGTTGAGAATGAAACTAGGAAATTCTCTGCCAATCATTTACATCATTTACATTCCCCTCAGAAATGAATGAGAATGTCTGATACCTTTATTTTTCTATCCTTTGAAATATTCAGCATTGTCCTGTTTCCTTATTTTAGTCATTTTAATAGATGGATATTAATATCTTCTTGTTTTATTTTTCAAGTCTTTATCTTTTTTAAATTATTTGAATATTTAACAGTAATTTTTAAATGCCATGAAAGATAACTTCAAAACACAATTTTATGTGAAAATAACTCCTTTCTTTCATTTGTCTTGTTTCATACCAAAGTTGTTTTGACATATTATATTTTATCCTTTGAAAGTTCTATTCATTTATACATTTATTCATAGTATCAATCCACTCCTACTTCTCTCCAAATACCTTTAATGAGCCAAACTCATCTTTCTTCCAGCTTTACATCCTCTTTTTTATTGTTATTAATAACCCCTAATTCCAGTTAATGCTGTCTGTAAGCATATGAGTATGTGGTTATCCCCTAGGGCATATAATTGGCCATTTCTCAAAGGAAGATATACTTCCTCCTTCCACATCCATCAACTGCCAATAGTTCTTCAGATGGAAGTGTGATCTCAGGGTACTTTCTCCATTCAAACAAACACTGACATGAAAATGATCATTAAAATTTCATTCATTGTAGGAAAAAAGGGACAGACAAAAAACAAAATTATTTGTGGACAAATTTCATTAATAAATCGTACTCTGAGTGCTTGGATCACAACAATATACCAAAGTTGGCCTAATCACTGATATAAAGGGCAGTTCACTAAAATTTATTTTCTGACTCATAGAGAATGATTTTAGTTAATACTTTCAATTAAATATCATTATTGAATGACTTACGCTGCCAAGAAGAAAGATGTATGATAGTTATCTCATGGTAGAACAAAGTGATAGTTTTCCCCCTGTCCTCCAACAGCATGCCTTTATCATTTCATCTACTTCTTCACTTGGTGTTCATATCATTTTCCACTTTTTAATTAAATTCATTTTTTATATAGTGGGTGTGTTTGTGCTCATGCACAAACAAGCCATGATGCATGTGTGAAAAACAGAAAAACTTGTAGAAATGAGATGTCTTTTTCCATCATGTGTGTCACAGGGATTAAACTCAGGTTGTCAGATTTTGTGACAAATGGTATTCCCCACTAATCCATTTCTCAGACCCCATTGACTTTATAAAGTTCAAACAAAAAGGCAGAAAAACAATATAAATAATTTAGGGCCATCATCAAGATAAGATATTTGAAGACTACTTATGTAGATTTTCTGTGCTATCCAGTCTTGTGCTGAAGAGCACCTAAAGATGGAGGAAAGACGGCACCAAGATCCCAGGGAAACCATGGTCATAGGTTACTATGGACATGATGGCTTAAGTTATCTAACACTAGAGTTTTTCAATTATACATCCAATACTTTCCTTAATTTCAATGCTGTTATGGCTATTCTTTGTTATCAGTTTGACTACATCTAGAATATCTGAAACCCCCCAAATAGACACATGTAACAACTTTTTTCACTTAATTCGATCATTTCAAGTGGAATGATCCACTTCTAATCTGATCCTTGAGGTGAGATGGCACACCTTTAATCCATATCTTTTGAAGTGGGAACACCCATCTCTAATCTGGGCCACACCTTCTGCTGGAAGCCTATACATGGAAGAGGGAAGCTGGCTCCCTTTGCCTGCTTCCTCATGCCCTTACTAGCAAGTCCATTCCTTCATTGGAATTTGAGTCTAATTCTTCTTGGGATTCCAATATATACTGAGGACCAGCTGTGACATCCAGTCTCGTGAACTAACAGTTATTGGATTTTGGGACCTTCTATACATAAGCAGCCATTGTTGGATAATCTGGACCACAGTCTGTAAGTCTCTCTAATAAATCCAGGTAGACAGACAGACAAACAGACAGATAGATAGATAAATAGATGGATGTGTATATAGACACATTGATACATATATATGTATATATACATATGTAGAGAGAGAGAAAGAGATAGAAGAGAGAGATTAATTCTGTAAGTTGAGTTACTCTACAGAACTTTGACTGATACAAATGCTTATTTAAATTTTGGAAGTAACTATTTCTGTTTATTTTTCACTGAGAAAATAATTTTTTTTTTTTTTGTTTTGGTTTTTCGAGACAGGGTTTCTCTGTGTAGCTTTGTGCCTTTCCTGGAACTCACTTGGTAGCCCAGGCTGGCCTCGAACTCACAGAGATCCGCCTGGCTCTGCCTCCCGAGTGCTGGGATTAAAGGCGTGCGCCACCACCGCCCGGCCGAGAAAATAATTTTTATTTATTTATTTATTTTTGGTTTTTTCGAGACAGGGTTTCTCTGTGTAGCTTTGCGCCTTTCCTGGATCTCGCTCTGTAGCCCAGGCAATTTTTATTTATTTTATTTTTTTGCTAATTTTTTTTATTTTGCTAAAATATTCTATATATGTCTATATGCATGTACACAAAGATTGCATTGCTTTGGCTACAGTGACTAGATAGTCAGAAGACAGAACTTGAAATAACAGCCTGAAAAAACTTGTTTTTTTTCTTAACTTTCCATGTGAGCAATCAGCTAAAAGCACCCACATAATGCAGAGGTGGGATTGACGGAATGCATAGAGAAAGGAAGACCTACCTGTTTAGCACTTGTCATCATGAAAATGGGGAGATATTTTATATACTTCCTTTACTCCTTAGTGCATCCAGAGTCAAGGAACAGAATTTTTACATGTGATTTCCAGTCAGGAAAAGTCTTACATCCCTATCATGTTTTTTTTTTCAGTAGTCAATTCTCAGTCACCTCCTAGAGCAAATACAAAGAAATTATAGCCAAACCTAATACTTTGTAAAATGAATATATACACTAAATACTAATTTTAAACTATGTCACAATAATAATCAACAAAAAAGAGGTTATCAACTTGACAGTGGGGACTGGGAAGGATTGGAGGGAGGAAAGGAGGAATTAGTTGTGTTTTAATTTAAAACATATTTTAAAAACTTTTTAAAACATATAAGTTTTTTTTCCACACTAAACAACCAAATGTATATATAAAAATAAAGGGCTACATTTATAATTATAATTCATTGCATGGATAGTTTTTAAATTCTTTAGAAATTGTTTTTGTTATGGCTGTATATAAAACCTCATGAATTTTAAACTAATCATCTTTTAATGTTTCTTTAGTGAAAGACTTGTGCTTTAGTTTTCCTCTTCATAACTCAGTTCTACAATGCGATTAGTAATTCTGATAATTGCTTTGATTATTTAACTGATATGCTTTGGGTCATAGAGAACTTTAACTTCTTCAAACAAGGTAGAGACAAGTTTGAAGAAAATAGTCTATGTCAACCTCTGACTGCATATGCAGGTGCAGACACATATAAGTGAACCCACACATATGTACATACAAATATTTACACGCACACACAACAGAATTTAAAGTTGCCATACTCAGACTTCCAAATTACAAGATTTACTAGAAAGTGGTCAGGATACTGTGCTATGGAACACCTGTAGACAAATCAGAGAGAGAGAACTGGGAGTGCAAAGTAAACCCTGAACTCGTGGTCAATTAATTTCAAGCCAGTTGTCAAGAGTATACAAATAAGGAAAGAATTATCCTACTACAGATAACTCAGGAGTGACTGCTTATCTATCTGCAATAGGGATTAGCTGTTTGCCTTTTTCATAGATACTCAAAAAAAAAAATAACTCAAAATTTACCAGTATATGCGTGAGAGTGTTTCATAGCCATTTTCTTTGAATTGAAATATTCTCTTCTGGGTGGGGGGAGTAGGGAGGCTCATGAGTACACAAAGAAACCTCACATGTATAGGAAAGCTTAAACTTACAAGAGTCACAAGACCATCCTGAATGTCACAGAAGCAGAAAATAACTGCTACAGAAGGGACACTTACCAGCTGAGCTGCCTGGAGTTCATTCTCCCACCTATATAGGTGGATGCTAGTTTTGCAGACAGCTCCATGGATGCAGTTTTTGATAGTCACCTAGGCTATGACAGGCTTTTTAAATATGGAGCTTTCTTTTATCTCTATATAGTTCAGTGTGTTCCCTCAGCTATACTCCTGAAGTAAACTGAACATATGGTTCTTGTCTTAGTTAGGGTTATTGCTGTGATAAAATGCCATGACCAAAGGCAATTTGTGGAGGAAAAATTTTAGTTTATGAAAGGGGTGGTAGGGAATATAAGGAAGGAAGAAAATATGTAGTTGGATTTAAATTAAAAAAATATGAAGTGATAAAGAAAATACCTTCTTAACCCAATTAGTATCTCTTCTTCTGTTTAATTTGCTCAACATGACAAAGCATCACACTGTAATCTGTCATTTTTTAAGTCACTATTGTACTATGGAACATTCAACAATGCTTAAGTTTTATTGGTTCCAACATCTGTGTGTGTATGGTGGAAGAAATGATAATATTCCTGTGGGATGGGCAGGGACCAGCGATGTTACACAGAACAGCACCAAAACAAATGCTTGTCTAATCCAAATAACAATAATTCCAAGGATAAGAAACTTGATTTATATGAATAAGGACATGCAATAAGAAAAGGTGAAAAATACCCAACAATTGCTTTTTATATATCTATGTCAGTCCTAACATATTGTGAGAATCATCTCATTTAATTTATACATTTCACATTTATATTTTATTCTATTATTATTGTTATATTACTTGTTGTGATACAGGGATTGCATCTATACTTTTATATATGTAAGACAAGAGTAGTGCCACTGAGCTGCAATGCAAGCCTTATCTTATGAGTCTCAATTTATAGGTATGTGGAGAAATACACAGGTACAAATATAAATAAATAAAGGTCAGAGAAGTTGCATAATTATTTACAGATTCAATGTGTGGAATTTGGAAAGTCTGGCTTTAAATTATATATATATATATATATATATATATATATATATATATATATATATATATATTACATATATACTATCTATACTTTTCAATCTAATTTTTATAAAACAGTTTAGAATTTTAATCTATTATTTACAATGTGTTAATACAATTCTTGTTATTTATTGGAAAGTATTAATGAAGCATGTGGTATACACTTCCATTTTCTACTTGAAGAGTATGTAGACAATTGTGATGAAGATTCTAAAGTACTTTGTCAAATCTGATAGGGATTTATAAAGTGAGAAAAACATTCAGTCTCAAATGAACCAACATTATGTTTATGGCGCATGATGTAAATACAGGCTCAGTAATTTCTTCACTCAAGGGACTCATGAAACCTGGGAGGAAATCTTAAAGGAGAGAATAATTTTCCAGGATTCTAAACAATTTTCACTGAACTCTGGAACATGAAATGGGTTCTTACTCTAGCCAGATGGCATCTTACAGTCTCATAAAAGGATCCTGTTTCCCCTCTCCAGTGAAGAGGATCTTCTAAAGAAAATCTCACGCAGAAACTGTCACAGTCCACAGTGTATCCCTTGCAGGGAGTGAGAGACAGACCTTCACTGATGGTTGTTACCATGTTCATCATCAAAGATTTTAGACACTTGAGGACACTGGGGAAGAATCTATTTATTGTAATTGTGGTGAAATCTCTGTGTAACAAAGCTGATCACTGACTCATCTAATGTCTTGATAATTTTCCTTCAGTCACAAGGCTATAAATTCTGGGTTTTTGATGTTTTTTAACTATTGCTTCTTTCATCTCCAATCCTTACTGAAGACTAAAGAGAATGGAGAAAATGATGTTCTAGAGTCAATAAGAGATTCATCGGCATTCTCTCTGGAAAGAGACAGACATCATAGTTGGGGAAAGAAGGAAACAGGGATTCCTCAGGAATCAACCTGTGTTGTCATGCTTGTATGCCTTGTAGTGTCTTCACAAAACACTGAGCTCGCAAATCCAGCAGCTCCAGCTATCCCTGCCTGTTAAAAGACACTTTCCATATGCTATCTCTGTTTCTACAGATGACACCATGAAGCAAATGGCTGTAGAGAATGACTCTTCGGTGACTGAGTTTGTTTTTATGGGATTGACAGACCAACCTGAGATTCAGCTGCCCTTGTTTTTTGTGTTCTTGCTGAACTACACAGCCACTGTGATGGGAAACTTGAGCTTAATGATTCTCATTTGTCTGAATTCACACCTTCATACCCCCATGTACTTTTTTCTGTTCAATTTGTCCTTTGTTGATTTCTGTTATTCATTCGTCTGTACCCCCAAAATGCTGATGGGATTTGTTTCAGAAAAGAGTGTCATCTCTTACACAGGATGCATGACTCAGCTATTTTTCTTTGGCTTTTTTGTTAATTCTGAATGTTATGTGTTGACAGCAATGGCCTATGATCGTTATGTGGCCATATGTAAGCCCTTGATGTATACCATCCTCATGTCTCCTAGAATGTGTTCCCTGCTGATGTTTGGGTCTTACTTGATGGGATTTGCGAGTGCCATGGCCCACACTGGCTGTATGATAAGGCTCAGTTTTTGTGATTCCAACATCATCAATCATTACATGTGTGAAATCTTCCCCCTTCTCCAACTCTCCTGCAGCAGCACCTATGCCAATGAACTTGTGAGTTCTCTCATTGCTTGCATAGTTGTCATTGTATCTGGCCTTGTTATTTTGACCTCATATGCTTCCATCCTTTTAAATATTGTTCACATGTCATCAGCTACAAGTTGGTCCAAAGCCATGGGCACTTGTGGTTCTCACATTGTAACTGTTAGTCTGTTCTATGGTTCTGGACTGCTTACATATGTCAAACCAGCATCTGCAAAGTCTGTGGACCAGGGAAAGTTTTTCTCAGTGTTTTACACTCTCGTGGTGCCCATGCTGAATCCTCTCATTTACAGTCTCAGGAACAAGGATGTCAAGCTTGCTGCAAAGAGAACCATGAAGATAATCATAAGCTGAGTGAACAGGTGTGTTTGCCATAGTCTCTGACTACATTGTAAGGCTTCTCACTTCCCCTCATTACCTTACTTCTATTCTTCCTTTTCCTTTCTTTCAACATTATGGTCAGAATTTCTACTGTACCATTCATACACACACACACACACACACACACACACACACACACACACACACACACACAGAGAGAGAGAGAGAGAGAGAGAGAGAGAGAGAGAGAGAGAGAAAGAGAGAGAGAGAGAGAGAGAGAGAGAGAGAGAGAGAGAGAGAGAGAGAGAGAGCACAGATCATCAGCTATTATATAGCTTTATGTCCCTACTCTTGATTAGAGACTCCTCTGCACTTTCAAATTATCTAACCTGATCTTCACTCTACTTGTACCAGATGAAGACTTTGGTCTGACATATTTCCTATACCTAAAGATAATACTATTTTATGTTTTGTCTTTTATATTATCTCTAGGAAAATAAATTCATGGCACTGTTTTGAATCCTAGAAATTATAGTTAGGAAACCAAGCCTGTAACATTGTATCACCAAGCCTTAAGATCAGCTGTGGATTGCTTCTAAGATAAATAGGTGTTTACTGTAAAAAAGAATAGTATTTATTTATTCAGAAAATACTGCAAGAGTTATGAAGAAATAGAGACCTTTTTCAGAGTTGTTTCATTATGGGTCTAAATAAGGGAACATGAGAATGTTGGTCTAGTCAAGTTGACTACAGTACAAGGCTTTAATAGCCAAGTGGGAAAAGCAAATGCTCCCACAATAGCATTATTTTTTTTTTATTTTTATTTTTTTTAATTTATTTTGCAATACAATTCAGTTCTACATATCAGCCACGGATTCCCTTGTTCTCCCCCCCTCCCGTCCCCCTCACCTTCCCCCCAACCCCCCCCCCCCCATTCCCATCTCCTCCAGGGCAAAGCCTTCCCCACAGACTGAGGTCAACCTGGTCGACTCAGTCCAGGTAGGTCTAGTCCCCTGTGAATAGAGCAAACTAAAATGTGACATTTCATCTTGTTTCTTTAGATTATTGATCATTCTTTCAAGGATGTTGGAGCCGTGTTTGGTTCAAGCCTTTTTGTGAAGTATGTCAATATTTCTGTAATAAAATGTATAGATTAAGAAGCCTCTTAGATGTTATGTGTTTCCTGAAAAGTAAAATTATTTATTCATAATAAAATAAATAGAAAATTATGCACTACTAAATTTTCTTTTTCTTTTTTCTTTTTTTGGTTTTTCGAGACAAGGTTTCTCTGTGTAGCTTTGCGCCTTTCCTGGAACTTGCTTTGGAGACCAGGCTGGCCTCGAACTCACAGAGATCCGCCTGCCTCTGCCTCCCGAGTGCTGGGATTAAAGGCGTGTGCCACCACCGCCCGGCTACTACTAAATTTTCTTATATGTATCTAGTATAGAAAGTACATTGTCATTTTCTAGCTAAATATGGCATGAATTCAGAGATTGTACTCATCAGTGGAGATACAGTAATCAGATACAAATGATTATTCAAAATATAATTCTCATATCTACTTGAAAATTATGATGTTTGAAAAGACCTGAAATGGTAGATTAGTAACATAGGTTTAGAAGAAAGAGCAAGTTAAGAACTTCAATTCAACCTGATTATTAGTATTAGATATTGATGCATTTATATTCATTATAATGTTTTTATATTTAAATAGTTTAATTTTCCAAGCAAAGTATGAATGTCTACTAAGATATACTTATTTTGTTCTCATTTGTTATAGTACTTGATTTAGTCAAGTTATTAAAATGGTTTGTTTTAAATTTTGATCACAAGACATAGTTTAATAAAGGCATAGAATGATTATTAAAGAAACTGATAAGGTTGTATAAAGTTTCATTTCCAGAAAGCCTTGGAATTTAGCAAATATTCAATATGAGTCAAGGAATAGAATGTACTCTCCTGTCTACTGTGATGTTATAGTCAGACTACAGCCTGGTGGAGAAACTATATACATGTTGTCTGGGTTGAGTTTTGTCAAATCAAATAGACTGATTTTACAGGTGTGATTATTTATATCAACCTAGAAATATGAACTGATTAACATTTTATTCATCCTACATTTGATAATAGTTATAGATAAACAATTAAAATTTGATAATAGTTATAGATAATTAAATAAAATTATAATTTAAAAACTGATATTGCAAGAAATTAGATGCAAGGTAAGTTTTAAAGACAAACTCATTTGATATTAGTGGATGTTTAATGACAATGTATTTGTATTTGTTAAAAATATAGACGTAGTCTACCTATATTTCTTATCCAATTTGTGCCTCATTATATCTCCATTTACATAATTGAAATTGGAAACTTTGTTTCATAATCCTTTATTAACAAATGTTAAGTGCGTATTAAATCCATTTTAAAATAAAATCTTAATTACATTGATTGTTGTACCTCATGTGTCATTAATATAATGGGCAACATCTTAAGTTTAACAGTCAAGGAAAATATGACATTAGAAATCTAATGACTCTTCCCCTCTCAACAACCACCGATTGAATGTAGCTCTTCATCTAGGGATGGAGCCTTGTGAAATTTTCTCTACCCATTTTGAAAAGTTGAACAGGTGATGTCATTATGGGTCTTGTTTATGAAATTATATTGTTGAGATTTTATGGGTACAGCTTTCCTATCATATCTAGAAGATATCATCTATCAACAGGTATTCTGATACAGCTCTCACAATCTTTCTAGCCCTTCCACCACGAGTGTTCCTGAGACTTAGGTGTAGAGCTTGCACTGTAGATGTATCAGCTGGGGTTGATATAAATTTCTCTGTGTTTGACTAGTTTCAAATATCTATAATAGTCACCATCTCCTGCAAAAGAAACTTCTTTGATAAAGGATGAGAGCTAAAGAATAAATACTTAAATTGTAGGAGATAGAGGGGTGAGAACATCATATGGGAACACAGTTCACAGAATCAACTAAGCAGGGCTCATATAAGCTCACAGAGAGTGAGTGGCAAACCACGGAACCTGCATGGGTCTGTGCTAGTTCTTCTGCATATATGTTATGGTTGTGTAGCTTATTGTTCTTGTGAGACTTCTAACAATGGGAGTGTGGGTGTCTCTGACCCTTTTGACTTCTCTTTGAACCCTTTTCATCCTCCTGGGTTGCCTTGTCTAGTCTTGATATGAGGGTTTGTGCTTAGTCTTATTGAAAAATGTTTTACTGTGTTTAATTGATAGCTCTTTTCTGAGGGAAATGGAGGAGTAGTGGATCTAGGGGAGATGGGAGGTGGGGGTACTGGGAGGAGTGGAGGGAGAAAAATGTTAGGATATAATGTATGAGAGAAGAATAAAAAAGAATAAATACTTACAATGCAGTTAAAATATAACTATGTTGGTTCAGGAAAATAACAGTAATACTTTCTCTCTTGGGGTTTATGATTGCTTCAGGTAGGAATAATTGTCTAGGTTTATAATACTGAGCATGAATCCCCTTTCATTGAATGGGCTTTCAGTTCAATTTGATAGCTGTTGCCTACTACCAAGATAAAACTGTCACTATTGCACCATTGAAAATATTTTTTTCCTCAGGCCACATATTGTTTTGGTTCATAGACTTTATAATTGATAGAACTGTTGCTATTTCTCCTTTAGCCTTCATAACCCCTTCTGATACTATTATGTCTAGACTCTCTCAGATACACTAAAAACTGCCTAAGAGGGAAATTTAGAGATTTATGTGCCTTTAATAAAAAATTAGAAGAACCACAAATAAATGACTTAATGATGCAACTCAAGAATTTGGAAAACTAGAGCAAATCAAAGACAAATCCAGTAGATGGGAAGAAATAATAAAACCCAGACCAGAAATCAAAGAAATAGGAACAAATAAAACAATACAAAGAATCAACAAATCTAAGAGCTAGTTGTTTGAATAGATAAACAAGACTGACAAATACTTTGCCTGATTATCAAATGAAAGAAACAGTAAACTCAAATTAACATAATCACAAATGAGTAGGGAAATATTACAACAGACACCACAGAAATTCACAACATTATAAGGGAATAATTTCAAGTCCTATATTCCATTAATGTAGAAACCCTAAATAAAATGGATGAATTTCTACCTTCATCCAAAGTACCAAGATTTAATGCTGGGCATTTACCCACTAACCCCACAGTTCCCCAGAGTTTCCTTGAGTAAGAGTAGCAGGATATATTAGATAGAAGAATTTAGATTGTGGAGATAAACAGATAGAAAATACAGGATCGCTTTGAGAGGGCCTGAAACCCATTCCAATGGGCCCTGACTGTCTCTGCCCTAGGGTATTTAGAGAAACACCAAGGGGTGGTTCAAAAGACCTCCCCTCAGCACAGCCAAGTGCAGACCATCTCAGACACCTGCATTTAGGCCTGTGGTCTAATCATCTTCTCTATGCAGACCTGCTAGGTAAAGCCACTAGGAACCTGAAAATGGGCTCCCACAATTAAAGCAAGAAGAGATCAACAGATTAACAAAACAGATTTATATCATACACACACACACACACACACACACACACACACACACACACACACGCAAATAAAAACTCACAAAATTGGAAAGCTTAATTTGCAAACAAAGACCATTAAGTAAAAAATTGCCCTATTCAAGACAAAAAATCTGCAAAAACACCAGTAAGTTTGTTTCATTTGGTCATCTACTTCTGGGCACGGAGCCTACCCATGTAGTATATATGCACACTGAAACTCCATTTTAAGAAATTAATATGTATTAAATTATTAAAGAGAATAAAAACTGAAAGAGCATGTCTAAACTCATTTTATGAAGCCACTGTCATTCTAATACTAAAACCATGTAATGATAGAACAAACAAAACTACTGGCCAGTATCCTTCACAACATAGAAGCAAAACATTCTCAATAATATTCTTGCAAGCAAAACACTGGCACATATTTCTCAGTGTGCATTTGTTAGTGAATTTTCTGTAGTTTTTTCCCTAAAGTCTTGTTTGTGTTCATGAGTTTCAGGCAGATACTACTTTGGATATTCCAGATTCTGTTCTTACTGATCATCACCAACTTCAATTTCAGATATTTTGGAGGAATATGACAATGACAAGCAGAACACATGGCCATGCATTTTGTAGAATGTTCCTACACTGATATTTATTTTGTTTTTTTCATAATCAGAGTGGGTGTATGTGGTTTTAAACTTTGGGTGTTTATATTTCAGACATTATACTCATTATGTCTATAAGATCAATATAAAGTAGTTCTCATTTTAATTATCAGTCCTCAATTGACATTTTCTTTTTTTCTTAAACATAAGATGCATTGATGAGTTGTGTAACATTAGTTTAAGATGTGTTATGTTTGCTCAGGCTGTGGAATATTTGTTTAATGATACAAAGATGTGTTGCATTCTTTTAGGTTACAATTGTTTAACTCTGTGAAGCTGTGTTACTTTGCCTGCCTAAAACACCTGATTGGTCTAATAAAGAGCTGAAGGGCCAATAGCAAGGCAGGAGAAAGGATAGGCAGGGCTGGCAGGCAGAGTGAATACATAGGAGGGAAAGAAATGGAGGGGAGCAAAAGGAGAGGAGAACACCAGGGGCCCAGTTACCCAGCCACACAGCCAACCACAGAGTAAGAAGGAAAGAGAGGTTTATGGAATAGAGAAAGGTAAAGGTACAGAGGCAAAAGGTAGATGGAAAAATTAAAGTTAAGAAAACATAGCTAGACACAAGCTAAGTTAAGACCAGGCATTCATAAGCAATAAGTTTCCATGTGATTATTTGGAAGCTGGGTGATGGGTCCCCAAAGTGTTAAAAAAAAAAAAAAAAAAAACTACAAGTTCTCTTTGTTTTTGTCTCCTACTTTTAATTATGGGTACAATTAACCCAATTTGTTTTTTCCTAGTTATTACTTAAACTTTCTTACTTCTTTGCATATTTGTTTAACACTTATGAATTAGATTTCAGTTAATTTGAAATAAGCTTTTATCTGCTATTAAACTGAAACTCTTCATATCACACTGAATATTTTAAGGAATAGAATTGAAGGCTAGCCTCGTAATTGATGATAGAAATGTAAATACCATGCAATGTTTGCAGAACTTGAGAGGCACAAAGACGAAATGGGAGCATATGAACATCCCTGTTTGTACCTGATTTTTCTTTAGCTATATTTTATCAATGTCAAATAATTTCCTTGAAATTTTAGAAAGATATATACTGTATGCCAGAATATTTTTTCTAAGCATGTGTGTTGTATTCCAGTCTCATACTTCTGAAAGGGCAAGAATGTGGATGACTGAGTATTTTAAATTCAATACCAGAGATCAAATTTATGCTATTAAAATGTACTCTAGTTGTCCATAAAAAAGTTCCTATAGATTAATTGAGTAACACATTGCTTAAAATGTCAAACTATAGTAATTTTTATAGGCAGTAATTCATAAATATATTCATAATCTATTTAAAATTTTACTTAATGCCAATTTAATTATAGTAATTAGTTTAAAAATTATTCAGGACTGGCGGTGGTGGCACACGCCTTTATTCCCAGCACTCGAGAGGCAGAGCCAGGCAGATCTCTAAGAGTTCGAGGCCAGCCTGGGCTACTAAGTGAGTTCTAGGAAAGGTGCAAAGCTACACAGAGAAACCCTGTCTTGAAAACCAAAAAAAAAAAAAAATTCAGTTTATTTAACACTTTTATAAGTATATGTGTGTATGATCATCCTTAGAAAGAAGGTATAAAATTTTCCACCCCCAGAAAGTTTTTTCATGTTTTTTTTTCTCATATTCTTTTCAATCAATAACCACCTTCTTCAGTGACTAGAGGTATGTATTGCTTTTATTCCCATTAGCATAATTTTGAGTATTCTTTAAAATCTTTCTAGTAAATATGTGTCACTTATAATGCCTTTGAATGTATTTTCATTAATTTATTTATTCTCTTGCTGTTAGACTGTAGTATAATATTTCAATGGACAGTGGCATTCAAGATGTTCTGCGCAGTAAGGAAGTAATTCTTATTGATCACATCTCATGTATTTATGTGTATTATATATAAACAAATACATGGCATTTATTCATTTTATGCTACATGCATGTATGAGTAAAGTAGAAAAATTATATATACATATTCTAAAGTCTTTGAATAATTTTACTTGCATATATTCTAGATTTTTAGAGTCTTACCAAATTTAACCACTGTAGTATGTATGAAATAGTATGTCATTAATCTTCTTTTATACTTTCCTTAGAACAAACAATACTTACAAGACTTTGTTTAAACTAGTTTTCAACTGTACTGCTTCATGGCGAGATAAACTTGAATATTTACCACTTACATAGATTAAGAGGAATGAAATGTAGCTTTCTTTGTTGGCAGATAGGATTATAATGAAGAAAGTCTTAAATATTTAACAAGAATGGGAATAATTCTTCAGTCAATGTCAAGTAAAAGTCACAGGATGCTAGAATAATATATAAAATTCAGTTGCTAAGAGTAATGGACAATTTAAACTTGGATTTGAAAACATATCGTTTTTGTGAGTACAGAGGAAGGATTTTGTTTTCCTGACCGTACTGATTCAGAACAGCACAGAAAGCCACAATCAGGTCTTATCACTCTATTCCCACATGTTGCTTCCAAAGTATTTTGCATGGGAAAGGGTGTTGCTTTCCATGCCTTGCTGCTTTCAGCAGTGGTCTTAGACCAGCTTAACAGGCCTCACAAACACAGATTGTTCCAAGTCAGGGGCATGGATGGATCACAAAGGAATAATAGGGATAATAGTACAATTGAGGTTGTGCAGTCAGCTGAGTTTGAAGGAGTTAATTGGAAATCTAAACAATAAGAAGATCAATTAAAATGTTTTCTTTATAAGTCAGCTAATTTGAAAAGATGAGTACATGGTATGTGAGCAGAATACATAGTTACAAATGATCTCAAAGCACATCATTAACTTGGTTACATGTTGGGTGAAAATTTTATTTGTGAAGGCAAGCTTGAAACAACATTTCTCAGGAAAGCCATTCCCACATAGAACAATAGAAACTCTCATTCATTACTGGTAAGTATCTAAATGGTGGACACAGTGAAAGAGAAGTTGCCAGTTTCCAAGAGTGCTGTATCTCAGTCTATCTGCTACCAGCTATTTACTTTTAAGTGATCTCAAGAGTAGTGATTTACAACAAACCCATATGTAAATGTTTGTAGCAGTTTTCTTTATGTTTGTGAAAAGCTAAGAGTGACAAGATGCCCATCACAAGCTGGGAGGACAATTAAGCTGTGGTACATGTGTACAAGGAAAAAGGAAGAAATTAGTCTCAAGTTCACCAAAGCCATGACAAGTCATAAAGTTAAGTGAAAAAAATCTTTGTAGTTGGAAGTTTTTCAGTGTCCCACCTGACCCATGGTCAGGACAAATCTCTCACTTATGTCCCCCCCAAAAGCACACAGGGGCTTATATTAATTATAACTGTTTGGCCACTAGCTCAGGCTTATTACTGACTAGCTTTTACATTTAAATTAACCCATAATTATTATTTGTGCTTAGCCATGTGGCTTGGTACCTTTTCTTAGTTCTGCCTTCACATCTTGCTTCCTCTGTGTCTGGTTGGTGACTCCTGACTTGCAAGGAAGAAATAGGAAGAAAGCAAGAAAATTTGAAGATTGGAACTATTGTATGTTACACTAATGGTGGAAACATGACATCATTACTTCTTTAAAATTCATGGAAATTTTTATCAAAAAGAGCAAATCTTATGTACATGTTAATTTAAAATGATTTATGTGGGTTTCAGAGAGAAATGAATTTCTGAAGAGAATAGAACTGAACTGTAAACACACTGAGCAATTTTACTCATGGGGACAGGAGAGTAAATGCTGTCTTATGTAGTTTGGGGAAATGAATGAGATAACTAGGAGTAAGGCTTGTAAGAGACTACCCATAACTTCAAATCAAACTAATAAGAAGTGATAGGGAAGGGCACCACACACTAATCAAATGAAAAAATCCACCATCCGGAGGATATTGCAATTCTGAACATTTATGCAACAAACACAAGGACACCCAACTTCATAAAAGCAACACTACTATAACTAAAGCATGCATTGACCCTCTCATGGAGATCATGGGTGACTTCAATACCCTACTTTCACCAATAGACAGGTTATTCAGACAAAAACCTAAATAGAGAAATGCTGTAGTTAAATGAAATTAAAAAAAAACAACAAATGGACCTAGCAGATATTTACAGAACATTTTACCCCAAAACAAAAGAAGATATTTTCTTCTCAGCTGCTGGAATTTTCTCCAAAATTTACCATACATTTGGATGCAAAGCAAATCTCAGCAGATATAAGAAAATTGAAATAAAAACCTGCATCATCTCTGACTACCACAGATATCAACAAGAGAAACAACAGAAAGTATACAAATTCATAGAAACCGAACAGTTCCCCACTGAATTAAAAGTGAGTCAATACAGAAGATAAGAAGGAAATTTAGAACTTTTTAGAATTGAATGAATATGAAAACAACATACCTCAAACCATGGGACACAAGGAAGCTGTTTCCAAGTGATAAATTCACAGCAATTCATGTCTACATAAAGAAATTGAAGATATTTTGTGTTAGAAACTTAATGGCAAATCTGAAATCGCTAGGGAAAAAAAGAAGAAATGACACAAAAGGAGTAGAAGACAATAAATAACCAAACTTAGGGCTGAAATCAATAACATAAGAACCAACAAACAAAAAACTATCAGAAGAATCAATGACATTAAAAAATACTTCTTTGGCCGGGCGGTGGTGGCACACGCCTTTAATCCCAGCACTCGGGAGGCAGAGGCAGGTGGATCTCTGTGAGTTCGAGGCCAGCCTGGTCTACAGCGCGAGATCCAGGAAAGGCGCAAAGCTACACAGAGAAACCCTGTCTCGAAAAACCAAAAAAAAAAAAAAAAAAAAAAAAAATACTTCTTTGAGAAAAATCAATGAGATTGATAAAACTGTAGCCAAATTAACTAAAAGATGGAGAGATAAGATCTAAATTAATAAAACTGGAGACAAAAGGGGTACATCACAACAGCCATCTAGAAAATCCAGAGAATCATAAAGTCATGCTGATAAACTCCACCAAACTGGAAAATCTATAAGAAATGGATACATTTCTTGATGTGTACCACCTACAAGTTAAATCAAGTTCAGATAAACAATTTAAACAGATCTATAATCCCTAGTGAAATAGAGGCAGTAAAGTCTTCCTACTAAAAAGCCCAGGGCCCAGGTGGATTCAATACAGAATTTTATGAAACCTTCAGAGAAGAATAAACACCAAAATTTCTCAAATTATTCCATAAAACAGAAACTGAAGGAACATTGCCTAGTTCTTTTTACAAGTCACAGTTACCCCAATGCCTAAATCTCACAAAACTACAACAAAGAAAGAAAGTTGCAGATTAATTTCCGTTCTGAGCATAGATGAAAAAATTTCAATAAAATACTTGAAAACCTATACCATCTTTCTATCCCTCAATTAATGTATTTTTATTCTCAGGACATAGCATGTGTATACACACATATGTGTGTGTACTTGTGTGTGTACTTGTATGTGAGTACCTAAATTAATTTATCTTCAAAGTGTCCTTTCTATTGGTTGCAGTTAAAACCTTTTACATTAAAAGAAGACTCTGAGGTTGTTTCTTGTGGCGCACATGTCAAAAAGCTCATGATAACACACCAGCCACCAACCACACCATGACATATGCTCTGTCTTTATAATGCACAATAAGCATATTCAGTATTCACATCAAGTGTGCCTGACTTAAGTAAAACATACCCAAGAATAGTTCTGTCCACCATCTTTGATCCAGTGTTGTACACTGAAGTTCCAAGAAAAAGTTACACCCATGTTACAGATTCTCTAAGAATGGAATGCTGATTACAACTTACAGTGTTGTGGAAAGCTGCTAAGTTGCCAGTCCAGAGCCATACTATCTTGGTCAGTGTTTATACCTCATTTTAAACCCCATACAACCCCTGATTTCAAGGAAATTAATGCAGGAACTCAAGCAGCTGGTCACATCATGCCCACAATCAAGAATAAAGAGAAGAAACACATCATAGCTTGCTTGCTTACTCTAAGGTAGTTTTTTTTTTTGTTATTTTACACTGCTCAGGACACTCTGCCTATGGAATTGTGCTGCCCAGAATGAGCTACCTGTTCCTACATCGAACTGACCACCCCGATCTAGGAACTTCCTTATAAGATTCCCTCCTCAGATAGCTCTAGATTGTGTCAGTTGCAAGTTAAATCTAAGCAACACAGAGGTGGATATGAACAAGATACAGTGTATGCAGTGTGAAGACAATCATCCTAAGAACCAAAAATTTATACTTTTTAAATGGATTCAATGTAAATAACTCTCATAATTAGCATTATGATACTTTTCTGATTTGTATCTTATCTGTGTTTCACACCTAAAATGTGAAAATTAGCATTGCATATGTAAGCCATTTATTAAAATGTCACAATTCATCATGAATATTCTAAAATTAAAGCATGACATCAATCTTTTATCTTTGGCACCATGCACATTTAAAAATACAAATAACTAAGGCTTAATTTTGTATCTTGTTTTCAATTTTTTAATAAGACAGGAAACTTCTTGGAATTACTCCTCCCTGAAAGTCATTTAAATATAAGTGAATCCAATATATTTACCAAATTTCTATTATGGATGAAGTTGTTAAGAATGTGTAAAGAGATAAATTCAATTTCTCATTACTCTAATGTCATCTAACCAAAGTTAACCAATATGAAATTTTAAGCCATCTGAGTGGTCAGCTTTTGGAAACTGTGGTGGTAACCCTCTAAACAGATTTTGGATTTGCTTTCTCCAAAGATGTACACTTGAATTTTAATTTTCCAAATCAGGAAAATTAAAGTACATTGGAAACATATACTCATAAAAATATTAGGAAATATAATATTCTCAAGAGTCAAGCTTGAGTTGTGAAGATATTATGGTTATACCCATAGAGGAAAAGTCATAGAATCTGGATTTGTTCTAGGAAGAAAAGCATGAAAGTATTCTTAAAAACAAAGTGTTTATGTCTCATTTACTTTATGGACTAATCTCCAACTTTGTAGAATTACAAAAGACAAACACCTAAAATATGAAAAGTCAACTGTGTCATTAAGCCATATTACTATTCACAGGCTTACAAGGAACTGGCCATAAAATCTAGACTTTTAAAATTTTCAAAGAGAACAACAAAATTATGTTAGAAATGTGCATCAGAATGTAACTTTTCTATCTGATATAGACAGAGGATTGAGTTAACTTTAATCCCTTCTGAAAGGGTCCTCACACTAAGTGGATGTTTATGGCATGGAGGGAGGCTGCAACTTGTTAACAATTTCAAATTATTGAGATTGAAATTTCCCCACAATTTTATAATGCATGAACATATTTTTGGGTGCACACAGGAGAACAGGGAGTACTTCTCTTTCAGCAACTATTGAAGTCACAGAAATAGAAAGTAAATTCACAGTTACCACAGGAGTGGAGTAGCATAGACAGGGCAAGGACGATGCTAACCATTGGGTTATACTTGTTAAGATACATACCACAGTTATATAGTCCATGACCATGTGCCGTAATGTTACACATTTGCTAAAAGAAGGTTTCTAAACTGATACACTATTATAAATATGTAAGTTGATGAATACATTAAGTTGCACGGTTTAGTCACTTTTTCCCCTCACATAATATATGCTGTTTACATTTTCGCCTCTCTCTGCTCCTCCTAGTTCCTCCCTACTTTCCCTCCAATCTGGAGCCACTCAATTTATAATGTATATCTGTGTAATGTATCCTATAGCCATATAGAATTCTTCAATTGAGACTAAGTGTAAGCTAAGCATAATTTTTAATCCATAATAATTCTTTATACTGAGTATAAAGAAATTTATACATTTAATTATTAAATTATTGACCAAGAATTGCCAAGTAGTAGCTGTTTCTATCACAAAGCATTATGCAGCAAATTATGTCCAGAAACATACATCTAATTATTAACAATAGTTATTATTTTGAAAATAATCTAGTATAAAAGAAAATAGTTTATTCAAGAGGGATATATTTTGAATAAGTGTGCACAACAAATATACCATTCATAAACATTCCACCATCAGACAGAACAAACATTACCAGGGGCATGGTAAGAGCTCATAAACTTAGGAGACAGGGCTATAAATTATTGCAATCATGTTCCTTCAACTGCCTGTTTTCAGGCATATGCTACTTTATAGACATGTTCTAGACCTAAATTTGAATTTCTAAATTATCACACAGTGTGACCTCAGCAATGGTGATGTTCATATTTCTCATGAGCAGTGGACATATTTGCACCTACTGGGAAACACTGTGTTCTATTGTGAAGAGGTAAGTGTAAATCATTGAGTCCCAGTGCCTCTGACTTCCTATACAATTCTGATGTTGATGTTCCTGGCTCCTCACTTTGGACTTTCTGATATTTATTCACACTTTTAGAGAATTGAAATTTATGATCTTAGATATTAACCCCTTAGAATAAAGGACTCTACAAGCAACACTTTAAAGAAATATTACTGAGCAAAATGCTTTATCTACAAATGTACTAGATTTTAAAGTTCTGTTGTGCATGCATGTACATATTTGTATGTACATATGTGTGGGTTCTCTTATATGTGTCTGCACATGCATGTGTAGTCAGAGGTTGACATAGATTGTGTTCCTCAAACTTGTCTCTACCTTGTTTGAAGAAGTTAAAGTTCTCTATGACCCAAAGCATTATCAGTTAAATAATAAAAACAATTATCAGAATTACTAATCGCATTGTAGAATTGAGTTATGAAGAGGAAAACTAAAGCACAAGTCTTTCATTAAAGAAACATTAAAAGACAGTCTAAAATTCATGAGGTTTTATATACAGCCATAACAAAAACAATTTCTAAAGTATTTAAAAACTATCCATGCAATGAATTATAATTATAAATGTAGTCCTTTATTTTTATATATGAATTTGGTTTTTTAGTGTGATGGAACATTGTATTTTTTCTTATAAAAGTTGTTTAAATATGTTTTAAATTGAAACACAGTTACCCCCCTCCTCACCTCCCTCCAGCCCCTCCCAGTCCCCACTCTCAAGTTGATAGCCTTTTTTTATTTATTATATTTATTATTGTGACATAGTTTTAAATTAGTATTTGATGTATACTCATTGTACAAAGATTTAGGTTTGGCTATACAGTCTTTGTATTTGCTCTAGAAGGTGACTAAGAATTGACCACTGAAAAAGCCAAGATATAGACCTAAGACTTCCTGATTGGAAATCACATGTAAAAATTCTGTTCCTTGACTCTAGATGCACTAAGGGGTAAAGGGAGTATATAAAATATCTCCCCATTTTCATGATGATATGTGCTGAACAGGTAGGTCTTCCTTTCTCTATGCATCCCATCAATCCCACCTCTGCATTATGTGGGTGCTTTTAGCTGATTGCTCACATGGAGAGTTAAGAAAAAAAAAAACCAAGATTTTCAGGATAATATTTCAAGTTCTTTCTTCTAACCAGCTAGTTACTGTAACCAAAGTAATGTCATCTTTGTGTACATGCATATAGATATATCTGGAATATTTTTAGCAAACATTAATAATTTTTTTCTCAGAGGAAAAGAAAGAGTTACCTCCTAAATTTAAATTAGCATTTGTATCAGTCAAAGTTCTCTAGAGTAATTCAACTTATAGAATTAATCTCTCTCAAGATGACTAGACTGCTACTCACAACTCCAGGGAGGCTACCTAGAAAACAGGACCCCAAGAAAGACACAGGAATCGCCCAATGACAGAGAAATGGATGAGATCTACATGAACAACCTGGACATGAGTGGGGGTAATGAAGGGCAAGGGTGGAGGGAAAGAGAACTTAGGGGAGTGGGAGATCCCAGTTGGATCAAGAACAGAGAGGGAGAACAAGAAATAAGAGTCCATGATAAATGAAGACCACATGAGAATAGGAAGAAGCAAAGTGCTAGAGAGGTCCCCAGAAATCCACAAAGATACCTCCACAATAGACTACCGGCAATGGTCGAGAGAAAGTCCAAACTGACCTACTCTGGTGATAGGATGGCCAAACACCCTAACTGTTGTGCTAGAAACCCCATCCAATGACTGAGGGAACCGGATGCAGAGATCCATGGCCAGGCCCCAAGTGGAGCTCCAGGAGTCCAATTTGCGAGAAAGAGGAGGGTTTGTATGAGTGAGAATTATTGAGACCAAGATTGGAAAAAGCACAGGGACAAATAGCCAAATGAATGGAAACACATGAACTATGAACCAATAGCTGAGTAGCCTCCAACTAGATCAGGCCCTCTGGATAAGTGAGACAGTTGATTAGCTTGATCTGTTTGGGAGGCCCCCAGGCAGTGCGACCGGGACCTGTCCTCAGTGCATGAGCTGGCTGTTTGGAACCTGGGGCTTATACAGGGACACTTTGCTCAGCCTGGGAGGAGGGGATTGGACCTGCCTGGACTGAATCTACCAGGTTGAACTCAATCCCCAGGGGAGTCTTTGCCCTGGAGGAGATGGGAATGTGGGGTGGGCTGGGGGGAAGGCGGGGGTGGGGGGGGCGGGAGGGGGGAGAACAAGGGTATCCATGGCTGATATGTAAAATTAAATTATAAAATAAAATAAAACTTAAAGAAGAAAAACTAAGGATAATTCAGTAAAATCATGATAAAAAAGAATTAATCTCTCCTCTCTCTCTATATATATGTGTATATATGTATATACAATATAATCTATCAATGTATATATGCATCTATCTATCTATCTATCTATCTATCTATCTATCTATCTATCTATCTGGATCTATTAGAGTGACTTACAGACTGTAGTCCATCTTATCCAACAATGGTTGCTTATGTATAGAAGGTCCCAAAATCCAGTTTTAGTTCACAAGACTGGATGTCACAGCTGGTGCTCAGTATGTGCTGGAATCTCAAGAATTAGACTCTAATGCCAATGAAGGAATGGACTTGTGAGTGAGGTCAGGAGGAAGCAGGCAAAGGGAGCCAGCTTCCCTTTTTCCAGCAGAAAGGTGTGGCCCAAATAAGAAATGAGTGTTCCCACTTCAAAAGATATGGATTAAAGTTGTGTCATCTCACCTCAAAGATCCAGATTAGAAGTGGATCATTCCATTGGAAATGATCCAATTAAGCAAAAATTTGTCACATATGTGCCTAGCCATTTTGAGGGTTTCAGATATTCCAGTTGTAGTCAAGCTGATAACAAAGAATAGCCATAACAGCATTGAAATTAACTATTTTTAAGCATTAAAATTCATAAATGAAGCATTGAAATGAAAGTATTGGATGTATAACTAAAAAACTCTAGTGTTAGATAACTTAAGCCATCATGTCCATAGTAACCTATGACCATGGTTTCCCTGGGATCTTGGTGCCATCTTTCCTCCATCTTTAGATACTCTTCAGCACAAGACTGGATAGCACAGAAAGTCTACATAAGTAATCTTCAAACATACTATCTTGATGATGGCCCTAAATTGTTTATATTGTTTTTCTGCCTTTCTGTTTGAACTTTATAAAGTCAATGGGGTCTGAGAAATGGATTAGTGGGGAATGTCATTTGTCACAAGGTCTGACAACCTGAGTTAGATCCCTGTGACCCACATGATGGAAAAAGATATCTCACTTCTTCAAGTTTTTCTCTTTTCTTCACACATGAACCATGGCTTGTTTATGAATGAGCACAAACACACCCACTATATAAAAATGAATTTAATAAAAAATGGAAAAATGATATGAACACCAAGTAAAGAAGTAGATGAAATGATAAAAGCATGCTGTTGGAGGACAGAGGAAAACTATCACTTTATTCCACAATGAGATTACTATCATACATCTTTCTTTGTGCAGCATAAGTCATTCAATAATGGTATTTAATTGAAAATATTAATTAAAATCTTTGTCTATCAGCCAGAAAATAAATTTTAGTGAACTGCCCTTTATATCAGTGATTAGTCAAACTTTGGTATATTGTTGTGGTCCAAGCATGCTTTATTAATGAAATTTGTTCACAAATAATTTTGTTATTTATCTGTCCCTTTTTTCCTACAATGAATGAAATTTCAATGACCATTTTCATGCCACTATTTGTTTGGATGGAGAAAGTGTCCTGAGATCACACTTCTGTCTGAAGAATTATTGGCAGTTGATGGCTGTGGAAGGAGGAAGTATACTTTCCTTTGAGAAGTGGCCACTGATATGTTACTAATGCCCTAGTGGATAACCACATATTCATATGCTTATATACAGTATTAACTGGATTTAGGGTTACTAGTAACAATAAATAAGAGGATGTAAAGCTGGAGGAAAGATCAGGTTGGCTCATTAACTGTATTTGGATGGAAGTAGGAGTGGATTGATATTATGAATAAATGTATAAATGAATAGAACTTTCACAGGATAAAATATTATTTGTCAAAACAACTTTGGTATGAAACAAGACAAATGAAAGAAAGGAGTTATTTTCATGTAAAATTGAGTTTTTGGAGTTGTCTTTCATGCTATTTAAAAGTTACTATTAAGTATTCAAAGAATTTAAATAATATATGGACTTGAAAAATAAAACAAGAAGGTATTAATAACCATTTATTAAAATGACTAAAATAAGTAACCATGAAAACAATGAGTATTTCAAAGGATAGAAAACTAAAAGTATCAGACATTCTAATTCATTTCTGAGGGGAATGTAAATGGTGCAAACAATTGGTAGAGAAATTGTTAGCTTCATCCTCAACTGATTTGAAAACACACAGGTTATTGTTGACACTGTCTTCACTCTTCCAGTTTTCTTTACTCAATGAAGTTACCATGTCAGGTCCCTCTTTTTGATCTCCATTGTTATCCACAGAGCATTTGGCAATGTTTTAAAGAAATTTCATTGGCTACAGCCGACATATGTGAGTGATGGAGAGGAGAGATAGACATGGAAGAGGAAGGGACCAGGCATGCTGTTTATTCTTTTCTACACAGGACAACAGCACCACACTAAAAATGTATTTTGTTCAAATGTGACCAGGTTAGAAACTTAATGTATCTGAACAAGAATGTGAAAATGACAAAGGAACTAACACTTACCAGGGCCTTTTTTATGTATAATACAGTTTTACTACATCATGTGCATCATCTATATATCAAAACCACAATGAGATATATCTTCGATTTTATTTAATACAATTTTATTGATTTTTCAGAATGAACTCCAACAGAATTTTATATGTAAGAACTTTACATTGGTCCACATCTCAAGCCCTATTTTCCTGAGGCTATTTTATAGACTTACTTAAGAATATGTAGATATAATTGTATATAATCAAGGGTCAGAGAAGTCTTCAGTTTTGTAGTTAGAGAATGGAAAGGAGTGAGTATAAACTCAGGCTGATTTGGAAGACTTCCTCTCCTTCCAATGTCTTTGTAGAACTTTTTTTGCACAGTGTTAATCCATTGGTCTAATGTGTATTACTGTAATCAGAGATGCCCATAGAAAAGTGACAAATGGCAGGTTACATGTCCCTAGACACTCTTCTTGTAGACTTATACAAAGCATAGAAGAGAAGGACAAAGAGGAATGCTCACAGCTCTGCCAAGGGGACTAGGTACTCCTGGTGGGAGATCATAAATTGAGTAGAACTTTGAATCTCAAAAGATACAGCATTAGTTCTGTGGCACTGAATGCAAGCACAAGCTTACTAATTAAGACTCTCAAGGCACAGATCCACCTGGGAAGAAATCATAAAGAAGACAATAATTTATCATGATCCTAATGAATTTTCTCAGAAATCTTGACCTTGAAATAGATATTCTCATTTGAGTGAGGCAATGGTTTGGAGATTTACATAAGATTGCTATTTTATTTTGTCTATGTGAAAATAAATTTGTCAAGGAATTCTCATACAAAAATTTCCTATGTGACTCTTCTAGGACTTCATAAACACCTTTGTGCTGATGTCTATAGCTTTCTTTATTATTGGATACTTGGTCCTCTTAATACAGAAAGAAGGGAGGCGCTTAGAGCTCCAAAAGGAAAGAGGGCTCCAGGTGATGAAGGTAAGCAGAAAATCATCTTTGTCTTGAGTATGTATCATGAAACCAAAAGGTATATAAATTATGAATAATGTATAGACGTTCTTATGTTTTGCTTTTATGTAGTTTTAATTGTTATTAAAAATGAAGGAACGAGATAGAAATACATTAAAAGTTGAGTAATTTATCAGTAAGCTTTTTGGATAGATATACATATTATGGGTATGATAAAGAAATAAGCGCTCTTCAGGAATCAACATGAGTAGCTGAGGATCTTTGTATGGCTTGTTATGTGTTCCCTCAATCCAAACTTATAAACAAAATAATTTCATCTTATCCTTCTGGAGTCAAAGATGAAATGCTTTGTAATGTCACCTTCTATTTTTTCAGATATACCCATGAAGCAAATGGCTACAGAAAATGATTCTTCAGTGTCTGAGTTTATTCTTCTGGGACTAACAGACCAACCTGAGCTCCAGTGGCCCCTGTTTTTCCTGTTCTTGGTGAACTACACAGCCATAGTGGTGGGTAATTTGAGCTTAATGAGTCTTATCTTCCTGAATTCACATCTTCACACTCCCATGTACTTTTTCCTTTTCAATCTGTCCTTCATTGATTTTTGTTATTCATTTGTTTTTACCCCCAAAATGCTAATGAGTTTTGTTTCAGAAAAGAATATCATCCCTTTTACAGGATGCATGACTCAGCTGTTTTTCTTCTGCTTTTTTGTCAACTCTGAGAGTTATGTGCTGACAGTCATGGCCTATGATCGCTATGTGGCTATCTGTAAGCCTTTACTGTACAAGGTTATCATGTTACCTAGGATCTGTTGTCTGCTGATGTTTGGTTCATATTTGATAGGGATTTCTACTGCCATGGTCCTCACAGGCTTAATGATTAGGCTCAACTTTTGTAGTAACAACGTCATTAACCACTACATGTGTGACATCTTCCCAGTTCTTCGGATCTCCTGCAGTAACACTTATGTTAATGAGCTCGTGAGTACTGCAGTGGTGGGAACGGCTATCATTTTATGTAGTCTCATTATCTTAGTCTCATATGCTATGATCCTTTTAAATATCATTCATATGTCATCGGGTAAGGGTTGGTCCAAAGCCTTGGGCACTTGTGGGTCTCACATCATAACTGTTAGTCTCTTCTATGGATCTGGGCTGCTTGCTTATGTGAAGCCATCATCTGCTGAGACTGTGGGCCAGGGAAAATTTTTCTCAGTGTTTTATACATTTTTGGTGCCCATGCTGAATCCTCTCATTTACAGTCTCCGGAACAAAGATGTCAAACTTGCTGTGAAGAAAACCTTAAAGAGAATCACAAGTTAATTAAACCAGTGGCACTTTCCATAGCTTGTCCCCATTTGTTTTCAGTGTCTTTTTCATTATATGTCTTCCATTCTTTTTCCTTCCCCTCATATTTCTATAACATCAACACAATTTCTACTACCCATCTTTTTCCTTCTCAACATGATATATAAATCAGTGCGTGCCTGTGTGGGAGCTTGAGACCCTTAAGTTCAAGCTGGTGTTCATTATCTATGTCAGACTAAGACCTTGTTGGGCTATATAATCTCAACTATGCATTATTTGTAATAAATTACTTTCTTACTTTTTGGAAAACATTTTTGAAACTATTCATGGATTTGACAGTCTAATTTCCTGTAGATATATTTTTAAAAAGATAAAGATGACAAAAACTGTGGGTGTGGGAGAATTACCAGAGTATCAGAAATTTTTCAGTGTCTTTTTGAGAGTGCTTCTTATTCTAGGCTTTTAGCTTCAACTCTGTGATGGAAGTGTACAATTTATTGGTGTAAGATTTTATTTTTTATAGTTATTTGAGTGTGTATTAGGCATACTTCTATGCCCAATGTCTCAAATCCATCAGTTCGTATAATACTTTAACACATTTATATTTTATTTTGAATTTAATAGAAATTGTAGCTTTCTTTACACAGATACTAGAACTATGTCTATGATATAGTTCTTAAGAATCTCTTATTCTCTTGACTGCACACAAAGAATGAAGGGTCATGGTAATGTTCAGGTTATTTTCCCTGTTGCCTCAAATAGATTCTATCAGACAGAGACCCTGGAATGATACCTTTTCATATTTTTTATAATTTATTTGAGAAATTCATTCATGAGTCATATAATATTATAATATGTGCATATATTATATATTATATATACATTATTTGTGACTCACTTTCCTCCCTCAAAATCCTCCTGTGTTTCCCCAACTCTGTCCAGTTCATGACCTCTAGTTTAATGTAATATATATGCACATATAACAGTATAGATTTGCATATATATTTAGTTTATTTGGTGTTACTTATGTTTATATGCTTTTAGGGCAGCTGTTCAGGATCAGATAACCTATCAGAGAGCTCATTCCTGGAGAAGATTGAGTTCTCATTTTCTCAGCAGCTTATATTGCCTATAGCTCTTCATCTGAGGGTGGGAACTTGTGAGGTTTCTCCTATTCACACTGACATGACAACTGTTGTTATTGTTGTTGTTGTGAAGATCTTATTTAGGTAGCCATATTTTTTGAGATTTCGTGGGTACAATTCCCTGTCATATATAGAGGACACTATTTCATAGCAGACATCCTGGTTTTCTGGCTCTTACAATCTTCTTTCAACCCTCATCCTTGATTTCCTCTGAACTTAAAGTGTAGAGGTTATAGTAAGTTATATATTCATCAGGAATGGGCAGCCCATGACCAGTTGTTCTATGAATTTTGGATAACCTTGGATTTCTGTAATGGTCTCCATCTGCTACCCAATGAAGCATCTTTAATGATGGTGAGAGCTATACTTATCTGTGTATAAGTACTCTGAATGGAGTGGAAATTTATACTGGTTGGGGAAAATGACAGTAGCAGGTTCTTCTCTAGGATCCATAGCTTCACCAGCCATGGTTAGTCATTAGGTTTACAGTAACAGACATCAATTCCTTCCTATTATGCAAGCTTGAAGACACTTAGACAACTGTTGGTTGCTTTAGGACTGATAAGTGCCATCATTGCACCCGTGAGGATATCGTGCAATGGTGGCCATTGTTGTCATTCACAGGCTTTAAGCTGGGCAGGACTCTTGATTGTTTCCCCCTTTGTTGGCTTGGATAACACCCTTAGATACTCTGGGAGCTGGTCCCCACAAAATCTTCAGTGCCAGGCATGGAAGCCTGCCTTTGAGTTGTTGTGCAAGGGAGTTGAAGAAACTCTCCCCAATAGTGTAGGCTATTTTTGTGGAACTTGGTTGCCCTCCAGAATTTGAAGGCAAGACCGTATTTCTGAAGACATTGTGTTCTTCAGAAACAGAACTTGGAAGAAATGAGCTGGAACTGCTATTTTCTTACTTTAAACTGAAACTATCAACTGTTTTTTTTTTTTCACCCTGATGTATTTTATCCATCCAAGGAATGAGGGAAGTTGATGGTTTTCAACTTTTGCTGTTTTGCTTTTATAAAAGAATTCTTCAGATCCATTTCCTGTTTCAGGGAATTAATTATTTGTACTTCTTTAAAAGTGAAAATGGATGACAAAAAATTGTGGACTATAAAGTCATCAATAATATGAGAATTTTTCAGAGTTTTTTAAAGATATTTCTTTCTTTTTTTAAATTTTATTTTATTTTATTTTACAGTACAATTCAGTTCTACATATCAGCCACAGATTCTCTTGTTCTCCCCCCTACTCCCCCCCTCACCTTTCCCCCATCCTACCCCCCATTCCCACCTCCTCCAGGGAAAAGCCTCCCCCGCGGACTGAGATCAACCTGGTAGACTCAGTCCAGGCAGGTCCAGCCCTCTCCTCCTAGGCCAAGCCAAACAACCCTGTATAGACTCCAGGTTTCAAACAGCCAACTCATGCAATGAGCACAGGACCCAGTCCCACTGCCTGGATGCCTCCCAAACAGATCAAGCCAATTGACTATTTCACCCATTCAGAGGGCCTGATCCAATTGGGAGCCCCTCAGCCATTGGTTCATAGTTCATGTGTTTCCATTCATTTGGCTATTTGTCCCTGTGCTTTTTCCAACCTTGGTCTCAACAATTCTTGCTCATATAAGCCCTGAGTTTTTAACTATGAGCCTTTAATGATACTATATTATTTCTTTGATTAATGTTCAAATTTTTAAATATTTGAATCTATATTAAATTACATTCCTGACCATGCTATTCTTCAAACTCAACTTACATTGCTATGGTAAACTGATAATTTGTCCTGAATATAAATGAAATTATCATTAGTTTTGATCAGTAGATTATGTCTGTGTTTTTTTTTTTTTTTCGAGACAGGGTTTCTCTGTGTTGTTTTGGTGCCTGTCCTGGATCTTGCTCTATAGACCATGCTGGCCTCAAACTCACAGAGATCTGTCTGGCTCTGCCTCCCGAGTGCTGGGATTAAAGGCATGTGCCACCACTGCCCAGCTGTCTGTGATTTTTTTTAAAGTTCCTGACTATTGAACAGAGTATTATACATAATGCCAAAAGTTGCTATTTTCCTTATTACATGATGAGGTTTCTCTTACAACAAAAGGTCTAATGGCAAAAACAAACATCAGCTGAAAGTATGTTCCATTGATCACATATATGCTTGTCCATGGTTTTAGCCTTGATCATTAACATTAATATGTATATATAAACATATGTATATATATATATATACATATATTAAGTTATACCCATATACATGTATTTTTATCTTAAACACAGGGCAATTAAGACCATCACTTTTAATGTATAAGTTTTATATCTCCCATTTTTCTCTTAGTAAAAAATATCTGAATTCCTGCCATGTGTCACATTTTAAAATATGCTGCTACAGATAATTCTTCTTTTCCTGTACTGTGGAAAAGAAAATGGGTATAAGATTTGCTTTATGCTACACAGTTTACGGTATTAGAGAATATAGATGGCATGTCTCTAGAGTCCATGAAGGAATGAATGTATAGAAAGAGAATTGTGACAGAATATGAAGAACTTCTTCAGAATTGTTTTGTAATGAGTTCAAATTAGGCATTTGATGGAAAAGGAAACACCAGCAAAAATATCTCAAGGAAAGAGATTATCTACAAGGCAGGTTTAAAAAATGCTCATTTCCCCATGCAGGAGTGGTTTTAACATGAAGCAAGTAGGGTGAGCTGCACAGAAACATTTCATTGGTCTTTTTAGATAAATGATGCCTTTTCTGACATGACAAGGCTGAGGAATTTTGTTAAAGACCTTTTTCCCAAGGTATGCTGCACTTTCTTTAATGAACAGATGCTTTAAGAAGCTCATTAGACATTATGCCATTGTTTAGATATAAAATTGATTTATTCATGATAAAATAACACAAAACTATATTCTACATTTTTGCATATATTACACAGATGACATTGTCTCATGTTCATCATTATCTTTGTTTCATTGTTTTTGAAATTTTATATGCCAGTACTATATTTATTTCATTTCCCCTATTCATCTGGTGTCATCAACAAGAATCTTCTATATATGATAGGGAAACAGCAAAATAAGGTATCCTAAATAAGATCTAACAGTTGGCACTAACAATTGACAAGCCAGTGTGGCTAGGAGATTATTCACAAGGCCTTAGACAGAGAACCACAGGCAATTAATGGTTGCTGAGAGAAAGAGAATCAGTCTTCTCCAGCGAGAAACTCCTGATGGATTATCTTTATGTTCTGTACTTTTCCACATTCATTGTTTAATTTAATTGTTCTTATAAAATTTGTTCCTTTTTACAATTTCATACATGTATATGATATATCCTGATTTCCTCAATCCTCTACCTTTAAAATAAGTGTCTCACACCCCTTCTATTAATCTCTCTTCCCTACAAACCCCTTTCCCTTGTTTATGATCTTTAATTTTAATTTTGTAGGTGATTGAATTTAGCCAGAACTTTCTATGTGTTCATGGCTTTAGAACTATATGGTGGAGCTTCATAGGACTGTGGGTACTCAACTGAAGACTATGGCTTTCTTCTCTTATAGTCCATCAGGTATCAATAGCTATGCAGGAAGGGCTGGAGCCATAAGATCCCTTCCACATCCAATGTCTGAGTGTTATCAGGCCCAGTCTTGGGCAGGGTTAGTGGAGACAACCACAGCTACTGTGATTTCATAATTCCAATGGCTCTGTCATGATCAGAAAATAGCACTTTGCAAACTTTCTCCCTATCTTCTGACCCTTATTTTTTTCCTGTTCTCTTTTTGTGATGTTCTCTGAGCTTTGGAAGGGTGGTATAAATGTCCTGCTTAGAAATAAACACTCAACTGTCACTTATTTCCAGAACCTTGAACAACGTTGATTCTCTGCATTGATCATCATTCATTGCAAAGGAAGTTTCTCTGATTAAGGCTGAGAGTAGCCTTTTCTACAGGTATAAACATATATTTAGATGCTGTGTCAATTTAGCTAAACAAGGGTAGTAATACACTCCATGGGGCTATGGCCTCCTAACTATGGCTTTTGATTATAGAGTTAATGCTTGGCATACAGTCTCTCCTGTGAAGCAGCATGGAAACCAACTAGAGAATTATTGTGCATCCCCATAACTGTCCTGTTATCATTGCATTATTGGGCACATCTTGCCTGGAAGATTTGTATTGTAAATTCTAGAGTTCACAGATGGGTAAGACTGTTGATGTGACAGATGGACCCATCCCCTCCAGCAGCCTACATAGCACCATCCATCACCAAGGAATGTAGGAGGCTCCTAGCTCAACTCCAGTTGATTTCTCTCTGTCTTGCCGCTGAGGTGTGTGGTGTCATCACCAACATTGTCTTATAACCTAGTGTTGGTGGGTAGCCTAGCAGAATTGAAAACTCCTGTATATTGTGGGTGGGGGACTCTGAGGTCTCATAGACCAACAGTTGATAAGGAAATATCACACTATTGGCACTGGGACTTTTGTTTAATAACTCATGGTTTTAAGAGCAGGATTATCTAGCAATGCTGCATATCTCACTTTAAACTCTACTTTTAAAAGTTGGTTTATAAAATATTAGGCTTTCATATAGTTTTTCCATGTACCCCTACCTTATTGTCATTGTTCCTCCTTCTACCTCTTGTCTGGATCATTCTCCCTCCTTCATCTCTCTTTAAATCTTTCCCAGGACTCTACCTCCCTACTTATCTCTCACCTATGCTCTACTTCCCTCCAATGGCCCCTTTTAATTTCCCAGCTTGTACAGTTGCTGGTGGCCATGTCAGGGTAGCAGTAGGTGAAAACCAATTTCAGCAGATTGGCCCACCAAAATGCAAGGCATGGATGGGTGAATCTCAGATAGACAAGGCCCCAAAAATGTTTATTACTACTGCTGTGCCTTTATATGCTTGCTACAGCCACTTTTTCTCTGGTGTCTGGCATGGTGTGAATGGCTGTGGGGGGATCTCCATTGCCTTTAATGTAGTACAATTATCTCATGGAAATATCCCATTCTATTGGACATTTTTACCTGTGGATTATTTTGAAGATGATTTCCTCTTAAGCTGTACTGTTTAATTGAAGCAATGATTTTATATAATAATAGTGTTAGTTTAAAAAGAATTTGATGATTAAGGGTTTTTAACAAATATAGTAAGGTATTATAATAAAGGTTAGTTTAGTGGGAAAATTGATATAGGTGAAGGCAGGATATGATGTTGCCCCCTCCCCTGATAAAGCAGGGCCTGAAGCAGATAGAAAATAAACGAAGGAAGTGTCAAGCAGCTTCTCTTGAGAAGCTGTGTAGACTGTGGCTTAGGTTAATGATTAAAAAAAAAACAACTGAGCCTCAGAAGCTAATTTAGCTCAAGTTATTTTCATCTTAAAGTTGGGAGTTGTGTTCATGGTTTTCACTATACATCATAACTAAAACCAGGCTTCAAAACTGACTTAAGGTTAGGTTAAGATGTTTTTGCTAATGGTTTTGGAGAAGAAAATCGTGGGGAACAATTTAAAGTTTGTAAAGACACACTTTTAATAGTTGAACAAGGACTCATTGAGGTCAGGGAACAGGAACAATGACAGCCTGGCTATTGCTGGCTGGCATGCCTTTCTTGCTGGGATTGGTTGGTGATCAAGGGTAATGATTAATTCCCTGTACCATTTCTGCCCTCAGCTTCCTGACATATATATATATATATATATATATATATATATATATATATATATATATATATATATATATATATATATATATATAAAACTGTTGATGAGTGGGTTTGCACGCCAAGGATTTAAAGTAGAGCTGACTGATTGTTTTTTATATATAAAAGTTTGTATGTGTGACTTTTAATAATTTCTTGTAAGATTACCTTTTGAGATAAATAATAAAATGATTGACCCTCTCTTTGTAACCACAAAATGCAGTCTGCCGAAAAAGGAACTGGCTGAGAAAAATACCTTGCTTGCTTATACTCTGCTAATCTATAACAACTTGCTTGGTTATGAATGTATGTGGGGGTTTGGGACAACTTGTTTTTACCTGTAATAGGTAAAATGTTTAATCATGTAAGGAGTATGGAAAACATGCTGTTTTTATTGTAATAATAGTAATCATTCACTTAAAAATAGAATGTAACTACATTGTATTTTTTATACTGCCTGAAAAATTTTGCTGGGGTGTACAAGTTGTAAAGGTAAAATAAAGTTGGCTAGAAGGAAGACATCGAGAGACAGAAGAGAAACATGAGGGTGGAAGAACAGAACAGAAAAGGAACAGAGTAGAACAAGCAACAGTAAGAGTAATAAAATGAAGAACTAAGCTTTGGCCCTCAGAAAGTCCTTGTGTGTCTATTTGTCTGTCCAGTAGTTTGCTCTACATATCCTCCTCATTTTCTCTGACCTGCCGAAGGCTTACCATTCATCAGCAACCTAGATGAGATCCTGACATGTTGGAAGTGTGTGTGTGTGTGTGTGTGTGTGTGTGTGTGTGTGTGTGTGTGTGTGTATGTGTGTGTGTTTTGCCTGAGAATTAAGTTTTACTCCCCCAGATAGCAAAATCAAATTGAGTAATTGGTTTCTTGACTCTGTGGATTCCCCTCAATCCCTGAGCTGCTGAAGTCTGGTCCTCATCGCAACTATATACAATCTCTAATTACATACCCAAATCTAATGAATCAAAGCTAGAGCCCACATATGAGAGAGAACATCTTGCTTTTTTTCATTTTGGGCCTGTGTTACCCCACTCAGTATAATTTTTCCAGTTCTATCCATTTACTTGAAATTTTCATTTCCTTTCATATTAGCACACATACACACTATTTATTGTGTACACACATGTAAATATTCAGGTGGGCACATACATACAAATGCATGTGTGTGGATGGCAAGGTTCAATATTAGGTAACCTTTAATAGCTGGAGCCATGCAACTTCTTTGGGGAACAATGCCTGAGAATAGTATAAGCTCCTTGTGACAAGAGCTCTGGAGATCCTGAACCACTTGGCAAGGACCTGTGGAAAGTTTGCAGCAAGATTCTGTGCATGACCCCAGGAGGGGGCATGTGCACTATGTGCTCTCCTTACTTTCACTGTGCTAGCCATCCTGCTTGCTGCTTTTAGTTTAACTTTGTCAGTCATGGATGAGATGAGAATTTTGAGGGAAAAACTCCCCTACACCCCATGACTTCCTGTGAGTGAGCCTGAGGGACTGTTGCTCAAAATATACAGTGGAGCTGATTCAGTCACTAAAGCCTGTGATGTTTCAAGTGTGACTAAGAATCCAGGCTTCTTAAGAAAACAGGATGTTGCCTTTATGGCACAGCCTGCAGGTGGCCTGACTGAGTCATAGTAGGTCATAGAGTTTAATGTTACATATTTACATAACTATTCTGGGAAAAATGATTCTAATTGTAAGAGCTTGGATAGCCCAGTCACTAGACCTGGGCCATCCTATAGAAGTTTGGAGCAGAGAATTATATAAACAATTAGGGACATGGTGGGCATCATTTGATGGCTGTGAGGTTGATGGTGAGAATCCAGCCCCTACTGGATGATATGAATATAAATATTAACCACAAGAGACAAAACTGTCTCTCACCATGCATGATGCTGTAACTGTATGTGCTGCCAACTGGGCACATTGTTTAACCTGCAGACCTGCCTAGTTAGAAAAGTTCTTTGTAGATTGCAAGACCGCTCATGCTTCTGATGCTAGAGAACTGGGCAGTGAGAGGGAAAGAGACTGGAAACAGGTTAGCAATTTTTGTAACAGTTCTTAGAAACTCAAGAAATAGAAACTGATTGTAAAACTGTTCATGCAAACTTAAAATTGTATAAATAAAGTTGACTCAAGCTATTTGGGGCCACTTGCTTAAAAGAAAACTGGTGGTCACAATCTCTTCTTGGTGCCTACTTCACACCTCTGTCTCAGGGCCCCAAACGCAGCTGGAGTGGGTCTCTAGCATTTTACTATTGCTGTTTTTATTGTTTTTTCTGTTGTTAATACATGAAAGATCTATTTTTTATTTTCTTTTTTTAATAATATTTTTATTTTATAATTAATTTAATTTTGCATATCAGCCATGAATTCCCCTGTCCTCCTTCCTCCCAGCCTTCCCCCCCAATCTACCCCCCATTCCCATCTCCTCCAAGGCAAAATCTCCCCTGGGGATTCATCCCAGCCTGGTAGATTCAGTTGAGGCAGGTCCAGTCCCCTCCTCCCTGCACCAAGGCTGAGCAAAGTGTCTCAGCATAGGCCCTAGGTTCCAAAAAACCAGCTCATGAACCAAGGACAGGTCCCAGTCCCACTGCCTGGGGGCCTCCTAAACAGTTCAAGCTCATCAACTGTCTCACTTATCCAGAGGGCCTGATTTAGTTCCATGGGGGCTCCTCAGCTATTGGTTCATACTTCATGTGTTTCCACTAGTTTGGCTATTTGTTCCTGTGCTTTTTCCAATCATAGTCTCCATATCTCTTGCTCATATAATCCCTCCTCTCTCTCACTGGTTGGACTCCTGGAGCTGCACCTGGGGTCTGGCTATGGATCTCTGCATCTGCTTCTACCAATCACTGGATGAGAGTTCTATCATGACAGTTAGGGTGTTTGGCCATCCTGTCACCAGAGTAGGTCAGCTCAGGCACTCTCTTGACCATTGCCAGTAATCTATAGTGGAGGTATCTTTATGGATTTTTGGGGACCTCTCTAGCACTCTTCTTCTTCCTTTTCCCATGGGGTCATAATTTATCATGGTGTCTCTTTCCTTGTTCTCTCACTCTGTTCCTGATCCAGCTGGGACCTCCCATTCCCCTAAGTTCTCTTTCCCCCGACCTTTGCCCTCCATTAAGCCCCCTCACCCCCAGTTTGTTCATGTAGATCTCATCCATTTCTCTGTCACTGGGTGATCCCTGTATCTTTCTTAGGGTCCTCTTTACTAGGTAGCCTCCCTGGAGTTGTGAGTTACAGTCTGGTTATCCTTTGCTTTACATCTAGTATCCACTTTCTTATAAAATTGGGAATCAACCTCCCTTAAGACAAGCTATACCACTCTTGGGCATACACCCAAGGAATGCTCAATCATACCACAAGGACACATGTTCAACTATGTTCATAGCAGCATTATTTGTAATAGCCAGGACCTGGAAACAACCTAGATGCCCTTCAACTGAAGAGTGGATAAATAAAATGTGGTACATGTACACAAGGAAGTACTACTCAGCAGAGAAAAACAATGACATCATGAGGTTTACAGGCAAATGGATGGAACTAGAAAATATCATCCTGAGTGAGGTAACCCAGACTCAGAAAGACAAACATGGTATGTACTCACTCATAAGTGAATATTAGATGTAATGCTGTATTTGTTCTTATAGTTTTATTTTAAATATATATTTCATTTTGTGTGTATGGGTGTTTTCCTGGATATATGTTTGTGCACCTTGTCTGTGCCTGTTGCCCATGGTGTTCAGAAAACTTTGTCAGATATCCTGGGACCAGAGTTACACACACTTGTGAGCCATTATATGGGTACTGGAAATTGAATTTGGGTCCTCTTCAAGAGCAACACTTAATTACCACATCATGTCTCTAATCCCTCCAACTTACTTTTTCAGACATCTCTCCCTGGAGCTGAAACTCACCTATTCAATGGCCAAATACTAACAAGAATCAATCTGAAAGAGGAAGAGTTTAGTTCAGCTTACTGTTCAAGAGGATTCAGCCCATGGTAGAGTAGACATGATGACAGAAGTGTGTGATAGTTTGTCACAGAGCATCTGCAATGAGGAAACTGAGCCAGATATAAAACTTTAAGGCCTGCTCACAGGGACTCAGTTCCTCTAACAAGTCACTACTTTCTAAAGTTTCTACAACATTCCAAAACAACACTGCCAGTTATGGTGACCAAATATTGAAACACACAAGCCCGTGATTGATAATTCACATACAAACCACAACAAGAATCATGTCTTGATTTTTTGTCTTCTGCTTGTGCAATGGATATTTTCTTTCACCCAGGACTATATTATTTCTTTGATTTTTTAATCATCTTTATTCTTTCAAATACTTAATGTTCAAGTGAAACCTGTTGTGTTAAGGTTGTTGTGTCATTCCCCCCAGTGCACTGGGAGAATGACTTAGTAGACAACTCAGCCTGTGTGGTTAGGCTTTATGGTGTGATCTCCAGCATATCCCTGAGAGTAGAATGTTAATTTTAGAAGCAGCAATAATAATGGATAAATCCATAATGAAATTGTGCAGTAATAGTTAAAACAATTATGCATTCATATTATTAATGCCTGTTGAATATGGTATATACTAGGATATTAGTTATTAAGGGAAATAATGAACAGAAACTAGGCAGAATAGGCAATTAATTTGTATAAGAGCAATGGGGTAACATAGAGTCAGAAAAGATTAATATCAACTTGGAATGGGATATCATTAGGGTAAATGGAGTTTAAAGTTTATTAATTAGATGATGAGTCATTTGGCTGCTTTAAGAGAGTCACTCTTATTCCTGCCTTTACTCACACAAAATACTTGGAAACAGAATCAAAGAATACATCAAAAAGATCATCTACTATAATCAAATAAACTTCATCCCATACATACAGGGATGACTGAATATACAAAAATTAATAAATGTAATCAATCATATAAAACAAACTGAAAAAACCCCACATGATCACTTCATCAGATACAGAAAAGACCTTTGGCAAAATCTAACACTCCTTGATGATAGAAGTCCCAGAGAGATTAGGGATACAAGGAATATACTTAAAAACATAAGAGCAGTTAATAACAAACCCATTGCTAGCATTAATGTAAATAGAGAGAAACTCAAAACAATTCCACTAAAATCAGGACTAAGATAAGGTTGTCCCCTCTCTCCATATTCAATATAGTACTTGAAGATTTAGCTTGAGCAATAAGACAATGAAGGAGCTCAAGGGGATACAAACTCTAAAGGAGGAAGTCAAAGTATCTATATTTGAAGATGATATGATAGTATACATAAAAGATCCTAAAAATTCCACTTGGAACTCCTACAGCTGATAAATACTTTCACAAAACTAGCAGGACGCAAAAGTTAACTCACAAAACCCAGTATCTGTCTTATATACAAATGACAGACAGACTGAGAAAGAAATCAGGCAAACGACACCTTTAACAATAGCCTCAAATAATATGAAATCTTGTGGGCTAACTCTAACCAAGCAAGTGAAAGATGTGAATGATAAAAACATTACGTTATTGAAGACAGAACTTGAAGAAAATATCAGAAGACTGAAAGGTCACCCATGCTCATGAATTGGTAAGATTAACAGTAAAAACAACAAAAAAAGCTCATTCATTGGCATAAAAACAGTCATGTTGATCATTAGAATAGAGTTAAAGACCCAGACATAAATACACATACATATGGACACCTGAGTTTTGATTAAAAAAAACAAAAAACAGAAATACTCACTGGAAAAAAGATAGCATCTTCAACAAATGGTACTGGTCAAACCAGATGCCTACATACAGAAGAATACAAATAAATCAATAATTCACAAAATTGAGCTCCAAATGGATCAAAGAACTTAAAAATAGATACACTGAACTTGATAGAATAGTGTTGAATAGCTTTGAACTCATTGACACAGGAGAAGACTTTCTGAATAGAATGCTGATAGCACAGGCACTAAGGTCAACAATTAATAAATGGGACCTCATGACACTGGAAAGCTTCTGTAAGGTAAAGGAAACAGTCATTAGGACAAAGTGGAAACCTACAGAGAGGGAAAAGCCTTTTACAAACTCCATATCACATAGAGGATGTATTAGTCAGGGTTCTCTAGAATCACAGAACTTATGGAATGAATCTCTCTCTCTCTCTCTCTCTCTCTCTCTCTCTCTCTCTCTCTCTCTCTCTCTCTCTCACACACACACACACACACACACACACACATATATATATATATGTATATATGAATTTATTGGAATGACTTACAGGCTGCAGTTCAACAATGACTAGTTATGAATGGAAAGTCCAAGAATCTAGTAGCTGTTTAGTCCCATGTGGCTGGGTGTCTCAGTTTGCTGATGGGATCTCAAAGAAGAAATAAATGTTCTGACAGAGGTGAGAGCAAGCAGGTGAATAACACACCCTTTCTTCTTCTATTGTCCTTATATAGGCTTCCAACAGAAGGTGTGGCCCAGATTTAAAAAAGTGTGCCTTCTTGCCTCAAGGGCTGGATCAAAGGCATGTTGTCTTCCTGACTCAAGTCTGTGTGCCCTCTGTTTCTGGATTAAAGTTCATTCCAGATATAGTCCAGTTGATGATAGGAATAGCCATCATAGAGGACTAATATCCAAAATATATAAAGAACTCAAGAAACTAGATATCAAAAAAAAAAAAACCCAAATAATTCAATTAAAAATGGAGTACAGATCTAAAAAGAATTCTCGGTAGAGGGAACACAAATGACTGAGGAGCATTTAAAGAAATATTCAGCATCCTTAGCCATTAGGGAAATGTAAATCAAAACTACTTTGAGATTCTATCCTACACCTGTCAGAATGGCTAAGATCAATATCACAAGTGACTGCTTGCTGGTAAGGATGTGGAATAAGGGGAACACTCTTCTGTTGCTAGTGGGAGTTCAAACTTGTAAAGTCACTACCGAAATCAACAAGGTGTTTCCTCACAAAGTCAGGAGTCTATCTACATCATGATCCACTCTTTAGCATACACCCAAGGGACTCTTCATTCTACCACAGGGACACTTGCTCAACAGTGTTCTTTGTAGCTTTATTCACAGTAGCCAAAAACTGCCAATAACCTAGATGTCCCTCAACAGAAGAATGGATAAAGAAAATGTGGTACATTTACACAATGGATTATTACTCAGCTGTTAAAAAAATGACACCATGAAATTTGCAGGCCAATGGTTAGTTCTAGAAAAAAATCATTCTGAGTTGATTTTTACCAGTAAGATAAATATGGTATGCATTTGCTTTAATCTGGATATTAGGCATTGAATAAATTATAACTAAACTGCAATCTATTGAACCAGAAAGGTTAGGTATAGAGGAAGGGAAGGGTGGCATATAGATCTCTTTGGGAGGGGGAAATAGAATGGATTTTATGAGACAGAGAGGCTTCCTGCTTCAGTAGATAGGAACAAATACAGAGACCAACAGCCAGTCATTACACAGAGAGTGAGACCTTTGAACACACAGTTCTAAAAGGGATATCTCCATCAAATTTCTCCCCTTAGAGCTCCACAGAAGCAGAGCCAGAAAGATTGTAAGAGCCAGAGAGGATGCTGGATGACAGAAGAAGGCCCTCTAAATCTATTGAGCAAAGCTCAAAAGAACTCACAGAGACTGAAGCAGCAAGAACAGGGCCAACACAGGTCTGCACAAGGTCCTCTGTGTACATGTTCCAGCTGTCAGTTCAGTATTTTTATGGGACTCCTGAAAATATGAAAGAATGGGTCTTTGATTTTCATGACTATTCTGAAGGCTCCTTTTCATTTGTTGGTTTGCCTTATCCAACTTCAATGTGAGTTTTTTCTTTTCTTTTTTTGTATCTTATTATATCTTCTTTTGTTATGTTTGGTTGTTATCTCTTAGAAGCCTGATCTTTTCTAATAAGAGACAGAAAGGGAGTAGATTCAGAGGGGAGGAGATGTGGGAAGAAACTGGGGGGAGTTGAGGGAAGGGAAACTACAGTAGGGATATATTTAAGAAGAAAAAAGAAACTTATTCTATACATTCAAAAATCACCAGAAAATTAATATTAATAAGTAAAACAGGACTGGGAATGTAGTTTGGTGGATAAGAACACTTTGCATATATGTGAAGTCCAGATGTTTGATCCCAAGTACTCAAGAAAAAAGTGCATTGACAAGTCACATACACAAATAATGTGTGTCATAATATAATTTGTAGAAAATATAAAATATCATCTCTTGGTGTGAATTAAGGTTGAGTAAAAACTTCATCATCTCAACTACAAAAATAGCCCATGATCAATTGATTGGTCTACAGGTAGAAACAGGATAGAACCAGGAACCATGTAAATTATCTATACACAAAGGGTTAACATTTTGATTTTTAATTTTACTGTTTTAAATTGACATTTTAAATTTATCCAGGGGAAAACAGCTTAGTAATTTTTTGTAAAATTTGATTTTGTGTATCCTCTATTAGCAGCAGTTCTGAATTTCACAGTATTCACCATAATGGTGCACCATGCTTTGGCACCTAGTTTTCTTAGTCCAAGTAGTACCAGTAGAATGTCTTAAAATAGCTACAAAAATACTTTGGTGAAATTGCTATATGTGATCTTTGAGAGGAGATTAACGTGAAGGGGGTAGGGTCCAAGGATATTGTTTCTGCTCCACTCCATAGTATAGCACCACAAGATGATATCTACTTCATATGGCAATAGTGCCCAAACTGAGAAGGTTAATTTATCTGAATAAAAATGTGGAATAAAGGACAGTTAACACTTACCAGCCCCTTTTCATATATGCAGTAGAGTTCAAATACATTTTGTAAATCATTTCATTGAATCATGAAATGAGATAGCTCTTTTACTTAACACTATTACTGTATAATTGTTTTGCAGTACTAAAATTGAACCACAGATTTATGTATTCTAGGGAAGAAGTGTATACTGATACTAAATCAAATCATTTTTATCAGTCTATTTTGCAATTATATATAAACAAGTGTCAGAGAAATCTGCAGTTTTGTAGTTACAAACTGGGAAATTTAGATTTAAATTTATATTGATTTGAAATCCTCCTTGTACAATAGTTTTGTACAATGTTGCTCACTGGTCTAATTTTTGTTACTATGATCATAAGAAAGTTCCAAATGGCAAGTGGGCATGTCCCTAGACATTCCTCTTTCAGAGTTGTGCAAAGTATAATGAGGAGAATGAGAAAGGGGACCAGTCAGAACTCTGCCCTTAGGAACAGGTACTCCTGCTGGGAAATTATATTATCTCTAAGCATCCAACACTAGTTATGACACTGGATACAAACATAAGCTCAGCTACATCTACCCTCAAGAGCTCATCCAATGTGGGAAGAAGTCCTATAAAAAAGAGAATAATTTCCTGGATTTCTAATAATTTTCTAAGATCTCTTGGTCTTAAGATGAATATTCTCATTTTTTTAGAGATACATAGAAGAAAATGATTTTCTTTTCTATATGTGAAAATAAATTTCTGGTGAAGTTCTCAAAATTATGTTACTTCCCCCTATACTACTCCTAGAATAGCACAGGCAAATCTCATTGATGACTATAACCTGCTTCATTATTGTTAACTGCAACCTTCTCAAGACAGTGAAGAGAAAGAAATCACGAGTTCTGATAGCAGGGAAGGCTCCAGGTAACAAAGGTGAGCAGTAAATGATCTTTGCCTTGACAAATCCCTATGGGTTATTTCACTTTACTCTTTACTGCCCTAGTTCCTGGTAGAGTCCAGGAAAACCAGGGGAAATAATGTTCAGAGACATTGAAGTTCTATATGCATTTCCTGTAGATATATGGAAATAAAGTGGGTATGAGAGAAAAGGAAACAGGGCTTTCTGAGGAACAAAAAAGATAAATTGTATGTCAGTGCTGTGTGTTCACTAAACCCCCAAATTAGTAAGCAGTAACTCCAGTTCTGCCTCTGGAATCAAAAATGGGTTACTTGTTAATGTCATTTTCTACTCCCATTATTACAGATGCAACCAATGAAGCAAATGGCTAGAGAAAGTAACTCTTCAGTGACTGAGTTCATTCTTATGGGATTAACAGTTCAACCAGAGCTCCAGCTGCCACTGTTTGCCCTCTTCTTGTTAAACTACACAGCCACTGTTCTGGGAAATCTGAGCTTAGTGAATCTCATTTGCCTAAACTCACACCTTCACACTCCCATGTACTTTTTCATCTTCAATCTGTCCTGCATTGATTTCTGTTATTCATTTGTTTGTACTCCCAAAATGCTGATGAGTTTTGTTTTGGAGAAGAACACCATCTCCTTTAGAGGATGCATGACTCAGCTGTTTTTCTTCTGCTTTTTTGTCAATTCGGAGTGTTATGTGCTGACAGCCATGGCCTATGATCGCTATGTGGCCATCTGTCAGCCCCTCCAGTACACAACTGTTATGTCCCCTAAGATCTGTGGTCTGCTGATGTTTGGTTCTTACTTGATGGGTTTTGCTGGGGCCATGGTTCACACAGGGTTTATGATCAGGCTCAGCTTTTGCGATTCTAACATCATCAACCACTACATGTGTGACATCTTCCCTCTTCTCCAGCTCTCCTGCAGTAGCACCTATGTCAATGAGCTTGTGAGTTCTGCTGTTGTTGGAACAATTATCATTTTATCTAGCCTCATTATCTTAGTCTCATATGCTATGATACTTTTCAATATCATTCATATGTCATCAGGTAAGGGTTGGTCCAAAGCCTTGAGCACTTGTGGGTCTCACATCGTAACTGTTAGTCTCTTCTATGGATCTGGGCTGCTTGCTTATGTCAAGCCTTCATCCGCTGAGACTGTGGGCCAGGGAAAATTTTTCTCAGTGTTTTACACTCTTGTGGTCCCCATGCTGAATCCTCTCATTTACAGTCTCCGGAACAAAGATGTCAAACTTGCTGTGAAGAAAACCATGAAGAGAATCACAGCTGAATGAACAGTGATGGTTCCTTATCCCTGCCCCACTGCTTTGATATGTCCCTCTCTTTTCTTTGTCTTTCTCATTGCATTTCTCCTGTTCTGTTTTCTTCTCATCTACCTAGAGTCTGGAGATTTCTACTATAATCCCTCATCCTGCCACTATGAGATGTTACTCTGGTGTCTTATTTTTTTTCCATTTGAGTTGTTTTCATCTTTACTATGGCTCCAAGATGTTGTTCATTGCCTGTATCAGATCAAGACTCTGTTCTCCTGTCTTTCTGTTCCTAAAGATAATAATACCTATGGCTTTTTGGTGTGTGCCTTCTCTTCAAGGAAATTCATGAAGTGTATTCTTTATGTTCTACTTCTTTCTTTCTTCCATTTCTGAGACAATTTTGGTTTTCTTTGCATGTTTTCTTCCTGAGACAACATGGAGTTTCATTAACTAAATTTAGATGAGATAAGGAAGGAAAAAGATGTAGATATAACATAGTTGTCAAATTTCAAGATTATCTGAGGTCCTTCAGAGAGGTTTTCTTATGTCAGACTTCTAATCTCATATCTATAATGAAATTCTTTACTATTTTAGCATTTGATTTTTGCAAGTCTCTGAGGATATAATCAGCCTCATCCCTCTAATCAACCACCACAATACATAGACAATCTAATATTTAGTTTTGAATAGAACTGAAATTGTTACTGTCTTTCTATGGTACAAGGATTGATCTATGATTTTTTTTTAAAGTGACATATTCACATTCCTGGATACAGAACACAGGACTATTTATTCCTTCTGTTGTATATATATGATGGATGCAGTTTTGTAAAATCAATCTGCTTCCTATAAAAACAAAACCACAGCTGGATTTAAGGTTTAGGGATAAAGTGCATACCTGCTTTTGTTTGAGTTTGACTCTCAGGGACAAAAATAATGTATAAATCTATACTGTTATTTTTATATGTATCTATTATCTGGATAAGGAAATAGTTTATATGCCTTTTTAAGGCCACACAGTATATGAATCAGATACTAGATTCACACCCATCGTGGATTTGATGAAGAAATGCAAGGGTAGGTAATTGTGGGAAAAAAAAAAGAATTTCTAGAGAGTTATTTCATAGTGATTTCAGATGTTGGGGTTCTCTCAGGAAATAGACTCAGCCATGATGCCATAATGCAAAGATTTGAGATCCAACTAGAAAATACACAAATTCCTACAGAAACCTCACATTAAAGCAGTGCAGGCATGGGAGACAGAGTAATAAATGTTTTCATCTCTTTATGATTGGTGATCATTTTTCTAGGATGTTGAGACTGAGGAGCTTTAGTAAGCTTTTCTGATGAGTCATGTTCCCTTAGTTAAATATATATTTCAGGAGCCTGTTATATGTCACATATTCATTTGTAGAGAGAAATGACTTAGGTAGAGCACAGAAAGAATAGTTAATTGTATTGTACAGCATTTGCATGTGTGTGTGTGTGTGTGTGTGTGTGTGTGTGTGTGTGTGTGTGTGTGTGTGTCCACAGGACCCAAAACAGTTCAGAACAGAGAGTCCTCCATCTACATCTTTTGACTTTTTCTGGGGACAAAAGGATAAGCTTCCAACTAGTCTACTTAGGATACCAACAACAGACCAAAGAAATGATTGAACACAAGTCAATCCTGGTGAAACTATGAGTAGGTTGGGGTTGCTCACAGGGTCTGACAGGAATATGGGAGACTCAGGTGTAGCTGCATCACTGATAAGCCCTAGCCAGTATGGTTAATGACTCACTCAAGTCTCAACATTGATAAACACTCAGTTCTACACAGAGGCTTTTGTTTTCTCAGGAACTGTTTACTGGTAACATATTCTTGAGGCAGTGCTTTATGAATATTGTGTGTGTACTGAATATCAGGAGCCTTCCCCTTTCCACCAGGAGTGTTTCTGTTCTGAGGCAGTAGTATAAAAAACAGTGTTTATGTCTTCCTTGGATCTTTAAAGTGTGATTCTTTTATTTATGTAGATCATGATACTTGAAAAGTTCTAAAATATTTGTTTGGATATATAGGCTGAGAAATTCTTATTCCAGTTAAATCTTTCAATCAATCTGAATAAAATTATTGGTACTAGAATTAAGCATTATTATTCATGTTTGTATAATTAGCAAGTTTGCTTAAAGTTGACTTTTCACATATATTTTATATTTTTGTTTTTTGCCGTATTCTTTGCTGCACATGAATAATCAGACTTGTGAAAAATGGTTTGAAATCTACTCATATATATGTATTATAGTAGACATGCAATGTTTCTTAAGGATACAGGGTCAGGTGTGTAAAATTCAAACCTAAAGTAAGTCTACTTAGATAAAGATTAAGTGTTGAGTCATAAGTTCAAGATGCAAAGCATCACTGAGTATTCTTCTGTAGACAGCAGCTTAGACTGGGGGAGAACAAGTCAGAACATAGCCTGGCTCAGTTTTATAAATCAAATAGACATTTTTATTTATTTATTTATTCCATCTTCACATGTGTGTGGTGTTCATATGAATGTGTGTACACACAGTGTGCATGTGCATGTGGTTGTTATCAGGAGTTTCTCTCCATCACTATTCACTTAGTCATTGATTTAGTAGTTTTCAATTGATTGCAAAGCTCACCAATATAGCTGGTCTAGATAGTCAGCCTGCTCCAAGGGTTCCTCGTCTCTCATCTGAGTGTGGCAATTACAGGCAGATCGAGGTAGCCACCTGTGGATATTATTATGTGGATTCTCAGATTTGATCTCTAATCCTCCATCTTACATGGTAAGTGCTTTATCCATTGAGCCATCACCTCAGAATAATGGGCTTATTTAAAAGTTTAATTGCTTTTGTTGATGTAGGAAAATGAAATGATTTAATATTTAAATTAAATTCATATTTAATAATATTTATTACTAAAATTATTAGGTATAGACATAGTTTTAAAAAATTAACATAGTAAGTCAAACCTGGTATTAACTTATTAAAATCATATTAAGTCATTTTTGGGGTAAAAGCTTAATAACTTTGAATAACAAAGAATAGGCACTGTCAACATAAATGGCCATATCTCTGGATTGAACTGGCAAAGAAACCATGAAGTGAGAAATCTCAGAAGTTTAGTGTATTGGTACTCATGGAACGGTGTCTGTTTTACCATCTAGTTCAATACGTCACTCAAATGAAGTTAAATGCTACTGAATTCTTCACTTGATGTGCTCTCAACATCAACTTACCTGTGGATAAATCTGGGATACTTCTTTCTGCAGTTCTCACCCCTTCTCTTTCATGAATAGATAGTACAGAATTTCAAAACTATCACATGCATCTCCAATGAAGAAATTAATCCTAGACCAGTTGGATATGATGGCATAGTTGGAATTTAAGCTCATTACCCTGGCAGATGGTAGCCTAGAAAGGTCTCTGGTGAGGTCAAAACTTAGCTGGTCTGTCTTACAAGCAAATCATGGCTTTGTCAGGAATAAGAATGAAATAACATGACACTTCTTGCTTCAGTATAACAGCTGAAGCAGGGTCCTTCTATAGCTGGACAGCAGTCAAAGATAGAGGGGGATAAAACACAGTGAGGTTGCTGGTAGAATCTGTTCTTCTAAGTGGCAGAGCAGGTGCTCACCATTAGGCACTGCCCCTGTGGTGGAGGAAGGCAGGCTAAGAAACCTCTACTACTACCTTGAATGAATTCATGGTAGATGTGCTTCAGTATAGTTTAGCCACATGACGTTTTTTGTTTACATGGCTCAACATCTACTGATCCTAAAGGGTTCATCCAAAAGAGGTAAATGAAAGGATTCCACGCAAGTACAACTTGATGAAGCAATAGATTCATTTGGGTTACTTAAAGAGCATGGGAAAACTAAAGGCAGCCTTGTCACTGTAAACCTACCCAACATGAATGGTGATTCGCCAAAGCTGCTTCTCTAGTGTTCCCGTCCAACTTTCAGGCAAGACTTACCAAAGAGTCCCCCTTCTTTGAGAAACTGTTTGTGACTTATATCATCTTAGGAGGGGACTTGTAAGTTTTGTGATCTCCGCTGAGTCTTAGGACATTCTTCTCTTGAGGAAGGAATGTCTCAATTCAGAAGAAATAAGCACAGAAAAAATGAAATATCCTTCTTAGCACACAGATGGAACATGCTTGCTCTAATTGTAACCTTGATCTCAGGGTGATGGACTCTTCTTTCCTGTCATTGAGAGCAACATTTCTGCAGACATGCTGCATGATACTAGTGGTCCCACCAGGTCACAACAGAGCCAATGGTCTGTGAAACTTAGCTGTTGCCATGACTGGGCCCATTTTTGTATAACATCTGCATCTTCTAAGCTGGAGCAGGGGCAGTGTTTTTTTTTTAATTAATATATATAATTACATTATTGCGCTCTTTCCCCCCTTTTCCATCTTCCCCCTAATTTTCAATTCTTTCTTAAATTCATGGCCTCTTTTGATTTTACATACAAGCTCTCTCTCTCTCTCTCTCTCTCTCTCTCTCTCTCTCTCTCTCTCTCTCTCTCTCACATGGTTGCTTGTGTGTATGATTTCAGGGCAGATTACTTGGTATTCAATAACCAGTTAGTGAGTTTATCCCTGACGATGACTAATTCTTTCACTGTCAGCATTTCTTGGTGTAAGTGTGGGGCCTAGTGAGATTTCACCCCTTCCACATTAGTATGTCTATTTATATGGTGTTTTCTTTGTTCAGGTCCCATTTAGGCATAAATATTGTTGGAGTTATCATGGGTGTGTCATTTCTAAGGATACAGTCTCTCAACAGCTTTCCTGGTTCTCTGGCTCATAATCTTACTGGGCCTTCTTTCCTGATGTTCCCTGAGTTTTAGGTGCAGGAGTTGTAGTGTAGATTTATAAATTGGGACAGGGAACCAAAGATCAATTGTTTTCTGCATTTTGACCACTTGCAGTTTTCTGTAATAATCTTCATTTGTTGCAAAGGGAAGCTTCATTGATGGATGGTAAAAGCTATGCCTATTTGTGGGTACAAGGATAAATATTTAGAATGCAGTTAAGATTTATGCTGGTTTAGTAAAGTGGTCATAGTAAGTTCTCCTTTAATAGCCATGACCTCACTAGCTTTGGGTATTGGCTAGGTTTTCAGAATCAGGCATGATTTTCTTCCTACTGAGTTGACATTAAGTTCATTTAGATACTCCTAGATATGAGGTGCCATTTTTCACCTTTAGGAGTATCTTGCTGTGTTGACCATTGCTGTGGTTATAAGTGACATTGTTGTCTAGGATTATTGCTTATTTCTCTTCTTTGGCAATTCAAATAGCACCTTGTAGTACTATGAAAGCTAGTCCTTAGGGGTAGGCTTACTGGTCAAATCCTAACCTCTTCTTCTAAGTGTTGTGTCTGTAGTGTACGATGTCTTCAGCAATAGTGATTTAATCTCAACTTCTTGGAGGCAACCAAGGACAATAGCAATATCCTATATAGCTCTTGGAGTCTATTGGACTCCCTTTACCAACAAATCAAAATGGGTTTTCTCATGCTGAATACTGGCATTTTGTTAGTCTCTGACTCTTAGGGAGAGCATTGTCAGCACAAATGGGATATTATATATGTATATGTGTACACACATGCTTATATAAGAGATATTATTTTTTGGAGGTTCCTTATGTTGAAAACGATATATATTCCCATGTTCACTGTTATTTTGATTCTCAAGCCCCTATTCCTGTCTGATTTGATTATAACTAATAATTATTTTTTAACAAACAATAAATGTGGAACATCTTTTAGCTCACTTGTGTTTGATAGATTATAAAAGCTAGAAAATCAGTGTATTCCCCTTTCCACTATGTTTTCCTTTATTGAAAATAGATTATTTTCTCATACAATATATCCTGTTTACAATTTTCTCTCCTGCTACTCCTCCCAGGTTCTCCCCACCTCCCTTCCGATCTGGATCTACTCCCTTTCTGTCCCCCATTAGAAAAGAACAGACTTCTAAAAGATAACAACAAAACAAAATGCAATAAGAAAAAACAAAAAACTTTACATGAAGTTAGACAAGGCAAATCAATACAATGAAAAGTCCTCAGGAAAGTCACAAGACTCAAAGACTCCCCCCTCCCTTGTTCACACATTCAGGAATCCAATGAAAATGATAAATTGAAAGCCATGATATGCACGTAGACCCTGTGCTTGATACTTCAGTCTCTATGAGTTTATATAAGCTTTGCTCAGTTAATTTAGAGGGCCTTGTTCTCCTGGGGTCCTCCATCTCCTTTGGCTTTTACACTCTTTCTGCCTCCTCATCCACTGGGCTCCCTAAGCTTGAGGGAAAGGATTTGATGGAGACATCCCATTTAGGACTGAGTGTTCCAAGGTCTCTTACTTTCTTTGTGTAATGTCTAGCTGTGGGTCTATTTGTTCCTATCTGTTACAAGAGGAATAATGGCTGAATAAGGCACTGATCTATGAGTATAAAAGAATACCATTAGAAGTCATTTGTCTCTTTTTGCTGCTTTTTTTCCCCAATAGTATTTGATTTTCCCCTAGGTCTCTGGTTCTTGATCAACAAGCAGTGTTGGGTATGGGTTCCATCTTAGGGAATGGGCCTTAAGTAAAAATCAGACAATGGTTGGTTACTTCCACAAGCTTTGGGCCAATGTTGCTTCAGCATATTTTGCAGGCAGGACTGCACTGTAGATCAAAGGTTTTATGGCAGTGTTGGTGTATGTTTCTCTTTTGGTAGACTTCAAACTACCTCTAGAACCCAAAACAGTAGAACATAGGGGTGAATGTTCTATATAGGCAATAGCTTGGCCACTCCATATACAATGAGTTGTTTGGGTTTTGTCTTCAGTAATGTGGCATTGTTGATAGTTGTGGAGAGAAACCTATTGTTTTGACAAGAGCCTGGGTTGTTTGTGGATATCCATAGGACCACATTGGCCAATAACTCAATTTGATATAACCCAGTCCCAGTACTTTTTCCCAGGAGAAAACTTTCCGAAAAGAACACCATTGGAGCGGGCACTAAGATCAGTAATTAATTAATGGAATCTCACGAAACTAAAAAGATCTGTAAGGCAAAGAACAACATCTCTTAGACCGAGCAGCAGCTCACAGGACGGGAAAATATTTTTATCAACCCTACACTTGACAGAGGGCTTATATCCAAAATATATAAAGAACTCAAGAAACTAGATATCAAAATGCCAAATACTCCAATTTAAAAATGAGGTACAGACAACATCTCTCAGACAAAGCAGAAGCTCACAGGATGGGAAAATATTTTTATCAACCTTGTAGTTGACAGAGGGCTGAAGAAACTCGAAATCAAAGTGCCAAATATTCTAATTTAAAAATGGGGTACAGATCTAAATAGAGAATTCTCAATACAGTAAACTCAAATGGCTGAGAAACAAAGAAATGTCCAACATCCTTAGCCATTAGGAAATTGCAAATCAAAACCACTTTGAGATTTTATCTTATACCTATTAGAATGGCAAGAGCAATACCAGTGACAGCTCATGTGGGCAAGAATATGGAATACATGGAACACTCATCCATTGCTGGTGGGAGTGCAAGCTTGTACAGTCACTACAGAATTCAGTACGGTGGTTTCTCACAAAGTTAGGAATCGATCTACCTCAAGATCCGGCTATACCACACTTGGGCATATACCCAAAGTATCCTGTCACAATGATACTTGCTCTAATACGTTCATTGCTTCTCTATTCATTGTAACCAGAAATTGGAAACAACCCAGACATCTTCAACAGAAGAATGGCTAAATAAAATGTGGTACATTTACACAATGGGATATTACTCAGCTGTTTAAAAAGTGACATCATGATATTTTCAGGTGAATGGATGGAACTTTAAAAAATTCACCCTGGGTGAGAAAACGTAAACCCAGAAAGACAAATATGGTATACATTCACTTGTATGTGAATATTAGTCTTCAAATAAATAACCAAGCTACAATATGTAGACTCAGAGAAGGTAGGTATACAATAAAAAACTGGGGGGGATACCACATAGATCTCCATGGGAGGGAAAATAGAATGTATTTTATAGGTAGACTGGGGACAGGAGGGTTGGAACAGAAGGAACAGTGGGTAGGAGAAGCTAATGCAGGGAGAGACAGCTAGAGTTGAGGAGCATTTGAGAGGTTGTATAGAAACCTACTGTAGTGGAAACTTCCTAAAATATATGAAGAGAATCCTAATGACATCTCCAAATGATGTGAGAGATGGAGTTCCAACTTGCCATCTCTTGTCACCAAATGAAGTTTCCAGTATCAGGACTGGGTTACAGTCTGCCTATTCTTTTAACGTGAGGAATTTGAGACACTTGACTTGAAAATGCTAATGACAATAGACTCAACCATGATACTGCAGTCCATGTATGGCACTATTACCCCCATACAAGGCCTTGTGACAAAACAAGGACCAAGTACTCTTATGTTTGTCACACAAGAGTGGAAAACTTGGATTATCATAAACAGACTTTTTTTCAGCAATTAAAGCAGTAAGTTGTTGACAAATGCCACAGCTTAGAGATAGCTGAAAGGCATTATGTATAATGAAAAAAAAACAAAACAAAGCAACCATACAAAAATGAAAAACAAAAAACCACAAAACTGTGAGAGCGTTTCCAGAGGTCACATATTGTAGAAGTCCCTTGATTATCCTTAAGTTAATCATATTGTAGAGATGATGATAAGATCATTAGTTGTCAGAGAATAAGATGATGATGTGAGCACTGAGGTTATATACTTTATATGTGGTTATTGTTTTATATTGGTAGAATAATTTTGTATCCTAATTGTAGTGAGCTTTGTTGGAATACATATGTAGGATTAAATTTCACAAATGTATGTATGCATAGACCCTTGAGTGCAGGCATGCGCGTGCACACACACACACACACACACACACACACACACACACACACACACACACAGTTCCTGAAAGCTAAACAGCATTTGTGGCCTAGTTAACATAATTGTACCAATGTCAGTTTCTTGCTTTTGTTATTTTACACTGGTAATGTCACCATGGGAAGAAGCTAGGTGAAAAGAATTTGTGCATCACTTTAAAAACATTTATGAGTTATTATTTAATAATTTTAAGGGCCTTTATTGACTTTCTTATCTTATATCAGCCTAAGGAGTCAAGGCACTACTGCCCAGCCACCATGGATGCCTTCCCAAGTGGTTCTTTTCTTTCTTCCTATTGAATCCTCCTAATATGGTTTGCATGACATCCCACACACCTGTGGCACAGGTTACCCAGTTATCAAAAATATTCTTTCTCCCTTCTGAGAACATTTTTTAGTTTAATGCAAAGACTATCTTATTCACTTGTGTGTAAGCCCCTGTGTGAATTTGTGTGTGTGTGTGTGTGTGTGTGTGTGTGTGTGTGTGTGTGTGTGTGTGTTTTGGAGAGTCACATTTTTTTCCCACCTACTTAAATATGCCTCTTGTAGTGAAGGTCAACACTCATCAGATGTTTATGTCAAGCAACGTGAGACATACTAGGTCAAATGGGTATCAATAGATGTTGATTCCTTACTGTATTCTGTTAGATGAAAACTGATATTTCCAATAACTAGAGTTGGCTCACCTATTACAAATAATAATGAGAATAAGAGCTGTGTCTTAACTCTTACCCACTTACTTAACTTTCTTTTTACTCCCACACTGACTTGCATATAGTAAGTGACTTATGAGTGCTTATTGAATGGAAGAAGCATTTATAACAAAAATTTAATAATGTGCCTTAAAATACAGTTTTGCAGAAACCTTTAATTTCTGTTTATGTGTGTATTAATATTAACCCCTCTGGAATGTATTGGCATATATCATTGAACATTTAATTCTGGTAATGTATTCAGGTAATTTTAAGTTAAAAGTTTTTACATTAAAATCTATTAAACATATCAATTTTTACCTAGAAATGAAACAAAATATGTATTTTTTCATAAGTATATCTCCATGTATGAGTGGAAATTGTGAAGTCATGTTTTCTTAAAACGGTTACTCACAAATATTAATTTATCTTAAATATTTAATTTTTTCTATTATGTGTAAAGATTTTTCTGAAAAATAGAAGACAATGAAACTGTTATGAAGTAAAGGGCCATTCCAATTTTATATATTTTTAAAGTAGAAATGCCTAGGAACAAATTACCAGTTTTCATGTCTGAGTTATGTATAATTCAACACTGAGGTGCCCATCAATTGATGCATGTATAAAGACCTTGAAACATTGTATACAATATGGGTATATTACTTAAGTCATAAACAGTATTGCAATTATTACATTTGTTTGAAAATGGATGGAACTGGAGATCATTGTGCTAAACACAATAAGCTAATCATACAATACAGGTGTTGCATGTTTTCTTTTGTATGTGAGAGCTATAGAGAAATACAAAAGGATATTGACATGAAGAAAAAGAAAAAGGAGTGGAAAGATGGGAAATAAAAAGATTAGTATGAGGAGAATATGTTTAAAGTTTATTAAATGCAACCCTTACTTTGTATAATTCATATATAATAAAATTACTAAAAATGAGCATAACAAATAAAATTTACTTTAACTATATACAGATTTCTACTACAACTAATTTACCCCATAGATTGATGATTAGTGAAATTTTTAATGATGTAAATTGTATTTACATCTTTTTAAATCTATGCCCAGTGGACTAGATAACCCCTGGTGAAAAGTTTATGCCTACTATGACAAACTGGGATTTAAACACAGATGTGTTTTTTCCATTCCTATTTCATTACCGTGGAGTATTCCTTAGGGGATAACAGTTCCTGGATTTCTAATCAGGTCACAAGAATTATAAGCAGGCCATGTTCTCTATTGATATAGTGGCTCTGGAGTGACATAGTGGCTTTCCTTTACTATGTTTGGGAAAATGACCAGTTAAAAGTGTTTTTCACATCTGAGTGACTCCTGTAACATCCAGATTGTGAGACCTGTGCTATGACACTTCTGTTATGCAGGATTTTGTGATGACATCTGGCCACTTCTGTCACATTTGATGCCAGTTCTACCTCCTGGATAGTGGTGGCATGACATATATAAAGGACTGTTCAGAAATGAGAAAGGGTAAGTTCATTCATTCTTTGTTCATGTCTCCAATTCTTCTTGTGGGTAAAAAGGAGAAAAATTATTCCACTGAATAACAACAACAACAACAAATCAGTATTACAAGGCTCAGGCTCTACTGTCAGCCTGCCTGTTCTTCCTTGTTGTGTTGGCTTCCTCTTCAGTCTGATAGTAAGACAGCCATAATAGGTCTGGGTAACAGGAAATCCAAAGCTATCTTTGTGTGTGTGTGTGTGTGGGGGTATTTATTCTATTTTATACAAAACACTAATGTACCATGTACATACATAGTTTATATATCATAAGAATACAGTTTGGGCATTAAAAATCTTTATCACTAATGAAACCCACATCCATATAAATTACTATTTTTTCTTTGTTGAGTTTATAGAGGTTTGAAATCAAAACTTTTTTCCATCCTCTGTGAAACTAGGATAGAGTAGAAGAAAATGTGAAGGAACATGGAAGAAGATAATTAGTGGTAAATATTAATCTACTGTGGATATTCTTCATACCTACTATCAATTTCTAGCTTCATAGAGCCTTGAAGTAAGCTCTATGGAAACCTTACCAACTATGAGGAGTGTCCTTTTATAAGGAGTATCTGTGTGGTTGATGCCCTACAGGAATTCTCTTGGTCATCACAGAAGAACTAGAGTGTCTAATGGAACTAAGGAATGAGAATTGTAGGACCAGATGAAAGAGTGTACATTTTGTACAACATATCCCACCACCTAAGTTTATCAATGGCTAGGCATGCAGGTCAGTCATTACATCCCCATATGCTGAGGCAGGGATAGAAGAATATTATTGTGGTATTCAGGTTATGAAGATAAAAGAGGCAAGAGTGACTCAAATTTTTTATAATTGGAGAGTGTGATAATATATTCATATGAAAAAAGGAGAACTTTCATCAATTGTGCCAAATTCTGCTGAGGTTAAAAGCTTAGAAACAGAGCTGGTTTGCCCATGAATAACATTTTCTTCTCTCCTAGATTTTCAATGATAATTATGCTAGCTGAAAACGGCTCCATTGTGACTGAGTTTGTCCTTGCTGGTTTGACAGATCGTCCAGAGCTCCAGCTGCCCCTCTTTTACCTGTTTCTAATGATCTACATTGTCACAGTGGTGGGAAACTTTGGCCTGGTCACCCTAATTGGCCTCAATCCTCACCTGCACACTCCCATGTACTATTTCCTCTTCAACCTCTCCTTCATTGATCTCTGCTACTCTTCTGTCTTCAGTCCCAAAATGCTGATGAACTTTGTGTCCGAGAAGAATGCCATCTCATATGTAGGCTGCATGACTCAGCTGTTTCTCTTTCTCTTTTTTGTCATCTCTGAATGCTACATGTTGACCTCAATGGCCTACGATCGCTATGTGGCCATCTGTAATCCACTGCTGTATAAGGTCACCATGTCCCTTCAGGTTTGTTCTGTGATATCTCTTGCTGCTTATGGGATGGGGTTTGCTGGAGCCTCTGCCCACACAGGCTGCATGCTCAGACTGACCTTCTGCGATGCCAATGTCATCAACCATTACTTGTGTGACATCCTGCCCCTCCTCCAACTTTCTTGCACCAGCACCTATGTCAATGAGGTTGTAGTTCTCATAGTTGTGGGTATTAACATCACAGTGCCCAGCTTTACCATCCTCATTTCCTATGTTTTCATCCTTGCCAACATTCTCAATATCAAATCCACACAAGGAAGATCAAAAGCCTTCAGTACCTGTAGCTCTCACATCATGGCGATTTCTCTCTTCTTTGGATCAGCTGCATTCATGTATCTTAAATATTCTTCTGGATCTATGGAACAAGGAAAAATATCTTCAGTTTTCTACACTAATGTTGGGCCCATGCTCAACCCGCTGATTTATAGTTTGAGGAACAAAGATGTTAAAGTGGCATTAAAGAAATCATTGATTAAGTTTCAGAGGAAAGACAGATTTTAATTAGAAACAATAGTTCTGTAAGAAATTGGAAGACTATAATTTATTTGGTATTGCTTTTCTTGTCAATGTTACTTCACTTTTAATTTTATGTGTATTTTGGTACACTTGTTTTTATAATATTCATATGGATAATTTCATTGAAAAGAAGTTACAATTATGTCAGATGAAGCATATTTTATTCAATTTAATCCCCACACAGTAGATATCTACACAGTAGCATTGTTCCTCATAAACAAAATATGTAGAATTTTAATTTTCAATTACAAATAAAATAATAAAAACTCATTATTTACATACATGATTCCTTATTAATGTAGACTGTAAGCAAAATTAGGATATAGTCATTAACAGTTAAGTACATGGACTGATGAATTGTGTTTCAGAACAATTATATATTTTCACTAATAACTTTAAATATATTTTATTTGAGGTCATATTTAGTAAAAATAAAAATGACTTTTATTTTCTGGGATATTTTAAAATTTGGAGGCATTTTATAGATATTTAAAATCTGTAGCTGTGTTTGAAGACTGGAAGTCCACCATTAGGTGTTACTATCATTTTCCAAGTTGTTCAAAGCAGGCTACCTTCAATATGTGGTAAGCCAGGATAGATGGGATGTGAGCTTCTAGTAATTCTCCTGTCTCCACCTCCCACAGGTGCACTGGGATTACAGAAGCTTGAACACTAAATCCAGTTTTGTGTGGGTTATGAAGATACAACCTAGGTCATTAGGCTCAGGTGGCAAGCACTTTGGCAAACTAAGCCATCTCCTTGTCCCCAAACTTGAATACTTTTCTTAATATGCTGTATACTGAATATATCTTATTCTCTGATTTTTTTCTATAAAATGTAATATCATCTTTAAAAGTTTATACAACATAAGTTAGCAGGTCAGTGAATAAATTAAAAATATGTAATGACAATTGGCATTGTCTTAAAGAAAGCATTGCAGAACATTTTATTCAGTAGAACTAGCTACATTTATAGACTCAAATACTATTAAGAGTCTATGGCTGCCAGGTGGTGGTGGAGCATGCCTTTAATTCCAGCACTCAGGAGGCAGAGGCAGGTAGATCTCTGTGAGTTCAAGACCAGCCTGGTCTATAGAGTAAGTTTCAGGATAGCCAGGGCTACACAGAGAAACCCATCTCTAAAAATCAAAACTAACAGCAACAAAACACCAAACAAAAATCCAAACAAACAAAACAATAACAGCAAAAAGAGTCCAGGGTCTCATGGTGTAGTTAGGTATCTAACTTTTTAATTTTTAGGTAAGTATCTTTAGCTATAGGTTTTAGGGGTTTTTCTGTTCTACTTTGTCCTCTCTGGGTGCTAAATAAACATTCAGTAGGTTGACTGAAGATGACTAATTTATCACTGCAGCTCTACTATTTTCCAGTCATTTTTTGCATTTAATCTTAAATATTTTATTGATTTTTCAAGTTTACTCAAAACTTATTCTTGCGTTTAATCTGCTAATCCCATTTAGCTTCTTATTAATTTTTCAATGTGGTGTTTATTAGAATTGATTTAGGTTCATAGAAAAGTGTTGAAGATAGTAGACGATATATATGCATTTCCCCTGCTATTATCACATATTAGTTTATACACTTGTGATAATTAATGAAGCAATATTAATATATTGTTATTAAAGTATATACACCATTCAGAGTTATTTGTGTTTCTTATCTATTTATTTATTTATTTATTTATTTGTTTATTTATTCATTTAGTTAGTTTTGATAAGAACTTTCTCTGTTGCTCATTCTGATCTGAACTTATGGTCTTCCTTCCTCCCCAGTGCTGGATTGTTGGCATACATGCAAGCATACATTTCCACAAAAATTGGGAATTTTTTGGTTTTTATCTCACATTTCTTATCTGCTTCAGGATCACAGGTAGAATAGCACATTTAACTCATTTTGGTGGATTTTCATCAGGCTTTCTGCTGTTTGTTTGATTGGTTGGTTGGTTTAGGGGTCTCTTTTAGATAGTCAGGTTGTGGTTGAACTCAGATTTCTGAGTGCTGGTGTTACAGACATGTACCTGGCTCTCATGATGTTCTTCATTGTCAGTTTCTGAAGTTTTCATATTCAGTATGCATGGGAAAGTTTTGAGGAGTACCATGAACACTGTGTTCTCCAACATCTCCCGTCTAGGGTTTTGTATGATCAGAGCGTGTCTGGAATGACTTACTTCTTTTGCTGTGTCATTTACATTTCTATAACCTTTCAGCTGTTTTTTTTTAAACATTGCTTTTTCTGATGCTCTCTCTCTCTCTCTCTAGAATAGAGTATATTCTTTCTTATTCCAGCTCTTCTCCTTCAACCCATCACAGGGAGACATCTTTTAAAGCTCTGTCTTATCTGGAAGTAAATTACAATTCCCGTTTGCCTCATTATTAAACTGGAAGCCTGTGCTTTTAGAGTCAGCACATTTTTCATTCCAAACATCATATTTTGCATATTTGGGAGACAAATTTGAGACTATTCTTTCTTTTGTTTATTTTTAAATCTTTTTTATTTTATTTTTTTATCTTTTTATTGTTTATATATTACTTCATTTATTTCTATTTTTTATTTTTTCTCAAACAGTACATCCAACCACAGTTTTCCCTCCCTCCATTCCTCCCAGTCCCTCCACTACCTCTCCTCTTCCCAAGATTCACTCCTCCTCCATTTACTTTCAGATGAGAGGAGGCCTCCCAGGGATATAAACTGACCAAAGCATAACAAGATACAAAAAGACTAGGCCCAAACTCTCATATCATGGCTGGGAGAGGCAATGCAGGAGGAGGAAAAGGGTCCCAAGAGCAGGCAAAAGACTCAGAGATATCCTCACTCTCACTATTAGGAGTCCCACAAAACACAAAAATAACAACCATAGCATGAAATATTTTTCCATAAAGTAAAGATAGGTCTTTACTCTGTAACCTAGACTGGCATGAGTCTTACTGTCTCCTGCCTCAGCTTCCTGGGTATAGTGACTATAGTTCTATGTCACCATCCCTTCTCTTTTTGGATTTTAAACATGTAGAATATATTTACTCATTTTAAAATTGTCTTTATAATAAAAGAATAAGGTTACTGTCTTGGTCCTTACTTTAGTGTTGGAAACACAAACACTATAATACATGACAGAATTTGTGAGGTGAAAACTGACATGAGAGGAGATGAATGGTCCTAATTTTATCTAACTGTTTCTTATTTGTATTTATGTCAACTTCAAGGAATTTTTTTTCTATTTTAAAAATTGATTGGCTATAATCCAGAACATACTTTTCAAAGTGGCTCTGTTCTCTGTAGTGTAAACCCCACTGCCTCCTAAATATTCATCATTCTACTTGTATATTTGCCTATTCTTCTTGCAGTAAATGAAGACTATAAGGGAGATTCTCCAGCTTGTCTAAATGCAAAGAAAAGGTGACTATGCAGTGCCTAGACCCAAGTAAGACATAGTAACACAAAACCTATACTTGAGGCTCAAGGATCATCATGGAAGAGAGTACAGAAAGATTTTTTTCCTTTTTTTTAAATAAATGTTTTTATTTTATAATGAATTTATTTTTACATATCAGCCATGGATTCCCCTGTCCTCCCTCCTCCCACTCCTCAGCCTTCCCCCCACCCCAACCCCCATTCCCACCTCCTCCCAAGGCAAGGTCTCCCCTGGGGAGTCAGCCCAGCCTGGTAGATTCAGTTGAGGCAGGTCCAGTCCCCTCCTCCCTGCACCAAGGCTGAGCAAAGTGTCTCAGCATAGGCCCTAGGTTCCAAAAAGCCAGCTCATGCACCAAGGACAGGTTCCAGTCCCACTGCCAGGGGGCCACCTAAACAGTTCAGAAAGATATTTAAAGTTTCTTCCAGATAGGATAGGGATATTTTCCCCTTGTACTCTAGACAACATGGATGCCAGCCCAAGACCCACAAAGATTACCACAGTAGACATATCAACATGGATGGAGGAAATTTTAACAAGGTTTCACTCGTATATGAAGTATGGCAGTCAATTGAGAACCATCTTTTTCAGGAATGAGACTCAAACCCTAAGTCAACCCTAAATACATATAAGTAATGTCAATGCATTAGTGGACTAAATAGGATTTATATTATATAATATAGAAGTGACTATATTATAAACATGGAAGAAAAGATTATGAATTTGAGAGATGTCAAGGGAGGAATTGAAAGTGGAAGTGGGGAGTGAAAAGAAGGTAAACAAAGTATATCTATCTACAAAATACTCAAATAAAAATTAAAAAATAATATCATTGAATTGTCATTACCTAACCTAAAGACTATGCTACAACAGCCCCCATAATGTATGATTAATGTGAAAAATATAGATTAAATAAATAGATTCACTAGATGATCAACTGGCATTTGATAAAGAGCAGTGACTTTCAGTACACATGTAAGAAGAGTCTTTTAAAACAAACTATGTTGTAAAAATTTGAGATCTATATATCACCACAGCATACACATGCACATATCTTATATACCCTCTTCCTTGGTCACTTTGAATTTTTGAGTCTGTCTATCTTTAACACATTTCCTTCCCTCACTTCTTTTAAGGAGACAATTCTTACCAATTGGTACATATTATTTAGTACTCTTTTGAAAATTATAGGTGCTGTGTACCTAAAATATTTAATTAGAGTGGTTTTGCACATCTAAAAATTTGGTTTTTCTAGCATACCTTTTACACTTACGTTGTTTTACACTTCACTTTCAAAATTCAGAGTGATGCTCTGTGTGTGTGTGTGTGTGTGCGTGCACGTGTGCATGTTTGCGTATATGTATATTAGTATGTGAACTGTAGCTGGAAGTTTTCCATTGTCCCGCCCAGTCCTACAGCCACTCAGACCCAAGTAAATACACAGAGGCCTATATCAATTACAAATTGCATGGCCATGGCCTATGGCTCAATTTTCTTGCTAGCTAGCTCTTATAACTAAACTCAGCCCATTTCCATTAATCTATATGTTGCCATGTGTTTTGGAGTTTTACCTGTGTGCCATTACATGCTGCTCCCTGGATGACGGGATGGCATCTCACTGCCTCTCCTTTCTCTTTTTGTCTATCTGCTTGGACTTCTGTCTGCCTCTAAGCTGCCATGTCATTTGGCGCCCAATGTGGGGCTCGACTTTCTACCTAAAACTTGAGAAAACTTAAAAAAAAAAAGATTCTAAAACAGAGCTAAAAACAGCTTCCTAGCGTGTCTCTCAGGCCAGCCACAGCCTGCAGGCTTGAGCTACTCTATGGCAGTTTTGCAGCATGTGAGCTTGACCTGCAGCATGTCGGATTCCTGTCACAGTACACAGAGGAGTCTCCAAGTCATATAGTATGCTGCATGGTGGATTTAGCCTTTGCTAGTACAGATTAAAAAAAAAAAAAGAAAAAATAAAGAAAAGGCTTCTGGGCTACAGGCTGCTGGATGGAGGCACAGACCCACTACCTCCCAGAGTTGGCAGAGAGCATGGCTTCCAGAGCTGGCAGTGAATTACCTCTGCTGAGGTGAGCAGAGTCAGCAGAAAAACCTGTCACTTCAGTACTTGCCATGCTGCAGGTTAAAGCAATAGATTCACAATAAGGCAGATTCAGATGGCATAAACCCTAAACAGTTTACAGAGTGTGTAAAAATGTACATAGGGTTGGAAGAGAGAGAAAAAGAAGTATATACAGTTATATAAATAAATAAATAAATAAATAAATAAATAAATAAATAATTAAAAAATAAAGTCTTTAAAGTAATGGTAAAAGTAATATAAAAAATAAGACATGTAAAGATGGAAATAACACACAGATTCTGGATTATATTGTCTTTGGGATTTTTAACTGCAGAAAGACATTTGATTGTAAAGGTTGCTGAGTTAAACCAATATATGTGTGTGTGTATATATATGTATGTGTATATATATGTGTATATATATAATATATACATATATATATTATATATATTATATATATATATATATGTTATCTTGTCTTCAAAATTTGTGTCTACAGATACATTGCTTTGGAAAAGAGGTTCTGCTTTTGTTTCTGCAGAAAATGAGAACTTGTGGATTGCTTCCAGGCTAATATGGTTTGATCAGCCAAGACCCCCTAAAAGGTCTCCACTGACACTATGGCCCAGGTGATCCAACATCCAGCACAGCTTCAAGGCAACTGGCTCAGACAATGCAGCCTCACAGACTATTCCAGTCAGGACATCACCATAATTCTTAATTTTCTCAGGATCCCCATTAGACTGCCAGCACCCTCAACAAGCAGGAAGTAGTATGAGAAGCTATGCACAAATTCCCAAAATATTATTTATACATGTTTGTGGTGGTATTTTACTTGTACTGAAATGTGATTTTAATTGTATATTAATAAATAAAGTTGCCCAGGGGTCAGAGCTATTAGAGCCATAGCAAGAGCGTGGCGTTGGTGGCGCACGCCTTTAATCCCAGCACTTGGTAGACAGAGCTAGGTAAATCTCTGTGTGTTCAAGGATACAGCCAACATTGGAGACACATGCCTTTAATCTCAATACCATAGAGGACCTGGAGGACTGTACATACAGGCAGTGACGAAGAGGTCATGTGTTTGGGTTTACAACCAATAAGAAGGCAGAACAGACAGTCTATATAAAGATGAACAGACAGGAAGTAGGCCCCTTTCAGAGAGCTCTCTTGGCTGAAGCAGGAAGGGTAAGGCTCTTAGCTCTGACCTCTTGACTTTCTTCTCTGAATCAGCTCTGTGTTTCTTATTTAATAAGATGGTTGGTTACATTTACACATGTTTATTTTTATTAAAAAAGGGTTGATTATAAATGTAATCTCTTTTTAAAGAAGAAAAGGGGCTAGTGTAGATATGATAGGATGAAAGGGTAGATTATTGAATCTACATTTAAAGAGCAATGCTTGTTTGAAATGTTTAACATTGCTATGGATTTTAGTTTATTGATACAAATTTAAAATTAATTTTGTCATATTATATTTCTCCTCTTGTTTAAGGTATTATGTTTGTGCAGCTCATTTGAAATTGTAATATACAATTAAGAAATACAGATCAATATTTAGTCATCCATGATAGTCAAACTTATAGTCATGTAAGTTTTCTAGGTATACACAGATATAATTCAGTTAGGTAGGTAATCTTCAAATACTTCAAAGGCCTACAGAATATGGCATTTAAGATGTTTTTAAAATTTACACTTTCTGGACAGTGAGATATGACATGTCTGCTCCTGGAAGCACAGATTTACTTCAAAGAGAAAGATGGGCATTGTAGACACTCTATATGCAGTTTATCTTCGTTTTGTCAAAAATAGCCATTTGGGCAAGAAACTGCTCATGCCTAGACTGCTGATAATATGTTATATAAGCTGGACATGAAGGACCCATAGGAAGGTGACCATTGAACTTTGCAAGGCAAAATGGTTCTTCGGGTTCCTGCTTCACAGAGGAGACTGCCAAATATTCTACAGGGCTCAGTGGGAAGCAGCTGAGAAACTCTAGGCCTATAGGCCAAAGATGGATGCCCCAACATTGCAGAGGAACTTTGGGTGACTGTCCAGACAAACAGCTGTCTCTGTAATTCTAGATTTTTGGAAGTTGCTTACAATGCTCTTCCTGTTTACTTAGGTAATATTATATCCTTCTGGGGTCTTTGATGTAGTTGAAGACTAGATAGTTATAATTATAGTTTTCCTTAGTCATGATAAGAGATAGATTAGATATGAAACCTCAGACCCACAAAAACAGGCTAGATAGAATATTTTCTTTAATTTTGCCAAATAAAAATAGACTAGATATTGTAACTGTAATTCTTGTTTCATAACTGTTCTAGTATATGTAATTTTACTATGTTAAAGTTAAAACCTTCCTTTTTGATTAGAGAGAAAAAGGGAAGTGCTGTGGGATATCTTTCTGTATGCTGAATATGTGTTACTCTGATTGGTTGATAAATAAACCTGCATTGGCCTATGGCAGGGCAGGATGGATTCAGGTAGGAAAATTCAAGGGAGATAGTGAAAGGAGAAAGGAGAGGCAGGGGAGATGCCATCCTGCCATCCAGGGAGCAAATATGTAATTGCACACAGGAACATGTGGTGACATATAGATTAACAGAAATGGGATGAGTTTAGATATAAGTGCTAGCTAGCAAGAAACTTGAGCCATAGGCCATCCGGTTCATAATTGATATAAGCCTCTGTGTGTTTATTTGGGTCTGAGGGCCTGCAGGACCAGATGGGATACAGGAAACCTTCAATCTACAGTGCACATGCATGTGGCAGCCACGGCAGATGTTGAGTGACTTCTTTTATCATTTCCCATGTTAGCTTTAGATGGCATTCTCACTGAACCTGGGGCTTATAGCTTCTAGACTAGCTGCTCATCAAGTACCATGGATCTTCCTGTATCCACCTGACCACATTTTAACTTATTATGAGCTTCACTTATGCAATATCTTTCACACCATACTTCCATGTCTAGTTCTTGAATTAATAAATTATAAATTATTACCACTTTATCTGACTTCTCTCTATTAAAAACATCACAATTTATGCAAATACCTAGAGGAATTATGGTGTCAGTGTCTAGAGCTTTTATGAGATGTGTGCTGAATGCATTTTTTTTTGTGTGTGTGCACATGTTATTTCTTGGAACTACTCATAGCAATAAATCTAAACCCACTAGAGGAAACAGTGTGAAGTACAATTCAACTTATAAGTACTGCAAATGATGTTTTTAAGTTGGACTCTGATAATTGGAAAATAAGATCTTATGAAACTAAAAAGCTTCTGTACAGCAAATAAAACTCTCCATCTAGTAAGACAGCTAATATAACAGGAAAAAAATCTTTTCCAGCTATCTATCATACAGAAGGTTAGTGACTGAACTATACAAAAAATTAATGGAGTGAGTCTTAAATTCAATTTTAAAAAAGGTGATTGGTTATTTCCTTAACATTTGTGCTATCAGACATTACACACAGAAAGAGATCTTGAAATACACAGATCTAAATGGGATGGCTCCATCAAATCTCTCCCTCAGAGCTCTGGAAACCTCGTAGAAGAGGAGACCTGAGTTGGGGAGACAGAGGGAATGGAGACACCTGGAGAAAAAAGCTCTATGAACTCAGAGAGACTAGAACAGCAAACACAGGGACTACATGGCTGTGTACCAGGTCCTCTGCATGTATACTAAAGCTTTCAGTTTAGTTCTTCTAGGGGACTCCTGAATGTGTAAATGAGTGGATCTCTGATTCTTGTGCCTTCTCTTGGGACATTTTTATTTTTCTGTTGATTTGTCTTATTTAAATTCAACATGATTTTTTGTTTAATCTTACTATATTTTATTTTATTGTGTTTGGTTGATATCTCCTAGAAGCCAGTTCTTTTCTAATGAGAGACAGAAACAGAGTAGATCTGAATTGAAGAGGAGGTAGGGAGGAACTGGGAAGGAGTAGAGGGATGAGAAACTGTATTCTGATAAAAAATATAAAAAAAATAAAAAATAAAATCTTGAGTCTTTCCTGAATTTAGCATTTTACATGCTATTAACACTAATCTGTGACTCACAGCACAAATTCACACAAAAATTTTTGCTACTATTGCAGCAGTATGTCTTGTAGGCAGGTCACTGTTGTAGGTCATAGGGTTAGTAGCTGGTAGATGTTCATTACTTTTCTCCCCTGGTAGTATGCAAAGTACCCCCTAGCACCAGAATATAGTCAGTAGCGGCTGGAGCTTCTATTTGAGCAGCTGCTCAATTTCCCCATGTTTAATGCCAGAAACAAGTGATATCTTCAGCAACAGGGCCTTACTGGCAGGTTGTGAAGGGTAACCAGTATCTTTCTTCTCATCTCACCTCAAGACAGACCCAATTCATCTCTTTAGGTTCAGGGATCTGTGGTAGAGGAGGCAGAAAAGTTATAAGAGCCAGAGGTGGTAGATGGCTCCAAGGCAAGAGTGCCTTCCAGACACAAGAGGACTGATGTGTATATGAACTTACAGAGATTTTGATGACATACACAAAAACAAGACTTGAACAACTGCATTTTGTTCATATTTCTCCTCCTCCAACTCCTTCCAGATCCTCCCCACCTCTTGACTCACCCAACTTCATGCCCCCTCTATACTCCATTCTCATCTCTCTCTTAACAAAGCATAAAAATAAAAATAAAAACAAATTTAAAAAAACAGACAAAAAGTACTAAACCAAAGCAAAAATCATACCGAAAAACATGAAGTTTGTTGTGTGTTGGCCAGCTACTCCTGGGAATGGGGCCTGTCCTGTAATGTGGTTGATATACCCAATGTTAATCCATTGGAACAAACTGGTTTTCCATTTCCCAGCAGGTATCAATTGCAAATAGCTTCTTGGTTCATCGTAGGACTTTGTGTCCCCTTCCCCTTGTCAGTGCTGGGGGAGGGGAAAATATGATCAAAACAAAATGATTTTGTTTTCTACAAATAGGTAAGATGAAAAAAGAAGAAAAGCACTTAAAATATACAAAGAACTAAAAACAAACAAAAAAATAAAAGCCACAAAAATAAGAAAGGCTTAAGCATCAAGAAAATAAACAACCCAAGTAATAAATTGGCTATGGGCTAGTGTTCAGTATCCTTAGCTATTCTTAGCCACCATGTAACTGTAGATTAAAACTACTTTAAAATTCCACTTCATCCAATTCACAATGGTAGTCATCTATCGGGGACTATGAGGGTCCAGCCCCTCGATAGTCCCCTCCCAGGGTCCGGGAAGAATTTACAACCAGCTGATAATTAATCTTTGATGAAAAGAAATGAATCTATGTACACGAAACTCCTTAGTTCATACACGTTATTATTCTGTGATAGTTCTCTCTCTGCACAGCTTCTATTCTGCTCTCATGTCTAGCTCCTTTCTTGCCTGATTTCTCTCTATACTTATCCACTGTCCCCTCTAGGTTCTATCTTAGTTGCTTCATCTAGTTCTGTCCCTTCTAGGTTCTCATCTATCTAGTTCTTTCCCCTATCAGCTCCTCTCCCATCTCCTTCTCTCTCATCTGGCTCCTCCTCATCTTGTTCTTCCCCATCTGGCTCTTCCTCAGCTTCCATTTTGTTCCTCTAGTACTGTCTTCTAGCCCTTCAATCTAGTTCTTCCCCATCTCAGTTTCTTCCTCTCAAGTTCTTACCCATCTAGTTCTTCCATTCTCTTTTCTCTTCTCCGCTCTGTGCCCTGGAAGTCCCGGTATATAAAGGGAGGGTCCGAGCTAAATTGTATAAAGCTATTACTTAACGTCCACCTCTCCTAGGCGGTGTCTCCTTGTGGAATTTACCGTAAGTCAGGAGACTTGCATGTGGGCTGTTATCAATGTTAGTCCTTGGAAGTTGGGCGCCCACCTGGGTGGTGTTTCCTGTAGTCCTTGAAAGTGGCTAAGAGAGATAATCTGATTCCAGAGAAAGCCTTTCCTGAGACTGTTCTCCAAATACCTGGAATGTGTATGTCCAGAGAGTGATCAGTCTACACTGTCAGTCCTTCTTAGGGGGAAATCAATTGGAAAAACTATGAAGGCACACGTGATTTTCATAACAGAATACAGCTGATATATAACAAGCCAAGTAACACCAAAAATTCCTTGGGATTTGGCTTCCTCTGGAGGAATTCCCTGATCCCTCCAGGTAGTGACTTTGCCATAACCAGCTGAGTTCTTATGATATATTCCTGCGGCCTGCAGCAGTCATCAGGAATACAAATGACAAATGTTGGTTGTGTGGAGGAAAGGGGGGACCCTTATACACTGTTGTAGGGAGGGTAAACTAGTGTAGCCAATGTGGAAATCAATCAGGCAGTACTCACAAAACTAGCAGAAGTTCTACCATTTGAGCTAGCTATGTCACACCCAGGTATACACACAAAGGACTTCATTGCTTATAAAAGAGATACTTGAAAATGCATATTCATTGCTACTCTATTAATAATAGCTACAAAATGGAATGTAGATATTCATCAACCAATGAAAAGATAATGAGAATGTGGTATCTATACACAAGGGAATATCATTCAGCCATTAAGAAAAATGAAATCATGAAATTTGAATTTAAATGGATGAAATTGGGAAAATTGCATGTATAGAGAAAAGAAACACATATTCTCTCACATATGTAGGTGCTAGCTCAAATCTCCTGTTTTATGTATTTAGCTTGAGGAACATGTGGACGTGAGGAAAGTATTAATGGACCTGCATGGGAAGGGATGTATTTAGGGTGGCAGCCGTTGGTAGGTTGCCTATGCCTCAGTGGATGACCCACACATGTGCACATATCAGCAGCAGTATTTGTTCTTAGGAAGCATATGACTAGGTTAAAATACCATGATCAAAAGCAATATAAGAAGGGTTTTAATTTAGCTCACAGCTCCAATGATATAAAGTCCATCAGAGCAGGTATGGCATGGCATGGCATGTTGGCAGAATCAGGAAACTGGCTGGTCACACTTTCATTCATACATAGGAGAGAGAGAGAGAGAGAGAGAGAGAGAGAGAGAGAGAGAGAGAGAGAGAGAGAGAGAGAATGATAAGTGTGACAAAGCTATAAACCATTAAATCAACCTTCAGTAACACACTTTCTACAGTGAGGCTTCCCCTTTAAAGGTTCTATAATATTCCCAGGAGGCCTGCTCTTTTCTGACTGGAAACAGAGGAGTGGACCTGGGGGAGAGGGAAAATGTGGGAGGATACTGAGTGAAGTGGAGGAAGGGAGAAACTGCAGTCAGAATGTATTGAAAACAAGAAGTAAAAAATAAATTAAATTTAAAAAGGTTCTATAACTTGCTTATTGTGGAATATTATTTTGAAGTGTGTTGTATTTTTTCCTACTGCTTTTGTTAACAATGCAAAGATGTGTTACATTTGTTTGATTAAATAAAATTAACCTGTGAGAAGGAGGTTGAGTCAGCAAGTAGCTGACAGGAAGTGGGTAGGGAGAAAGCAAGTGTGGTTGAGTTCTTAAGTGGGGGCTGAGTACTATGGAAAGGAAAAGGTTAGCTACTTGCCATTCAGCCTCTCTGAGTGAGCAGAATAATTTCACCTCAACCTTTGAATCTTGAGTTCTTTAGAGGGATGCAGATTTAGAAAAAGTTTCCCTTAATAACTTAGAAAGAGTTGGTGCCTAAGGGAACATGATTCCCTCAGACTGTGGCCTTTGCAGCCAAACCACTGCTTAGTTGCAGTAGCTGATTAGGACAGTAGTTGCTTAAGGGGCAGCCACTGTAAATAATTAAAAAAAAAAAAAAAACACTTCCCAGAAGAATCCCACTAATGGGGACCAAGTGTTCAAATACATGAGCATATTTAAAACATTTTTATTTAAATCACCACAGTGGAGATTATATATATTTACACACACACACACACACACACACACACACACACACACACACACACACACACATATAACTTTCAGATAGTACCAGCTAATAGAATGACCCTCTGTCGACATAGAGTATGTTTTCCTTAATTTCCTATTCTTTGGGATATCCTGATTGATGAGAAATTAAAACGGATACACAATGGTATGTTTCCACCCAGGCAATTTCACTGCAGTGAACAGGTTGTAAATACAGGACAGCTAATGCTCCAAAGTGTTTCCCCAGAGAAAATCCTGCAGAAGCATAGGGCTTCCAATTTTTAATCAGGTCCCTAGGATTTACAAGGTCATAGAAACCTCTTGAGCCATATTGGCAGGTGGCTCTTTTGGCATCAGTAGATGCTATTTATCTCCCCAAAGTTAGAGAGGACCCTCTGGGCCAAATCTCTCCATCAGTTATGTTCTGTAGCTAATGATTTCTCACAGTTTTGGAGAGAAAACAGTGTGTTCTGGATCTTTCAGTCTAGAATTCATTCCAAACTAAAGGATTAACATTGTTTTTTTTTTCATCATATTCTCCTAAATTCACCAGACCATCAGAGGTCTTGGAACCCCCTACCAATGCTGTGAAGGGGAAGTTAAAAAGTTCCATTCCTGAAGTCTGCATGCAAAAAGGTGAACGTTTTTGTTTTTGGAAACCTCCTCTAAGGGAGCCAAGGAGTGTTTGATATTCCTCATCTCGTCTGAGACTACCGTGGAGTCTGAGGTAGGAGCTAGCCTACCCAGTTAGAAGTGCAGCAGAGTGGCTGAAACAGTCTGCCTCTTATTCTCACAGAAATATATAATTAATATACACACAAACTTTAATATTAGTCCTTAAATATCCTTTATTATTTGGTTATGTGCTTTTATGTGTGGGTACCCACATTCCACAGATTGCATGTGAGGATCAGAGAACAATTTGCAGGAACGGATCCTCTCCTTCCCTGTTATAGATCCTGGGGATTGATCTAAGGTCATCAGGCTTGGACACAAGTGCTGTCACTGTCTTCCTGGCCCAATATTCATCTTTATACATTCCCTTAGTATTATAAGGGAATGAATATAGAAATGTAAATGGAAAGGGAAAGTGCAGAGAGTAATTTTCCATTCTGGGTCTTAATATTGTTATAGATGGTGTACTGGAAAAAGCTAGGATATTATCTTAATGTTCCCATTTCTTACATTCTCACAGATATGACCTGAGGAGGAATGGCCTTCAGCAATGGTTCCACCACAGTGAAGGAGTTCATCCTGCTGGGCTTGACACAGCAGCCAGAGCTCCAGCTGCCTCTCTTCTTCCTCTTCTTGGGAATCTATGTGGTCTCCATGGTCGGGAATCTGGGCTTGATGGTTCTGATCATTTTGAACCCTCACCTGCACACCCCCATGTACTACTTTCTCTTCAACCTTTCCTTCATTGATTTCTGCTACTCCTCTGTCATAACCCCCAAAATGCTGGTGAGTTTTGTGAAGCAGAACATCATCTCCCATGCTGAGTGCATGACTCAGCTCTTTTTCTTTGCCTTCTTTGTTATTGATGAATGTTGTATTTTGACAGCCATGGCCTATGACAGATATGTGGCCATCTGTAAGCCCCTGCTTTACCAGGTTACCATGTCCCGTCAGGTCTGCTTTGTGCTGACAATGAGTGTTTACACAATGGGGTTTGTGGGTGCCATGGCCCACACAGTGTGTATGCTGAGACTTACCTTCTGTGATGGCAATATCATCAATCACTACATGTGTGACATACCCCCTCTCCTGAAGCTCTCCTGCACAAGCACCTCCATCAATGAGTTGGTGGTTTTCATTGTTGTGGGTGTCAATGTGATAGGACCTAGTTTGATCATCTTCACTTCTTATACTTTGATCATTTCCAACATTTCCCACATCCATTCCACAGAGAGCAGGTCCAAGGCTTTTAGTACCTGTAGCTCTCACATAATAGCTGTTTCTATTTTCTTTGGAGCTTCGGCGTTCATGTATCTTAAGCCTTCTCCTATTGGAACTGTGGGTGAAGATAAGGTGTCCACAGTTTTCTACACCATTGTGGGCCCAATGTTGAACCCTTTCATCTACAGTTTGAGGAACAAGGATGTCCACATTGCACTGACTAAGACTTTCAAGAAAAGCATGCTTATATAAATAGAAACTGTTTTTTTCTTATAGATACAGATTTTCGTTGCTGCAGGCAATGTATTAATCTATGGAGAGAATCCTAAGAAGTTGAAATGAAATTCCAATTATTTGATAATATGAAAAATTAGTTGTGCAAATTAGTTCACAGACCAAGGCATGTAAAGAAGAGGGTGAATTCTTCATTCTTTAAGAAATAGTAAAGTGAGTACTTCAGTTCTTGACTCTCTAGCTTGCTTTTAGGTTTTCTAATTTTTGCTTTCTGTTTTTGTCTCATTATGTAGTCTAGGATTATCTCAAACTCATGGTTGTTTTGTCTCAGCCTCCTGAGTGCTATAATTATAGGTAGGCATACACCACTGTATATGGCTTATATAGATTTAAGTAACATTCTGAGTTAATAAATTAAAAAATGGCAAGTTTGTGAGGTTTTTTTTTTTTGTTTATTTGTTTTAAAACTGGAAACACCTAGGATCCTGTAGAACTGTGATGGGCACGCATCGATTCAGAGGTCTTAGAGTTAGTCTTTCCTAACTAAGGAAACCTCTGTTCAGTGTTGAACAAGCTTCTGTCGGGGGACATTTCTTTCTTCCTCTAAGAGAAGAGGAACAGTGTGAGTGTTCCTGTTACTCTGATTTCTCTTTCCATTTTAAGTTCCAGGGAATTTGAAAAAGTAAAGTCAAAATTTCTTATCCTAATTCCTAAGGACAGGAAATAAAATAGCAGTTTTCAGTGGCCAAGTGGAACCTAAGTCTGTGTGCACATCTCTGACTTCAGCAGCATGGTGGACATGCGGACAGTCTATGTCTTCACTGACAGGAGGGCTAGGTACACATTCTAACAATACTCTGAAGAGAAAGTTTGTTCTGCCTAGAATGAATTTTATAATTATTAATTAATTAGCAGGTGAACATTTCAATTGTACTGTTTGTTGTTTCAGAGGTTTATGTGGAAAAATCGTGCAGTTTGTACTTGAGTCTTTATGTAGGAGATGACATGGAGAACACTTATGGCTTCTTCAGAATGAGTGGTCAGGGTGGACTTGACAAAGGAGGTGGTTTAGGAGCTGAGAAGTCATTGAACGGAGGGAGCCAGCCATAGAGAGGGAATTTACAGCAAAAGGTGTAATTGGTACAAAGTCTCACTGGCAGTGAAAACCTTGATGCAAATAGAAGCAGAAAAAACATTAATTCATCTTCAATATAGTGTGTAAGGACACAAATTTGGAGATTTGTGTGATCCATGAAAAAAAATAACTCAGAAATGAAGCTGATATGTTAAGAGTCTGTAAGGGAAAGGATGGGTGCTGCTAGAAGAAAATAAAATTTCCTGTGATTTTAATCACACAAGGACTATTTTATTTTATTTTTACTGTCTTGAAGTCCTAGCTATGTTTATTTTGTACACTCCCTCGAGATACATTGAACATTCCGTTGCTAATTTACAGTGAAGTTCATTACACGATCCACCTTTAGTAATACTGAGATGCCATTATCTGTGGGGCCAGTGTCTTCCCTAATATTTACATGTTTTTCTCCAGAGCAGTCACAAGCTGTAAGATCTGAACTGTGTGGTCAGGTACCAACGTGAAAAGCTTTTTTGATCTCGTCATTTCACCTATTGGCACAAATGTCTCAATGTGGAAAGATGACTGAAATTGACTTCCTTTTGGCTATAAATTCTGTTTTGTGCTCTATGTCATCTGGGACTCAGTTTCTCAACTAAAATGCTGTACAGATTAAATAATGTGTCACAAATTTAATTCAGCAAGTATCTCACATTATCCCCATTGCTGTTGTCTTATTGGGAGTTCTGATATAACTGTTACTGTGCAAGCATTATCAAAGCTGTTGAAATTATCATTGCCGTTCAAGATTCTTTGGGCATATGCGTGTGTATTATTTACTAGATATGAAGTAGGCCTACAGTATAATAACTTTAATTAAAGAAAATATAATGTGAGCTGAACAAAGACAACACCAATGGTCATGCCAAAGTGGATGGGGATGGGGAAAAGTTCATGAGATTTCAACCTTACACAAACAAGTATAGGCAACTGAGAAAAATCTGGGGGAGAGAAAGAGGTGGTCTTCCTCAGGGAAGAAAATACCAATTGGTTGTCCAGTGCCAAATTGTCAACCTGAAAATATAAACCCAAATATCAATATATAGATAGAGAAGGTTATATTTAGGAGTATATATGCATATACATATATATGCAAGCAATAACAATTGGTGAAAAAAGAAGCTAGGATTTGAAGGAGATGGGGGGAGGTTTATATGGAAGGGCTTGGAGGGAGGAAAGGGAAGGGATAAATGTTATAATTATATTATAAACTCAAAAATAATCAGGGCATGGAGCAGTGATTCAGCGGTTAAGAGCACTTGCTGCTTTTGCAGAGGACCTGGCTTTGGTTCCCAGAACCCACAGGTCATCTCACAACCATGTGTAAATCCAGTCCCAGGAGATCAATGTAATCTTCTGATCTTACTGTTTACCAGGTGTGTGTGTGTGCTTCACATACCTATATTCAGGCAAAACACTCATACACATAAAATAAAATAAACAAATCTTTAAACAATTCAATTATAACATAGCAATGAAGTGCAAAGTAGAAGGACATAGAGAAAATAATAGTGGTTGTAAATTTTCAAATAATTAAGGAAATTTATTTTCTTGGTAGGAAAAGGATTTATTTATTTAGATATTTGTCATAGAATGACAATAAAGTGGTTTGGGAGCTCCGGGAAGGCAAGATACACACAAATGGTGAAGTTCTGTCCTACTTTGTTCCTGAGACACATGTGAAATGGCTGTTGGCAGTTGATGGCTGCTGATGGACAGATAGTCACTTTTCTTCAAGGACATGGCTGCTGGTACGTTGCTTGTGCTCTGGTGGATAGTCAAATACCCATGTACTTACAGGTAGCACTAATTAGACATGGTGTGACTAATAACAATAAAAAAGAAGACATGAAGTTGCCAGGAGGATGGAGTGGGGTCACTGGGAGGATTTAGAGAAAGGTAATGCTGGATGGATATGATCTATACATGACATATGCCTGTATATGAATTATGGAACTTTCAAGGAAGAAAAATATTATTTTAAAAATAAAATAGTGGCTTCTACATTCAAATTCATGTACCTGATGACTTTGTCTAATTCTTGTTATATAGTAGTGTCTAGAATCTTATAATAATAATATTTTTACTAACTATTATATTTAACACAAGTGGATACAATTTCAGTATACAGTTGGCAAATTTATTTTCTTTTAATGATACAAAATAGGATGTTATCTCTCACATAAATAACATTGGCGTTTCAAGGAAATTGTCATTTTTGTTTTGCTTTATTAATGATGGTTAATATTAATGCAGTCTCAGTAGGCTAGCACTTTGTAGTAAATTGACACCAACAAATAGATACAGGGTTGTTAATGTAGGGTTTATTTTAAAATGAGGTTTATAGTGTAGCCTCTAATCTAATTTTGTTGATATCTTAATAAGTGGAGGAAGTATGAATTCAGACAAGGATATTCATGCAGACCTAAGGTCCTTCAGTAATGGAAACCTATGTGCAAACTGACCCTGTAAAGAAAACAATTCCAATGTTTCAGGCACCCAGCCTGCTGTATTATGACATAGAGTTTTCAGTAGCAACATTGAAGAATTACACACACACACACACACACACACACACACACACACACACACACACACCTTTGCAAGCATAGGTGAAAAACAAGACAGTTAAAACATAAGCCAAAATTCAAAGTTTGGAAGAACTGGATATTAACTAGATAACTTTTATCCCTTTTTAAAACTGACACATAGTATTTTTACAGACTGATAATTTGATACATATTTTCAATCTAAAGGGCAAGTTGAGGCACACCAAGTATGAAGTCAAAAAGTTTATTGGACCAAAATGAGTTGGCCAACCAGAGATAAGTGGAAAATTCTCGTTTCTCAGAAAACATGCTCTTGAAGTCATATCTGAGAGGTTGTGTTCACAGCAAACCTATTGTTACAGTTGTCAATAAGAATAGCTCAGGGCACTGACTGTTCACCAGTTATTTTCCTACATTTCAGGTAAGAGTTGTGGTAAGCACAAAGTGGTCTTTCTCAGCATATTTATTATCTTTATTGCATCTTTGCATACTCAGAAAATTGCTAGGCTAAATGAAAATGATGGAGGTGACCAGGACCTCTTGCTTCATGTGTCCATGAACTGAAGAATTTCGTGACTTCATTCTGGTTATATTTTAAAATGTCCCTTTCTTATTTCCCACTTTCAGTAAGTAAATTATCCTGGAAGCATTGGTTGTAGAACTGGGGGCCTCATGTTGCTTGTACCAAGACCTCATGACTTTTGCCAAGGTAGTCATGCCTTACAAAGAAGAAAAGATAAATCTATAGATAAGAGACCAGGATCAAATTATAGACAGCCAAATGGGATCTTACTGATACCAGACACTTAGTTCCATAAACCTGTCCACCTAAGTGTTTCTACAATGTAAAATAATTAGGATACAAAAATGGATAAGGGATCACAGATAAAATTGTTTAGGATTCATTTTCCAAAAATCTGTAATATTCTCAGACTACAATTTACTTAAATTACAGTTTTGTCCTATGTCTATATTCTTCATCATTTTGACCAGAAAATGATTCTCCATGAAACAAAATTTCTCTTCTTAAACTTTCTTTTAAAAAATAATCTCTTACAATGATTTCCTCTGTAAAACACATCTACTTGACTAGAAGGATGGCTCAGCCATTAAGAGATTGTAATACACTTGAAAGGAAGCCAGCATCCTCTTCATGCAGTTCAATACTGTCTGTAACTGTAGCTCCAGGATCTAATGCCCTCATCTGGCTTCTTCTGGCACAGCCCTCATGTGCACAAACTCACACTCATACACACACCTATAAGCATAATTAACAGTAACAACAATTAATGAAAATATTAAATTTGATAGAGGGCAAGAAGGGGTAAATGGAAGGCTTTGGAAGGAGAAAAAAGAAGGGAGAAATGACTGAATTTTATCCAAATCTTGAAAAATTAATAAACATGCTATTTACAGCTGATTTTGTTTAAAAATAAAAAATAAAATCTCTTAAAATATGAATAAATATAACCATGGCTGGCTGATATCTACGGGAGGCCTTTCTGTATCTGAAGAGAAACAATGGAGGAGGAGTGGATGGGGTGGAGGTGGTGAGAAACTGTGAACGGGGAAGAAGGTAAAACTTTGATTGGGATGTAAAAACAAAACAAAATAACAAAAATATAAATAAATTAAAGCACCTATCAAATGTCTCAAGAAAGCATGGGTTCCCTTCTAATGTTTGGCGTCATTCATTATTTCTAATCCTCAGCAATGTAAGCCAGTACTTTGTAGATTGATATCAATTCATGATGTAGAAGTATACATGTTATCATAATATAACCCTTTAAGGTAGAAACAAATCTACATATATCTTTATTTAAAATCATATGAACAAAACGCTTAGCTCTATACTTCAACCATGTGTTTAATAGTTGATATTCTAGTCTTTTAAAGAATGATTTGGGAGACCTAGGATCCTGATAACTTGTTGGTGGCCTCTGACTGCATCCTGGATTCAGAGTATAGGGATTCCTTTGTCCAGGGAACTGTAGGAAAGTAGAGCTAATCACTGCAGTGTTTTCTGTTCACTACAAGGTCAAACTAAAGGTTAGGTTGCAATAAGAAAACTTCATTTGAACTGAAATGAGGATCACACTCTGTTAAGAAAATCCAGAAGTAGGAGCTTGTATTGGGACTAGCTTGTATTGTATTGTATTGGCGTTATTGTGTTTATGGAAATTTCAGAAATCAATGTGATTTAGGTGGCAGAGATAGCATGTTCTACATTCCCATGGCCCAGGCATTTTTTTTTAAATATTATGCTTGAGATACTATAAGGCCTTCATTAATGTATGCAAGACATGATAAAATCTCAGCATTTAACATCTCCTTTTTCCCAAATACACATGAGTTCTTTTCACTGAGCACATTTAAAATCTTTCTTCCAAGCAATATTTGTATTAAAATAAAGATTTGTGCATCTGTATAGATTCTGTTTTGGTTATCTTGTATGTGCATATAATATGTAATAATCAAATCAAACAAAGATTTCTATATTTTCAAATATGGACCATGTTTGTGTGTTGGTAATTTCACATTCTTGCAGTAATTTTGAAACCCATCACTGAATAATTCTGGTGATTATTCCATTCCCTAGACAGTGGCTTCAGGGTCTTCCTGGTTTATTTTCTGTTGCTGTGATAATACTGTTTGGCTCTCTAACAGGCCCAAGCATTGCAAACATGGTGCTGCAGGTCTTCCCCTCTCCATTCCCTCTCCCTTGCTAAAATGTTAGATTGTATTCCTAAAGCTAGCCACCAATGTCTAGTCTCTTATTTTGTCACTCTCTTATGCCTTACTAAAACACCAAAGTCCAGCAATAAAAGTTCATTATTTGACTGCACTGGCTAACATGTCCAATTAGGATTTACCAACTCACCCTAACACAGACTTGCCCTTTTTTCTTCTTAAAAACCACTCCTGCAGAAACACCTACTGCTGTCTTTGCCCAATACAGAGGCAGCCCCCTGACCCCCCCACTCGGCTTATCCCTCAGGGGAAATACTGTTGCACAAATCCTGAATCATCTTATTATAAAAACCCAGAGCCATATATTGGAGTGAATGCTCAAAGATCAGAGAGACAAAGGAACAAGCCACAGCTACCAGTCACTTCGCCATCCCCAAGAATCCTCTGACTGAAAGCCTCTGAATCCTCAGCTGAAAAGCTTCCAGCCAAAAGGCTCTCAGCTGAAAGGTTTCTGCTGAAAGGCCTTCTAGTTCCTGTCTCCTCACACATTATATGCTTTTCTCAGCCCAGTCATATCATTTCCTGTCTCAACCTTCCTGGTGCTGTGATTAAAGGCATCGTACTTCTGAGTATTGGGATTAAAGGTGTGTGCACTGCCCAGTGCTGTTTCTCTCCTAGACTGAACTGATCTAATGTAATCCAGGGTGGCTTTGAACTCGGAGATCCAGATATATCTCTGCCTCCTGAGTGCTAGGATTAAAGGTGTGTGCCACCACTGCCTGGCTTCTATGTTTAATCTAGTGGCTGGCTCTGTCTATATATCACCCCATTTTCCCTTTTTTGTCTAAAATAATAAATAATAAAAACTATATATAAATAAGTATATACAATATATACAGTCAAGAATTACATTAACAATGTCCAGTTCATTAACATTTGACAAATTCAGAGAAAATACTCGATTATTTATCATATTTTGGTGAGTACAAAATGTTGTACCTAATTCACTTTCTATCTTAACTTGTATTACCATCCAAAAACTATTTTTTGATGTCTTTCAAACTTAGACACTGTACACCTCTTTAGTGAGTTTGTTTTCTGAATTTGTTAACAAGGAAAACTATAACTTTAACTATACAGTCTTCAATCCATCAGAGACCCAAGAAGGAAATAATATTACCTAAGTAAACAGGAAGTGCAGATGTAAGAGATGACAGAAACAGCTTCCTGCCTGTCCTCTGAAACAGTGGGGTACCCATCTTCACCCTATAGGCCTACTATATCTGATAGACTTATATATGAAGCAGGATTTTTATGAAATTCTGAGTCCTCCAGCACATATCCTACCAATAGTTGATCAATCTCATCATTACCTTGTTTTAGAGGACCTGGCAGACCTGTATGTGATTGAATTGTTCCTATTCCTGATTATTTCTTGTAACTGAATAAATAATAAAGTTTTTTCTGACTTATCAGGGATAAATTCAGCAGTTTCAATGTGTAAAACCACACTTTCTGCATACGGAGGGTCAGTAAGAATGTTGAGCGATTCCATTAAATCCATTAATACCATAAGAATGAAATGTAGTTTTGACTTTTGGACAGAATCATTAGAACTTTGATCCACTTTACTTAATTTTTCTGATTTGTTACCTGCCTTTCATGACTTTCTTGCCTCAGTGTAAAATGTAGAGGCTGCAAATATTGGTGTTTCCCATACAACATGAGGCAGGATTCAGTTAGTTCTCTTTAAAAATTGAATTATCTTGCTCTGGGATATTTGTTGTTAATCTTTCCCAAAAAATTGCTCCAAAATTTTTTGCCACGGTTCACTTTCTGCTCATAACTTGTCAATTTCATCATTAGTTAAAGGTACTACAATTTCTGCTGGGTCTATTCCTGCTAATTGATGAAGTCTCAGTTTTCCTTTTAGAATCAACTCAGAGATCTTTTCCACATAAGTTTTTAATTTTTTACTCTGTTTATTTGGGAGAAATATCCATTCCAATATATCTTCCATCTGCATTAAAATTCCTATATGAGAATGCTTAGAGGGTAAAATAACCAGAATGCAATCAAGCTTTGGATCCACACAATCCACAAGTACATCCTGTAATTTCTTTTCCACCGAAGCCAATTCTCTCTCAACTTCAGCTGATAATTCTTTTAGACTACTTAAGTCTTTGTCACCCTCTAAGGTTTTGAACAAATTACTCAGTTCATTTTTTACTCCAGTAATGGTCAGTAGATTAGAAATGTCTCCCAACAATCTCTGAAAGTCATTAAGAGTCCATAATCAATCTCTTCTAATTTGCACTTTTTTGGGGTCTATTTTTTGTAGACTTATTTTATAACCTAAATAATTAATAGAATCTCCTCTTTGTGTTTTTTCAGTGGTAATTTGTAAGCCTCAACAAGGCAAAATTTTCTTTACTTCTTCAAACATTCTTTCTAAAGTATCTATATTTGATATAGGTTTGAATCAGCTAGTAAAATGTTGTCCATATAATTGTAAACTATAGATTGAGGAAATTGCTTGTGTATTACTTCCAATAGCTGTCATACAAAATATTGGCCCAGGATTGGGCTATTTAACATTCCCTGTGAGAGAAGCTTTCATTTATATCTCTTAACAGGCTGAAAATTATTATAAGTAGGCACCATGACGGCAAGTTTTTCTCTGTTTTTTTCTTGTAAGGGTATTGAGAAGAAACAGTCTTTTAAATTAATAACTATAAAATGCCATCCTTTAGGTAATAGAGGAGGCAAAGGAATTCCAGATTGTAGAGCACTCATTGGCTGAATTGCCTTGTTAATAGCTCTTAAATCTGTTACCATTTCCCATTTACCAGATTTCCTTTTAATAACAAATGCAGGAGAATTCCAAAGGCTGGTTGATTTGTCAATATGCTGAGCATTTAACTGCTCTTGTACAAGCTGTTCTAAGGCCTGTAGTTTCTCTGTTGATAAAGGTCATTGCTGAACCCATACAGGCTTTTCTTAATCACTCTAAAGGTAGGGTTGTTGGTAGCTTTGAAAGATCAGCAGCTGTTGTACCCTGTTCTTGTATAATCTGGATGGTCAGTGACTGTTCTTGATAAAATATATCCCCCAGAAACATGTGTTAGTTTATGGTTTGTTTCTGAGATTGGAAGAATGTTAATCTGGTTAATCCATTGCTGTAACAAATTACATTCCCATTAATTCATGGCTATTAGCTACATATGGCTTTAACTTTCCTCTCTGTCCTTCTGGCCCTATACATTCTACCTGTCTTATGCTGTGTTTCACTAGAGATAATGTTCCAATCCCTAACAACTGAACATTTACCTCCTGAAGAGGCCAATTTGGATGCCAAGATTCTGTTGCAATTATTGTTGTATCTGTACCTGTGTCTATAAGACCTTCAATGACAACATCACTTATTCATATTTTGATCTTTATTCATTTATAGAACTTTGCTAAAAAGTTTGCTTTATGGTTTCTCCTGAATTTTTTGTTCTCTCTTCTATAGTTGTTCTATCATCCAGAGCAGTATGGTTTGTTACAATAGGCATTAGGTTCTTTAATTGCTCTGGGAAGGAGTTTCCTTCACAATTACAGGAAAGGACTGAATGAAATTTGACATGGGGGCCTGCGAGAGGCCCCTCAGGGAGTTTCCTGATGGCAAAGGCAAATTTTACCTTGTCTGTCCCTTGTTGATCTACATTCTTTAGTCCAATGTCTGCTTTTGCCACACCTTTTACATAATCCAGACAGGAGGGGCATTCTGTTGGGATTATTTTCAGAAAAAATATTGTTCCTAGGAACACCCTGTTTACAGTCCTTTTTTGGGTGACCTTGTTTACCACAATTGAAACATTTGATATTACTATTTTTCTTCAAACCTCTGTAAATCACCTCTCCTATCCAAGTATCATCATGGTCATGAGATTCAATATTAATTGTATCTCAGATCTATTCCTCCAAGCGTGCTGATCTTGCCCTTAATGGCCTAATTACCATTTTGAATTTTGCATTTGCAATTTCAAAAGCCAGAGATTCAATTATTATTTGTCTAGCTTCTGAATTTGGTATCATTTTATTTACTGCTGAAGTCAGTCTTTGTAACAAGTCAGTGAAGGTTTCTTGTTGACCCTGTATAACTTTTGTAAATAACTCAATTTTCTTTCCTATTTCTTTAATTCTGTCCCAAGCATTCAAGGCTGCCATGCAGCATAACGCTCAGGTGTGATCATCATATAAAGATTGTCTTTGTATATCAGTATAATTGCCCTCCCCAAGAAGTTGATCTTGGAAGATTTCAAGACCTTTTGTCCTACTCTGTTGTTCAATGGTTTTAGTCTCATCCTTCCACCAGATCCTCCATTGTAACTGGGGACTACCCTCTAAACAGCTGTAACCAAATCTCTCCAGTCTTGAGGGATAATTCTGTTACAAATTGACTATGAGTTAAACATCTGTTTCACATATGATGAATGCATGCCACATGAGACTATAGCTTCTTTGAATCTTCTCAAATGTAACATTTGCACAGGAGTCCAATAAGCTTGTACACAGTCTTGTGGATATGTTTCATTTGACAGTTCCTGTAAGGTGACTGGATAAATTAAGGTTGGCTGTTTGAAAGCCTTAGGCTGTTTCTCTGTTAGCTTATAATAGAATATTGAGATTGGTTCTCCTTTATATTCCTCTGTCTGGGTCTGAATATCTATGATTTGTTTTAACAGATTTTTCTAAAACTTTTATCTTGGTACTCATATTAATCAACCTTTTAAATGATAAAATGGAAATGATCAAACAAGTATTTATAATTGACATTGTGTAAATCCCATTAACAATAATTATCTTCTCATTTAATTGTTCCATTTTCAGAATGTCAATCATATTATCATACAGAAACCAAACTCCCTCCATTGTAAAATTGTTTATCATTTTTTAATGTGAGGAAAAAAATGTCTTTTTTAAAAAACTAATTCTCTTTTTTAAGAAATCCCAATTGATTCACCAAATTTGCTGACTATGATGATTCAGATGATAGTGTGACAGCAGCCTGAAGGGATCCAGTGAAATCAAAAGCTCCCCAGGAGAGGAAAGAAGCAAAAAAGCCAGCCATCTGCACAGGCAACCATGCAAAAACAGCTAATTCCAGCATGATTGGAGCCTGAGCCTTGGCCTTGGCCTGGACTTGGGCTTGGGCTTTGGCCTGGGCCTGAACCTGTGGCTGTAAAACTACAGACAAGTGGATTTTTCGTGATTTTTGTGTCCCAAAAGTTGGATGCTAGATGTTGCTCAAATTGTTAAATTATTTTATAATAAAAAAAAAAAAACCAGAGCCAGATACTAGGGTAAATGCTGAAACATCAGAGAGACAAAGGAACAAGCCACAGCTACTTCTCACCTCACCAAATCCACAAATTCTCTAACTATTTGCTTCTGAGTCCTCAGCTGAAAGGGTATCAGCTGAAAAGCTCTCAGCTTAAAGGCCTTCTTCAACTGAAAGGCTCTCAGCCAAAAAGTCTCTTATTTTCTGTCTCCTCATGCCTTATATACCTTTCTCTGCCCAGCCATTACTTCCTTCCTAGTGCTGGGATTAATGGTGTGTGTGCTTCCCAGGTACTGAGGTTAAAGACATGTACCACCACTGCCTGGCTCTGTTTCTCTCCTAGATTGAATAAATCTCATATAATCCAGGATGGCTTTGAACTCACAGAGATCAAGATGGATTTCTGCCTCCTGAGTGCTAGGACTAAAGATCTGTGCCACACTGCTTAGCTTCTGTGTTTAATCTAGTGGCTGGCTCTGTCCTGTGATCCTCAGGCAAGCTTTATTTGATACACAATAAAACACATCTCCTTTGTGTTGAGAATTTGGTGTCTGGGTATGTTCTGTCCTGACTCTAAGACCCCCTTCCAGTACCATAACTAAAACAACTTGGAAAGAAAACAAAGCATTTTACATTGTAGACTGTAGCTCATCATTGAGGGAAGCCAAGGCAGGAACTGAAGCAGAGTCAATGGAGGAGTGCGGCTTATTGGCCTGATCCTCTCGTTCAGCTACCTTTCTTTCCAATCAAGTCCACCTGCCCAGGGGTGGCACAGCCCACAGTAGGTGAGACTGTCTTACCTCAATTAGCAATAAAAAAACATGTCCCAAAGACACACTCATGTGCATGGTCTATGGCATATTACAGCAGATGGCAATTAATAATTCCGATGTCAACCTACCAGATAAAGAATTCTCTGATGAAGGAACCCTGTTTCAAGCAAGGCTTATGGGGCCACAGTCTCTGAAAACTGGTTGCTTCTGTCTGTGATTTTACATGTGCAAAAACAGCTGGGGAATCTCCCCATTACCATGCATTTTAATGTAATGTGTACATGAAATCTCATGATTATATCTCAATCTTATGAACATTTTTTATGTGGATTGTCTAAATATGATTACTCCTTAAGCTGTATAATTTTGATGAATAGAAATAATACTAGGATGTACTTTCATAGAGAGGACTGTATTCCATGACTTTAAGACAATTATAAACAATTAGCTTATTTAAAACCTGAGAGCGGGCTGGAGAGATGGCTCAGCCGTTAAAGGCTAGGCTCACAACCAAAATAAAACCTGAGAGCAAATTCAAAGTAGACTATTTGCCCATGCAAGTGAATCACACAAGGACAGATTCCTAAATGTCTGTTGAACCAAGGTCAGGCACGAAGTAACTTTTGTGCCAGATACGTGCTTGTTAAAAGTCAGGCTGATAACATTAAGACATAGCTCCCTGCACAAATTCTTTCTGCAATTGACTCTCTGAACAAACTCCTAATCTCAGTTTTATGATACAAGACACAAGGTTAAGCCAACTAACTGTTTATTGTTTGGGTCCTGAATTTTAATGTCATTCTCCCCTGGGAAATACTGAGCACTCAGCACTACTTGCCTTTTGTCTTTGCTTTACAGACTGCACACTGGGGAGCCTGGCTGACATCCTAGTGCTGCCATGATTGCTTACTTCCACCCATACCAGTTGCCTGGTCAGCATGACAGTCCAAGCCCAAGAGAAACTGTGATTTCTCATGCATTATCATAATGGCTCTTGCAGACAAAAATTTCCCTATGTTCCAGTCACTTTGTCCCAAATAAACACACAGAGGCTTATATCAGTACAAACAGTTTGATCTATGGCTCAGGATTCTTGATAGCTAGTTCTTTCATCTTAAGTTGGCCCATTTCTATTTTTCTATGTGTTTCCACATGGCTGTGGCATTACCAGTCTGCTGGCATGTTGCCCCTTGGGTGGTGGGCTGGTGTCTGCTCTGACTCCATCTTTCTTCTCCTTCTCTCTCATTGGATTCCCCACCTGGCTTTATTCTGCCTTGCCATAGGCCATAGCAGCATCTTTATTAACCAATGGTATCAACACATAATCACAGCATAAAGAAAGACCATCCCACAGTACTCTGTTTCTTACTGTTTACTCAATGAAATGCAATGTGACCCTCAGAAGGAAACTCATATATTGTCTAGAGTTTTCTGTTGAAAGGAAGATTTTTCAAGATAAAGTAAAAAAGAAAGTTACCATCAGAACATGTGTGTTCCTTTCCTAATACCCCTCAGATACAAAAGTTTAGTTCTCACTGACATTATAGATTTTTTTTTAATACCCTGGGTGAGGTATTGGAGATGGCACTCAAAAGACTGTGATACCCATGGAACCATCTGATGGATGAAATCCTTCAGTTGAAATTATTTCTTGCCATTTATTATCTAGATTTGTGTCTCATTGAAAAACAGTAACTAGAACATTTTAAAAAGATAATTCATCTATTGTGATAGTTACTTTTCTCACTGCTGTGACAAAATGCCTAACAAAAGAATCTTGAGAAGGCTTTATTTTGATTAAGAGTTTGATATAACAAAGCATAATGATAAAAAAATAAAGGATGGCTGGAGCAGGATATAGATGGCTGCTATGTAAGTTTGGAAACATGAAGAGATGAATGTTGGTACCCAGATCACTCTCATTTTTATTCTGTCTGAGACCTACCACATAGAATGGTCTGGGCATCTTCAAGATGAGTCTGCCTATGGCACTTAAGTGAACCCAGAAACTTTCTCACAAGATGTTTAGACCTGCCACACCGAGATTATTCTAAATCTCATTATCAACAATGATCATCATAAATTAACCTGTGGTTAACTTAATGTGATAACCTCTTGAACAATTACATTTGCTTTTTCAGCACCTATCTTGTTGATGGCTAAACTTCTTTTACATGCCAAGTGGCACATGATGTATTATTCTCTGTCTGTCTCTCTGCCTGTCTCTTCTATCTCTCTGTCTGTCTCTTTATCTTTATCTCTCCCTCTGTAGAATTGAATAAGAAAGTGAGAGTAATTGATAGACTAAATTCTATCTGTTACTGATATTTTCTCCACAGAACAAGTCAGTCCGCAAGTTTTGAATTTAGGCCTTCTCAAGTCCTTAGGACACAGACAGAACAAAGCCACAGTATTTTTCAGAATATTATAGAAATGCATTCCATTCCAGCTCTTCAGATTGCTCTACTCTGAAATGAGAATGACCCTTAGCTTCTGCATTCTAGGTACTTTTTAGCTCAAAGATGCAAAGTCATATGTTCTTTCCACAAAACACATCTGTAGGTTTATGAAGCATAGAATCAGGTTCATCATGGCAAATAAGCTATCCTGGCCTCAGTTTTGGCATTAGTTACTTTATTGTTGTTATGAACAAATGTACTACTAACACAGAGAAGGAAAAATTACTTTGTTTCACAGCTGGAGTGTTCAGTCTATCATGGCAAGGGAGAGGCATGACAGATGGAGCGTGGTGTAAGCTGGTCACTGAGTTTACACACAGAAAACATACAAAGCACTGAATCCTGGTGATCATCTTGCTTTTCCTTTTCATTCTGTCTGTGAATGGTGCCATTCATATTTTGGCATATAACCTGACCTATATACTTCCTCACATGCACATCAGAGACTTGTCTCCTAGGTGATTCAAGATCCTGCTGGTGATCAGTATTGACCATTGCACCACACATGTCCAGGCTGCAGGGAGGTTATACTGTCTGGTCTCATTACCTTGGTAAATCAGGGTAAAACAAAACAGATGTGGGGGTGTGTGTGTGTGTGTGTGTGTGTGTGTGTGTGTGTGTGTGTGTATAAAGTTGTAAAAATATCTCTTTAATAATAAAATTCTATCTGCTTTCAGAATAATAACTTTGATGTTGAAAATGTGTAGGGTTCTTCAGTATCTAATTATCCTATAAGCATTTAGGAACATACTTTTTCAGAGGACTGTTATGGATCTTGTTTCTTTAGTGGAGCTGGGAACTGAACCCAGACCATGGAATAATGGATATCCAAGGCAAATTCTCTACTGCTGAGCATCATCCTTAAAAAAAATATTCATTTTAAATATCATGTTTTACAAGGTAAATAGCATTCCTAAATTATGCATATGTACTTTTGGCCTAGAATTGAGAAAGTATACTTGAAGGAGTGTGAATTTAAAGACAAAAGGAGGCCTTAGTCTGTCCTTCACAGTTTATCTGTACTATTTCAGGAGGAAAGGATGGAAAATGAGATAAAAATTATCATATTAAAAAGCTAGATGTCAGAAATACTAGAAACTTTTATGCCAAAAACCTGATGCCTTCTCATAAGCCAAAGCACATGTTCATATGCACAAAAAATTGTTTTGTTTTTTAACTTGTGTGTGTATGTGTGAAGCTGTGTGTATATGTGTACATGTATGCTTATGTTTGTATACATATGTAAATATGTGTGTATGTGTTTGTTTGTGTATGTACATGCATGTATTTGTATATATATATATATATATATATATATATATGGATACACGTATGTGTATGTGTGTATATGTATGTATGTGTATGTACATGAGTATGTGAATATATGTATGTGTGTGCATATGCATGAATGTGTATTTATGTGCATGTGTGTGCATGCATGTGTATGTATGTGCATATATGCACATATTTTTGTGTGTATGTATGCATGTGTATATATGTGTATATGTGTGTGTGTATATATTATATATATATATATATATAAATGTATGTGTGCAGGTGTAGGTGTATATACATTTGTATGTTTGTGTATGCATGTGGGCATGTGTTTGTATATGTGTGTGCTTATATGTGTATATACATGTATGTGTGTATGCATATATGTATATATGCATGTGTATGTCTGTGTATATGTGTATGTATATGTATTTATGTGTGTATGTGTATGCACATATGTATACATTTGTATGCATGCATATATGTATGTGTGCATATATGTGTACATATTCATATGTGTGCATACAGGTGCATATGTTTGTGTATGTATGTTAAGTATGTGTGTATGCATGTGCATATATGCATGTATCTTTGTTTATATGTGTGTGTTTATGTAGGGTGCACATGACACAGCTGATATAAGAAGATAACTTGCTGCAGTCAGTTATTTTCTTTCACCTGTGGGTTCTGGTTTTCAGAGTCAGCAACAAATGTCTTTTTCCTCTGAAATATCTTGGTTCTATCAAAAATCATAGCTTGTGTATAGGATCCTTTCTTTCTATACCTGACTTAATCCTTTAAGAGTAAAGGTATTTGAGCTAGAAAAATTTATGATGATTAAATGGATATATATATATATATATATATATATATATATATATATATATATATATATATATATGGTGTGTGCGCGTGTGTCTTTAATTTTGGAGTGTCAAAAGACAGCCTCTAGAATAGATGAAGTTGTTTGACATTATTAATCCAACAAGGGATTGCTATCTAGAGTTCATAAATCATTCAAAATTATACACTAAAAATCCCCAGAATAATCCAGTCAGTAAATAGGCAAATGATATGAACAGAAAGTTCTCAAAAGATGACGCACAAATAGTCAAATAAAATCCTGTAAAAATAGTCATTATTCTCAGGCATGAGGAAATGTAAATCAAAACTACATCAAGATTCCATCTTACTGTAGCCAAAAATATTACCATCAGAAATAAATAAACACACTTATAATATTAGTGAGTCCATGTGACCAAAGGAACCTGTTACTCTGTTGATGGGATGTAAATTAGTGTGGTCACGATGAAAACCAATGTAGGAAGGTTCCCAATGAAGAAAAAAAATGTGAGCTTACAAATGAACCACAAATATCTCAAAGATGATAAGCTCTACAAAGTCAAATTCAGTTCTATAAGATACAGATCATATAGGAACACAATTCACAAAGCCAAGCCTTGGAGTCAGTCTATATGCCGATCTGTGGATCGGGAAGATGGAGTGAGGTGGGCATGGAGGTGGATGCTTGTCACCTCAGCACTTGGAAGGCTGAGCTGGGAAGATGGTGAGTTGCACTAAATAACAAGTTTCTGGGCTAGCCTCAGCTACATAGTGAGATGATAGTTCACATATTGAGGTATTGTACAATGAAAATTTTGTTCAGTTATAAAGTAGAGTAAAATGTCTTTTGTAAAAAAAAATGGATGGAAAAAGTAAAATAAGTTACTCTCAAAGGCAAGTGAACAGAAACACGGAGAATACAGAAAGAGGGTACATGAAAAGGGGAACTATTAGGCATGCAAAAATAGAAAATGTTGTGGGGGGGTAACGAAGTTCGACCAAATAGTTGAGTATAATGAAAATACATTATGTGTATAAGTGAAAATGTCATACAAAGGCCATTACTTTGTATAAGGTATATTTGATATTAAAAATAGCTGAATGAAAACTTTTGTGCCTGTAAAATAATTTGGGGTTTATTATTGAATATTTAATAGCACTCAAGATATTGAAATTGTTACAGAAGATTATTAAATACTATTTTATTCACTAAAAGTAATATAGTAGACTGATAATTAGTGAATATTGATCACAACAAGTCTAGGCTTAAATTCATGAATGGCTTTAAAGACTCCATATTTGTGTACCCTGGGAATTGTTTAATCCCTGGTGGGAAGTGTATATCTATTATCATGAACTGAGGCATAAACACAGACATCATTATTTCTTCTCTTCCTATTTGATCACCTTAGAGATGGCATGTCCTAAGGGACAGGCATTTCTGGATTTTTAATGGGGTCTGAAAGATTGAAAAGCCAGAAGCAAGTTCATTGTGCTCTAGGATATGGTGGCTCTGAGGTCTGGTATGTTACTTTCCTTCATATTCTCTTGGTAGATTCATCACTATGGATTTGAGCTACATCAGATCATGATTCCTAGAACCTCCCAATTGTGAGGAATACCCATATTAAGGAAAAGAATATTCTTTGGCTCTGTCAGGTTAGCTTTTACTCTTCCAAAGCCATTTCTTCCAGATGAGCAGTGGTGAGACTCTTGAGGAACCAGCAATGAGCTGTTTGAGAGGAAAGAGGGTAAGTTCCTCTGGTCTTAGTCTGTCCCACTCACCCACGGAAGACAACAATGGAGGCTATTATATTTAATAACAAGAAATTGCAGCAGGGCTCCTACTCTACTGTCTAATTGTGTCTCATTAAAACCTCACTTCATCCTTCCTCTGGTACCATGGCAAGTTTAGCATGCAGTGACATCCAGGAAGGAGAGATTGTCTCTTTTATGAAACATTGATGTGTGCTACACATCCAGAAAGATTCCACAAGAATACAGTTTGAGAATTTTATTTGCAAATTTATTTACAAATATCCAGCACTGACGTGTTATCTTTATTTCCCTTGTTTACATTTGGAAGCGTATTTGTAACTCTGCATTCACTCTCTAATTTAGGCTACAGTTGAAGGGAATGTATAGAACAGAAGAATATGTGGTTACATGCGAATCTAAGGTAACACCGATATTCTCCATACATATTATCAATGATTGATTCCTTGGACATTTGAAGTAAGACATCTGGAATCCCAATAGACTAATATAGATCTTTTTTTGACGGGTTGGGGAGAATAAGAAAAAGAGCCTGGCCCTCTTACATCAATGATCTCTTCCTGGTCATCACTGGAGAATTGAGGTGTTTAGTAAATCATTTAAGCAGGAATAGGGAACTAGGAAGTGAAAGGTTAGTGAAAGAACTTTAAAAATAATCTTGTTAATTTTGCCAGCAGGCTTTATTTGGCCATTCAATCTCTGTCTTCCAGAGAGGAGAAAAATAACTCATGTAGATAAAACTGGTACTGATCCAAAAGGTGGTGGGGTGTGACAGCACATTTGGATGCTGCAAAACAAAAGAGAACTTAAATTATCCCAGTCCTTTACCATGAATTAAAACTTAGAAACAGATCACAGGATGTCTGCCAACGAAAATCTTTTTCTATCTCCCCAGAGTTTCAATGATAAGCATGCTGGCTGGAAATGTCTCTTTGGTGACTGAGTTTGTTCTTGCTGGTTTGACAGATCGTCCAGAGCTCCAGCTGCCCCTCTTTTACCTGTTTCTAATGATCTACATTGTCACAGTGGTGGGAAACTTTGGCCTGGTCACCCTAATTGGCCTCAGTCCTCACCTGCACACTCCCATGTACTATTTCCTCTTCAACCTCTCCTTCATTGATCTCTGCTACTCTTCTGTCTTCAGTCCCAAAATGCTGATGAACTTTGTGTCCGAGAAGAATGCCATCTCATATATAGGCTGCATGACTCAGCTGTTTCTCTTTCTCTTTTTTGTCATCTCTGAAGGCTACATGTTGACCTCAATGGCCTACGATCGCTATTTGGCCATCTGTAATCCACTGATGTATAAGGTTACCATGTCTGCTCAGGTATGTTCTATGCTATCTTTTGCTTCTTATATGATGGCACTTGCTGGAGCCTCTGCCCACACAGGCTGCATGCTCAGACTGACCTTCTGCAATGCCAATGTCATCAACCATTACTTGTGTGACATCATGCCCCTCCTCCAACTTTCTTGCACCAGCACCTATGTCAACGAGGTTGTAGTTCTCATAGTTGTGGGTATTAACATCACAGTGCCCAGCTTTACCATCCTCATTTCCTATGTTTTCATCCTTGTCAACATTCTCAATATCAAATCCACACAAGGAAGATCAAAAGCCTTCAGTACCTGTAGCTCTCACATCATGGCGATTTCTTTGTTTTTTGGGTCAGGGGCATTCATGTACCTCAATTGTTCTGAATCTATGGACCAGGGAAAAGTTTCTTCTGTTTTCTACACTAATGTGGTTCCCATGCTCAACCCACTAATTTACAGTTTGAGGAACAAGGATGTCAAAATAGCATTGAAGAAAGTTATGATTAAAGTCCATAGTAGATTCATAACCTAATTGGAAATAAAATAATACAAAGAACTAAAATTTAAACTTAAAGAATCTTAAATTTTTACTGTTATTTTCATGAAGATATTTTGTTTATTCCAATGTGGCTTTTACATGTATTGCTCTGGTGGTTAAAATTATTATCAATATTCTTGTGGCTCGGTATTACAATAATCACATTTAACACAGAGGCTATACCATATCATTACTCTATTCTTTCAATAATTTTCCCATCTCTTTTTAAGATTCAGGTATCTGTGAGATAAGGAAGTACCCATGAAATAGCATATCTTGTTTGGATCACACAGCAAACATTTACTAGTATGAATACTAATAAAATATAATAAATAATTTAACTTTAGATATAAACTACTGTGGCTTGTAGAATCTACTCTGCTCCCCATCAAGGGAGGCAACTGTGAGGAGCATAGCCTGCTCGAAATCTGTAGCCAAGGCTCCTTCAGATGCACTCTTGTGCTCACTTTGATATGCCTTAAATACATCACAGCACACACACAGTCTTACTTAAATGCATTAGTTCATTTTCTCGTATGAACTAAGACTGGCCAATTTCTCCACAGAGTGAGCCCCTTCTAAGAGGAAGTGCTTCTTTGGAGATTTCCTGTGATCTTTCCAATAACTTTTAGATCTTTCCTCAGTCTGAACTTTCCTCACTTAATCCTTCCATGCCTCTTTTAGATGTAAGATTTTTCTCTCTGGTCTGAGGTTTTCCACACTGATTCAGTTCCACTTCACTTCATTCTTCACTGACAAATTACTGTAGTAAATGGCTTGCAACTGTGATTATTTCTTGGATTCTACTTTCCTAAGTAGAACTAAATGATGGCATTTATATAAAAAGTTTCGAAAATTGGTATGATAGTCACAACAGATTACTTTTATTATAAAAATGCACAAATTCATAGGATGGAATATAAGACTCAGAAGCAGATTTTCATGTGGGTATTTCATTGGTTTACGATAAATCAACATACTAATTTCATTGGAAAAAGAAAGTATTTAAAATAATTTCTTTTGTATTCAGAAATATCCACAAAGAAAACCATGTGCAAAAGTTTATTCCTCTAAAATGGACCAAAGTCATACACAAAAACTTAAACTATAAATCTTTAGATTCATCTTTTAGAAAACATTGAACCAAGAGGGAAAAAAAAATAAAATTAACTTAAATGAGTACTTTTTAATTAATAAAATATTTTAGTTGTATCAGACTGGAAGAATATTTTCAGGGAATACACCAAATAAAGGCATATCCAGGTATATATATATATATATATATATATATATATATATATATACACATATATATATACATATATATATATGTGTATATATATATATAAATGATGCATCAGCAATTAAATACCATTTAATATCATTTAATAAGTTGACAAATGTCTCAAAATACATGCTATGGAAGACATGCGAACAGTCAGTGCACACATATAAATGTGTTATTCTGGGAGACATGGCAGCATAGTATTCAGTTGTGTGCCCACTGGTGAGCCCATTGGTGTGGTTCCCATTAAGGATGAATCCCTTAATCAATAGTTTGAGAAATAAAGATGTTACAATTTCCCTGAGAAAATGCTGACCAGGTGGAAGATTTGACTGCACATATGTGTCTGGTGTCTGTTGTTTGGGTACAGAGAGAGTTTGTATTCAATTAACAATACATCAGTGGTAACATTTTATTCTATTTATTGTTCTTAAAAATATTTATTGTATTTTTAAATTTTCAGTATTTCTAAGGTATAGAAGTAGTAGAATTATTAGGGACACTTAAAATATAAAATATGGTATTTTGAGATACATATTGATGCTGTAATGAAAACTAACCTTATATCTTCTTTATCACAATAGAGGAAATATGAGTCTTATAAAACATCTTTATGAACCTTCTGGAGTATCTCATTTTTCTTCTTGACCGTTTTTACAATGCTATATGCCTGTAACATATCATATTTAAGAATAATTCTAAAGAAAAACTTCATTGTTTTTCTACTATAATTATAAACTTACATTTCTTTCCCCAGTAATGAAAAGAAGTCTTATATATGGCCAGGTAAAGCAACACTAGTGTGGTGTTTGCTGTTGTCTGTGTGATTTCTCATTTTGTTTGCAATGTGTCTTTGCAGCATTATTCAGAATTGATGCTCTTCCTTTCTGCATACTGTCTATTAAAGTCAACATATCCCCTTCAGTTTCATTGTCAAAGATATGAAGAATTGTTTTTAAAAATTATTTATTTTATTTTTTTCGATTATAATACTACTTCATCATTTTCCTTTTCTCTTTACTTTCTCTAAAACCTCCTGTATACTGCTCCTTGCTCTCTTTCAAATTCATGGCTTCTTTTTCTCATGAATTGTTGTTACATGCATATATATTTATCTATTTACAGACTAATTCCTACGTATATACATACAATGTACTTCATCTGTATAATTTTACTTGTATGTATGTTTTCAGGGCTAATCATGTGGTATTGGATGACCAATTGGTGTGTCATTCGCCTGGGAAGAGTATTTCTCACATTGTTAACAATCCTTAGTTATCTATAGTTCTTTGTATAGGGTCGAGGCCATCCATGTTGGGATGTGTTGTGTATTGTTGTCCTTGTTCAGCTCATGTTTAGGCAGGTAGTTATGTTAGAGAGACTTTATGGTACATCTTCTGATAGTCCTAGGAGAGAATAACACAGCAAACTTCTTGATTCTCTGGCTCTTACAATATTACCTCCTCTTTCTCCCCAGTGATTTCTCGAGTCTTAAGTATGATGTATTGTACCTGTATCTGTAGGGATTGAGCTCTATAATTCTGCACAGTGATTGGTTGTGGATTTCTGTGATCATATCCACCTGTTGCAAAGAAATGTTTCCTTGATGAAGGGTGAGGACTGCACTTACCTGTAGGTATAAGGAAAATATTAACAACATAATTAGGGATTATGCTGGTTTAGTAAAGTGGTAGCTTCAGGTTCTCCTACTTGATCTATGACTTCACTGTCTTGGGGTATTTGGCTAAGTTTCTAGTACCAGACAGGATTCCTGTCCTGTTGAGTGGATCTTAAGTCCAATTAGAGAGCTGCTGGTTACCACCAAGGTATGCATGCAATTAGTATACTCCTATTATTTTTTTCCCTTTTATCCATATATGGATAAGAACACTTTCATGGCAAGTGCTCATTGCAAAGAGTCACTGATCCGGTTTGAGGCCTCTAGTTTCTGCTACACTATAGATTCTGGACCCTCACTGGGACTCCTCTTGGATATCCTCTTGTTGCCCTATGTTGTGGAGATTCTGTAGCAGATCATAGTTGGGGTGGATATTGAGTTAGGCCAAATCATAATCTTAGTTTGGGCCTGGGTAGTTGCAGAGTTGGTCAGCTCGCCAGTTCTCCCAGTCTTCACCACCATGGTGAGTTCTCCAGAATTGCCCTGGCTAGTTCACTCCTTGCAGTATAAGCAAGAGGTAGGGCCAGGACACTTGCTTCTGTAGCTAGAGTTTTCCTGCCTGGCTCACAGTCAGGATAAATCTCTTGTCACCTGCCAGTCCCTCAGCCGCTCAGACCCAACCAAGTAGACACAGAGACTTATATTGCTTACAAACTGTATGGCCGTGGCAGGCTTCTTGCTAACTGTTCTTATATCTTAAATTAATCCATTTTTATAAATCTATACCTTGCCATGTGGCTCGCGGCTTACCGGCATCTTCACATGCTGCTTGTCATGGTGGTGGCTGGCAGTGTCTCCCTGCCTCAGCCTTCTGCTTCCCAGAATTCTCCTCTCTTCTTGTCCTGCCTACTTCCTGCCTGGCTACTGGCCAATCAGTGTTTTATTTATTGACCAATCAGAGCAATTTGACATACAGACCATCCCACAGCATGCTTCCACTGCTTTCATACTCTCAGGGTTTGGCTTACACACCTACAGCTTCAGGGCCAGCTCTACTGTGTAGCTGAGTCAAGGTATAGGAACCACTCTCCTGAGTGCTGCAGTTGTTGAGGAACAGGGACAGCTGTCTTGCTCTTATGACCTCAGGGCCAGATCTCCCACCTGGCACAGGTGGCAAGTGGTGAGAGTGTGTGTATGTGTGGGGGTGGTAGAAAGGCATCTCTCCCTAACCCATAACCCCATGTGGCAGATGAGGAGTGGGCCAGATCTCCCATGATCACATTCTTAGGGCTCATTCACCCTAATACCATCAATAGGGTCAGCTCTACTCTGCTGCTCAGGTGAGGTACAGGGCCCACTTTCCTGAGTGCTATGGCCAATAAGAGGGAAGTCAGTTCCCTCATCTACCACAAGTGGTTGGGGCAAAAGGGGAGGGCATCTTTCTCTTGCCTTCACCATCACATGGCAGATAAGTGGTGTGTGGCCAGCTATTCCACTCTCACACACTCAGGTCCAGCTCACTCGAGCCTCTGCCAACAGAGTCAGTTTTATTATGCTGCCAAGTCAAGGAGCAGGGTCCAATTTCCTGAGTGCTGCATCTAGAAAGGGGAGGTAGGTGAAGCATTATCTTAATTAGTCTTAACAATAAAAACCCAGAGTCAGATGTTAGGGTAAAATCTGATAGATCAGAGAGAAGCAGAGCAGCCAGCAACCAGAGATTTCTTATTTGTATGAAATCTCAGACCTAACGGGGTATCCTATCTTTATGAATCCTCAAACTGAATGGGAAGGGGTACTGTCTTTACTCAGACAGAATCGGGACATGTCCTGTCTCCACCTGCCTTATATTCCTGTCTCCAACTCCCTATTGCTGGGATTAAAGGTGTGGATCACCACCACCTACCCACTACACTTAACTATAACTATCTAGTCTTCAACTCCATCAGAAACCTGAGAAGGATACAATATTACCTAAGTAAACAGGAAGTGTAGAGCAAACATCTTCCAAAAATAAGAAATGACAGAAACCACTGGCAGCCTGGACAGTCACCCAAGGTTCCTCTGCAATGTTGGAACATTCATCTTTGGCCTATAGGCATAGAATATCTGATAGGCTTTTCTGTGAAGCAGGATTTTTGAAGAACTGTCCCACCTTTTTTTTTTCAAAGTTTGGCAGTCACTTTCTTTTGTGTCCTGCTTGTCCAATTTGGACAGCATAGTGTCAGCAGTCAAAGTAGGGGCAGTTTTTTGCCTAGTGGCTAACTTACCACAAAGAAAGTACACTACATATAGAGTTTCTTTTTTTTTTTTTTTTGGTTTTTCGAGACAGGGTTTCTCTGTGTAGCTTTGCGCCTTTCCTGGAACTCGCTTTGGAGACCAGGCTGGCCTCGAACTCACAGAGATCCGCCTGGCTCTGCCTCCCGAGTGCTGGGATTAAAGGCGTGCGCCACCACCGCCCGGCCCATATAGAGTTTCTTTGATGCCCATCATCTTCTCTGAAATAGATTGGTGCTGCCAGCAGCATACATTTCTCATTGTTATAAAATTAAAAAAACCCTTTGTTATTAAAAAATTTTAAATGCCATATTCTGTAGATCTCTGAAGTGTTTGAAGACCACTTGCCTATTTAAATATACCTCTGTTTGACCTTGAAAACATACCTAATATAACTAAAAGTTTGATTGTAGTAGGTGACTAACTACTAACCTGCATTTCTTTATTATCCTAAATAGTTTGCAATAATAACTTTCAAGGACTAGAAATTTATATTACATTGTTAGATGAGCTGTATAGGTACAATAGCTTAAACAAGAGTAGAAACACATGTACAGTATATTCTAATAAAATCACTTTAAATTTGTATCAATATATAAAAATCCATATCAATGTACAATATTTAAAACAAGTAATTGCATTTTTTTGTTTAAAAGTAGATTCAATAATCTACCTTTTTATCCTATCATTTCTATAACATATATGCAGTATAGCAAAAATAATCTCAATTTTCCATCAAAAATCCAAACCCACGTAAACTATTTAAACCTAGTAGTTGATTTTTAAAGTCCATTCAATAATCTACCTTTTTTCCCTCTTTCTAGTGGAGGGTCACCTCCCTTGTTCATCATAGGTAATGAGGGGTGAGGGGTAAGGGGGAGGGCATCTCTCCCCTGTCCACACTGCTTCATGACAGATAAGTAATAGGGACAGCTCTCCTACACTTACAACTTTGGGACTGTCTCTCCCACATCACCACCATCAGGGTCAGCTTTATTTTGCTGCCCAGGTGAAGAGCAGGGCCTGCTCTTCTGAGGGCTGCTGGTGTTGGACAGGAGCAGTTCTCATGCTTTTATGACCTCAGGGCCAGTTCTCCTACCCACCTCAGGCACAGAGGGCAGGGGAAAGGGCATCTCTCCCCACCCACGCCACCATATGGTAGATGAAGAGTGGTACCAGATCTCCTGTACTCATGATCTTGGGACTGGTTTACCTGTGTCCCATCAACAGAGTCAACTCTGCTGTGCTGCGCAGATAGGTGGAAGGCCCTCTTTCCCAAGTATTTCAGCTGGTAAAGGGGAGGGTTGGCTCCCTTGTCAGCTGGAGGCAGTAGGGGCAAGAGGATAGGGCATCTTTCCTTCACCTCTACCACCACACCACAGATGAGGGAGGTGGTACCAGTATACCCCTCTAAAGCCCTAAGGGTTGGTTCACTATACACCTATCTACAGGGTAAACTCCACTGTGCTGCCCAGGTGAGGTGCAGGACCTGTTCTCCCAAGTGCTGTAGCTGGTGAGGGGTTGGATCAGGTCCCCCACCTGCTGCAGGTATAGAGAGGTGAGGGGAGGAGGACATCTTTTCCTCACCCAAGCCACTACATGGCAGATAAGAGGGGTATGACCTGCTCTCCCATTCTCACACCCTCAGGGCAAGCTCACCCATTTACCTATAAACAATGTCAGCTCTATTATGCTGGCTAGGTGAGGTGTGGTGTAGGACCCTCTCTCCTGAATGCTTGAGCAGGTGAGGGGCAGGACCAGTTCTCCCTACTGTTGCAGCCAGCAAGGGGCAGGGCCCAATCTGTCCAGCCCTGTCCTCTAGGCCTTCATGGTATCGGAGACAAGGACATCGACGCAGACCATGGTTGCATCAGGGCCATGAACCCACACATAGACCCCAAGCAGCCCATGCCCAGACATCACCATGACCCTGGGTGACAATTAAGCCATCCATGTCAGGCCACTCCTCACTTCTTTCACTTCATCAGATATGCCTCTGTCCACAGGACATGAACCCTTCTGTCTCTCTCTCTCTTCCATACCACACCATACATTTGTTAACTGTAATAGTGCCTGTCTGCCTGTTCCCTTATGGCTCTAGGCAAGCTCCTGTTTTCTCTTTGGAGGTTAGTCTGGTCTGCCCAGGACCTGTGTGTGGATCTCTTTGTCCTGCTCAGTCAATCATAGCCTACTGTTAGGATTATTAAGCCATATACTTTCATTTTACTTTATTGTTTGAGGTTGTATCATTTCCTTCCTCCTTTTCCTCCCTCCAAACCAACAAATGCCCTTCTTACTTTCCTTCATATTTGTGTGTGTCTGTGTGTCTATGAACATATAGGTGACATTGCTGGTAGATTCCAGAATATCACATAGTACCCCTGAATCTGGAGTTATAAAGAATTGTGAGTCACTTCACTTGGGTGCTAGAAACAGAACCCTGGTCCTCTGCAAGAGCTGTAAGTGCTCTTAGCCACTGAGCTGCCTCTTTATCCTCCACTTTTGCTCTTTTTATTCAATGCAGTGTGAGTAGTTTTAGATGAGGCCACTGGGCAATAAAAAGGAACAAAATACACCAAATTGGAAAGTATGAAGTATAATGACATTTCTTCACAGAGAATGTGGTATTATATAGAAAATCCAAATGTTCAACAAAAATACATGTAATTAGAAAAGAAATATGAGTCAACAAAATATGAGTCAACACTAAAAGTTGAATTTTCCATGTATTAACAATAAATAACCTAAAAGGAAATTAAGAAAATAAGTCTATATACCAGAATATTAAAGAAGAATAAAATATTGGGGCTGGAGAGAGAACTTTCAGTAAAGTGTTTGGTTCCCAAAAATGAGGACCTGAGAGAACACACTCTAAAAGATTGCCAGCTGTATGCCATGACATGGTAATTGAAGTGAATAAATAAAGAACCCCAACTGTGGGAATTGCTATCTGTGTTTCTTGGATGCTTATTTTTTGTAATGTGACCTGTTATGGTAGTTACTCTACCATGATGGACTATACCTTAAGGTGATGAACCCAAATAAACCAATTCTTAACCTGTTTTTGTAGGGCATTTTATCACAGCCACAAGAAAAACAACCATCTAAAAGTGAAAGAATTTTCTTCCGAATGACAGTATGAAAAAAATAAGACTCATTGGCTGAACAGGGTAATCAGATAAAAATTTCTAGTAGGTGTTTTATAAGTAACAATTTCTCAAGATATGTAATGCTTTAAAAGAAGCACTTGTGGTGTTTCATGTGACATAGCACTGGAGGTGACATGTTCCAACACCTACCAGACCCAGAACTTGGTAAGCCAAGAGTACAGTCTGTTCTCACTTAACTGCTGAAAGGAAGAGACAAAGGACCCAAGTCACAGATTTCTCCACAGAGCCTGAGATGATTGGAGAGATGGGAGTCTATCTTTCTACATCCACTGGGAAATGACTTGCTACAGAGTGAAGAAAAATACAAGACAAATTTTAAATCCCTTTAGATTTATTATTAAAGACAGATTATTATTCATGGTGTAACATAATCCCCAAGTTCCTTATTCTATCTAAATGCTATTCTCTGGGGAAGAAGCAGGTCCATCGCCACCCTGTTTATAAGCAAATGTATTCTGCAGGTAAATTCATATGAAATCCTCAGAGTCTTATCAACTGGAACTGTGACAATATTATCACAGATCATTTTTTTTCTGCTTCCAGTAAAGACTCAAAGTATTAATCTCATAATTTTCTAAAATTTAGAGATCATTCCAGAAGATTTCAGGCATTAAGTCTTGACTGTATCTTCTTAGAATGACAGGATACAAATCCCTGGATTCTGAAATATTTCTTCCAAATAAACAAGGATAAATAGGAACCTAAGAGATCTTCCAGGTTTGGACTGAGACTCCTAACAATGGGAATGGGTGTGTCTCTGACTCTTTTGCCCACTCTTGGGACTCTTTTTCTCCTTTTGGGTTACCTTGTCCAGCCTTGATATGAGGACTTTTGTCTTATCATTTTTGTATCTTGTTTTGTCATGTTTGGTTGTTATCTCTAGGAGGCCTGCTCCTCTATAAAGAGAAACAGAGGGGGAATGGATCATGGGATGAGGAAGATGCCGGGGAGCTGGGAGGAATAGAGGGAGGGGAACTGTGTTTAGGATGTATTGTATGAGAGAAGAATCAGAGGCGGGGTGGAGAGGAGGGAGAGAAAGGGAGAGGGAGAGGGAGAGAATGGTGATGTCTGGATCCCAGGCATAGTAATAGATTGCCTAATATAGACTATTTCTTCCCTGTCTGATTCAAGTTGAGACTAAGAGAAAGTAGCAGAAGAAAGCATTCATGGTGATCAGAGAGTGTTAAGAGTTGTTGGTGTTGATGGCTATTGGAATTGCAGCATCTCTATTAGGGTTCTTATGCATGGGCCAGGACTCAAGTGTTCAGGATTCATGACTCTGTGAGATGGAGCAGCAGATACATCAATCTTGTTCTTATACTCTTACATTAGACACATTCTTATCATTCATGCTGTAGAAGAGGAGAATTTGTAGCAGAAGAAGCCAGCTCTGGCTTGCCAAGGCATCTGTTTCAGACTTCATTGATGGAGAGAGAGCTCTAGTAAAGAATAATTAAGAGGGGGAAGATTGAATCATTCTTATTGTATTTTCCTTCTTCACTCCTTTCATGCATTTTCTTATCCAGAAATAATGTTGAAATTTGGTACTTCTGGCCTTATTACTGTAAGATAATTTGCTTGTGACTGTAACAGCTGATTCAGTATTATGTATACAAAGTTGGGGCTAGAAGAAACACCCCCAGAATATACATCACAGGTGGGAAGGACCCATGACTAGTGTGATTACCTTCTAATGAAGCTCTTTTTCTTGAGTCCACAGATTGTCTTAGAGAAGAATGGATACTGTAAATGTCTCTTTGGTGACTGAATTCATTCTGGTAGGATTAACAGACCAGCCTGATCTCCAAATGCCCCTGTTCTTTGTCTTTCTAGCAATATATATGGTCACTGCATTAGGAAATTTGGGTTTGATGATTCTTGTTTTTCTGAATTCACATCTTCACACGCCCATGTACTTTTTTCTCTTCAACTTGTCCTTTATAGACTTTTGTTATTCTTCTGTGTTCACTCCCAAAATGTTGATGAACTTCATATTAAGGAGGAATGTCATTTCCTATGTGCAATGTATGACTCAACTCTATTTCTTCTGTTTTTTTGTTGTTTCTGAATGCTATGTGCTGACTTCAATGGCCTATGATCGCTATGTGGCTATCTGTAATCCACTTTTGTATAATGTTGTCATGTCTCCTCAAGTGTGTTTAAATCTAATGCTTGGTTCATATTTGATGGCATTTTCTGATGCTGTAGCTCACACTGTATGCATGTTGAGACTGACCTTCTGTGATGTCAACACTATCAATCACTATTTCTGTGACATCCTCCCATTGCTTGAGCTTTCCTGCAGTAGCACCTATGTTAATAAGCTTGTAGCTTATATTGTAGTCATCATCAACATCATTGTTCCCACTCCTACCATTTTTATCTCATATGTTTTCATCCTCTCGAGCATCTTCCGCATCAGTTCCCCTGAGGGCAGATCTAAAGCCTTCAGCACCTGCAGCTCCCACATCATTGCTGTTTCTCTGTTCTTTGGTTCAGGTGCATTTATGTATTTCAAGCCCTCCTCTGCTGGGTCTGTGGATGGGGCAAAAATCTCTTCTGTATTTTATACCAATGTAGTTCCTATGATGAATCCCTTAATCTACAGCTTGAGAAATAAAGATGTTAAGGTTGCCCTGAAAAAAACCCTGACAAGGTGGAAGGTTTGACTGGATACATATGTCTTCATGCCTACATGTCTGGGTACACGTATAGTTTTATTTAGTCAACACATTTGATTGGCAGCTCTGTATTTCACTTTTGCTTCTAAGAAAATTTTGTGATTATTAATTTTTTTTGATTTATTGAACTGGAAGAAACTATTACCAGAAGGAGAACTTAAGGTTCTGCATGATGTGCTGAAATGTGTGTGTGCGTGTGTGTGTGTGTGTGTGTGTGTGTGTGTGTGTGTGTGTGTGTGTGTATAATGATAAAACAGCAAGTCCTGTATTCACAGTCATTATTCTCTTGGCCCCTGAAGCAGTTTTCTAAAAAGTATATCAAACTTCTCAGTTTTAAAAGGGAAAATTCACATATTTATAAGAAAAGTAAGCTTATTTTTATTCACATAACAAATTATATCTTGAGCAAATGATGAATATTGCAGAACAAGGCCGTCTTCAACACTTCAGAGACTATAAATATATTTATTTTATAATAATAACCTCTTGCGGCCGGGCGGTGGTGGCGCACGCCTTTAATCCCAGCACTCAGGAGGCAGAGCCAGGCGGATCTCTGTGAGTTCGAGGCCAGCCTGGGCTACCAAGTGAGTCCCAGGAAAGGCACAAAGCTACATGGAGAAACCCTGTCTCGAAAAACCAAAAAAAAAAAAAAAATAAAAAAAAAAAAATAACCTCTTGGTATAAATTACACAAATTTGCCAAAGTTTGTTTAGGGCAGCTTCAGAAGTTTGAAATCCTACCGAAAATCCAAACCTACATTCATTTAAGTCATTTTACATAAGCATGTATGCAGAAGGAATGTTCATGGGTTTTTAATTTCTATGAAGAAATGAAGTGGAATTTTGATGCAGATTTCATTGAATCTGTAGGTTGTTTGTGATATGATAGCCATTTTCACAATACTAAAACTACCAATCCATGAACATTGGAAGTATTTCCATCATTTGGTATCTCCACTTGTTTTTCATTGTCTTAAATTTCTTATCACACTGGTGTCCTGCACATACAGTAAGTAGATGTTAAGAGTGCAATTTATGCTGGTATAGTTGCATCTAAATATGAAAATTCTGACTAACAGAAATATAATACATTGCATAAAGGTGCAAAATGAGATGTTTGTCATAGTTTTTAAGGAGTCTGACATATCTGTCAAATTAGCAAATAAGGGAGATATGTTGCTCTCCAGTGGAGAATGTACAGAGGAGAACAGATGTTCTAAATTACACTTTCCAAGACACAAGATAAGAAACCTGAAGAACAATGGAGAAATGCAACCCTAGTGTGGATTTGAAGATCATTTGGAGAATGTTTTTCCAATATTTGACCAAAAATGCATGTTCTTAATGAAAATTAGCAAAAACAGCCAAGTGTTTTAATTAGCTTTGTTCTTAAATAGTACACATCACATAGAATGAGAAATGGTAAAGTTGTGCTGTAACATCCAGCTATACTACAGATTCTGTTTATGCATATTTATCAATGTGAATAAAGTGTTAATTAATGATGATGCTTTTGAAGTCTTTAGAATAAATAAATGGGCCTTTGTACATCTACACAGAGAACACTTGAGTATATTTATTATAAGCAAATAAAGAAAATTAAAGAAAACAATGCTTCACTATCACATTCCTCCTTTAAGTTAATGTAGAAGACAATGAAACAAAGGAAGATCTTATAACATTTTTCAGTTTCAGTTTTAGTAGAGCAGACACATCCTCACCGAGAATGGTGGATGGTGTTGACTGAGCATTCTGAAGGTCTACCAAACCTGCCTTTTTTTTTTTTGTTTGTTTTTTTGAGACAGGGTTTCTCTGTGTAGCTTTGCGCCTTTCCTTGAACTCACTTTGGAGACCAGGCTGGCCTCGAACTCACAGAGATCCACCTGCCTCTGCCTCCTCAGTGCTGGGATTAAAGGCATGTGCCACCACTGCCCGGCAAACCTGACCTTTTTTACATGGTGTAGGAAACTCACCAATATTACGGGGTCCCCAAATGTGAATATATTGGCTTAGTTTCATTTGAAACGTTGAGTATTTTGATATTCATGGGGACAAATCAATGTAGACTCTGATGCTCACCAGATGTAAATAAACTGACATAACAATATCTTCATATGTATTTATCTATCTGTTTATTTGTTTGTATATCTGGCTATCAATCCATCTTTCTGTCAATGAAGAAAATCTCTGTGTCTGCCAGTAAGCCCAAATAATCCGTCGGCCTCTGTGATTTCAAGTTAGGTTCCTTAAAGTTTAAGATAGTGGTATCTTGACTAGTCAATATAATTTTCTTTTTTCTTTACACATTAAGATAAGTAAGAGAAATTCAAATAGCTACTGAGATTCTTAGGTTTTAAAAAGGAACTCATTATTTTAAATGGAACCAATCAATTTAAGTTGAAATTATTAAATTTTCTGCATTGAACAGCTATAAATCTCACAACTCTAGAAGACTCTCATGCAGGATTTCAAGTGAGAGCAAGAGGACATACTTTTGGGGTTAGTAGTGCACCATCTAAAAATAGCAGTATTCACTGGGGTGCAGTTTTGGTTGGACTAGAAGGTACACCTTTTGAAAATAGTACTTTTAAAGTAGTAGTATAAATACTGAGTAAACCACAAACTGTTAAGTTTTTTTTAAATGCTTCACCCAAATGTGTATGCCAATGGGGAGATGTTTGGATAGTCTAGAATGAGTGGAGTGCAAGGTATGTTGTAGCCACTCAACTTTAATTCAATCTTAACTGAATGACTGAAGCCAAACAGTCCAGCCAATATCCAGGGAGCAAGCTTTATCCAGTAAATGAATGGGAATATGATGGAGTGTTTTTAAAAGAAGGATATAATGATTCATAATAAGCAAATCATCTGTCAATATGTTTCATCATAGTGTATAATTGACCTCCCAGTACAAAGGCCTGTTTTAAGTGTCACAGTTATTGATTCTGCAGAGATAAAAGAGAATGCTTGTTAGCTTAGAACATACAAAATTTTGTGTATCCTGATTAATTGATTAATATACTTTTTATTGAGATGTGTGAGTTACATGAATTTGAAATATATCCTCTTTGTATTTGTTGTCTAGTATATAATGTTTGTCTACAACCTTCCTAATAGATACACAGATTTTGTAAATCTGTACTTTTTCAAATCTTGAAAGGCTTATTTTTGAATACTTAATATATTTTATTTTGGATAAAGTTTTTTTTTTTTTTTTTTTTTTAAAGATTTATTTGTTTATTATGTATACAGCATGTATGGCTGCAGGCCAGAAGAGGGCACCAGATCTCATTACAGATGGTTGTGAGTCACCATGTGGTTGCTGGGAACTGAACTCAGGACCTCTGGAAGAGCAGTCAGTGGTCTTAACCTCTGAGCCATCTCTCCAGCCCTGGATAAAGTTTTTATACATGAATATTACATATAAATCTTTTAAACATATAACATCAGGTCAAAATTATTAATTTTTAACATTGACACTATATATAGTGATATGTGACATAAGAAGATTTTCATATAAAGTCTGTGACTAATTGAGTATATTTCCTACATATGTGCTCACCAGACCATTTTTCATTTCTGCAATCCAGTATTTATCAGCCTTCTTACACTACATTCTGAGGGAGACCAGATCCCTCTTTTTTTCCCAGCGTACTCTTGATCAGGGAGAAATAAGGAATATGTAGATAGAAATATAGAGGAGAGAGAGACAGTTAGAAACATAGGATAGACTTGAGAGGGCCTGGGTCAAAACCCACAAGGCCCTTCTGTCTCTTCTAAAGGGCTTTTAAAGAAATGCCAAGGGGTGGAACAAAAGACTGCCTCCCAGCACAGCCAGGTGCAGACCATCTCAGACACCTGGTGACCATACACATGGTCAAGTCATTCCCTAATGCAGCCCTGCTGTGTAAAGCAAGCTCAGATCTCACTATGAAGCTTTTGTAGGCTACCACAACATTCCTGTCCTATATATATATAGTATATATATAGTTGTATGTATCTATATAAAATATCAACAACAGAGGAGGGGTAACATGGTATTTGTCTTTCTGAGACTAGATTAATTTATACCTATTTAATTTAGATTATATAATATAATTATATAATTAATATATTAATGCTATATAATGATTAATATAGTTCATTAATAGTTAATAAATTATACATATTTGAATATAATAAGGCAAAGAAAAAGGCCATTAATTTGAGAGGGAGTTAAACAGTCAGCATGTGAGTGCTTGGAGGATGGAAAGGGAACTGAGTACTCAATGTAGTTATATTTTATTTTATTTTCCTAAAGTATTTTAGAGTATTTATATATTTTCGTATTTTGATTTTAAATTTAAAATACAATCACATATTTTCCCTTTCTTGCCTCTAACCCTTCCCATGCACAACTCCTTGCTCTCTCTAAAATTCAGGGTCTCTATATCTTTTATCATTGTTACATATATTCACACATTTTCCTAAAAATGTAAATACAACCTCTCATTCCATATAATGTTACTTCTTTGTGCATGGGTTCATTGCTGATCACTTGATATTGGTATTGGATAACCAACTGCGGTAGGTTTCTCGTGAAAAGACTATTTGTTTCACTCCCAGAATTCTTCAATTATCTTCAGTTATATAGGGTTGAGGCTCCATGAGATTTTTCCCTTCCATGTTAGTATGTCTCCTGGTATAGTTCTTTTTCAGAAATATATTTTTAAAAATAGCATCTGTGATGTTTCTGGTAGTACAAAACTGGAGGTGACTCACTATCACACTCTACAACTTTCAGACACAGAATTTAGTATTTAGTTAGGAGTAGGACCTGTAGGTAATTCTCTCTTAACTGAAGGAAGCAAGCAAGGAAGAACTTCAAACTCACGTTTTCTTTCAGCTCTCAAGATAATTGGGGAGGCAAGAGTCTATCTCTCTATCTACACTGGGGACAAATGTTCTCTAGAGTGAATGGGAAGAATGAGTATAATTGTGGGTCTCTCAGGAAATTAGGATCATGATCCAGAGTGTAATACAATTTTCTCAGCTCCTTCTTTGATTTAAATGCTCTCCTCTGAGGAAGAGCCAAGACATTCTTCCACCCTGTTTATAAACATGCATATCCTTTAGTTAAAGGGCCCTTTTTCTGCTTCAAGAAAATATTCAAAGCCTTAATCACAAATAATGTTCTGCAATTCAGAAATTAATCCAGGAAACTTGAGTCTTGTGCATATCTTCTTTGAATTGAAATATTTGAAAACTTTGAATCTGAAATATATATCCAGTTAAACAGGGATAAATGGGAAAGTAAGTAATCTCTTGTGTTTGGACTGAAAATTGTGTTTCTGAATTTCAGATATACTAACACCCTCTTCCCCCCCCCCTTTTTTTTTTTTTTTTTTTGTTTTTTCGAGACAGGGTTTCTCTGTGTAGCTTTGCGCCTTTCCTGGAACTCACTTGGTAGTCCAGGCTGGCCTCGAACTCACAGAGATCCGCCTGGCTCTGCCTCCCGAGTGCTGGGATTAAAGGCGTGTGCCACCACCGCCCGGCCTTTTCCCCCCTTTTTAAATGAATGTTTTTTATTTTTATTTTTTTGAAAAGAGATTTTTTTTCATATAATATATTCATGTTACAGTTTCCTCTTCCTCAATTCCTCTGAAGTTGTCTTTGACTCTCCTCCTGTCCAAATCTACTCCCTTTCTGTCTCTTCATACAGGATAGGCTTCAGCAACTTCTTCCCTGTCCTGTCCAAAATGAGACACAAGTGAAACAGGCAGAAGTAAAGCCTTCAGAGGAATCAGAGAGAGGTGTTGGTGACCACTGGATTTTCAGCGTCTCTGTTAGGGTTTCCTGCAAGGTCAGGCCTTAATTCTTCAAGATTCATAACTTCATGACACGGGGACAGGAAACGTTCTCTCCCTGACTCTCTCTTTTTCTTTTAGTTTTAGATTAGGCACATTATTTATATGCATACCATAGCAAAGACAAATTTGCAGCAGCAACCATCACTGTACTGTCCAGGCATCTGCTTCCAATTTTGTTATAGGGCAGGCTCTAGTGAAGAAAGGCAGGAGATGGGAGAATATTGAACCCTTCTCAGTGTAGTCTTCTCCTTTATCTTGTGATATTTTTTCAGAAATTATAATGAAATTCATTATCAATTGCTTTCCAATTTAAGATAATTTGTTTGTGACTGCACCATTTGATTTTGTATGTATAGTTGGGGCTAGAAAAAGCATTTCCAGCACACATATCATAGATGGCAGGGATCCATGACTGAGTGTCGATCATCCTCTAATGTAACTTTATTTTCTGAGTCCACAGGCTGCCTCAGAGAAGAATGGATACAGTTAACGTCTCTTTGGTGACTGAGTTCATTCTGGTAGGATTAACAGACCAGCCTGATCTCCAAATGCCCCTGTTCTTTGTCTTTCTAGCAATGTATCTGGTCACTGCATTGGGAAATCTGTGTTTGATAACTCTGACTGTGCTGAATTCTCACCTCCACACCCCTATGTACTTTTTTCTCTTTAACTTGTCTTTTATAGACCTCTGTTATTGTTCTGTGTTCACTCCCCAAATGCTGGTGAACTTTATATTAAGGAAGAATACAATTTCCTACGTCGAATGTATGACCCAAGTCTATTTCTTCTGTTTTTTTGTTATTTCAGAATGTTATGTGTTGACTTCAATGGCCTATGATCGATACATGGCTATCTGTAATCCATTGTTGTATAATGTTCTCATGTCTCCTAAATTATGTTTGAGCCTTATGCTTGGTTCCTACTTTATTGCATTTTCTGATGCTGTAGCTCACACTGTATGCATGCTGAGACTGAGCTTCTGTGATGCCAACACCATCAACCACTACCTCTGTGATATTCCTCCTTTGCTCCAGCTCTCCTGCACAAGCACGTATGTCAACGAACTTGTCATTTGTATTGTTGGAAGCATCAACATCATTGTTCCTACTTCAACTGTCTTTATTTCTTATGGTTGCATCCTCTCCAGCATATTCCGCATCAGTTCCTCTGAGGGCAGGTCAAAAGCTTTCAGTACCTGCAGTTCCCACATCATTGCTGTTTTTTTGTTCTTTGGTTCAAGTGCATTTGTGTATTTCAAACCCTCCTCAGGGGATTCTATGAATGAAGGAAAAATCTTTTCTGTCTTTTATACCAATGTGGTTCCCATGTTGAATCCCTTAATCTACAGTTTGAGAAACAAAGATATTAAAGTTGCCCTTAGGAAAACCCTGAGCAGCAGGACCATTTGACTGGACAAGCTTGTCTTTATGCCTCTTACTTTTGTGCAGGGATAGTTTCAATTGATGAGCAATATTTTATTGGGAGATTTCTGTCCTTTTCTTTCCTAGAAAGTCTTCTACTTTTCATTTTAATTTTTTTTACAGTTTCTGAACAGGCAGAAACTCTTGGTATAATCCAGAAACCTTATCTGTTTTTTTTTTTCCTTTACAAAAGGAAGTCTGGGTCTTCTAGATTTGGTTTTAATATTTCCAGAGTCTGCCATCATCCTTTTTTATGTCATTTTTCTGTCTTATTTAAAAATAATTTCAGTAAAACAACTTATTCTTTCCTCCATTAATTAAAATTTAATGTTTTTTCTGTAGTGTAATCTAAAACATGTCTTCAAATGGTCAAATGTAGTAACACTCGAATGGCAGTTTCCACTGTGTGTGGATTTCTCATTTTGAAGATATGTCTTTAAATGAGTAATTCAAACATCTGATTCTGTTCTTTTCTGTACATCTTCCATTGGAAAGCAACATATCCCTTTTCAACTGCCAATGTGAAAGATGTGATTTATTGGTAATCAATAGCTTAATTAAAGCTGTCGAATATGCTAAATATTCCAGGTTTCAAGCACCTTATTAACTCATATATTTTCTGAATATTTTATTATTATTTTGGAAATATGATCATGAGAACATATTTCATCTTTGAATCTGGATTATAGTTTGTTTGTGGGGGACACCTGTGTCTAGATTTGCTTCAGTTGTCACTTTATTTTGAATTATTCTTTTAGTTAGAACAGGCCAGGTTTTTTGCAGTAGGGAGTTGAGTTCATCTACAAAATTAAAAAAGGAAATAATTTGAATGTGTTTTAAGGGTTTAGGAATTCAAGAAAGGAAGACCTGGGACAAGAAGGGTGCCAAGCAAAGTCATTAAACTGGAAGCCAAGAAGGCAGTGAGTATATAAGAGCCTTTCTCTGCAGAGAATCACTGAGGGGTTCTGAAAATCATATTACCACCTGGATATCAACTTTCTTCTGTAGAGCATTGCAAATATTTCCCTTGCTTTATTAATCTTACATTATCCTTCACACCCAGAATGACCATGCATTAATAGTGTTTTAAGTAACGAAAATTGCTTTGTTGGGAAATGAAGACAGACTACATCATTGGGTACAAGTGGAGTGAGGACAGCAAAGTCAAGGAATAAAGAGCGAGTGGTCATCAAGATACTAGTTAGGAAAAAGGCTTCAGACAGGGTAGGGCAGGCAATAGAAGCCTCTTTGTTGGCATCTTTTATCTTCTCTGGAACTTCCTGAAACTATTATGAGGACTGAAACATCTCTCTGAATAGGTTTAAAAAAGCTCAGGTTAATTGATAATGAAGAAAAGTTCAACCCAAAGGAAGATCCAGAGACAAATCATTCCATCAAGGTTGACTTTCATGTGGGATTCCCATTTGGAATTTCTCTGCAAAATGAACAAAATATCTCTAAAATGGACTGTCTTAGCATAATAAAAGTATCAAGGACAAATAGATTATTTCCATACTAATCCTGAAGAGCTGGCCTTTTCTCTTCTGTAAATCAGTGTGAGTAAATAAAGTGTTTATAGACAAAAGTCATTTTAAATTATTCACCTGAAACATGAAAACTTACAATAACTGTAGCAAGACTTTTTATTCTAGATAGAGGCTGTCCTCTACAGTGTGTGGGAGGACAGTGGGATCCTGTGCATCATGTTTTTTTTTTTTTTTTTGTTTTTTGTTTTTCTCAAATCTCTCTTAGTGAGAGGAATTATCACACTTCACATACTAATGTAACATCAATCAGGAACAGAAGTAAAACACATCCATTAAGGAGGGCAGCGCTTGGAGTCAGCACAGGACACACCCAGACACCAAGTTCAGCAAAAAGGAGGGACAAGTCCTGTGGGCCAGGGAGTGGGGCTGCCTCCGGATCTGGCAAAAGCAGACAGCAAGCAGCAAGCAGAAGCAGCAGGTTTTTTTTTTTTTTTTTTTTTTTTTTTTCTTTTTCGAGACAGGGTTTCTCTGTGTAGCTTTGCGCCTTTCCTGGATCTCGCTCTGTAGCCCAGGCTGGCCTCGAACTCACAAAGATCCGCCTGCCTCTGCCTCCTGAGTGCTAGGATTAAAGGCGTGCGCCCCCACCGCCCGGCTGTTTTTCTTTTCTCCCCCGGTAGTGTGTTTTTAAGGAGAAAAAGGAGGAAATTGTGCTAGGGTGAGTCGGGAAGTCCTGATTGTATAGGTTAGCCAAATTATGAATTTTGACTGTTGAACCTTGGTGTTTTGTCTCAGGAATGAGTCTGTGGCCAAATAAGGGAATGGAGCTTGGAGGCTAGTTTTAGGAATGTACTATAATGATTTTTAGCAAGGGAGAGCTAAAGGAGGAAAAGGGCAAAACCTGTTGATACAATGTTTGCCAAGCTTGAGCCTGAGAGAGCACTCCAATATTCACAGCCCATGTGTAGGCCCACAAAGGTCTCCTAGTGAGGTCTGAGCTTGCTTTACCCAGCAGGGCTGCATAAGGGGATGGATTGACCATGTGCATGGTTACCAGGTGTTTGGAAGGGTCTGTACTTGGCTGTGCAGTGGGGAGGTCTTTTGCTCCATCCCTTGTCATTCCTATAAAAGGCCCTTTAGAAGAGACAGAAGTGGTTGGTGGATAATGATCCAGGCCTTTCTGAGGCTATCCTGTGTTTCTGTTTCTCTCCCCTCTATCCTTCTATCTAATATCTCTTATGCCTCAGTCCTCAAGTGTACCCTGTCATAAAATGTGGGAGCCAGTATCCCAGCTGGGATCCCACAGTCTCAAATGCCTGTGGCAGCAGAAGGAGATGATTGTAAGGATGACTGTGTTCACTCTCCTACAGAACAGACATTTGCTTGTCTTTGTTGTGGTGAGGTGTCCCAGGACTGATCCAGACAGGACAGACATGATGCTAATACTGTTTTTGCTCTTCCTCCTTTTTCTTTGTTCTCAAATGGGCATTATGTAGACAATGAGGCCTCACTCAGGTCCTCAAGTATAAAATAGCCAGCAAATTATTTCATCGTAGTCAGGATAAAAGATTGATGAATAGAATAATCTATGAATCCATGACTGATGAAGCAAGCATTTAATAGATCAAGGCCAGCATGGGTAATTTTGCATAACCCTACTTCAGAAAAACACTGAGGAAATAGGTCAGTGCTGAGTGCTTATTTGATATGTGTTAGTAACTGGAGTAGAACCTGAATACCACAAACAACAACAACAACAAAACCACATAAAGAGTAATGTAGAGTTCAGGAATCCTATCCATATTTTATTAACATAAGTATATGACCATTGTGTTGTCCATTTCATCAAAATTGTGCTCCAGTTTTGCTTTATACACCCATGTGTAATATTTACATAGTCATGTATTAATCCTGATTTTCACAGTTAAACTTTCCTACAAAGCTATGATTAGAGTATTATTTATATGAACAATGAACAAACTTAAGCAAACATGAGGAACAAAAGCCCAAGTGTTTGTAATTAACTTTTATTTTTACAGTACAAAATGGATCTCACAGAAGTGAACCTACAGAGGCAATGTAAAACTGTAGAGCAATTGTCCAGGGCAGAAACACCCTGTTCACCACACCTCAGGAGGAACTTTCAGCTATGTCTATTAAAGAATGGAAGACAATTTTCAGTCCAGTTGAATAGATTTGTGGTGTGCAATAAAGATTATTTTTGCATCAATGGTGCTTTAAAGAGAGTATATTTTCATTCCAATTTATAGAACTTCATTTACCCTCTTCTATTATCTCAATAAAGTCTTCTGTCAACTAAAGTCTTCAAATATTTATTAGAAGAATTATTATAATTGCTAAATGTTAGGGTCAAACCCAGGGCTTCACATGAGCTAGTGAGTACTCTACCATTGACCCGTATCCTCAGCACATTAATGTGTCATTCCATTTGCTAACAATAAAAATCTGAGGAACTTAATAAGTCCATATATCAAAAAGGAACAATATTCTGGAGAATTACTGTACTTTTCATAATCAAAGACCTCAAAGTATGTCCACTGAAAACTGCCTAACATTGCTAAAAGAAGTTGAGGTATAAATACACAGAAATGTCCTTTGCTCATAACTTAGATATGTTATCGTTAATATCTTGCTTCCATAGTCATGCAAGCACATGCCCTTGCCACCTGTGTGCCTACACACAAGTGCACACACACCACAGGAAGTGCACATTCCCCCCACAAAAAGTAAATAATAAGGAATTAACCACAAAAAGTAAACAATAAGGAATTAACCAAAGAACTGAAAAATTTGTAGAAGAAAACCACTAAACACTGCCTAAAGAAATTAATGAGACAACCACAGAAAACACAGCCCTTATTAAGTGGTCAGAAAACTTAGCAGTTTTAGATTGTAAATACATTCCCAAAGCCATCTATAGAACCAGTGCTATCCTCATTATATCCCAGTGACATTTTTAATCTTAACATTCATAAATAATCTCAAAGGACTATGAATATGAAAAGCCACCTTAAAAAAAGAGCTAGATTGCTCCCACTTCCAAATTTCAAAACTTATTACAAACCTATAGTGATCCAAGCAATGTGGTATGGAAATAAGGAAAGGTAATTAGAAATTGTAGGAACACTGCCCAAGAATGAAGTTGTTAAAGGAGAATTCCGAGTGCTTGTAGAAAAACTCCAAGAAAACAAGAGTCTTATGACTTCAGTTTCTTAAAAAACACAAAATTATTCTTGGAATGTGCTTTTGTGCACTACCAGGGGTAGCAGATAGGGGTGAGTTTATTTCATGTTATTCATCACAACAGGCTATTGTTATTTGTTTATATGCCTTTATGGGAAAACATGTTTTTGTCACATGTGGCTTGTCCTTAGGATTATACAGTTTACTCATTCAACTCTTCTTAACTCATAGAGCATAAATTATCTGATGTTCTGAATAAGTTTGGCTATTGCATGAGACTTTAGTCTGCCTTATTTTTAGGTCCCATTCTCCCAGGTCCCACTGCCTCAAGAGTGGTAAACAAGAGGTGAAATGGAGATTCCAGAAACATGCTCTTAGCTGAAGGGTAAAGGAACATTTGAAGAAGTTTCCAAGACCATCTGTCAGGGGGGATGGACAGTCTCTTCAACTAGGAAACTGAAAGTAGACATGCCAGAAAATTAAACTGGACCCTTACAGATACTGTATATCATTTACTTTAAGTGGGTCAAATACCCAGAGTCAAGATTTAAAAATAAACTGTTTACAAGACAACACAGGACCCCAAATCCACAGCTGAACATGTGGTGATGACTCCTGTACAATAACATGAAAACAGGCAGCCACAGAAAAACAGAGGAGTCTCACTATGGGGAAATTTCTCTCAGGTGAATAAATCTGTCTATTTATGTCATATTGTAGATCTGTTTCTAGTTTGTTGAGAAATCTTCAGGCTGGTTTCCACATCAGTTGTGCTAATCTACACTCCCATCCACAGTGTATAAGACTATCCCCTTCCCGACATTCATGGAAGCCTTTGTTGTTCTTTGTATTCCTGATGATGACCATTCTGGCTGGAGAGAAGTGGAACCTTCAAGTAGTTTTATCTGTATTACATCGATGACTCAGAAGGTTGAGTCTTCTTCAAGTTTTTACTAGTCATTGCCATTTGCATTTCTTCTTTTTTTTTGCATTTCTTCTTTTGATGACTGTTCAATTTCTCATTTTTTCCTTTTCTTGTTGAGAACAAATTTTCATATAATACATTCTGATTAGAGTTCCCTTCCCACAACCAACCCTTCCCAGATCCTCCCAACTTTCACATCGACACAAATCTATACTTTTTGTTCCTCTCTCTTCAGAAAACAAACAGACATTTAAAAAAAAATATAAAACAAAAACAAACATACCTGAATAGGACAAAACAAAAATGAGCAGAGGAAAATACAATCCAAAGAAACAGTACAAGAAATACATATAGATTCAGAGAAGCACACATTTGTATACAGAGAAATCCCATAAAGACACAAAATCTGAAACCATAATATTAGGCAAAAAACCTACAGGGTTAAAAAATAATCTGAGAAAATATTATGAAACAAGAATCCCCCCCCCAAAAAAAAATACCATTGAATTCATTTTGTGCTGTCCATCTACTGCCAGGCATGAGATATGCCCTCAAGTGTGGTTTATATATCCATTAAGACTCTGTTGGAGGAAACTAATTTTCCCTTTGCAAGCAGTTATCAATTGGATATAGCTTCTGGGTTAGGGATGGGGGCTTATGTCCACTTCTCCTAACAGTACTGGGACTCCATCTGGTTTAGACCTGTGTAAGCCCTGTGCGTATTGTCACACTCTGTGAATTCATATGTGCTTCAATTCTGTTGTGTCTAGAAGGCCTTATACTTTTGGTGTCTTCCATCCCCATTGGCTTTTGCAATCTTTCTGCTTTGTGTTCTGCAGGGTTTCATGAGCCTCGAGGGTAGGGATTTGATGGAGACATCCCATTTATGACTAGGACCGAGTGTTCCAAGGTCTCTTACTGTCTGCATACTGTCCAGTTGTGGATCTTTGTGTTTGTTCCTATCTACTGCAGGAGGAAGCTTCACTAGTGAATGCTGAATAAGACACTGATCTATGAACATGGTAAAATGTGAAAATGGAAGATAAGAAATCAGAAACAGTACACTGACAGAGGTGAGACATACAGGGAACATGGACAGAAGAACATAAGTGAAATGAATGTAGAGAGGGGGAATACAAAGACTTAGGGGACTACAAATGTAGCATATTGATGAAGATAGGAAAACCGTGAACTAGGTAAAGGTTTGACCAAAATGAGCTGCATGAAGCATTTGTTTAGTGTAAGAATGAAACAAACTGAAGCCATTTTTTGATAGAACTTCTATTTTTAACAAGGGTCAAATAATATTTAAGTTCCCAAGACATCCACAGACCTCCGTGGGTAACTAACATCCTGGTTGGCAAGTTAAGATGTGAATTCTGGGCAAGTCACCCTACCACAGTTGAATAAACCAACCAATGAGAACAAGATAAGTGTACCAGAGCAGTGTTTCTAGGAAAGTTCTTAATCTTTGAATCCTGATTGATGAAAAATGTAACTGTAACTTGGCATAGACGTTTGGGATTAAAAGCTCTGTAACATTCTGACGTGTGGTAGCATTTCGGCTCTGAGTCTGTTCTGCCACTGTGATCAGTCAGGAGTGGCTTGATTACAATCAATTTTTGTTTTCTGCATTGACTTGGTGTGTGAGTTGTGTTGGCTTCACCCAGACCCCATAACATTTAGGAGCCTATGATCTTGCTCTCCAAGTAAAACATATAACAAGAGAAAGTAGAACACATGTTATGAACAAACAGGAATGGAATACTGGGGGATTAGGGTTTAAGAGGGAATAGAAATTGAGTATGAAGGAAAAGAGATATGGAGATGTTTTAACTAAAAATAAGTATGTGTGAGGAAGGCTTATGAAATGTCACTAGTTTGTAAGCTAATTAAAAATAGAATTTAGAACAATGGCAATAGATACTGTTAGGGAATCTATAAGAGACCCCACTGATCAACAGCTCAAAAAGAGGTAACCGATACCTAGGATTGGGATTGTATTTGATAGTCTATGATGTCTCACAGAGACATTACTAATTAAAGGATGGCTATATTTAAATGTCTATGTATGTAGATGTTTATGCTCTGGGTAGTTTCTGCAGTTGTAGGTTTCCATGTCCTCAGTTCATAAGTCCTCATGTTAGTTTTCCCCACCCCCCAATACTCATTCTCCTACTCTTCTCTCTTACTCCATCCTGACTTAGTCCTTTTACTTCCATCATTTATATTCTCTCCTTTGCAATGATCTTTTGGTATTCTTTGCAGGTTCAGGTGCTGAGACAGGGAAAGGGTGTTGGTGGAAGGAGAATTGTCTGAACATAAGGTGAGTTTCATATAAGTGGCTGCTCCCAAATAGCTTGAGTCACCTTTATTTACAGTTTAAAAAGAAGCATGAGCTAACAGTGTTAACCTCCAGAAAAAAAAAAAAGATTTTTTCCCCCAACTTTTACATAAAAAAAATCCTTTAAACCAAAAACAAAGCTTAGAATTTTGCTAGCTTGGCTAAACATCAGGCAAGGCATATCCTGTCCTTACAAATCTGAAGGGTGATAAATATAGGCACACATTCTCAAGAACAACAACAATATTGTTCAAAACTTAACAAAGCATATTTATATTTAATTATAGGAATTATTTGCCATAAGCTGTCTACATACAGTTAGATTGTATTTCTCTAAATATTATCTCGTTCTACAAAAATGGTCATGCACATCTGAGCCTCTCTATAACAAACTTAAGAAGCATCAGTTCCCAAAGGATTTTAAGGGGAAATGTTTGAGAAAGAATGGGGTTTCCCATCATGATCACATCTGTGCCATGCATGACTGACAAAGTGATCCTAAAAACTGCCAAGAGAATCATTAATATTACGAGAGAGAAGAGAACATGCAGGCTGCACATTTTCAGCAGCATTCTGCACTGTCCTGAAGTCTACTGGTTCTTGCTAAGTGAGAAACCATATCCTCGGGCTTTCCCTCATGGAGACCCATTGGACAAGTATTCATATACTGCTCTGAAACTATGCTACATGACTGCCAACGCTCTTTCATATCACTGGCATTCTGTTCCCTAAAACTTAAAGCCAACCCCATGGACCTTGACTAGTTTTCTGCCTTTTATTTGTATTCTAACTTAAATGCATACACATCTGAAGACTGAAATATAACATTCATATATGGAAGATAATATAAAGTGTTTGTGTAGTTCTGTGTTACCTCGTTCATAATGATTATTTCTAGTTCCATTAATTTATTCACAATTTCATTTTTCTTTACCCTGAATAATATTCCTTTGTGTATCTATTTATTATCCATTCATCAGCTGAAAGATAGCTGTTGCACTTGATTTTCATCCAGAATTTGATATAAGGTTTCTATTGCTGAAGATGTTTCTATTACTGAAGTGCATATTTGATTCATAGGAAATGGAGAAATCAAACTGGTTCTGACCTGTAAGCCTCATCCCTACTGGCTAGATTTCATAGTGTAGTATAGTTCTAAGAACAGGCTGGGGAAGAAAAATAATCTAGCTGTAAACCTCGTAACTACAATAATAACTAGTCTTGGTAGATAGGCTCCCTGGTACAATGACGGCACAAATATAATGAGAGTATTCCACCTCATGACTGGATTTAAATCCCATAATACAAGACAGAAACTCATGATTGGTAAAATTAACTGGGCCTCACATCCATGGCTAGATATATAATAGGCTCTAGGGGAGAATCTAATACTACTATTCTACTAAATATACATAGAAACAAATTGTCCCCTAAACTCTTATCTTCATATATACATAGTGAGTCTTTTAACCCTCATTAGGGTAATTTCTTATCAAAACAAATTGTGATTAATACAGAGACTTATAACTGATAAATTTACAGGGAATATGGAGTGCTGCACTATAAATGGGGCAACTAAAGATAGTCAGTTCAGGATGTATTTCTCTGCGTCACACTCAAAGTTAGTGGTGTCTTCAGTAACAAACTATTGTTATTTAATCATAGTGGGCAACCAACAGCAATAGGAATAACTTGTATTTTTTCTTAAACCACTGAAGCCTTCAAGAACAATAGGGAAGTGTCCCATGTCTGACACAGATTTTCATTTGATAATCCATGTCCCCTGAGAAGTGCATTGTTCACTAGTGCAGAGTACCTCTTTTCAACCACCCTTTCTCGAGGACCATACTGGAAGAGTGGAAATATTGTCAGAGCCAGAGGGAGTGTATATCTACATCAAAATAGTATTCTCTACCCAGGGCAGTGTAACTGTTGTCAGGTCAGAGGGAGAATGGGGAAGAATTGGAAGGGAGGGAAAGGCAGGTGGGCTTTGTCAGAATGCATTAAATGATTATAGAAAATTCTCAAACAACAAGAAATTAAAAAAAAAATATTATTACTTAGGAAACCTCTCTCCTGTGGGCTAGCTTTTATTGAGCTTAGGTGCTATATAGACTTCTGGGGAAAAATACAATAATGGTCTTAACCAGCACCAGGCTCTGCATTCAATAATACTAATTTGACAGCAACATGTACCTACTGATGTAGTAGTGGTATGACAGTTATGGGGCAACTAACTGGCTTCTGATTGGATCTGAGGCTTGCTTTACTGGAGATAATGTCATGTCTGACACTGTAAGCCTGGTCAAAAGTTCTAATATTTTGGTAAATATTCATGTAGTCAAATTACTTTCTAAATATATATGTTTATATGATAGACCTAGAATGCTCTCAACTAGGTCATAGAAGCTTCTTTTTGCTGTGGGCTAGAGTTAATGCAGAGAAACATACCTGGCCAAAGAACTGAGAAGAAGAGATTGAATGGTCAGTCCTAAATGGAACATCTTTATTAACTCAACCCTGCCACTGCAAAGGCTCAGGGAGTACAAAAGGAGAGGAGGTAGAAAAAATACAAAAGAGTTGAAGGATATTGATGAGTGATGTGAAATGCTATTTTCTGGATGTAGCATGGCTATTACATTCATAAATTGACAACAGCTGTGATTACCAGCTCAAGATCTACACAAGAAAAAGCCAATTAAATTTGCTACACAGAAGGGGGAGATTATCTCCAGGCCCTATTCCTTACTGAAGACCTATAGGCAAACAATAGATGTTAATAAGGGAAGAATACTGTTCTTTGAGTGAGTGGCCACTGGTAGGTTTTCCAGCTCTAGTGAATCGTCCTATACCCATGTTTTATGGGCATCAATAGTTGGACTTAGTGGGTTAAAAGGAAAAGACATGAAGTTAGGAGATGGAGATATTAGGAAGATACAAGGGAAGTTGGAGGGGGAAGTTGGTACATATGGTTGTTTCAGTGTGTAAATGTATATAAAATTATCAAAGAATAAATAAGTGTTACCAAGAGAGTGTTAGCATTCATTGTCTAAACTGATCTCCTGAAATATTTGTAGAAGTTATGGTCTCTGGCTGAAACTATTCATAATCTTTTCTGTACTCTTTATATGTTTTGGAGTGAGTCCATGATCATAATAATTTCCTTCCATTCTTTTGGCCACTAAACATATGTCCTTAGAAACATTTTATGTTCAGTGTCCAAATAAGCATAGCTGCCTACAGACAATAACAATGCCTAGTTCCTGGAATGTATTTTTTTTTGAGGCATGGTTTCTCTGTGTAGCCCCAGCTGTCCTGGAACTTGTTCTGTAGACTGGGCAGGCTTCCAACTTACAGAGATCTGTCTGCCTCTGTTTCTGGGGTGCTGGGATTAAAGGCTTGTGCCACCACTGGACTCAGCAGAATGTTTCAACTGAACTGTGATACTGAACACCATAGTAAAAGACCATGCTGTGATATACTAGACTAACTGGTTTTGAAAATTATGCATAAATTAATGATGAATAACAAGTTTTTCAAGTAATGAGAATGTAATAAGTATATACCCTTATGAAAATTCAGAAAGAAAACAGAACTGAATACCTTTCTCACATCTTAGAAATTTCACAAATTGATATATAAACATAATCATTGAAATTGAAGACTTATTGAAAGCATTAAAGAGAAATGATTTGTGATTTAGGGTTAGGCAAAAATAAGGTAAGATACCAACAGAAAAATCTATAAAATAAAAATATATAAATTGAGCTTCATCAAACAAAAATATTTTCTCCTGAAATATAGTATTGAGACAATGAAATTATAAGCCCAACTACTGACAAAGCAAGGTTCTCAGATAGAAGTGTCCAGTGGGTGTTTAGAAGTAACAACTAGACAAAGAATTTGATCCTTTAAATTCCTTAAAAAATGTATCCTATAGACTATATTCTATAGGTTTTTAAAAGGCATTGTATAGAATTTTAAAGGCATTCTATAGGTTACAAGACTTGAAGTCATTTACTCAAATCCTTCAAATTTCAGAGAAAGTAATTAGGGAGCTTGGCGTATATCCAGCTGCAAATTCTTAATTATGATGAGAAATATACAAGGAACTCCACAACAGATCCCTCTATAGGGATCAAGATAATTGAGAAAGTTGGGGATTTATATTTCCATCTCCACAAGAGGGAGTATTTTCCCTGAAGAGAAACATAAAATTTTGAGTCTCTAAGAAACCAAAGGCATATCACAATCCAAGTTGTAAATAAAACCACCTCAATTTCTTTTTATATTCAAATGCTATCCTCTTGGGAAGGGAGTAACTATACTTCTACCCCATTTATAAGTGAGTGGGTTAAGCCATTTAAGTCACATTAAAACCATTGCCTTACCTAGTGGTAGTGTGAGGATCATAATAAAATTATTTCCTCTGCTGTTAGAACAGAACACTCAAAAATCTAATCACAAACTATCACCTGTAGTTCAGAAGTATTTCTAGAGTATATCATGCATTAAGTTTTTACTGTAGTCTCCAACTAGAAACAAAGGGTCAAACACCTTGGAATCCAAAATTGTTCTTCTACATACACTAAAGAGCAAAGGTAAGGAATCTCTAAATTTTTGCTGATACGTTGATTTTCTGACTATATGAACATTCTCCTTAATAGAAAATGGACTGTAACATGTCATTTCTTCCCTATCTTGTGTAATCCAGGGACTCAAGTGAAATTGTTCATGAAAGTGTTTATGGAGAATGTTAAGAGATGTAGTGGCCATCCAAGTTGCAGGATACCTCTCCATGGACAGGACTTACACTTTTCTAGGTTCATGATTTTTTCTGTGACTTTGAATAGAAAAAAAAAAAACACACCCTTAGCCTGATCCCTAGCTGTACAAGAGATAAATCTGTATCTATAGTTAACATTAATTGGCCAGGACCTTGTCCTCCAGATTTATTTAGGTGGGGAGGACTCTAGTGAAAGAGTAAATTATATGAGAGAGAATGTTTGTCTTTTCATCTCTTCCCATTTATCATTTTTTCTAGAAATTACATTTACATTTTTCAACACCGTCTTTTTCTGTGTAAGATAATTTGGCTATGTTCCATACAATTTATGTATTCAGGCAGTCTTGTCTCATAGATTCCAAACACACACACACATCAAAGAGCTATGATAGGAAGAGGGGATCATTTTCTAATGAGATCATTTTTCCTGTGTCTGCAGATTCTTAGAGAAACATGATCTCTGCAAATGTCTCTTTGGTGACCGAATTCATTCTGGTAGGATTAACAGATCAGCCTGATCTCCAAATACCCCTGTTCTTTGTGTTTTTAGCAATGTATATCGTTACTGCTTTGGGAAATTTGTGTTTGATAATTTTAATTGTACTAAATTCACACCTTCACACCCCAATGTACTTTTTCCTCTTTAATTTGTCCTTCATAGACTTCTGCTATTCTTCTGTGTTCACGCCCAAAATGCTGATGAACTTTATATTAAGTAAGAATGTCATTTCTTATATGGGATGTTTGACCCAGCTCTATTTCTTTTGTTTCTTTGTCATTTCTGAATGTTATGTCCTGACATCAATGGCCTATGATCGCTATGTGGCCATATGTAATCCACTCTTGTACACTGTTGCCATGTCCCCTAAATTGTGTTTGAACCTTATGCTTGGTACATATGCAATGGCATTTTCTGGTGCCATGGCTCACACGGGATGCATGCTGAGACTGACCTTCTGTGATGCAAACACCATCAATCACTACTTCTGTGACATCCTCCCTGTGATGCAGCTCTCCTGCACCAGCACCTATGTCAATGAGCTTGTGGTTTTCATTGTGGTGGGCATCAACATCATTGTGCCCAGCGTCACCATCTTTATCTCTTATGGTTTCATTGTCTCCAGCATCTGCCATATAAACTCTGCTGAGGGCAGGTCCAAGGCCTTCAGCACCTGCAGTTCCCACATAATTGCTGTTTCTCTGTTCTTTGGATCAGGTGCATTCATGTATCTCAAACCATCTTCTTCTTCATCTATGAATCAAGGAAAAACATCTTCTGTCTTTTATACCAATGTGGTTTCCATGATGAATCCCTTAATCTACAGTTTGAGGAACAAAGATGTAAAAATGGCCCTGAGAAAAACTCTGAGCAGATGGAAATTTTGAGTGGATACTTTATAGTTACTTAAAATGCTTTATGGGTTGGTATTTAATCCATTTTCCCTAGGCATTGTTCTGCTTTTAAATGTAATGTTTAAAATTTACCACATGATACCTTGGAGTATAAATACATTGTACCTTGATTAATACAACTCTTATTTCTTTCATATCCTAATAAAGGAAATCTGAATCATTTTAAAATTTGAATTTGTTTTTAATTTAATTGAGTGACATAAGTCTGATCTTTTGTCAGCGGTTGTGGGTTGTTCATGTTTGTTCATAGTGTGTCTTTGGGAATGTAACTTGAATAACACCTTACCTCCTTTCTGTAGATCCCCCTTTGTAACGTAAATAACTTCTTAAACCATCAGCGTCCAATAAGACCTGTAAGACACATCACAGTTTACACCTGTACCCTCTTCTTTCTGCTTGTACTGGTTGCTAGCACTCACTTACTGTGTATAACGGATACTGATGCTCAGACTGGCCATTGATTTACTGATAATCCAATAGATTAAAGTGTAAAGTTTCCTATTTTTTCCTGATCTCAAGTTGACTGTTAGTACCAATATGTAGTCTAAATTTATGTTATTATTTTTTTTATTGGAGGAATTACAACTATGTGGCAATAGTTCCATTTTTGAATTTGATTATGGTTTGTTTCTGCGTGATATGCACGTTTTTCTCTATGGTTAGAGTTTTCATTTTGTTGAGGATTGTTGTTTTTGTAGGAGCAGACATAACCTTTTGGGGTAGTGAGTTGAGTTCATCCATAATATTATAAGTAAAAGTATCTGAGTGTTTTCTTTGTTCTGTAATACAGGAGAACAAGATAGATGAGAGGACAAACAACCTCCCCCTCACAAAAACAACAATAGGCCTTAAATCAGGAATGAAGGGGCTAGGCATTGAGAACCTGTGATTGCAGAGAATTTTGAAGGAGGATTTGAAAAATCATCTCTCCTGAGTGCCATATAACGCTAACTATTCCCAATGCCTGCACACAAGCAGAGCTTTGGATAATTGTGGTTCTTACACTGGGAGATGGATATTGGCTGCATTTGTAGGAAATCAAGCAGCGTGACGACAGCCCAAGAGAGCAAGTGGCCCTGGAGACTCTAGGTAGGAGGATAGATTTTAGTCTGGGAAAGTCGGGAAAATGGCTCTCCCTATAGCTCTAATATTTTATGAAAATTCCTAGAAATACTGTAAGGACCATATTTCTCTTGACAGGAGAAAGGCTCCAGTTACTAAATAGCAAGGTAAAACTCAAAGGGAGTGTAGTGGGTAGCCATTCCAGCTTTGATCTGGAAGTTCCAACCCCCATTGAGGCTTCGGTAACTGTTACACCTATAAGGCAGGGCCAAGAGAGGACCCTGAAGACCCGAGATCATGATGCACTGTCTCTCTTGGTTCCTGGACCCTGGACGTTAGAAGTAGACTGAGCAGAGTTCTCCAGAGAACACCGCTGGACTGTGCCACACCTTTCCTAGACCCTGCAACCTACCTATCCCTTCATTTGTAAGTTATGCCACTAAATAAACCTCCCTTTTAACTATGTGGAGTGGCCTTAATAATTTCACCAATAAGGGAGCCTGAAGACAAATCCTGAGTTTGTTGCCTTTCAATTACCGTATGGAATTTAAGTTGCAGAATGATCAAGGTACAGCTAGCAGATAAGGAATTTTTTAAGGTTAAACTTTGGTGAACAAATTAAGAAATTGTCTTTTTAAAATAGTAGAGTTGGATATATTTTTTAAATTGGCAAGATGATAACCATTTTTATAATCCCTAATTTGAAGCATAAAATATGCATAGTGGCTTTAAAAAATAACTTGAATTAAAATTTGCCATTTTGTCATTTCCAGTCTTAAACTCAGTATTTAGGTGCTTAGCTTTGTAAGAGATATGTTGTCTATTTCAGGTATGGGTATTTCTAAATCCATGAATTTTACTTTTCCATTCACACTGACCTATTATTTGTTCCTATATGAATATTTTTGGTTTTAACTTGGAAATACTTGTCAGGAAAAAAAAATCTACTGGTCTTGGGTGGACTTTTATTTATTTATTTACTTTTTTTTAACTTAGTGTTACTCTAAAAATGAATTTTCTGACTTTGTCTTTCATTAATGGTCCTTGTTAATAACATCAGTGGTCCAAATGTCTGGCAGAATTGACTGGGTTCACCTCTTCCTCTTCCTTCACTCTTCAGTGCAGTGATGTGTACCAGGATAGTTCCAGACATGGCAGATACCATTCCAGGACCAATTTGATACCTTTCCAGCTTTTCTTAGCCATTTCCTTGGAAGAATGGAGATACTGAAGACTCACTTAAGTTCTGGATCTATAAAGTAAACCCCAGAAAATTACTTCAACACAATCACATGGATAGGGTATAAATGGATTAAGTTTCTATCAGGAAAGAACACATAGCCATTGGCTGGTGAGGCTGACTGGTTATCCCAGCTATTTAGGGAGCTGAGATAAAATGATGATAAAATTGAGTCATTCCTAGACTATAGATCAGTACTAGGCCCACTAGAGCAACTTAGCAAGAACATGTCTCAAAGTCAAAACTGATAGAGAGGGTAGAGGGAGAGAGAGATGAGGAAAGCTATATTAAAGCTTAGTGGTAAATTAATTACTTAACATGTGTGAATTCCTCAGTTTGATCATCAGTAGGACACATAAAAAAGTAGTACATGAAAGGATCAGGCATGTTGGAAATATTCCGTTTATAACAACACATAACCAGTATAAATTGTTTATTTTATGAAAAGTACTACTGTGGATTCTTTATACAATCATATTAATGACAAATTTCACAGTAAAATGTTATAAAAGTTTAGTTAGAATGTCAGTTACGTGAACAATAACATTTTAAGGAAAAAAATAAACAAGTATAATAGATTAACCTTACTACAAATAATCTAATAGAATCAAATTAAAAGATGCAATAGGAAACATAATTATGTGTTCTCTGCAGTTCTGTATACCAGGTCCAAACATTGACTTCATATCTCATTTTCAGTCTGTATTTTATCATTTTATCAGTTAACTTGTGCTCCTCTCTCAATGAAGTCTTTCCTTAATGAACTTCTTCAAGTACTTATTTATTTTTAAATGTTTACTTTTAATTTCGTGTGTGTGTGTGTGTGTGTGTGTGTGTGTGTGTGTGTGTGTGTGTGTAAGTGTCTATGGAGTCTGGGATAGAACTCTAGATTCCATAAAGCAGGAGTAACAGATGATTGAGCTACCTGAGATGGGAATTGGGAAGCAAATGCATGTCCTATGTGGGAACTGAAGGAGCCCATAACCACTTAGTCATCTTCCCATCCCATCAAGTATGTGTTTATTGTTTAACAGTGCTGGATATAGAACTTAGGGATTCACATGACTGACTTGGCAAGTGCTGCACTACTGAGGACCATTGCCAGCACATTAAGTTTTTATCTTTGAGTGTGTTTGTTTCTTTTATTTCCAGAGGAGGAACTTGGCAGACCTTTCTCAGGTCCAGATAGCTATTTATTCAAGGAGTCATCTAACTGTACTGGCAAATACAGATGTCAATTATTGTTGTAGACCAGTGTATGAGTGATGTAGGTAGGCTGCATAATCTTTAGACGCTTCCAGTGTTTCTCTAAAATCCAGTTAAGAAAGCTGGAACTGGGTGTGCTGTCACTGGCACTACGACCTGCCTTTTGGGTCAGGAAAGCCACCTACATCTTTTCCTGTTGGTCATTGCTTCTGTGACCACCCTTCCTTACCCCCAGGTTCAGGCTTTGGACAGACCCTAGCAAAGTACTCCCAATCCCTACTCAGGCCCCATCTTCCTGTAGTAGCCATTGCTTTCACTATAGCCTCCACAGCTTTCCTAATAACTGGGCTATATCAGCTAGGGTTGATATTTAGGAAAGGATTACTCAATTATCATAGCTATTATACAATGTAATTACAGAATCCAAATGAGGTGTTTCAATTCTAATTCAAGTTCATAGGATGCATGCATACATATCTGAATGTGTGCCTGTTTGCACCTGTGTATAAACACAGGTTTGTGTGCTCATGTGCAAGCATACACACACACACCACACACACACACACACACACACACACACACACACACACACACACACACACCAGGTATATACCCACAAACACACATAAAACAAGCACATAGATCACACACAATGTAGACACACACACAAATGAGTGAGAATAATAGTCTTATTTGTGTAGACTAGGAGTGGCGTTTACATTTCTTTGACTGAGTACAGGATGAGAAGTAACAAGGTTTAACAATAAATGATTAGTTGATCTAAATCATCTTTAAATGTGATTAGTGAAATGTGCTATAAAAAACCATGGTAATTCTCAAAATGACAAAAATCTTAAGATAGAATGAGAAAATTATGTAAAATAAGGATCAAGGACAAGAGCTCATTCACTGTTGACTCTGGGATAAAGAAGACACTGACAACCCTTTTGAAATTTTCATTCAATATATCACTGAAAGTTTGAGATAGAATTATTGGGCAAGAAAAACCAAGTGCTATTAAATTAGATGCATTAAAAAAATGGTTTCTCTTTACAGAGGATGTGGCCCTCTGTGTCCAAAGTTCTAATGAACTAAACAAAAATCCTATAATGAATACAAACATTAAATAAATTATAAATATTAACATTTAAATGTCAATTGCATTTTCATATACTAACAATGATTAATACAAAGTGGAAATTAAGAAAATAAGCATGTATACCAATGCATCCCAACAGAAAGTAGAAAATTTTGAACAACAAAATCTACCAAACTTTCCTGAAAGAAATTAATAAGACATAAATATAAGGAAACACATCCTCATACATAGGTTGGAAAACAATATTTTTAAACATCAATGTCAAATTAGCCTATACGTGCTTAGCTGAGATACACAAACAAACAGACACTTAAATGATGTCCATGGGACAACTTTTTGTTTGACTTTAGTAACATTGGGCTTATAATATTAATTTTGATGTTTTCACTTCTCTTCAACTTTTGGGAAGAGTTTGAAAAATATTGTTATTAACTATTTTTGATAGGCTTGAATATAACATTCACTTTTTTTTTGTTTTGTCCCTGGTGGCTACCAGGTGTTCAGAATATGACAGACACAGTCAGTGCTCTGATAAAACAGAGACTGAAATCAACTGAACAGCAATATCCAAATAAGTTGCATTATAGCATATCACATACTTCCTTGTACCTTAGGGAGATGCTTGGGAGTAGTGTGGCTAGGAGTTTTGATATCTCATGTCTTTCACACACATTGTGTAGGAGTTGTGATGGTCACCAGTCCACTTCCACATATCTATTCTTACTGCAACTGAAAACAATGCTACTGAATCTTAACTACTATTAATACTCCACCATAGCCTAGCATTCTAGATAGTAGCCAAACATCTGCGCTTAATCCAAAGATGATTTGATGCATTGGAAGTACCACTTTCTTCTGTAGGGAAAGTCTCCCTTTCTTCTGTAGGGAGAAACCAGTAGGAGAGAGTTTTGAACTTTTATCCCTATACTGAGCTAAGTAAGAGTGTTAACTATGCAGACTGCTAGTCTCAGCCACCATCACTTTCTCACTGGCTTTTGGGATCAGAGTATATACCGTGTTGCCCTGAAAGACCTGTGAGACAGGCTAGATAGAAAATGATCATATGGATAACCCATGAATACAACGTGGCATTGGATATGTGTATGTGCATTACATTCATTTCCCAGGGGTTAAGTTTTCATCCTTACTCTTTGTTGCGGTGTCAAGAACAGTGCATGGCAAGAGGGTAGCTTGTTTTTACCTACCAGATCCAGTGTGGCTGGTTTCATAGCAGGTCAGGATGCAGGGATCTCATGCCTAATTTTCAGATTCCTCACGGATTCCCCGCAGATTGAGTGAATTCATAATTGTGGCTCAGTTGCCGTGTTAATGAAGTAGAATTCTGTTTCTTTCCTGTTCAATCATCTTGAATTAGAAATAATTTATCTTTCATTTCCCTGGGGGATTTCCAATTCCTAACGGAAAGGAAAACTTGAGTAAAAATCAAGTCTCTAAGGAAAATAATGACAGATTAATGTCCTAGGTGTAGCTGTAAACCACCTCTCTCCTATTACACATAAAACTACTCTCCTGAGAAGTTTGAGTCATCAACTACCCTGTTTATAACTAAGTGCATAATAATATTAATTGCATATTAAAACTCACTTATGGAAAGTAAATGTGATAGAAATTTTGGTCTGCTGCTTGAGATGGTTGTAAGTTATGATAACAAGTTATGATTTTTAGTTTGGAGATATTGACTAGATATATACTAGAAATGTATCTGTGATATAATTGCTCTTCCAGGATCATCCAAGTAAGTAAAGAATGATGAAACACCATATTTTTTATGGAATAAATGTGAACTTCAGAATTCAATTTACATTATTGTCTTCTTTGAGACTAAATTCCAGAGATCTAAGATAAAAGTTACTATTTTTCATAATGTGCAGTATTGAGACTCAAGTGAAAGTGATATAATAATCCATTCAAAGTGGGGCATGGAGACTGTGAAGAGACATTGGAGACCTTAGAGAAGGCCAAAGAATTAAGTAGTTCCTTCTCCTTGGGCAGAACCTCATTACTCTACATTTATAGCTTTTTCTCTGACTTGGGAGTAACTAAACCATTCCTGAGTTTTTAGAACAATGAACTGATCTCAATTCATCGAAATCTAACCTGTGTTGGAGATCAACACATGTTTCCAAGGTATATAACTCCAATATCATCAATGAGGGGAAAATTCAAGACAAGGAAAAACCAATGAGGATGATGATTCTCTCTTGATTCAGCTCTCTCCTTTCTTATCCTTTGCCTTTCAGGAGACATGTTTTCATAGAAAAGTATTGACAGTCATTTGTGGGATGGGTTTGATACTGTACTCTGTTATTTATCTTGTTGATGATTGAGGGCAGAAATAGTATAAGAGCCAGAGAATGGATGAATATAAGAAAAAAGTGTTTTGTGGACACAGAATGGCAGCTACACATACAAACTTACAGTAGTTGTAAAAGCATGCACAAAAGATCTGTGCAAGTCCAGTCCAGACCAACACTAGCACAGAAAGAGGAGTTGGGTAAGAAGCTGCAAACTTAGCTAAGATCCACTGGCAATTGTAGGGTGCTGGGAGAGGGAGGGTCAGTCTTCTCTAACAGTAGCCCCTGGTAAGTCAGCCATCCTCCTAGTGAAAGGCCACAGTTCCAAGAATATATGGGAAACAGAAATTAGCCTGGTTAATAAAAAAGAATATAAAGTAGGCTAGGTAATGAGGGAAGCTGGATCTGTGAATAGTTGGGGGAGGGAGGGTGGAAACGATCAAAGCAAGTATGAAATAATATTGTGTGTGTGTGTATGAAAATAATACAGATAAGAGAAACATCACAATTAAAGGAATACATTCTGCTGGTGATACTCTATGTTCTGTGAAAGGCTATTGTGGGAATGGCTGCATTTTCCTCTAACATGATTTCTCTTTCTGTGCACATAGATTACTTTAAAGAAGAATGGGTCCTGATAACGGTTCTTCAGTGACTGAATTCATCCTGGTGGGATTAACAGAGAAGCCTGATCTCCAGTGCCCACTCTTCCTCCTGTTTCTAGTGATGTATATGATCACTGTGTTGGGAAATCTGGGTTTGATCATCTTGATTGGACTGAATTCTCACCTTCACACTCCAATGTACTTTTTCCTCTTTAACTTGTCCTTTGTTGACCTCTGTTATTCTTCTGTGTTTTCACCCAAAATGTTGATGAGCTTTATATTAGAGAAGAACATTATTTCCTATAGAGGGTGCATGACCCAGCTTTTCTTTTTCAGCTTTTTCTCCATTTCTGAGTGTTATGTGCTGACCTCAATGGCCTATGATCGCTATGTGGCCATCTGCAATCCACTCTTGTATAATATTGTCATGTCTCCTAAATTATGTTTGATCCTTATGTTTGGCTCATACATGATAGCATTTTCTGGTGCTCTGGCTCACACAGGATGCATGCTGAGACTGACCTTCTGTGATGCCAACACCATCAACCACTACTTCTGTGATATTCTTCCTTTGCTCCAGCTCTCCTGCACCAGCACTTACATCAATGAGCTGGAGGTTTTTGTTGTTGTGGGCATCAACATCATTGTGCCCAGCATTACCATCTTTATTTCTTATGGTCTCATCCTCTCTAGTATTTTCCATATCAGCTCTACTGAGGGCCGGTCCAAGGCCTTCAACACCTGCAGTTCCCACATAATTGCTGTTTCTCTGTTCTTTGGATCGGGTGCATTTATGTACCTCAAACCATCCTCTGCCATGTCAATGGATGAAGGTAAAATCTCTTCTGTCTTTTATACCAATACAGTTCCTCTGCTGAATCCATTAATATACAGCTTGAAGAACAAAGATGTTAAAGTTGCCTTGATAAAGACTCTGAGAAAGAGAAAGTGTTGATCTGAAAGTGTTTTTTGTCATGTAGTTACAGGACTTGGAAGGTCAGTTTCATTAGTTCCATTTGTGTGGTCATTGTCTTACTTTATTTTTCTTTTTGGTAATAGAGTGAAAAAAATTTGTATGCCCTTTCAATAATGAATTTCTACTTCTTAAAGATATTAAATTACATTATTTACCATTAGCGTGATTAATTCATCATTTTCTTTCACATGTACTTTAAAAACTTTATCAGAGAAATTTGTGTATTTAAAAATACGATATGATCACTTTCATTTTTTTCTTCTATTTCAAAAGATCAATGCCTGATAATGACCACATCTCACAAAGCTAGGTTAGAATTCTGGCAAGTAAGTCGAGGGACTCACCTGACACGGCCTTTAGAAACGTGGTTACAGTGTGTTTCTAATCTGGGTATTCTGTCTTCCACTGGAGGATGTCCCCTTTACAAATCAGAAATGAAAGCTTCCATAACAAATTAAATTTGCCCATTCATATATATAAATGCTATGAATTAAACATCTTTCAGCAAGGAGCTCACTTAGTTAATTTGTCAAGTTGAGTTTTATTTTTCTTTCTGAAATAGAAGACATATTTTTGAGTCAGGAGAATTTGGAAATGATGACTGAAATGGGGAATTTAAACTTTAAGGAAAAATTTGCAGAGTTGGAGAGTAAGCTAAGTTATGAGAATGTTTTTCATGGAATATGATGTTTAATTATGACTCTTTTGATAAAAGAGCTAAAATGACAATCCTTAAGATACTAAAACAGTAAAAGAAGAGCACTTTAAAAGTAAAAACATACTAAATCAAATGTTATGAAACCACAGTTTAAACATTTTAAAGATACTCTGTAAATACTTTGTAGTTGTTTCATTTTTCTAAACTTCATTACATATTTTGACATTTTGAAATTTAGCATAGGCATCGTTAAATCCTTGACTTACACTTCAGAAAGATCATCGATTTATCCATCTGAAACCAATATTAACCTGTTGGATTTTTCCTTAACAATTCATTTATACATATATTTACATATATTAAACATATAACATGTGAATATATATTGCAAAAATTGTTTGTTGTTTTTTCTCTGATTTATCATTTCATTAAAAATGTTTTTATGTGTATGTGTCTGTACTATGAGTCTATGTGCACAATAGGCATGCAGGAGCCAACAGAGGACAGAAGAGGGCATTAGATGTACAGGACTAGAATTACTGAAGATTGTAAACTTCCATCTGGTTTCATTGAACTGAACTCAAGTCTTCTGCAAGAGCAATAAGTGTATTCAACATCTCTCTTGTCTCTTGTTCCAATGAAATGATTATCTTTGTTGAATGAAAAGTGTATCTAGTAAATAATATCTCTCACATCTTGTATCTAGTACACGTTTTAATTTCTGATTCACAAATTTCCCTCTTTCTGAATGCGTTTTATTAGCCTTACTTATCCTGTTACCTATTAGTTCTATCTGCCTGGAAACAGCTTTGGATTGCCTAAGACTTACTGAGAGTTTTCTTTATGGGATACCATTGCATTGATCATTTTCCTATTGTATCATGTTCTATTTACTATGAATTATGTTTCTATATGTTTGTCAATCTGAATAAAGTGTAACTAAAAGCTAATTTTATCTTTTTAAGTGAATTTACCTTTGTACATTCATAGATAGAAAAGAACAGGGCAAAAGAATACTCTATTGCCACCCACCACATTAGATAGTGGATAAGAAAAGAGATTAAAGAATTTAAAAAATCATTTTAAGCAGGACAGACACTGATAATGAATGGTGGAGTTAACTGAGAAGTCTAGGTATCACCAAATCTATCCTTTCTTACATGGTATGGTTGGAACACCAAAAGAGTCAGGTGTACAATGTGGAAGTATTGCCTTAGCCTTTCCTGAAGGGGTTTATGCTTTGATATTTATAGAGAAAAATTGACTTTGAAAGTATATTGTTAGAGTCTCCAGACATTTACAAACTGATGTATTTATTTGAAATATTCTCTGTCTCTCTGTCTCTTTGTCTCTCTCTCTCCTATTTATTTATTATCAAAATCTATTTAAAAATTAAGAAAAAGCCGGGCGGTGGTGGCGCACGCCTTTAATCCCAGCACTCGGGAGGCAGAGCCAGGCGGATCTCTGTGAGTTCGAGGCCAGCCTGGTCTCCAAAGCGAGTTCCAGGAAAGGCGCAAAGCTACACAGAGAAACCCTGTCTCGAAAAACCAAAAAAAAAAAAAAAAAAAAAAATTAAGAAAAAGTTTCATTGTACAATATTACATTCCAATAAACATCTATAGAGATAGAATAGGCATTCTGAAACTATGGATCTTCACATTGGATTTCATCCTTTCACTTTTGAAGATAGAATAATATTATTGTAGCCTATAAGACCAGCTCTCAGGACTGCTCCAGGATTGCAAAGAGAATTCCTCAAGGTAGCAGGACTTAGGAATAATTTTTATCTATCTGAGGAAATAAGACTCAGAGACGTACTGAGGGTCATATGCTTTATTTTCTTCCAGCTCTAATTCACCAGTTCTTTTGTTCTACAAAGCTTATATTCACATTCAATAGAAAGCTTTAGGCACTAGAAAAAAAGGTCACAAAGGCTATATCTGGGAGCCACATTGCATTCCTTGAGCAAAAAATAAGGAGCAGAGCGATACTGATAGCACACTCGAAATAAAATTGTCAGCTTTCTGATTAGTGGTGCAGCAGATGACTGTGAAAAAAGGGAAAAAAAACCCTTGCTGTTACCTAATCATTGTTACTTATCAGTTATCCTGGAATGGTAATATTGGGCTCTGAGCCTTTAGTTCTTTTGATTCTTAAAAGGATGCTTTAAAAAATCTCATTCCAGAATACCTTCTGGTTTGTTGCTCATAATTCATAATATTATTATCTTAGCTATAAAAATGTCAGAAGGAAAATAAACAGTATTCTTTTTATTATACTTGCCACTTGGTGAGACTCCAAAAAAGTTACAGAGGAATCATTTCATGTAAAAATCTTCTCAATCTCTTTCCAACAAGTACATCACATAAATAAAAGCAGGAAATGAGGTGATTACATTTGTATGCTCGACCATGATGTACCTTTATTTCCTTAGAGATTGAATATTTTAACCAGACATTAACTTCTCTTTGGTGATTTTATATTCTTCATGTTTGAGCCAATATTAAACTCCCATTTTCCAATATCTTCTTATCATAAAGAAATTTATTGCTTTTTCTTTTATGCCTATTTATGTTTTAATGTTAATATTCCAAAAGCCTATTCCCAAGTCTTTATTACTTTCTCAAAAAATTTGAATTCATGCATTATCTCCCTAAATTATTTTTTAAAAATTTAATTACCTTTGCTTTACTATTCTGTGGATGGATCCCAGGACTTTGTACACATTAGACAACTACGTTACAACTCAGCTGCTTTCCAGCCTCCAAAATCACTATGTATATGTTGTACATTTCCACAGTTTTACGTGAGTGTTGATTACTACTTGATTATCCATTTAGATGTAGAGAACAATAGTTTACCCATGCTTGCAGGTTCTGTGTTTGAATTCTCAGCATACACCTCCTCACTAATATAATAATTTGAAAAGTTTCATTATATTTCTTTGCCTATGGTTCTTCTTGTTAACCTATGGAAGATAAACATACTATGACATTTCCTGGATTATCGTGTCAAACTAATGGATGAATTATTGCCATGCACATAATAGAAATAATGAAATTTCATGCATAAATGAGCTCTTGGATTTATGGGAGGCTATGGCCAGATTACTTCATCATGAATTTAAAATACCCTAAATCCAAAATATATTTAAATCCTGTGCATAAATTATACTGCTGGTGCTACTAAGAATACTCAACACAGAAATTCTGGAAATCCTGGATATGTGCAATCTACAACTTCTCATATCTGGAGGTACTACCGTGATGTTGTACTGGTAATAGATAAAAGATGAGATTACAGTGGGCATATGCTTGTCACATCTTTTCAGTTGCATGCCACTCTACCTTGCTACCTTGATTTATATTTGTTCACAGTATAAGAGTCAGTATATATTTTGTGGTCTTTGGGACCCTATTTTATGCTCCAATAAAGGACTCTTACATTATTAAATATTGTCCATTGTATATGGGTACAAGTGGGTATGTCGTGTTATACACATCTTTGGAGTGTGGGCCTGTATGTATACATGAAAGCCACAGGAAGACCTCACATGTCCTGATCTATTATTCTTCTTCTTATTCTTTGAGACATGGTCACTAATTAATCATGGAGGTAGGCTGGTGGCCAGCCCCCTAAAATCTTGGAAATATAATATGTATATGGCCACACCTGGTTTTTCATGTGAGTGCTGGGGACTTGAACTCACTCATGTCTCAAGCTTCCTTGGCAAGTACTTTTACTTGGTTAGTAATAGAAATCACCAACTCTTCTAATAATAACAGTTGGTCTATGTATTTTTTTTTTTTTTTGGTTTTTCGAGACAGGGTTTCTCTGTGTAGCTTTGCGCCTTTCCTGGAACTCACTTGGTAGCCCAGGCTGGCCTCGAACTCACAGAGATCCGCCTGGCTCTGCCTCCCGAGTGCTGGGATTAAAGGCGTGCGCCACCACCACCCGGCTGGTCTATGTATTAAAAACAAGATGTGAATATCAGGAAATATATCAAGAGTTTGGCCCACACTGCCACTCACCTTCTGAAGAGTGTGCTGACATTTAAGATCTCACCCTGGGTGCTTTCGTAGGTCAAAGTGAAGGCTGAATCTTTTGTACTCACTGCTAGTGAGTCTCTGAGGTCAGGGAGCATGAGAAGATTTCATCCCCTATCCCAAGTCATCCTTTGAGTCCTTGAACACCCTGAGACTTTGGACGCCACCTCAGATTTCACTCTGAGGTTATGAGGTATGCCAAAACTTTGGAAACCGTCAAAAGTTGACTTGTTTGGTCAAGAAACATGTAATGTCTTCATTCCTTAATTCTGGTGGCTCTCTGAAGTCAAGGAACACTCTGAGACCCTGGACACAATGGCAGTCTCCAAGCACTTTAGATTTTGCACTCTATCTATACTTTATGCACTATCCAAGTCACTACACCATTTTGATCTTGTGTCCTTTCTGTTGCTTTGATAAAACATACTAACAAAAGAAACTTTAAGGTACAAAGGGTTATCATTGGGTGTGAGTCAAAGCAGGAGCTAGAGGCAGCTAGTTATTGTCATAGTCAAGAGTAAAGAAATAACAAATGCATGTATCTCTATATTCATCTTGTTTTATCCAGATTCCACAGTTCTGGACCTCAACCTAAGAAATTGTGCTACCCACAGTGGCATACACATCAATTAGTGTAATCAAGCTGATCCTTACAGGTATGCCCACAGGCCAACTTGATCTAATCTATCTTATATTGATATTATCTTCCAGTTGATTTTACCACTTTTAAATTGTGACTTCAAACTACTCATAAACATTTCTAAGCATCAGGACCAGTGTGTTATCAAGGAAATTCTTTTCTTTTTGAGTTTCCAATTATTTCATGAGGATCAGAGAGACCAATACATAAAACACTGTGAGAAAACTATATACCAATTCTCCTGTGGTTTACTGAGCCATTAGCATGTATCTCCACATTGATCTTGGATAGTTGTGACTCCACTTGAGAAAGATGATTGTCATACTGATGATTCACCAGTCTCCAACACACTTATAGAGATGTAGGCTCAGATCTCTATGTTTACTGTGATTTCAGTGTTCAGACACACACATTTTCTACAAAAAGCACAACACATAAGTCTCTTCCTTTATCAAGGGCTCATGTAAATTAGTGGTGAACCATCCCACTGACATCACAGAAAAAGCAAATCTATGGACTTATGGAAATTTTCCATGTTGATCTCAAAAACAGACATGTCTACATAATCAATTTGGAGGTTATTTTTCAACTACAGATCCTTGGAAGCTATATGGTAGAGAATGTAAATACAGTACATGCCAAAGCTCAAACTAACTTTCATATTGTTACACACTGTGCATAGTTTTTACTGTGTATACATAGCATATTGGTAGACTCTCATAGTCATTTATGTCCTACAAATGCTGTAATGGTGTACATTTGTGGGTTTCTTGAACATAAATGTTTGATCCAATATCTATGCAGAGACAGTGAGTAATTGAGTCAATATGTATTTATTCTTATAATGAACATATAGTTTCTATGGAACCAAAAGCTAAATATGAGAAGTGTCTTCACTTTAATAAGTTAAGACAGAGAAGAAGTGGGTCCCTATGACATACAGACGAAGTTACACATCTATTTCATAGAAACAAAAGGTTTTGAATATGTCTCTTTGTGTATATGTTTTTATATATGTGTCTATATATGCACAGACATCTATATATATGCACACATATCTGTATATATGTATATATGATTATAAAGTTCAATATGAACAGGAGCAGGATGTTCTTAACAAAGACTAGAGTAAGGGGAAATAAAAGAGCAGATAAGAATCATTTTATGATCTATTTTTAATAATATTTCTAGATTATAATATAATTTTGAATTATTTCTACCTTTTCTTTCCTCCCTCCAAACCCTCCTACTTACCCCCTCTTTTTACTCTATTTCAAACTCACGCTCTCTTTTTTCTTTAATTGTTGTTTCTTTGTCGGTAGTATTCTTAATATACAAATGTGAAACAAGATTTTTATTAAGTCTGTCATATACACACATGTATATGTATATATAATATGTGTACTTATACATATATACATACATACATACATACATACATATATATATATATCAAATGACAAATATGTATGTCTGTCAAATAATTATTTCCTTTTCACTGTGGGGATTACAAGAGACACAATGGCAGCACACAGAATTGTTCAAATTGATTCTGTAAGCTTACCCTGTATGCGATACAATCGTGATATTTCAGTCTTAAAGCAGACCTCACAGTCCCTTTATATCTGACTCACCAGATTTCCAGCAGAGGGCACCTGGTCATGGCCCTTGTAATACCAACCCTGAGCAGAAGCAGCAGCAGCTGGCTCAGAGAAAAGCTTGATAAATTAAGTTCAAATTTTAATTGTGGAAAAATTTCCCACCCTTAAGTAAGAACATTTTTTGTTGTAAGTTTGTAAAGTTCCCCATCAAAGCATAAATTTCATCTTTTCAGAATACAGACAAACCAGAATTTCTTATTACAAATGTACCTCTTGCTGTGATACCATCAATGTAATCATATTTCTCTCACATTATTTATACTTCCTTTGTCACAACAAACAACAAAAAAACATCACTTTTTAAAGAGCGTTTGGAAATACTCATGGGATATTTACATTTTGGAAATATCCAATTGTGTAAACAGAGATTCAGAGGCCTAATGAATAAATTAATTTCAATATTTCAAATTTTGCTTTCCTTAACTTTTATAAAGTATACTTTCACTATTAAAAACAAATTTCACGAGAGACAATAATGTATGAAAGTAAATTGATCCTTTCTGAAGATGGATCAGAGTTAACTGCATTCTGTGAGTCTTCAAATGATTAATGATCTAGTTTAACCCACTGTTATTAGCTCTGAGTTGTCATAAAAGCCATTAGGAGTGTACTAATTTAGCCAATGGAGTCTAGCTTCAAGGCTCCCACAGGGTTTAGAGAAAAAAATCCACAGCATAGCAGAAAAAAATTTAGAGGTCTCTCTCTCTCTCTCTCTCTCTCTCTATCTCTCCCTCCCTCTCCCTTCCTCCCTCCCTCCCTCTCCCTTCCTCCCTCCCTCCCTCCCTCCCACCCTCCCTCCCTCCCTCCCTGCATCTATCTATCTATCTGAAGAAATAAATTCACACACAACTTGCTCGGCTCTTCCTCTTTATTATTCTGCTTCACCTTTTTCTTCACAGTTTATATACACATCTAACCACTTCTTTGGGTAGTAAAAAAAGGGTTACAGAAGTCTTCTCAGGGTCACAAAGTATTCCTTGTATAAGCGATAAGAGACACAGGCAGCATAACCTTGCCAGCTACTGAGAGTGGGCGGCTGCAGCTGTAGTTGTAAAAAAGGGAGTGGAGGGTCGGCTGTACACTATCTTCCTATGGAGATTAGCCTAAGGGCTTTCAAGGGAAGAACGCTAAACTATAGAGAGATCTAAAGAAAAAGTAAAGAAATGGTGTACTACTCTACATTTCTTTAGTGTATTTAACATTATAGGCTAACATTATGTGGCAAAGCTGTCAGTTTCTCTTCACAGCTTCCAGCAGACAAAAACAACAGCAGTCCCTAGGCTGGGAGCCTCATGCAAATAATCAACAGGTGGAATGGTGTCCACGGGTAGCCATGGTGACCAGTGTAAATTAGGGGAAGCTAGCAGCATTGATTCACACCAACACTTTCGCCAAAGGTTGGCTGGCAGAGAAAAAACGTCTCAGATCTAAAAATAAATTTTATTTCCTGAAGCCTCAGCAGAAAGAGAACCTTGTAACTTGTTTTGTTCAAGGCTATGAAGCAAAGCCATCTCCCCGTGGTTCTGGCCATCTGTGCAGGCTTTCTCATTGCAACGAGGCATAAGGCTAAGTCCTTTCCAGACTAGGTTAGATTGGTTAGCTAGTTAATTGCCTGTTATCCACATAAAATCCAGCACTAAAAATAATGTTAGTAAACTGAGCTTAAAATCTAGGACGGTAAACTAAGGTTAGAATGTTCGTGCAGAGTGTTGATTGTTACAGGATCAGAGCAAGTAAGTGCTGGGTCCCTTTATCAGTTGCCATTAGGGGAAGCACACGACATGTTAGGTCACCTTATTATCTGAAGGACTTGAATTCAACAAAGCCAGGCACTTTGCTATTTTGTCCTTGAGTCTAATCTGTGAAAGTCCCACCTGTGATCTAACCAGAAACATTTCATCTGTCCTTGTTTGCCCTGTTAGCTTAGCTAATTATAGAGAACAGAATTCTAAGTATCTCACCATAATGTAGAACAACAGCAGAACCATGAGAGCTTGGATTATTTGCCAGAATAACACGATGTAAGGAGAAGTCATCCTTCTATCAATACACAGGAATGGCAGGGCCCAAGGAATGAGAAACACCCTGTTAAGGTTGTGGGACAAGTCCCACAGCTGTTTTAGAGGGGAACCATCACACAAGAGAACCACAGACAGAAGCAGTCAGAATTTATAGGCAATATTCCTCATAGACCCCGTCTGAGTTTCCTCCATCATAGGTTGTCATCTAGCAGGTTGTCCTTATAAATATCAGCTATCATCTACTGGCTCTCCTTGTGGACCCCATCAGTGTGCCCACCCATGGAATGCTTGCAAAGAGTTCTAAATATTACAAATATTATTTTCTTATGTCAATACATCCTTATTCAAAACACCATTTAAGCACAATCTGTTGTATCTAAAAGGTAAAAAGAAAGATAAGAACATTACCTCAATTTCAACTCTTCTATAGTGGTCAACTTCACCCTTAAATGGGAATCGAGTCATGTTGAACCATAAGTCAGGAGTTTAACCATGATGTTCATCTAAATCCAAGCAACTGAGACAACATACCATCCATGTCCAATTTTATATAATGATTCTGAATGAGAAGTAGAAAACACTGAAAAAATAGTAAAAGTTATTGTAATTATCCTACAAAATATTTCAATAGTGGCATGGTGCCAGATGAAAAGAATCTTAGCTCAGTCATTTTGTATCATTTGCTTGTGAGGAAAATGAACTATAACAGGGGTTCTGGTTGTTATCTAGGGGATGACTGAATCATTCCCTGACATAGACCAAGAATTGAAGTCTAGGAAAGACAGAAAGACCCTAGAGAAAGCAAGAGTAACAACAGCTTTGTCCCTTCAGGATAGGAGGAGCACTATGGCTGGGAGTCCTCTGTGGCTGAGTATTTTACAGGATTTCTGGTCTCTCTCTTCCCCTACAGGTTCTCCATACATTCTTGCCATTTCTCCTTATAATGTCTCCTGAGAAGAAGACACTTTCTCAGGGAATTGCTTTTACTTTCCTGGTCTTACTACATCCCTCTAATGTTCCTTCATAACTCTCAACATCCTCTCAGAAGGACTTTTCTACAATATGAGTTATTCACTAAACATACTTTTCAAATTTGCTTTACTTTGTCAGCTCAAGTAGGTTTTAAAGTCTTTATTCTATATGAGAATGAGAAAAAAATCAAGAAATACAGAGTTGGTTTATCTAGTTTTTTTTTCTAATCTAGTTCCTACTACACTTTAAACTTAAACATTCTTTGGTATTAAATAACATAAATCAATGTCATCACCAGAGAACTCCTGCATTCATTGTATTCTTAGATATTTCTTTAGAAGAAAGTAAGATTTTCCATTTTTTCCCTTAAGTTCAATTTCCCTAAAGCACATTTCAAATGCAACTTATTTTGTCTATTAAGGCTGTTGTCCTAATAACATCAGCACAAAAATTTGTTCATTTTTAGTAATTCTCTAAAATCCTGTTAACCCGCTGTCCTATTTTTCCTGCTCTTGCTATAATAAAAGACAAAGAACAAATCGACTCAGAGCAGGAGGTTTTATTTCATCTTAGAATCTATCACTGAAAGACGTCAGGGTAGGAACTCGAGGCAGGGACCTTATAGAGAGACTATGAGGGATGCTAAGTACTGGTCTTCTTCAGGCTCACATTCAACCACCTTCTTATACCTCCCAGGACCTACCCAAGGGTGGTATTGCACACAGTGAGGGTGGATCATCCCACAACAATGAAAGCCATAAAGATTTGCCTAAAGGTCAGTCTGATGTAAATGTTTCCTCAATTCATGCTTCCTCTTCCCAAATGTGTCAAGTTGACAACCAAGATTAGTCATCACACCTCCATTCATCAAAGATACTGTTCAATGAAAACTTTTTAAGTAATTAAGTTTTACAACAGTCAGATATAAAATTTAATTTAAAAATGCACACAAATCTGATCAACTTGTTATTTACTTTTTATTTAACATTTTGGACACAGGGATTTCATGTCTTGAATTTTTGGCCTTTTACCTTTAACTTCTAGTATTTCCCAGGACCTTATCAAAATGCCTCTTAAAACATTTTGAGCTTTTTTTCCAAAGAAAGTCAGACCTCAGCTTGAATCAATCATCTTTAACTTCACCAGCAAAACACGCATCATATGTTTTAAACAAGGAAAGAGCCAGTAGACAGTTTTACCAAATAAATATTGCTGCCACAAAAAAGTGATGATTTGAATTTCTAGCTCCTCAGCAAAGAAAATAATACTATATTAGAAATGTCATCATATTTCATTTTAGGTAGAAGCTACATTAAACAGGGTAATAGGCTTGAAATCAAGAGTCCAAAGGTTCATGAACTTTCTTTAAGAATCCTGTATCATCATGTAAACTATTATTCTCATGAGCTTCAATATTATGCTTGCAATAGTTTATTTTAGCAAAAAAATTTGCTTGTTTATATTTACAAGGTAAATGTTAGTTATTTAGTGGCGCTCTTACCCTGAGAGGAAAAGTCACAAAACACTACAGAATCCACTAACGAGAGTCTTATTAAGATAAGAAAAAAGGACAGACAAGTGCTCAGGCTTGCGGAAGAGATGTGTGTGGAGAAGAAGAAGGAAGCCGGGAATATGGCGTGGGCATATAAAGGCTGGGTGGCATATGCGTACAAAGGTCCATGGGGCTACTCCACGCATGAACATAGATCACATGGTCGTGCTGCATGCCCTTATGCAACCATGCAAAGCCACAGGGTCCTGGTCACATGAGACGCCTTGGCCCGGAAATGGCTATTTTGATCCGGAACTGGCTAGGCGAAAGTGTCTAGGTCCGCTGGACATGCACAACTGTGGGGGTGTGTTGTGGGTCTATCAGTAAGCATCAAACATGTAGTAAGACAATGTTCTGTGCAACCATAAGTACACTTGCAGTGGGTCATAAACAACGGTCAATGCAGAAATATGTATTAAATGCCTGTTTGACTATTAATTAAATAAATACATATTTAATTAAATATTTACTTAATACCTATTAAATACTGGCATTAGAGTGTGGTGGTATTTTACTTGTACTGAAATGTGATTTTAATTGTATGTTAATAAATAAAGTTGCCTGGGGGTCAGAGCTATTAGAGCCATAGCAAGTGTGTGGCGGCGGTGGCGCACGCCTTTAAGGACCTGGAGGGCGGTACATTCAGGCAGTAACGAGGCAGTCACATGTTTGGGTTTACAACCAATGAGAAGGCAGAACAGCTAGACTATATAAAGACATACGCACAGGAAGTAGCCTCTTTTCGGAGAGCTCTCTTGGCTGAAGAGGATCCCTGAATCAGGAAGGGCGAGGCTCTTAGCTTTGACCTCTTGGCTTTCTTCTCTGAATCGGTTCTGTGTTTCTTATTTAATAAGACCGTTGGTTACATCTACATTAGAGGATAAAAACATTCTTGTCCAGTAGAGGATCGAAAGGCAAGAACACAGAGACACAAAGAGGATTTCATATTTCATTTCAAATGGCAAATATGGCCAGTTATCCACATAGGCATGCAGACAACTTAATATTATTTTAATTAATATGAGAAAACTGTTCAATATCTCCAGTGATGGAAGAAGCAGAAGAAAACAGCCTTATGAATGACATCATGAAGAAGCTAGAGGCTTGTGTAGAGGAAAAGACAAAAAAATGTGAAGAACGCTGTAAACAACTAGAGGAAAGGGCAAACAAATTAGAAGAAATCAATAAAGTCCTGGAAGAAAACAATAAAATACTGAGAGAAAATCAAGAAAAATCAATGAAACAAATGAAGGAAACAGTCCAAGACCTGAAAAGCGAAATAGAAAAAATGAAGAAGACACAAACAGAGGGAATGCTGGAAATAGAAAATCTGAGAAAACGATTGGGAACTTCAGATGCAAGTATAATCAACAGAATGCAAGAGATGGAAGAGAGGATCTCTAGCGTTGAAGATACAGTAGAAGAAATACATTCATCAGTCAAAGAAAACACTAAAGCCAACAAAGTCATGAACCAAAATGTCCAAGAAATTTGGGACACCATGAAAAGACCAAACCTAAGAATAATAGGGGTCGAAGAAGGAGAGGAATACCAACTCAAGGGCACAGAAAATATATTCAACAAGATCATAGAAGAAAACTTTCCCAACTTAAAGAAGGAAATGCCTATGAAGATACAAGAAGCTTATAGAACACCAAACAGACTAGACCCCCCAAAAAAATGATAATGTCTATAATAACAAACAACAAACGAGAGAACTAATTAATACTATTCTAAAAGAAGCACAATGATAAAAGCATCAATTTTACACAAAGTGAGAAAACAAAATATATATAAAAGAAAATTATGAAAACCAGATAATTTCCAATTTCAATAAATATGAAAAGTATAGGAGTCCAGCTCCAACCTTTCAAAGGGTTCTTGGGGAGAGCAGAGAGGAATGAGCAAGTATTAGATAGAAATACAAGCGTAGATGGAGAGAAAGACAGAGACACAGGATAGCTTTGGGAAGCCCTGGGTCAATACCCAGTTGCCTTGAGATTTATTCTAATGGACTTTTTATACACTACCAAGGGGAGAGGCAAACGATCTTACCCTTTCAAGATCAAATCAGAATATACAGCCAAGTGTAGACCCTTCAAAACACCTGGTAACCATGCTCCTGGTCAAATCATCCTATTATGCAATCCCTGTTGGGTAAAGCAAGGTCAGACTTTCTGACCTTGAGTAAGGCCTTATTAGGGAGCCTCTGTGGGCCCCCACAAAAAAAAAACTGATGTTAATATATTTTAAACAAAACATACTAAATATAATATACCATGATAAAATATATTAAACACAAAAATATGATATCAAAAATAGCAAACAGATAATCTCCCCATGGTTTAACTACAGGCTCAGAGAGATTCAGTGTCTGATCAATACATTCTCCTGCTCAAGGTTTTTCTCAGAGCCACTTTAACATCTTTGTTCCTCAAGCTGTAGATTAAAGGGTTCATCATGGGAACCACAATGGTATAAAAAATAGAAGAGAATTTTCCCTCATCCATAGATACAGCTGAGGTAGGTTTGAGATACATGAATGCACCTGATCCAAAGAATAGACAAACAGCAAGCATATGGGAACTGCAGGTGCTGAAGGCTTTGGACCTGCTTTCAGTGGATCTTATTTTGAGGATGCTGGAAAGGATGAAGCCGTAAGAGGTAAAGATAATGACTGTGGGCACAGTGATGTCTTTTCCTGCCACAATGAACAGCTCCATCTCATTGGCATAGGTGCTGGTGCAGGAGAGCTGCAGTAAAGGGAAGACATTGCAGAAATAGTGGTTGATGGTGTTTCCATCACAGAAGGTCAGTCTTAGGATGAATCCGGTGTGGATCATGGCACCAGAAAACCCCATCAAATATGAACCAAACATTACATTGGAACACACCTTAGGAGACAAGGCAACGTTATACAAGAGTGGATTGCAGATGGTTACATAGCGATCACAGGCCATTGAAGTCAGCACGTAACATTCAGAGATGACAAAAAAACAAAAGAAGTAGAGCTGGGTCATACATCCCATGTAAGAGATAACATTCTTTTTTTGTATAAAGTTCATCAGCATTTTGGGTGTAATCACAGAAGAATAACAAAGATCAATGCAAGACAAGTTAAACAGAAAAAAGTACATAGGTGTGTGGAGGTGAGAATTTAGCACAATCAAAATGATCAAGGTCATATTTCCCAATGCAGTGATCATGTATATTACCAGAAAAAGGAGGAACAATGGTATTTTGAGGTCAGGTTGGTCTGTTATCCCCAAGAGTATGAATTCGGTTACCAAAGAATCATTTTCAAAAGCCATTCTTCTCTCAGAGAGTCTGTGGAAACAGAAAAATAAGTGAAATTTCAGGGGAAAAAGGAATTTAAAAACATATCTTCCCCTTCAAATGTCAGTTTTTTTGTTTGAATGTCAAAAAACAAATAGCTTCAGTCTTGAGCCCACCTTTCAAGCTACCAGTATAAGTAATAGCATTGTCTTCCTCAATTAGCATCTCAGAGGTTAAATACATTAAAGAGTCTCACTAGTATACCTCAGAACTTAGCCCAGTAACCTAATATGCTAATTTGACAACTTGAAAATTCAAAGACAAAAGATAAATTCGGTGCACAAGGACACAATTATCCTTTTTTCTAATCATTCAGGTGTGCCCTTCTCTTTGGGGATTATACATCCTCCAGATTTGAGCCAATATTGAACCCCCATCTTCCAGCTACCCTCTCTTCAAGGAAAAATATTATTTTGGTTATTTCTCAGCTTTTTTTAAACCATGTCTTCAATATTAATATTTCATAGAGTCTATCCCCAGAGATTTTTAAGTCTAGTTGCAAAGATTTCCATAGTATGTCATAACATGCTTCAGGTATTCTTACAAGAATTTTTTGCAAATATATTTTTAAATCTCTTTCTGCTTGTTTTATTTGTTTGTTATAGCTCTGTGGATGTACGCAAGTAGGTTAGACTAGTTCTGAACCACTGAACTCCTTTCTCTATCCCTCCCTATATAATTAGCTTTCAGATGGGATAGATTAAGACACATGCTTATGACATCTGGTGTGCATAGGAAAAACACCTAGGACACTGTCACTAAAGTGTTAATGACTAAAACCCTCAGGTGGCCAGCACATCTCCAGACAGGAACACTGACTTAACTAATGACATCTGTGGCCTGGAAAGATCCAAGGAGCTTCCCTCCACGGGTACCTATCATTTTGACAATGCTGAGGAAGTGGTCAACAGATGGAATCTTCCATCACAACCCCTTTCCACTGCATTAAACCCTCAATGCCCAAGTGCCATGTGCCAGAAGTCACTACTCCCACAGAGAGTCTAAGGCCTCTCTGTTGTTCTTATTTAAGGATAAATTCTTCTGCGTATGTTTGTCTGTTTCTTTTATTTCCAAAATGCTTCCAGGGATGTTGATCTAATAGTCACTGGAGATTTTCATTTTGATAATTTTCTCATTTCCTGTGTGCCAAGATACTTGACTATCACACCTTTTAATATATTTTAGGGGTTGCATATGGTCACCCAGGTCCTGTCAACATTTCAGTGTGTTGGATAAAATATGTTAAAGTTCCATCAGGTGACACGATACTGTAATGTTAATCTTCAAGAGGTTAGGGTTAGAAGACTGTGAGTCTCAGGTCAGCATGGCCAGTCCCGCCACTCCCAGGACAGCCTGGACTATACAATGAGACCATAATATAGGAACATCAAAACAGTATTTAAAAATAAAATAAATTAAAAATGGATTTAAATGATACTTACCATATAAAATTAAAATTTGTCAAAGTTCTATTTTTTTTTTGGCAAAGAATCCAGTTAATAAGTATTTTGTACTTTGTGGACCAAACTTTCCATAGTCATAGAAACTTTTATCAGTTGATCAGCTATGCAGACAGCTTTTTTGTGGCAGTTCTCCTTTAAGGAATGGCCCATTACTAATGGTCTTGAAACTGCTTATGCCTGTCTAGCTATTTTAAAATCTCAAAAGCTATATTACAATCTCAAAATCAGATCTGTTGTGGAATATCTAACTAGGTAAAGATGTGTTACATTTGTTTATGCTACAGAATATTAATATAACTGTGTAAAAATGTGTTACAATAGTTTCTGCTGACTTTGTTAACAATTTAATATGTTACTTTTGTTTATGCTGCATTTGTTTAATTAATTAAAGATATGTTGTATTTGTTTCACCTTGTCTGCCTAAGGCACCTGATTGTTCTGATAAAAAGCTGAAGGGCCAATAGCTAGGCAGAAGAGGGATAAGAGGGGCTAGAAGGCAGAGAGAATTAGTAGAAGAAGAGAGAAGAAGGAGAGATAAGGAGGGAGAAAGAGAGGGAGATGCCCCAGAGTCAGCCAGCCAGCTGACACAGTATGACATAGAAAAATGGGTAAAAAAAAAAAAAAAAAAAAAACCCAAGGCAAAATTTAGATAAAGAGAAACATATTAAAATAAGAGTTAAGAGAAGGCCAAGCATTCATAACTAGTAAGTCTCAATGTCTTGATTTGGGAACTGGTTAGTGGCCCAAAAGAAAAAGCCTGTTATACAGGTCTGTAGCTAGCTCATGGGTCCATAGCTTAAATAACTACAGAAATCAAGTATTTGTGTATTCTGTATACTTTCAAATATGAGGGAGGGAGAGAGATTACCATACAAAATATGAATGAAAAATCAGAAATGCAGAAGAGACTGAAGTAGGTTTTTATCAATAAGTGATGTAGATAAATTCTAATTGAATTTTATTTGTAGGCAGATGAAGTCACACATCAGTGTTATCATGTTTTAGCACATAAGAGGATCTGAGAAGAAGGTCCAGCAGAAAGTGAGAAGGAGACAGAGTGGGGGAAAAGGAAGGAAAAGAGGAGAGAGAGAGAGAGAGAGAGAGAGAGAGAGAGAGAGAGAGAGAGAGAGAGACAGAGAGAGAGACAGAGAGAGAGACAGAGAGAGAGACAGAGAGACAGAGAGACAGAGACAGAGAGAGACAGAGAGAGACAGAGAGACAGAGAGAGATGGAGAGAGACAGAGAGAGACAGAGAGAGAGACAGAGAGAGAGACAGAGAGAGACAGAGACAGAGAGAGACAGAGAGACAGAGAGAGACAGACAGAGGAGACTTAGACTTTAGACTCAGACTCTGTGACTCCCAGGTATTCATGTGATAATTCTTATACAAACACCAAGGTCCAATGATTACAACATTCGTTTTATGCATATGTCATTGTGAAACACATTGGAAGGAAACTGTGTTTTCAAAGCTTGACTGATTAAAACTGCAATGACTGGTCAGGTTTGAAATTTGTAAGCCCAGATGCTAATTACCTTATCTTGAGCTAGCATTAGTCTCACCTTCCATTAGATATTCCTTGCCCAGCTCTGTGTCAGAACTAACATGGCTTCAATAATAGATCAAAAGAATGGAGTTGTTTCACTTACCAGACCACAAGCTTCCACCACCCTAAAAGCTAAGAATGTCATCAGAGAACTTCTTGGGTCTATAGCTCCTCCATCTTGATGTAATTGCCTTTCTGATGTACCCACCAAGCTTTTCTAAATTCACCTTGATGTATAACTTCATTGGTTCTATAAAACTATAAAACTTCAAGAAACTGTTTTCACACTGAAAAATGGAATTTGAGGTAACCTAAATCTGTTTTTTGCCAGACCATGGTCATTCAAAATGGCTCAAGAATGAACTCTTTTTTTTTTTTTTTCCATTTAAGGTAAGAGCTGTGTTCTTTTGCATAAACATTGTCTTTATCACATATTACTTTGAAATACTGTATTTCAGTAGGCACCACATCATATAGAACCATAGTGATCTCACATGCAATTTGGAAAAGTTCAGTTTATAAAATGAAATCATTTTACCATCTTAGCATCTTCATCTCTTACCTAACAGTTGGATATCACAAGGTTAAGACAACTGTAAAAAATTAAAGTTAAGTTTTTGTCTTACTAAGACATACTTGGCAAAATATTTTCTTTGTGTTTTATAATAATCATAAAATGAAAATCTATTGCAACTGTCAAAAGAAAAATTGAAAAGACTCAAATGGAATCATCCCTGAAAACTAAAACATTGCCAGAACATATCAGTCCTCAAAAGAATATAGCAAGTTGAGAAAAAAAAAACTGTCACAAAACTGCAAAATAAAGAAATAAAACAGCATTAATAGATCCTCAACTATCAATGATTACATAGGAAAAAAATCAACTAATCCTTTTATAAAAGACTTCGAGTGACTCAATGAAGCAAAATAAGAAGCATACATATTCTGTCTACATGAGACTCACTTTAATTTTAAGGAAACAGAATGAAAGTGAGGAGATGGAAAAAGAAACCCTGTGTAAACCTAATATTATGAGAGTATGAGTAAGAAGAATGATATCTGTCAAAATGGATGTTAGGTCAGCAGATGTGAGTTGAAACAAAGAAGACATTACATAGTGAAAATCTGACAATTCATTAGGGTTTTACATTTAAAAAAAGAAACTAATTTGAAAGGAAGATGCTGGTGGGTTGGGGGCATTTGTTCAGTGGCAGCTGTGGCAAGTAAAGGGAATGCATATTACCAAGATACATTCTATACATATATAAATGTTTCAAAACATTTTATTTTAATGCTTAGAATTTCAGATATAAACACTTTATTTAAATTATTTTTACCCATCTCTTTTCCTTTTTTCTATCTCTCAAGTTCATGACCTTTTATTATTAATTATTACATATATACACAGGCATATACATACACACATACCTCAAAGAATTCATCTATGGTAGTCTTATGCTGAGGTATTTGGGCATGACCACATAGGATAGACTATCAACTGCAATGTCTGTCTTTCTGTCTCTGTCTCTCTCTCTGTTTCTCTCTGTCTCTGTCTCTCTGTCATACTCTTTTACTTGCTCACTCTCATTTACCTCCTGTAAGGTTATTTTAAGTTTTATGTCATATATTTAAGTTCTATATGAATGGTTTTCATCAAGAAAACAAATATCAAATGCTAGGGAGAGTGCCTATCCAATGATTGTGTAGTAGAAAAGTAGTCTGGAATTTCCTCCCAAATATTGGGGATCACAGGGTCAATAAATTTGACCCTGTGATCCCCAATACCACACTATTATTGGCTTCTCTTTTAGTGCTCCTCTTCTGCCCAGTCTTTGGGACCTCCATCAAAATAATTAAGATGAGTTGCACAGAGCTTATCCTAGAGACTTTCAAGCATAAACAAGAAAATTGATTCATGTGAAGGAGAATGGATAGAACAGAAGATTTTCAGGTCAATAAAATAAACCAGACTCAGAAAAATAAACACCGGTTTTCTGTTCTGTAGGACCTGAAAACACAAGAGGAAGAGGTCTAGTGTGACCTAAAAGATGGGAGAAGAAAATGCAATAGGAATGAATGTTAGGAAATTACAATGATGTCCATGTATGGAAATGACAAACATTATTTTGTAGGATAAATAAAATAATAAAATGAAATATGACTATATTATAACTATGTAGTGTGAAAACCTTTGACACAGATTTATCCTCACTAAAAAAGTAATTTATAAGTAGTACATGTTAATGAGTCCATTTATTGTTGCTCATGTTCACATACTTGGAGATGGCCACTTACCATGGACTATCATTTGCAATATTTTTATATTATAATGTATGTGTATGAATGTTTAAAAAATAGGTAATTCAAGTTGACTTGTGTGTGAGGAATTCAATTGTCAGTTAAATATCTAATATTAAAAGAAACCCCTAATTGTACATTTTACCATGATTTCAGTTTTTAAAATGTCATCTAACAATAAATACTAACAAAAATATCATAGTTGTTGTGAAAGAGAAACATTGCCTTGATTCTAAAGTTCTACAGAGTAATTTTAAGAAGAAGTTGTAGATCAACACACTTTGTACATGTAGATTTTTTTTAATTTTAGCAAATTTTATAAATGTAATAATCAGGAATATTGCTTGAAATTTAAAAGAATAGCATCTTGATTAGTGCTCTGTGAAACTCCCAAAGGATAGCTAAGTGATTGATTTAAATTAAATGAATAAAAATTCAAGTTAATCGTAGAATGATTGTGACAAAGAACAAATCATTCAGACATCAGATTAATGTCTCATTATTTTTACATTCTAACCATGTGAGTCAATATCTATAACCATGTACACATTTGAATATGCTCCTAATCTGCACAATCAGGATAGAAGTTACAAATCTATGGGGATTAAATATGTTTTCAGTGTTCTGATTGATCCTCCTTTGATAATTTCATGTATTTATAAAATATTCTGGTGATTTTCACCCTCACCACCCACTCTTATTCCACTTCCAGTTCCCCTGAAACCTTCTTGTTCCCACAGGTCCCTGTCCTGTTTTCATGTTATTTTTCCCCTAGATTAAAATTTTGTTTGGGACTCACTAAGTAAGTTTACTACGGTTGTTCATATGAGCATGGGAAGGGGTTGTTTACTAGAACATGGAAAACTTACCAGTGGCTACACCACTGGAAGAAATGACTCCTCTAGCAGCCAATAACTGCCAATAATTCTTCAGGAAGTGGTGGGTTCTCATGGTCTGGTCCATCCCCATTTGTGCTTTCTCTCCCACTCCAAGGGAGGGGTTTCCTAGTCCCTTCAGACCCAGGATGCACAGGGTCCTGGTGTAGAGGGGCATCTGGGGAGCAGCCTACCCTCCATATCTCTTCCAGAGAAATGGAGTGGGAGACCTTTGCTTGGCACTCTCTCTGCTGATCTCCTTGTGCTGTGGTACTGCAGTTTGTGCAGGAAAAGGTGGGGAGAGCAGGCACTTCCTTTTTTCTCCTCCTCTCCTTTCCCTCTGAACCATGGTCCACCAGTATTCCCTTCACCGGCCAGGGTCACACTTTTTCATGTGGATGCTTTGGGTTTACCAGATGTTCCATCATGTGGAGGTCACCATAGTTACTGTATGCTCATGAATGCAATGGTTATATCATACCCCAATGACAACACTTCACATCACACCTCCTGTCCTTTGGTCTTATTGTTTTGTTGACTCTCTTCCATGATGTTTTCTGAGACATGGGGGTAATATAGATGCTCCATTTAGAGATGAATTCTCAACTCTTAACCTATTCTCAGTGCTTTGACCAGGTTTATGGGTCTCTGCATTAACTCTGCTACTCTCTACTAAGCAAAACTTCACTGCCGAAGGCTAAGACAATGTAATTTATGGATAGAAGCATGCATTTAAAAATATCATTTGACATCATATTCATTAGCAAAACAAAATTAGTAGGTTCCTTGCCAAAGCTTATGGCCATCCTTTCCATGGGCTTCTAAGCAGGGTTACAAATACAGTACCATCCAGAATTCCCTCCTGTGGAGAGAACCTCAAATGTATAATGATTGGGTACTCCTAGAACAGTCATGCTGCTATTGAGCTAATGAGTACATCATGCCTGGCAGGAAGATATTACAGATTCTAGGGTCCACATTTGGGTGAGAGTGTTGGTAACTTTTCTCTCCTGGCATTCTGGATGACATTTTCTGCCATCACAAAACTAGCCAAAAGGGTAGATGCTTCCAGCTCAGTTCTAGTTTGATTTCTCTGTGTCCTATCATTAAAGTGCATGGTGTGCTGGGGATGTCTTTCTCTATGCTATAAATGTGTTCCTCTGATTGATTGATAAATAAAACACTGATTGGCCAGTAGCCAGGCAGGAAATATAGCATAGGCAGGATAAGCAGAGAGGAGAATTCTGGGTAGTGGAAGGCTGGGTCAAGAGACGCTACCAGTGCAAAGAGAAGCAAGATGTGAAGATACCCGTAAGCCACAAGCCACGTGGCAAGGTATAGATTTATAGAAATGGGTTTATTTAAGATGTAAGATCTAGCTAGCAAGAAGCCTGAGCCATTAGGCCATACAGTTTTAATTAATATAAGCCTCTGTCTGTTTACTTGGGTTTGAGCGGCTGCGGGCCTGAGTGGGACTGGAAAAAACTCCAGCTACAATGGTGCTTTCAGCAATAAGACTTAGTCTTAGTTGGCCAGCAAGACCAACAGCAGAACCCTTTATTTTATATTTAACCACAAGTTATAAGGAGGTATTGCACAATTGGCAACAATATATAATTTTCTGGGAGTTGTGTTGTCTACTCCTGCGTGATATCTTACTTAAGTTTCTATTGGTGTGGTAGAACATCATGAGCAAAGGCCACCTGAGAAAGAAAGGGTTATTTCAGTTTGCATCTCTATAGCACAGTTCATTATCAAAGGGAGTCAGGGCAAGAACTCAAGGCAGAAACCTAGCCACAGGAACTGAAGCAGAGGCCATGGAGGAATACTGCTTACTGGCTTGCTCCCCATGGCTTGCACATCCTATTTTGGTATAGAACTCAGGACAACCAGACCATAGTTGGCTAGGTCCTTTAACAAAATCATCAGTCACAAAAATGCCCCACAGAACAATCTTATGGAACCATTTTCTCAGTTGAGTTTCCTTTTCCCAGATGACCCTAGCCTAGGTCAAAGTTATATAAAAGTTAGCCAGCGTAAATGTTGTCCCTATTGAAACTCTCTTTAAATTATATATAATATATCTTCTTCTTGTTCAGTGTATAAAGAAACAGTGAAACTGTCCATATTTGAGAGGTGTAGCAATAATGTTGCCATTAAAGTATCTTCGGCTACATTACTGTATCTTTATTAGTTTTCTAGAAAGGTATAGATTCTTTTAATGACAAATATTAGTCTACACATTAACTAGAGGTATGATGTCTTAATTAATGCACACTTTATGCACTGACTGAATCTAATGAGTAGATACCCATTCACTTCCATGCATTCTATGGGAAACGAGTTGGTGCAGTCATGATGAACAGCAAAATGGAGGTTCTTTCAAAACCAGAAGTGTGCCTACCAAGTGGTCTAGCTATCTCACTTCTGGATGTATAGCCCAGAAGTGGTGATTTTTAAATTGTGGTATATAAAAGAAACTCTGCTTGTCTTCAAGAATATAGTGTTCTATAAAAACAAAATGATTTCCCTCTATTTTAAAAAGTGCCATTGAACATATATCAGAGATGCAGATGTGGTTCCATGAAGCCATCTTTACTCTTAAAAATGACTAATCTGTGGGAGTCCTGTGACCTCCCCTTTCCTATTAAATAAAAAGGAAAAAGAACAATAATAAATGTTTTGAAAATTCCCTTAGGGAAAACAGACCAGAGAGTGTAAATAAAATTACATTAAAACCTTAAAAATTCTCTCTAAAAAATTCCATCTGCTCCTAGCCAATTTTTCTGTGTCCATAATTGGTTATGAATAATTGGTATAAAATGTTTGTCTCACTATTAGGAGTTGCTAGTCTCTTTCAATTAATTAATGTTACTTTCAAAAATTGCCTTTTTTCCCCCTTATCATCCTCATTGCGAGGGTGATGGGGCCTTTATAACCAGCTGGTAGGAAAGTTGATGTTCACAGGGCAGATCTTGGCAGAGGATTGCCTTTTGCTAATTTTGAGCACACATGAAAATCATGGTTACTTATAGACAACTGAGATTCCCCTCAAAGCCAGTGGATTCAGTGTGTCTTCAGTGGGATTTCCAAGTTTCCATTTCTAAATGGTTCATAGCTGCTGCCCCTAATGCTGCTACTTCTGTGAGCATCTCCTTTATGGATGCCCTCTTCTGATACCCTGAGAAATATCACAGACAATGGGAACAGACAGTATTTGAATAATGACATTACTCCTACATTTTCCAGTGGATTGCGTCCTGCTGTTGGTTTGAAAATATTTTTCCCAGAGTATTTTACCTCCTACTGCTAAGCTCACAGGATACTCACTTCAGTTTAAGCTGGTTTTATTATAAACTCCACCAAAACAAATCCTAGGATAGGGAATGTAAAAGAAGGACTGTGAGGATATTTTGTGTATGATCTAACAAAAAAGCTTGCCTGAATATCAGAGGGTAAAGACAGCCACTAGTTAGCCATAGAGGCCAGACAGTGGTAGCATACACCTTTAATCCCAGCACTTGGGATCTCATGCCTTTGCTCCCAGTATTTAGGAGGCACACATCTTTAATCCCAGCACTAGGGAGGTTGAGAAAGGAAGTGATATGGCTGGGCAGAGAAAGGAGTATAAGGTGGAGAAGAAAAGAGCTCAGTCCTTTTTGGCTGAGGAGTTGGCGAGGTGAGAGGTGACTGTGGCTTGTTCCTTTGCCTCTCTGATCTTTCAGTATTTACCTCAATATTTGGCTCTGGGTTTTATTAAGATCAATTAAGATTCATGATACAAAGAACCATAACAAATGTTTATTAAAACTGAGCAGGTTTGACATCCTTCACATGTTGCTTATAACCATGAGCAATAATACAAAAAATTTGTTTAATAGTCCAGAATCACAGTTCCAAAAGGTAGAAACAGTTACTATGGGTGATAACAATTCTATCTCTAAATACATACTAGGTGGAATTGAAAAGAAGTCCACACAATAAATCTGGGTATAGGTTTATATGTGTATTTATTAGGGCATTATTCATAAGTCACTAAAACACTTGTTTTTATATTTTTATTAAAATATTTTTTCATGTATTTCATTTTCTTCATCATTTTGCCTCCCAACTCCTTTCAGATCTCCCAATCTCTTTATCCACTCAACTTTACGTTCCTTCTCAAAACAAAACAAAAACCAATAAAATAGTAAATGCCAAAACAAAACAAAATGAAACAAAAATCTCACAAAAAACCATGTGGTTCATTCTGTATAAACTTAACTCTGATATATATTAACTACTGAATGGATAGATAAAATGTGCTATATCCCTTCTTCAGAGCATTATTTAGCCATAAAAAGGAATGAAGCAGAGGTTCATTCTAAAGTTTGGATAAATTTTGCAAACATATATACTAAGTGAAAGAAGACAATCAGAAAGGACAATATAATATGCAATTTTACTTTATTAATTGCCCAAAACAGAGAAATCCATAGAAATACATTAGGATTTCCATGTAAGATGGAGATATAAAAACCATGAGTAGATGAACTTAGTTAAATAAAGGAGAAGATCTTGTGCTGCTTTTCCAAGCAGCTACCCAGATTCCTCCAAAGACTGACCATCATCACTGTACGTGCCAATGGACTTCTCCCATGAGTGAACTTGAGGTACCTCATGGGTCCCTTACTGCCACCACTGATATTGCTTCCAGGGCACAACCTGCTCCAGCCACTACACTGACCACAGTTAATGATCACCAGGAGTAAACTGCTCAAAGAATCAACATGAGGAGATTAATATACAGAAAATCTTGATATTTGAAAAACAAGACTGGATCTGCTCAAGTGACAGAGTATGTAGCAGAGGTGTAGCCTGGTGTTGTGAACCTGAGACAGCCATACAGTGAAAATAGTTGTTGCTGGATAGTTGTTGCTGGATGCAAGCTTCACATAGGAAAGATCCAGAGGAATTCGAAACATACTCTGCCAGTACACCCTTACTAGCTGTGCAGAACTATCACACATCATCAGTTGCTGAGCCACAGAAAGCCCTGCTAATGTAATGTTCATTCCCTGTTCACTGGGGACAAATTGTAACTTGCTTGGAAGCAGGCAGATACTGGCAAGAGAATTCTGGTCCGAAGTAGTCTACTCTCACAGAAATCCTTCTCCTCATAAGGACTCAAGTGACCTAACAGAGCAGTCCTCCCTCCCCTTGTGAATGTTGATACCAAATGACATTCCATGGGTGGAGCATACATACTATTCTAGCGTGAAGTATAGTATACTGACATAATGTTGTCTATTTCATGTTATTACTAAATTTTGTCACTTTGAAACTTATACTTAGATTTTTTTCTGTATTTGACAATAAAATTCCTGATAATTTTGTACTATAATTAGGAAGCAGCTGTTTTAACCTTTATCTCAGAAGAAATGACTTTTGTAACTATCCTTCTACACCAAAATATTGTTTTCTATGTTTCTGTACCTACAATAATCTCTTTACTACCTCTCATAACCTCAAACCATGTACTTTCTCTCTCATTTATAATACATGTCATGATCTCCCTTTCCTTATTATTCTTCATTTCACAACCTCATACCACCAATCATATCATAGCTAGAAATCATCCCTGATGATATTTGCCTTCAATCGAGGTCTAAAGCCTCTGTACCTGAGTCTTACCAGAGACACAAGCGATGTATGCAAGTGTCTCCTACTTCAAGTCCACTCCGTGACTGTAAGAAATACATAACAGGATATGCAGCCATTTCCCATTCTTCATTAAATAGCAGCAAAACCCAATTCCTAGTGAAGAAGAATGGATTTCCTGTAAGAAGAATCCCATAAAACATAACAAAATAAACAAAGTGGAAAATTCAAACAGAACACACATCCATCCCATTATATGAACAAAAAACAACAGCAACAAACCACAAACATTGTTGGGTAGCACTAAGGACATTCAAACAACAACAACAACAACAACAAACAAAAACTCAAAAACCTTTCTATTCAAGAGAATAGAGTATCTGTTTTGACTGGCATATTAATTAAGGTTCTCTAGAGTCAAAGAACTTATGTAATCAATCTATCTCTCTCTATCCATTTCACCTTTTCTCCCTCTCTTTCTTTCTCTCTGTCTCTACATACATATACATACACACACACACACACACACACACACACACACACACACACACACACACAGGAATTTATTGGAATGACTTACAGGCTGCAGTCCAACAATGGCTAGTTATCGATAAAAAGTCCAAGAATCTAGTTGCTGCTCAGTCCCATGAGGCTGGGTGTCCCAGCTGGTCTTCTGTATATGCTGGAAACTTGAAGAAGCAGGCTCCAATGCCCGTGAAGAAATGCATGTGCTGACATGGGAAGGGCAAGCAGGTGAAGAACGAAACTTTCCATATTCAATTGTCCTTACATAGGCTTCCAGCAAATTAAAGATGTGCCTTCCAGACTCAAGGTCTGGATTAAAAGCATGTGTCTTCCAGACTCCAATTCTGGATTAAAAGTCTTTGTCTTCCTGACACAAGGTATGGATTGAAGACATGTTGTCTCTTGACTCATGATCTGATCACAAGTGTACCCTCAGTGTCTGGATTATAGTTCATCCCAGATATAGTCAAATAGACAACCAAGAACAGCCATCACAGTTGCAGACCTTAGAGTTGGGTCAGGTGAGTCACCTGGACAGGAGACCAACACTGGGAAAGAGATCTATCTTAAGCTATGCTAAAGAATAGGTCCTTTAATGAGATACTAGGCTACTCCTTCCCAGATTCTTGTTCCTAGTGTAGTAGCATATTGGTCATAGCCATACAGATTCCCAAATCCGTCAACTTTTCTAAATTATTTGGAAAATATTATATTCTTTCTGTCTCTTTTCCAAGCACACATTATCTAAAGCTTTGATTTTCCCAATATTTTGAACTTTTTCTTTATGCTTTCTTTAGAGCGCCCTCCCTGCCATGTGGTTGCCAGTCTGTTATGTGTCTGAACTTCATGCTGGCTTAAACAGTATGTCTTCTCCATTCTTCTCCTCCAGGCAACTGCTGAGACTTACAGTTTGCCATCTCTGTTTTTTCCTTTTTAAATCCTAATAACATTGCCTCCAAATTTTTCTTTGAGTCTATTCTTAAATTATTTTATGGGATTAAGAACCCTAAGAGTGAGTCTCAACCTCCCCTGTACCACCATGATACACTTACAACACTGCCAATAAGAGAAAATAAAGACATTCAGCAGCCATGTCAGAAAGAATTCAGAGTCTTACTTCACAAAAGGATCAGTAACCATATAGAGGACTAGAATAAGATGTGTGAAGTAAGGAAATGTGTTTAAGACGTAGACAGAGAAGAAACTGAAAAGCACGGAGGAAAAGCTCAGCAAAGAAACCAAGACACTGAAAGATCCTAACGGAGACTCTGAAAATGAAATAATCAGTCAAGTAGAAATCACAGCAAAAAGCACGGTCAGCAGATAGGTAAGATTCTGAAAGCATTTCAACAACTTTTGGTAAGAAATACCAGTTCCTAATTTCACCCAACCTTTTCCCAGATGCACTGGCAAAAAATACATCCTCCTGCTCAAAAACAGATATCAGCTCATTTTTCTAAACAAAGAGGGATATGAGAAAGAAAAGAAAATAAAGAAACAAATGCTGTGTGAATTAGTGTTACATTCAGGATGAAATAACAGCCAAATTCAAAAGGGTACTGTTATCCCATACTTTGTTTTACTAAAAATAGTATTTTAAGAATGTAGTAGATTTAAATGTTAAAAAGCACTAGACTCGAAATCATGAGTAATAGTTTACTCTGAACTAAATATTTAATAAGCTTTTTTAGGCCAAGGACTAATAATCTCATTAAACTGCAGAATCTTGCTCATCCAATACACACACACACACACACACACACACACACACACACACACACACACACACACACGTGTGTGTGTGTGTGTGTGTGTAAAAATATATATGTGGAAAAATATATATCATCAAACTATGATGGTATATTCTTACAATATGCATATGACTAATGTTACAAAAGAATGTTTTGAGAGTTGTATTTAATCAATTGAGAAAGTACTGAACATGCAATCAGTCATTTTAAAGAGATATCATTGAACACCATTTTCCAACACCATGCTAGCAACGAAAAATATAAATTACTCCACTATAATGAAGAAATAAGATCATGAAGTAGGCACTATACCTCGAAAATCATGCATTTGTGACTGTTTGTCACAAAGACAGTACGTTTCTCATCAAAACTTTTTCCTATTCAGAGTTTTTTTCAGGGCAACTTTAACATCTTTGTTCCTCAAGCTGTAGATTAAAGGGTTCATCATGGGGACCACAATATTATAGAAAACAGAAGACACTTTTCCCTCATTCAAAGATCCAATTGAGGAGGGTTTTAGGTACATAAATGCACATGATCCAAAGAACAGGGAAACGGCAATTATGTGGGAACTGCAGGTGCTGAAGGCTTTGGACCTTCCAGCAGTGGACCTTATTTGGAGGATGCTAGAAAAAGGATGAAGCCATAAGATATAAAGATGACAATACTGGGTAGAGTGATATCTTTCCCCCCTACAATGAAAATCTCTATCTCATTGACATAGGTGCTGGTGCAGGAGAGCTTCATCAAAGGCAGGAGATCACAGAAGTAGTGATTGATGGTGTTCCCATCACAGAATGTCAGTCTCAGGATGCATCCGGTATGGATCATAGCATCAAAAAACCCCATCAAATATGAGCCAATCATAAGAAAGGAACATACCTTAGGGGACATGGCAACATTATACATGAGTGGATTGCAGATAGCCACATAGCGATCATAGGCCATTGCTGTCAGGACATAACATTCAGAGATGACAAAAAAACAAAAGAAGTAGAGCTGGGTCATACATCCTGCAAAACCAATAACATTCTTCTTTACTAAGAAGTTCATCAGCATTTTGGGTGTAACAACAGAAGAATAGCAGAGGTCTATGAAAGACAAGTTAAAGAGGAAAAAGTACATGGGGGTGTGGAGGTGAGAGTTCAGCACAATTAGAATGATCAAGGTCAAATTTCCCAAGGCGGTGATCATATACATTACTAGAAAAACTAAGAACAGGGGTATTTGGAGGTCAGTGTTGTCCGTTAAACCCAAGAGAATGAATTCTGTTACCAAAGAACCATTTGTCAGAACCATTCTTCTCTAAGAGACTCTGTGGAGATAGAAAAGAAAGAGTGAAGGTAAAGTGCCACAGAGAATTTACAAGTGTTTGTTCTTTCATGCATGTGGCACATACACTGGGAATGCCTGGAGATCACCCTCATATTTGCTATATTCTATGTGAGGCAAAATCAAGAGATGCTAATCACGAGAATGAGGAGGGTTTATATGAGCGAGAATTGTTGAGACCAAGGTTGGATAAAGCACAGGGACAAATAGTCAAACGAATGGAAACACATGAACTATGAACCAATGGCTGAGGGGTCCCCAACTGGATCAGGCCCTCTGAATGGGTGAGACAGTTGATTGGCTTGATCTGTTTGGGAGGCATCCAGGCAGTGGGACCGGGTCCTGTGCTCATTGCATGAGTTGGCTGTTTGAAACCTGGGGCTTATGCAGGGTCGCTTGGCTTGGCCTGGGAGAAGGGGACTGGACCTACCTGGACTGAGTCTACCAGGTTGATCTCAGTCCTCGGGGGAGGCTTTGCTCTGGAGGAGGTGGGAATGGGGGGTGGGCTGGGGGGAAAGTGAGGGAGGCGGGATGGGGGGAGAACAAGGGAATCTGTGGCTGATATGTAGAACTGAATTGTATTGCAAAATAAAAATAAAAAAATTAAAAAAATTAAAATAAAAGAGATGCTAATCAAAGAGTAAAATGATTCAGTATAAAGTATGATTAATTTCTGGATACCTAGTGTTCAGCATGTTAATAATACTTATCAATGCTTTGTCATATACTTGAGTCTGAACTAATTACATCTTACAATTGTCTTCTTACTTTATATGTGTTATGTTCACATCAAACACATAAAAAAGCAAGTCTATGTGGAGGGAGGCCTTAGCTTCACTTTCAGCATCTCACAATGAATAAATTGTTCAAAACAAGTTGTAAATCTTATATGATTTGCTTCATATTTCGGGGTTATGTCTCAAGAAAGACCTCACATCAAAGTTTGACATTAGCATAAATTTCAAAACATCCATGCAAATAACATATAGAGTGAGCTAATTGTGAATATTACATATAATATAATACATATACATATAATATATGTATATATGTGTGTATATATACATATGTGCACCCACACCCCCATGTATATATATATGTATAATTTAAAAAAGAGTCCATGAACTTGAAAGAGAGCATAGTGGGTTATATGGGATAGTTTGAAGAGATGAAAAGTTTATATCACAATCTCAAAAAGATGCGAAATATTAAATATTAATTTACCATGCTTTGGAGAGAAAACAGTGCTGTCTATTATGTGCCCTTGTTATCTCAAAGGACTGTATCAAGATATAAGACTCAGCATTTCTTGGATTCCAAGAATCTGTGGACAAAAATTAATTTCTCATATTTCTTGGAAATCTTTCTGAAATGCTTCTCATAAAGTTTAATGTAAATCCTTCGTCCTCTGAAGCCCTAGATAAAAAGTAAGCCACTTTTCTTGTGTTCACTCTTGCCATTGGATGAAACACAGGAAAATTTTACTTATTTTATTTCTATTTTGTGTACTTTACTATACTTACCTGTTAACCCACAGTAAAATCTTCCTCAATCTCATCCCAGAGCACAGATGCCAGTTGTAAAAATGAAATGTAGTGGTTTCTTTTGCATGCTAGGCCATGATATATCTTTATGTCCTAAGGGAGTAAGGTCTGACCTTCTCTTAGGAATTGGTACATCCTCTGTACTTATGCCATTATGAACTCCCATCTCCCATTGACCTTCATCTCATAAGGGAAATCTTTTGTTTTGGTTACTTTTTGTTTTGTTTGTGAATCTTTAAGAGTAATATTCCATAGAGTCCCATTAAAACTTTCCTATACATTTTTCAAAGTTTTCAAAAATGTGGAAAGATATTTAGTGTATCATCTCTCCTGAGATTTTCCCATACCTCTTTTTAGAAATTGTGTTTTTTACTGCATTTATTTTCAATGAACTGAATCAAACCCACGAAGTCAACTCTGCCCCTGAGTAAGTACTGTGCCATTGATTAGCACTCAAGCCCTCCAGAATCACTTTTACTATGTTTCACCCTTTCTTAGTTAGTGTTCCTACTGCTGTGATGAACAACCATGACTGTGGTGATATTGTGTTCCCCAATATATTGTGCACCTTAATAAACTTATCTGGGGTAGAACAGAACAGCCACTAGATATAGAGGCCAGAAAATGGTGGCACACACACCTTTAATCCTAGCATTCTGGAGGCAGAGATCCAATCAGATCTCTGAGTTCAAAGCCACACTGGAAACAGCCAGGCATGGTGACACATGCCTTTAATCCCAGGAAATGATGGCAGGAAGCAGAAAAGTATATAGAGTGTGAAACCAGGAACTAGAGCCTTGTTAACCTTTTAGGCTTTTGAGCAGCAGTTCAGCTGAGATCCATTCAGATGAGGATGCAGAGGCTTCCAGTTTGGGGAAACAAGATCAGCTGAGGAATTGGAGAGGTGAGATTAGCTGTGGCTGGTTCTGTTTCTCTGATCTTTCAGCGTCCACTCCAATACCTGGCTCCAGATTTGTTTTTATTAATAAGACCTTTTAACAATTTGTGCTACACATGACCAAAGTAATTTTTAAGGGAAGGCATTTATTGGTGGCTTATTACATTTTCAGAACACCAGTTAATCCATGAAAAACATAGCAGGGGGTACCTGGGTGGTGGGCATGGGGCAGGATCAATGTTTAGGGATCGCATCTAATCCACAAGTTGCAGGACAGGGCCTGGATTGGGTTTTTGAAAACTCAAAGTCCACACTTAGTAACACACCTTCTCCACTAAGACCACAGTTATTCTATCAAGACCATACCTCCTGATTCCTCCCAAACAGTTCTACTAAATGAGTACCAAGCATTCAAACATATGATCCTATGAGGGCCATTCTCATTCAAACCACTACACACTCCAGCTAAACATTTATAATAAATATTTAAATATTCAAAGCAAATACACTGTTCAGTCCTTAAATGTAACAGTATATCAATGGGGCCAAGGATTTTTACACTCATTATAATAAGAATAAGAGGATATATAGCTAGATAGACAAGTTACCAAACACCCCTGTTTCCCATGTTCATTTGCGTAAAATAAGAATGGTTAAACTGTTGTAGGATACTTTGATTGCATTCTGACACTTCTGAAACTGCCAATAACGTTTGCTTTGAGTCAGAGGGTGGAGCTAACTACCAGCTTACCAAAATTAGCCCTAGAGTTTTTAAAGGACCAGGGGCATAAAGATTTGGAGGACCAGGAACAGAGAGAGAGAGAGAGAGAGACCTAATAAGTAGCAGGACAGGGCTTGGAGAGAGTCTTGGCCCTTTTGGATCAAGGACAAGAGAAAGAGGAGGTCACTGGTCACTTTTCTTCCTTTTCTCTAATCATTCAGGTTCTTACTCTGATATCTGACTCCCAACTTTTTATTGCTAAGGAATAATTAAACACTTCATTAAATTATCATTTATTTTTTCTTATAATTTTTATAATTAAATGAAAAAGACAATAATTTTTGTTCTTTTTTTTGTCAGCTGCCACTCAGGCCCAGAATAGGGCTATGAGTTAGCCTACCCCAATATCTACCTCATTTATGAACTGCTGGAGTATGTGAAGGGGCTGGATCTGTAGATGGAAGGCAGCAAGATCTCCATGACACAGGACAGCAGAAGGGCCTCTGGAGGAGACCCATTAAGGGCCCGGTATTGATAGAGCAGAAGAAACTAGAGGCCTGGAGCCAGACCAACAATCCATTGCAAAGAGCACTTACAAGTAAAGATGTATGGATTAAAGGGTATACTGTATGACTCACTGGACCACACTATAGCTTTCATACCAAGACTTTTTGCTTGTTTGTTTTGTTTTGTTTTTTTGGCTGTACTTTTATATTTTGTTGCTTTTGAAGGGGTTCACAAAGACAGATGGCAGAGGTGAAGGGACAAGGAGATAAGTGGAATCGGGATACATGATGTGAAATCCACATAGAATCAATAAAAAGTTAATTTTTTTTTAAAAAAGAGCATTGAGGGATTAGTAAAATGTCAGCCACAATCACTAGTGCTCTTGAATTTAAGAAAGAATTATATCCAGATTAAGATATCATTGGTTGGAAGCATCACAAGTATAATATGCATGTAAATTATAGCAATTAATGGATATTTTGTCATATATATTTCTGATTTCAGGAGATGTTGTATGATATGGGGGAAATTACAGATGTACATTGTCCATTTCTACAGATATCAAGCATCAGATGTGGCGATTGCTCTGGAACTGGTTTTACAGATGAGTTTAATTTATAGATCTATTTGAAATCTTCCTTGGGCTGTATAAGAAAAAATAGCTTGTGTGCTAACAATCTTACCTTCTCACTTTGATTTATATTTGTTCCCAAAGCATGTATGATTAAAAACTGGGTGTTTAAGTTATCTGGTCATTGCTAAGGGGCTGCTTACGAAGATACCAATGTTCATCAATATTTCAGTTTATTTTTTCAGTTTATTTAAATCATGTCTATTCCTTTGTGCTCACACATTCCTATAGTCACAGCAGTAAGAAGGCTGTGGTAGAAGGATTGCAAAGTGAAGGTTTTCTGTATAATGCAACGAGTTTCAGAGTTTTCAGAGAAAATCTGGAATGTATATCAAGATTCTGTCTCCAAAACCATATAAAGAAAAACATGAAACAACTAAATAAAACTTTACTCTAAATGTGCATTAAGTCAATAAATGGTCAGGTTTAGTTTTATTTACAAAAAGTCAGAAAGTAAATATTTAAGGTTTTGGGAAACATAAAGACCCTGATGTTACAATCTAAAATATATTTTAGACAATAGGTAAATGATTGTGAATCAATTCCTATAAATTTTATTGTTTATTCTCAAGGGCTAAGGATACAGCTCAGTGGTATAGGTCAGTACAAGGCTTCAGGCAATAATATGCTAATTCTGAAATGAAACTAAGGTGAAGCTAATGCATTATCTCTTTATTTAACATGGTGTGGAAGCATGACAGTATCCTTTGTAAAACTAACATTTTAGTTCATCACACTACTTAAAGTCACAATCATATCACATATAATAGGTAAAATTTTTATTTGTAAAATAAGCTTATGTATTGAATTTCTCCTTTAAATTATGTTATGCAATTCAACTGTCTTAGCTGAAATTATGACTGTATTAGTTAGGGTTTTATTGCTGTGAAGGGACATGATGACCACAGCAATTTTTATGAAGGAAAATATTATACTGGGGGTGGCTTACAGTTTAGAAGTTTAGTCTATTATCAACATGGTGGGAAGCATGGTAACACGCAGGAAGACATAATGCTGGAGAGGTATCTGAGAGTTCTACATCTGGATCTACAGCATCAGGAAGAGAGAGTGAGCCACTGAGTCTGGTTTGAGATTTTGAAACCTCAAAGCCCACCCCAGTGACACATTTCCTCCAATAATTCCACACCTACTGTAACCAGACCACATCTCCTAATAGTGCCACTCCCTAAGAGCCTATGGGGCCCATTTTCATTCAAATCACCACAATGACTAATGTTTTTTGCATGTTTGAATAAAATACATTATCATGGTATTAAATGTTTTCTTTCAAGCAATATATAGACTTACAACCTTTAGTCTTTCTGTATTCTTCATGATTGTGAACAAAATGTTAATCTAAATTCAAGTTATATGTAAGAAAATAGCAAAAAAATCCATAAGTTCAAATTACTAAGAATTTTTTTTAAAAAACTTGATTTAGTTTAATGTGACTTTTTTAACCTTTTATACTGGCACAAATACATTGCATACTCACTAGGTAAAGATTGATACATAAAACTGAATTACAAGAAAATAAAATCAACACCAAATTATATGACTTAGCTGCAATGTCCTGGAAAAATTTCCATAGTCATTAAATCAAATTCCTTTCACATTGCTTGCTTCCAATGCTAGAGTTAGACCTGGTGACCTAGAGACTGTGAGATAAACACTCTACACTGAGGCTTGTAAAACTGTATATCCACATTCAAATGAGAGAAGTATATCCTTACTTCTCATCTTGCACTAAAATTAACATGAAATTTATGAAAGATCTTAATGAAACACTTAAAAGTTTGAAGATAATGCACATACATACTGGAAAAACTCTAAGACAGCCAAGACAAGTCAATGAATTTCTGAATAGGTATTTTTTAAAAAATCATTACTTTTTTGAGATTATATGAGATTTTTTTTTAATGTCTCCTAAAATTTTTGTATCTATGTTTTTCTTTTCATTGCAGTTGTCTTTTGTTCACTGGTATGAGTTTATCCCAAAGTATCTACTTTTTTGAGATTATAATATAGTTACATTATTGCCACTTTCCTTTTCTTCCTCTAAATCTTTTCAAATATTGCTACTTGCTTTCTTGCCAATCCATGGGCTCTTATTTTCATTAATAGATCTTTGATGATTAGTTAATGGCAGAAAAAAATGATGAATAGAATTGCATAAAAATGTTTCTCCACAAGAAGAGAAACATAATTAAGGAATAGAGGGGTATGTTTTCCAGCTCTTCCTTCAACAGGAGATTAGTAAGTGGAGTGTATACAGAACTCAAACATTTTAATCACCAAAAGACCAAATTTGGTCTTTAAATGCACAAAAGAACTGAATACTTATTGAAATAATAAGTGTAAAACACACACACACACACACACACACACACACACACACACACACAGTTCAACACCTTTAGCAATCAAAATGGAAATCCAAACTATATTGATCTATGATCTCATCTAACTCACAATGGGTATAATCAGGAAAAATAAATGAGCAATATCAAAGCTGTGATTTAAAATAATCCATCTGTCCTGCAGCATAAAATGTACTATGGAAATAAATAGGGAGATTGCTCAAAAAAGAAAAATGTATGACCACATAATTGTTGTTAGATACCTAAAGAATCAATCTTAGCACACAATGTAGTTAGAGATACACCCATGATTATTACTATTCATAATAATAACTTTTAGAGTTGGCATAGGAACCTCTCAATTGAGTTTCAACTAGAATTCATTACATTAGTTCCTGGAGTTGTCCTCCCTCTCCTCCCCAAATGAAAATAGGTTCACATTTTCAATCATCCTCCAATCTGCTGCTAGGCTATATTATTCAAGGATAAAATATTTGACCAAAGCTTTATGAAGAGTAGAGAGTAAGTATAATCCCTAAAGCTCTATACTGTACACATGTAATACTTATATTCCTCATCTGTTGATTAATATTTGTGAAATAAATATAACACTATAAATTGACAAAAGAGGGTCAACTGCATATTATTTACAGCTGCAATGTGGATTGTATTTAATAGCCAATCAATAAAAACACCTAGATCATGAAGGCACTGACATTCCCAAAGGACACATTGATGCCCAAGAAAGGATAAAAGACAATCTGGAGAAAAAAAGGTAGGCTGCCCCAAATTCTTCTCTGTTCTCTCTGTTCTTCCTGCCCAATCCCCCAGGCTCCTCCCTAGCACTGAACAGAACACAAGATTCAGCCTCCCTTCCTTCCTGTCCACATCTCCTGTGCAATGCACAGACCATCCCCTCTTGGCCTCCTCCCCCCCATCATTCTATATCAGCCCCTAATTCAGGCAGACATCCCCTGCTCAACCACAGGCCATCCCCGCCAGAAGAACAGGTAGGCTGGCTTCAGACATTTTCCACACTCTCTGTTCCCCCAGACCCAATCCCTCAGGCTCCTCCTTAGCCCTGAAACAGATCACCACCTGCTGCCTCTCTGCCATGTCTGCTATTGATTCTACAGATTATCCTGTTATAATCCACCTCCCACACCTCAACTCTCTATCCCAAACCCCAACTCAAGCACTCTTCCTCTGTTAAAATGCACATTACACCTGCCAGAAAGCCTGATGAGCTGCCCCTAGACCCTCTCTGCTCTCCGCTCCCCTAGACCCAATCCATCAGTCTCCTCCCTAGAACTATAACAGTTACCAACTGCCACTTCCCTTCTTCTCTTCCCATGTCTCCTCTGTGAGTCCCACAGACCACCCCCCTCCCTGAAGTCCCTCTCCAACTTGTCACTGCATCTCAGTTTCTAACATCAGCAGGCATTTCCTGTAAACAGAAAAGCAGAGAAAGTCAGTAAAACAAACAACACACAACCATGACACTCTGAAAACTCAAGAGAAAAAATAAAACAAGAAACAAACCACTCCCTCAACCAAGACATAGAACTTTAATTGCCGTAAACCCAGATGCCTAGATGTCAGCATAAATACACAATCAATACCAGCCAGGGCAATATGTCTTCACCAGAGTCCCAATATCCTAGCACAGCAGGCTCTGAGTATTCTAATATAGCTGAAGCAAAAACAAAACAAAACAACAACAAAAACAAACAAACAACCCCCCTTAAAACCAATTATATGAAGTTGATAGACATCGTTAAAGAGGAAATCAATGAATCCCTTAAGGAAAAAAATTGGGTGAAATGAATAAATCCCTTAAAGAAAGGCAAGAAACAAACAAACAAACAGTTGAAGGAAGTGAATCAAACTGTTCTGTGGGGGTTCACAGAGGCTCCCTAGTAATTCCTTACTCAAGGTCAGGAAGTCTGAGCTTACTTTACCCAGCAGTGCTGCATAATGGGATGATTTGGCCAAGGGTATGGTTACCAGGTGTTTTGAAGGGTCTACACTTGTTGATACTTTCTTTATAACTTGACCATCAAAGGGACAGATATTTTGCTCCTCCTCTTGCTGATGTATAAAAATCCCATAATGATTAAACTCTGGGTGACTGGGTACTGACCCAGGGTCCTCCCAAAATAATCCTATGTCACCGTCTACATCTGTATTTCTGTCTAATACTTCCTCATTCCTCTCTCCTCCTCCCAAGAACCCTTCTACAGGTCAGAGCTGGACTGTTACATTGTTCAAGATCTGAAAGTGTAAATAGAAGCAATAAAGAAAACACAAACTAGCTGGGTGGTGGTGGTGATGGCACATGCCTTTAATCCCAGCACTTGGGAGGCAGAGCCAGGTGGATTTCTGTGAGTTCGAGGCCAACCTGGGCTACAGAGTGAGTTCCAGGAAAGGTGCAAAGCTACACAGAGAAACCCTGTCTTGAAAAACCAAAAAAAAGAAGAAAAAGAAAGAAAGAAAAAGAAAAAGAAAGAAAAAGAAAAAGAAAATTTAGCTCATGCAGAGCCACTATAATGCCATATGACCAATGAACAACAGAATGCCAGGATTAGACATATAGACAAATTCTATAAAGATATAAATGTGAACATTATATTATGCCAGAATTTGAATAATAACTGCAGCAGCTTTAGATTGGGGATTTTTCCTGGGCACTCTGACCACTAAGAGTTAATAATACACTGCTTGGGACATGACAAAATGCCCATGGTGGCTTGATGATTTTGTTTTGGTCTAGTGTCCAAATGAACATAACAGATATTTACAGAACATTCCACCCACACAAAAAAGAATATATTTTTTTCTCAGAATCTCATGGAACTTTTCCAAAATTGACTATATACTCAGACACATAGAAAGTTTCAACAGATCTAAGAAAATTGAAATAATTCCCTGCATGTCATCAGAGCACCACAGAATGAAGCTGAATTTCAACAACAGAAAGCTTACAAATTCCTGGAAACTGAACAACTCTCTACTGAATGAAAAATGGGTAAAGATAGCAATAAATAAATTAAAGACTTTCTATAATTCAATGAAAAGGAATACACAGCATATCCAAACATATGGGACACAATGCAAGTAATGCCAAGAGTAAAGTTCACAGCCCTAAGTGCATATATAAAAATAAATGGTGAGGTCTCATACCAACAACTTTACAGCACACCAGAACCTCTAGAGCAAAAGAAGTGAGCACACACAAGAGGAATAGATGGTAGGAAATAATCAAACTAAAAGCTGAAATCAGTAAAATAGAAAGAGAACAATACAAAAAGTCTTTGAGAAAATCAGCAGTATAGACAAACCCCTTTCCAAACTAACTATAAGATAGAGAATAAGGGGGTTGTAGCAACAGACACTGATGAAATCCAAGAGAATCATTCGTGCAATTTAAAAAACCTGTACTAAAATAATATTTAAAAGTCTCAAAAAATGGATAATTTTCTCAATAGGTATCCTTTATAAAAATTAAATAAAGATAAGGTAAACAATTTAAATAGATCTATAATGCCTAGTGAAATAGAAGCAGTCAATAAGTCAGTTTCCCAATCAATAAAAAAAAATACCCAGGGCCATACAATTTTAGCATATAATTCTAGTAGTGTGGGAGCCCGTTCTCGGGTTCCTCATGGCTTTACCCAGCAGGTCCTCATAGAGGATGATTAGACCACGGGCCTGAGTGCAGGTGTCTGGGATGGTCTGCACTTGGCTGTGCTGGGGGAGGAGGTCTTTTGCTCCACCCCTTGGCGTCTCTATAAAAACCCTGGGGCAGAGACAGTCAGGGCCCATTGGAATAGGTTCCAGGCCCTCTCGAGGATATCCTTTATTTTCTATCTGTTTATCTCCGCGATATTCTCCACAATAAATCCTTCTATCTAATATTTCCTGCTGCTTGCACTCAAGAAAACTCTGGGGAACTGTGGGGGTGGTTGGGTAAATGCCCTACAGAATGGCGCCATGAGCAGGGACTAAAGAAAAAAGAAAAAAAGGGACTAAAGGAAAAAAAAAGGGGGACTAAAAAAAGGGGGGACTAAAGACAAATGAACAGGGACTAAAGACAAAGTAATAGGGACTAAAGATAAAGGAAAATAATAGTTTTATTATAGAGTTTTTGGCGAAAGTGCCGAGTTCAGCCCTGCCAGTGGATAAGGCATGCCAGTGTTATGGAAAATATATATATTTTATATATATTGAGAAGCAGGGGTTTTATCCTCGAGAGAAAAGGAAAGCGGACTGGAAGGATGTCCGATGCTGCAGCGAAATTCTCTTCTGTCAAAATTTTCTATCTTGTATCGCTTTCTCAATTTCTATCTGAAAAATAAGTATAAGGCATAGGGTAGTAAAATAGTGTGGGAAAAACTTAGAAGTGTAAGATTGTGTAGGAAAAAAAATAAGGCAACTAGACAGAAAAACTCTTCAATTTTCTAACTTTGGGGGCTATGAATGCAAACTGGGGGAAAAAAATCTTTCATTGGGCTTTACGGGTAGTAAAAAATCTCTTCTCTGAGCTTAGGGGGAAGAAAAAGTTCCCTATGGAAGCTTTTGTCCTGGGGACAGCTGAAATGCTAAGTCCAAGCAGCAGGAGAAAGTGATTTCTCCCTGAGGCAAAAATGGGGGTGTAAAAAATCAAAGTTTAAAGTTGGGAAGTTTTGGGAAAAGTTCCTCTTTCTCCTGGGGGAAAAATCTTAAACTATAAAGCTTTTCTTGGAAAATTTGGGGGGGAAATCTCTCTAAAAAGCCTTAATCTTTCCCAAAAGCTCTTAAACTTAAAAACTAAAGCCTTTAACTTTCAGAAGGACAAAAATTAGAATCACCTGAAGATATTAGTATGGGGACCACCTGTGATTAGCTCAAAGGGAAAACAACAAACCTCTTAAGACAGCAAAACCTCTCTAAGTTCTCTTTCAAGCCTTAAAAGTCCTCCCTGCAATGCAGGAGGCAGGGACAAGTTACTAAAAATCTCTTCTAAGCTCTGTCTCTTCAAGCTAGTAAAAGGCAGTGGGTCAAAGTCCCCTGAGGAGAAACACTCGGGAGAGTGTGGGTAAAGAGCTACAGAGAGCCCAGAAGGGCAGGAAACTTTACCTAAGAAAAGAAAAAAATCCAAGCTTTTCAGTTATGCCCAGCTAAGGGAGCAAGGATTTTGTTTGAGTGAGCATTTCAGAATAAAAAGGTGCTCCTAATCATCCTAATGCAAAGATCCCCTGAAGCAATGCAAACTGTTAGCATTGTATCCTCGATTCTGACCAAAAACCCAGAGGCAACTGGCTAGCGTCTCTGAGTTGGAGTGCATTTCAGGGATACTAGGGTTCCTGCAGTTGCAAACTTCCTGGAGCACAGATCTGAGGCAGGAAGGTGCAGGACCCAGGGGAAAACTGCTAATGAACAAACAAAACTAAAGCCAGTGGGAACAGCACAGTTGCCTGCTTTCCTACAAGTCCCAGGTTGATAGGTCCACAGCTGAAAAAAAGAAATCTGAGAAAAAAGCTTTCCTATTAGAGAAAGGACCTTTCTGGGAAAACAGTAAAGCTGAACTGTGTCTGAAGCAGTTGTGCTGCTGAGTCAGAATGCTGTCTGGGGAAAGAGCCCAGCCAGGACAGAACATAACTATCCAGGAGTAAAGCTTTCTTTTCTGTCAGAGAAAGCACCTTTTTGAGAAAAGCTTTGTTTCACCTGACTCAGTGAGATGAGGGGGAGTGTAGGCCTAAGGGGTGATTGCCTCTGGCATAAACTCTGTCCTTGAGCACCCAGACAAGCAAACACAACCCACTGGGGGACTGGGCCAGGTGATGGCCTGATAAGGCAAAACACCTGTCCTAATGGGAGTTAAGAAATGGCAAAAACCTCCCCTGTTAGATTTTCAGTCTGTATGCAAACCACACAGGCCCAGAAAACAAATGCACAAAAAGCCCCTACCTTCAGGAGCAGGGAAAGCCACCACTGTAGTGTCGGAAACTGTTTCTGGGGTAGAGGGGATAAATTGAGACCAAACTGGGATCTGTCTGGGAGAAAGACTCTGAAGAAACAGAAGGGACATAATCCTCCCCAGAAAATATATGACCTGAAAAAGCTGCTAGAATTTGAGGCAGATTTGGAGGGAGAAAAAAAGCCCCTACCTCCAAAGGCAGCTAGCAGAGGCACAGAGCCTCAGATAGCTGAAGCTCTGCATCTGGGGAAGGAAGGAACAAGCAAAATGAGACAGATTAGTGGGAGAAAATCTCTCCGAAGGAGCTATGGAAAAACTGTTGTGAATGTTTTTCACTGACTGGCTAAGACAAACACAAGCCCCTAGGAAAGTTGCTATCAGAAATGCCAGCCTCAATGCCGGCTAATGAGGCATGTGCGGTTCTGATTTGGGGGCCAGTGTCAAATGAAGGAGAGACACCTGTTAAAGCCAGCTGAGGAGAGACCAGAAACCTCCCAATGTACCATAGCTGAAAATGTAAAATGCTTGTTCAAATCTCCCGTTGCAAAAGCAAAAAACTTTGTTCAAACCTCCCGGGCAAGAATTTGTAAGCAAGTCTGGTAAAAGAACCAGTTGACTCTCAGACCCGAAAAGAACTATGGGAAATGACTGATGGGAAATGATACAAGGAAAATGATATAAGGGACTGATATGGGACTGATATTATTATAGACTGATATAAGGGAAATGCATTCTGGGAAAGGTAGTTTTTCCACTAAAGATGGCGACATTGCCCTGAAACACTTCTGTCAGCTCGAAAATACGTTCCTTTTAAACTTAAAATACAGCTTTCAAAAGAATAAGGAGGAAAATCGTCTAAGAGTTTAAGTGTCAGTTCCAATGAAAAATTGAAAGGATACGGAACTTCGTGGTTTGGGGCTCTGTTGGTAAAATCCCTTATTTACCCTAATAGCTGTGCAAAGTTTTTACAATAGTTGGAAGACAAAAAGCTACCTTTAAGAGCAAACAAGCCACTTTAAAATCCTTAAATAAACAAGGGAAAGCAGTTTATACACTGAACGTTGTCTTAGATATGAAGAAACTTAGGCTGAAATTAAAAAAGTTCTTTGCCTTTTGAACAAACTGCCTGCAATGAGTAATTCCTTTGCAAATCTAATAAGGAGACAAGGAAACAGGCATTCAAAAAAGAAATGACTGCTTTATAGGTGGGAAACAAACTTCAGAAAATCTAGCTGTCTTACAAAAGAGTTGCTTCACCTGAAAGTTCCTTATAAGAAATCAATGCTAAATGTCACAGCTGCTAATAACATCAGGAGTTAAAGCTAATGAAGTGAAAATACTAAATCCTGAAAATGCTTTTTCTCAGAGTAAGCTAATGAAGAGTATGTTTCATGAAAGAACATCTATGTTCTTGACTCCTTTGAATAGTAACAGTTTTGGTGAAAATATTGGAACTAACAACAACCAAGCCAAATTGTTTCAATAAATTTAAGATGCTATTCACAAAAGAAAGCTGCCATGCTTTGTGGGCTATATTAGAGCTCACTCCAATCTTCCTGGTCCTTTAGCTGAGGGTAATGCGAAATGGAAAAATCCCTGCTCGGAATTATGGAAGGATCCCGATCCTGTGTTAATATGGGGTTGAGGACATGTTTGTGTTTTTTCACAAGAGGAGAATGAAGCTCGGTGTTTACCGGAGTGTCTGGTAAGGAGCGTGGAACTAAGGAAGGGTCAGCTCCAATGACGTTCCTATAAAGGAACCAGAAGGAAAGTGGCTCGATCAGTGTTTCTGAGGTTTTGTCACTGGTTACTGCAAACAGTGAGGAAACAGAGTTCGGAGCTGTGCTGCTTGTGGCTTTACTATCTTCTTTAGAAAAATAATTTATATCACCTAATAGCTGTGCAGTATTTGGCGAAGAGCTTTACAGCAGCTAAATACGGTAATTTCACCCTCAGCATGAAGTGAAGTTTTTCGGTAGAACAAACCAAAAGTACTGCTGTAATAGAAACGTTTGTCTGAATTGAAGCACTTACGGGAACTATTATGAATTTGGGTGAAGGGACAGCCTCTAGTTAAAAACCGTCTACCGCTGACAGTGCATCTCCGCGGGTCCAGAACGGCTGAGAGAACTGGCAACTTTGGAGTGTGGCTTCATCCTGGGAAGGTTACAGTCCCCTAGCAACAACTATCACAATTCTATAACAACAACACTCACTAAATCCCAGTGCTTTATAACAAAGCTGACTATTAACTCTAAACTTTAGAAATGATGTATGTACTTCCTGTCTAGTTAAGAGAATCTTTTTAATAGAGATAGTGATAATAATTAAGAGTAAGAAATAGAAAAAGATGAAAATAAGATATGTGAGTTTGTAAAAATTCTCTTGTTAGATCTGTGTTAAGAAATCTTTAGGTGTTTGCTAAGTTAAATATATGCTAATGGTAGCCCTATATAAGTTTGTAAAATAGATCTATAGAGTTCCTTTAAGAATATAAGCTTGCAAGAAGTATCTAATGTAATCTTAAGACATATAGTAATAAGCATGTAAGAAGTAAAGATGCTAGTTGTAAATGTAAGTTTAAATAAGAATAAGATGGAAGGAATATAAGAAATATTTAAGTAATAATAAATATATTTGCTAAAGTAGTTCTATAGTTTCCTTAAGGAGTATAAATAAGTAGATGATAATATGTTATATGTGAGTTTGTAAAAACATGTAAATGTTGAATGTGAGTCTAAATGCTTTCCAAAAAAAGGTTAAACGTGAGTTTGTAAAAAAGTATAAATGTTAAGTGTGAGTCTATGCTTAATGTATATGATGAAAAACCTGAGATACAGAGTTAGTGTCGTAGGAGACTGCAAAGCAGGCAGTCTGAGCGGTTTTCAAAAGCTCCAGAAGCCGCTAAGAAGCTAAGAATGGCGGACGCCAGAACCAATACAAGGCATCCGAAGCTGAGATCCGTGGAAAATCGATGCAACACAGAAAAACCTGAGCTAACATAAAAAACGGTGCGGTTTAGAATACTACTGTACCTAAAAATGTCTCTGGCTTGAGAATAAGTTCAGAGACACTTGTTTGAACAAAAATTGTTAACTGCAAAAAGTTTTGGTTGAAAAACGTCTCTTCATATTTTGAAGTGAAAGCCTAATACCAGAATTTATTTGTTTGAACTTTTTGAACTTAAAATGAGATAAAACTACAAAAAGATTTTGGTTATAGATTTCTTCATATTTGGAAGGCTATTACCAGAATTTATCGTTTGAATTTTAAGACTTAAAAAATGAAATGAACAATAGAGATTTCATTGATATGGGACAATTTTGAGTTTACTTATAGTAATGACCTAGGAACTGTTTTCTGGAATTGGGTTAAAAATGGAACTGTTTAAATGAAGAAATTTATTATTTCTACCTAGAATCAAGATGCAGTTTTGTGTATGCATATATGCTTTATTAATTGGTGATTCATGAATTGTTTTGTGGAACTGTTTATGTAAAAATGAAATTACTTACAGAACTGTTTTTTTTTGTTATAAATGGAACTGTTTAAATGGAAAAGTTTGGTTTTCTAACTAGGCTTGAGATTTTGCTTAAATTATAAAGAAAAGGGAGAGAGCTAATATTCCTTAGTCTAATTTCAAAAGTTGTTTCAGTGGATTAATGTCATGTTTTTGTTAGTAAGAAATGCAAATGGGGTATACTAAGACTACTTTTAAAGTGTAAAGAGTTTTATTTTTTTGGATGTTTTGCTAAGTTTTCAAAGTGTTAATGGTTAGATTGAGAATATTGCTTTTCAATATGGGTTTGTAGGAATTGTATGAGTTTGGGTTCTTCTAACTAGGTTTGAGATTTTGTTTAAAAAATTATAAAGAAAAGGAGGAGTTATGAGATTGAATTATGTTTGCAGAAACCTATTGATATTAATGCACCCTGGTTTTGTGGAGTTAAGGAATATTTAAGTTTGATGTGAATACATTGAAGTTTTTCCTATGTTCTGTTAGCAAGAAAATTCAAATGATTGAGTTAAAGTAAGACAAAGAAAATTGTTAACTATATATAGCACCATATATGTTAATTCAAATGGTTCTGTTAAGAGTTTGCTTTGTGTTGTAAGATTGGGAGAATTGTGACTATGTATAGCAATATTTGTGTTAACCTGTTAATGGTAATGATGAAGCTAAGGTATTCTTTAAGTTTGTAGTCGCCTTAAGAGTTTTTGGTTTAGAAAGGGCTTGAGGCAGCTAAGACTGCTGTAGTCACCTTGGACCTAATTCAAAAGAGAAATGCCATCTTTATCATCCTCTACTCCCATATTGGGAGGTGTAACAGCTATGGAGATTGCTGTAAGCCATTAGTAGTTATTTTTTATATATTAAGAAAGGGGGACCTGTGGGAGCCTGTTCTCAGGTTCCTCATGGCTTTACCCAGCAGGTCCTCATAGAGGATGATTAGACCACGGGCCTGAGTGCAGGTGTCTGGGATGGTCTGCACTTGGCTGTGCTGGGGGAGGAGGTCTTTTGCTCCACCCCTTGACTTCTCTATAAAAACCTTGGGGCAGAGACAGTCAGGGCCCGTTGGAATAGGTTCCAGGCCCTCTCGAGGATATCCTTTATTTTCTATCTATTTATCTCCGCGATATTCTCCGCAATAAATCCTTCTATCTAATATTTCCTGCTGCTCGCACTCAAGAAAACTCTGGGGAACTGTGGGGGTGGTTGGGTAAACGCCCCACATAGTAGACTATCATAAAAGGGTTAACACCAATACTCCTTAAACAGATGGAAACCAAAAAACAGATGGAAAATTTCACAATTCATTTTATGAGGCCACAATTACTCTGATACCCAAACCACATAAAAACTCAATGAAGACTGAAAATTGTAGACCAATTTCCCTTATGAACATAGATGCAAAAATACTCATGAAAATACTTGCAAACTGAAGTCAAGTACATATCGAAAAGATCATCCACCATAATCAGGTGGGCTTCATCCCAGATACACAAGGATGGTTCAACATACAAAAATCAATAAATGTAATTCATCATATAAATAAACTAAAAGGGAAAAATAACACATGATCATCTCATTAGATGCAAAAATGTCCTTTGACAAAATTTAATCATGATAAAATTCATGATAAAAGTACTGGAGAGATTAGGGATATACCTAAACATAATAAAGACAATTTACGGTAAGCCTAAAGCCAACATCAAATTAAAGAGAGAAATTCAAAGCAGTTCCACTAAAATCAGGAACAAGACAAGGTTGTCCACCCTTTCCCTATCTATTCAGTATAACACTTGAAGTTTCAGCTAGAGTAATAAAACAATTGAAGACAATCAAAGAATACAAATTGGAATAGATGAAGTCAAAGTATTGTTATCTGCAGATGATATGATAATATATATAAGTGACCCTAAAAATTCCACCAGGGAACTCCTGCAGTTGCTAAGCACTTACAGTAATGTGGATAGATAAAAGATTAACTGAAAAAAATCAGTGGCCCTTCTTATACAAGTGACAAATGGGCAGAGAAAGAAATCAGAAACAACACTCTTCACAATACCCAATAATATAAAATATCATGGGTAATTCAACCAAGCAAATAAAAGATTTGTATGATACAAGCTTCAAGAATTTGAAAAAAGGAAATTGAATAAGATATCAGAAGATGGGAAGATCTCCCATGATCAAGGATCAGTGGGATTAACATAGTAAAAATGGCCCTTCTACCTAATACAATCTACAGATTCAATGCAATTCCCATCAAAATCACAACACAATTCTTTACAGACATTGAAAGAACAATTCTCAAGTTTATATGAAAAAAAAAACCAAGACAGCTAAAACAATTCTGACCAATAAGAGAACTGCTGGAGGTATCACCATTCCTGATTTCAAGATGTGCCACAGAGTTATAGTAATAAAAACTATATGGTTTTGCATAAAAACAGATACACTGGTCAATAGAATCTAATTGGAGCCCTAGACATAAACCCACACACCTATGGACACCTAATTTTTTGTAAAGAAGCCATAAATACACATTGGAATAAAGATAGCATCTTCAAAAAATGGTGCTCGTCAAACTGGCTAGAATTCAAATAGATCCATGTTCCTTACCCTGCATAAAACTCCAGCAGATTGAAGACCTCAATATAAAGCCAGATACACTAAACGTGATAGAAGAGAATGTTGAGGAACTCCTTGGCATAGGAATTGACTTTCTGAACAGAACACTAATGAGTGCAGGCACTAAAATCAACAATCAATAAACAGGACTTCATGAAACTTAAAATCTTCTATAGGGCAAAGAACATTGTCAACAGGACAAAATGACAGCCTGCAGAATGGGAAAATTTTTTCACCAACTCCACATACAATAGAGGACTAATATCCAAAATATATAAAGAACTCAAGAAATTAGATATCAAAGAACAAATAATCCATTTTAAAAATGGGGAACAGATCTAAACAGAATTCTCAATAGAGGAATTTCAAATGTCTGAGAAACACTTAAAGAAATGTTCAACATCCTTAGCCATCATTGAAATGAAAATCAAAACTACTTTGATATTCCATCTTACACATGTTACAATTGGTAAGATCAATAATACAATGACAGCTCATGCAGATGAGGATATGGAGTAAGGGGAACAGTCCTCCACTGCTGGTGGGAGTGAAAACTTGTACAACTACCAAGGAAATCAATATGGCTATTCATCAGAATATTGACAATTGATCTACCCTAAATCCCAGCTATACCACTCTTGGGCATGTATCATAACCACTCCTTCCTACCACAAAGTCAGTTGATTAGCTGTGTTCATTGTGGCTTTATTCATAATAGCCAATAACTGGAAACAACTTAGATGCTCCTCAACCAAAGACTGGATAAAGAAAATGTGGTACATTTACACAGTGGAGTATTATTCAGCTGTTTAAAAAATGGCAAATGGCATCATGAAATTTTCAGGCAAATGAATGGAACTAGAAAAAAATCCTGAGTGAGGTAACCCTGACCCAGAAAGAGTTCAAATGAATTATAGAATTATAACAAATAAGAAGATTAAAACAATAATAAAAGACCTGTCTAGAAAATATCTCAGGCCTAGCTAGATCCATAGCAAAATTCTGTCAGACTTACAACTAATACTTTTAAAAATTATTAAAAAATAATAAATGTAAGAAACCTTGCAAAATCCTTCTATAAGCCAATATTGTCCTAATATTCATAACAGATAAAAACACAACAAAAAAGAAAACTACAAACTAATATCTCTGATGAATATAGATGAAAGATCCTCAATGAAATATTCACAAATTAAATACAAGTATATAAAACAAAAACAAACAAATAAAAACCAAAACAACAACAACAAAAATACATCACAATCAAGTTGGTTTTGTACTCTATGATGATTCAATATATGTAAGTCAATATATGTAATAAGTCATCTTTAAAAGATTATAAGATCATTCCAGAAAAACTTCTGTGAAAATAAATGATAAATGTCTTAGGGAAAGTAGGACTAGAGGAAACATACCTACACATAAGAAAGGCTATATACAACAAACCCACAGTCACCATCATCCAAAAATGGAGAAAAAATTGAAGCAGTCTCATTAAAATCAGGAGTGAGTTGGGAATATCCAGTGTCTCCCCTCTTTTTAAGTACAGTGCTTGACGCACTAGCTACAGCAATATGGTCAGAAGAGGAAACTAAACAGATACAAATAGGAAGGAAGGAAGTCAAATTATCTCTAATTGAAGATGTTATTATACATAGGAAATTCCAAAAATTCTAATAGAAAACCTATAGAAATGATCAAAATAATTTTTAACAAAGTGCCAGAATACAGGCCGGGCGGTGGTGGCGCACGCCTTTAATCCCAGCACTCGGGAGGCAGAGCCAGGCGGATCTCTGTGAGTTCGAGGCCAGCCTGGGCTACCAAGTGAGTTCCAGGAAAGGCGCAAAGCTACACAGAGAAACCCTGTCTCGAAAAACCAAAAAAAAAAAAAAAAAAAAAAAAAAAAAAAAAAAAACAAAAAAAAAAAACAAAGTGCCAGAATACAAAATCAACTTATAAAAATAAGTACCTTTCCATACACCAATAGCAAACTCCCTGAAAAGATCATGGACTCATTCTCATTCACATAGCTTAATGATACCCAATGTCAGGAAATAGAGTGTGCATGGGAAATGGGGCCTGTTTCCTAAAGGTTTTACAGCTTTCCCAAACAGCACTACCAGCTGGGGGGTACCTAAGTTCATAACCTTCATTTAACTCAAATGTTTCTCTCTTTAATTTTTGTTGGAATGACTTTTCTACTGATAAATATAGGGTATTAAAATTACCCACTATTATTGTTTGGGAGTTAACCTATGTCTTTATATCTAATAATATTTGTTTTATCAAATCGAGTAGATTCATATTTCTGTGTATGTGTGTGCATGTGTGTGTTTAAATTAAAATGTTATCTTGATTGATTATTCTCATATTCAATATACTGAGAAGCAAAGTGCATTTCTTGGTGGTAACAAATAGACTGACCCCTTTTTCACTCATTTTGCTAGTCAATATATCTTGAGTGGAAAATTGAGACCATTAGTAAAAGATGTGTACTGATGCCTGTCTTTCAGTTGATTCATATTGTTTGCTGTTTTGCTCTTTCTCATTTGACTAACTAATGTCCTAATGTGGCTTGTTGTTTCCTGTATCCTTATGAATGTTTTATCTTTTCTTTCATTTGAAATAGGTTCTTTCATTTATATTCTGTAGAGATGACTTAGTGACCATACATTCCGTTAGCCTGTTTCCATCATTGGAATATTTATTTTGTCCTCAATTATGACAAAAGATTTTTCTAGATAGCGTAATAAGTATTTGCAATTGTCTTTAGATCTCGAAACATTTCACTTCAAGTCTTCTTGATGATGGGTAAAGACTACACTTATGTGAGGTATCAAAATCTATACCAGTCCCACGTAATGACCACTCAAATGTGAGCAGATCAAAAATGACCCAATGAATGTGCCAGAATGAATGGGGAAAAGCCCTTGAGACCTCAACCCTACAGAAATAACTATTATCAAATGATTTAAGATGAGAGAGGGCAATATGATCCTCCCTAGGTAAAAGATCCCCAATTGGTTGTCCAGTGTCAAATGATCAGTCCTAAAAAATACATACAAGTAACTTCATATGTGCTCAACAGGATAGTATAGTCATTTCCACATGCCATGCACATACTAACAGCACATATTTTTCAGCATGTAGGTGTGCAGATTCGTAAGAATTCAGATGGAGAAAAGGAGGAGAGGCTCATGACAAGAAGAAAGCAGAGGTAAGTCAGAAAATACAGTAGGTCTTTGGCCAGTCACAAATTATGTGACTCATTCATGAAATGCAACCGCTCTGGCAGAAGAGTCTTCTCAATGTGAAATGAGTGCCTAAATTCTTTTCTAAACCTATGTTTTCAGGCCCAACAAACACCCTTAAACAGTTTTTGTGTTATTGCACCAGTGTGGACATCTTGCCTTGCAGGTTTGTATTGCTGTATGTAGGCTCTATCAGTGGGTAATATATGTTTTTATACCTGTCATCCTGCATAGTGCTTCCCAGAACCCTGAAAGCTGGCTGAGAGCAAGAGAGCAAGAGAGCGAGAGAGCGAGAGAGCGAGAGAGCGAGAGCGAGAGAGTTTTTTGTTCTCTTCAAGATTGATTTCTCTAAGTCCTTCAGTCAAGATGTATCCTTCAGAAATAGTCTTTCCATCTGGTTATGGTTGGCAGCCAAGAGCAATAGCAATATATTGTGTTTAGGTATTTGCCATGTGCCATCATATTATCACAAATTAACTTACAGTATTTTTTTAGCGTTCATAACAACCTGACAAAATATGTGCTCTCAGTCACCGTCACTACTTTATAAATTGTGAACACAAAGCAGAGCAAAGGAAATTCAACTGACAGAATTAATTAGATTAAATTCTCAGAAGGACCCCCAGGTTGCAATTTCTAATCATTGTAAAAGTAAAAACTTTTGAAAGGGAAAATTTTATAAAGTGAAATATTCAATGAGAGACTATTGAACTGAGCTACAGCAATTATTGAAATATTTCTGACAAAGAAAGTAGGAAATAAATAATAGGAACATGTAGAAACATTCCTATTTAGGATGTGGAAAGTAATGAGATAATGCAACATATTTCTCTTCAGATATGAATATAATATGGAGATGGGAATCTTGTTTTGGGGTTTGTCTTGGGAGTTGTACAAGCCCAAGGGTGAATTAAAAACTTCTGCAAAATTGTGAGTCCCTTAGGTATTAAAGAGAGATCTTGGTCCAGGGTGTAAATAAAATCCTTCTATGCCCTTCTTATACCAAGATGCTATTCTCAAGTGAAGAGAACTAACAAGTTTCATTCCATTTAAAGCCTGGCATATTACATTAATATTATTACACTTACATTGAAACTTCTCCATATTGTGAAGTGACAAGTAGACCAATATGAAGACTTTTACTGTTATGAATAAGTAGTGAAAGATCATAATCAGCAAATGTAAGTTACAATCCATAAACATTTCCAAGCCACTTTGGAAATTGTTAGTAAAAACAACAACAAAAGCCTCATAATGCACAAATCCTGAAATTTTCATTTCAAGTAACAATAAGAATACATCAGTCTTTTCTGGCTCAACAATGGTGAGTTTATAAACTATGTACTTTAATATCTTTGTTTATGATAGAAGTTCAGGGATATATGACAGGTCCAATTTTCCCATTTTTTAAACCCTGAGAAATAAGTAAAGCTGACATGAACATGTTCCAGATAGAAAGTGGAGATATTTTTAAAACACAGTACAAATAAATTCCTTCTCCAAGTACAGAACTTTTAAAAGTAGATTTAGAAATTTGATTCTGTGACATACAGTAGTTACTAACCTTGCCTCTATTCAGAGTCCTTGCTTGTGCATAGATAACGTTTTGATTTTTCATTCTACCTCTATGTAATCTGAACAAATATAAACATTAATTGTTAAATTTTCTATTGCTATTTTTTCTAGAAAGAAATTTAATCAAGTAAAAGAAGAAGTAATAAGATGAGATAAAGGTGTTTCTGTCCAGTCACACTTTCCTTATACCTTGATTTGTAAACAGTCATGTTTACATGAAATGACCCCGCCTTCATTCAGTATTTCAGAAGCTGAGATACATTGACATGTTTAGCTTGGAAAAACTGTAATAAGGGAAACTATGGCACTCACCACCACGAGAAAGGCAGATTCTACAGTTTGAGACTGGGGTAGACCTGAAAATTTCCTGTGAATATACATTGGTGGAAAGAAATATAATGTGGAAAGAGATATTTTGTCTTACAGTGTAATACGTTGTCCAATGCCTACAGATTCCAATAGAAAAAAATGGCTGTTGGAAATAGGTCTTTTGTGACTGAATTTATCCTGATTGGCTTAACAGACCAGCCCAGTCTCCAACTCCCTCTGTTCTTCCTGTTTCTTCTAATGTATTTGGTGACTATGATGGGGAATTTGGGTTTGATAATTCTAATTGGACTGAATTCACATCTTCATACACCCATGTACTTTTTTCTCTTTAACTTGTCTTTGATAGACTTCTGCTACTCTTCAGTGTTTACACCCAAAATGCTGTTGAACTTCATATTAAATAAGAATATTATCTCTTATATAGGTTGTATGACCCAACTCTATTTTTATTCATTTTTTGTTATTTCTGAGTGTTATGTGTTAATGTCGATGGCCTATGATCGCTATGTGGCCATCTGTAACCCGCTCTTATATAATATTGCTATGTCCCCTAAAATATGTTCCTACCTAATGCTTGGTTCATATTTAATGGCATTTTCTGGTGCCATGGCTCACACGGGATGCATGCTGAGACTGACCTTCTGTGATGCAAACACCATCAATCACTACTTCTGTGACATCCTCCCTGTGATGCAGCTCTCCTGCACCAGCACCTATGTCAATGAACTGGAGGTTTTCATTGTGGTGGGCATCAACATCATTGTGCCTAGCATCACCATCTTTATTTCTTACGGTTTCATTGTCTCCAGTATCTGCCATATAAACTCTGCTGAGGGCAGGTCCAAGGCCTTCAGCACCTGCAGTTCCCACATAATTGCTGTTTCTCTGTTCTTTGGATCAGGTGCGTTTATGTATCTTAAACCCTCCTCAGCTGGGTCTATGAATAAAGGAAAAATCTCTTCTGTCTTTTATACCAATGTGGTTCCCATGCTGAATCCATTAATTTATAGCTTGAGGAACAAAGATGTTAAAGTTGCCCTTAGGAAAACCCTGAGCAGGTGGAAATTCTGTTAGAAACAGCATCTCCACTTTCCTGTAGCTTTGTGGAAGTTTATCTTTTTATTTAAATATTAGATGAAATATGTTTTCCTATTTTTTTTTTTTTTTTTTGGTTTTTCGAGACAGGGTTTCTCTGTGTAGCTTTGCGCCTTTCCTGGAACTCACTTGGTAGCCCAGGCTGGCCTTGAACTCACAGAGATCCGCCTGGCTCTGCCTCCCAAGTGCTGGGATTAAAGGCATGCGCCACCACCGCCCGGCATGTTTTCCTATTTTATCATGTAATTATTAGGTATATTCTCAATTTGTTTTCAGGTTTTGTTAATAATAGCTATTCCTTTCTCCTCATCATTTAGTATGTATGTTTTATCATGTTAAAAAATTTAATTCAAAGCATTTTATTGTTATTATTGATTTTTTTCTTTTAGGAAAGATAAATTATTCATTAAACTATCAAGCAAATGCTAAGATGATATTTTGCTAATGAATGGGATGTGTGATTCTTTTATTATGTTTCACTGAACATACAAATGAGACTATTTCGGTCATCAAACTTCAAACATGAATATCTCAGGTATATGCAAGTTTCACAAAGACCATTTATATACAACCTATTTTGCTGTTGTAGACATTGAGCCTTCTTGTTTTAGTTCTTTAATATTTATCATTGTACCCAAACTCACACTAGATTTGTCATATATATTTATGACATGGATTATATACTAATGTGCAACAAGGTTGATAATTAAAGTATTATAGTTATTCTAATAAAAAGTCTCAAGTACTTTTCAATGTACTTAATATTTTTGTGTCAGTAAATGTGAAAGAAAAAAAAACAATTCCATTTTGAAAGCTTACTGCCTTTGTTTTTAGATGATTAACACATTTCTCAGGTTAAATGTTGATTTACTTTCCAGTAGAAAATAACTTAGTGGCACTTTTTGTTGTGATTTAAGGTAGTTTAGAGGTGATTTGCTCAAAAAGCCAGATTTTGTACAAAAACAATAAAAAATATGAATTTGAAATGTTTTCATGTGTTTGATATTTAAGAAGACCAGTATAGGAAAGAAAAGAGCCTAACAACATTCCACCATGCTCTCAAAGACGCAAAGCCAGATTATGACTTCCCTCTCTAACAGTGTTTAGAAGATACATTTCCATGTAAATATATATCTCTATGAGACACTGTATTATCTTCCACTTTCAAAATTTTGAGAAAAGCTACGGTCTACAACAGGCATATGCCAATGATGTTGGGCTGTGAAAAGGGAATGGCTACATTTGGGTGGAATCAAAAAATAATATAGTGGTCAGATGAGATGGTTAATTAGGCAAAGGCACCTGCTCCCCAGGCTGATGACCTATGTTCAATTTCTAGCACCCACATGACAGAAGGGAAAAAAAACTGATTCCCAATGTTGTCCTCTGACTTCCCCACATGAACTGTGGTATGTACACCCCACACATAAGCAAATTAATTAATTAATTGATTAAGAATAAAAAAGGAATGATAATTGAAGCTCAAGTTAGAAATTTGGAAATAAAATGAAAATTAAAGCACCCTACTATTCAAATCTCCAAATTAAAATTTCTAGATTTCCCTAAGTAGGATAGGTTTAAGATATTTATCATAAATAAATATTAATTCCTGAAGGTCAGAATATCTGAGGACAATTAAAGTTTTCTGATTTCTGGACATTTATTTGCGGATTCTTTATAGTTCTGTCATCAGTAAAATCTCCCGTTTCAGCTGGGAAAATTTAAACATCCAAATGTTAAACCAATAAATAAATCAAGCAATTGAAAGAAATTTTGTGGTCAAACTCAAATTATTATACTTCTGTCCTAGAATTGGAGATTGCATTATTTTTTTTTCTCTTTGGGCAAGCAGACCAAAGACATTTGTGCTGAAGATCATTAATCAAAGAACAACAGAAAGCTTTGTGCTACAAAAGTATTCACAATTTTAGTGTTTTTGTCATAACTTTGTATTTAAGCGTTGTGAAATTTAGTATAAGTGGTTGTTGATTTGTGTATTGTGATTAGTTGGTGGCCATTGGCATCACTGGTTTTTCACTCCAAAGTTTATATTTATTTAAAACAGCTGAGCTTTCAGTTTTTCTTTCATTTGTAATTTTCTTACTTTGGGGTAAAAGGCTTTTCTTATAGATTGGAAAATCTTCATAAATATTCAAAATGACATTTCCATTGTTTCTAATTCTCCAGAGAAGGGGTGTGCTTACACTGTTATAACTTTAATCGCTAATTGGAGTATCCATATTAAATTATCTCACGAAGTTTTCATCCAACAAATCTCAAAATATAAATAAAACTTGTTACAACATTAGAAAATACATTTGTTTTAATATGAGTTCTCATCATTTAAGGAAATTTGGAGAAAAATAATATTTAAATAATTTTTAATATTTAAGACTACTACAATTATGATAGATGATATAGTTGATAACTTTTTTCATTGACTTTAAGATGTACTTATTTGATTTTCTTTTCAAACAGGGAAAGCACTAAGAAAAATTATAATGTTATTAAAGTGCTCAGAGCTGAGGATGGAGAGATATTTCATTTAGTATAAGAATTTACTGAACAAACATAAGGTCTAAGTGTGGAGCTCAGCACCCATAATAAAATAAATCCAGTGTTTTCCATGAGTATGCTTATAATACAAGAGCTGTACTATGGAGACAGAAAGAATAATGGATGATGCTGGCCAGATACTACCTCAGATTTAGTAAGATACTGTCTCAAAGGACCTAGGATGAGGGCGATAAAGCAGGACTCTTGACACTCTCCTGTGGTACACATGTGCAGACATCACATATTTAAACAATACTCAAAAATACTCAAATGCAGAGAGAGAGAGAGAGAGAGAGAAATGTAATCGTCACATTAAGAATTAGACTAGAAGCAAAGCACGGCACTCACTTTTTCCTACTGTTAATAAGGAACGCATTTGTAACACAATACGGAAACTTAGACATCCAGAATGACATAGAAAACTAGTTTCCTTCTTAATAAACACAGGGCAGGTTTGGTGGCTTTACCTTGAATTCACTTCATATAAACTTTTAACAAATAAACTGCTAGCAGAGTTTGAAATGAATGCGATCGGGGTATATTCCGGTTAAGAGCTTACACAAGCGCACATGGAGTTTTGAGTTGCAGCCTTTTTCCCCCCTCATCTATTCTTTTTGAAACATTACTTTGCATTTCTTTTTACTATATAATTCCCCAACGAAACATTCTGTACTGCCTATGTAACTAGGGACTGATGGGCAATGTCCCTTACAACACCAACATAACTAAAGTTCAGTGAAAGAAATGCAGAAAGGTAGACATCCATAATGTACCTTACTGCCGCATCTGATCTACAGAAAGACAGGAATACAAAGCAAAGTAATCCATGGCCATGAAACTAAGAGGTACCTAAAGAAAAGAAACCCTGAATACTGGTGAGAAAGATAAACACATATATAAGACTATGGAAAAGAATAAACTGTACTAGAACAACAAATAGACAAGTGAGAATTAGGAATGTGTCAAACATTATAAGACAAGAAAATGACAGCAATTAAAATATGACTTTCAGTTCCAGGTCAGCCAGAGCTATTACACAGAGAACCCTTGTCTTGAAAAACAAAACAGAATAAAAATATGACTTTCAAAATTAATTACTAATGTGGTAGTCTCAATTAAAGACACATGTTAGAAGACTGGGTTAAAATGTGTGTATCTTGCATCCAAGAAATGTACATCAATAGAAAAGACAAAAAAAAAAAGCCTTGAGTGACGGCCTAGAAATATGAATTCCAAACAAATGCAACTAGAAAGAAAGCTAGTTTACTAGTAACAATATCTTAAAAATTGACTTCAATGCAAGATTATTCAGAGGGATAAAGAAGGTCAAATCATACTGATGAAGACAATCATGAATCTAGGGGGCATTGCATTTCTAAATATAAATTCATCTAGCATTAGCACATCCAAATTCATGGAACAACTAACCTCAAAACCGTAGTACTGGATATTTCAAAACCCCATTTTTAACAAAATGTGAGGTGTCCAGGCAAAAATAAATGTCAGAATTAAATGACATGTGGATCAAAAAAGTTTAGCAGACATCAAAGGAATATCCATGTAAAAACTAAAAAAAATGCACATTCTTTTCAGTATTCGTGGAACTTTTCTAAAATAAACCATATTTTAGAACATAACACCAGTTTCAGGAAAAACTAACAAAAAACCTGAAGTGACTTCTTGTTGTCTATATGATTACAGTGAATAAAACTGAAACCAAGAATAGAGGAATATATTAAGTCAGAGACTGAACAATATATGCTTCTTAATGATAAATAATTATTTCAAATACATCAGGAAGAACATAAAATATCTCTAGAACAGGATGAAATGAAAGCTTAACATATTGGAACTTGTGGATACAAAGAAATGGTTCTAAAATTATAGAAGCTAAAAGCTGAAATGTATTTTGAAAAAAGAGGAAATTTGAAAATATAACTTAATAGTATACCTTAAGGTGTTAGAAAAGTAAAAATGAATTAAACTCCAAATAAGTAGTTTGAAAGAAATAATAACAATTAAAGCAGAGAAAATGGAAATGAAAATAGAAATAAAAAAATAATGAAACAAGGTTATTTCAAAGCCAAGACTGTCTATTCCTTATCCATCTCAACCAAAATAAAGAGAAGACTCAAATTCATAACATGAAAGACAAAAAAGATACATTGCAGTAGACTGATGAAATTCAGAGTATCTTTATGGCATATTGTAAAATCCTGCATTATAGTAAATTAGAAAATCTAAAAGAGTATTCTAATTCTAAAATTGGATAAAACAAATAAATAAGAAATAAAATTATGGATCCATTTTGCTAACAAAATGGTATGAAACATTTTTATTAAAATATTGGTATATCAAAATTTCAACACATCCCCAAAAGCATTCACAATAACAGATTGTGCTTCATTCCAGGGATGCAAAAATAGTCTATTATAAGTAATTCAACAACGTATTCAAAAGATCATTAACCATGACCAACTATCTATATAAGAATATTAAACAAACTAAGAAAGGGTTTGTCAATGAAATTCAGTAGAATATTATTCATTAAGAGACTGTAGGATAAGAATTACATGATTATTTTCTCATCCATTAATTCTTCACTCACATCCAGGCCTATTCCATATTTTAGCTATTGTGAATAGAGCAGTGATCAATATATATGAGTACATATAATTGAACATATAATTGAAGTAGGATATATAGTCCTTTGGCCGTGTGTTCAGAGATAGTGTAGTTCAGTCATGGTAGATTTGCTTCTAACATTTTGAAGAACACCACACTGATTTCTATAGTGGTTGCACCAGTTTATATGCCACCATAGTGAATAAGGGTTCATTTTTCTCCACATCCTCACCAGCATTTCTTGTCATTTGATTACTTGATGCTAGTCATTCTGACTGGGGTGAGATGGAATATCAAACTGGTTTTAATTTGCATTTTCTGCTTGCTAACTATGGTGAACATTTTTTAATGTATTATTTTGATGATCATTTATGTCATTTTTTCCACCTTGATTTTTTGAGCAATCTGTTAGGCTATAGCAATATAAAAAATGTTGAAAATAGAAAAAGAAAACAAACACAAATAAAAGATATCAAATTCTTGCTTGCAATTAAATTTTCACTAGTATGTAGATTTTGCATTTATATATTACATTTAAATATTATTGTTTATTCTTTTTTATTGGATAACTATAAATCAAAAATGTTTTATTGGAAAAAATGTTCATCTCATTAATAAATTATTAATGACCAAGCAGGGCACCCACTGGGAAATTTTCAGTAATTGTTAAAAAATATTAACTTGAGTTAAAACACCATAAATGTGATTTGGCTTTAGTTTTTTGATTCATTGTTTTGTTTTTTTGAGAAAATGTCTTATTATGTAGCCCAAGCTGTCCTGCATTTCAATATGTGGAACCAGTTTAGCCTTGAACACACAGAGATCTGCCTGCTTCTACCTCATGAGTGATGGAATTAAAAAAGTGCACCACCACACACAAAACAGAAACAGTGAACTTGGATGTCTGGTGATATTGCTCAGTGGTCTTCATGTCTAGCATGGTGAATTCCTGAGTTTGATACAGATCTTTAAAAACAAAACATGATGGTGAGAAAAATAATTTCCAAAATGTGACTTCCTTAAAAAAAAACTTAAAAATAGTAATGAGGTAGCAGATGATAATGGAAGTAGGTCCCGTGCAACATTACCATGAAAGAATGTGCGAACTAAGAGAAAAATGCCAAAAGCAGCAGATTTCCCTTAAGACATGAAAGATGACTGGCAGATGGGAGTTCATTATTGGTTCAATCAAGGAAGAAGTACAATCCCTAAAGAAGAAGGTGTACCTAAGTGAAGAACTGGTCCCCAAAGATCTAGACATACACCATTGCCTAGCATGTAAATGCAGTAACTCCATTTCGTCTTTATATCTGGGCTCTGTGACCAGTGCCCAGAAAAGAGACAGAGAAAGCCCCTTCATTACCCATAGCCAAGTGTAGAATAGTGATAAACTGTGTAAAATATTCTGGTGTCTCACCCAGTGGTCAGTGTAATAAAAGGGAAAGCTGTATGCTTCCCTGTGATTCTTCAGTGTTAGGGAGTAGCTTTATGAATTATGATCAGTAGCTCAGAAAGATTTCAAAAGAGTATGGGGTATTAATTTTGTGCTTCATCATCTTGGAATCAAGGAAATTTAAGTCCTCTTCAGGACTTCAGGGTAAATTAAATTGGTAAGTAAGAAAGTTTTCTCACCAAAAATGGTTACGTTTTGAATTCTACGCTGATTTGTAATTGACACCTTCCCTGAGATATGTTTAAACTTTAAAATGATAATATGAGATAAGAAATTTGTTTTGACCCATGTGTTACTTGTGAAATGCCCAACAATAAGCTAATTCAAGTATAACTTTCTTGCACATAGACCTACTTTTATTTGGTTTTAATGTTTATACATGTAGTGAGAAGAAAACCTTTAGATATATCCTCTTACCAAATTCAAGTTGACAATGGGGCATTATTTCTGTTAACATGTTGACCAGTAGTTCTCCAGGTCTATGCATCTTTCCCAATTGAATGGATTTCTTTTTGGCATAGAGTCCCTGTATGTTTAAAACCAACATCTTGGATTTGTAACCTTTCTTTTTCTTTTTCAGCAGTTTATCCAGTGACCTTTGAGATCACTCTATCCTTTAAAAAAAACCTTTTTTCACTCCATTTGCTCTAGTAAACAACATTCTATTTCCTGATTGTGTGGATATAGCTATTTTAGATTACACATATCATAAAGGTCATAGTTTTCCATTTTAAGCTTTGATTTTATTATGTTTGTGAATGGCTTTGTATTGAGCTAAAATCAAGCATCCAAGATCTTCCTTTCCCAAATTCGTGCAGTCGTAAAATTTAACCAAAAAAAAAAATGTCCTGCAAATTGGGCAGAAAATGTTTCTGGACAAAAACAAGAATTGCTTGTGGTGTCTTAAGTAACAAGTTCTATTTCAACAGATTTATCTCCCTTCTAAATTTATGGATTTTGTTGTGACAGGCTGGTATCTAAACCAGAGAGGGAGCCATAAATAAGAGATGACAAAATGAAGGTAGTCCCTTCTAGGGAAGTTTTTATAAGAAGGGTCTGGGAATCCCAAACACTTAACATCAGGATTGCTGCAGCTGACTTCAAGGAACTTCAGCCAGTCCCTGACCCCAAGATCATGAGGGTCCTTGTTTGGATGGCCCTTATTAGCATGCTCCCTATTTGCTTGACAAAGATAATCCAACTGGAGATTACTACTAGAAATGTGATTCATGATAACCTCCCAGAAGCCATTCACTTTTCAATTTGGTCTGTTCTCTTTATTTTGGTATGAATCAGATGCTTGGAAAATACATGCATGCACATGGGCACAGAGAGAGAGAGAGAGAGAGAGAGAGAGAGAGAGAGAGAGAGAGAGAGAGAGAGAGAGAGAGACTTAGCTATACCATATTTTTATTAACAATAGTAAAATAAAGGAAGGGCAATTTGTTTTCACACATCTTACTTCTCTCTTCTCTGTTAGTTTTTCTAATAGTCATATTGGGTATGACAGTACCACAGTCAACTTGTATACACTGTTGTTGCTCTAAAATGCATTTAGTGTTTAAAGTCTGATAATGGGCAAGATGATGACACTGAGTAATGTGGTACTATCCAAGGTGGCTCTTTGGTTTCAAATTGATCAGTTTCTGTCATTTCTACTAGACACCTCACTTACGTAGGAGAAATATTTGTGCTGTGTTCTTTTATGATACCTGATCTCATCTTTGTTGTTTCTGTTCACACAGATTTTATTACAGAAGAATGGCTTTAGAAAATGCTTCCTTGGTTACTGAATTCATCTTGGTGGGGTTAACAGACCAGCCTGACCTTCAAATACCCTTGTTCCTCCTCTTTCTTGTGATGTACATGATAACAACATTGGGGAATTTGGCTTTGATCATGCTAATTTTATTGAATTCTCACCTTCACACCCCCATGTACTTTTTCCTATTTAATTTGTCCTGCATAGACCTTTGCTATTGTTCAGTCATAACACCCAAAATGCTAATGAATTTCACACTAAAGAAGAATGTTATTTCTTATGAGGGATGTATGACCCAATTCTATTTCTTTTGTTTTTTTGTCATTTCTGAGTGTTATGTATTGACAGCAATGGCCTATGACCGCTATGTGGCCATTTGTAATCCACTCTTATATAACATTGCTATGTCTCCGAAGGTGTGTTCCTATCTAATGCTTGGTTCATATTTGATGGGGTTTTCTGGTGCCATGATCCACACTGGTTGTGTCCTGAGATTGACCTTCTGTGATGGGAACACCATCAACCACTATTTCTGTGACCTCCTCCCTTTGCTGCAGCTCTCCTGCACCAGCACTTACGTCAATGAGATAGAGCTGTTCATTGTAGCAGGAAAAGACATCACTGTGCCCACAGTCATCATCTTTACCTCTTATGGCTTCATCCTTTCCAACATTCTCAAAATAAATTCTACTGAAGGCAGGTCCAAAGCCTTCAGCACTTGTAGCTCCCACATAATTGCTGTTTCTCTATTCTTTGGATCATGTGCATTTATGTATCTAAAACCCTCCTCAGCTGGGTCTATGGATCAGGGAAAAATATCTTCTGTCTTTTATAACATTGTGGTCCCCATGATGAACCCATTAATCTACAGCCTTAGGAACAAAGATGTTAAAATTGCTCTGAAAAAAACTCTAACCAAAAGAAAGTTTTAGTCAGAACTTGATATCTTTTTACTGTAGGAATACCACCAAGAGTTAGTGTGTATTGGTCAATATATTTTCCTACATTCCTCATTGTATTGTTTTGTTTTTTCCTACCAGGGAGAGGAGAATTTGTAAATTGTTTTGTTTTCTGTAGGTTTTCTTTGTTCTCCACCATTGGGAAACTATTTTCCTTCAGCATTTTAGCAATTTGAGAACAGCAGTAAGTAAATAACTTTCCCCCTTTCATTGATAGATTCTCAAAAGTACTGATGGTTCTAACAAGTCCTAAAAGAGATTACATAAGTAACAAATGCCCGCATATTATCTAGCAGTGCAGTTCTTATTTGTAATTTTTTTTAGTTGTGAGTCAAATAGTCTGTCTCTGCTCCTGTCTTCCTTTCTTAGATGACCATATGTCATTTTGATATGACAGTCCTCCATGATTGCATTCTTTCACCATTGGCTATTAAATATAATCCACATCACAGCTATGATACAATGCACTTAAATTTCTTTTTTTGTCAGTGATTATGCATTTATTTTGTAAAGACAAACTTAGAATATTTAGCTGTTTTAGGGGTGTGTGTGTGTGTGTGTGTGTGCGTGTGTGTGTTCAAATGAGACTATTAATGACCTTGAAAGAACCCTTTAAATGACTCAATCACTGAAGTAGAAGGAATCACCATTTTCTAAAAAAAAAAAAAATGGACATTTTAAACATAAAATTTCAAATTAATTCCAGTCACAAAAAGTCAAGATGGGAGGTCAATAGAACCTTCACAGTGAATTTTAAGGTACTAACAATTTCCTTCCTTTTTGCTCTTCTAAATATTTCTAATATTCAAATTTCAAAATCCATGTTCTCCATTCACTAGAAGAAGTATGCTACAAATGTCCTGTTGCTCAATCATTTTAAACTGAAGATGAGGTTGGAGAGGGAGTGCCATTGGCAAAGGGCTTGCAAGCCTGAGAACCTGAGAACCTCCTCCGAAAAAAGCTAAGTGTGATGGAAAACATTTCTAATGCCAGTACTGGACGGTTAGAGATGGGCAGATCCTTAAGCTCACTAGAGTTCAACATCAGGCTTACTTCCTTTAGCACCATTCAGCTTGTTGTTTCAGATAATATATCTCTTTGACCATGAACTCAATGATTAGATTAAGGGCGCGCACGCACGCACGCGCACACACACACACACACACACATACACACACACACACATACTTGTACATAATGCAAATAACAAAAAAGATATACAAATAAATTAATAAGCTTTAAAGATGATGTCATGAAACAATTTTGAATAGACAACAAAAGCTCTGACACATATCTTTTTGAGGTATTCCTGAGGTTTGGGTTTTGGGTGCTATTGTATGATAACAGCTTTTAAATGTTTAAATTTTCAAATATTCCTTGATGGTAAGAGCAAATAACCTTGGCTTCACCGTGTCTAAATCTCTCCCTTCAAAGACGTTTCCAAATGTAATCGCCAGTGTAAAGTACTATGTGAGTGCTTTTAAGAGAAGATCGGTTCAGGGCAGCTGTTGTTCTGGTCGCACTGGCAAAGCACTCGCAGAACTGGATTCATTCTTATGGACATGGAGTCCTTACAAAAGAATACATTTATCCCTCTACTGCTCATTCTCCTCCTTGCGTCGTGGCTCTTGCTCTCAGCCTCTATGTCTTCTGACATAAGATGCTGCTTCAGAAAGGCCCAGACCACATTCAGACAACTTGACTGTGGACTGTGTGACACTGAGAACTGTGAGCTAGCTGCTGCCTTCTTGATTATTTCATCTATAGAATGCTGATGGAGCAACAAATTGTAAAATTGTATGTATTATAGACGATACTATTATAAATAACGTAATAGCTTGTAGGGACGATTGTTTTTTGAGTGCATTTTCTGAGTCATACCTGCTGTTAAGAGAGTTACATCTATGCAGAGTTGTATAGCTTGGTCCTCTTGTGGGACTCCTAACAGCGGGAACAGTGACTATCTCCAACTCTCTTACTGGCTTTTGGGACTCTATTCCTCATACTGGGTAGCCTTGCCCAGCCTTAATACATGGGAGGTACTTAGTCTTACCGTAGCTTGATATGCCATGTTTTGTTGACACTTGTGGGAGACCTGCCCTTTCCTGAACAGAAACGGAGGGGGAGTGAATTGGGGTGGCAACAGATGGGTGGAGATGGGAGGAGGGACTGGGAGGAGAGGAGGGAGGAAAAACTGCAGCCAGGATGTTAACCAAATAAATTAACTAGTTAATTTTAAAAAGAGAGTTACATATTCATTCCTTTACAGCATAGCTGTCCTTTATTACCTGCTGAATTGCCAAGGATAGAATTGTAGCCCTGTGAGTACGATGTCTATATAATTTGTGTCAGGGAGATATCAGCTTTATGTGATGATTGTGATTTTTTTATATACCCACTCTAGAAGACTTTTAGTTAAATAATAGACATCTGATAGAATTACCAACAATATTATCTATGACTATAGTGTCTTTTATGGAAGATATTTTACTAAATGATAACTTCCTCCCAGAGAAAGACATTTTAATTTACTACTCAAGACAGCCATGGTTGAGTTTATAATTGATAGTTCGTATCCATTAATCTGTTTAGTGAGTTTTCAAGTTTATCATTTATCCATAGTCATACTTTTTATTTGTATTATTTGTGTATCAAACAAAATAATGGCTTAAACTACTTAATTTTCATAAATATGTATCATTGCACTTGCCTCCTCCTAATAACCATTGTTCCCACAAATACTTGTCCATCTTCTTTGATGTCATGGAATTTTAATGTACAAATATATAGGTACATATATATTTAATATTAGATTCTGCAAATGTGGAGAAACATGCTATTTGTGTTTTTTCCTTACATTATACTCCACTTCTCCTCTGCCCCCAACCCATTAGTTTTCTTTCTCTGTCATATACTATTTCCTTCAGTTTCATGTCGTATATATTTAGGTCTAGATCCTGAACGTCACAGAAATGTGTGCAATTTGTCTTTCTGAACTTCATTTATTTAATGTAACCAGAGGATTTTCAGGTCTATCTATTTTCCTGCACCTAACACAGTGTTCTTTGTTATAGGTTAATTAGCTCCACTGAGTTTATAAATACATTTTCTGCAATTATTAATCGGTGATGGGCATCTAAGCATGTTCAATTTGTTGATTGTTGTAACTAGTACTGTAATAAACTTGGATGTACAAAGGGCTCTGTGGGATACTGTCTTTGATTCTTCTGAGTACATACAAAAGAGTATTATGTCCCTAGTTAGCTATTAGCAGGCTTGGAGGTTGTTGTAGATGTAGCATTCCCTTCTAGTCAGCATCTTCTACAATTAAGAATTTAAACTGAAGGACTCTGATAACTTGTCATCTGACTGAAACCTGAGTTATATTTATGGTGTGGGGGTGGTGCATGACATATTTATTTATTACTCATCAATACATTTAATTGATAGGAAATAGAGTGTAAAGAAGATAGAAATTTCAACATTTAACATGCAGGAATGAATGAGATTTATAAAAAAAGTGTTAAGTTTGGTTCCTGCCATGTACCAGGGATGAAATTATAATTTATACATATATACTTTTACATCAATTCTGACTTGAAGTGTTTACACATGTGTGCATACACATTACTGGTTTTTTTTGTTGTTTGTTTGTTTCTCTTTACATCCCATCTCCTGGTTTTCCATATTCTTCTGGGTATTTTTAATAGTCACCTTCACCTTTTCTCCTAAGGTGCTCTTTCTCTATACCCAGGTTTGCTCTACAGGTTGTATTTTCTTTCTTCTTTGTTGATGGATGTGAGTGATCGACAGGGTTAATTTGGTTGATCTGACTGGGTAGGTGGGTGTCCCTTTCCTCCCTGATGGCTCCATGTTTGTCACTCCCAATGCTGTGCTCTGGGTTGAAGAGAATGACCTTCCCCGAATAGAGGACCAGTCTTCAGTCAAGGGTATACAAGTAGCTGCACTCCCCTGTTAGAACCTCCAAACAAGCTGTCAAGGTACATGACACTATAATTATCTATAAGGTCATAAGATTTCTGTCTAGTAAGAAACTTTATGATGGAGAACAGAGTCATATCACTGTCCCATCACATAAAATGTAATCCAAGTGACCTTGTCAATCACTTGGATAGGAAAATTCCCCATCTGCCTTAGAAGTTTTCTAAGAAATATAGTCTGCCTGAAATACAAACTAGAAAAGCAGACTCACTGACTATTGTACATTCTCATCTATAACTTCTGTGTTCTACAATGGTCATTTGGTCAATGTCCACTCTTACTCCTTGAGAATGCCCAACTTGGCTGTGTTATAAACTCTCTCTATCATTTACATTATGCTGTGTGTTCCTTTTCTGAGTTAGAACCAGGGAACCAAGGCTGTGAAATCTGTATGGCTGGAGTGATGCAGCTTGGTATTTCATAGTTATGAGTTACAGTCTTTTGTAGTGACTTTAAACATGACTGCAGTAATTTGTATATGGAGCAGTGGTGGTTGAGTGTTACACTTATCTCCCATCCTCCACAACATTTGCTGCTGTTTGGCTTGTCAATAGACATTCTAACTGAGATAAGAAGGAGTCTCAATGTAGTTGTGATGTGTGTTTCCAATCAACTAAGAATTCTGAGCAGCTTCACACACACACACACACACACACACACACACACACACACACACACACACACACACCATCTTACTACACTACTGAAAACAGGATGTTTAATTCATTTGTCCATTTATTGACTGAATAATTCTGTATTTTGAGATTTAATGTTGTGTGTTTTTACACAGTATAAATATCAGTCTCCTGTTAGAGATAGTTGGCAGATATCTTTCCCATTCTACAGCCTGTCTCTTCACTCTGTTGATTATTTTCTTCACTGTGGAAGGAGGCTTTTAATTTCATGTAATTCTATCTCTTTATCTTTCTTATTGATTCTAAATTTCTTAGAGACATTTTCAGCATCCTTACCACCATGTGTGTAGTGTTTCTTTGCCTGTTCCTCTAGCAACATCAAAGTTTTGGAAATTACATTAAGGTCTGGATCAATATTAAGTTGATTTTCCTATTAAGTGACAGAAAGGCACGAAGTTGTATTCTTTTTCATATACATATTTTCCTGGCTTATAGTGTTGAAGAGGCCATGTTTTCTGCAATGTGTTTTGACATTATTGTCAATAATCATGTACCTAGAACTAAGTCACCTATTCCTTTTCATGGGTCTAAGTGTCTGCCATTGTGAAGTACCATGATGGTTTTGTTCCTGTGGATTTGTAGCGTGCATTGACAACCGGTGTTCTCAAACCATTAGAATTGTTCTATCTTGTAGCTGAAAGTTTTTCTGTGTTCTGCCTGGTCTGTAGCCACTCAGACCCAAGTAAACACATAGAGGCTTATATTAATTAAACTGCTCAACCATTAGCTGAGGCTTACAACTGACTAGCTCTTACATTTAGATTCAGCCCATTTCTGTTAATCTATATGTTGCCACGTGTTCCATGGCTTTATCTGTGTGCCATTACATGCTGCTCCCTAGATGGAGGCTGGCATCTCCTGACTCAGCCTTCCTCTTCCCACAATTTTCCTCATTTGCTTACCCTGCCTATACTTCCTGCCTGGCTACTGGACAATCAGAGCTTTATTAAATCAGCTTACAAGAGCATTATCCCACAACATTTCCCCTTTTTTGTCTAATCAAAAAGGAAGTTTTTATCTTTAACATAATAAAATTATATATAACAAATAGTTATCAAGCAAGAATCATAGTTACAATATCTAGTCTATATGTATTTAGCAAAATTAAAGAAAAAATTCTATCTGTCCTATATTTGTGAGTCTAAAGTTTCATATCTAATTTATCTTTTATCATAACCAAGGAAAACTCTAATTATAACTATCTAGTCTTTAGCTACATCAAAGACATCAGAGGGATATAATGTTACTCAAGTAAACAGAAAGAGCATTATAAGCAACTTCCAAAAATCTAGAATGACAGAGACAGCTGGCTGCCTGGACAGTCACCCAAAGTTCTTCTGCAATGTTGGGGCACGCATTCTTCAGCCTACAGGCCTACAGTTTCTCAGTTTTTTCCTGTGTCCTGTAGAATGTCTGGCAGTTTCCTCTTCAAAGTAGGAACCTGAAGGACCATCTCACCTTGCAAAGTTCAGTGTTCAACTTCCCATGGGTCCTGCATGTTTAGTCAACACAACATTTTGTCAAACAGTCCAGGCAAGAACAGTTTCTTGCCCAAATGGCTATTTTTGACAACAAGAAGATAAACTCCCTATGGAGTGTCTTCAATGCCCATCTTTCTCTTTGAAATAAATAGGTGCAGCCAGAAGCAGATGTGTCTCACTGTCCAGAAAGTCTAAGATTTTAAAACATTTTAAATGCCATATTCTGTAGTGCTATGGGATGGTCTGTATGTCAAATGTGTTGCTCTGATTGGTCAATAAATAAAACACTGATTGGCCAGTGGCCAGGCAGGAAGTATAGGCAGCATTAACAGAGAGGAGACCTGAGAGAACAGGAAGGTGGAGAGAGACACTGTCAGCTGCCGCCATGACAAGCAGCATGTGAAGATTCTGGTAAGCCACGAGCCACATGGTAAGTTATATATTTATAGAAATGGATTAATTTAAGATGTAAGAACTAGATAGCTAGAAGCCTGAGCCATTAGGCCAAACAGTTTAAATAATATAAGAGTCTGTGTGTTTATTTTATAAGTGGGCTGTCCGACTGCTGGGGCTTGGCGGGACCCAGAGAGAAAGCTCCAGCTACACTGTAGGTCTTTGAAGTGTTTGAAGATTATCAATCTAATTGAAATATATCTATGTATACCTAGAAAACTTAACATGACTATAAGTTTGATTATCATAGATGACTTATTATTAATCTGTATTTCTCAACAATACACTACAATTTTAAATGAGTTGCACAAACAAAATATTTTAAACAAGAGTAGAAATATACATACAGTATAACAAAATTAACTTTAAATTTGTATCAATAAACTAAAATCTATACCAATGTAAAACATTTATCTTATATTTTTATATCATATCCCCCTTTCTTCGTTTAGAAAGAAATTGACTATGACCAATAGCAATTTGTAACCAATAACCAAAACAAAATCAAACATCCATAATCTATTTTTGGGGAATGTGGGCAGAGTTTTCTAGGCTACTTCCTGCTGATAGAGGGCACTGGTAATCTTATGGGGACATTAAGCAAATTTTAGGATTATGGTCAAGTCCTGACTGTAGTAGTTTGTGAGGTTGTATTCTCTGAGCCATTTGTCTTGAAGTTGATTTTGGATGTTGGATGATTTGGGCCATGGTATCATTGGAGACCTTTCGGGGGTCTTGGCTGGTCAAACCGTATTAGTCTGAAAGCAATCCACAGGTTCCCATCTTCTGTGGAAACAAAAGCAGAACCACTTTTCCAAAGCAACATATCCTTAAACATAGATTTGGAAATCAAGGTATTCATATATATATATATATATATATATATATATATATATATCTCAGCAGCTTTTACAATCAAATGTCTCTCTGCAGTTAAAAATCCCAAAGACAATATAATCCAGACTCTCTGTGTAATATCGAATTTTACATGGCTTATTTTTTATATTACCTTTACTGTCTGTTTAAAGACTTTATTTTTTAAACCTTTTTTTAATGTAGTTGTCTACATTTATTTTTTTCTTTCTTTCAAGCCTACATACATGTTTACATACATTGTAAACCATTTAAAGTCATATTCCATCTGAATCTTTCTTATTGTGAATCTATTGTTTTAAACTGCAGTAGTTAGTACTGAAGCAGCAGCCTTGGCTGCTGACCCCACCCATCTCAACTTTTTAACATGGTGGAGATAATTCATCAGCAGCTCTGGGAGCCATGCTGTCTGCTGACTCTGGGAGGCACTGGGTCTATGCTTCCATCTAGCACTGTGCAGCCCAGAAACTTCTTTTTTTTCTTTTACTTTTTTTTTTCAGTAGTAGTAAAAGCTATATCTACCTTGCACCATGTTGCATGGCTTGCAGAAACCTCTGTGTAACTCAGCAAAAGCCTGCCATGCTATAGCTCTATCCCGCATGCTGTGAACCCACCACATCCAGGGGACACATAATTGTACTTAGGCCCACCATAAGTGACATGAACTAAGAAGGTGCTCTTAGCTACATTTATAATCTCTTCTTAAACTCTCTCAGGTTTTAGGTGAACACTCTTGCCCCATGTTGGGCGCTATCTATAGCTGTAAGTTTTCCTGTGTCCCACCCAGTCTGCATCCACTCAGACCCAAGTAAACACACAGAGGCTTATATTAATTAAAATTGATCAGCCGTTACCTCAGGCTTACAACTGACTAGCTCTTACACTTAAATTCAGCCCATTTCTGTTAATCTATATATTTCTACGTGTTCCATGGCACTTTACATGGCTTATTTTTTATATTACCTTTACTGTCTCTTTAAGGTAAGAGACATTGCATGCTGCTCCCTGAATGGTAGGCTGGCGTCTTCTGAATCAGCCTTCCTCATCCTCTTACCCCACCTATACTTCCTGGTTGGCTACTGATTTTATTAAATCAGTTTATAAGAGCATTATCTCACAGCACTATCTTTTTAGGTTTTTCATTGGATATTTAGAGTCTGTCATGTTTCAATACTAATTTTAGGAATTTTCTATTTCTGTGAAAGTATTATTGAGATTTTATGATACTTATAATGAATCTGCATATCTTTATTGGTAATATAGCCATTTTGATGATATTAATTCTTCTAATCCATGAGCATTAGTCTTCCCATCCTCTAGTATTTTATCCATAAATTTAAAGTCCCAATTGTAGGGTCCTCAGGTCCACACTTAGGTTTATTTCTAGGCAATTCTCAAGTTGATATGAATGGGGAATGTAGAATCCTCAGGTCTTCACTTGGGTTTATTCTTAGGCATTTCTGATATTGATATGAATGGCAAATTTTCTTAATTTCTTTATTGGTAATTAAGTTTCTTATTTGTATATAGAAAAGAATATTACTTTGGGATGATAAGTTTTTATGCAGTTACTTCCCTGAAAGAAGTTATCAGTTCTACAAGTTTTGCAGAGATGTTTGTAAGTTCTTTTATATAGGATGGCATGATCTAAGATAATTTGATTTTTTTAAAATAAAGATTTAAACATCATTTATATATGTGTGTATTTGTATACGGTTGTGCATCTCAACTGAGGAGAGAAAACCCCTGAAACTGGAGTTACAAATAGTTGTGTCTTTTTTTAAAAAATTGTATTTATTTTTGACTCATGATTTCTATGAGGCTTAAAGAAAATATTTTACAGAAATCTATTTCACCAGAAGAATTTATCATGACTTAAACTTTCAATGCCAATTAAAATTACATGGGCATTATATGTGTGTATGTATAGTGTATGTGTATGTGATTGCACATGTACACATGTACATTTGTATGTGGAAGTTTGAATTAATGTCTGATATCTTCATTGCTGTCATCTTTCTTTGCTTTTTTTTATTGAGTCAAGGTTGCTCAACTGAACTCAGAGCTCATTGGTTGGCTTATCCATATAGAATCTTGCTCTGAGGATAACCTGCTTCTGAAACCAGTCTCATTTTACAGATTCTTCCTGATCTTTATTCAGTTAAAATCTGCCAGAGCCACACTTGACCACAAGGTAGATGCCATCAAAATGGTTTAGTAACTTTTTCTGTAAATTCCAAAAGTAAGAAAAGTCTATAATATACTTGTTTCTCAAAGCAGGTACCTTAGGCACATCTTTCACACAATGGCTCCTTGTTAAAGCAGGCTTTCATAATGAGAAAGGCAGAGTACTTCTTCTCAAGTAGTAGCCTGAAATACAGCTTCCAAATTAGTTAAGTTCAGTCAGCATTTTTATTTTGCATGTTTTCTTGTCCATTTTCCCTAGTGACATCAACCACATTTTTACAGATTCTTCATGATCTTTATTCAGTTAAAATCTGCCAGAGCCATATTTGACCACAAAGTAGATGCTATCAAAATGGTTTAGTAACGTTTTCTGTAAATTCCAAAAGTAAGAAAAGTCTATAATATACTTGTTTCTCAAAGCAGGTACCTTAGGCACATCTTTCACACAATGGCTCCTTGTTAAAGCAGGCTTTCATAATGAGAAAGGCAGAGTACTTCTTCTCAAGTAGTAGTCTAAAATACAGCTCCCAAATTAGTTAAGTTCAGTCAGCATTTTTATTTTGCATGTTTCCCTGTCCATTTTCCCTAGTGACACCAACCACATTTCCCCTTTCTAATAACCCTCCCGTCCACCTCACTGCCAGAAAAACTTGGGGTCAGTGATAATGTACTGTTTCACATCCTCTGTTTTAATGACCAGAATCAAAGACTTTCTAAGTCTCTGGTTATTTTTTTTAAATTAATTGATTTATTTTACTTCCCAAACACTGTCTCCCCTCCCTCCTTCCCTTCCACCCTCTCCCCCATCTCCCCTCCATCCAACCTCTCAATCCACCCTTCTTCTGTGTTCACTCAGAAAGGGACATTCCTCTGTGGGCATCAGCAAAACATGACATATCAAGCTGCCATAAGCCCAAGAACCTCCCCCTCTATTCAGGCTTGCAAGGCAATCCAGCATGAGAAATAGGTTCTCAAGAACCAGCAAAAAGACCCGGGACAGCCATGCTTCCATTGCCAGGAGTCACACAAATAGAGCAAGCTTCACAACTGTCATATATATGCAGGAGGTCAGTCCCATGCAGGCTCCCTGGTTGTTGTTTCAGACTCTGAATTCCCATGAATCAGGCTAGACTAGCCATTTCTTACAAAACAGAGACTTAGGCTAACAGCTAGACCAAGTCTCTGGTTTTGCCAAACTTCAAACCTAAGCATCAAAGACTCTCTTTTTAAAAAGACCACTTAGACACCTGCCTCACTATCAAGCCATAATTCCAGGCTGCTTAGATTCTCAAAAGGCTTGTGTGCTTCTAATCTGCTATCTGGTTTCTCTTAATGTTTTGGATTGTTGTTGTTATTTTATTTGTTTGTTTCAGTTTGTCTGTCAAACTCATTTTGTTCATGATACTTTCCAAATTTCATTTACATTTTGAACATTAATTCTTATAGTTCATTGGCATTCATTAAGAGGATTTATGTCCTCTCTTGTCATAGATATGTCAATGTCTTTGAGCTTTGCCATATATTAAATGTTATTTTTTTAAAAAATTGAATGTTATATGTATGTTCTACTTTAGAAAAAGATGATTTTTCTTATTAAAGTCACCTTGATTTTGCATAGGGACTACATCAGCACCTGTGAGTTTCATATAGGTGGCCATCTTTTTTGTTATTGTCAGTGATGGACAAATACACAGAGCCTCGTGTATGCTAGCCAAGACCTGTACCACTGACCTGTACTTTTAGGCTCCACAAATAAATTTTATTAGAATTTACATAAAATTATTATTCTCTAAAAGAAATTTTAAAATAATAAAACACTCATCATTGTCCACAAAGCCTTATGTCTTATTTTTATAAGAACAAGGGCAAATTTGCAATTCCTAATTTAATTTAAACTTTTGGTTCAATTCCTGTTTTCTTGTGTGTGTTTTTTTTTTCTTTTCTGTCTTTATGTTTTTTGAGACAAGAACTTGATTGCACCCAAGGATTTTCCTGAAGCTTGCTGAATAGTTCAAAGACATTTTAACTTGTAATCTTCCTGGTTCAGACTTCCCACTGTTTCATTTGTAGTCTACCACAGAGGAATACACAATCTTTAATAAGTTTGACTCAGTATATTATACAATTAAAAATACATGGAAGCCCATAAACTGATCTACTAGTACTGATATTTGACCACACTTGCTTTGGGAACAAAAATAAATAAATAAATGAATGAATAAGTAAAGCAAAGTAAGAATGGAGAGTGACAGAATGAAACTGGACAATATATTTGGCAACTCACAGGTGTTAAAATATGCATAACATATTCATTCCCTAATAACTAATCCCACTTTGATAAGTAGTTGTAGTCTAAGCTACTTCAAATAAACCCTCCTATGTCTAATAATCTCTGGGAAATGAATAAGCTAACTTTTGCTTTGAGATGAGAAATACATTTGACATAGGATATTTTATACTAATGATAAATAAATTAGAAATGACTCCTTCATGAAGCCAATAGAATTTATATTCACAGCTGACATTTCACTATGATTTATTGTAACTAGTTTTTATGAATTTTTTTCTACTTAATAGCTACAATGATACAATTGAAGACATGATCTTTTTATAATTCTTATTTTATGAAAATGCATCAATTATTTAAATAGCTTGTATCAGTAACTTCCTGCATTCCATATTTTTTCTAAAATGTGTTTGGATATTGTTGTACTCATCTCTAAAGTGCTACAGTGTAAGAACAAAACTGGAAAGTAAAGCAGAAATGTCATGTAAGTATTGAAATGACTTAGCAATGATGTAATATTTAAACATGACTTGGGAGGTCTAGGGATGCTGCTCAATAGAAGAACTCATGCTTGGTATCAAGGACCTCCTGAAATTGATCTTAGGCACTGAGGACAAAACACAGCAACAATAAATTATTTTTGTAAAGTGATTTGGGGAACTCTCAGGATAAATAATATCTTAGATATTTTAGTGCACTCCATGGTTAAAAAAATAATAAGATAATGAGGAATACTGGGAATAGAATCTGTGGAAGATACCATTAAGGGTGGAGGAACAATGAGAAAAGGAAGCTGCACAATAGATTTCCCTTAAGATATAAAGGTTATTGGGAGGTGGGGTTCAATGTTGGCTCAAGCACAGAAGTACAGTCCCTACAGAGAAGTGTATGCATTTCTTAAATGCCAAGTCTCTAAGGAACAAAAGACACATCCTGGTCTAGCATGTGAACACCATCACCTCATGTCTTTTTTATATCTGTTTCTGTGCCCAGAGAGGAGAACGAGAAAGCCTCTACCTTGTTCATAACCAAGTATATAATGCTAGTGAAGTATGCAAAATTTCTGGTGTCTCATCTGGTGGTAAGTGTGATAAAAAGAAGATACCACTTTAAATGATTAAGGGGTATTTGATAAATTAAGACAAATTAATGGAGATTTCAAGGTATATGAAAAATAACTTTGTGTTGTGTCCTCTTAGAAACAAAGGATTGAAACCCTCAGAGATTTATAGAGCCCTGTCACACAGAAAGGGCAAAGGAATGAAATAAAACCATTTCTTACATGATGAGGTAAGTTGAAATTTCTTTATGCTGGTGTTTTGGTTTTTCTTTAACATGTTTAGATACAATATCTAAAATGACAAAGATGATTAACTATTTTGACCCATTTTTTAGTTGTAAAGTTCTCCAAAATGGAGTTAACTCATGTCTTCGTCCTACATAGGAATGTGTGCACAGGTAGTGATTATTTAAATTTTTTGTTAGAAAATCAAAGCACACATCATTTTTAACTTTGATAATTTGTTGAAATTAGCTATCCAGACTTAACTATGATTCTCATTTGAATCATTTTGTGATTTAGCCAGCGGAACTTGATTTCTAATCCTATGGGCCCCAGCCCTGAATCCTCTACCCTCTGTTGATAAATGTAACTGTTTTATATTGCACACATACAAAAGGTAATGCACTGTTTCCCTTCAGTGTCTTGGGCATTTGCCTTGTGAAGTAGCTTCACATCAAAGTACAAGAACCTCATGAGATTCCTTTCATATTATATTATGTAATTCTAAGAATAAAATGAAATTCCTAGGAGAATATTCTGGAAAGGGCAGCATGGAGTGTTGAGAGGTTCAGTAGAGAAAAGGGATACAGTGTTACATTCAGTAAGTTACATATTTATTGAAGGACATCTCTCAAATCCTTCTAGATTAATGCTTTCCCATAGCAAGCACAGGTCTAACTATCCTAAACTCTGGAAAATCTAAAGTTTATATTTGAAACAATGTAGGTGGTCCTGATGCCACCACAGTTGTATTTGGATGGGGTAACTCCAGATTGTCACAGGTTTTCCATGTATCTGCCCAGGGCTGAAACAATGGCAAGATGAATATGAGGGATTAGGAACCCCTACTTGTCCTTCCACCTCTTATTTGGACATCTAAGCAGTCCTGCTTTCAAATGACAGCAGTGGTCATGGCATTTTAGACTGTGGGTCATTGACTTTATTCCATTTAGCTTTACGAACGAACCTAGGAAAATATCACTCTACATGTTGATAGAAAATTCCATGAACTTAAATAGGTAGACATAAGGCATTTCCACCAGATACTTCACAAGTGTGATAGAAGCTGTGGCAGTAATTTTTTTGTGGTCTATAACGTCACAATGTTTTTTATGTGTTTACAGATTATCTTAAAGAAGAATGGGTCTGGAAAATGGTTCTTTGGTGACTGAATTTATTCTACAGGGATTGACAAATGACCCTGATCTCCAGTTACCCCTGTTCTTACTCTTTCTGCTAATATATACAACCACAGCACTGGGGAATGCAGCTTTGATAACTTTAATTGTGCTGAATTCTCACCTTCATACCCCCATGTACTTTTTCCTTTTAAACTTGTCCTTCATTGATCTCTGTTATTCCTCTGTTATTACACCCAAAATGCTGATGAACTTCTTAGTAAGGAAGAATGTTATCTCCTACGTGGGATGTATGATCCAGTTATATTTCTTCTGTTTTTTTGCTGTTAGTGAATGCTGTGTTCTGACTTCAATGGCCTATGACCGTTATGTGGCTATCTGTAACCCACTCTTGTATAACACTGCTATGTCTCCCAAGATGTGTTCCTATCTTATGCTTGGTTCATACATAATGGGATTTTCTGGTGCCATGATCCACACTGGATGGATGCTTAGATTGACCTTTTGTGACAGAAACACCATCAACCACTATTTCTGTGATCTGCTTCCTTTGTTGCAGCTCTCTTGCACCAACACTTTTGCCAATGAGATAGAGATTATTATTGTAGGTGGGATAGATATCATTGTGCCCAGTGTTATTATCTTTACCTCTTATGGATTCATCCTCTCTATCATTTTTCAAATGAGATCCACTGAGGGCAGATCTAAAGCCTTTAGCACCTGCAGCTCCCACATAATTGCTGTTTCTCTGTTCTTTGGTTCGGGTGCATTTATGTATCTTCAACCCTCCTCAGTTGGGTCTATGGATCAGGGAAAAAGGTCTTCCATTTTTTATACCATATTGGTTCCTATGATGAACCCCTTAATCTATAGCTTGAGGAACAAAGATGTTAAAGTTGCCCTGAGAAAAACCTTTATCAGGAGGTTGTTTTGATCAAAAATTAATATGTTCATCCCTGTACCTATGTTATTAAGAATTTCTGTGTCATTAACCAAAACACATTTTTAATCTGATCATTGGTAGGATATTGGAATATTTTGTTTAATATAAATTTCCTTTGATTTTTATATAATTAGAAAACTCTTCTTTCAGCATTTTAGCTAAGGTAGTAGTAAGTAATTAAATCCATTTATCATTATGGAACGTATCTTAAAAATAACAAATGATCTGTCAGTGGTCATATGAAGTAATATCGCATTGTCCATGTATTCTCTGGCAAGATGGCTCTCCTTTGTCTATGTAATAAAATGTGAATCAGATTGTGTTTTACCCTTTTTTTTTTGGCATCACTGTGTCCCTTGGAAATCTCAGTGCTTCATGATCCACGTGTTTTAATCAACTGGCTATTCAATACAACATACATTGTAGCTGCAAGTAATATGAATTTGACTTCCTTGTGTTAGGTGTGTTATATTTACTTTTTGAAGATAAAACTGAAGAATTTATGAGGAATCTAAGAATTATGTACATACAGCACAGAGCCTTAGTGAGTGCACTTTCCCTCCACTCTTCATAAAGCTTTGGCAGAACTTCTAATCCCTGATGAATATAGTCTCCCAGCACATGGAGAATGAGTGAAAATGTGGACTCATTTTTATTTTGGGAATAGAGCTAGTGCAACCTCAGGAGTTAGAACAATGATTCATAGTTGAAACTCAAGGAAGGAAGAAATTTGCAAAGTAAAAGCATGGGCGAATGGCATGTCATCTTCTTCTCTCTTCTCTTTTATAGAAGGTCCTAGAAATATTTAGGAATATGGAAATTTTATGATTGCCATACTGACTAATACTATTTAATATGAAGAAAGTTACAAAAAAGGAGGAAAAGTATAATGACTGCTTTAATGGTAGTCCATCATCTTCTAGTTTTAATATTTTCTTTTAAGAATTTTTTTATTCATTTTTACATACCAACCACAGGTTCTCCTCTCTTCCCTCCTCCTCCTTCTCCCTAATCTTCCCTCAACCTGCTCTCTCCTAAATGTAAATCTAGCAAAATAGTCTTCAAGAATGGAGATAAAAGGTAATTTCAAATAAAAGAAGCTCAATAAAATTTTACCAGACCTAAATGAAATGCAAATAATGTTCACAAATAAATGAAATTATAAAGAAAAAACATACAGATCAATACTGCTTATATACATCTAAATCACCCTTGTCTTTGATGGGTCTTATGTATTAGTGGTATTGAAAGGACCAAGCAGATGCCATAACAGGCTGCTCAGTCTTCTCTCAGAGATCAAGCCTCAATTTCAGTTTCCTGAGACTTGAGCAAGCAGTTTCTGGAAGGGCCATGAACAAAAGACATAGTCCTTGCAATAGCTCCCTTTCTGCACGTACTCTGACTGTTCAGCCAGATGTTTACTGTCTGACACCCCTCACCAACTTAGAGTTATGTGCATGAGTCAAGGACAGAGCCTAGACCACTGAGCCATCTCCCACAGTCAGTACATGCTAGGCCAGCCAGCCCCCATGGCAGCTCAAGGACAAAGCCTGGGACTTGTCCTGGACTGCCCCCAAAATGATAATTGTAAACCCCAATCAGTAAATTCAAAGGTTACATACCCTCACCCAATTGAAAGAGAACAGAGATCTTCAAAAATAAAAATAAACCAATCCGAGTTGCACCCGTGCAAAATCCTTCCCCCTCCCCCCAACCTCCCTGAAGGACTTGTGGTTTTTGCCTTTAAATAGCTAGTCTCACAAAGAAAGAGTAACTCCTCCCTGCCTCACTGTATTGGGTGTAGGAACGAATTCCCTGTCTAGACTTTTATCTATAGAATAAACCTTGTTGTTGCAATCTGGACATCCACGGCCTTCAATGGTCTTTTTGAGGTCATGATCTGGGCATAACAGTATGTGGAATTTAAGAAATTGGAAACTCCTGACTAAGATGAGAGACAAGAATAATCTGAAAGTACTGTTTAATACAAAATAAACTATGACAAAATACTTCCCCTAGCAATGCAACAATAATATTTTCATCTGAGAGAAATGGCCAAATATTTTACCAGAAAATTCATAATCTGATATCAAGTGACAATTTGCTTATGTTATATGATAACTTTAATGATATAAACAACTTTTATTTTAGTTTTTTTGTCTACAGCTCAATCAATTTTAAGTGTTTGGATGTTTGTTCAAAGTAAATTTTTTGCTTGGTTGTTTGATTTTAGATGTTTTGAATTTCCTCATACTTTGAAGTGACCATTTGACCTTCTGATGACTCAATATATCAAATTTTTGCACTTTAAAACAACTAGAAAATCTCTTACATAAAATTTTAAAAAAGACTTATTCATTTTTTTCATGTGTATGAGAGTTTTATTTACATGTAGGCATGTGTGTCACTTTCATGAATTGTCTTCAGAGGTCAGAGAGGATGTCAGATGCCCTGAAACTGGAGTTACAGATAGTGGTGAATCATGATGTGGGTACTAGGAATGGAACCCTAATTCTCTGTGGGAGCATCAAGAGCTCTTAACCACTGAGGCATTTCTTCTGGGCACAGATTCTTGTGATTTTATTCAAAATGTTTTCTTCTCATAGAAGAGCTCAGTGTGCTTGGGAAAGTCTTTGGATTTTCCTGTACATATGGTTTCTTTGGCTAACATGGTTTCCTGAATTGACTAAGGTACTGCTTCCCTGAGAACACAGCAAGTTTATATGCGACATGTTCTAAGCACTGCAGAGTGTTGCTGGTAAACTTTTTAGGGTATTGCTATTCCATGTAAATTTCATTATTCTTTTAGTTACTATCAGTGAATTAGATAAGATAGAATTATTTTTTATGCTTCAAATATATTTTATTTCTATACGTTGAGTTTTATTATACAAGCTTGAAAAATTTGTTCTTAGCTTAAAATATTTTTTTTATTTTTATTTTGCAATACAATTCAGTTCTACATATTAGCCACGGATTCCCTTGTTTTTCCCCCTCCCGCCCCCCTCACCTTTCCCCCAGGCCACCCCCCAGTCCCAAGTCCTCCAGGGCAAAGCCTCCCCCGAGGACTGAGATCAACCTGGTAGACTCAGTCCAGGTAGGTCCAGTCCCCTCCTCCCAGGCCAAGCCAAGCGACCCTGTATAAGCCCCAGGTTTCAAACAGCCAACTCATGCAATGAGCACAGGACCCGGTCCCACTGCCTGGATGCCTCCCAAACAGATCAAGCCAATCAACTGTCTCACCCATTCAGAGGGCCTGATCCAGTTGGGGGCTCCTCAGCCATTGGTTCATAGTTCATGTGTTTCCATTCGTTTGACTATTTGTCCCTGTGCTTTATCCAACCTTGGTCTCAACAATTCTCGCTCATATAAACCCGCCTCATTCTCGTTAATTGGACTCCCAGAGATCCCCCGGGCCTAGCCATGGATCTCTGCATCCAGATCCCTCAGTAGTTGGATGGGGTTTCTAGCACGACAATTAGGGTGTTTGGCCACCCCATCACCAGAGTAGGTCAGTTCGGGCTGTATCTCGATTATTGCCAGCCGTCTGTTGTGGGGGTATCTTTGTGGATTTCCGTGGGCCTCTCAACTGAAGAATGGATAAACAAAATGTGGCACATATACACAATGGAATACTACTCAGCAGAGAAAAACAATGACATCATGATGTTTGCAGACAAATGGATGGATCGAGAAAAAATCATCCTGAGTGAGGTAACCCAGACTCAGAAAGACAAACATGGTATGTACTCACTCATAGAAGGATACTAGATGTGGAACAAGGATGACTGGACTGCTACTCACCTCACCAGGGAGGCTACCTGGAAAACAGGACCCCAAGAAAGACACGGGGATTACCCAATGACGGAGAAATGGAATGAGATCTACATGAACAGCCTGGACATGAGTGGGGGTAATGAAGGGCGAGGGTCGAGGGAAAGAGAGCTTGGGGGAGCGGGAGATCCCAGCTGGATCAACAACAGATTGGGAGAACAAGGAATAGGAGACCATGGTAAATGAAGACCACATGAGAATAGGAAGAATTATTTTTTTTGAAGAAGCACAAAAGGCAACATAAGCGTATACACACACACACACCCTGCAGGTACTTTCCAAAAATAGTCATCTTCTTTGAAAATCTACTTTGCTATCTTAAACCTTTTATTTTAGATGTTTAAGTGAACTTGTAATCTTTAAATCTTAACATTAATGTAAGCTAATTATACAGGAAAATGTTTCATTGTAACAGCTGAATGAACTCATGTTTAGCAGTTTGTTAACAGTACCTCCTTTAAATATCCTCATAGCTTCCTCCTCATTGTTTTCAGTACATCCCTGGCCCCTTGGTATCTTTTTATCCCACATATGATACAAAACATTCAGTATCTTTTCTTCTGTTTCTTGCTTATATCTGCTACCATGCATTTTCCTGTAAAGAGATGATGTCTTTATTCTTTTAGCTAAATAATCCTCCATCATTCATATATATTGCATTTTAGCATTTTGCATTTTACCCATTGATGAAATCCTATGCTAATTCCAGAATTTATTATTGTGAATAGTGCTGTAACAATCATGGGTGTGTCTCTATAAATGTTATATGGTAGGGCTGATTTCCTTAGTTATTTAATAGCCAGTAATGTGGTAACACTTTAAAAAATTTTTTTTTCAGTGTTCACTGTTCTAATTTCCATAGTTACCTTTCCTGCAGCAGTTTAGATGTTTTAGTTTGATAACAATCTTGCTGTTGTTTGTTATTTATTTTTCTTGATGATATCTATTGGGAGTTAGATGAATTGGAAGATCATGTAGATTGGATTTGGATTTCAAGAAAACAGGTGTTGAAGTGTGTGTGTGTGTGTGTGTGTGTGTGTGTGTGTGTGTGTGTGTGTGTGTGTGTTTATGTTAGCCATTTTCACTTCTTTTGGTGATTAACATAGTTGATTTCTTTTTTTATTTAAAAAAATTTTAATTCATTTTACATATGAACCATCCCCCTCTCATCCTTCCTTCCTCTCTCCTCCCTCTCCACACCCATCGATGCTCCATGCCCTCCTCCAAAAGGGTAAGCCTGGTACATTCAATTGAGGAAGGATCAAGTTCCTCCCCCCCTCTGCATCAAGGCTGAGCAAAGTGTCCCACCATAGATAGTGGGTTCCAAAAGCCAACTCATCCACCATGGATAGATCCTGATCCCACTGCCAGGGTCCCTCAAACAGATCAAGCTACACAACTGTCTCCCGTATGCAGAGGGCTTAGTCTGGTCCCATGTAGGTTCCACAGTTGTCAGTTTAAAAATTCCGTGAGTTCTTATGAGCTTGGTTCAGTTGTCTCTGTAGATTTCCCCATCATGATCTTGACCCCCATTGCTCATATAACCCCTCTTCCCTATCTTTGACTGGATTCCTGGAACTCGGCCTGGTGCTTGGTTATGGATCTCTGCGTCTGCTTCCATCATTTACTGGATGAAGGCTCTATGATGACAGTTATTCACCAATCTGATTACTGGGATAGGCCAGTTAAGTACCCTCTCCACTATTGCTAGTAGTTTAATCTGGGGTCATTCTTGTGGAATCCTGGGAATTTTCCTAGCACCAGGTTTCTCCCTTAACCCATAATGTCTCCATCTATCCAGTTATCTCTTTCATTGCTCTCCCAGTCCTTTCCTCCCCCAGCTCCACCATCCTGTTCCCCTATGTTCTCATACCCCATCCCCTCCTTTCTATTGCCCTCCCCTCATCTCTAGTTTACTCATGGAGATCTCATCTATTTCTCCTCCCCAGGGCAATCCATGCACTCCTCTTAGGGTCCTCCTTGTTTCCTATCTTCTCTGGAGCTGTGGGTTGTAATCTTCGCTCTACATCTAGTATCCATTTATGAGTGAGTATTCACGTTTGTCTTTCTGAGTCTGGGTTACCTCATTAAGGATAATATTTTCTAGTTCCATCCACTTGCCTACATATTTCTTGATGTCATTGTTTTTTTACACCTGAGTAATACTACATTATATATATATATATATATATATATATATATATATATATATATATCACATTTTCTTTATCCATTCTTCAGTTGAGGGGCATCTAGGTTGTTTCCAGGTTCTGGATATTATGAATAATGCTGATATGAACATAGTTGATAAGTGTTCTGTGGTTTGATTGAACATCCCTTGGGTATATGCTGAAGAGTAGTATCATTGGGTCTTGAGGTCAATTAATTCCCAATTATCTGTGAAGTGGCCATACTGATTTCCAAAGTGGCTGTACATCTGTCAGAATGGCTAAGACATATTTGACATATAAGACATATATACTCCAAATACTCATCTCCTGTTGAAGGAAAGCTGTCAAACATACCTCCCCTATTTTTTATAAGTATTTCTCTTGCTATAGAGAAGCATTTATTTGATTCAAACTTATTGGTCAGTTTTTATTTTCATTGTCTATGTAATTAAAGACCTATATATAAAGGGAGAACTTGAATTTGAAAGAAAACATGGATAAGTTTATGAATGGGTTCAGAAAGAGGAAAGGAAAGAGGTTTACAATGTAATTATGATTTCAAAACAATAAAAATACCTGTTAGAATCTGTCTGTCTTGGAGTTTCCCCCTCATGTTTGTCTATTACCTTCAAGCTTTCAAGTGTTTAATTTAGATCTTTGATACAATTCATCTTGGTTTTTTTAAAATACAGGATGGGAAGTAAGGATATAATTCCCTGTATTTACTTGTGGATAACTAGTTTTGGTGGCATCAGTATGTCTCTTGTTCTTATTGTTGTCTTTTTTATCTTTTAAAATTTTTTGAGAAAAGATATTATGTAGCTTATATTGGCCTCAAGCTAGGTAGCCAAAAACAATTTGAACTCCTCATCCTCTCATCTCAGCCTCCCAAGTGAGGATGTTATAGGCATACACCACCATGCCTAACTCCAGCAACAATTCAGACTTTGTCTTTGCTGTGACATATATTAATTACACAGTGTTCTTTATTATTGAAGTTTAATAAGCTCAATGTGTTCATAAATACCACTTCAACTCATTTATTCATTCACCAATAGGCATCCATGCATATTCCAATAAATATCTGTAATCTACCTCATTCCAAAGATACCCTCCTATGTCTAATAATCTCTGAAAAAGGAATAAGCTAATCTTTGCTTTGAGTTGAAAAATTAGATTTGACGTAGGATATTTTAAAAGAATGATAAATAAATCAAGAAATGACTCCTTCATAAAGCCAATAGAATTTATATTCATAGCTGACATTTCACTGTTTTCCATTATGCAGGGATTTATTGTAACTAGTTTCATGATTTTTTCTTTTATTACCACAACAACACAACTGAAGATGTGATCTTTTTATAATGCCTGTTATGTGAAAATGCATAAATTAGTTAAATAGCTTGGTTCCATACTTTTTGTAAAGTATGTATAGATGTTGTTGAACTCATCAATAAAGTGCTACATGTAAGAACTAAACTGGAAACTCAAGCACATATTCTCAGTAAGTATTGAAATGACCTGGTGATGATGGAAAATTTTAAACATGAGTTGGGTGTCTATGGATTTTTCTCAATGGAAGAGCTCACACTTGGCATCAATGATTTTCTGATCTTGAGCACTGAAGACAAAACACAACAATAATAAATTATTTTTGTAAAGTGATTTGGGGAACTCTCAGGATAGATAATAGTACCTTAGATACTTTGGTGCATTCCATGGTAAAAAAAAAATTGATTAATTAATAAGGAATATTGGGAATAGGATCTGTGGAAGCCACCATTAAGGATGAAGGACCAATGAGAAAAGGAAGCTGCACAATAGATTTCCCTTAAGATATTAAGGTTATTGGGAGGTGGGGTTCAATGTTGGCTCAAGCACAGAAGTACAGTCCCTACAGAGAAGTGCATGCATTTCTTAAATGCCAAGTCTCTAAGGAACAAAAGACACATCCTGGTCTAGCATGTAAACACCATCACCTCATGTCTTTTTATATCTGTGTCTGTGCCTATGAGAAGAGACTGAGAAAGCCTTTGCCTTGTCATAGCCAAGTATATCATGCTAGTGAAGTATGCAAAATTTCTGATGTCTTATCTGGTGGTAGATGTGATAAAAGGATAGCACCTCAAATGATTAAGGGGTACTTGATAAATTATAACAGATTAATGGTGATTTCAGGGTATATGAAAATTAATTTTGTGTTGTGTCCTTTTAGAATTGAAGTTTTGAAACCCCCAGAGATTGACACATCCCTATAAAACAACAAGCGTAAAGGAATGAAATAAAACCATTTCTTACATGATGAGGTAAGTTGAAATTTCTTTATGCTGGTATCCTCATTTTTCCTTAACATCTTTATTGATATATCTCCAGCATCTATAAATGATAAATTGTGTGATGGTTCTTGCATCACAAATTACTAGGAAAAATAGAAATGTTAAACATGCAGGAGCCTCTCCACGGTAGAGGAGATAAAATAGTTGTATTCTTTTTGATAGGCTGTCGTTGGATATTGTCAATGACTTGGTGACCTTTGGCTATTTGTGGAGGCAGAACTCATCTACCTTTTGCTATAGAGGCAGACCACACACAATACCCTAGAATGTTTATCCCAGACTTCTCTCTCTTTCAGTTAATAGAACCTATTGTTAGGGAGGATGTTATACATATATTATATCTTGGCCAAAGGCCACACTAGATTCTATGCCCTTTAGTTATAGAACCCACCCTCATGGTCACGGGTACTTTGTAAAGAAATTTCTAAGTAATCACACTTTAAGCTTTATTGTGCACCTGGAATTGGAATGTTTGTGGCTGGAAACTTCTTCCCAAATTTTACCATGTTTTAAATATGTTGACAATGAACTTCCTGAGTGTGATCCAGGTTGACAAAGTCAATCTGAACTGAGTTTTCATTCTCAACTCTGCAGATAACTGCCTGCAATGACACTTTTAAGATCCTCCTCAATAAAGGTACATTTTACAATTGCTTTGAAACATTTATTAATTGTAAAATTCTCTTAAATGGAGATTATTCAACATGTATTTTTCCTATATAGGCTTGCTGTTTGAGTTTTGAATGTATATAGAGATAGTGGTAATTATAATCTAAAATGTTCTTTTATTTGTAGAAAATTTAAGCATACACCCATTCTTAATTATTTTAACTTGCTGAAAATTGTATCTATAGACTTAACTATTTTCCTCATTTGAATTATGTTGCAATTTATCATGCACTGCTTGATTTCTAATCCTATGGACTCAGCCATGAATAATCTCTTTTCATGAATGTAACTGGAGAGAAGACAGCATTTCCATTTAGTGTCTTTGTCTTTAGTCTTGTGAAGTAGCTTGACAATGAATTCCAAGGATCTCATGAGTGCCTTTTCATTTCATATTATGCAATTCTAAGACTCAATGAAATTCCCAAAAGAGAGTCCTTGAAAAGACAGTACAAAATGTTGAAAGTTTCAGGGGACACAAACAAGTATTACAATGTCACAATCAGTAAGTTTCATCTTGAGGACCATCTCAAATCTTTTTAGATTAATATTTTTTTCTGGTAGCAAGCATGAAAATATAATAATTCCTAGACTCTGACTAAATCTAAAATAAGTTCGTTTTTGAAAAAATCTTGGTAGTCCTGATGACACCACAGTTGTATCTGGTTGAGGTTAGCTCTAGGTTGCAACAGGTTCTCCATGTATCCACCTAGGGCTGAAGCAATGATAACATGATGAGATGAGGAATTGGAATTCTCTACTTGTTCTGCCTCCTCTTACTTGGATATATGAGTAGTCATGATAGCAAGTGACAGCAATGATCACAGATTTTTAGATTTCTAGTGATTAATCTACTCTATTTAGCTTTTAATATTCTAATTGGGGAAATACCATTCTACATCCTGATAGCATGAACAGTAATTTCTGTGAACTCAGATATATAGGCATTCCCATCATGTACTTCACAAATGTAATAGAAGCTACGGCAGTAATTTTTTGTGGTCTTATAATGTTACTATATACTTTTGTGTTTACAGATTATCTTAAAGAAGAATGGGTTTGGAAAATGGTTCTTTGGTGACTGAATTCATTCTACAGGGATTAACAAATGACCCTGATCTCCAGTTGCCCCTATTCTTACTCTTTCTGCTAATATATACAACCACAGCACTGGGGAATGCAGCTTTGATCATTTTAATTATGCTTAATTCTCACCTTCATACCCCCATGTACTTTTTCCTTTTAAACTTGTCCTGCATTGACCTCTGCTATTCCTCTGTGATTACACCCAAAATGCTAATGAACTTCTTAGTAAGGAAGAATGTTATCTCCTACATGGGATGCATGACCCAGCTGTATTTCTTCTGTTTTTTTGCCATTTGTGAATGTTGTGTTCTGACGTCAATGGCCTATGATCGTTATGTGGCTATCTGTAATCCACTCTTGTACAATGTTACTATGTCCCCCAAGGTATGTTCCTATCTTATGCTTGGTTCATACATAATGGGATTTTCTGGTGCCATGATCCACACTGGATGCATCCTAAGACTGACTTTCTGTGACAGAAACACCATCAACCACTATTTCTGTGACCTTTTCCCTTTGCTGCAGCTCTCCTGCACCAGCACTTATATCAATGAAATAGAGATTCTTATTGTAGGTGGGAAAGATATCATTGTGCCCAGTGTCATTATCTTTACCTCTTATGGCTTCATCCTCTCTAACATCCTTCAAATGAGATCCACTGCAGGCATAGCCAAAGCCTTTAGTACATGCAGCTCCCACATTCTTGCTGTTTCTCTATTCTTTGGATCATGTGCATTTATGTATCTTCAACCCTCCTCACCTGGATCTATGGATCAGGGAAAAATATCTTCTGTCTTTTATACCATTGTGGTTCCCATGATGAACCCCTTAATTTATAGCTTGAGAAACAAGGATGTTAAAGTCGCCCTGAGAAAAACCTTTAGCAGGAGGAGGCTTTGACCAAATTAAAATGTTTATCAGTATAGTTTTGTCAATGAGTATTTCTATGGCTTTAATCAAAGCCACCTTTTTATCTATTTTTTTAAATCTGATCATTTGTAGAATATTAGAATATTTTTGTTCCCTCAGATGATTTCATTATAAATTTCATTTTATTTTTTATTATTGGGAAAAATCTCTCACCATTTTAAATAAGAATAGCAGTAATTAGTTAAACCCATTTTATCATTCTTTTTATGGGATGTATAAAAAAAAGAAAAGATCTGTCTATGGTTACACAAAGTAATTCTGCATTGTCCATGTATCCTGTGGCAAGATGGCTCTCATTTGCCAATGTAATGAAGTGTGAATTTGATTATTTTTTTCCTTTCTTGGACATCACAGTGTCCCTTTGAAAGGCAAATGATTCATGATCCAGATGTTTTTATTAACTGGCTATTAAATACACCCTACATTGCAACTGTAAATGATATGCACTTGACGTTTTTATGTCAATAATTTCTGTTATATTTATTTTATAAATATTAACCAGCTATTTTATGAGGTATGTCTTTTATATATGTGCATTATAGAGCTTTAAGGATTATAATTCCTCTCCACTCTTTATAAAGCTTTGATAGAATTTTTTTATCCTTAAATAATGTCATGTAACATCAGATTGGAGAATGATTGAAAATGTGGACCTATTTTTATTTTGGGAGGAGTGTGAGGACAACTCCACGAGCTAATGTAATGAGTTGTAGTTGAAACTCAACTGACAGATTCCTATGCCAGTTCCAAAATGTGTTATTGTGAATAGTGCTATAATAATCATGAGTCTATCTCTAACTATATTGTGTACTAAACTTGATTCCTCAAACATCTAACACCCATTTATGTGGTAGTGCATTTTTATTTTTTGAGTAATCTCTCATTATTTCCATAGTTACATTTTCTGCTGCAGGGCAGGTGGGTTATTTTTACCACAGCTTTGCTATTGTTTATTATTTATTTTTCTTGATTATACCCATTGTTAGATTGTGATGGTAGATCAATGTAGTTTTGCTTTCTATTCTGATAGCTACAGGTGTTGAATTGTGTGCGTGTGCCTCTTATATGTATTATTGTGATAAGTATTAACTTATTTTGCACATTTAATGACTATATTGGATCTTTGGGTGATTAACATGTTTGAGTTCTTTAATATACTCCAGTTAGTGAGTTCTTGTTGAAGGAAGAGCGGTAAACACATTGCTCTATTTATTATTCATGTTTCTTTTGCTGTGGGGAAACACTTTTTTTTTTTAATGCAATCCTATTCATTATTATTTTTTTGTTTTGATGTTGTGGTGGTTTGAAAAAAAATGGCCCCATAGGCTCACAGGAAGTGACATTAGGAGGTATGAACTAACTGGAGTAGGTGTGGCTTTGTTGGAGGAAGTGCCTCACTTTGATGTCTCAGAAGCTCAAGTCTGCCTTGTGGCTCACAGTATTTTCCTGCTGCCTGCCAATTAGTCTGTAGAATTCTAGCTTCTTCTCCATTACCATGTCTGATGCATGCTGCCACACTTCCTGCCTTAAGCCATGATGACAACGGACTAAAGACAGTTAATTTCCCAATAATCTAATCATTAAATATCTATTAATGAAGAAAGAGCTCCATAAATTGGAAAGGAAGCAAGGAGCAATATTTGGAAGTGTTTAGAGAGAGAGGCAAGGGATGGGGGCAATGATGTAATTCTATTATAATCTCAAAAATGTAGATACCTTGGAATAAATTCATGACAGTAAACAGAAGATAACTACAATGAAAATAGCATGGCTAGAAAAATTGTAGGCAGATATATACACACAGACACATATACTCATACACACACATATATGTGTATATATGTGTACACACAGATATATATAAATATGCATATATATGGTGAGAGAGAGAGAGAGAGAGAGAGAGAGAGAGAGAGAGAGAGAGAGAGAGAGAAATGATTGCAAAATTACTGATTCAGAAATTCATTGACTCTGTGTCTGTCTTGGAGTATCTCACCTCATATTTTCACATTATCTTCAAACTTTAAAGTGTTTCATTAAAACTTGTTCATGAATTTCATGTTAATTTTTATACAGGATGAGATGATATACTTCTGTTTCTTTGTATGTGGATATCCAGTTTTGCCAGCCTCAATTTGTCTTTTGTGTTACTGTTGTGTGTTTATCTTTTCTAAATGTGGAGACAAGTTCGTACATATCCCAGATTGTCACAAACTAGGTAGTGAAGAATAAGTTGAACTGATCCTCTCATATCCTTGGAAGACCTGTACTTTCCTAAACAGAAACAGAGGAGGAGTGCAGTTGGGGTTGGAACAGAGGAAGGGTATGGGAAAGGACTGGGAGGAGAGGAGGGAGGGAAGCTTTGGCTGGGATGTAAAATAAATAAATAAATAAATAAATAAATAAATAAATAAATAAAAAGTAAGTAAATAAGTAAATAAATAAACAAACAAATAAATAAATAAATACACATATAGTTGTGAAGATTCTTAAAGCAATCTGAGGCTTCTTTTGTTCATTCGTTCTTTCTTTCTCTCTTTCTTTCTATCTATCTTTCTTTCTTTCTTCTTTCCTTTCTTCTTTGTTTTAAACTTACCATGTAGTTCTGGCTGGTCATGAACTCACTAAGGTTTTAATGTATTTTACTTACACTTTCTGGTCTGTTTTGCTTAAGGAAATTTTCAAAAAGTTATTCTTTTTTTTTTAGATAATAGAAAAGAGAAATCTCAGGACTCCTGCAGATTAGTTGTTTTCAATAATAAAGATGACGTCATGGACTCATGTCTGCATCTCTGATATATGTTCAATGGCATTTTTAAAAATTGGGGGAAATCATTTTGTTTTGGTAAAACAATATGTTCTTGAAGACAAACTGAATTTCTTTTACATACCACAATTTCAAAATCATCTGTCCTTTGGCTGTGTGCTTATTATTGAGACAGCTAGATCACTTGGTAGACATACTTTTAGTTTTGGAAGAACCTCCAATTCGCTGTTCATCATGGTTTCACCAACTCATTTCCCATGGGATGCATGGGAGCAAATGAATAGCTTGTTATTAGATTTTTTCAGGGCTTGCTTGCAGTGTACATGAATTAATATATCATAACTCTGATTAGTGTGTGGACTAATATTTGCCATTAAGAGAATCTATACATTTCCTGATAACTAATAAAGATAAGATAATGTAGCTGAAGGTACATTAATGGCTACGGTATTGCTACTCCTCTCAAATATCGACAGTTTCCCTGGTTTTTTTTTGTATGCTAAACAGGAAGATATGTTAAAAATGTAATTCAAAGAATATTTCAATGGAGACAATCTTTTTGCTGGCTAGTTTTTATGTAACATTGACCTAGGCTACGGTTATCTGGGAAAAGGAAACCTTAGTTGAGAAAATGCATCCATAAGATTGTTTTGTGGGGCATTTATGTGATTGATGATTATTGTAACATGGCCTAGCCCAGTAGGGGGTGATGCCACTCATGGGCAGGCTGTCCTGAGTTCTATAACGAAATAGGGTCAGCAAGCCAGTGTTCCTCCATGGCCTCTGCTTCAGTTCCTGCCACCAGGTTTCTTCCTTATTATGCTGCTCTGAATCCCTTTAATGATGGACTGTGTTGTAGAGATGCAAACTGAAATAACCCTCTTCTTCTCAAGTGGCCTTAATCATGATATTCTACTACACCAACAGACACTGAGGTAAGACACCATTCAGGAGTAGACAACACAACTTCCAGAAAAAAAATTACATATTGTTGTCATACCTCTTTATGACTTGTGGTTAGATATAAAATAAAGGACATTGTAGTTGGTCTTGCTAGTCAACGAAGGCTAGATCCTATTGCTGAAGGCACCATGCACTTTAAGGATAAGACACAGATAAATCAGGCTAGAACTGAGTTAGAAGCTTCTACCCTTTTGACCAGCTTTTCTGATAGCAGAATATGTCATGCTGGATGCTGGCTGAAAATGTTATCAACATTCTCACCCAAATGTGAACCCTATAAGCTGTATTATCTTTCTGCCAGGGACAATGTATTCATCAGCCCGATAGTAGAATGACTATTCTAGGAGTACCCAACCACTGTATATTTGATGTTTACATCACAGAGGCCCATGGAAAGTGTGGCCATAAACCCTAGCAGGGAACCTAACAAATAATTGTGTTTTGCTAATGAACATGATGTTAAATTGCAGTTTTAAATGCATGCTTCTATCAGTAAACTAGGTTCTCTTAGCCCTACAGAGAAGTTTTTCTTAGTAGTGAGTAGCAGAGTTAATGTAGAGACACATAAAATTGGACCAAACAGGTGAGAGTTGAGTGCTCATCTCTGAATGAGATAGCTGTGTTACTCCTGTGTCTCAGAAAGTATCATGCAAGAGAGTCAGGAAAAACGTGTGATGAGAGGTGTGATGTGAAGTGTTGTCATCAGGATATGTCATAACCATTACATTCATGAACTTACAGTAACTATGGTGACCCCCACATGATCTGCACAAAACTGGCCCATCATCATTTTGTCATGATGATGAAGGACAATGTGAGAACCCACCACTTCCTGAAGAATTATTGGCAGTTGCTGTGGGATGGTCTGTATGTCAAATGTGTTGCTGATTGGTCAATAAATAAATCACTGATTGGCCCGTGGCCAGGCAGGAAGTATAGGCGGGACAAGGAGGAGAATAGAGCTGGGAAGTGAAAGGCTGAGTGAGAGAGACACTGCCAGCCGCCACGATGAGAAACAGCATGGGAAGATGCCGGTAAGCCACGAGCCATGTGGCAAGGTATAGATTAATAGAAATGGATTAATTTAAGCTGTAAGAACAGTTAGCAAGAAGCCTGCCACGGCCATACAGTTTGTAACCAATATAAGTCTCTGTATTTACTTGATCAGGTTTGAGCGGCTTGGGACTGGCGGGTGAGAGAGATTTGTCCTGACTGTGGGCCAGGCAGGAAAACTCTAGCAACAGGCAGTTATTGGCTGCTAGAGGAGTCATTTCTTCCAGTGGTGTAGCCACTGGTAAGTTTACCATGTTCTAGTAAACAACCCCTTCCCATGCTCATAGGAACAACCGTAGTAAGCTTACTTAGTGAGTCCCAAACAATTTTAATCTAGGGGGGAAATACATGAAAACAGGACAGGGACTTATGGGAACAAGGTTTCAGGGGAACTGGAAGTGGAATAAGAGTGGGTGGTGAGGGTGAAAATCACAAGAATATTTTATAAATACATGAAATTGTCAAAGAAGGATCAATCAGAACACTGAAACCATATTTAATCCCCATTGATTTGTAACTTCTATACAGGTTGTGAAGATTTGTGAGCAGATCTAAAGCATATTCAAATGTGTACCTGGATATAGATATTAGCCCACATGGCTAGAATGTAAAAATAATGAGACATTAATCTGATGTCTGAAGGGTTTGTACCTTTGTCACAATCATAGTATGATTAATCTGAATTTTTTTATTCATTTAATTTAATCACTTAGCTATCCTCTAGGATTTTCACAGAACACTAATCCTGATGCCATTCCTTTAAATTTTAAGTAATATTCTTGATTTGATTTTTAGATTTCTGAAATTGCTAAAATTTCAAGAAAAAAAATCTACATTTATAAAGTGTGTTGATCTGCAATTTCTTCTTAACATTACTCTGTAGGGTTTTAGAATTAAAGCAATCCTTCTCTATAACAACAATTATAATGTTTTGTTGATATTTATTTTTAGATGACAATTTGAAAACTGAAAACATTTGGTAAAATTTACAATTAGATTTTACATGTCTGGAATTTATTTTAATATTAGATATTTAACTAAAAATTGAATTTCTTGCACATAAGTCAACTTAAATTACCTATTTTTTGAACATTCATACATACACAATATAATATAGAGACATTGCAAGTCATAGTCCATCCTAAGTGGTCATCTCCAAATATGTGAACATAAGCAACATTAATTGGAAGCATTAACATGAACTATTTATAAATGTCTTTTTATAAATAGTTCCTAGTGAAGATGTATCTGTTTCAAAGGTTTTCACATTACATAGTTATAACTTATTCATATTTCATTTTGTTATTTTTATTTATCCTACAAAATAATGTTTGTCATTTCCATACATGGACATCATTGTAATTTCCTAACATTCATCCCTATTGCATTTTCTTCTCCCATCTTCTAGGTCACACTAGACCTCTTCCTCTTGTGTTTTCAGGTCCTACAGAAAAGAAAACCTGTGTTTATTTTTCTGAGTCTGGCTTATTTTATTAACCCAAAAATGTTCTGTTCTATGCATTCTCCTTCAATGAATTTCTTGTTTATGCTTGAAGCTCTCTATGATAAGCTCTGTGCAACCAATATTGATTATTTTGATGGAGGTCCCAAAGACTGGGTAGAAGAGGAGTCCTAAAGGAGAAGCCAGTGATAGTGTGGTATTGGGGATCATGAGGTAGTTATATTTGGAAGGAAATTTCAGACGACTTTTCTATTACACAGATGGTGGACAGGCATTCTCCCTACCATTTGATACTTATTTTCTTGATGAAAACACTACTTACAGGACTTAAATATATAAAGCAAAATTTAAATAACCTTACATGAGGTAAATGAGAGTGAGCAAGTGAAAGAGCAAGAGAGGGAGACACAGAGGGAGACATAGAGAGATAAAGAGATTGCAATTGATAGTCTATCCTAAGTGTTCTTCCACAAATACATTAACATAAGAGCACCATAAATGAATTCATTAAGTTGTGTGTGTATGTATATGCCTGTGTATATATGTAATAATTAATAATAAAAGGTCATGAACTTGAGAGATAGAAAAAAGGAAAGGAGATGGGTGGAAATAATTTAATTAAAATATTCATGTATGAAATTCTAAACATTAAAATAAAATGTTTTGAAATACCTATACATGTATAGAATGCATATTGGTAATATACATTCCCATTCTTTGCCACAGCTGCCACTGAACAAATGCCACCCAAACCACCATTTTCCTTTCAAAATAGCTTCTTTTTTTAAATGTAAAAACCTAATGAATTGCCAGATTTTCACTATATAATGTCTTCTTTGTTTCAACTCACATCTGCTGACCTAACATCCATTTTGACAGATATCATTCTTCTTACTCATACTCTCATCATATTAGGTTTACACAGGGTTTCTTTTTCCATCTCCTCACTCTCATTCTGTTTCCTTAAAATTAAAGTGAGTCTCATGTAGACAGAATATGTATGCTTCTTATTTTGCTTCATTGAGTCACCCTGTCTTTTATAAAAGGATTAGTTGACTTTTTTCCTATGTGATCATTGATAGTTGAGGATCTATTAATGCTGTTTTACTTCTTTATTTTGTAGTTTTGTGACAGTTTTTTCTCAACTTGCTATATTCTTTTGAGGATTGATATGTTCTGGCAATGTTTTAGTTTTCAGGGATGATTCCATTTGAATCTTTTCCATTTTTGTTTTGACAGTTGCAATATATTTCCCTTTTATGATTACTATAATACTCAAATAAAATATCTTTCCAAGTATATCTTAAAAAGACCACACTTTCTTTCCCTCTTTTTTCTTCTTTTCTCTTTCTTTCTTTCTTTCTTCCTTCTTTCTTTCTTTCTTTCTTTCTTTCTTTCTTTCTTTCTTTCTTTCTTTCTTTCTTTCTTTCTTTCTTCCTTTCTTTCTTTTTCTTTCTTTCTTTCTTTCTTTCTCCCTTTCTTTTTTTCTTTCATTTTTTTTGGTTTTTTGAGACAGGGTTTCTTGGTGTAGTTTTAATGCCTGTCCTGGATCTTGCTCTGTAGACCAGGCTGGCCTGGAACTAACAGAAATCCTCCTGGCTCTGCCTCCCAGGTGTTTAATTTCTTACAGCTGTCTTATCCTTGTGATATTCAACTGTTAGGTAAAAGATAAAGATGCTTAGATAGTAAAATGATTTCATTTTATAAGTTGAACTTTTCCAAATTGCATTGAGATCACTGTGGATGTGTATGATATGGTACCTAATGAAATAATAGGAATTCAAAGTAATATGTGATAATGACAATGTTGATGCAAAAAACACAGCTCTTACCTTAACGGGATAAAAGACTTCATTCTTGAGCCATTTTGAGTGACCATGGTCTGGGAAAACAGATTTAAGTTATCTCAAATTCCATTTTTCAGTGTGGGAGTAGTTTCATGAAGTTTTATAGTTTACAGAACCAAGGAAGTCATACATCAAGGTGAGTTTAGAAAAGGTTGGTAGATACATCAGAAAGGCAGTTACAGCAAGATGGGGGAACTATAGGCCCAAGAAGCTCTCTGATGACATTCTTAGCTTTTAGGGTGGTGGAAATTTGTGGGCTGCCTAGTTAATCAATTCCATAGTTTTTATCTATTAATCACATGATGTTATTTTCACACAGAGCCAGGCAAGGAATGTCATTTGGAAAGTGAGACTAATGCTAGCCCAAGATAAGGTAATTAACATCTGGGCTTAACAAATTTCAACCTGACCAATCATTGCAGCTTTAATCAGTAAGGCTTTGAAAACATAGTTTTCTTCCAGGAAAATGTTTCACAATGACATATGTATAAAAAGAATATTGCAGTCATTGAACCTTGGTGTTTGTATAAGAATTATTACATAAATACCTGGAAGCCACAGTGTCTGAGTCTGAGTCACTTATCTCTGTCTCTCTCTCTCCTTTCTTCCTCCCTTTCTCCCCCTCTCTCTGCCTTCTCACTTTCTTCTGGACCTTCTTGTCAGGACCTCTTGTGTGCTAATACATGAAACCACTGATATATACCCTCATCCCTCTACAAATAAACTTTAATGAGAATTTATCTACATCACTTATTGATAAAAACATACTTCAGTCTCTTCTGCATTCCTGATTTTTCATTCATATTCTGTATAGTAATCTTTCTCCCTCTCTCATGTTAGGAATTGTACAGAATACACAAATACTTAATTTTTCTAGTTAGTTAAGCTATGGACTCATGAGTTAGCTATGTACCTGTGTACCAGGCTTTTTCTTTTGTATTACTAGCCAGTTCCCAAATCAAGACATGGAGACTTATTAGTGATGAACGCTTGGCCTTTTCTTAGCTCTTATTGTAATCTGTTTCTCTTATGTTTTGCCTTGGGGATTTTTCTTTTCTTTGGATATGTCATACTGTGTCTGCTGGCTGGCCGGCCCTGGAGCACCTCCCTCTCTTTCTCCCTCATTGTCTCCTCCTTCTCTCTTCTATTAATCCTCTCTGCCTTCTAGCCCCTCCTATCCCTCTCCTGTGTAGCTATTGACCATTCAGCTTTTTATCAGAACAATCAGGAGCCTTAGGCAGACAAGGTGAAACAAATGCAACACATCATTACATTACATAAACAAATGCAGCATAAACAAAGGGAATGCATCTTTACATCCTTAAAGGCAGCAGAAGAATATGTTAACACATTTTTACACAGTTAAAGTAATATTCTGAGACATAAACAATAGTAACACACGTTTACATAGTTAAATATCCCACAACAGAGCTGATTTTGAGAGTGTAAGCTAGCTTTTGAGAATTTAAGGTAGCCAGACAGGCATGAGCAGCTTCAAGGCCACCAGTGATGGGCCATTCCTTAAAGGAGAACTCCCACAAAGAAGCTGCCTGCATAGCTGGTCAACTAATAAAAGCTTCTATGACTCTGGAAAATTTGGAATGTTGCTGATCTGACAGCCTAATTACAATATCTTTGGGGTTATCTTCACAGCCCCAAAGAGCCATCACTTGACACATCCAATACCTTGATAAACTTAAAAACCCCTGGAATGTATTAACTTAACAAAACTCTACTCTCCACCAATGCAAGGGCCAAAAATGACAGCAGTTAACATGTGAAATTTAAGTGTAGATTCTTCTGCCTGCTTTTTAATCTATTTAATGTTTCTATCAATGCATTTTTAAATGCCTTGAGTGATAACTTGTTCTGTTACCATAAATACTCTATGAATCTGCTTCCACATTATAATTGTATCTGCTGAGACCCAAATCTTTGATTCCAGGCTCTGATCACTCACACTTGGCTCCAGAATAAATTATCTCTTATTTCCTAAACACACACACACACACTTCACAAGACAGGAACAGTATCCTATGGTCCACAAAGTATGAAATATTTACTAACTGGATTCTTTGCCAAAAAAAAAAAAAAAGAAAAAGAAAAAGAAAAAGAAAAAGAACTTTGACAAATTTTAATTTGGTATGTTGAGTATCATTTGACTCAATTTGTAATTTATTTTACTTTTTAAATAATGTTTTGATGTTCCTATATTATGGTCTCATTATATAGTCCAGGCTATCCTGGGAGTGACAGGACTGGCCATGCTGGCCTGAAACTTACAATCTTCTTGTCCTAACTTCTTGAAGATTATCATTACAACATTGTGTCATTTGATGGAATTTTAATATATTTTACCCAACACACTGAAATGTTCAGAGGACCTGGGTGACCATATACAACTCCTAAAAAATATTCAAACGATGTCGGGTCAAGTATCCAAGCACACAGGCACTGAGAACAAAAGTATCAAAATGAAAATCTCCAGTGATTGTTAGATCAGCATCCCTGGAAGCCCTTTAGAAATAAAAGAAACAGACAAACATATACAGAATTTTTCCTTAAATCAGAAAAACCTAGGGGCCATAGTCTTTCTGTGGGAGTAGTGACTGCTGGCACATGGCACATGGGCATTGAGGGCTTTGTGCAATGGAAAAGGGTTGTGATGGGAGATTCCGTCTGTAGGCCAGTTCCCCAGCAGTGTCAAAGTGATAGATACCCGTGGAGAGAAGCTCCCTGGATCCTACTAGCCCACAGGTGTCATTAATGAAGTCAACTTTCCTGTCCAGAAATTCTCTGGCCACCTGAGGATTTTAGTCATTAACCCTTCAGTGACAGTGTCCTAGGTGTGTTTCCTATGCACCCCAGATGCTAAGCATGTGTCTTAATCTGTCCCACTTGAAAGCTGATAGTATTAGAGGTCTAAAGAAAGTAGCTCAATGGTTCAGAACTAGTCTAACCTACATTCATACATCCACAGAGCTATAGCCAACAAACAAAAACAAAAATAAAACAAGCAGAAAGATATTTAAAAATATATTAGCAAGAAATTCTTGTAAGAATACCTGAAGCGTATAATGACATACTATGGAAATAATTTCATCTAGGCCTGGAGGAGATGGGAATGGGGGTTGGGTTGGGGGGAGGGTTAGGGGGGCGGGAGGAGGGAGGTCAGGAGAATCCGTGGCTGATATGTAAAATTAAATTAAATTATAAAATAAAAAAACAGTGAAAAAATGGAATAATTGCTAATTAGGTAGGACAAATCAGATTACATCTCTGGGAAAATACATAAATTGAATATATCTATTTGTTCTTGTGAAAGTTTATAGTTTTATGATTAAATGAGACATTATAAATAAAAAAAGAAACTCTGGGAATAGACTCTATGAAATATTAACATTAAAGACATGGTGAAAAACTGAGAAATAACCAAAACAACAGTTTTCCCTGAAGAGAAGGTAGCTGGAAGATGGGAGTTCAATATTGGCTCAAGTATGGAGGATGTATAATCCCCAAAGAGAAGGGCACACCTGAATGATGTATTGAGTCCCCAGGGAAGTAAAGGCCCATCATGGCTAAGTATCTAAATGCCATCACCTCATCTCCTTTTTATATCTGTAATATGTTTCCTGGGAAGAAGCTAAGAAAGACTCTATCTTGCTTATAACTAATTTCTTTATGCAATTAATCATATATGAAATGTGTGGTGTTTCCTTAAGTGTTGAGGATGATAAAAATGAATGTGGTTTAATTTTAATTTTTCTTCTTTCCCTTTAGTGGATCATGACTACACTTATTAAACATAAACAGTGATTCAAAATGTGTTCAGAGCACATCAGAAATTAATTTTATGAAGCATTATTTTTTAATAAAAAACTGAGTACTTTGGAGCCTGATACAGTCTTACTTGAATAATAGGGACATTTACCAGTGAAAGGGGTCCATAAAATTTCTCTCTAAAATAGGGTAAGTTTTAAAGTCTATTCATACTAAAAAAATTTATTGAACACATTTACTGAGAAATAAATACTATGTGAAAGGGTTTATGATGTATAATACTCATTTTGACCACATATCCTAGATGAAAATATGCGTCATTGAGGCTCATTTACTTATGCCTCTCCTATATATTGATACACATTCGTGTGTTATGTAATTATACTTATAATGAGAAGATACAGTAAATTTTCTTACCAAATCACCATTAACTGATGTTAATATGTTGAACATTAGATTTCTAAACACTTTTTATTTTGCAAAATTGAACTTTCTTCCCTGGGGTCTTTTTCTTTCCCCCTAGCTCCGGCAACCAACATGCTTTGTCTGTTTATGAGAATATAATGTTAATAGAGATGATGCAGTATTTCTTCTAAAGTGAGGTTTTCCTGTTGCTATTATTTTTTTTTATGTTTTCATAGTGGCATTGTATCAAAATGAGTCCAACAATTAATAATATGTACTTTTCTGACTATGAAAAGCAATTTTAAGGCTCAAGAGAAATTGAGAGGAAAATGTCTTAGATATACAGAGAATGGTCAGAGTCCGTAGACATGCAAATTGCAATATTCTTATTCAATGTGCTTCATTTCCATTACACATGGCAATTTCTCTAGATTTATGAATTTTTGTGACACTGGCTGTATCATAACCAGTCACAGACTCAATTTCTTCTGCTTGATATTGGAAATACCACTTACGATTCTAAGTATACTGTAATCCAGTCTGGATATGGATTACCACCAGACTGCTAAAACTTTTCCCCGTATCAAGAACAGACAGAAGCAATAAAGAAATGATTAGAAAAAAGGATAATTGTGTCCTTGTGCACCGAATTTATCTTTTGTCTTTGAATTTTCAAGTTGTCAAATTAGCATATTAGGTCACTGGGCTAAGCTCTGAGGCATACTAGTCAGACTATTTAATGTATTTAACCTCTGAGATGCTAATTGAGGAAGACAATGCTGTTACTTATACTGGTAGCTTGAAAGGTGGGCTCAAGACTGAAGCTATTTGTTTTTTGACATTCAAACAGAAAAACTGATATTTGAAGGGGAAGATGTGTTTTTAAATTCCCTTTTCCCCTGAAATTTCACTTATTTTTCTGTTTCCACAGACTCTCTGAGAGAAGAATGGCTTTTGAAAATGATTCTTTGGTAACTGAATTCATACTCTTGGGGATAACAGACCAACCTGACCTCAAAATACCATTGTTCCTCCTTTTTCTGGTAATATACATGATCACTGCATTGGGAAATATGACCTTGATCATTTTGATTGTGCTAAATTCTCACCTCCACACACCTATGTACTTTTTCCTGTTTAACTTGTCTTGCATTGATCTCTGTTATTCTTCTGTGATTACACCCAAAATGCTGATGAACTTTATACAAAAAAAGAATGTTATCTCTTACACGGGATGTATGACCCAGCTCTACTTCTTTTGTTTTTTTGTCATCTCTGAATGTTACGTGCTGACTTCAATGGCCTATGATCGCTATGTAGCCATCTGCAATCCACTCTTGTATAACGTTGCCTTGTCTCCTAAGGTATGTTTCTATCTAATGCTTGGTTCGTATTTGATGGGGTTTTCTGGTGCCATGATCCACACTGGATTCATCCTGAGACTGACCTTCTGTGATGGGAACACCATCAACCACTACTTCTGCGATGTCCTCCCTTTGCTGCAGCTCTCCTGCACCAGCACCTATGTCAATGAGATGGAGCTGTTCATTGTAACAGGAAAAGACATCGTTGTGCCCACAGTCATCATCTTTACATCTTATGGCTTCATCCTCTCCAACATCCTCAAAATAAGATCTACTGAAAGCAGGTCCAAAGCCTTCAGCACCTGCAGTTCCCATATGCTTGCTGTTTGTCTGTTCTTTGGATCAGGTGCATTCATGTATCTCAAACCTACCTCAGCTGTATCTATGGATGAGGGAAAATTCTCTTCTATTTTTTATACCATTGTGGTTCCCATGATGAACCCTTTAATCTACAGCTTGAGGAACAAAGATGTTAAAGTGGCTCTGAGAAAAACCTTGAGCAGGAGAATATATTGACACTGAATTTCTCTGAGCCTGTAGTTAAACCATGGGGAGAGTATCTGTTTGCTATTTTTGATATGATATTTTTGAATTTAATGTAGTTTATCATAATATATTATATTTAATATGTTTTGTTTAAAATATTTTAACATCAGTTTTGTTTCTTTTCATAGTCATTGAAATTGGAAGTTATCCTCATGATTTTCTTTTATATAAGTTTTGGTTTTTCAATGTGTGTAGAATTGATGCTTTCGTACCTCTTTTAAAATAGCATTAAGTAGTTCTTCTCTTTTGTTTTTATTATAGACTGTTATTGAACATTTTTCCCATATTGATTAGAATATGTTGTCTGCATGCCTATGTGGAGAACTGGCCATATTTGCCATTTGAAATGAAATATGAAATCCTCTTTGTGTCTCTGTGTTTGTGTCTTTCAATACTCTACTGGACAAGAATGAATTACTCTCTAATGCCAGTATTTAATAGGTATAGATATTTCTGTATTGACCATTGTCTAATGTGGGTACATTGCAGGTGTACTTATGGTGCATAGAACATTGTTTTACTACAGGTTTGATGTTTACCTTTTAAATATAAACAAGCACATTTTGTTGCTAAAATACACTATTACAAATATATAATATTGAAGCTCGTGAGACTAATAGTTTACATAATGACATAGGATTCTTAATGTGCATGAACATTCGAACTCTTGATTTCAAACCTACCACCCTGTTTAATATACGTTCCACTTAAAATGAAATATGATGACTTATTTATGGTATATTCTTATTTTTTATGATGATCTATAGATTCACCTTAGTAATTATTTGGTGGCAGCCATATTTATTCAGTAAAACTGTTTGCTGTCTCTTTCTTTTTTAAAAATGTATGAAGCATGTTTTGTTGGTAAAGTTAAAGATTCTTGATTCAAGCTGGGGTCTGACTTCTTTGGGGAAATGGCTCAAAATATTTTAAGAGGCATTTAGATAAGGTCCTGGGAAGGAATAGAAGTTAAAGGTAACAGGTCAAAGATTCAAGAAATTGAAATCTCTGTGTGCAAAATGTTTAAAAAAATAATTAAATAGCAAGTTGATCAGATTTTGTGTGGATTTTTAGATTGAATTTTATATCTGATTATTTTAAAACTTTATTACTTTTTTTAATAGTAGATTTAATTTTTTATTTTTTTATTTTTCTTTCTTTCTTTTCTTTTCTTTTTTTTTTTTGTTTTGTTTGTTTGTTTGTTTTTCGAGACAGGGTTTCTCTGTGTAGCTTTGCACCTTTCCTGGAACTCGCTTGATAGACCAGGCTGGCCTCAAACTCCAGAGATCTGCCTGGCTCTGCCTCCCGAGTGCTGGGATTAAAGGCATGCGGCCGCCGCCGCCGCCGCCGCCGCCGCCGCCGCCCCCCCCGCCACCACCCAGCTAATTTTTCATTATTTTAATTAAGAAATTTTCCATTCATCCTACATATCAGTCACAGATTCCCCTGTCCTCCCTCCTCCTACCCCCCAGCACCCCCCAACCCAACCTCCATTCCCACCTCCTCTAAGGCAAGGTCTCCCATGGGGAGTCAGCAGAACTTGGTACACTCAGTTGAGGCAGATCTAAGACCCTCCTCCCTGCACCAAGGCTGTGCAAAGTGTCTCACCATAGGCACTAGGTTCCAAAAAGCCGGGCCCTCCAAACAGTTCAAGCTAAATAACTGTCTCACTTATCCAGAGGGCCTAGTCCAGTACCAATGGGGGCTCCTCAGCTATTGGTCCACAGTTCATGTGTTTCCACTAGTTTGACAGGCTGTCTCTGTACTTTTTCCAATCATGGTCAAGACATCTCTTGCTCATAGAATCCCTCCTCTCTAGTCGATTGAACACCTGGAGCTCTGCTTGGGACCCAGTCATGGATCTCTGCATCTGGTTCCATCAGTCACTGGATGAGGGTTCTATGATAACAGTTAGGGTGTTCAGCCAGAGTAGGTCAGCTCAGGCACCCTCTCCACCATTGCCAGTAGTCTATGATGGAGTCCTCATTGTGGATTCCTGGGGACCTCCCTAGCACTCTGCTTCTTCCTATTCCCATATTACTTTTTATGGTATTTTTTATTTAAATATTGTTTTCATTTTATATACCAACCACAGTTCCCTTTCCCTCCCATTCTCCTGTCCCCACCCAAATCTCCACCCCACTCCCATCCACTTCTCATAGAGGGTAAGACCTCCCTTGGGGAGTCAACACAGGCTAGCATACCAAGTTGGGGCAGGACAAAGCCCATCCTGCCTGAATCAAGGCTGAGCAAGGTATCCCACCACAGGGAATGGACTCTAAAAAGCTAGTTCATGAACCCAGGATAAGTCCTGGTCCCACTGCCAGTGGCCCCACAAACAGATCAAGCCACACAACTGTCACCCACATTCAGAGGGCCTAATTCAGTCCCATGAAAGTTCCCCAGCTGTCAGTCCAGAGTCCTTGATCTCCCACTAACTCAGGCCAGCTGTCTCTGTGGTTTTCCCCGTCATGATCTTGATCCTTCCTTGCTCATATGACCCCTCCTCTTTCTCTCTTCTACTGATCTCCAGGAGCTCAGCCCAGTGCTTGGCTGTGGATCACTACATCTGCTTCCATCAATTATTGCATGTAGGCTCTATGATGATAATTAGGGTAGTCACTAATTGATTCAGGCACCCTCTCCACTACTGCTAGGAGTCTTTGACTTAAATATCATCCTTGTATTACATACTTGGTAAGCTTACCTGGATTTTGAATGATTCTGTTCTTTGCCATTGTGTCTCTTGTAGTCCCCACCATGAAAAGGAAATAATTATTTGACAGGCATATATATTTGTCACTTAATTTATGTATGCATAAATACACATATTATATATACATGAGACACAAAGAGGATTTTATATTTGATTTCAAATAGCAAATACGGCCAGTTCTCCACATAGGCATGCAGACAACTTAGTATTATTTTAATCAATATGGGAAAACTGTTCAATATCTCTAGTGATAATGTCTATAATAACAAACAACAAAAGAGAAGAACTACTTTTTTTTTTTTTTTTTTTTTGGTTTTTCGAGACAGGGTTTCTCTGTGTAGCTTTGCACCTTTCCTGGAACTCACTTGGTAGCCCAGGCTGGCCTTGAACTCACAGAGATCCACCTGCCTCTGCCTCCCAAGTGCTGGGATTAAAGGCGTGCGCCACCACCGCCCGGCCGAGAGAAGAACTACTTAATACATGTATACATACATGTATATATAACGTGTGTGTATGACAGCCTTAATAAAAATATCATTTCACATTTGTATATTAAGACTACTCCTGACAAAGAAACAACAATTAAAGAAAAAGAATACTTGAATTTTAAAGAAAGCAAAAGGTGGGGGTATATGGGAGGATTTGGAGAGAGGAAAGAAAAGGAAGAAATGTGGTGATATTTTATTTGTGCACCCATATAAACCTTATCAGAAGATCAGAGGGCTGAGCCAGTCGCTAGATTAAACATAGAGGCCAGGTAGTGATGGCACACACCTTTAATTCTAGCACTTGGGAGGCAGAGATCCCTCTGGATCTCTGTGAGTTCAAGGCCACACTAGGAACAGAGCCAGGTGAAGTAGCACATGCCTTTAATCCCAGCACTTGAGATCTTATGCCTTTGCTTGGGAAGCACACATGCCTTTAATCCCAGAAAGTGATGGCAGGAATCAGAAAGGAATATAAGGCATGAGGACCAGGAACTAGAGAATCTTAAGTAGTTCAACTGAGATCCTCAGGGGTGAGGACTCAAAAGACTTTCAGTCTGAGGATTCTTAGAAACAGGATCAGATGAGGAGTTGGTGAGGTGAAGTTGGATGTGGCTTGTTCTAGTTCTCTGATCTCTCAGTTTTCACCACAATATTTGGCTCTGGGATTTTTATTAGTAAGACCTTTTAGCAATTTGTTTTACATAGAAATAATCTAACTATATTATAATCTCAAAAAATTATTAAAAATAGAACATGAAATGATTTATATCTGCTTTTTTATTTCTTCTTCCTCTAGTATTTGTTAAGAACATTCTACTATTTATATTGAACTTTACAATCATATATATATATATATATATACATATATATGTGCATATATTTTCATGTCTGTGCAAATATATATAGACATATAAACACATATGCACAGACACATTTAAAAACCATGTTTTTATAAAATGGATGTGAAACTTTAACTATATGTCATAGGGACCCATTTTTCCTCTGTCTCTGCACATTAAGGTGAAGATAATTGTCATTTTTAGCTTTGGATTCCATAGAAACTACATGCTCATTGCAAGAATAAATACATATTGACTCAATTACTCACTGTTTCTGCATAAACATTTGATCAGACATTTATATCCAAGAAAGACACATTTGTATACCATTTCAACATTTGGAGGACATAAAAGACTATGAGATTCTACCAATACGCTATGTATACACAACAAAAAATATGTACAATATGTAACAATATGAAAGTTTGAGCTTTGGCATGTAGCATACTTGCATTCCACATCATATAACTTTCAAGGATATATAGTTAAAAAATCATGCCCAAAAGGAATATGTAGACAAGTCTATTATTGAGATCAACATGGAAATTTTCCATCAGTCCACAGATTTGCTTTTTCTGTCACTGTCAGTGGGTGGTTCACCATTAATTTACAGGAGCCCTTGATAAGGGAAGAGATTTGTTTATTATGCCTTTTGTAGAAAATATGCATGTCTGAACACTGAAATCACAGTAAACATAGAGAGCTGAGCCTTCATCTCTCCAAGTATGTTGAAGAATGTGAATCATCAGTATGACAAACATCTTTCTCAAGTGGAGTCACTGCTGTCAAAGATCTATGTGGAGATACATGCTAATGGTACAATAGCTGACAAGGGAGTGAGTATGTAGTTTTCTTCATAGTATTTTATGTATTGGTCTCTTTGCTCCTCAAGAAACAATTGGAAACTCAAAGAGAAAATGATTTCCTCCTTGATAATACACTGGTTCCGATGCTTAGAGATGTTTACAACTAGTTTGAAGTCAAAATTTAAAAGTGGTAAAATCAACTGAGAAGAGTTTCCATAAAAGATAGTCCAGATCAAGTTGGCCTGTGAGAATACCTGCAAGGATCAGCTTGATTATGCTAACTGATGTGTATGCCACTGTGGGTAGCACAATTCCTTAGATTTGGGTCCAGGACTGTGGAAGAATGGACAAAACAAGTTGAATATAGAGAGACATGCATTTGTTATTTTTCTGCCCTTGACTGTGATAATGACTAGCTGCCTCTAGTTCCTGTTAGATTTACCCCCAATGATAACCCTATGTACCTTAAAGTTTCTTTTGTTAGTATATTCTATCAAAGCAACATAAAGGACACAAGGACAAAATGGTATAGTGACTTGGATAGTGCATAAGGTATAGATAGAGTGAAAAATCTAAAGTGTGTGGAGACTGCCATTGTGTCCAGGGTCTCAGTGTGTTCCTTGACTTCGGAGAGCCACCAAAATCGAGGAATGAAGACATCACATGCTTTTTGACCAAACAAGAAAATCTGTGATGGTTTCCAAAGCTTTGGCATACCTCATAACCTCAGAGTGAAACCTGAGGTGGCATCCAAAGTCTCAGGGTGTTCAAGGACTCAAAGGATGACTTGGGATAGGGGATGAAATCTTTTCATGCTCCCTGACCTCAGAGACTCACTAGCAAAAGATTCAGCCTTCACTTTGACCTAAGAAAGTACCCAAGGTGGGATCTTAAGTGTTAGTGCCCCCCTTAGAAGGTGAGTGGCAGTGTGGGCCAAGCTTTTGATATATTTCCTGATATTCATATCTTGTTTTTATTACATTGATCCACTCTTATTATTAGAAGAGTTGATGATTTCCATCACTAGTCAAGTAAAAGTACTTGCTAAGGAACCATGAGGCATGAATGAATTCAAGTTTCTAGAACTCATATGAAAAACCAGGTGTGTCCATGCACATATTATGTCTCCAAAATTTTGGGGGCTGGCCACCACCCTACCTCTGTGATTCATTAGTGACCCTGTCTTAAAAGATAAGATGAAGGATGATAGAGCAGGACATGAGAAGTATTCCTGTGGCTTTCATGCATACATACAGCCCCACACCCCAAACATGTGTATAACATGATGTACCCACTTATACCCATACATACAAAATTTAAAAAAAATAGTAAAATGATTGAGATCCATGTAATTACATTATTGCCTGATTCATTCTTTCTTTCCTTATCCCCCTGCCATTTTGTGTTGCTCATTGACTCCCGGACTCCATTTGTGATAGAAAATACCTACACAATTATGGTATAACCTCAGTATCTAAAGTAAAATTTGGTGGAAGTTTGCCAACACTCATTTTCTGTTTGACAACAACAGAATTTGAATACAGTAATGTTCTACAGACCATAAACTATATATAATCCTACTTTGCAGAAAAAGTCTGACAATTCTTACTATAGTGTGTGAATTATACTTTGATTCAATTTTTAATTAATTTTGTTTCTCCAGTTTTTAGGGAGTATTGCATTTTTGATATTGTGTCTCATTATATAGCTCAGTTTACTATGAAAGTTTTTGGACATGACAAGCTGGCATGGAATTCATAATCAATTGGAGGTGGTCTCAAAAGATTCAGCCTATAAGAGCATGCCTCTTCACCAAGATTTAAATGATTCATAATATATTTTACCAAATATATTGACATATATACACAATATGGATGGCTTTTTGAAACCAATGGACAATATTTATATAATGTGAGAGTCATTTACTGGGCTATAAAATAGAGTCCCAAAGACCACAAAATATGTGTTGACTCTTATACTATGAACAAATATAAATCAAGGTAGCAAGGTAGAATGACATTTTACTGGTCATTGTATGTTCTGCAACTGAAAAGATGTGACAAGCATGTACCCATAGTAATCTAATCTTTAATCTATTACCAGAACAACACCATGTCTGGTACCTGACAGGTAGGAGAAGTTGTAGTTTGCACATTTCAAGAATTTCCAGAATTTCTGTGTTAAGTATTCTTAGTAACACCAACAGTATAATTTAAGCACAGGATGTAAATATACTTTGAATTCAGAGCATTTTAAACTCATGATGAAGTAATCTGGCCATATCCTCCCATAAATCCAAGAGCTCATTTGTGTACGAAATTTCATTATTTCTCTTATACATGGCAATATTTCATCCATTACTTTGACATAATAATCCAGGAAATGTCATAGTGTGTTTATCCTCCATAGGTTAACAAGAAGAACCATAGGCAAAGAAATATAAAGTAACTTTTCCAACTTATTATATTCGTGAGAAGGTATACACTGGGGATTCAAACACAGAACATGCTACCATGGGTAAACTATTGGTTTTTACATCTAAAGGGGTAATCAAACAGTAATTAATGCTCATGTAAAACATGTGGAAATGTACAACATATAAATAGTGATTTTGGAGGCTGGAGAATAGCCGAAGTGGAAAAATATTTGTATAATATGTACAAGGTCCTGTGGTTCATCCACAGACTAGCAAAGCAAAGATAATTAATATTTTAGCAAAATGATTAAGGGAGATAATGCATGAAATGTGTTATTACATTCATTCAAATATTTTGATAAAATAATAAAGCCTTGAGAATAGGCTTTTGGAATATTAGCATCACAACATAAACAGAGATAAAGAAACAACGATAAATTTCTTTAGATAAGAAAGTACTGGAAGATGGGAGTTTAATATTGGCTCAAACATGGAGAATGTAAAAATCCCCAAAGAGAAGTTCATGTCTGGTTAAAATATTCAATCTCTAAGGAAATAAAGGTACATCATATTCTAGCATATAAATGTAATCGCCTCATTCCCTGCTTTAGTGTATGTGATGTACTTGTTGAAGAGATTGAGAAACTTTTTACCTTAATCATTTCAGTGGAAAAGGAAAAGATACCTGTATGACTTTTCTGGAGTCTCACCAAGTGGCATGTGTGATAAAAGGAATAGTGTTTATTTTCCTTCTGACATTTTTGTAGCTAAGATAGTAGCATTATGAATTATGAGCAACAGACCAGAAGGCATCCTATAATGAGATTTTTTAACATCATCCTTTTAAAAAACCAAAGTACTAAAGGTTCAGAGATCAATATTACCCTTCTAGGAAAACTGAAGAATAACAATAATTAGGTATCAACAAGGGATCTTTTTGTCTTAAACTGGGTAAGTTTTAAAATCTATTCCTCATAGTATTTTCCTTTTCATTTAAGATAATGATTATCATTAATGTGTAAAGATGACATATGATAAATAAGTAGTTATTATTTTACACTTAAGTTGTATCCTGTAGCAAACACAGGTATAGACTATAATATCCTCAACTGTTGTAATAATGCTGAATTCAGATCCCCCAGAACCTGTTTATAATATGCAATTGAATTTCCTTTCCATTTAGCCCAGGTATCTGACTTTCACTACACAGAGACCTACAGCCATAGTCCTTGGTTTCAGTTTACACAACTCTTCTAGATTGTACATATATGAAAGTTTATGGAGGATTTTATATCAAGTGTGTTGAATTTTATGTTTACATATGACTTCAGGTTGAGAAAAATCTGAGGATCTTGATGTACCCTTTTCTCACCCTTTTGTTCAATCCTAAGATACAAGTGCAGTTCCTGGAAAGATAATCGATATGTCCAGAAAATAAGTAGACACTCCATTTGTGGTATCTTACTGGGTGATCTGCTTCTCCATGGACAGATCTCATATCCCTTTATGTTCATGAGGTTTTTTGAGACCCTGGAAGTAGCTTAAGCGTTCCTAGACTTTGGTTTCTTCACTTTTTTTATTGAAACAGAGTTCTTGATATTAACTTCACACAGTTCAAACTGTGGTCAGCACCAAGTTTTTATAATTTCTAACAATATAAAGAACAACCTGAAGGAATAAAGAGAAGAGAGTATAACGAATTCTATCCTCAACAATTCTATTTCACCCTTCTCTCTAGTTAATCATATTAACACAAAAGATCCCCAGGCTCAGCAATGGACACAGTTATGGAGATTTTCAGCTATATATAACTGAAATTCTAACACAGGGAAGGGATTGCCATTTCACTTCATGATAGTGTGAGATGGTTTCACTGATATCAGCTCATTCTTTACAGACACCCCTACTTGTATCTCAACTTGGTGAGAGTAGATATTATTGGAAGATCTGTGAGGTTCCTGAGTCTTTACAGATTCCTGAAAGAAGAATGTCTCTGGCGAATGGTTCTTCAGTAACTGAATTTATTCTCATGGGCTTAACAGACCAGCCTGAACTCCAAATGCCCCTCTTCTTCATTTTTCTAATAACATATATGATAACTGCAATTGGAAATTTGGCCTTGAGCATTTTAATTTTGTTAAATTCTCATCTTCAAACACCCATGTACTTTTTCCTCTTTAACTTGTCCTTCATAGACCTCTGTTATTCTTCTTTGATTACACCCAAAATGCTGATGAACTTCATACTAGAGAAGAACATTATCTCTTACATGGGGTGCATGACTCAGTTCTACTTCTTTGGCTTTTTTGCAATTTCTGAATGTTATGTGTTGACAGCAATGGCCTATGATCGCTATGTGGCCATCTGCAATCCACTCTTGTATAGTGTTGTCATGTCTCCAAAGAAATGTTCCTATCTTATGCTTGGTTCATATTTCATGGGACTTTCTGGTGCCATGATCCACACTGGTTGTGTCCTGAGACTGACCTTCTGTGATGGGAACATCATCAATCATTATTTCTGTGACCTCCTCCCTTTACTGCAGCTCTCCTGCACCAGCATCTATGTCAATGAGATAGAACTGTTCATTGAAACAGGAAAAGACATTATTGTGCCCACAGTCGTCATCTTTACCTCTTATGGCTTCATCCTCTCCAGCATCCTCAAAATACAATCCACTGCTGGCAAGTCCAAAGCCTTCAGCACTTGCAGTTCTCACATAATAGCGGTTTCTATGTTCTTTGGGTCAAGCGCATTTATGTATCTCAAACCCTTTTCAGCTGTATCTATGGATGAGGCAAAGTTCTCTTCCATATTTTACAGCATTGTGGTTCCCATGATGAACCCTTTAATCTACAGCTTGAGGAACAAAGATGTCAAAGTTGCTTTGAAAAAAACCCTGAACAGAATGTTTTGTCACAATCTAATCTCCATATAGATACAACATGGACAGGTTCTCTATGTACATTTTTAGTGGCAACTTTATTTCATTGTGATTTCTTCATATGGAGATGGAAATTGGATATTGACTTTTTTGTAAGTTTTTACAGTAGGCTGTATGTATTTTCAATATGTACAATTTCTTCTCATCATTACATCATCAATCATATATTTTTATTAATTATAATTATGATATTCAACAAAAAGATTGGGTATTTATACTTCATTGCCATCATATATTTGTGACATTTATACTTCCTTGCAAGATCAATCATATTTGCTCCTTGAAACAGTCACTTGATATCTCTTTTTGTCTATTTTCTTGTCTTTGTCCACTGGGTGAGAAAATACCCCTTTTAGAAGTCTATGCCAAATACATGTATATCTTTCCATGCTGACTTTCCATGCATTTCACATGTAAATACTATGTGTAAACAGTCACCTGTCAGCTGTATGGCATTAACTTAGACATATAAACTCACACATTTACATTTTAAAAAATATTTTCATTATGTGAATGGGGTACTGAAGCTCAGGTAAGTTAACAATTTACAAAATCATACAAGGATCCTTAATCAGGGTATGAATCTTCAGACCCTTGATTTCATGCTTACCTCTTTTCCCTCATATATTTTTAGTTTTATTACACTGCAATGAAATATGAGATAACATGTCTTTCTTGGAGTTTGTCTGTTGTGTTTTGCTTTAGGATATTTACATCTATTGTGCTTTTGTTATATCATTATTTTCTCATGACAAAAGTTTAATGCTTCCTTTTGTGGGAAAGGAAGATAACCACTGTGTCTGTGGATGATTGGCTTAAGTAAGAATCTGAGTTCTCATACAAAATGTACAAAATGCTTTAACGAGCTTTTAGTTGAGTGAGCAGTGTCTTGGTAAAGAATAGATTGTACAAAGGTTACTTACTATGAACAAACTATCACAAGATAGAGAGTAATTTGTGAGAACAAATGTACTGAAAACAGCCTGTAAGAACAAAATCCTAAAATAAGAAACAGTCTAGTAACTATTCTCCAAATTTTGTATTTTTAGATTTATTATTTTTTTTAATTTATTTTGCAATACAATTCAGTTCTACATATCAGCCACGGATTCCCTTGTTCTCCCCCCTCCCGTCCCCCTCACCTTCCCCCCATTCCCATCTCCTCCAGGGCAAAGCCTTCCCCACAGACTGAGGTCAACCTGGTAGACTCAGTCCAGGTAGGTCTAGTCCCCTCCTCCCAGGCCGAGCCAAACAATCCTGCATAGGCCCCAGGTTTCAAACAGCCAACTCATGCAATGAGCACAGGACCCAGTCCCACTGCCTGGATGCCTCCCAAACAGATCAAGCCAATCAACTGTCTCACCCATTCGGAGGGCCTGATCCAGTGGGGACCCCTCAGCCATTGGTTCATAGTTCATGTGTTTCCATTCATTTGGCTATTTGTCCCTGTGCTTTATCCAACCTTGGTCTCAACAATTCTCGCTCATATAAACCATCCTCATTCTCGCTAACTGGACTCCCAGAGATCCACCCAGGGCCTAGTCATGGATCTCTGCATCCAGATCCCTCAGTAGTTGGATGAGGTTTCTAGCACAACAATTAGGGTGTTTGGCCATCCCATCACCAGAGTAGGTCAGTTCGGGCTGTCTCTCGACCATTGCCAGCAGTCTGTTGTGTGGGTATCTTTGTGGATTTCTGTGGGCCTCTCTAGCACTTTGCTTCTTCCTATTCTCATGTGGTCTTCATTTACCATGGTCTCCTATTCCTTGTTCTCCCTCTCTGTTGTTGATCCAGCTGGGATCTCCCGCTCCCCCAAGCTCTCTTTCCCTCGACCCTCGCCTTTCACTACCCCCACTCATGACCAGGCTGTTCATGTAGATCTCATTCCATTTCTCTGTCATTGGGTGATCCCTGTGTCTTTCTTGGGGTCCTGTTTTCCAGGTAGCCTCCCTGGTGATGTGAGTAGCAGACAAATCATCTGAAAGTGAATGAATGCATTCATAACTTCAGCTGGTCTACAAAATATATAGAAACAGTAAAGAGTGACCTATGTCATGCTTCTTGATTTTGATACCTGTACTATAGTCTTCAGTTGAGCAGTAGATTCTTGCATACCGTATTTGGTTTAATCCCAGGTCATTGCTATTGCAACAATAGGATCAGACCACTCAGGAACAGCTGCCAGCTGTTTCCCTCTCCTCTGGAACATATGCTCCCTATTTGTTCTCAAGACATTGCCTTTGATAGTTTCAGACATTAGAAGACACCATTCTATGGCCAGTTGTGTTCTTCCTACTTTCTTTTTGTACTTGTGGTTTGAAAGGAAAATGGCAAGGACCCATTTAGATAATGAATCTATAAAGTAAATGCAGAGATTGCTTACAACATAATCAGGCAGGAGTCAGAAGAAGTGGGTAAAGCAACATTCACAGAGAACAGAGAAGGCTTGGAGGTGCTGGTGGTACTCAATTTACAGAGATACATGGTGCCTTTAAGGTAATTGCCCTATGCAGACAGAAGTTACGTTATTTATATTTATGTTTGTATTAAGAGTGATTTTAACACTCTAATAAAGTACTTACTTTGGTCAGGGTCTCTATCAAGTAAATAATGTATTAATCCCTAATCAAGGACACAAAATAACACTTCGATATTTTGGATTGTTGTCCAAGTATAACTGTCTCATCTAGGTAATGACTCACTGAGAAAATATTCTGGGAAATCTAGATGTTTATCAGGGTATGAACTATACTTTTTTAACAATTCTACATCAAATATGGGTCTGTTGAGTAAATGTCAGTCATTGTTCTGTACATGGTGTGCTGGCTAGCTTTATATCAACTTGATACAAGCTAGAGTCATTTGGAAAGAAGAAATCTCAACTGAGAAATTGCCTTCACCAGATTGGCCTGTTAACAAGCCTGTTTGAATTTTTCTTTTTGGTCTAATGGTTAATGTAGAAAGGCTTTGTTCACCTTGGGCAGTGCCACCTCTTGGCAAGTGTTCCTGGGTTCTATAAGAACGCAGCTGAGCTAGCCATGAAGTGCAAGCTAGTAAGTATTGATCCTCCCTGGCCTCTGCTTCAGCTCCTGCCTCCAGGATCCTTCCCTTATTTCTCTCAGTAACAGATTGTTATCTAGAAGTGTAAAACCTTTCTACACAAAGTTGCTTTTTATTTAAGTACTTTGTTTTGAAATTATAGCCACATCACTTCCCTCTCCATTTCCTCCCTCCACTACCTCCTCCAATATATTCTCTCTTGCATCTTTTTTCAAATTCATTATCTCTGTTTCTTTAATTGTTTATGCATACACACACACACACACACACACACACGTGTGTGTGTGTGTGTGTGTGTGTGTGTGTGTGTGTGTGTGTGTGTGTGTGTGCTTATGTATGGAAATATAAATGCTAAGTATAAAAATGTAACCTGTCCTGTCTGTGTAAATATTAGTTACATGCACATTTTCCAGGATGATCTTCTCCCACTGGAAAACCAATTACTGTGCTCTTAGATGGGAAGGCCATTTCTCCCTCACTGCTCGCAGCACTCCATAGTTGACTCTAGTGCTTTCTCTAGGGTTGGAGAAGCACTGATCTTTCCTTAATCTACATAAGCACATCTATTGATATCATCTTTGTTCAGATCATGGTTAGGCACCATGTTGCTGAGACTTCATGGGTGTAGCTTCTGACATTTCTGGGATACATAATCTCACAACTAATTCCCTGTTCCTCTGGCTCTTACAATCTTTCCACCAGCCCTACTGCAATGATCATTGAGCCTGCAGTAGTGTGTCATAGATGTATCATTTGGGACTTGATCTAGCTCTGCATTTTGATTGTTTGTAGTTTTTTTTTTTATAGTGGTTTCCATGTGTTGCACAGAGAAGTTTCTTTAATGAAGGTTAATAAATTCACTTAACTATGGGCATAAGAAGAAATATTTAGAATCTAGTTGATGTAGTGGGTAGCTATTTCAGCTTTGATCTGAAAGTTCCAACCCCCATTGAGGCTTCGGTAACTGTCACGCCTACAAGGCAGGGCCAAGGGAGGACCCTGAAGACCCGAGATCCGGATGTGCCAGCTCTCTTGGTTCCTGGACCCTGGAGGTAGACCAAGCCGAGTTCTCCAGAGAACACCGCCGGACTGCCCCACACCTTTTCCAGACCCTGTAAACTATCCCTTCACTTGTAAGTTACCCCACAAAATAAACCTCTCTTTTAACTACGTGGAATGGCCTTAATAATTTCACCAATAAGTTAGGGTTTATGCTAGTTTAGTAAAGTGGCATTTGTAGATTCTCCTCTACAACCTCATTAGCTCTGAGTAGTTGGCAAGGCTTCTACTACTGGATATGATTTTCCTTTTATTGAGTGGGTCTTGAATCCTATTATAGACTTGTAGGATACTGCCGACATATTCATGCCACTATTACACCAATCAAGTTATCATGTCCTGCTAGTCATTGTTGTGGTTTACTGACATCATAGTTGGATAGAACTGTTGGTTGCTTCCCTTTTTTGGAAGCTTGCATGGCACCTTCTGGTACCATTAAAGCTATTCCTTAGGGTCCTAAAACTATTGAATCAAATCTAGTTTTGAGTCTCTGGTTTCTGTGTGGAAGTGCATGGTTCCTTAAGCAATAAAGGACTTACTTTCCAACTTGGGGATGGAATGGCAATCAACAGCTAAAAGAGTCTGTAGGACAACCTATACCTACAACTCAAAAAAAAAATCAAAGTTCTCTTGACTTGCATTTTCCTTATTACTAAGGAGAATGAACACTTTTTCTTTCTTACTTATTATATTTTTTATTACTTAAAACAATTTTAAAATTGAATAGATTTGGATAATATTCTTCGCTTCCCAATGTCCTTCCAGATCCTCTCCTTTTTCTAACCCCCAAATTCAAGTTCTTAAAAAGAAACAAACAAAAACCCAATACAACAATCTCCCAAATAAGAGAAGCAGATAAAATAACACTGAAACAGAAACAAACAAACAACATCAAAATAACAACAACAAAATCCACCAAACTGTAACCAAATAAAAACACACACAAAAAACTGTGGAATCAGTCCATTACAAGTTGGTCAACACCTCCTGAACATGAGGCCTGTCCTAGAGTGGTTCACATAACCATGTGGAAGAAACTGATTTTTCTCTCTCAGCAGTTATGAATATAAATAACAGTTCTGTTGTGAATCATTACCCTAGTGGCTAGATATTAATTAATTAATCTTAATATAACAAAATAAAATATACTCCAAGAAAACAAAATATATACTCAGAGTACCTGGTGCAGAACTATACAGTACCTAAACATGCTGCTTCAGTCTCTGAGAGTTCATATGAGCTTTGCTCAGGTTGATTTAGAAGGCCTTGTTTTCTTGGTGTCCTCTATACCCTCTGGCTCTTACACTCTTTCAGTCAGCAATATATATTTGTTTTCTTGAACATCACTCAGGTGTTTATTCTTATCCTCTTGAGTTCATTTTTAATGTACTTGAAATATTTGATAAAGTAAATGAGTTTTTTTTTAATTCTGTTTTTCAGAAGGACAAACATGGCATGTACTCACTCATAAGTGGATACTAGATGTAAAGCAAAGGATAACCAGACTACAACCCACAGCTCCAGAGAAGCTAGAAAAGGAGGAGAACTCTAAGAGGGACTGACTCATGGATTGCCCTTGGAAGGGGAAATAGATGAGATCTCTGTGAGCAAACTGGGGGGTGGGGGGATGGGCAATAGAGGGTAGGTAGGGGATGGGGAATGAGAACATAAGGGAATGTGATGGTCAAGCTGGAACAGGGACGGAGTGGAAGAGCAAGGAATGAGATACCATGATAGAGGGAGACATCAAGGGAACAGGGAGAAACAGGGTGCTAGGGAAGTTCCCAGGAATCCACAAGGATGACCCCATCTTAGACTACTAGCAATAGTGGAGAAGGTACATGAAATGGCCTACTCCAGTAATTACATTGGTGAATACCCTAAGTGTCGTCATAGGGCCTCCATCCAGTAAATGATGGAAGAAAATGCAGAGACCCACAGTCAAGCACCAGGCTGAGCTCCAGGTGTCCAGTCGAAGAGAGGGAAGAGGGATTCTATGGACAAGGGGCATCAAGATCATGATGGGGAAATGTACAGAGACAATCAAACCAAACTAGTGGGAACTCATGAACTGTGGACCAATAGTTGTGGAGCCTCCATGGGTCTGGACTAGGCCCTCTGCATTGTTTAGCTTGACCTGCTGAGGGGCCCCTGGCCATGGATTCAGGATCTATCCCTTCTGTATGAGTGAGCTTTTTGAAGCCCAGTTCCTATGGTGGGACACATTACACAGCTTTGGTTGGGGAGGGGGCGGGCTTGGACCTACCTCAACTGAATGTACCAGGCTCTGCCTTCTCCTCATGGGAGTCCTTGCCTTGAAGGAGGTGGGAATGGGGCGTTTGTTGGGGGAGGGGAGTCTTGGGGACAGGAGGAGGGAGGAGAGAGGCACCTGTATTTGGTATATAAAATGAACAGAAAATTTCTTAATAATAAATAAATAAATAAATCCTGTGTTTTGGGGTTCTTCTATATAATGCTCATTGGTAGCACTAGTGGGCTTGTGAGTAGCATTCTGTCTTGGTCTTTCATATTCTTAGTAGTGTTTCAAATATTTTTTTGCATCATGACCTGGGCATGTGACTTCCATTTTGCTCTGTGTCTGGTTTGAGACTATTTGCTGCTAGGTTAGGCATATGCAGGATGTGTTACTACAACTAGACAGAGATAGTCGGTGCATCTTGTTATGTTGTGTTTGGTTGCAATGTCTGGGAAGTCTGCTCTTTTCTGAAGAGAAACTGAGGAGTAGTGGATTTAGGGGAGATGGTAGAGGGAGAAACAGAGGGAAGTGGATGGAGGGAGGGGAGGCTGTGCTTGGGATGTGTTGCATGAGAGAAGAATCAAAAAATGGGGGACTGTTGTTAACCTGAAAAAAATTTCCCTTTCTTTTCTTTGAAACTATGTCAAATTTTTCTATTATACTGTTATTTAATGTTTAAGCTGTATTTCTATATTTAAAATAATATATAGTTTTTATTTACAAAAGTACAAAGAAAAAAAACTTCAGATACTAGCAAGTTTGTGGACAAAAAGAAATCCTTATTCACAGCTGATGTGAATGTAAGCTAGTCTAGCCAACACAGAGTGAGCATGGAAGTTTCTCAAAATCCCCAAAACAGCTCAATAATAAGATCCATGACTCCTAGGCATTCGTATGAAGGATTCCAAGCCAATATATCATAGAGATACCTGTATACCAGTGTTTATTGCAGAGCCAGTCATAACAGTTATAATATAGACCAAATTAAATGTCCAACAGTAGAGAAATGGCTAATGAAAATGTGGTACATTTATAGAAAAGAAAGTTTTCAGCCATAAAGAAAAGCAAATTATATCATTTGCAACAAAATAGATACAACTGTACATAATCATTCTGAGCAAATTAAGACTTTCTCAGAAAGGAAAATGTCATATATTTTTCTCTCATTTGTGATTCTTGGATTTTATATACATATATAAAACTATGTCTGCATATAACATGAAAGTAGAAATGAAACTTATCAAGGGAATAGAAAGGATTGACAAGAGAAAGAATTTGGAGAAGGTAAGATAGAAAAGCACAGGGGAATGTGATGCATGTATAACAACATGTTCTTGCATGAAAATGTTCTTAGGTAACACAATATCACATACATTGATTATACAAAGTAAAAATTTGAAAAACAATACATTTTAAAAATGTGTTTCAAATAAAACATCAGAGTTTCAGTTATTAAATCTGATGAATCCCAGTAGCTACTCAAAATTCCCTCTTTGTTTTAGTATATTAAGGAAAATTTAGTTGATCAAATCAGAATGCCACCAGTACAACTGTCACAGAACCTAGGCGTTGTCCTCTCAGATGCTAGGATGACAGACAGGCATGTCTAAGCTTTGAGCAAAGGATGTTTTGTGTATTTGTGCATCAACTTCTTTTAGCAATGTTACACAATTTTCATTGTACCAATCTTTCAGGTCTTTGGTTATAAATAGTACAGTAATTCTTCAGAATTTTATTCTTTGGGATTTTTTGGTATACATAATTATTAAGGTCCTTATTACATTTTCACCATTAGTAAATGAAATGGAAATTAGCATGTTGTTTATGCAGCTCAGTGGTAAAGTACTCACTAGCACAAGTGAAGGTATGGGTTTGACCCCATCCTGTAATCATAATTTCTCTAAGAAGCATTTGAAGCATTTAATTGAGAGAAGACTTCACTGTGGTTAAAAATGAAGCTCTACAAACGGAATGAAAAATATACTCTCCTTATAGAGTACTAATATGAAATAGTTTTATGGCACTTCACAAATCTCTATAACTGGATTGAACATTGCCTTCCCTCCTTTAATAGACATAACTTAAAATCCCTCTTTAGGTGTGATAAACAGGTTGTTTCTGCCCCAGACAAGTCTAGATTACTCTGCAGTTTTACATGGCATCTATATGTTCGCTTCCATGAGATTTATGTTTGTGTATAAAGGTTAATTACATACACTTGGACCTTTATTCTCCATGTTTGCTTAAGTTTGTTCACTGTTCATATACATAATATTCTAATCATAGTTTTGTAACAACATTTCTCTGGGAAATCAGGATACATTCATGAGTATATAAATTATATATATATATATATATATATATATATATATATATATACATATATTTTTTTTAGTTACATAAAGGATACAATATATAACCTTTTGATGAAATGAGAAGTCTATAATGACCTTGTGCTAATATAATGTAAAATATGTTTAGCACTCCTAGCCTATATTCCTTCTTAGAATTTTTTTTTTGAGTAATCAGGTTTTACCCCAAGGATTAACACATAATAAGCAAGCACTCACAACTGATGTATTTCCTCAGTTTCTTTCTTGTGGAGAGGTTGCTAAATAACCCATGGTGGCCTTGGTCTACTGAGTGCTTCCTCTATTAAGCATGGATACATATATCTTTTAATGATTATTTTATATGCCAATCTCTTATCCTGACTATGTTGAAATAACTTCCTTGTAACACGAATCTTAAAAGGTCTTAAAATAATAATAATAAAAAAAACAAAACCAGATATCAGGGTGAAGGCTGAAAAATCAGAGAAGCAGAGCAAGCCACAGGCACCACCTATTACCTAACCAACTCTACAAATCCTCAGACTGAAACCTCCGAGTCTTCAGAAAGTGTCTCAGGTGAACTGCTTTAGTTCCTGTTTCCTCACACCTTACATAACTTTCTCTGCCCTGCCTTCACTTCCTGGGATTAAAGGTGTGTGTGCTTCTCAGTACTGGGATAAAGATGTGTGTTCCCACTGTCTGGCACTGTTTCCAGTGTGGCCTTGAACTCACAGAGATCCAGAGGGATCTCTGTCTCTCAAGTGATAGGATTAAGGGCATTTTCTGGCCTCTATGTCTAATCTAGTGGCTGGCTCTGTCCTCTGATCCTCAGGCAAGCTTTGAGGGTACACAATATATCACCACACTTTCTGACTTTCTTTACAGCTGCATGATCTATATGAGGCCTCATTATTCCCAAATTGCAAAAGTAAGGCTAAAAAGCAAGTGTTAGAAAGGTATTTATTTTGTCTTAACCTATTCTGGGACACCTTGCTGCAACAAAAAAACTGGCAAGCGGCTATTCTACAGTAGTGTACACAGTTATCTCTGCCTGTTGATATAGGCATTTATACCATGAATATGTCTTACTACTGTTCATGATGCTACATTAATATATAAAATACAATCATTCCCCTTAGACAGAGAGACTTGTTTTAAAAAGTGCCCAGGATTCCACTGACCTCACAACCAGTGTGCAGGACAGCCTCTGTTGAGAATGGAAAGTCTTGCCACAGTTATTGCAATTTTTCATGTTTCATGTGAATAATTTAAAATGACTCCTGTCTGTAAACACTTCATCTTTTCATGTCGATTACGAAGAAAAAAGCCAACCCTTCAAGAGTTATGTGGAAATAAGGTCTGTCCTTGATACTTTTTTTTTTTAAAGATTTATTTATTAATTATGTATACAATGTTCTGCCTGCGTGTATGCCTGCAGGCCAGAAGAGGGCGCCAGATCTCATTACAGATGGTTGTGAGCCACCATGTGGTTGCTGGGAATTGAACTCAGGACCTCTGGAAGAACAGCCAGTGCTCTTAACCGCTGAGCCATCTCTCCAGCCCCAGTCCTTGATACTTTTATTGTGCCAACACAGTCCATTTTGGTGATATTTTGTTCATTTTGCCCAGAATCTCCGAATGGGAATCTCATATGAAAGTCAACTACAATGGAATGATTTACTTGTCTCTAGATCTTCCTTTGGGTTATTTTCTTTATTGTCAATTAACTTAAACTTTTTAGCCTATCCAGAGAGATGTTTCAGTCCTCACAATATTTCAAGGAGGTTCCAGAAAAGATAAAAGAAGCCATACAAAGAGGCTTCCATTGTCTGCCCTGCACTGTCTAAAGCCTTCTACCTAACTAGTGTCTCAATGACGGCTTGTTCTTTATTCCTTTACTCTTCTGTCTTCAATCTACATGGACTCAACAAATATAGCCTGTCTCCATTTGTCAATAAAACAATCTTCATTCACAAATCATTATTACTTCAGTCATTGTGGGTGTGAAGGATTGTGTGAGATTAATAAAGCCAGGGAAATATTTGCAGTGCTCTACAGAAGAAAGTTAAGATTCAGATAGTAACATGATTTTCAGAACTGCATCAGTGATTCTTTGCAGAGAAAGACTCTTATTTACTCGTCTGTCTTCTTCGATCCCATTTGATAACTTGTTGGTATAGTTTCTGTCCCATATATTCTTTTCTTTAATTTCTAGGCATTTAAAACACTCAAATTATTCCATTTTAAATTCTGTAGATGAACTTGACTCCCTACTACGCAAACAAAAACAATAACAAAAAGAATAATCCAAAATAAAGTAACCACTACAATGATGATAGACACATGTATACCCCACAGACAAATCACAATAAAATTTCAAAGCTGAAATATACTCTTATGATCATATTTCCTAAATAATAATATAAATATGCAAAAAGTTATGTTAATAGTGTGTTTGAAACATGGAACCATTAGGTAATTCTACACTTTTCACTAAGCTATTAATTACCCATAAATCCTACCTGTCACACTGGCAGTTGAAAGAGATATGTTGCTTTCCAATGGAAGATGTACAGAAATGAACAGAATCAAATGTTTGAATTACATGTTTAATTCACATTCAAAATGAGAAATACACATACAGTGGAGAAAGGCACTCTTAAGTTACTGCATTTGATAATTTGAAGATCTCCTTTAATGTATAAGAGGAAAAACATAAGTATGTAATGAATGGGGGATAATAGGTAAGTTCTTTTCATGGCAGTATATTTAGATAAGAAATAGAATAGAAAAAGGTGGAAATGACAAAAAATGAAGAAAGCAAACTCTAAAAATATTAAAATAACATCTAGAAAACTCAAATTTCTTTTTATGATTAAAAAGGAAAGAGATTAGTTTTCATGATTATAACAAGGGTTTCTGTCAGTGCAAAACTAAAAAAAAAATTAAATAAACATAAAAAGCATAATATTTTCTAGGAAAAAAACAGTAAAGTTTTCTGCTGAAATTTGCCCACAAATAGAAACTGTCTCTGTGCCCAAAACATGAGGCATAAAGACCACCCTGTATAATCAAAAGTTCTTCTTGTTCAGGCTTTTCATCAGGGCAAATTTAATATCTCTGTTCCTCAAGCTGTAGATTAAGGGATTCAACATAGGCACCACATTGGTATAAAAAACAGAAGAGATTTTACCTTCATTCATAGACCCAGCTGAGGAGGGTTTGAAATACACAAATGCACCTGAACCAAAGAACAGAGAAACAGCAAGAATGTGGGAGCTGCAGGTACTAAAGGCTTTGGACCTGCCCTCAGAGGAACTGATGCGGAATATGCTGGAGAGGATGAAACCATAGGAGAAAAAGACAGTTGAAGTAGGAACAATGATGTTGATGCTCACAACAATAAAAATGACAAGTTTGTTGATATATATGCTTGTGCAGGAGAGCTGGAGCAAAGGAGGAATATCACAGAAGTAGTGGTTGATGGTGTTGACATCACAGAAGGTCAGTCTCAGCATGCATGCAGTGTGAGCTACAGCATCAGAAAATGCTATAAAGTAGGAACCAAGCATAAGGCTCAAACATAATTTAGGAGACATGACAACATTATACAACAGTGGATTGCAAATGGCCATGTATCGATCATAGGCCATTGAAGTCAAGACATAACACTCAGAAATAGCAAAGAAGCAAAAGAAATAGACTTGAGTCATACATTTCACGTAGGAAATTGTATTCTTCCTTAATATAAAGTTCACCAGCATTTGGGGAGTGAACACAGAACAATAGCAGAGGTCTATAAAGGACAAGTTAAAGAGAAAAAAGTACATAGGAGTATGGAGGTGAGAATTCAGCACAGTCAGAATTATTAAACACAAATTCCCCAATACAGTGACCAGATACATTGCTAGAAACAGAAAGAACAAGGGCATTTGGAGTTCAGGCTGGTCTGTTAATCCTACCAGAATGAATTCAGTCACCAAAGAGAGATTTACTGAGTCCATTCTTCTCTAAGGGAACCTGTGGACACAGAACATTGAACTGCATTAGAGGATGATGCAGACCATTCATTGGTCCTTTGTAACTGTGACAGATATGTTGGGAATGTTTCTTCAAGCCTAGACTAATCATATAGAATCAGCTTGTGCAGCCACAAACAATCTTAAGTCACAAAGCAACTGATATTGACTTTCATTATGATTTCTGAAAAATATCACAAGATAAAGAATATACTAAGAAGTATTCAACATTCATCCATCTCTGGTCTTTCCTCACCAGAGCCCTTCCTACAATAAAATTGGAGGGAGATGCCTGGACAGTTAGTGATGGTTGCTGGTGCAGATTCACTTTTGCTGTGCTACTAATGAAAAACAGATGCCTGAATTAAATCTAAAAACTGAAGCGCAGCGAGAATGTTTCCTGTCCACTTGTCACAGTGCCATGAATCTGGAATGTCTGAGTTCTAACCATGAAGGAGAACTCCATGGAGATGCTGCCCACTAACACCTCCTAATACTCTCTGATCACCCTGAATTCTTTCATCTGCCTGTTTCCCTTGCCTCTCATTTGCCCAGGAAAAGGAAGAAACTTGCCGAAGCCCATCATATATTTAGAGAGATGTAAAGGTTTTGGATTTAGATGGAGGGGGAATGGGAAGATCTCAGAGGAGTTGAGGGATAGGAAACTTTAATCAGAATATACCATATGAAAAAAATCTCTTCAATAAAATAAAAATAAGTGAATATTCGTTTTTTAAAAAGACAGAGGAAAAAAGGACAATTAGTATACCTAGAACTCAAAAGCTCACAATTTTCAGTCTAAATCTTATTGCAGGCTTATTTTCCCATTTATCCCTGTTTACCTGGATAAATATTTCAGATTCAAAGGTTTCAGGTCTTTCAATTCAAAGAAGATGTGCTCAAGACTTAATTTTCCTGGACTATTTCTGTATTGCAGAACATTACTTGTGATTAAGGATTTGAGTCTTTCTGGAAGCAGAGAAAGGGGTCCTTTAATCTCAGAATGTGTGTGCTTACAAGCAGGGCAAAAGAATGTCTAGGTTCTTCCTCAGAGGAGAGCATTTAAATCAAAGAAGGAACTGAAGAAACTGTATTACACCCTAGTACATGATCCTTATTTCCTGAGGGACCCACAATTATACTCATCCTTTCCATTTTCTCTAGAGAATGTACAGCCCCCAGTGTAAATATAGAGATAGACTCTTGCCTCTCCAATTATCTTGAGATCTGAAGGGAAATCTGAGTTAGGGCATTTTCCTCTCTTGCTTCCTGCAGTTAGGTGAGAATTGCCCACAGATATTTCTGTTGACTAAAGTCTGTGTCTGAAAGTTGCAGTGTTGTAGGAAGTCACTTCCAGTACTGTGCTACCAGAAACCTCACAGATACTGTGTACAAAAACATATTTCTGAACAAGAATGATACCAGGAGACACACTAACATGGAAGGGGGAAATCTCAAGTGGCCTCAACCCCTGATGAGGAAATGAGGAGTGCTGGGAGTGTACAAATAGTGTTTCTTTCCGTGAATAAACCTATTCCAATTGGTCAGGCAATATCAAGTGGTCAACCATGAATTCATACAAAGAAGTAATATTATATGAACTGAGAGCTTGTATTTATATATTCAGCAAATATATAAATACTATGTATATATATACATGTACATGTGCATATATATATAAGTAATCAAGCAAATAGAAGCCCTGAATTTTAGAAGAGTAAAGGGGTGTGCATGAGAAGGGCTAGAGGCTGGAAAAGGAAAGTGGAAAAATTATGTAATTATATTTAAGTTGAAAGATAAGGAAATTAAAATAAATTTTAAAAAACTTCAAAAATTTTAATAAAATAAATTATCACTGCATCACTTTTCCAGTTGCCTTTTCTTACTCTAAGCACTCCCATGCTTTACCAACTAAATCCCTGAAAATTAATGGACAATTTTCTTTATATATATATACACACAAACATATGTATCATATATATGTAAATTAACCCAGTCTCAGTAAGACAAACAGCGTTTTTTCTCCTTGTTCTTATTAGATTTTATATGCATACATGCAATTAGATCTGTACATATGACAGAAATTTAGAGGAACAACGAGGCATAAGAAACACTGGGATACAAAGGTGAAAATGAGATATGAGCAGGTATGGAGGAAATATGCTCAATGAGTCACGGGTTTTATATGAAAATCTTTTGTTACATATTACTATTTAAAATGAATATAATTGCCAATTTTGAAGATTAATAATCTTGACCTCAAGCTATATATTTAACAGCATTACATGTAATATTCATATATAAATTTTCAAATGCTTTTATTAAATGTAAAATATACAGTACATTCAAAAACAAGTCTTTTATTATTTGAAAACATACAGATTTACAAAATGTATATATTCCACTAGGAAGACTGCAGGCAAACATTATACATGTGGAAACAAATATAAACAGGATGCATTTCAAATTTATGTAGCTCACATCATGGAAGAAAAGTACATTAATCAGGATACACAAACAAGCTTTTGTACGTTCCAAGCTGAAGGGCATTTTCTTTTATTCCTGCAGAATAAATAAAACCATGACACTTAAAACTGTTTTTTCTACTGGGAGATAAATTATACACAACAATGATAAAACGGATTGACAGATGGCTTGTCTATTATGAATCATTCCAGTCTTCTTCAAGAAACACTCATGTTCTTATTTATTTTTTGGATATAGCTTTCTCCATGACTGTTGACTGGACAGTTTGACTGTAGTTCATCTAAATGAGACTGCATTGAAATTAAGAAAGAGGATGCAACATGTGTTGAATTTCATTCATTCTAAAGAGTATCTAAATGTGCTCCCATTGGCATACACATTTCAATGAAGTACTTTTAGTAAAAACTTAACCATTTGTGGTTTATTTAGATATTCTCAGAAAACTGTGTTACTACTTTAAAAATACTGTTTTCAAAAGATGTCCCTTCTGGTCCAACTAAAACTGCACCACAGTGAATGCTGCCGTTTTTAGACGGTGCACCACTAACCCTCAAAGGTATATCCTCTTTTACTCGAAATACTGCATGAGACTCTTCTAGGGTTGCAAGATTTATAGCTATTCCACATAGAAAAATGAATAATTTCAACTTAAATTGATTTAAGAAACCTAACATGAAAACACAGAAGCCTGTGCATTATTTGGTCTAACTGACAGTCTCAGACATTTGTTCAAAATAGACAGAAAGACAGAAAGATGGATTGATAGCCAGATACAAAACAAAGAAACAGATAAATAGATATGAAGATACAATTATGTCAGAATATTAATGCCTGGTAACCATAAAAGTCAACATTGACTTTCCCCCATGATATCAATATACACACACAGCCTCACAGCCTAGCTAAGCCAGTATCTGTGCCTTTTGGATCTTGCCAGTATTGGTGGATTTCCTACACTCTGTGAGAAAGATCACTGTTGGTAGACCTTCAGAATGCTCAGTCAACACCTTCCACTGTTTTCAGTGGAGAGATACATCTTTCTACTCAAAAAGAAAAATGTTACAAGATTTTCTTTTGTTTTCATTGTCTTCTACAGTAACTTGAGAGAGTATGTGGCACTGGAACATTGTTTTCTTTAACTTTTTTTGTTTGCTTTTAATAAATATACTCAGATGTTCTCTGTATAAATTACAAAGTTCCATTCACACTAAGAGTTTCAAAAGAATCATCTTTCATTGGCACTTTATTAACATTGACAAATATGCATAGACAGAATTTGGATACAGGTGGGTAAATTACAACAGAACTTTACCATTTTCATAATTTCTCATCCTATGTAACATGTATACTATTTGAGAATGGTAATAAATTCCTTGGCTGTTTTCCCTCATTTTCATTAAGAACATAAATGTATTTTTTGTAAAATAATGGAAATAGTTATTCAAATGATCAAGTAAATCCACACTAGTGTTGCATTTTTCCATTGTTAATGAAGTTTCTTATTTTTGTACTGGTAACATGTCTTTGAAAGTGTAATTTAGATCATGTGCTCTCTTCTGTACATCCTCTACTGGAGAGCAAAGTATTTCCTTTATTTGCTAATATGACAGAAAGTCAGGTTCCAAACACATTGTTATTAACAGAAAGAACAAAGTTACTTGCAGTTCAGGCTGGTCTGTTAATCCTACCAGAATGAATTCAGTCACTAAAGAGATATTCACTGAGTCCATTTTTCTCTAAGGGAATCTGTGGACACAGAAAATAGAGCTGTATTAGAGCATGATCCACACCAGTCATGAGTCCTTTCCACCTGTGGGTGTATGTTGGGAATATTTCTTCTAGTTCAGACTAATACAGAATCTACTGGTGCAGTCACAAAAAATATGTTAAGTCAGATTCAACCCTTTCCCATCGCCTGTCTTTCTTCACTAGAGTCCTCCATTCAACAATAAAATTATAAGCAGATTTCTGGATGCTATATTGCTGGTTGCTGCTGCAGATTCACCTTTGTTGTAGAAAGAATGAAAAGCATGTGCCTAATCTAAAATTAAAAGAAAAAGAGAGAGAAAGGCATGGAGAGAATGCATCCTTTCCCCTTGTCAGAGAGTCATGACCCTGGAAGACTTGAATTCTGATCGTGCAGGAGGGCTCTAGTGCAGATATTGCAACTCCAGGGACCACCAACAACTTTTACCACTCTCCAATCTCCCTGAATGCTTTCTTCTGCAGGTTTTGCTTGAGTCTCATTTTGCACAGGAAAAGAGAGACACTTGCTTAAGCCTATCATATATTAAGAGAGACTTAAAGGATATGGATTCAGAAGGAACGGGAGGCAGGGAGGATCTCTGAGGAGTTGAGGAGAGGAAACTGTAATCAGAATATATTATATAAAAATATTCTATTTTCAACAAAAAATTAAAGATAAATATTTAGTAAAATAATAAAAAAGAGAAGACAGACTGTTAGTATACCTGAAATTCAGAAACTCACAATTTTTATTCGAAACCTTGGAGCTCTCTTAGTTTCCCATTTATCCCTGTTCATGTGTATATAAATATTTCAGATTCAAAGGTTTCAGATCTCTAATTCAAAGAAGATATAACTGAGATTTAATTTTCATGGACCAGTTTCTGAATTGCAAACATTATTTGTGATTTGAGTCTTTTCTGGAATCAGTGAAAGGGCCCTTTACCTGCAGGAAGTGTGGGCTTATAAGTAGGGCAGAAGAATGTCTAAGCTCTTCCTCAGAGGAGAGCATTTAAATCAAAGTAGGAGCTGAAGAAATTGTATTACACCTTGGATCATAATCCTAATTTCCCGAGGGACCAACAATTATACTCATCCTTTTCATTAACTCTTGAGAACTTGCATCTCCCAGTGCAGATAGATAGATACACTCTTGCCTCCCAAATTATCTTATGATCTGAAGGGAAATCTGAGTTTGGGGTTCTTCCTGCAGTTTAGTTAAAACTGTCCACATGTCATCCTCCTCACTAATTTCTGTGTCTGAAAGTTGTAGAGTGTTATATTGAGTCATCTCCAGTGCTGAACTACCAGAAACATCACATATACTATTTAAAAAAATATACTCCTGTACAAAGATGGTACCAGGAGACATGCTAACATGGAAGGGAGAATTCTCAAAGGATCTTAACCCCTGGTGAAGAACTGATGACAATTAAAGAATATTGGGAGTGCTACAAATAGTCTTTTTTTAGGGAAGAAAAATATCCCAAATGGTTACGTAGTATCAAGTGGTCAGCTGTGAAATCATACAAAGAAGTAAGTAACATTATATGGACTGAGAGGTTGTACTTACATATTTAGGAGTATATATGATTAATATGTAACAACAGTTAAGGAAATAGAGGACCTGAATTTTAGAGAGAGCAAAGGGGTGTGCATGGGAAGTGTTAGAGGCCAGAAAGGAAAGTAGAAAAAATATGTAATTATACTTTAAGTTTAAAAGATAAAAATATTAAATAAATAAAAACTCTAAAATGTTTTAATAAAAAGAATAAAGTAAAATATAAATGAACCATTTTGCCAGTATTTCCCTATGCCAAGCATCCCTCTGTTCACCAATTCCCTCCCTCCAAATTAACTAAATTAACGACCTCTTTTTTTTTTATTTTTGTTTTTTTTCAAGACAGGGTTTCTCTGTGTAGTTTTGATGCCTGTTCTTGATCTTGCTCTGTAAACCAGACTGGCCTCGAACTCACAGAGATCCACCTGGTTCTCCCTCCTGAGTGATGGGATTAAAGGTGTGCACCACTGCCATCCAGCTTAATGACCTCTTTTTTATTGCTACATATATATGCAAAAATGTGTAAATTAATCCATTCTCAGTAAGACAAACACCATTTTCCTTCTTGTTATTATAAGATTTTATATATATGTATGAGATTTTATATGTACATATAATATGAGTGTAGGGTAACAAAGAGGGTTAATAAACACTGGAGTGCAGTATGAAAAATTGGATGTGAACAGGTATGGTAGAAATATGATCAGTGAGTCAGTGGTTTTATACAAAAATATTTATGTCACGTATTACTATTTACAATAAATATATAATGCCAATTTTAAATGTTAATAATCTTGATCTCAAGTTATATATTAAACAGCATTATATTCAATATTCATATAACAAACTTCAAGAATTTTTATCCAGTGTAAAACAATTTGAAAAAGCGCAGTTTTGCAAAATGTGTGTATTCTATTAGGAAGACTGAAAGCAAACATTACACACTTGGAAAGAAATGTAAACGGGATGTATTACAAATTTATGTAGCTCAAATCATGCAATAAAAAGTACACTAATCAGGATACACAGCTTTTGTATATTCTGAGCTGAAGGGCATTTTCTTTTGTCTCTACAGAATTAATAAAAACATGACACTTAAATTGGAATTTCTACTGGGAGGTAAATTATATACAACAATGATGAAAGACATTGACAGATGGCTTGTCTATTATAAATCATTCCAAACTTCTTCAAGAAACTGCCATGTTCTCATTTACTTTTTTGGCTATAGCTTGCTCTGTGGTTATTGACTGGAAAGTTTGGCTTTAGTTCATTTAATTGCGACTGAATTGAAATTAAGAGAGGGGATACAACATATGTTGGACTTCATTCATTTTAAAGAGTATCTAAACATGCTCCCATTGACATATACATTTCGATGAAACATTTTTAATAAACATGTAACTGTTTGTGGTTTATTGAGATAGTCTCAGATAATTGTATTACTACTTTACACACACTGTCTTCAAAAGGTGTCCCTTCTGGTCCAACCATAACTGCACCCCAGTGAATGCTGCTATTCCTAGATGGTGCACCACTAACTCCCTAAGTTATGTCTTTTTGCACTCACTTGAAATCCTGAATGAGATTCTTCTAGGGTTGCTAGATTTGTAGCTAATCCATGTGTAAAAAATAATAATTTCAACTTAAATTGATTTGTTCCATTTGAAATATACGAGCTTCTTTTGAAAATGTATGAAGCTCAGTAGCTAAAGAAGATCCCTTACTGTTTTAATGTGTAAAAGAAAATTAAGTTGATCAAATCAATATACTACTAATTTAAACTTGAAATCACAGAAGCCTATGGATTGTTTGGGCTAACTGATAGCCCCAGTCATTTTATTCAATAAATAAACAGAAAGATGGATTGATAGCCAGATACTGAAAAAGACAGATAAATAGATAAGAAGATATAATTATATCAGTTTATTGACATCTTGTAACTATCAAAGCCAACATTGACATTCTCTGTAATATCAATGTTCACATTCTTTCCAGTAACTACATTCTTCCCAGTATCTACACTCTGGGACTTGCCAATATTGGTTAATTTCCTACTCTGTGTAAGAAAGGTCAGAATCTGTAGTGCAGCTGGAAGAATTACAATAGAAGTTTATCATTTCCACAATTTCTCATTTTATGTGTTATGAGTAGTATTTAAGAATCATGTTAGTAAATACCTTGGCTGGCTGATTTCCCTCATTTTCATTAAGAACATGAATGTATTTTTTTGTCAAATACTGGGGAATAATTATTCAAATGATCAAGTAAATCTATAATAGAGTTAAATTTTTCCATTGTTCACGAGGTTTCTTATTTTGCACTGCTAACATGTCTGTGAAAATGTAATTTAGAACATCTGCTCTCTTCTGTACATCCTCTACTGAAGATTAAAGTGTCTCCTTTAATGGCCAATGTGACAGATACATTGGCCTTCGTCAAAACTTTGAAAAATGTCTCATTTTGCACATGCATGTAATGTGTTATGTTTGTGTTGAACGTGTTTTTCATACCTAGATGCATCGATACTAGCATATATAGCCCTGTTACTATCTGCTTACTGTATGTGCAAGACAACAGTGTGATGAGAAACTTAAGACACCAAAAAGAAATGAAGATACTAGGTAATATGAAGACCTCCCATGCTCATGGATTGGTAGCTTTAATATTGTGAAAGCAGTCATCATAACAAAAAAAATCTACAGATTCATTAAAATTGTCATCAAAATCACATTGCAATTCTTCATAGAAATTGATAACACATGAGCATCCTTCCCATATATATACATATATAAAATGACTTAAATTAATATTGGTTTGGATTTTGGGTAGAATTTATATTGATTTCTGAATTGGCCTTAAACAAACTTTGGCAATTTTGTGTAATTTGCACAGAGAGGTGATTATTATGAAATAAAAATATCTATAAACTCTGAAGTTTTGAAGATTGCCTTGTCTTAGAATAGTAAATATTCACTTAAGATATAATTGGTTATGTGAAAATAGATAAGCATACCTTTGTCATAAGTGTGTAAATTCCCCCTTTAAAAGCTGAAAAGAATAATCTACATTTCAGAAAACTGCTTCAGAGCTGAGAGAATGGATCAGTGAGTAAATAAATGACTTACTGCAAAAGTGTGAGGACCTGAGGTCACATCACCAGAATCCATATAAAGCTGGATATGCCAGCTAAAAATGTTATCTCAACTTTCCTAAGGTAAGAGTGGAGGAGAGGAGAAGAGAGGAGAGGACAGGACAGGACAGGATTTATTGGAACTGAATAGGCCATTAGCATGGGAGACCTATCAGTGATCAACAAGGAACCCTATCTATACAAAAGATTGGAAATGGAATACTGACACCCATATCCAAAGATTTCCATAGGTACTTTGTGATGTGCACGTGTGCGCACCCCCCTCCACACTTCGTCTTTTGTATCTCTCTCATTCCACACACACCTCAAACACACAAAAATGAGAAACTAATTGTATTAAAATAAATTTCTTTAAATTATTATCAGTAATTCCATTGCAATTCTTTTTTATGTGTTTTATACACCTGTATGTCTGATTGTGTAAAAATTGTCTCAGTCGAAATGGGATTGAAAAGGAAAAAGTTAAAGAATCCCTGATTTAGTACATGGTTACATGAGAAGAATCTATAATTGTGTAATTCATATATGCTGGTTAATTTTGTCCTCTTGACCCAACTAAGTCACCTGGGAAGAGGGAACCTCAACTGAGGGATTGCTTCCATCAGATTGGCTTGTGAACTTGACTTTGGGTGCAATTTCTTAGTACATGGCTTATATGAGAGGGTCCATCCCAGTGTAGGGAGTAATACTCCTGGGCAGGTGTAAGCAGAGCAAGCCTTGCCAAACAAAATGGCAAGAAGCATCCCTAAATTTTCTGTTCAGTTCCACTTCCATGTTCTTTGACTTTGCTTTGCTCACTGATGAACTGTAAGCTGTAAGCTAAAGAAACCATTACCTGGTCCAAGTTGTTATTGGCCAATCTTTTATCACAACAGTGGAGAAGCACCCTTTGATTGCTTAAGACCAGGAGACAGTTCCCTTCTGTGGTTTCTATTCAGTAATTTCTGTCTTGTAATGTGGTGAAAAAAGACAGAAATTATGCTCTATCACCATTTCATACATACACATTTCAGTACATCATGCTGAATCTTATACTTTCTGTCTGGTAATATTTTCTGACAGTTTCATAAGTTGAAAAAAGTTAAATTAAAATTATAGCATTTTCTAAGAAGGAAAGGTAGACTACAGTGCTGCCAATCAAGTGTGTTAACTAAATAGAGATTATTCTTGCACCAAATGTACAGGAATCAAGACCCAGTCAACCTTCCACCTTGTCAAGGTTTTTCTAAGGACAACTTGAACACCCACAGCCTTTGAGTATATTCCTACTAAGGTGGGTCATTGACTCTCTTGGTAGTGTATCCAGAATTTGTATTCTTGGTTTACTCTAATAAAAATTCCTTTAAAAATTTTTTGTATATTTTGTGTTTCTTCCATAATTCTGTGAACAAGGTACCACAAATCTGAAAATGCTCTGACTGACAAACAGTAACCCTGGAAGAAGACAAAATAATGGAGTTGACTTATACAAGGATAAAGAAGTTTTAACTCTGGTGTCTTTAGAAACAAATGTTTTTGACTCTTGCCCTCTCCCTCCTCTTGCTTGCTTGCTCTCTCTCTCTCCCCGTCCCTTCTTTCCTTCTTTGCATCCTTCCGTTCTTTTTCTTTTTTTGCACCAGGAATTGAAGGTTTTCTGTAAGATAATAAAGTAGAAAAATGTTCACCATACTCTTTCTCACAACTCTTCTTTTGCTTTTAGATGCTGTCCTGGTTGTTTTCTGGTTACTGTAATAAAATGCCTGACAAAAGCAAGTTGAGCAATGATTTATTTGGGTTCAGAGTTTGAAGGTATAGTCCATCCTGGTAGGGAAGCTATGTCAGTAGGAACATGAGGTAGCTGGTAACATTGAATCCATGACCAGGAGAAATACAAATTCCACTTATCAGCTGGGGTTCTTTACTCACTTCAAGAACAACCTTGTTTTTTTTTTTTTTTTTTTTTTTTTTTTTGTTTTGTTTTGTTTTTTTTTTTTTGGTTTTTCGAGACAGGGTTTCTCTGTGTAGCTTTGCGCCTTTCCTGGAACTCACTTGGTAGTCCAGGCTGGCCTCGAACTCACAGAGATCCGCCTGGCTCTGCCTCCTGAGTGCTGGGATTAAAGGCATGCGCCACCTCCGCCCGGCTCAACCTTGTTTTTAAAACTTTCTTTTTATTTATTTGTGTGCTTCACATCATGCCTCCCAATCCCACCTATCTCCCTCCCCCACCAGAATAAAACAAAATAAAATTTAAGAGAAAAACATGGAAAAAAGGCAAGGAGATAAAGAGACTGGTCATGGAAGCAGCAGTGTAATAGTGAGCCATGCAGCAAACCCCTTTATCCATACATTTTCTTATGAGCAGGCAATCATCACAAAGGATCATTGGTCTGGGTTGAGGCCCTTGTCTCTGCTACACCATCAAAAGTGGGCCCTCACGGGGACTCTTCCTGGACATTCTATTGATGTCTTTTGTTATGGAGATACTGCAGCTCTGGTCTGAAGGACCAAGCCCATGCACCACCACCACCCCACCTCCCAGCTCCAGCAGATCACAAATGGGGTGGATGCTGAGGTGGGCGAACACATAACCCTGTTTCTGTGTAGCTAGAGTTTTCCTGCCTGGCCCACAGTCAGGACAAATCTCTCTCACCTGCCAGTCCCTCACCCGATCAAACCCGACCAAGTAAACACAGAGACTTACATTGCTTACAAACTATATGGCCGTGGCAGGCTTCTTGCTAACTGTTCTTACAACTTAAATTAATCCATTTCCATTAATCTATACCTTGCCACATGGCTCGTGGCTTACCGGCATCTTCACAAGCTGTTTCTCATCATGGCGGCTGGCAGTGTCTCTCTGACTCAGCCTTCCACTTCCCAGCTCTATTCTCCTCCTTGTCCTGCCTATACTTCCTGCCTGGCCACGGGCCAATCAGCGATTTATTTATTGACCAATCAGCAACACATTTGACATACAGACCATCCCACAGCACTTCCCCCCCCTTTTTTTTTCAAAAAGGAAGGTTTTAACCTTAACAAAGTAAAATTACATATAATTTGGGAATTTGGACGTAGCTTTTCTTACTACTTCCTGCTGGAGGGGGGCGCTGTATCTTATGGGGAACACAAAGAGAATTTAAGGATCATGGAGTAGTCCGTGAGGCTGTATCGTCTGAGCCAGTTGCCTTGAAAGGATTCTGGATGTTGGATCATCTGGGCCATGGTGTCATCAGAGACCTTTCAGGTGGTCTTGGCTGGTCAAACGTGATGTATCTTAATCTGGAACAAATCCATAGCCTCTGGCTTTCTGTGGAAACAAAAGCAGAGACTCTTTTCCAAAGCAACATATCCTTATATTCAAATTTTGAAGTCAAGTTACCTTTAAAATATACATTTTGGCATAACTCAACAGCTTTTGCAATCAAATGTTTTTCTGTAGTTAAAAATCCCAAAGACAACACAATCCAGATTCTCTGTGTAATATTCATCTTCATGTGACTTATTTTTTATATTAATTTTACTGTCTCTTTAAAGACTTTATTTTTTAAAACTATGTATTTGTTTATATAACTATATATCACCTCTTTTGTCTCTTTTAAGCCTATGTATATTTTAAACACATTTTAAACTATTACATCTGAATCTGTTTTATTGTGAATCTATTGCTTTAAACTGCAGCAGCTGTGGCTGCTGGCTCCGCCCACCTCAGCTTCCCAAAATGGCCATGGTACTTTACTGTCTGCTCTGGGAGCTATCATGGGTCTATGCTTTTATCCAAGCAGCATGTAGCCCAGAAACCTTTTTTTTGTTGTTGTTTTGTACTAGCAAAGGCTAAATCTACCACGCAGTTTAATGTGCCACTTGCAGAGGCCTCATTCCCGCCATACAGCAGGTTGAGCACGCACACCAGGAACCTGCACACCAGGAACCCACCAGTAGCTCAAACCGGCAGCTGCCGCTCATTTGAGAGAGACAATTAGGAAGCTGTTTTTAGCTCCGTTTTAGAATCTTTTTTCTCAGTTTTTAGGTGGAAACTCTTGCCACCACGTTGGACGCCATTTGTAGCTTGGGGTTTTCCTGACTGGCCCACAGTCAGGACAAATCTCTCTCACCTGCCAGTCCCACAGCCACTCAGACCCAACCAAGTAAACACAGAGACCTATATTGGTTACAAACTCTATGGCCGTGGCAGGCTTCTTGCTAACTGTTCTTACAACTTAAATTAATCCATTTCCATTAATCTATACCTTGCCACATGGCTCGTGGCTTACCGGCATCCTCACAAGCTGTTTCTCATCATGGCGGCTGGCAGTGTCTCTCTGACTCAGCCTTCCACTTCCCAGCTCTATTCTCCTCCTTGTCCTGCCTATACTTCCTGCCTGGCCACGGGCCAATCAGTGATTTATTTATTGACCAATCAGCAACACATTTGACATACAGACCATCCCACAGCATTTCTGGGCCTGGGAAGTGCAGGGTTGGTCAGCCCAAAAACTGGCAATCTTTAGAGTGTACCTTCTCAGGTCCTCATTCTTGGGAAGCAAACACTTTATTCAAAGTTATTTTTCTGGCCCCACTATTTTATTCTTTTTAACATTCTGGTAAATAGATTTATTTTTTTAATTTCCTTTCAGACTTTTTGTTGTTAATACAAGGAAATTCATTTTTTTTAGTGCTGACTCATATTTTGTGAAATTCCCTTTCTAATTATATGTATTTTTTTGTTGAGTCATTACAATTTTCATTATAATACCAAATTCTCTGTGAAGAAATATCATTACACTTCCTATTTTCTAATTTAGTATATTGTGTTTATTTTCCTTGCCCAGTGACTTCATCTAGAACTACTCACACTGTGTTGAATAAAAACAACAAAAATGAAAGGGTAAAGAGGCAGCTCAGTGGCTAAGAGCACTATGGCTCTTGTAGAGAACCAGGGTTTGATTTCTAGGACCCAAGTCAAGTACCTCATGATTGTTTATAACTCCAGATTCAGGGGATACTATGTAATATTCTGTACTCTACCAGCAATCTCCCTGACATGCTCGTAGACACACAGGCATATGCAATTATGAAGGAAAATGAGGATGGCTTCAATTGGTTTGGAGGGAGGAAAGGAATAAGGGAAATGATATAATCATAACCTCAAAAATGAAATAAAATAAAAAGTATGGCTTTATAATCTTAAGAGTACAGTAGGGGCACGTGTACCTTGGTGGTAACCAGCAGTTCTTTAATTGAATTTAAGATCCACTCAACAAGACAGGAATCATGCTTGGTACTGGAAACTTAGCCAACTACCCAGGATAGTGAAACCATAGACCAAGGAGGAACAGTTGCAACTACTACTTCCCTAAACCATCATAATCCCTCAGTATATTATTAATATTTTCCTTATACCCACAGTTAAGTACAGTCCTCATGCTTCATTAAGGAAACATCTCTTTGCAACGGGTGCATATAATTACCAAAATCCACAACCAATCACTATGCAGAGTTGTGGAGCCCAGTCCCTACAGATACATCTACAATACAACAGACTTAAGGTACAGGAAATCTTTGGGAGGAAAAGGGAAGGAAATATTGTAAGAGCCAGAGAACCAAGAAGTTTGCTATGAGATTGTCTCCTTGGAATATTAGAAGCTACACCATAAACTCTCTCCAACATAACCACCGGCCTAAACATGAGCTGAAAGAGGACAATAATAGACATCTTAACATGGATGGCCTCAGCCCTACACAAAGAGCTATAGGCAACTAAGGATTGCTGAGAATGGGGGAAATAGTCTTTCCCAGTGAATGACACAACAATTGGTCATCCAGTACCACATGATCAACCCTGAAAACATACATACAAGTAAAAGCATACATACAAGTAAACTTATAAAAGTAATATTATACAGATGAAGCATGTCGTATGCTTATATTTAGGAATTAGTCTGTACATTCATAGGCATATATGTATGTAACAACAATTAATGATAAAAAAGGCCATGAATTTGAAAGAGAGCAAGCAGCAGTATATGGGAGAATTTAGAGAAAGGAACGGGAAATGACGAAATCATATGATCTAAAAATACAATAAATAATTTTAAAAAAGAATTTTTCATATCCGTGACAATGAAACTGAAGGGGATATGTTGACTTTAATAGACAGTATGCAGAAAGGAGGAGCATCAATTCTGAACAATGCTGTAAAGACACACTGCAGACAAAATGAGAAATCACAGACAACAGCAAATACCACACTAGTGTTGCTTTACCTGGCCATATAATTATAGTAGGAAAATAATAAAGTTTTTCTTTAGAATTGTTTTTAAATATTATAGATTACAGGCATAGAATATTGTATAAATTGTCAAGAAAAAAAAAAGACAAACTCCAGAAGGATCATACAGAGGTTTTACAAGACACATATTTCCTCTATTGTGATAGAGAAGACATAAGGTTAGTTTTCATTATGACATGTATTTGTATCTCAAAATACCATGTTTTATATTTTAATACTAATAATAATACTGATTCTGTAACTTGAAAATATTGAGAATTTAAAAATATAATAAATATAAAGAAAAATGAATAGTGCTTGGGTCAGATTCACATAGACTTACTGATTGTCGGTTCAGTCTCTGTGAGCCCAGGTTAGCTGATACTGTGGGTTTTCTTGTGGTGTCCTTGACCCCTCTGGCTCCTACAATTCTTTCTCCCCCTCTCTTGCAGGATTCCCAAAACTCTAGCTAGTGTTTGGCTGTGGGTCTTCATTTACTTTCATCAGTTGCTAAACGACGTCTCTTTGAAGTCAATTGGGCTAGGCACCAATTTGGTCAAATGAGATTGCCAGTTCATACTAAATATTCACTATTGCTAGGAGTCTTAGCTGGTGTCATTCTTGTAAAACTATGGGAGATCCCCTTGTGCCAGGTTTTTATTTGACCCATACATGCTTCCCCTTTCCCATAGTTTCTTTCAGTATTCTCCTCCTCTGCCCCCCCAACATGATTTCTCATGTTTCTATCCCCACTTGCCCAACAAATGGTTGGTTCTTTGAGAAAATCAACAATATAGACAAGCCCTTATCCAAACTAACCAAAGGGTAGAGAGAAAGCATCCAAATTAACAAAATCAGAAATGAAAAGGGAGACATAACAATAGACAATGAAGAAATCCAGAGAATCATTAAGTCATGCTTCAAAAACCTGTACTCCACAAAATTGGAAAATCTAAAAGAAATGGAGAATTTTCTGGATAGGTAGCATTTACCGAAGTAAAATCAAGACCAAATGAACAATTTAAATATATTTATAACCCCTAATGAAATAGAAACAGTCATTAAAACCTGCCAACAAAAAAATCCCAGGACCAGATGGTTTCAGCACAGAATTCTACCAGATTTTCAAAGAGCTAATACCAATACTCTTCAAACTGTTTGACAAAATAGAAACAGAATAAACATTATCAAACGCCTTTTATGAGGCTACAGTTACTCTGATACCCAAACCACAAAAAGATGCAACAAAAACAAAAGAGAATTACAGACGAATCTTCCTCATGAACATTGATGCAAAAAATATTCAATAAAATACTGGCAAACCAAATGCAAGAACACATAAAAAAAATTATCCACCATGATCAAGTAGGCTTCATTCCATCGATGAAAGGATGGTTCAACATACGAAAGTCTGTCAATGTAATACACCATTTAAACACACTGAAAGAAAAAATTAAACACGTAATAATCTCATTAGATGTTGAAAAATCCTTTGGCAAAATCTAACACCCCTTCCTGATAAAGGTCTTGGAGAGAACAGGAATACAAGGAACATATCTAAACATAATAAAGGCAATTTACAGCAAGCTAACAGCCAATATCAAATTAAATGGACAGAAACACAAAACCATTCCACTAAATTCAGGAACAAGACAAGGCTGACAACTCGCCCCATATTTATTCAGTATAGTACTTGAAGTCCTAGCTAGAGCAATAAGATAACAAAGGGAGATCAAGGGGATACAAATTGGAAAGGAAGAAGTCAAACTTTCACTATTTGCAGACAATATGATAATATACATAAGTGACCCAAAAATTCTATGAGGGAACTCCTACAGCTGATAAACTCTTTCAGTAATGTGGCAGGATTGAAGACCCTGACATTAACCCATACACCTATGAACACCTGGTTTTAAACAAAGAAGCCAAAAGTGTACAATGGGGGAAAAAAGAATCTTCAACAAATGGTGCTGTCATAACTGGATGCCAACATGTAGAGGATTGCATATGGACCCAGATCTATTGCCATGCACAAAACTCAAATCCAAGTGGATCAAAGACCTCAAAATAAAACCAGTTACACTGAACTTGATAGAAGAGAAAGTAGGAAGTAGTCTTAAATGCATTGGCACAGGACACTACTTCCTAAATATAACACCAGTAGCACAGACACTGAGAGCAAAAATTAATAAATTGGACCTTCTGAAACAGAAGCTTCCGTAAGGCAAATGACACAGCAAATAGAACAAAACGACAGCCTTCAGAACAGGAAAAGGTCTTCACCAACCCCACATCTGATGGAGGGCTGATCTCCAAAATATATAAGGAATTCAAAAAACTAGACATCAAAATGACAAACAATGCAATCAAAAATTGGCTGTAGAGCTAAACAGATATTTCTCAACAGAAGAAGCTCAAATGAATGAATGACATTTAAGGAATTGCTCAACATCCTTAGTCATCAGAGAAATGCAAATCAAAACAACTCTGAGTTATCATCTTATACTTGTCAGAATGGCTAAGATCAAGAACACTAAAGACAGCTTATGTTGAAGAGGATGTGGAGCAAAGGGAACACTCCTCCACTGTTGATAGGAATGCAAACTTATACAGCCACCTTGGAAATCAGTATGACAGTTTCTCAGAAAACTGGGAATCAATCTTCCTCAAGACCCAGCTATACCACCCTTGGGCATATACCCAAGGAATGCTCAATCATACCACAAAGACTCATGCTTAACTATGTTCACAGCAGCATTATTTGTAATAGCCAGAAACTGGAAATCATCTAGATACCCCTCAACCAAAGAATGGATAAAGAAAATGTGGTACATATACACAATGGACTACTACTCAGCAGAGAAAACCTATGACATCATGAGGTTTGCAGGCAAATGGATAGAACTAAAAAATACCATCCTGAGTGAGGTAACCCAGACTGAGAAGGACAAACATGGTATGCACTTACTCATAAGTGGATACTAGATGTAAAGCAAAGGACAACTTTCAGTTCTAGAGAAGCTAGCTAACAAGGAGGAGCCAAAAACAGATGAATGGATCACCCTGGGAAGGGGAAATAGATGAGATCTCCATGAGTAAACTGGGGATGAGGGGGGTAAGAGATGGGAGAGGATGGGGGATGATAATATAAGGGAATGTGATGGTTGAACTGGAACAGAGATGGACTTGGAGAGCAATGAAAGAGATTCCATGATAGAGGGAGATATCATTGGCATAGGGAGAAATTGGGTGCTATGGAAGTTCCAGGAATCCACAAGGGTGACCCCAGCTTAGACTACTATATTATATTAAACAGAAATCAAGAGAATAAGTAGACACCCTATCTCGTTGATGATCTAAGTGGTAATGCTTTCAGGTTTTCTCCATTTAACATGATGTTGGCTATAGATTGGTCATATACAGATGTTATTATGTTAGGTCATGGTCCTTCCGTTCTTTGCTTTTTCATGGCTTCTCACTTTCAATCCACCACCTCCCTCCACTCTTCCTATCCCCCAAAACCCTATGCTCTCCCCCAGATCCACCCCTCTTCTTTTCCTCTTTCAGAAAAGAGCAGGAGTCCAAGATACTAGAGACAAACAAAACAAGATCCAATAAGACAAGGCAAAAGTCATAGTATCAAGGCTGAACAAGATATCCCAATAACAGGAAAAGAGCATTAAAAGCAGAGAAAAGTATGAAAGAAACCCTATTCCCACTGTTAAGAGTCCCGTAAAAACAGCAAGATAACAGTCCTAACATATGTCCATAGGACCTGGTGCAGATCCCTACAGGCCCAGTGCTTGCCACATCAGTCTTTGCGAGCCCAAGTGAGCTCTACTTAGTTGATCCAATGATCCATATTCTCTTGGTATCTTCCATTCTCTCTGACTCCTATAGTCTAGTCTTTCCTCCCCATCTTCCATGGGGTGCCTGGATCTCCAAGGGCAGGAGTCCAATGGAGATCTCCAATTTAGATTCACTAACTACCATAAAGTCTGGCTATGGGTCTGTTCTGCACCTGTTCTCATCTTCTTCCTGAGTAAGTCTCTCTGGTGACGACTGGACAGGAAGCCAAAGTATGTGTATAGCAGAATATCATTAGGAATCATTTCATTGATTTTTTTTACTCAGTCATGTTTGGATCTACCCTAAGTCTCTGGGCTATCCAGTCTCTAGTTCCTTACTATCCAGGCAGTATAGGGCATAACCTCCCTCTTAAGGCATGGGCCTCAAGTTAAACCAAACTTAAATTGGCCACTCCCACAAGTTTGTGTGACATTGCCCCAAGACAGCTTGCATTCAGGACAGATTGTAGGTAAAAGGCTTTGTAACTGGGTTGGTGTCCATTTATGTCTTTCTATAGCCTGCAGAGTACCTTCTCATGCCAAAGAGACTAGAAAGTAAGAGGTGAAGGCCCTAAGCCTGTACTAGCTCAAACTCTCTCTGTTCAATGAGCTATATGGAGGTTGTCTTTGTCAATGGGGTCCCACTGTCAGTTTTCAGAGAAAGGCCTTTTGTTCTTGAATCAGCCTGAGTTGTATAAAGATCTCCACAGGAACTCCTTGGTCAACAAGTATTGAGGATTCTTGCATCTACATTTAAAAGAGATTGATTCTATCATTTTTATTTGTTTTTGTTATTTTTTATTTTTGTTCATGACAAAAGTTTTATGCATTATTTTCTAAAGTTTTTGTTGTAATCATGGTGCTTGATAAAAGCATTTGTTAGATAATTCTAGTCAAATTTGTTAAGACATTTCATCCTTCCTAACATGAAATTTATTCTGGCTAGCACCCAATTGTGTTCTTGAGAATGTGCTGTTTGGTGCAATATCCTATATTCTAATGCAATGTCTTTTAATTTTATTCTATTGTGTGATCTGTGCATTCTTGGTAGTGCTTTATTGATAATTCTATTGTTTTCTTTCTTTATCTGTCCCTATAAGTTCATACTTTTAATATTTGCCTAATATTTACATTTTCTACCATTGCTTGGTTATATATTTATATCTTGTATAACTTCTTGATGAAATGATAATGTTATCACAATGTGATTTCTCATTCTCTTATTTCACAGTCTTTGATTTAAAGTCTACTTTGTCAACTATACCTGTAGTTGTTGATGGTCCCATTTGTCTTGACTTTCATTCTATATGTGTCCTTAAAATTGAGGTGAGTCTCTTTTATGGAGAAATAACACCTCTTGGTCATGGCATTTGGACCATTTCATCTTTCTTATTTGAGGCATCAATGGCTTTCATTTGGTATTTTACTGGAAGGTATAGTATTTATCTATGTGTGATATTTGACTGTGTTTGGTTTGGGTTGCATAATTTTGTTTCTTATAGTCTAATCCATTTCTATGTTGATTTCGTGCTATAATGCAGTTTGAAACTCTTTTTTACGTTTAACCATCTACTATTTATTTTATTTGTGCTTACCATGAGTGTAGTGGGTAGCTGTTCCAGCTTTGACCTGGAGGTACTACCCCCATTGAGGCTTCCAGTAACTGTCACGCCTACGAGGTGGGCCAAGATAGGAGCCCTTAAGACCTGAGATCTGGATGTGCCATCTCTTTTGGTTCCTGGATCCTGAACACTGGAGGTAGACCAAGCAGAGTTCACCAGACTGCACCTCACCTCTCCCAGACCCTGTAACCTATCCTTTTACTTGTAAGCTACCCCACAAAATAAACCTCCCTTTTAACTACATGAAGTTGCCTTAATACTTCCACCACTATATGAGATTCAATAATATATCCAAAAATTTGTTTTAATAATGAAAAGCTTAACTTTGACTTCATTCAGTTTTACTACTTTTGTAGCACTTAATATAAGCCGAAATAAGTACTCTGAAGCAGTTCATTAAATAATTTAGTTATCAAGTTGAAAGTTTACAAATGATCATAAAGCCACTGTGGCTTGATGTGTTATACAGAAGCTGAAATATAATAGGTTTTAAAAGGGTTTAATCCATATGGTGAACCTTTGAAAAGGAGATTTCCTGTTTGGGTTTGAGTGTAATAATCATTACTTAAGTGCCTACAAGACATGGAATGCCCAATGTCTAACTAGCTTTCTTTTCCTTCATTTGTGTTTTCACTCTGTTTGCATTTTTCAGTGTTAGACTTTAATGCTCAGGCTGCATGTGTTCTAGAAACAGACATACTCTTAGTCGATATAAATACAGTATATTGGAGTTTATCTACACTTATATTTGGACCAAAACATCTTCACAACCAGCAATCAACTTCTATCATTCACAAATTGAAAATTACACATTCCCTAGATTTTTGTAGACACATTTTAGTAATTTGTATTACAGTGTAAAGACAACCACTGGATTCTATTTTTACTTTTAATATATTTCTTCCCAGTTGAGTTTTGGGGTACATTTTTTCAGTATCTAGCCCAGGATTTGCTGGAAGTTTCTTACGTGTCTGGAATTAAAATTCCATCAGTCAGCACTACAGAAGCCTGTCATGACCCCTGGCCTGGTTTAACTTTTAATAGATTTAAATAGATTAATTCTATGATATTGAAAGAACATGGATGCCTACATATAGCCACAAAGCAACCAGGAGCATTCCAGTTTAGAAACAAAAATAAATCAAAGTCACAAGGTAGAGTGACAATATAACCGTTACTTTAGCTTCTGAAACTGAAACTATACTACCAGATAAATGTCCAAATTAATTTTACCAAAAATATAAAACAAGGGTATTCTCTATTTCAGATATCTATGTTTAGACAAAATGAAAAACTGAAGTTTGCACATTTCCAACATGTTATTCTGGGTCCAGTAATATCAGTAACGGTCATACTCTAGTGTATACATGGAATTTAAATACCCTTTTAATTTATTTTATTTTCAATATATGAAGTATATGGATATAATCCTTCCATAAATCCATGAACACTGTTACTTACAAGTGAGATTTTTTATTTTTAGTTTACTGGTTTTTACTTTTACCTTTTCCATTTTTCTTTTCCTTTCCTAAATTAATCACCACACATAACAGATGAAGGATATACTTCATTTATCATCCCTATTTAATAAATAGATACTGGGTAGAGAAATGTTAACTAATACTTAAGGATTCAATTTCAGAGACTGCAACTCTTTTGCTTCCACAACTTTCTATGAAAAGTATAAAAAAATGCTGACCTATATTGTTGAATATTGTGTTTAATGACTATGAGAGTTTGATATTTAAGTGGTAGTTTCAAGAAACATTAAAAGCAGAACATATGCAACACGTAAAAATTAATTTTAGAGAGCTGGGAAGGTAATTGAATGTTTAAACTCTGGTATAATATCCATGAGGACTTAGGATCGATGCTCAGATCAGAAAACAAAAATAACACAAATAAATATGATTTGGGAGAAATTCCTGGGGAGATAATAACAGAAGTATCACAATACTCCTTGAGCAACTTTTGTGGAATACTATGAAAGTCATCGGGTCAGTTCTGTGCAACTTTTCTGTGACAATGTGGGATGAGAGAAAGAAACAAACAATGGATTTCTTCAAAGAAGGTGATTAGGAGAAGAGAATTTAATTTTGGCTCAAGTACTGAGGATGCAGAATCCCAAAAGACCAGGATAGGCATTGATTGAATCTCCAAGGCACTAAGGATACACACTGGTCTAACATGTACAAGCCATCACTTCAGTCCTTTTTAATATCTCTCTTCAGTCCCCTGCAAGAGCCCAAGAATACATCTGGAGTATTCTGAGTGCATTATGAAATGAAACCCATAAGAAAATGGAGTTTCAAGCAGCAGACGTGATATAAGAAAATTGGTTCCTTTTCCTCTTGTTGTTTTACTGAATTAAGAAGTAGTGATACAACCTGTGGGCCATAATTCAGAAAGGTGTCTGGAAAATGCCTGAAAATAACTTGTTAAGCATTCTCATAGAATCAAAGCAATCAAAGACTCAGGACCTGGTATTGGCTTTCTAAGGCAAAAACAGTAAGTAATAACGACAATGAGTCCATGTTTTTTTTTCTCTTCTAAATGGGGTAACTTTTAAAATCTATTGACATTAATATGTTAATTTTTATTTAACCTGTTTGTTGAATTACTACTAATGTGTAAATAGTATATATGTCATATAATTCTTGATGTTTTGACCAAGAAAGTGCATTGTTGAAATGACCCAATGATGAAGTTAATATGTCTATACCCTTTGTACATTTGTGTGTTTTGTGCAGATAGTTGTGTATATATAATATGATAATATAATGTCATTTTAAAACAAACAGAGATATAAAATATAGTACCATTAACTTGTTTATCATTGCTGAACATTTGAAATCAAGAACCTTTTTTCCATAATTGAATATTCTTGAACTTAGCCAAGGCTCACCTGTTTTACTCTCCTATGGGTTCCAACAACCAACACCTTTCTTTCTCCTCCTGAGAATGTGAGCATTACAAATTTCACATGCAGGGAAGATTATGCAGGTTTTCTCCTGAATTGCATTGCCTTTTCTGTTTGAACAGTAACTTCAGCTTGAGACTAGTCCAAGGATCCATGTTGTGCCTCTTTCTCTTTGTTTAGGGGAGGCTTATGATTCAAGTGAAATTCAAAGAAAGATGCCTGAGAAGGGTGAATTGACACCATCCAGAGATACAGTAAACATTTAAGTTGCAGTGCTTTTATTTAGTAACCTACCTCTCCATGAAAAATTTAAAATTCCTTGAGACCATGCATGTTCCTGAGTACCTTAACTATTCCTAGATTCTGGATCTTCTGTTTTGTGTGGAAACAATGCTCATGATTTGCACTCCACAGAGCTCAAACTGGCATCAGTACGAGGTTGCTATACCTTCCTTCTACATCCTAAAGGGATAAGGATATAGAGGATGAGAAGAGAGATGAGCATTTCTGTCCTGTTCCGTTCCACTGTATTTTTCTCTAGATTTTTCTAGCAGTCATTGTAGAATGAGAATAATTAACCCAGTAGTGTAGTCTACTTGTGATATTGTGTGTGTGTGTATTTCAATGTGTGTGTGTTTGTGTTCATAGAGGGGGAGGTGTCACTGTAGAACAGACTACCTTACATTCACAGAGGTCTATCTGCCTTTGTTTCCCAAGAGCTAGGATTATAGATGGGCATTATATTCATTTAGTAGGGAAGAATGCCACTTTGTATCATGTAACATCATAAGTGGGTACACTGCTTTCAAGTGGGTCATTGCATTCCCAGGACATTTCTCAAGATTATCAGAGATAGTTGTCAGTTGTGATTTTTCCTACAATTTTGCCATTTTTTTTCTCCCCAGATTTTCTTGGCAAGCAATGGCTGCAGCAAATGGCTCATTAGTGACAGAATTCATTCTCTTGGGGATAACAGAAGAGCCTGACCTCCAAGTACCCCTCTTCTTACTCTTTCTAATAATATATATGCTAACCACATTAGGAAATTTGACCTTGATCATTCTAATTGTGCTGAACTCTCACCTCCACACCCCCATGTACTTTTTCCTCTTTAACTTGTCCCTCATAGACCTCTGCTATTCTTCAGTGATTACACCCAAAATGCTGATGAACTTCTTAGTAAAGAAGAATGTTATCTCTTACACGGGGTGCATGACTCAGCTCTACTTCTTTTGCTCTTTTGGCATTTCTGAATGTTATGTGCTAACATCAATGGCCTATGATCGTTATGTGGCTATCTGCAATCCACTCTTGTATAACATTGCTATGTCCCCTAAGGTGTGCTTCTATCTTATGCTTGGATCGTATTTGATGGGGTTTTCTGGTGCCATGATCCACACTGGTTTCATGCTGAGACTGACCTTCTGTGATGGGAACACCATCAACCACTATTTCTGTGACCTCCTCCCTTTACTGCAACTCTCCTGCACCAGCACCTATGTCAATGAGATAGAGCTGTTCATTGTAGTAGGAAAGGACATTGTTGTTCCTACTTCCATCATTTTTACTTCCTATGGCTTCATTCTTTGCACCATTCTCCAGGTGAGGTCCACTGAGAGCAAATACAAAGCCTTCAGTACCTGCAGTTCACATTTATTTGCAGTTTCTCTGTTTTTTGGATCAAGCATATTTATGTATCTTCAGCCCTCCTCAGCTGGGTCTATGAATGAGGGGAAAATTTCTTCCATCTTTTATACTATCCTGGTTCCCATGATGAACCCCTTAATCTACAGCTTGAGGAACAAAGATGTTAAAGTTGCCCTGAGAAAAACCCTGAGTAGGAAAATGTATTGATTAGAATTCGATTTAACCTTTGTCTGTAGTTAAACCCCAGAGAAAATATCAGTGATTAGTGCTTTGTGAGTGCAGCTTTCTTGTCACATTTCTTTCTGCCATGGGTTCTTATGTTTGAATTTATATTGCTTACAGGCTCTTCACTCTTAAGGTTAATATAATGCCTTTGTGGAATAACAGTTCTGTCTGCCACCTGAAATGAAATATGAATCTTGCATTATGACTGTGGTTTTTTTCTTCCTCTCCTGGGCATGGATATATTCCTTTCAAATGTTGGGGATTGACACATAAAGCTATTAGTGCCTTGACTTTTGCAAGTGTAAAGAAAGGATCACACATTCATTCTTCAATGTCTGAAAAGTGTTAAAAGAATCAATTGAAGCCAGGCGGTGGTGGCGCACACCTTTAATCCCAGCACTCAGGAGGAAGAGGCAGGTGGATCTCTGTGAGTTTGAGGCTAGCCTGGACTACAGAGCGAGTTCCAGGAAAGGTGCAATGCTACACAGATAAACCCTGTCTCAAAAAACCAAAAAAAAAAAAAGAAGAAGAAGCAATTGAGTTGAATTAGTTAGCAATTTGATCTCATATTTTTAGAGTCTTTTCAAAAAAAGATAGCCAAGTCTCAGACACTTCTCAGTCAGGAACTTCATAATCTTTTTGTCGTGTTTCATTGTGTGAATGGCAATATAGAAGATCTGAAGAAAATATAATTATACTGAAGTTGCCCCCACTGAGTGTTACATCAGAATTATATTTCACCTTTGACAAGATTATAAGGAAATATACCCAGCCTGCCTAATCAGGAATGTCAAATAGGTGGAGACAGAAGAATTAGGAGTTCTAGGCTACCCTCTGAATGCATTCTAAACAGACACCTGTGCCTATCTCTTTGGCTATCAGAATAGTGAAAGAATAGACTACAATAAATGTTTATTTCTCTAGGAATCTAGAGATGTAGATTGCTGGGAGATAGATCGAAGCACTAGGGACAATTTGTGTGCCAGAAGAGGATCTTGTCTCATCTAGAAAGACTAACAACTTTCAGATCACTTTGTAAGAAAGACTGATCTTTCAGGAGAGACACAGAATTGACAATGATGGATAGGACCACATCTTAGCCAGACTACATAAGTGTTTATGGTTTTGCCTTTTATTTAAACCTTACCATCAAGTCAGGTTTCCCTGAAAATGGCCTTGGGGAGCAAATGTCAGTGAAACTCTTCCCACATTTGCTTTATTGGGTGATCTCTATATTCTGCTTTTCACTATTAATTAATCAATTAATTAATTATTTATTTGTTTATTTTTGAGATACTGTTGTATACAATATGTCTTCCATCTCTTTCCCCCCTCCAAACCCAGCTTAAACCCCTCTATGTTCTCCTTCAAATTCATGGAATGTTTATTCATAAATTCTTATTAAATGCATATGTTTTTAAGTACATAGATAATAATTTGGCTCTTTTAATTGACATTTGGAGAACAGATGTTTGGATCTGGCTTATTGGGGCAAAAAGATGTGAAGACAATTACATTAATAGAGATGAATGATTCTACTTTATTCAGGAAATTTTGGCTTCTACTTCAATAAGAATATGAGTCCTAAAGATGCAAAGACAGTTTCCTAACGAAATTCTGAAATTGAGTAATTGAACTTTTTAAAGTGATTCTTTACTCAGAGTTGGTGTTGGAACCACCAGGTTTAGTACAGCAAGAAGGCTGATCAAGTAGGAAGCAAACAGCTGTGAATGTTAGAGATGGGCTTTTAAGACAACGGCTGCTCTTAGAGACCAGACTCTTATAGCTTGAAGGGATTGGGCAACAACTGACAAAAAGAAAAATGAAGACAAAGAAAGAGGGGGGGAGTGAGAGACAGAGGGATGGAGGGAGGGAGCAAAAGGGAGGCAGGGAGGGAGAGAGAGAGAGAGAGAGAGAGAGAGAGAGAGAGAGAGAGAGAGAGAGAGAAGAGAGAGAGACAAAGAGAAAGGTTAGCCATGATGTGGGGAATGGAAGTACCTCATTTCCCCTCCCTGTTGGTCAAATTGAAACTGATTATTGGTATACTTAGAAGACTTACAAATGTGTCACATTTTTTTTATCATTCTATAATTTCAGAGTTTATAATGACCAATCAGATGCATTTGAGATTAATTTGAATTCATGTCTTAACTTTCTACTGTTATCCTATACCAACCTGTAGAAAAGATAAATCTTACTATTGTTTTATTTTATTTCAATGTATTTTCTTATTGTGTAAAATCCACAAAGTTAAATAATACATGCTGGATTTTCTCATTATATGTAGTAATATATTTTTAAAGTTCATTCCTACTGAACTTATTGTTTTAAAGCCAGAATAAAATTCTTATATATGGCATTACCATGATGTTTTTATTCACTTATTAAATGATGCATATCTGGGTGAAATTTACTCTTAATGCATTGGGAGTGATTATTTTACAAACAAGATTCATTTTGTGTTCATATATGTTCAACTCCTTAGTATATATTTATGTATAATTGATATATCATGTGCTAATTGAATTTCTACACATTTACAGAACTACCAGATTGTTTCACAAAGTTGTAGTAACGTTGCCTGCTTCAAAAAGTGGCTAGACTGTTTTTGATTCCCATATCTTGTCAACAAATAAACAACCTAAATGACCCATAACTCATGTTGAGATAGAAGTGGTGGTTAAAAATCTCCTAACTGAAAAAGACTAGAACAAGGCAAGTTCAGTGTAGAATTCCACCAGACAGTCAAAGAAAATCTAATACTAATCTCCTCAAATTATTCCACACAAAAAATTAAAGGAACATTTCCAAATTCTTTTTATGAAGCCACTTTATTACCCTGATGCCAAGATCACAATAAGACTCAAGAAAATGAAATATTATATACCAATATTCTTTATGAACATAGGTGTGGAGAAAGGGGAACACTCCTCCACTGCTGGTAGGAATGCAATCTTGTACAGACACTCTGGAAATCAGTATGACAGTATCTCAGAAAATTGGGAATCCACCTACCTCGAGACCCAGCAATACCTCTCTTGGGCACATACCCAAAAGTTGCTCAAACATACCATAAGGACATTTACTCAGCCATGTTCACAGAAGCATTATTTGTAATAGCCAGAACCTGGAAACAACCTAGATGCCCTTCAACAGAAGAATGGATAAAGAAAATGTGGTACATTTATACAATGGAGTATTATGCAGCGGGAGGGGGGATGAAAATAAAACAGTGTTATCATGAAATTTGCAGGTAAATGGATGGAACTAGAAAAAAATCATCCTGAGTGAGGTAACCCAGACCCAGAAAGACAAACATGGTATGTACTCACTCATGCACTCATAAGTGAATATTAGAAGCAAAGCAAAGGATAAATGGGCTACAATCCACAACCCCAGAGAAGCTAAGTAAAGAGGAGGACACTAAGAGGGACACACATGGCTCACCCCAGGAAAAGGAAAGAATTAAGATCTCCTGGGCAAACTGAGAGGGGGGAATAGAGGGCAGAGGATGGGAGAGGACAGGATATGGGAACATGGAGAAGAGACGGGGAGGGAGAGCAATGAAACAGATAAAGGGATGGGGAGAAATCTGCAGCTAGGGAAAATCCCAGGAACTCACAAGATTGTCCCCAGCTAAGACTCATTGTAATGGTGGAGAGGGTTCTTGAACTAGCCTTCCCCTGCACTGAGATTGGTATCTATCCTAATTGTCATCATAGAACCTACACCCAGTGACTGATGGAAGCAGATGCAGAGACCCACAGCCAAGCACTTGGCCAAGATCCTGGAGTTCAGTTGAAGAGAGGGAGGAAGGATTATAAAACCGGTGGTGGGAGGAGTCAGAATCATGATGGGAAAAAACACAGAAATAGCTGACCCATGGACTCTGGACTGACAGCTGGGGAACCTGCATGGGACTGAACTAGGCCCTCTGAGTGTAGGTGAAAGTTACATGGCTTGATGTGTTTGTAGGTCCCCTGGCAATGGGACCAAAACTAACCCTGGGTGCACAAACTGGCTTTGTAGACCCAATTACCTATGGTGCAATGCCTTACTCAGCCTTGATGCAGGAGGGAGGGGCTAGGTCTAGCCCCAACATGGTATAGCAGGGTATGTTGGTATAGCAGCCTCTGTTGACTACCCAGGGGAAGCCTTACTCTCAATGAGGAAGTGATGGGGGTGGGATAGGGGTAGGTGGGAGGAGTGGTAGAAGAGGAAGGAGGGGGAATGGGTTGGTATGCAAAAGAAAAGAAAATCTTTTATTTTAAATAAAAAATTATAAAAATATTCTCAATAAAATACATTCAAACAAAATTCAAGAACATATCAAAAAATTACCCACTATGATCAAGTTGGCTTCATACCAGAGATTCAAGGAGGTTTAATATATATTAAACAATAATCATAATGCACCACACAAACCAAAATGACTAAGAGCAAAGCAAAGCAAAACAAAACAAAAACAAACAAACAGACATGATCATCTCATAAAATGTAGAAAAGGCCTTTGACAAAATCCAATGTCCCTTCATTATAAATGTCTTGTAGAGACTAGGGATATAATTCACATACCTCAGCATGACAAAAGAAATATACAGAAAGCTCAGAGTCAATGTTATTCTAAGTGGAGAAAAAGTCAAACATACCCAGTCAAATTAGGAACAGGACAATGATATCTACATATCTATTCTCTCTACATACCACTCTCTACATACCAATTCAATATGGTACTTAAAATCAGAGCAATGGGACAATTGAAGGAGATTAATGTATAAAAAAAGGAAAGGAAGAAAACCCTGAAGACTCCACAAAGAAACTTTTGCACCTGATAAACAATTTCTGAATACAAAATGGACACACAAAGCCAATAAGTTTCATATAAACATATGACAAGTGGACTGAGAAAGAAATTCAAGTCCAAGTGGACCAAAGACCTCAACATAAAACCAGATACACTGAACCTGACAGAAGATAAACTGGGGGATAGACTTGAATGTATTGTCACAGGAGACAACTTCCTGAACAGAACACCCATAGTGCAGGCAATAAGATCAACAATTAATAAATGGGACCTCATAAAAGTAAAAAGCTTCTATAAAGCAAAGGACACCATCAATAGGACAAAATGATGGCTTCCAGAATGGGAAACTATTTTCACCAACTCTACGTCTGACAAAGGGCTAATATCCAAAATATACAAGGAACTCAAGAAACTAGACATCAACAAACTAAATAATCCAATTTTTTAAAAATGGAGTACATATCTAAACAGAGAACTATCAACAGAGGAAACTTAAATGATCAAGAAACATTTAAAGAAATATTCAACATCCTTAGCCATCAGGGAAATGCAAATCAGAATGAATCTAAGAATCCATCTAACACCTTTTTGAATGGTTAAAATAAAAAATACAAGTGTCAGCTCATGCTTGAGAAGATGTGCAGCAAGGGAACACTCCTTCATGGCTGGTGAGAGTGCAAACTTGTACAGTTACTTTAGCAATCAATGTGGTGGTTTCTCAGAAAACTGGGAATATATCTGCAGCAAGACCCAGCTCTACCATTCTTGGGCATATACCCAAAGTGTGCTTAATCATACAGCAAGGGCAGTTGCTCAACTATGTTCATAGTAGCTTTCTTCATAACAACCAGATCCTAGAAATGACAAAAATGTCACTCAACTGAAGAACTGATAAAGAATATGTGATACATTTACACAGTGGTGCATTACTCAGCTATAAAAACAATGACATCATGAAATTTGCAGGGAAATGGATAGAACTTGGAAAAATTAGAAATAGTTGCTGACTCTTTTGCCTACCTATGGGACCCTTTTCCCACTACTGAGTTGCCTTATCCAGCCTTGATTTGATAGTTTGTGCCTGGCCTTATATTAGCATATTATGCCCTATTTTGTTGATGTCCCTGGGAGGCCTGTTCTTTTCTGAGGGGATACAGAGGGATGGTGGATCTAGGAGAGAGGAAGTGGGGAGGGAGAGATTCGGAAGAGGGGAGAGAGTGGAAACTGCAGTTGTAATTTAATATATAAGGGAAGAAAAAGAATAGATTTTCAAAATATATCGGGATGACTCAAACTAAGCAAGTGACAGACTTTTATAATAAAAACATTGCGATATTGAAGAATGAAAATTAAGAAGTCATTAGAAGATGATGTAGAGACCTCCCATGCTCATGGATAGTAGGATTAATATTGTGAAAATAGACATCCAACTAAAAGCAATCTGCAGACTCAAAGCAATCCTCATTAAAATTCCAACACAATCCCTCAGAGAAGTTGAAAACAAATCTTAAACTTCAATTTTTCTTCAAGTTTCAAAATTTGTTGATGACTATTTTGCACTCATCCCAGTAGAACTTTTATTTTAATAAGAAAAAACTGTGATAATGTGTTTGTGATTATTGCTGTGATCAGTAACTAAGATGGGAAAACATGCTGTCTAGTCAATAGTGGTATCCAATAACATAGATTGTAGACCTGGAATCAATACCCCCAAATGGTGCCTTATTCCCATTGTTTCTGTTGTGTTTTAATGGTGTCAAAGCAAGGGTTTCTTAAACCTCCTTAATTCTCCCAGTAGAAGCACCTGAGAAGAACTTGGACATATAAACCTTGTTGTGCTAATGCAAGACTGCTGAATCAAATCCTTTAAAGTGAACCTTATTGCATTATGATTAAGCTAAGATTCACTATCTTCTGCAGGAGAGCAGAAGGTGTAGTCTGCAACCAGATGTTTGTCATGATGACCTGACTAATGATCAATATGCACCAAGTCAATTAGTCTGTAAAAGTAGCTGAAAATAACAGAAAATAACCTTGAGAACTACTCATTAATTAACCTGTGTGGAAAGAATCAGTACTTTCAAAAGAATAAGAACTTCCTATTCATGCCATCTCTCCAAACCCCCACATCTAGACCAGGTCCCACATCCAAAGTCTCAGGTTTTTATGTGTACCCCTGCCTGCACTATAACTAACCTCTAGGGTTCTGTCAGGGCCTTCCCCACATGCAACTATCAAAAGGTCCCTTCTGAACTACATTCATCCTCTCTACTAACCCTGACCTCCCATTTCCTTCTCCAAGGTCTGGCCAGGTGAGTCTCAAGCTCTCCATCCAAGTCTGCTCCCTAACCCACCATATGTAGTCCAAGTGCCCCATTCAGTTCACCAGCCTAGTATGGCACACCCCTAATTGAGTCACAATCAACCTCGAGGATTCCACCAGGATCCTCACTACCTATCTTCCTCTCCATAGATTCCTCACATTCCACAGCCAAGCTTTCCATCCACCCAGATCTACCCCCACCCTCTTGGCTTAGACTAGGAGGCACATCATTGTTGCCTCTATCCACCTGATTCCATTCCACCCAAGGGAACAGAGAAGAAAGCAAGAGCAGAGAGGGTACAGATTGAAGCTCCTGATTCATGACTTTGAACCTGCCCTCAGTGGAGGCTGATAACAATGAAGATGTAAGGGCCAGGATGGTCTGGGTTGGAAGATAGAAAGTAGAATCACTGCAGCACAGAAGTACTACTTTATTGACAAAAGTACTGCAGTGGGCAAGCTGCAGCAATGGAAGAAATCACCAAAGTAGTAATGCATTACTTTAGCCTTGGATAAAAGCACTCTCAGAATGCAGAGAGTATGAATTGTAGCCTTGGTGAAACTCACAGCATGCACTCCATCTATCATCCAGAAACAGACTTAGGAAGACTGCGGAAATCATCAAGGGAATGCAGATGGCAACACAGTGGTCATATGTCATTGTAGCCAATGTGTATCATCATAACAAAGAATAGGAAGGAAGAGAGCAGAGTTTTGGGTTCAAGGAAGGAGCTGACATCCTTTTCTGCCACAAAGCTCATTAGTATATGAGGGCAATTCAGTTTGGCAGTGTTTAAAAATAAAAAGGTTCAACTTACCATATGGCCTGGCAATTCCAGTGCACAAAACAACCCCAAACTGAATATGTGTACATCAAGCAAACCTGTGCATGGTTACTGCAGAAATGCTTCTATTCAAGAGCTGAAAGCCATCCAAGTGTCCATGCAGTGATGCATAGACCAGACAAGTCCACCTCATCCATGGGATAGAGCATTGTTTTGCAGTAAAGAGCCCTGCAGTTCTGAGATTATCACATCTTCAAATGACCTGAAGCATTCCAGGACAAAGGAATCAGAGAGGGTCATACATTATGTGGTGCCCTGTGTAGGAAATGTAAGGAACAGGTTCATCCAGATGGAAATCATCTTGATATTTTTCTGGTGTGTCAGGAAGGAAGGTGCTCACTTGACCACATGTGGCTTTAGTTGATATGTAGGCAATGATCTATTAGTAGAACATGGTGACATTTGCACAACTCATGAATATACAAAACTCCTAACTGTACATTGAAAACTGTGAATTTTAAAATATATCAGCTACCCTTTAGTAAATGTGTTATACACATAACAAACATGCACCAGTGAGATGGTTCTTTTGGTAAAGGCACCCACACCACAGGTATGGTGACCTGAGTTCAATCTATGTGGCCTACTTCAAAGATGATGGAGAGAGTCAATTCCAAGAAGTTGATTCTTGACCTCCACATGCACACTTACATATTACATGTGTGTACATATGCACACACACATAAACATATGCATACACAAACCCATAATAGTAATACATGAAAATTTTGTAATTTACAAATGCAACAAAATAATACTGGCATCATGTGAACCACACAAAACAGTGTACCACAGCCTGCTACTTTTGACCTTCCTGGATGCCTTTCCCACTAGGGTACATCCAGCAAGTACCTCTCTCCATTCATGCCAAATACACCTATCAGTTTTCTCAACACTATGGCATTTCTCTGTGCCATGAACAACAGAAACTACTATACTAACACATAGGTAAATATTACCATAGTTTTTTTTTTAACTTTTATTCTTTATTTTGTTCAAATACATTTAAAGGGAATGGTAATGAAATATAAAATGAGATACCCAGGAAATTATTCCAGCACCTTCAGCTTCACAAATGTTTCTCACCTGTTTGTATACTACATCTGTAACCATAGTTTTTTTTTAAAAATGGAATATATAAAAATGAAACCACAGGCTTTTCAACTATAACTGTTGAGTACCAGACTCAATAGAGATATTTTACTTAAAATACATCTTTTGTGTTTATTTATTTATTTATTTTTTTGGTTTTTCGAGACAGGGTTTCTCTGTGTAGCTTTGCGCCTTTCCTGGAACTCACTTGGTAGCCCAGGCTGGCCTCGAACTCACAGAGATCCGCCTGGCTCTGCCTCCCAAGTGCTGGGATTAAAGGCGTGCGCCACCACCGCCTGGCTGATCTTTTGTGTTTATTATGATAGCAGAATGTAAAAAAGCACAAATATGTAAATAATTGAAATGATTGAAACTGAAAGATAGGTGAAGAAATTGTCCAAAACAACAACAACAAAACCAGTCAAACTTACTGACACCTCTGTTCTGTTCTAATTAAGCTTACCATGTTCTGCCTTGGACAACCATCTCAATTTCTGGGCCAATTCTGTATTTTACTAGAAAAGTATAAGTAAAATCTAGATGTTGAAATTATTATTTCATAATGTAGTGTCATTTTATGACCCTAGTTATGTTTTACAAACCTCGACTAATAATTTAATGTATTTTCTAGTTTTATCTCTATGGAAGGATAACTATACTACAACCCATAGAAACAGAGAGACTAGGTAACAAGGATAGTTCATGGTGGGACACCTGGAACTCCTTGGGAAGGAGAAAGAGAAGAGATTTCATGAAGGGACTGAGGGCCAGTGGGGATGGGAATGTGAGCAGTCAGTTTGGGGTGTGTGTGACAGATGAGGAGAGTACTGAAAGAGACTACTGGGAAAGGGGATGGGCATTCCAGGTCAGGTGAAAACCTGGAGCAAGGAGCAAGGGAATCTCCCAGGAATCTGTAAGGATTACCCCAGCTAAGACTCCTAGCAATAGCAGATATGTAGCCTGAACTACCCATCTCCTGTGACAAGATTGGTGCCTAGCCCAAATGCCACCAAAGAGGGCTCATCCAGCAACTGATGGGAACAGATGCAGACCAACAGGCAAACATTAGGCAGAGTTTGGAGAATCCTGTAGAAGGGGATGAGAAAGGATTGTAAGAGCCAGAGGGTTGAAGGACATCATAACAAAACTCACAAAATCAACTAACTTGGGTTCATAGGTGCTCACAGAGACTGGTGTGACAACCAGAAAACCTCATGGGACTGACCTAGGCACTCTGCATATACATTACAGTTGTGTAGCTTGGTCCTCTTGTGGGACTCCTAACAGTGGGAAAAAGGGATGTCCCTGACTCATTTGTTGGCTTTTAGGACCCTACTTCTCATACTGGGTCGCTTTGCCCAGCCTTAATACATGGGGAGGTGCTTAGTCTTACTGCAACTTGATATGCCATGTTTTGTTGATTTTCACAGAAGACCTGCCCTTTTCTGAATAGAGACAGAGAAGGAGTGGATCAGGAGTGGGAACAGAAGGGTGGCAGGGTTGGGGACGGAATGGGAGGAAAAGAGGGAGTGGAAACTGTGGCAGGGATGTAAAATAAACAGATAAATAATTTTTAAAAAGAAGTAGAATTTATATGTTCCAGTGGATGTGATGTCTCTCCCAAAGTCTATGTTAGAAACTCACTCTAACATAGTGAGTATTACAGATTGTGTACAGTAGGTGTAAAGATTGGGAGTACTCTAGGGAGAATAGGTTACAAAGCCACCAATTTAATGTCCTTATACAAGTAAATTAATTGCCAAATGTGTGAATTCCTAAAATAGGTATGAGACCAAACATCTCTGCACCCTTCAGTGTTCACTAAGCTTCCTCCACAGCCTGATGCAGGAAGAAAGTCCATCCTAGATGTGGTCCATTGACTCTGGACATCCCTCCACCTCCACTGATCCAAACAGGTTCCTAATCGTTGTCCTTTACCTAGAATTATGATACTCTGTTCCAGTTACATAAGAGAGACAAAGACATACATCCTTCCGTAGTTTTGAGTATTTCCAATGATCAGCTGACTGGCTTTTCTATCCTTATTGCCTCCTTCAAGATGAAGAAAATGCTGATCCTACCACAGAAGCTTGATTCTCTTTTGCACAGTTATTTGTGGTGTGTTGTGCACAGTTTTGTGGCTTTGACAGCAGCTGTAGTGTTCTGACTAATCCTGAAGTCTGATTCTGGCCCATTTCCTAAAGGCAGATGCTTCCTGTTTTCTGCTAACTGCCTGTTTATTTGTGTGTCTTTGGCATGGTAGGTAATTTCTAAAATCATCTCCTGTATCTTAACCTCTGACACCTCTTAGGGATAGAAGCTCATCAGCAAATTGCCAAAATTATTTCATGGGATGAAGTTTTATTTGTTGATCTCTTAACACTGTTGTTAAAGTAGAAATGCTATGCAATGTTTGTCAAATACATATTGTCTACAATACGATCAGTTCATGTATATCAAATCATCATGACATCATTATAGCAATCAAAATAATCAATATATCCATCATATCCCAAAGCTTTTCCATGTCACTTCATGCTTTATGTTTACTTGCTTTAATTTCTGTATTCTGAATGTTTAATATGAAAACTATCTTATTAAGTTTTCAATAAACTTTATCACATTGCTAACTACTTAAATGGTATCATATGGAATTTTTACAAGTTATTCATTCAACAATATCAAATAACTATACCAATTGAAAAGCTACTTCTTGTCTCTATACCTCTAGTCAGATGGTAAATATTATTCTATTCTCTATTTGAACCAGGCAAACACTGACATAATTACCCTATGCAAGTAAGGTCATTCAATATTTCTTCTTTCATTGACTGACATTTTACCTTGCACAGTGAACTCTATATTTATTCAGGTTGTTTCAAAAAAGATTTCCTTCAAAGAAGAAACCAAATTTGTACTCTTCCAAAACAATTTAGTAATGACTCTTAACAATAATATGATTGCTGAAGTTTATGTATATTTTTGTTTTATTATACTTTTGTTGGGTTATTATAATGAAATATTGTGATAGTTATGTATTAGCTTGTAGGAACTTTGCTAAATCTCTACAGTCATCTTATGCACATAGCATAGTTTCTTTGTGCCTAAAACACAGAGAATATCTCATAGATATAGGAACCCAGGGAACTTTTAAAATTAGTTCTATAATTATAAATATTGTTGTAGGACATTCCATCTCACCTTGTCTAATAAAATCATTTTATCAATATATTGCCATATATACTGATAATTATTATGCAAATTCATAGAGAATAAATACAAATACTTCCATGGTGAAAATGCTTTCAGAAGTTAGCTAATGTGGGTGTGAATTGGCACCAAAATTATTTTTTAATGCCAAGTAGAAATGCCTTGTGGGAATCCAGGGTAGAGAGATACATGGTGTATAGTTCTTGATTGTCAGAATAATAAAAACTAGGAGATGGCAGGGAGACCATATGATAAATACCATTATTGGCAGGTCCACAGGAGTAGAGCTTCTAAGGTGCTAGCTGAAGACAGTCAAGGAAGGATTTCTTAGAGTCTGTTAGGATAAGTACAGACAATTCTGCACAATCTTCAAAATTTAGAAGCAATAGAGCAATAGCTTTTCATGTTAAAAATATGTGAATCAACAAAAATCAGTGAAACATAAAGATAAGCATCAATGATTTATTAAAACAAACAAGATATCTAAAATGAGAGCAACAAGGTTAAAAAACCTGGTGAACTGTGTTACTTTGAGGCTGTATTATATGACAGAGTTTTATAAACAAAAAGTATCCACAAAAAATTGAGCATTTGCTTTACATGCAGGTCATTTACACATAATATCTATATATCTTTTTTTTCTGAGACAGGGTTTCTCTGTGTAGCTTTGCACCTTGCCCAAAACTCACTCTGTAGCCCAGGCTGGCCTCAAACTCATAGAGATCTTCCTGGCTCTGCCTCCCAAGTGCTGGGATTAAAGGCATGCACAACCATCGCCCAGCTCTCCATATCTAGTAACACAGATCAAGTATGCACTTCCCTTATGCTACAAGAGAGGAGACAGACACAGTTTATGAGATTCACTTTTAATCAAACCTCAAAAAAATATGGCTTGAAATAGGAGAAAGATAATTCCCTGTCTTCTGAGCTATACTGCAGGATATTGGTGACCATTTTCAGCTACTGTGATTACGTTCTTATAATTTCTAGAGACTAGAGTTCAGTATGGTCTGACACACTCTTAGGTGGAATGGTGCTAGGAGAAATGGAATTCTGGCACTCACAGTTTTCAACTTGGAATTTCTGTTCCACTTATGCTTTCTTCAGTTATTAAAACTGTTGATGATATGTGTTATTTTGTACTAGTATATGGTAAGTGACCCACATGTCATCTAAGATAAACAAACAATTGCAATGGATGTACATACATAGACTTGTGTGGGATAATAGAAAAAGTTAAGATGAAGAGAAGTCAAGGGTAATAGAAAATTAAGGGCCTTTTTTTCTTTTTTCACAAGATGAATGCTCTCTTGTTTCTAGTTTGGGTGTTCCAAGATGAGGTAGAAAAGACATGTCTAAGAGGTGTCTTGCCATATATTTGAAGGCAAGCTGAAGACAAAGCCACCAATGTTCAGTGCCTACTACAGGATTATGCTTAAATAACAGATGCAAAGTAACAGGTTTAAAAGTTAATGCTGGGAAGAGGAATAAAGACTCCAGTGTTGTGCTTCTGGACACAGATTAGTACAGGGAGCAGGGTACCATGTGCTGTTTGGAAATCTCCACACCTGTCTCCATAATGCAACATGTTTAAAGTCTTTGGAGCCCACAGGATTCCCAAAGTCAAGAAGTTTCTAAAGCAATGAGGAAGTGTCTTATTCTAGGTATAGACCAGAAAAGCCATGCTGCTGCTGAAGTCTTCAGGAGAAGATGGAAAGGTGGATGCCACCAGAAGATACTGAGACTTTCTGATGTGGATGATGCTATTTGACTCAGAACTAAAGTTTCTTGTTTGGAAATTAACTGGACAAGGGTTAGAAAATAAAATTTATTGGTTGTAAGTGATATATTCTTACTCTGGTAAATATTTCTTTACATATGGAACTTCTTCTTTTGAAATAACTTACTTAGAGCAAGTTTTACATCCTTGTTCCTCAGGCTGTAGATCATGGGATTCAGCATGGGCACAACAGAAGTATAAAACACAGAGGACACTTTCCCTTTGTCTTTGGAGCTGACTGACAAAGGTTGTAGGTACACGAACGCCAGGGAACCAAAGAAGACAGCAACAGCAGAGAAATGGGAGCTACAGGTGCTGAAGGCTTTGAATCTGCCCTCAGTGGATTTGATACGGAGGATGCTAGCAATGATGAAGATGTAAGAACCCAAGATGGTCAGGGTTGGAATAAAGATATTAAAAGCACTGAGGCATAGAAGTACTACCTCATTGACAAAGGTGCTGGAGCAGGCAAGCTCCATCAATGGGAAAAGATCACAGAAGTACTGGTTTATTATATTAGCCTTACAGAAAACCACTCTTAGCATGCAGAGAGTATGAACTGCTGCACCAATGATGCCCATGCCATACACCCCACCTACCATCCAGGAACAGACTTGGTAAGACATAGTAACATTGTAGAGCAAGGGATTACAAATGGCAACATAACGGTCATATGCCATGGCAGCCAACATGTGACACTCAGATATAACAAAAGCAAGGAAGAAATAGAGCTGAGTCATACATTCCTCATAGGAGATGACATTCTTCTTTCCCACAAGACTTACCAGCATTTTGGGGTTGATAACAGTGGAATAACAGAGGTCAATGAAGGAGAGACTGCTGAGGAAGAAGTACATGGGGGTGTGCAGGTGGGAGCTGAGCAGGATAAGGATGATCATGCCCAGGTTCCCCAGCACTGTAAACAGGTAGATTCCAAGGAAGACGAGGAACAGTGGCAGCTGTAGCTCTGGTTGGTCTGTTAACCCAGAGAGAATGAATTCAGTCACCATGGAGATATTTCTTTCTTCCATTTCTCCTTGGATTTTCTATGTAGGAAGTGAGAAAAAGGTTATGTATCAAACATCTGCTTGATGTGTGGCATTGAACTTAAGTTTTTCATTCTGGTGTTTCCCATTTTTAACAGCTCTTCATTTGAAGACTTTTAAAGCTCTACCATTTAAAGACTTTAACATGAGACATACAAATATGTATTTAATGTATCTATGTGTATCTGTGTTCCATGAACCTCCCCAAAGAACATATATAACAAATTTCATTGAATTTTCTAGCAATTCCTCATGCCTACCTCATAAATATAGTTTTATTTAAAATATCAACATCATCTAGGAATTCTCAAACAATTCTTTTAGAAAATTGTCACAGTAAGCTAATGAATGAAGCAATGTTAACATATTTATTCAGCATTGTAGTGTAGATTCTCGTTAGAACAATTAAACAGGACACTGAATATAAAGCTCCTCTAATTGTAAAGGATAAAATGAGAATGTCTCTACTTCTTAATAATACAATATTCTGTATAGAAAATTCTAACTAATACATAAAGAAATTTGAAGAAGCATTTAAATGGTCAGCAAATGTTAGGAGATCAACAACAAACTTAACAATGATTAAATTCATTTGTTATTCAATAAAAATAATTTGCATGTATGGACATGATATGAAAGTAATATAAGACATTGTTCTTAGAATTGCAAAGTTCTGTGGAAAGGAATTAGGGACATACAGTTACAGACAGGCTTCCATGCTCATGAGTCAATGAAAATATTTGGGACAGTGGATATATTTTCCAGTTCAATCATTAAACTCAATGCTATCCCTTACTATTTCTCAATTTCCTGTTTGTTTGTTTTTTAATTTGTTTGCACAGGAATCATTATACTCCCATGAAAATTATGGCACCCAAGAAAATCAGAACCAATTTGAAGTGGGAAGATGAAGACCTAGTGCTCTCCCCTCTTGAATCTCACTACAATATTGAAAGGTTTGGCATAGTGTAGTACTGCTATAAGTGTAGATGTGCCAATCAATGGGATGAATTTGACATCCCAGAAAGAAGCTTACATTTATAAGTTTTACGAATAAGGGCTTCAAGATAATTCAATGGGGAAATTTTCTATTATATGGCAAGGGGTATTTAGATATGTACTTGTTATTAATATGTAACTCTCATACAATTCAATCATATTAATTCAAAATGGGCCATTGGAAGTAAATATAACAGATGAAACTGTTGATATTGAGGGAAAGCAGAAACAAAGTTTTGCAAATTTGGAATTGCTGATATTTCTTAAATAAGTTGCTAAAATCAAAGGCTGTCATACAGAATTTGTAAAGGGAGAACTATATAAAGACTGATAACAAGGCATACAGGATGGAAAAAGTCTAAAATATGATATCCATGGAAGAAATTTTAGATCGTGTACATAAAAACTAATGCAGTTTAACAAATAAAGATCAAATGATGCAATTAATAATAGCCAGAAGAAGGGAACAGCCATTCTTCTATTGGAGATGCACATGAAGCCAGTAAGCATTGGAAACAATATGCTTTATAATTCACTATTAAGGAATTTCAAATCACAGTTACAGTGAAATAACATTTCACAGTGTTCAGGATGATTGCAATGAATGCTGTAAGTATTATAAGGATGTAAAGAAATTGGAATCCTCATATGTTTGGATAGGGTTTTCAAATAGTACAGCCTGGAAAACAATTTAAAACACTTCAAAATAAAAACTATGGAGTTATCTTGTAGCCCGGACATTTTAATCTAGTGATACACCACAAGAACTGAAAACATTCATTCACACAAAAATCTGCACAGAGTGGTTAAATGAAAGTGCTTGTGACATCACAAGGTTGAAAAAAAAAAACACCAACTGTTCATCACTGGTGAATGGAGAGACAAGGTAAACCTTTTCCATAAAATGGAACACTGTTATTCAATAAAGAGACTTAAAGTCCCTGAGTAGATCATAGATCATGTCTTTAAAGAGCCTGAAATACTGTAAGTGAAAGGAACCAAGAATGGAAGGCAACAGATTGCCAGGAGCCCTTGATATGATGTATCAAGAACAGGTCATTCATACTGACATAAGCAGTTTAATGTCTTCGAGATATTATAAGATGGGAAAGGAGGTACTAGCATGACTGCTCATAGTAACAGAGTTAAATTTAGGATGGAAATTAAAATGTTCTACAATAGAATATGATGAAGGTTGTGTAATTCAATGTATATATTAAAAACACTGGATTACATTGAATAATTCATATTTTATAATATATTTCATAATATGCTATACCATAATTTATGTGTTATAAAAGTTTAAGCCGAATTAGATGACTGAAATAGAAAGATTCCAACACAGATGGCTGGATTACCACATGCCCGGAAGCCCTTCCCATCTATTGTCTACCTGGTGAGTACTGCTTTATTTATACCAAATATTCAGGTTTTCTCAGTATTGGAGCACTCCTCATCACACAGTCAACATCAACAGTTGTCTTCACTCATTGGCTACTACAATCACAGGGTATGTTTATTCCTCTAAATAAAGAAATACAAAATAAAGAAAAACAGTTCTTTCTATCGAAGAGCTGAGGATGGAAGGGTGACGCCTCATCTAGAGCCTTTCTTCTGTGTCTTCCCTGCGAGAAAATTCAGAAAGCACAGTAGTCAGCAATTAAGCACCAGGCCAGAGGAAGGTTCTGGACCTTAAACTTGCAAACCTCTATGAACCTGAGCCAAGTAAACTTCTGCTCACTGTGTACTAACCATTGTACAATGCAGCATTTGGCCTTTCCAGTATAAAGCATATTAAGACACATACTAAAACACACACTTCTAAAGTTCTGACCATTTTCACTGGCCTTCTGACTCGTTTTCTCCATTCCATGCCTAGGGCAAGGCTGTTCCTGGAAACAAAAGTTCTTAGCATACAAGTTCCATCGTGTCTTACTATGTCATTGTAGACTTGACACTAGTCATGGGTGTCTGGCTGATCCAAATTGACTAACTGCCTTCAAGTCTGACATGTTCTTATAAATTCTTCTGCTTCCTGCTCCTCTAACAGCACCTTCATGGTTGCATGCCTTTGACCTTGGTGGAAAATTCCAAACACCCTCCCATAAAGCAGCAGTGTTAGCCTCCCTTTATCTCAGTGTTTCTCAAACTTCCTAATATTACAACCCTTTAATAGAGTTCCTCATGTTATGGTGACCCATAATCATAAAATTATTTTCATTGATACTTCATAACTGTAATTTTGCTACTGTTATAAATCATGATGTAAATATTTTTGGAGTTCGAGGTTTGGCAAAGGAGCTGTGACCCACAGGTTGAGAACTATTGCTTTGCCTGGTAAGTCTTAGAGATGAGTGAGTCTCCAGTTTTGCTTGTCCGTTAGTGCTCCTGAAGCAGAAATGACATACAACAAATTTTAAACATTTATTATGGACAATTTGTTCAGATCGTGCATATTCAAACTGTCATGACACCACAATAATCAAGGTAAAGAATATACGTGACATCTCCCAATGGCTCATTGTGTACTGTTACAGTTTATGTCCATTTACAATGCTTAATTTGAGACCTAACCTCTTAAGTTGTGATTGTACATTGCATAGTTATTAATGACAGGCAGAGCCTTGCACAGAATGTATTGATAATTTACCTTTCCAACGTAAGTTTTTATATTGATCAATTCTTCCTATCTTTCTGCCTTCCTTTACATGTGAAGATATGTTTTTCTAAGAATTTTACTGTAATACTTACAATATTTAAGTAGAATAATTCAGTGCTTTTCTTTTTGTTTTTGGCTTAGTTCGGTTTGTAAAATGTATTCCAAGTTTGTCTATGTTGATTTCAATTGTAAAATTTCCGTTGGAAAATAAAAAATATTGTGTTATTTTAAAAGAAGTTAGTAATGCCACATAGTAACACCCATGAAGTCACTAAACTATAATTAGACTTTAAAATTTTATTTTTAACAGATTTTTAGAAAGTATTTAAACAGTTCTGCATTTCCTTAACAAAATCTTTGCTCAATTTTATAATCATCCTATGTGCATTACACACTTATGTTTTTGGAATAAATATGGAGAAAAATATCTCATAGTTATGTTGACCCAGCGAGCATTTAAAATATGTCCTAGAGTTAGAAGCTTATTTAAAAAAAAGCATTATATCAAGAAGTTAGCTGATAATCATATACAAAAGTATTTTAAAATTTATAGAAAATAGTAAATACATGCAGGATGATACTGCTTCAAAAGGATAGTTTGGACAAGAATGTAAACTTACAGTAAAAATCATTCAAAAGTAATAAACAGAAATTATGTTTCTGGTGTGGGGTATAGAGAGAAGGATAACACAGAGTCCCTGTTCCTCAGACTACTACAGTCTGCAAGGAGAGAGGGAGGGAGACTGCCTGGTTGCCTGATATTCAAAGTCAAGTGTTAAAATTATGGTTTTCATGTTCAAAATATGTAGTCCTATAAAAGTCATCAAAACATACGAAGCATTTAAATGTTTGATTGATGCAAACAAGGTGTGTGTATGAAGGAAGAGATAAGAATAAGAGATATAGAGTTCCTTGGTGTCTTGTGCTAATTTGGTGGTGCATTTTGGATAGAGCATTATATGTTAAATCTATCCAGGCAAATTGATTGTTTATATTAAAGTTGGTTATACCTAGTATATACCTGACCAGTAGCACAAAAGGGGATTTCATTTATTATGTTGCCTCAGAGGACATAGTACAGCCAATTAGATAAACTTTGTGTTAACATCAAAACCAATTTAACCATTAAAAGCTAAACATATCTTTTCCTGCATTCTGCTATGTCTCCTCAAAATATGAGTGACTATTTTGAGCTACTTTCCTATAGTGTGTAGATACTGGATCTTAGAAAATCTGTCTCATTCCAATGTGGAACGGTTCTAGAAGAAACTGAATTCTGTTGCTCACCTTTTCTCTACTTGTAAACTCCTGTCCCAGTTCTGTGTGAGAGTTAGAGCCACGGACCTTGACTTGAAACAGTTTTGTAGTAGGTGATGATAGTTCAATATAAAACCTCCCACTCTCTTCTATTCAGTGGATCAGGACATAGATTTCAAGTTCTATGTAATTCATATATTATGAATCAAGTGACATGATTCATGTTCTAACTTCACAAACCGCTTATTGGAATTAAGTTAAGGTAGTTCTGATAAATTCTTGGTGTCATAAATATATATATATATATATATATATATATATATATATATATATCATTATAGCATATATATACAAATATATATATATATATATATTCTCTCAAGATTTCTTATCATTAGTGTGAACTGTGTAGAGTTAAGGAGGGGTGAGCTAAAAGCAATTAAAATTTCCTATTCTATTTCCCATGTGACATTCTCCCTAGTGTGTAATTCTCTCTGTTTTGAAATAGTAGTGATCTTTAGGTTAAAGCTAGAAGCTAAGCCCTGGTGGACATGTATGACACATATATGACACTGATTTTCAAACTAAAAATTATTTCTAAAATATGTGAAGCCAGGTCAATATTTCTCTGCTAATTTAAGCCTTGGGTAAATAATTATTTTTAATTATCATTAAATGTTGTTCCTTTCATGTCTGTATATTGATTTCAAGGTTTCCTAAAGGATGTCAGTGAAAGGTCAGGAGAACAACATGATGATGTAAGTAAATCTGGAACTAAATGGAAATTCAGGGAAAAACATATGAGCTTTTGTAATTATTTTAGGCTACATAATTAATTACTACTGGAGTTGCTTTCTGAATGGTGCAAGATAAAAATTCTGCATGCACTATATTCAGAGACTATGGATTCACCAAGAAAATAATGCACAGTGAACGATGGTAACTAGTTTTCTTGAATTGGACAGTTAAGGACAAGCAATGAGGACAAGCAATGGGGTTCTGTGAAGTAAACTATATGGTAGTAAATAAGAGTAGAAAATGCTTGTATTGATGGTGTTTAGCTCACTATAAACGTACATAAATTATTGACATATGATTGAAAATGTGTTTTTATAGAAGGTGAACACATACACATACTTTCTACTTTAACTGCTCAGTGAAGTAAAACCAATGGACCAAAGTAACAGTGAGGAAACTGCCTTCATTCGCCAGTAAAAATAACCAGAGCAGCCTGAAGAAATAGATAATATTAAGTCTGGCCAAAACTGTTTAACATGTCAGGCAGTCCTGGCACATGCCTCTAATCCCAGTACTTGGGAGAGTGGTGGACCGATCTCTGTGAGTTTGAGGCCAGCCTGGTTTACAGAGTGAGTTCCAGGACATTCTGGGCTTTTATATAGAGAAACTCTGTCTTGAAAAAAGAAAAGATAAGAAAAACAAACAAACAAACAACAAAAAAACTACCCAACATGTGTGAATCATGTTTTTGTGACAGAAAACAAAAAAAGCTGAAACAAAATGTTTGAGTAAGTAAAAGGGAGATAAATTTGATAGAGGGGTATTTCCAGTGGTCAAGCTGCAACAAGTATGTTTACAGAATACATATATTAGTAGTAGGAAATAACAAGGGTAGCAATTAATGCTCATGAATCTGGGGATTGACAACACAGAAACACCTCAGATCATTTATCTAAATGTGTTTCTTCAAATAACAAAAGCAAGCAGGGCAGTGGTGGTGCATGCCTTTAGTGCCAGCACTCAGGACACAGAGGCAGGTGGATCTCTGTGAGTTCATGGCCAGCTTGGTCTACAGAGTGAGTTCTAAGACAGCCAGGGCTACACAGAGAAACTCTGTCTCAAAAAAAAAAACAAACAAAATAAATAAATTAATAAATAAAATAAATGGAACAATTGCCATAATGAACCTATCCATCCTCTACATAGGTTATCCTATTGCTTTTGTTACTTTCTTTTGATTTTTCTGCTTTCTCATTTGTGATAAGAAAAATCCTTATAAATAGCACACTGTATTCTTAACCATAGGTATTATGTCATATAACAGACACCTAGACTACATTTATTTATATTCTCAGTTATAACTCTGTATTCATGGAAGCACTCCATAGTCCCCACTCCCTTGGCTTGGAACCACTGTTCTGTTTTTTTTTTTCTTTTTTTTTTTATTTTGCAATACAATTCAGTTCTACATATCAGTCACGGATTCCCTTGTTCTCTCCCCTCCCATCCCCCTCACCTTCCCCCCAGCCCCCCCCCCCCATTCCCATCTCCTCCAGGGCAAAGCCTTCCCCACAGACTGAGTTCAACCTGGTAGACTCAGTCCAGGTAGGTCCAGTCCCCTCCTCCCAGGCCGAGCCAAGCAATCCTGCATAGGCCCCAGGTTTCAAACAGCCAACTCATGCAATGAGCACAGGACCCGGTCCCACTGCCTGGATGCCTCCCAAACAGAGGTCCCCACTGTTCTGTTTTTAACCATAAGATTTCATATTTTAGACATCTCATGAGAGTGGTAACAAAAATTGTACTTTTACTTTACATTAGAGGCTGACTTATTTAATTGAGCATAAGGCTTATCATGTCTATTAGTATTTATACATCTCATTGCAAGTGGTAAGAAATGCTATCATGGACTCATGAGGAATTTCTCATAAGACTAAGGAGGGAAGGTCATATTTTAACACTTTGAAAACTGGAAAAACAACATTGAAAAACAATGAAAATTTATGTCTTATAGAAGTTATTTTCACACTACTTTAGAAAGTAAATTACATTGAATGTTTTATGCAAAATTAATTGGCATAATTTTCAGATAAAAGTTGCAATAAAGTTTTAAACTAAATTTACTTTGGCTTATTTTAAATTGTCAGATGCAAGACTTTCACCTACATTAAGATGACCATTTTTTCAAATTTCTTAAATCTATCCCTTAAATTTTAAAGGATAAGGCCATAATAGAATAAATCATGGTATGCATTGCTCATTAATAATGACCATAGCTTAGAATTAGACATGTGATCCAATACAAGGCTCAGTTTTAAATCATCCGTTAACACTGAGAAGAAACATCATTACTACAGTCTGTGTGATGATGTAGTGGTGGGCCTGACTAGAACCAGGTATGGTGGGACATGCATTGGTCCCTGAAATGCTGCAAAGGAGGTAGAGTCAAGAAGACTTTCCTAGGTGGCAAGGCTTCTGGAGTAAAGACAGGGAATAGAAATGAACTCAGAGTCATTGTGATTCGAGGGACTGCTCCATCCCACATAATAGGCACCTTTCTAGTAGGCCTTACTAGTTATTAATATATTATGCATACTGTTTATGCTTGGCAAATTTTATTTAATCATACTTAATACTATTATTGTCTATGAATAAAATGGTAAATTCAAAAATTAAATCCTAGATATAATATACAAGATACCTCCTGATACAATATACTCTCTCTTGTTTTTTAATCATTCAAACATGATTTCCTGTTTTTTTTTCTTTAATGACATTTGACACTTCATACATTTATCACATAACATAAACAACTTAATGTGGATAGATACACAAACATGGAATTTTGAGGGATGATAAAAAGAATACGATGAGCCAAAGTCATTAGACTGTAGAACTTAGTAATCTTCTGTGTGGTAATTTGCGAAGAAGCTGCCGGGTATTTGGGAGTTGTTAGCAGAACAGAAATGTCCATCTACAATATATCTAACTGTAAAACAAGAAAGAATCGTGTTTCTACTATATGTCATAATCTTGTATATAGAAATTCCAACTAATCTATTGAAAAATAATTACAACTAGTTTTAAATGACAGTAAGATCAATATGAAAACTCAATAATCATGCAATGCATTTAAAAATTATGAAAAGTGATTAAATATTTATTAATAATTTGAAAGTATTATAAGACATCACATTTAGAATTATCAAGTATTACTGAAAGAGAGTAAAGAATCACATAAATGGAAATATCTCATGTTTATGAGCCAAAAGATTAAACATTATAAAACTTGTAATACTTCCTAAACTGAGCTTCAAATTCAGTCTGATCCCTATCAAAATTCAAATTCTGTTTCTCTGGTTATTGACCTCTGGAGCATAAATTCCCCATAAATATATGTGGGGCCCAGAATAATAATAAGAAGCTTATATGACAGTAATGAACTTTAAAGTTTCACATTTCTCTACTTGAAACTTAACCCAATGTTACAGTGATCTATTTGAGAATGAACACTTTTTCTTTCTTACTTATATTTTTATTATTTAAAACAATTTTAAAATTGAATAGATTTGGATAATATTCTTCGCTTTCCAATGTCCTTCCAGATCCTCTCCTTTTTCTAACCCCCAAATTCAAGTTCTTAAAAAGAAACAAACAAAAACCCAATACAACAATCTCCCAAATAAGAGAAGCAGATAAAATAACATTCAAACAGAAACAAACAAACAACATCAAAATAACAACAACAAAATCCACCAAACTGTAACCAAATAAAAACACACACAAAAAACTGTGGAATCAGTCCATTACAAGTTGGTCAAATCCTCCTGAACATGAGGCCTGTCCTAGAGTGGTTCACATACCCATGTGGAAGAAACTGATTTTTCTCTCTCAGCAGTTATAAATATAAATAACAGTTCTGTTGTGAATCATTACCCTAGTGGCTAGATATTAATTAATTAATCTTAATATAACAAAATAAAATATACTCCAAGAAAACAAAATATATACTCAGAGTACCTGGTGCAGAACTATACAGTACCTAAACATGCTGCTTCAGTCTCTGAGAGTTCATATGAGCTTTGCTCAGGTTGATTTAGAAGGCCTTGTTTTCTTGGTGTCCTCTATACCCTCTGGCTCTTACACTCTTTCAGTCAGCAATATATATTTGTTTTCTTGAACATCACTCAGGTGTTTATTCTTATCCTCTTGAGTTCATTTTTAATGTACTTGAAATATTTGATAAAGTAAATGAGTTTTTTTTTTAATTCTGTGTTTTGCAGAAAGACAAACATGGCATGTACTCACTCATAAGTGGATACTAGATGTAAAGCAAAGGATAACCAGACTACAACCCACAACTCCAGAGAAGCTAGAAAAGGAGGAGAACTCTAAGAGGGACTGACTCATGGATTGCCCTTGGAAGGGGAAATAGATGAGATCTCTGTGAGCAAACTGGGGGGTGGGGGGATGGGCAATAGAGGGTAGGTAGGGGATGGGGAATGAGAACATAAGGGAATGTGATGGTCAAGCTGGAACAGGGACAGAGTGGAAGAGCAAGGAATGAGATACCATGATAGAGGGAGACATCAAGGGAACAGGGAGAAACAGGGTGCTAAGGAAGTTCCCAGGAATCCACAAGGATGACCCCATCTTAGACTACTAGCAATAGTGGAGAAGGTACATGAAATGGCCTACTCCAGTAATTACATTGGTGAATACCCTAAGTGTCGTCATAGGGCCTCCATCCAGTAAATGATGGAAGAAAATGCAGAGACCCACAGTCAAGCACCAGGCTGAGCTCCAGGTGTCCAGTCGAAGAGAGGGAAGAGGGATTCTATGAACAAGGGGCATCAAGATCATGATGGGGAAATGTACAGAGACAATCAAACCAACTAGTGGGAACTCATGAACTGTGGACCAATAGTTGTGGAGCCTCCATGGGTCTGGACTAGGCCCTCTGCATTGTTTAGCTTGACCTGCTGAGGGGCCCCTTGCCATGGATTCAGGATCTATCCCTTCTGTATGAGTGAGCTTTTTGAAGCCCAGTTCCTATGGTGGGACACATTACACAGCTTTGGTTGGGGGGGGGGGGGGGAGGAGGCGGGCTTGGACCTACCTCAACTGAATGTACCAGGCTCTGCCTTCTCCTCATGGGAGTCCTTGCCTTGAAGGAGGTGGGAATGGGGTGTTTGTTGGGGGAGGGGAGTCTTGGGGACAGGAGGAGGGAGGAGAGAGGCACCTGTATTTGGTATATAAAATGAACAGAAAATTTCTTAATAATAAATAAATAAATAAATCCTGTGTTTTGGGGTTCTTCTATATAATGCTCATTGGTAGCACTAGTGGGCTTGTGTGTAGCATTCTGTCTTGGTCTTTCATATTCTTAGTAGTGTTTCAAATTTTTTTTGCATCATGACCTGGGCATGTGACTTCCTTTTTGCTCTGTGTCTGGTTTGAGACTATTTGCTGCTAGGTTAGGCATATGCAGGATGTGTTACTACAACTAGACAGAGATAGTCGGTGCATCTTGTTATGTTGTATTTGTTTGCAATGTCTGGGAAGTCTGCTCTTTTCTGAAGAGAAACTGAGGAGTAGTGGATTTAGGGAAGACGGTAAAGGGAGAAACAGGGGGAAGTTGATGGAGGGGAGGCTGTGCTTGGGATGTGTTGCATGAGAGAAGAATCAAAAAATGGGGGACTGTTGTTAACCTGAAAAAAATTTCCCTTTCTTTTCTTTGAAACTATGTCAAATTTTTTTTATTATACTGTTATTTAATGTTTAAGCTGTATTTCTATATTTAAAATAATATATAGTTTTTATTTACAAAAGTACAAAGAAAAAAAACTTCAGATACTAGCAAGTTTGTGGACAAAAAGAAATCCTTATTCACAGCTGATGTGAATGTAAGCTAGTCTAGCCAACACAGAGTGAGCATGGAAGTTTCTCAAAATCCCCAAAACAGCTCAATAATAAGATCCATGACTCCTAGGTATTCCTATGAAGGATTCCAAGCCAATATATCATAGAGATACCTGTATACCAGTGTTTATTGCAGAGCCAGTCATAACAGTTATGGTATAGACCAAACTAAATGTCCAACAGCAGAGAAATGGCTAATGAAAATGTGGTACATTTATAGAAAAGGAAGTTTTCAGCCATAAAGAAAAGCAAATTATATCATTTGCAAGAAAATAGATACAACTGTACATAATCATTCTGAGCAAATTAAGACTTTCTCAGAAAGGAAAATGTCATATATTTTTCTCTCATTTGTGATTCTTGGATTTTATATACATATATAAAACTGTGTCTGCATATTACACGAAAGTAGAAATGAAACTTGTCAATTGAATAGAAAGGATTGACAAGAGAAAGAATTTGGAGAAGGTAAGATAGAAAAGCACAGGGGAATGTGATGCATGTATAACATGTTCTTGCATGAAAATGTTCTTAGGTAACACAATATCACATACATTGATTATACACAGTAAAAATTTGAAAAACAATACATTTTAAAAATGTGTTTCAAATAAAACATCAGAGTTTCAGTTTTTAAATCTGATGAATCCCAGTAGCTACTCAAAATTCCCTCTTTGTTTTAGTATATTAAGGAAAATTTAGTTGATCAAATCAGAATGCCACCAGTACAACTGTCACAGAACCTAGGAGTTGTCCTCTCAGATGCTAGGATGACAGACAGGCATGTCTAAGCTTTGAGCAAAGGATGTTTTGTGTATTTATGCATCAACTTCTTTTAGCAATGTTACACAATTTTCATTGTACCAATCTTTCAGGTCTTTGGTTATAAATAGTACAGTAATTCTTCAGTATTTTATTCTTTGGGATTTTTTGGTATACATAATTATTAAGGTCCTTATTAAATTTTCACCATTAGTAAATGAAATGGAAATTAGCATGCTGTTTATGCAGCTCAGTGGTAAAGTACTCACTAGCACAAGTGAAGGTATAGGTTTGACCCCATCCTGTAATCATAATTTCTCTAAGAAGCATTTGAAGCATTTAATTGAGAGAAGACTTCACTGTGGTTAAAAATGAAGCTCTATAAATGGAATGAAAAATATACTCTCCTTATAGAGTACTAATATGAAATAGTTTTATGGCACTTCACAAATCTCTATAACTGGATTGAACATTGCTTTCCCTCCTTTAATAGACATAACTGAAAATCCCTCCTTAGGTGTGGTGAACAGGTTGTTTCTGCCCCAGACAAGTCTAGATTACTCTGCAGTTTTTGGTTATTTTTTTGGTTTTTCAAGACAGGGTTTCTCTGTGTAGCTTTGCGCCTTTCCTGGAACTCACTTGGTAGCCCAGGCTGGCCTTGAACTCACAGAGATCCGCCTGCCTCTGCCTCCCGAGTGCTGGGATTACTCTGCAGTTTTACGTGGCATCTATAGGTTCGCTTCCATGAGATCTATGTTTGTGTATAAAGGTTAATTACATACACTTGGACCTTTATTCTCCATGTTTGCTTAAGTTTGTTCACTGTTCATATACATAATATTCTAATCATAGTTTTGTAACAACATTTCATTGGGAAATCAGGATACATGCATGAGTATATAAGTTATATATATATATTAGTTACATAAAGGATATATAATATACAACCTTTTGATGAAAGGAGAAGTCTATAATGACCTTGTGCTAATATAATATAAGATATTGTTAGCACTCCTAGCCTATATTCCTTCTTAGAATTTTTTTTTTTGAGTAATCAGGTTTTACCCCAAGGATTAACACATAATAAGCAAGCACTCACAACTGATGTATTTTCTCAGTTTCTTTCTTGTGGAGAGGTTGCTAAATTACCCATGGTGGCCTTGGCCTACTGAGTGCTTCCTCTATTAAGCATGGATACATATATATATATATATCTTTTAATGATTATTTTATATGCCAATCTCTTATCCTGACTATGTTGAAATAACTTCCTTGTAACATGAATCTTAAAAGGTCTTATAACAAAAACAAAAAACAAAAAACAACAAAAAAATACCAAAGCCAGATATCAGGGTGAAGGCTGAAAAATCAGAGAAGCAGAGCAAGCCACAGGCACCACCTATTACCTAACCAACTCCACAAATCCTCAGACTGAAACCTCTGAGTCTTCAGAAAGTGTCTCAGGTGAACTGCTTTAGTTCCTGTTTCCTCACACCTTATATACCTTTCTCTGCCCTCCCATCACTTCCTGGGATTAAAGGCGTGTGTGCTTCTCAGTACTGGGATAAAGATGTGTGCTCCCACTATCTGGCTCTGTTTCCAGTGTGGCCTTGAACTCACAGAGATCTGTCTCCTGAGTGATAGGATTAAGGGCATTTTCTGACCTCTATGTCTAATCTAGTGGCTGGCTCTGTCCTCTAATCCTCAGGCAAGCTTTATGAGGGTACACAATATATCACCACACTTTCTGACTTTCTTTACAGCTGCATGATCTAAGTGAGGCCTCATTATTCCCAAATTGCAAAAGTAAGGCTAAAAAGCAAGTGTTAGAATGGTATTTATTTTGTCTTAACCTATTCTGGGACACCTTGCTGCAACAAAAAAACTGGCAAGTGGCTATTCTACAGTAGTGTACACAGTTATCTCTGCCTGTTGATATAGGCATTTATACCATGGATATGTTTTACTACTGTTCATGATGCTACATTAATATATAAAATACAATCATTCCCCTTAGACAAAGAGTCTTGTTTTAAAAAGTGCCCAGGATTCCACTGTCCTCACAACCAGTGTACAGGACAGCCTCTATTGAGAATGGAAAGTCTTGCCACAGTTATTGCAATTTTTCATGTTTCGGGTGAATAATTTTAAATGACTCCTGTCTGTAAACACTTCACCTTTTCATGTCGTTTTACAAGGAAAATAGCCAACCCTTCAAGAGTTATGTGGAAATAAGGTCTGTCCTTGATACCTTTATTGTGCCAACACAGTCCATTTTGGTGATACTTTGTTCATTTTGCACAGAAATTCCATATTGGAATCTCGTATGAAAGTCAACCACAATGGAATGATTTACTTGTCTCCAGATCTTCCTTTGGGTGATTTTCTTTATTGTCAATTAGCTTAAGCTTTTTAGCCTATCCAGAGAGATGTTTCAGTCCTCACAATATTTCCAGGAAGTTCTAGAAAAGATAAAAGAAGCCACACAAGAGGCTTCCATTGTCTGTCCTGCACTGTCTAAAACCTTCTTCCTAACTAGTGTCTCAATGACCACTCGATTTTTATTCCTTAGCTTATCTGTCTTAACTCTACTAGGACTCAACAAATATAGCCTGTCTTCATTTATAAATAAAACAATCTTTATTAATCAAAACACTATTAGTGCATAGTCATGGTGGGTATGAAGAATCATGTGAGATTAATAAAGCCAGGGAAATATTTGCAGTGATCTACAGAAGAAAGTTAAGATTCAAATAGTAACATGATTTTCAGAACCTCATTAGATTCTTTGCAGGTCAAGACTCTTATTTACTCATTGTCTGTCTTATTGGATCCCACTTAATAACTTTTGCTAGCACTGTTTCTGTCCCATTTCTTCTTTTCTTTAATTACTAGGCCTTTAGAACATTCAAATTATTCCATTTTTAATTCTGTAGATGAACTCCACTCGCTACTACACAAAAAAAATAATTACGAAAAGAATAATCCAAAAAAGTAACCACTGCAACAATGCAAGACACATGTATACCCCACAGCCAAATCATAATAAAGTTTCAAAGCTGAAATATACTCTTACGATCATATTTCCTAAATAATAATACCAATATGCAAAAAGTTATTTTAATAGAATGCTTGACACATGCAACCATTAAGTAATTCTACGCTTTTCACTAAGCTATTGATTACCAATAAATCATACCTGTCACATTGGCAGCTGAGAGAGATATGTTACTTTCCAGTGGAAGATGTACAGAAATGAACAGAATCAAATGTTTGAATTACATATTTAAAGATACACATTCAAAATTAGAAACACACATACAGTAAAGAATGACATCTTAAAGTTACTTCATTTGACATTTTGAAGATGTTTAATTTATAAGAGGAAAAAAATAAGTATGTAATGAATGGGGATCATAGGTAAGTTCTTTTAGTGGCAGTATATTTAGATAAGAAGTAGAACAGAAAAAGGTGGAGATGACAAAAAATAAAGAAAGCAAACTCTAGAAATATCAAAATAATATTTTAATTCTTTTTATGAATAAATTACTTTTTATGACTAAAAAGGAAAAAGATTAGTTTTTATGATTATAACAAGGTTTATAACAAGGGTTTCTGCCAGTGCAAAACTAAAAAAAAATAAATAAACATAAAAAGCAGAATGTTTTCTAGGGGAAAAAAAAATAACAGCAAAGTCTTCTGATGAAACATTACCCCCAAATAGACATTATCTCTGTGCCCAAAACAAGAGGCATAAAGACAACCCTGTACAATCAAAAGTCCTTGTTGTTCAGGGTTTTCATCAGAGCAAATTTAATATCTCTGTTCCTCAAGCTGTAGATTAAGGGATTCAACATAGGAACCACATTGGTATAAAAGACAGAAGAGATTTTACCTTCATTCATAGACCCAGCTGAGGAAGGTTTGAAATACACAAATGCACCTGAACTAAAGAACAGGGAAACAGCAAGAATGTGGGAGCTGCAGGTACTGAAGGCTTTGGACCTGCCCTCAGAGGAACTGATGTGGAAGATGCTGGAAAGAATGAAGCCATAGGAGATAAAGACAGTTGAAGTAGGAACAATGATGTTGATGCTCACGACAATAAAAAGGACAAGTTCATTGACATATGTGCTTGTGCAGGACAGCTGGAGCAAAGGAGGAATATCACAGAAGTAGTGATTGATGGTGTTGGCATCACAGAATGTCAGTCTCAGCATGCATTCGGTGTGAGCTAAAGCATCAGAAAATGCTATAAAGTAGGAACCAAGCATAAGGCTCAAACATAATTTAGGAGACATGACAACATTATACAATAATGGATTGCAGATGGCCATGTAGCGATCATAGGCCATTGAAGTCAGCACATAACACTCAGAAACAACAAAGAAGACAAAGAAATAGACTTGAGTCATACATTCCACATAAGAAATTGTATTCTTCCTTAATATAAAGTTCACCAGCATTTGGGGAGTGAACACAGAACAATAGCAGAGATCTATAAAGGACAAGTTAAAGAGAAAAAAGTACATAGGAGTGTGGAGGTGAGAATTCAGCACAGTCAGAATTATCAAACACAAATTTCCCAATGCAGTGATCAGATACATTGCTAGAAACAGAAAGAACAAGGGCATTTGGAGTTCAGGCTGGTCTGTTAATCCTACCAGAATGAATTTGGTCACCAAAGAAAGATTTACTGAGTCCATTCTTCTCTAAGGGAACCTGTGGACACAGAACATTGAACAGGATTAGAGGATGATGCACACTCTTCATGGGTCCTTTGTAACTGCAACAGGTATGTTGGCATGTTAGTTCAAGCCTAGACTAGTCATATAGAATCAGCTTGTGCAGCCACAATCTTGAGTCACAAAGCAATTGCTATTGACTTTCATTATGATTTTTGAAAAATATCACAAGTTAAAGAATATACTAAGAAGTATTCAACGTTCTCCCATCTCCAGTCTTTCCGAATCAGAGCCCTCCCTACAACAATAAAATTGGAGGGAGATGCCTGAACAGTCAATGTTGGTGGCTGGTGCAGATTCACTTTTGCTGTGCTACTAATGAAAAACAGATGCCTAAATTAAATCAAAAACGTGAAGTGTGATGAGAATGTTTCCTGTCTTCTTGTCGCAAAATTATGAATCTGGAATGTCTGAGTTCTAACCATGAAGGAGAACTCCAGTGGAGATGCTGCAAGTTCAGTGGCCTCTAATACCTCTTAACACTCTCTGATCGCCCTGAATGCTTTCATCTGCCTGTTTCACTTGCCTCTCATTTTGCCCAAGGAAAGGAAGAAACTTGCTGAAGCCCATCATATATTTAGAGAGACATAAAGGGTTTGGATTTGGATGGAGGGGGAGTGGGGAAGATCTCAGAGGAGTGTGGGAACAGTAAATGTTAATCAGAATATACCATATGAAAAAAATCTCTTCAATAAAATAAAATAAGTGAATATTTGTTTGTTAAAAAGACAGAGGAAAGAAGGAGGGACATTAGTATACCTGGAACTCAGAAGATCATAATTTTCAGTCTAAACTGTATTGCAGTCTTACTTTCCCATTTATCCCTATTTACCTGGATAAATATTTCAGATTCAAAGGTTTTAGGTCTTTCATTTCAAAGAAGATGTGCTCAAGACTCAATTTTCCTGGACCAATTTCTGAATTGTAGAACATTATTTGAGATTAAGGCTTTGAGTCTTTTCTGGAAGCAGAGAAAGGGGGCCTTTAATCTCAGGATGTGTGTGCTTATAAGCAGGGCAAAAGAATGTCTAGGCTCTTCCTCAGAGGAAAGCATTTAATCAGAGAAGGAACTGAGGAAACTCTATTACACCTTAGTTCATGATCCCTGTTTCCTGAGGGACCCGCAATTATACTCATCTTTTCCACTTACTCTAGAGAACGTACAGTCCCAGGTGTAGATATAGAGTCAGACTCTTGCCTCTCCAGTTATCTTTGGATCTGAAGGGAAATCTGTGTTTAGGGGTTTTTCTCTCTTGCTTCCTGCAGTTAAATGAGAATTGCCCACAGATCTTTCTGTTGACTAAAGTGTGTATCTGAAAGTTGCCGTGTTCCAGTACTGTGCTATCAGAAACATCACAGATACTGTGTACAAAAATATATTTCTGAACAAGAATGATACCAGGATACATGCTAACACGAAAGGGGGAAATCTCAAGTGACCTCAACCACTGATGAGGAAATGAGGAGTGCTGGGAGTGTACAAATAGTCTTTTTACCAGGAATAAACCTATTCCAATTGGTCAGCCAATATCAAGTGGTCAACCATGAATTCATACAAAGAAGTAATATTATATGAACTGAGAGCTTGTATTTATATATTTAGCAATACAATAATCAAGCAAATAGAAGCCCTGAATTTTAGAAGAATAAAGAGGTGTGCACGAGAAGGGCTAGAAGCTGGAAAAGGAAAGTGGAAAAATTATGTAATTATACTTACGTTGAAAGATAATATTAAAATAAATAAAAAACTTTAAAAATTTTTATAAAATTTTAATAAAATAAAATATGACTGCATCATTTTCCCAGTTACCTTTTCTTACTCTAAGCACTCCCATGCTTACCAACTAAATCCCTGAAAATTAATGGACATTTTTCTTTTTTTTGCTATGTGTATACACACAAACATATATATGCACAAATATATAAATTAATCCAGTCTCAGTAACACAAACACCATGTTTTTTCTTCTTATTCTTATTAGATTTTGTGTGCATACATGCAATTATATATGTACATATGACAGAAATGTAGGGGAACAAAGAGACCTAATAAGCACTGGGTACAAAGATAAAAAAATGAGATATGAGCAGGTATGGAGGAAATATGCACAATGAGTCACAGGTTTTATAAAATAGTCTTATGTTACTTAATACTACTTAAAATGAATATAATTGCCAATTTTGAAGATTAATAATCTTGACCTCAAGCTATATACTTAATGCCATTACATAAAATATTCATATATAAATTTTCAAATGCTTTTATCAAATGTAAAATATACAATTTATTCAAAAATAAGCCTTTTATTATTTAAAAAAGTACAAATTTACAAAATGTGTGTATTCTACTACTACTATTCTTCAGGCAAGCATTATACACTTGGAAACAAATATAAACAAGTTGCATTTCAAATTTATGTTGCTCACACCATTGAAGAAAAGTACATTAATCAGGGTTCACAAACAAGCTTTTGTATGTTCTAAGCTGAAGGGCATTTTCTTTTGTCTCTGCAGAATATATAAAACCATGACACTTAAAATTGGTTTTTCTACTGGAAGATAAATTATACACAACAATGATGAAACAGATTGACAAATGCCGTGTCTATTATGAATCATTCCAGGCTTCTTCAAGAAACATTCATGTTCTCATTTGTTTTTTGGATATAACGTTAACTGCAGAAGTGTGGGCTTATAAGTAGGGCAGAAGAATGTCTAGGCTCTTCCTTAGAAGAGAGCATTTAAATCAAAGTGGGAGCTGAGGAAATTGTATTACACCTTGGATCATGATCTTAATTTCCCGAGGGACCCACACTTATACAGTGTGATGAGAAACTTAAGACACCAAAAAAAAAAAAAAAAAAGAAGATACTAGGTAATATGAAGACCTCCCATGCTCATGGATTGGTAGCTTTAATATTGTAAAAGTGGTCATCATAACAAAAACAATCTACAGATTCATTAAAATTGTCATCAAAATCACATTGCAATTCTTCATAGAAATTGATAACACATGAGCATCCTTCCCATATATATACTTATATAAAATAACTTAAATGAATATTGGTTTGGATTTTGGGTAGAATTTATATTGATTTCTGAATTGGCCTTAAACAAACTTTGGCAATTTTGTGTAATTTACACAAAGAGGTGATTATTATAAAATAAAAATATCTATAAACTCTGAAGTTTTGAAGATTGCCTTGTTCTAGAATAGTAAATATTCACTTAAGATATAATTGGTTATGTGAAAATAGGTAAGCACACCTTTGTCATAAGTGTGTAAATTCCCCCTTTAAAAGCTGAAAAGAATAATCTACATTTCAGAAAACTGCTTTGGAGCTGAGAGAATGGATCAGTGAGTAAATAAATGACTTACTGCAAAAGTGTGAGGACCTGAGGTCACATCACCAGAATCCATAGAAAGCTGTGTCGGCAGCAATAAGTTAGCTGCCTCAATCTTAAATGCCCTTTTTTTGTCCTGTCCCAGTTATGCTGTGTTTGCATAAGGTGTTTGTGTGAAAATGTGCAGTTGGGTTCTTGAAAGTGCTGGGGATCAGTTCCCCGTGGTTTTCCTGTTTGGTAAACAGTGTCCGGCTTGCCGCCAGATACAGAGTAACCATTCCTTGACCCCTGCTGTTAGAGGGATCTATAAGCCCATGTTTGTGTGAATAAAGAGAGCTGCTTCCCTGATGAACAGAGACTGGGTGTCTTGAGTGCTGTTCAACCTTGGCGTCCCTCGCCAGATTTCATGCTCCAGCTGTGCGGGTCGCAGCAAAGCTGGATATGCCAGCTAAAAATGTTATCTCAATTTCCTAAGGGAAGAGTGGAGGAGAGGAGAAGAGAGGAGAGGACAGGACAGGGCAGGATTATTGGAACTGAATAGGCCACTAGCTTGGGAAACCTATCAGTGATCAACAAGGAACCTTATCCCTACAAAAGATTGGAAATGGAATACTGACACCCATGTCCAAAGGTTTTCATAGATACTTTGTGATGTGTACATGGGTGGCATGCACGTGCACACACACACACACACACACACTTTGTCTTTTGTATCTCTCTCAGTCCACACACCTCAAACACACAAAAATGAGAAACTAATTGTATTAAAATAAATTTCTTTAAAATATTATCAGTAATTTCATTGCAATTCTTTTTATGTGTTTTATACACCTGTATGTCTGATTGTGTAAAAATTGTCTCAGTCGAAATGGGATTGAAAAGGAAAAAGTTAAAAAATCCCTGATTTAGTACATGGTTACATGAGAAGAATCTATAATTGCGTAATTCATATATGCTGGTTAATTTTGTCCTCTTGACCCAACTAAGTCACCTGGGAAGAGGGAACCTCAACTGAGGGATTGCTTCCATCAGATTGGCTTGTGAACTTGACTTTGGGTGCAATTTCTTAGTACATGGCTTATATGAGAGGGTCCATCCCATGTAGGGAGTAATACTCCTGGACAGGTGTAAGCAGAGCAAGCCTTGCCAAACAAAATGGCGAGAAGCATCCCTAAATTTTCTGTTCAGTTCCACTTCCATGTTCTTTGACTTTGCTTTGCTCACTGATGAACTGTAAGCTGTAAGCTAAAGAAACCATTACCTGGTCCAAGTTGTTATTGGCCAATCTTTTATCACAACAGTGGAGAAGCACCCTTTGATTGCTTAAGACCAGGAGACAGTTCCCTTCTGTGGTTTCTATTCAGTAATTTCTGTCTTGTAATGTGGTGAAAAAAGACAGAAATTATGCTCTATCACCATTTCATACATACACATTTCAGTACATCATGCTGAATCTTATACTTTCTGTCTGGTAATATTTTCTGACAGTTTCATAAGTTGAAAAAAGTTAAATTAAAATTATAGCATTTTCTAAGAAGGAAAGGTAGACTACAGTGCTGCCAATCAAGTGTGTTAACTAAATAGAGATTATTCTTGCACCAAATGTACAGGAATCAAGACCCAGTCAACCTTCCACCTTGTCAAGGTTTTTCTAAGGACAACTTGAACACCCACAGCCTTTGAGTATATTCCTACTAAGGTGGGTCATTGACTCTCTTGGTAGTGTATCCAGAATTTGTATTCTTGGTTTACTGTAATAAAAATTCCTTTAAAAAATTTTTTGTGTGTTTTGTGTTTCTTCCATAATTCTGTGAACAAGGTACCACAAATCTGAAAATGCTCTGACTGACAGACAAACAGTAACCCTGGAAGAAGACAAAATAATGGAGTTGGCTTATACAAGGATAAAGAAGTTTTAACTCTGGTGTCTTTGAAAACAAATGTTTCCTCTCTCTCTCTCTCTCTCTCTCTCTCTCTCTCTCTCTCTCTCTCTCTCTCTCTCTCTCTCCCTCCCTCCTCTTGCTTGCTTGCTCTCTCTCTCTCCCCCTCCCTTCTTTCCTTCCTTGCATCCTTCCTTTCTTTTTCCTTTTTTGCACCAGGAATTGAAGGTTTTCTGTAAGATAATAAAGTAGAAAAATGTTCACCATACTCTTTCTCACAACTCTTCTTTTGCTTTTAGATGCTGTCCTGGTTGTTTTCTGGTTACTGTAATAAAATGCCTGACAAAAGCAAGTTGAGCAATGATTTATTTGGGTTCAGAGTTTGAAGGTATAGTCCATCCTGGTAGGGAAGCTATGTCAGTAGGAACATGAGGTAGCTGGTAACATTGAATCCATGACCAGGAGAGATACAAATTCCACTGATCAGCTGGGGTTCTTTACTCACTTCAAGAACAACCTTGTTTTTAAAACTTCTTTTTTTTTTATATTCTTGGATTTGGTTAATAATTTTTTTGTTTTTTTTAATTTATTTTAATTTATTTTGCAATACAATTCAGTTCTACATATCAGCCATGGATTCCCTTGTTCTCCCCCCTCCCGTCCCCCTCACCTTCCCCCCAACACCCCCCCCCATTCCCATCTCCTCCAGGGCAAAGCCTTCCCCACAGACTGAGGTCAACCTGGTAGACTCAGTCCAGGTAGGTCTAGTCCCCTCCTCCCAGGCCGAGCCAAACAATCCTGCATAGGCCCCAGGTTTCAAACAGCCAACTCATGCAATGAGCACAAGATCTGGTCCCACTGCCTGGATGCCTCCCAAACAGATCAAGCCAATCAACTGTCTCACCCATTCGGAGGGCCTGATCCAGTGGGCACCCCTCAGCCATTGGTTCATAGTTCATGTGTTTCCATTCATTTGGCTATTTGTCCCTGTGCTTTATCCAGCCTTGGTCTCAACAATTCTCGCTCATATAAACCCTCCTCATTCTCGCTAATTGGACTCCCAGAGATCCACCCGGGGCCTAGTCATGGATCTCTGCATCCAGATCCCTCAGTAGTTGGATGAGGTTTCTAGCACAACAATTAGGGTGTTTGGCCATCCCATCACCAGAGTAGGTCAGTTCGGGCTGTCTCTCGACCATTGCCAGCAGTCTGTTGTGTGGGTATCTTTGTGGATTTCTGTGGGCCTCTCTAGCACTTTGCTTCTTCCTATTCTCATGTGGTCTTCATTTACCATGGTCTCCTATTCCTTGTTCTCCCTCTCTGTTGTTGATCCTGCTGGGATCTCCTGCTCCCCCAAGCTCTCTTTCCCTCAACCCTCGCCTTTCATTACCCCCACTCATGTCCAGGCTGTTTATGTAGATCTCATTCCATTTCTCTGTCATTGGGCGATCCCTGTGTTAAAACTTCTTTTTATTTATTTGTGTCCTTCACATCATGCCTCCCAATCCCACCCATCTCCCTCCCCCACCAGAATAAAACAAAATAAAATCTAAGAGAAAAACATGGAAAAAAAGGCAAGGAGATAAAGAGACTATCTGGTCATGGAAGCAGCAGTGTGACAGTGAGCCATGCAGCAAACCCCTTTATCCATACATTTTCTTATGAGCAGGCAATCATCACAAAGGATCATTGGTCTGGGTTGAGGCCCCTGTCTCTGCTACCCCACCAAAACTGGCCCCTCACAGGGACTCTTCCTGGACATTCTATTGATGCCTTTTTTTATGGAGATACTGCAGCTCTGGTCTGAAGGACCAAGCCCATGCACCACCACCACCCCACCTCCCAGCTCCAGCAGATCACAAATGGGGTGGATGCTGAGGTGGGCGAACACATAACCCTGTTTCTGGGCCTGGGAAGTGCAGGGTTGGTCAGCCCAAAAACTGGCAATCTTTAGAGTGTACCTTCTCAGGTCCTCATTCTTGGGAAGCAAACACTTTATTCAAAGTTATTTTTCTGGCCCCACTATTTTATTCTTTTTAACATTCTGGTAAATAGATTTATTTTCTTAATTTCCTTTCAGACTTTTTGCTGTTAATACAACGAAATTCATTTTTTTTTAGTGCTGACTCATATTTTGTGAAATTCCCTTTCTAATTATATGTATTTTTTTGTTGAGTCATTACAATTTTCATTATAATACCAAATTCTCTGTGAAGAAATATCATTACACTTCCTATTTTCTAATTTAGTATATTGTGTTTATTTTCCTTGCCCAGTGGCTTCATCTAGAACTACTCACACTGTGTTGAATAAAAACAACAAAAATGAAAGGGTAAAGAGGCAGCTCAGTGGCTAAGAGCACTACGGCTCTTGTAGAGAACCAGGGTTTGATTTCTAGGACCCAAGTCAAGTACCTCATGATTGTTTATAACTCCAGATTCAGGGGATACTATGTAATATTCTGTACTCTACCAGCAATCTCCCTGACATGCTCGTAGACACACAGGCGTATGCAAATATGAAGGAAATTAGGATGGCTTCAATTGGTTAGGAGGGAGGAAAGGAAGAAGGGAAATGATATAATCATAACCTCAAAAATGAAATAAAATAAAAAGTATGGCTTTATAATCTTGAGAGTACAGTAGGGGCACGTGTACCTTGGTGGTAACCAGCAGCTCTTTAATTGAATTTAAGACCCACTCAACAAGACAGGAATCACGCTTGGTACTGGAAACTTAGCCAACTACTCAGGATAGTGAAACCATAGATCAAGGAGGAACAGTTGCAACTACTACTTCCCTAAACCATCATAATCCCTCAGTATATTATTAATATTTTCCTTATACCCACAGTTAAGTACAGTCCTCATGCTTCATTAAGGAAACATCTCTTTGCAACGGGTGCATATAATTACCGAAATCCACAACCAATCACTATGCAGAGATGTGGAGCCCAGTCCCTAGATACATCTACAATACATCAGACTTAATGTACAGGGAATCTTTGGGAGGAAAAGGGAAGGAAATTTTGTAAGAGCCAGAGAACCAAGAAGTTTGCTATAAGATTGTCTCCTTGGAATATTAGAAGCTACACCATAAACTCTCTCCAACATAACCACCTGCCTAAACATGAGCTGAAAGAGGACAATAATAGACATCTTAACATGGATGGCCTCAGCCCTACACAAAGAGCTATAGGCAACTAAGGATTGCTGAGAATGGGGGAAATAGACTTTCCCAGTGAATGACACAGCAATTGGTCATCCAGTACCACATGATCAGCCCTGAAAACATACATACAAGTAAACTTATAAAAGTAATATTATACAGATGAAGCATGTTGTATGCTTATATTTAGGAATTAGTCTGTACATTCATAGACATATATGTATGTAACAACAATTAATGATAAAAATTACCCATGAATTTGAAAGAGAGCAAGCAGCAGTATATGGGAGATTTTAGAGAATGAAACGGGAAATAATGAAATCATATGATCTAAAAATACAATAAATAATTTTAAAAAAGAATTTTTCATATCTGTGACAATGAAATTGAAGGGGATATGTTGACTTTAATAGACAGTATGCAGAAAGGAGGAGCATCAATTCTGAATAATGCTGTAAAGACACATTGCAGACAAAATGAGAAATCACACAGACAACAGCAAACACCACACTAGTGTTGCTTTACCTGGTCATATAATTATAGTAGGAAAATAATGAAGTTTTTCTTTAGAATTGTTTTACAGGCATAGAATATTGCATAAATTGCCAAGAAGAAAAAAAAGGCAAACTCCAGAAGAATCATACAGAGGTTTTACAAGACACATATTTCCTCTATTGTGATAGAGAAGACATAAGGTTAGTTTTCATTACGACATGTGTTTGTATCTCAAAATACCATGTTTTATATTTTAATAATAATAATACTGATTCTGTAACTTGAAAATATTGAGAATTTAAAAATATAATAAGTATAAAGAAAAATGAATAGTGCTTGGGTCAGATTCACATAGACTTACTGATTGTTGGTTCAGTCTCTGTGAGCCCAGGTTAGCTGATACTGTGGGTTTTCTTTTGGTGTCCTTGACCCCTCTGGCTCCTACAATTCTTTCTCCCCGTCTCTTGCAGGATTCCCAAAATTCTAGCTAGTGTTTGGCTGTGGGTCTACATTTGCTTTCATCAGTTGCTAAATGAAGTCTCTTTGATGTCAATTGGGCTAGGCACCAATTTGGTCAAATGAGATTGCCAGTTCATACTAAATATTCACTATTGCTAGGAGTCTTAGCTGGTGTCATTCTTGTAAAACTATGGGAGATCCCCTTGTGCCAGGTTTTTATTTGACCCATACATGCTCCCCCTTTCCAGTAGTTTCTTTCAGTATTCTCCTCCTCTGCCCCCCCAACATGATTTCTCACGTTTCTATCCCCACTTGCCCAACAAATGGTTGGTTCTTTGAGAAAATCAACAATATAGACAAGCCCTTATCCAAAATAACCAAAGGGTAGAGAGAAAGCATCCAAATTAACAAAATCAGAAATGAAAAGGGAGACATAACAATAGACAATGAAGAAATCCAGAGAATCATTGAGTCATACTTCAAAAACCTGTATTCCACAAAATTGGAAAACCTAAAAGAAATGGAGAATTTTCTGGATAGGTAGCATATACCAAAGTAAAATCAAGATCAAATGAACAATTTAAATAGATGTATAACCCCTAAGGAAATAGAAACAGTCATTAAAATCTGCCAACAAAAAAATCCCAGGACCAGATGGTTTCAGCACAGAAATCTACCAGATTTTTAAAGAGCTAATACCAATACTCTTCAAATTGTTTGACAAATAGAAACAGAATAAACATTATCAAATGCCTTTTATGAGGCTACAGTTACTCTGATACCCAAACAAAAAAGATGCAACAAAAAAAGAGAATTACAGACAAATCTTCCTCATGAACATTGATGCAAAAAATATTCAATAAAACACTAGCAAACCAAATCTGAGAACACATAAAAAAATTATCCACCATGTTCAAGTAGGCTTCATCCCAGAGATGAAAGGATGGTTCAACATACGAAAGTCTGTCAATGTAATACACCATTTAAACACACTGAAAGAAAAAAATAAACACGTAATAATCTCATTAGATGTTGAAAAATCCTTTGACAAAATCTAACACCCCTTCCTGATAAAGGTCTTGGAGAGAACAGGAATACAAGGAACATATCTAAACATAATAAAGGCAATTTACAGCAAGCTAACAGCCAATATCAAATTAAATTGAGAAAAACACAAAACCATTTCACTAAATTCAGGAACAAGACAAGGCTGTCCACGCTCCCCATATTTATTCAGTATAGTACTTGAAGTCCTAGCTAGAGCAATAAGATAACAAAAGTAGATCAAGGGGATACAAATTGGAAAGGAAGAAGTCAAACTTTCACTATCTGAAGACAATATGATAATATACATAAGTGACCCAAAAATTCTATGAGGGAACTCCTACAGCTGATAAACTCCTTCAGTAATGTGGCAGGATTGAAGACCCTGACATTAACCCATACACCTATGAACACCTGGTTTTTAACAAAGAAGCCAAAAGTGTACAATGGGGGAAAAAAGAATCTTCAACAAATGGTGCTGTCATAACTGGATGCCAACATGTAGAGGATTGCATATAGACCCAGATCTATTGCCATGCACAAAACTCAAATCCAAGTAGATCAAAGACCTCAAAATAAAAACAGTTACACTGAACTTGATAGAAGAGAAAGTAGGAAGTAGTCTTAAATGCATTGGCACAGGACACTACTTCCTAAATATAACACCAGTAGCACAGACACTGAGAGCAAAAATTAATAAATTGGACCTTCTGAAACTGAGAAGCTTCCGTAAGGCAAATGACACAGCAAATAAACAAAACAACAGCCTTCAGAACAGGAAAAGGTCTTCACCAACCCCACATCTGATGGAGGGCTGATCTCCAAAATATATAAGGAATTCAAAAAACTAGACATCAAAATGACAAACAATGCAATCAAAAATTAGCTGTAGACCAGGAAAGGCGCAAAGCTACACGGAGAAACCCTGTCTCGAAAAACCAAAAAAAAAAAAAAAAAAAAAAAAAAAAAAAATTAGCTGTAGAGCTAAACAGATAATTCTCAACAGAAGAAGCTCAAATGGCTGAATGACATTTAAGGAATTGCTCAACATCCTTAGTCATCAGAGAAATGCAAATCAAAACAACTCTGAGATATCATCTTATACTTGTCAGAATGGCTAAGATCAAAAACACTAAAGACAGCTTATGTTGAAGAGGATGTGGAGCAAAGGGAACACTCCTCCACTGTTGGTAGGAATGCAAACTTATACAGCCACTTTGGAAATCAGTATGACAGTTTCTCAGAAAACTGGGAATCAATCTTCCTCAAGACCCAGCTATACCACCCTTGGGCATATACCCAAGGAATGCTCAATCATGCCACAAAGACTCATGCTTAACTATGTTCATAGCAGCATTATTTGTAATAGCCAGAACCTGGAAATCATCTAGATACCCCTCAACCAAAGAATGGATAAAGAAAATGTGGTACATATACACAATGGACTACTACTCAGCAGAGAAAACCTATGACAGCATGAGGTTTGCAGGCAAATGGATAGAACTAAAAAATATCATCCTGAGTGAGGTAACCAGACTGAGAAGGGCAAACATGGTATGCACTTACTCATAAGTGGATACTAGATGTAAAGCAAAGGACAACTTTCAGTTTAGAGAAGCTAGCTAACAAGGAGGATCCAAAAACAGATGAATGGATCACCCTGGGAAGGGGAAATAGATGAGATCTCCATGACTAAACTGGGGATGAGGGGGGGAAGAGATGGTAGAGGATGGGGGATGATAATATAAGTAAATGTGATGGTTGAACTGGAACAGAGATGGACTTGGAGAGAAATGAAAGAGATACCATGATAGAGGGAGATATCATTGGCATAGGGAGAAATTGGGTGCTATGGAAGTTCCAGGAATCCACAAGGGTGACTCCAGCTTAGACTACTATATTATATTAAACAGAAATCAAGAGAATAAGTAGACACCCTATCTCATTGATGATCTAAGTGGTAATGCTTTCAGGTTTTCTCCATTTATCATGATGTTGGCTATAGATTGGTCATATACAGATGTTAATATGTTAGGTCATGGTCCTTCCATTCTTTGCCTTTTCATGACTTTTCACTTTCAATCCACCCCCTCCCTCCACTCTTCCTATCCCCAAAACCCCTATATTCTCCCCAGATCCACCCCTCTTCTTTTCCTCTTTCAGAAAAGAGCAGGAGTCCAAGATACTAGAGACAAACAAAACAAGATCCAATAAGACAAGGCAAAAGTCCTAGTATCAAGGCTGAACAAGATATCCCAATAACAGGAAAAGAGCATTAAAAGCAGAGAAAAGTATGAAAGAAACCCTATTCCCACTGTTAAGAGTCCCGTAAAAACAGCAAGATAACAGTCCTAACATATGTTCATAGGACCTGGTGCAGATCCCTGCAGGCCCAGTGCTTGCCACATCAGTCTTTGTGAGCCCAAGTGAGCTCTACTTAGTTGATCCAATGATCCATATTCTCTTGGTATCTTCCATTCTCTCTGACTCCTATAGTCTAGTCTTTCCTCCCCATCTCCCATGGGGTGCCTGGATCTCCAAGGGCAGGAGTCCAATGGAGATCTCCAATTTAGATTCACTAACTACCATAAAGTCTGGCTATGGGTCTGTTCTGTACCTGTTCTCATCATCTTCCTGAGTAAGTCTCTCTGGTGATGACTGGACAGGAAGCCAAAGTATGTGTATAGCAGAATATCATTAGGAATCATTTCATTGATTTTTTTTCCTCAGTCATGTTTGGATCTACCCTAAGTCTCTGGGCTATCCAGTCTCTAGTTCCTTACTATCCAGGCAGTATAGGGCATAACCTCCCTCTTAAGGCCTGGGCCTCAAGTTAAACCAAACTTAAATTGGCCGCTCCCACAAGTTTGTGTGACATTGCCCCAAGACAGCTTGCATTCAGGACAGATTGTAGGTAAAAGGCTTTGTAACTGGGTTGGTGTCCATTTATGTCTTTCCATAGCCTGCGAAGTACCTTCTCATGCCTAAGAGACTAGAAAGTAAGAGGTGAAGGCCCTAAGCCTGTACTAGCTCAAACTTTCTCTGTTCAATGAGCTATATGGAGGTTGTTCTTGTCAATGGGGTCCCACTGTCAGTTTTCAGAGAAAGGCCTTTTGTTCTTGCATCAGCCTGGATTGTATAAAGATCACCACAGGAACTCCTTGGTCAACAACTATTGAGGATTCTTGCATCTACATTTAAAAGAGATTGATTCTATCATTTTTATTTGTTTTTGTTATGTTTTTATTTTTTGTTCATGACAAAAGTTTTATGCATTATTTTCTAAAGTTTTTGTTGTAATCATGGTGCTTGATAAAAGAATTTGTTAGATAATTCTAGTCAAATTTGTTAAGACATTTCATCCTTCCTAACATGAAATTTATTCTGGCTAGCACCCAATTGTGTTCTTGAGAAGAATGTGCTGTTTGGTGCAATATCCTGTATTCTAATGCAATGTCTTTTAATTTTATTCTATTGTGTGATCTTTGCATTCTTGGTAGTGCTTTATTGATAATTCTATTGTTTTCTTTCTTTTTCTGTCCCTATAAGTTCATACTTTTAATATTTGCCTAATATTTACATTTTCTACCATTGCTTGGTTATATATTTATATCTTGTATAAATTCGTGATGAAATGATAATGTTATCACAATGTGATTTCTCATTCTCTTATTTCACAGTCTTTGATTTAAAGTCTACTTTGTCAGCTATACCTGTAGCTGTTGAGGGTCCCATTTGTTTTGACTTTCTTTCTATATGTGTCCTTAAAATTGAGGTGAGTCTCTTTTATGGAGAAATAACACCTCTTGGTCATGGCATTTGGACCACATCATCTTTCTTATTTGACACATCAATGGCTTTCATTTGGTATTTTACTGAAAGGTATAGTATTTATCTATGAGTGATATTTGACTGTCTTTGGGTTGGGTTGCATAATTTTGTTTCTTATAGTCTAATCCATTTCTCTGTTGATTTTGTGCTATAATGCAGTTTGAAACTCTTTTTTCCGTTAACCATCTACTATTTATTTTATTTGTGCTTACCATGAGTGTAGTGGGTAGGTGTTCCATCTTTGACCTGGAGGTACTACCCCCATTGAGGCTTCCAGTAACTGTCACGCCTACGAGGTGGGCCAAGACAGGAGCCCTTAAGACCTGAGATCTGAATGTGCCATCTCTTTTGGTTCCAGGGTCCTGAACACTGGAGGTAGACCAAGCAGAGTTCACCAGACTGCACCTCACCTCTCCCAGACCCTGTAACCTATCCTTTTTTTTTAATTTATTTTAATTTATTTTGCAATACAATTCAGTTCTACATATCAGTCACAGATTCCCTTGTTCTCCCCCCTCCCGTCCCCCTCACCTTCACCCCAACCCCCCCCCCCCATTCCCATCTCCTCCAGGGCAAAGCCTTCCCCACAGACTGAGGTCAACCTGGTAGACTCAGTCCAGGTAGGTCTAGTCCCCTCCTCCCAGGCCGAGCCAAACAATCCTGCATAGGCCCCAGGTTTCAAACAGCCAACTCATGCAATGAGCACAAGATCTGGTCCCACTGCCTGGATGCCTCCCAAACAGATCAAGCCAATCAACTGTCTCACCCATTCGGAGGGCCTGATCCAGTGGGGACCCCTCAGCCATTGGTTCATAGTTCATGTGTTTCCATTCATTTGGCTATTTGTCCCTGTGCTTTATCCAGCCTTGGTCTCAACAATTCTCGCTCATATAAACCCTCCTCATTCTCGCTAATTGGACTCCCAGAGATCCACCCAGGGCCTGAACAATGGAGGTAGACCAAGCAGAGTTCACCAGACTGCACCTCACCTCTCCCAGACCCTGTAACCTATCCTTTTACTTGTAAGCTACCCCACAAAATAAACCCCCCTTTTACATGAAGTTGCCTTAATACTTCCACCACTATATGAGATTCAATAATATATCAAAAAAAATCTGTTTTAATAATGAAAAGCTTAACTTTGACCTCATTCAGTTGTACTACTTTTGTATCACTTAATGTAAGCCAAAATAATTACTCTGAAGCAGTTCATTAAATAATTTAGTTATCAAGTTGAAAGTTTACAAATGATCATAAAGCCACTGTGGCTTGATGTGTTATACCAGATGCTGAAATATAATAGGTTTTAAAAGGGTTTAATCCATATGGTGAACCTTTGAAAAGGAGATTTCCTGTTTGGGTTTGAGTGTAATAATCATTACCTAAGTGCCTACAAGACATAGAATGCCCAATGTGTAACTAGCTTTCTTTTCCTTCATTAGTGTTTTCACTCTGTTTGCATTTTTCAGTGTTAGACTTTAATGCTCAGGCTGCATGTGTTCTAGAAACAGACATACTCTTAGTCGATATAAATACAGTATATTTGGAGTTTATCTACACTTATATTTGGACCAAAACATCTTCACAACCAGCAATCAACTTCTATCATTCACAAATTGAAAATTACACATTCCCTAGATTTTTGTAGACACATTTTAGTAATTTGTATTACAGTGTAAAGACAACCACTGGATTCTATTTTTACTTTTAATATATTTCTTCCCAGTTGAGTTTTGGGGTACATTTTATCAGTATCTAGTCCAGGATTTGCTGGAAGTTTCTTTCGTGTCTGGAATTAAAATTCCGTCAGTCAGCAATGCAGAAACCTGTCATGACCCCTGGCCTGGTTTAACTTTTAATAGATTTAAATAGATTAATTCTATGATATTGAAAGAACATGGATGCCTACATATAGCCACAAAGCAACCAGGAGCATTCCAGTTTAGAAACAAAAATAAATCAAGGTCACAAGGTAGAGTGACAATATAACCATTACTGTAGTTTCTGAAACTGAAACTGTACTATGAGATAAATGTCCAAATTAATTTTACCAAAAACATAAAACAAGGGTATTCTCTATTTCAGATATCTATGTTTAGACAAAATGAAAAACTGAAGTTTGCACATTTCCAACATATTATTCTGGGTCCAGTAATGTCAGTAACGGTCATACTCTAGTGTATACATGGAATTTAAATACCCTTTTAATTTATTTTATTATCAATATATGAAATATATGGATATAATCCTTACATAAATCCATGAACACTGGTACATACAAGTGAGATTTTTTATTTTTAGTTTACTGGTTTTTACTTTTACCTTTTCCATTTTTCTTTTCCTTTCCCAAATTAATCACCACACATAACTGATGAAGGATATACTTCATTTATCATCCCTCTTTTATAAGTAGATACTGGGTAGAGAAATGTTAACTAATACTTAAGGATTCAATTTCAGAGACTGCAACTCTTTTGCTTCCACAACTTTCTATGAAAAGTATTAAAAAAATGCTGACCTATATTGTTGAATATTGTGTTTAATGACTATGAGAGTTTGATATTTAAGTGGTAGTTTCAAGAAACATTAAAAGCAGAACATATGCAACACATAAAAATTAATTTTAGAGAGCTGACGAAGGTAATTGAATGTTTAAACTCTGGTATAATATCCATGAGGACTTAGGATTGATGCTCAGATCAGAAAACAAAAATAACACAAATAAAAATGATTTGGGAGAAATGCCTGGGGAGATAATAACAGAAGTATCACAATACTCCTTGAGCAACTTTTGTAGAATACTATGAAAGTCATCGGGTCAGTTCTGTGCAACTTTACTGTGACAATGTGGGATGAGAGAAAGAAACAAACAATGGATTTCTTCAAAGGAGGTGATTAGGAGAAGAGAATTTAATTTTGGCTCAAGTACTGAGGATACACAATCCCAAAAGACCAGGACAGGCATTGATTGAATCTCCAAGGCACTAAGGATACACGCTGGTCTAACATGTATAAGCCATCACTTCAGTCCTTTTAATATCTCTCTTCAGTCCCCTGCAAGAGCCCAAGAATGCATCTGGAGTATTCTGAGTGCATTATGAAATGAAACCCATAAGAAAATGGAGTTTCAAGCAGCAGACGTGATATAAGAAAATTGGTTCCTTTTCCTCTTGTTGTTTTACTGAATTAAGAAGTAGTGATACAACCTGTGGGCCATAATTCAGAAAGGTGTCTGGAAAATGCCTGAAAATAACTTGTTAAGCATTCTCATAGAATCAAAGCAATCAAAGACTCAGGACCTGGTATTGGCTTTCTAAGGCAAAAACAGTAAGTAATAACGACAATGAGTCCATGTTTTTTTTTCTCTTCTAAATGGGGTAACTTTTAAAATCTATTGTCATTAATATGTTAATTTTTATTTAACTTATTTGTTGAATTACTACTAATGTGTAAATAGTATATATGTCATATAATTCTTGATGTTTTGACCAAGAAAGTGCATTGTTGAAATGAACCAATGATGAAGTTAATATGTCTACACCCTTTGTACATTTGTGTGTTTTGTGCAGATAGTTGTGTATATAAAATATGATAATATAATGTCATTTTAAAACAAACAGAGATATAAAATATAGTACTATTAACTTGTTTATCATTGCTGAACATTTGAAATCAAGAACCTTTTTTTTTTTCATAATTGAATATTCTTGAACTTAGCCAAGGCTCACCTGTTTTACTCTCCTATGGGTTCCAACAACCAACACCTTTCTTTCTCCTCCTGAGAATGTGAGCATTACAAATTTCACATGCAGGGAAGATTATGCAGGTTTTCTCCTGAATTGCATTGCCTTTTCTGTTTGTACAGTAACTTTAGCTTGAGACTAGTCCAAGGATCCATGTTGTGCCTCTTTCTCTTTGTTTAGGGCAGGCTTATGATTCAAGTGAAATTCAAAGAAAAATGCCTGAGAAGGGTGAATTGACACCATCCAGAGATACAGTAAACATTTAAGTTGCAGTGCTTTTATTTAGTAACCTACCTCTCCATGAAAAATTTAAAATTCCTTGAGACCATGCATGTTCCTGAGTACCTTAACTATTCCTAGATTCTGGAACTTCTATTTTGTGTGGAAACAATGCTCATGATTTGCGCTCCACAGAGCTCAAACTGGCATCAGTACGAGGTCGCTATACCTTCCTTCTACATCCTAAAGGGATAAGGATATAGAGGATGAGAAGAGAGATGAGCATTTCTGTCCTGTTCCGTTCCACTGCATTTTTCTCTAGATTTTTCTAGCAGTTATTGTATAATGAGAATAATTAACCCAGTAGTGTAGTCTACTTGTGATATTGTGTGTGTGTGTATTTCCATGTGTGTGTGTTTGTGTTCATAGAGGGGGAGGTGTCACTGTAGAACAGGCTACCTTACATTCACAGAGGTCTATCTGCCTTTGTTTCCCAAGAGCTAGGATTATAGATGGGCATTATATTCATTTAGTAGGGAAGAATGCCACTTTGTATCATGTAACATCATAAGTGGGTACACTGCTTTCAAGTGGGTCATTGCATTCCCAGGACATTTCTCAAGATTATCAGAGATAGTTGTCAGTTGTACTTTTTCCTATACTTTTGCCATTTTTTTTTCTCCCCAGATTTTCTTGGCAAACAATGGCTGCAGCAAATGGCTCATTAGTGACAGAATTCATTCTCTTGGGGATAACAGAAGAGCCTGACCTCCAAGTACCCCTCTTCTTACTCTTTCTAATAATATATATGCTAACCACATTAGGAAATTTGACCTTGATCATTCTAATTGTGCTGAACTCTCACCTCCACACCCCCATGTACTTTTTCCTCTTTAACTTGTCCCTCATAGACCTCTGCTATTCTTCAGTGATTACACCCAAAATGCTGATGAACTTCTTAGTAAAGAAGAATGTTATCTCTTACACAGGGTGCATGACTCAGCTCTACTTCTTTTGCTTTTTTGGCATTTCTGAATGTTATGTGCTAACATCAATGGCCTATGATCGTTATGTGGCTATCTGCAATCCACTCTTGTATAACATTGCTATGTCCCCTAAGGTGTGCTTCTATCTTATGCTTGGATCGTATTTGATGGGGTTTTCTGGTGCCATGATTCACACTGGTTTCATGCTGAGACTGACCTTCTGTGATGGGAACACCATCAACCACTACTTCTGTGACCTCCTCCCTTTACTGCAGCTCTCCTGCACCAGCACCTATGTCAATGAGATGGAGCTGTTCATTGTAGTAGGAAAGGACGTTGTTGTTTCTACTTCCATCATTTTTACTTCCTATGGCTTCATTCTTTGCACCATACTCCAGGTGAGGTCCACTGAGAGCAAATACAAAGCCTTCAGTACCTGCAGTTCACATTTATTTGCAGTTTCTCTGTTTTTTGGATCAAGCACATTTATGTATCTTCAGCCCTCCTCAGCTGGGTCTATGAATGAGACGAAAATTTCTTCCATCTTTTATAGTATCGTGGTTCCCATGATGAATCCCTTAATCTACAGCTTGAGGAACAAAGATGTTAAAGTTGCCCTGAGAAAAACCCTGAGTAGGATAATGCATTGATTACCATTCTATTTAACCTTTGTCTGTAGTTAAACCCCAGAGAAATTATCAGTGGCTAGTGCTTTGTGAGTGCAGCTTTCTTGTTACATTTCTTTCTTCCATGGGTTCTTATGTATGAAGTTATATTGTTTTCAGGCTCTTCACTCTTTAAGGTTAATAAAATGCCTTTGTGGAACAACAGTTCTGTCTGCCACCTGAAATGAAACATGAATCCTGCTTGATTTTTGCAGGTGTAAAGAAAGGATCACACATTCATTCCTCAATGTCTGAAACATATTAAAAGAATCAATTGAGTTGAATTAGTTAGCTGTTTGATCTCATATTTTTAGAGTCTTTTCAAAAGTAGATAGCCACAGCTGGGCGGTGGTGTTGCACGCCTTTATTTCCCAGAACTAGGGAGGCAGAGGCAAATGGATCTCTGAGAGTTTGAGGCCAGCCTGGGCTACAGAGTGAATTCCAGGAAAGGTGCAAAGTTACACAGAGATTCCCTGTCTCGAACCCTCCCCCCCCCCGCCCCCCCCCCCAAAAAAAATAAAGTAGATAGCACTTCTCAGTCAGGAACTTCATAATCTTTTTCTTGTGTTTCATTGTGTGAATGGCAATATAGAAGATCTGAAGAAAATATAATTATACTGAAGTTCTCCCAACTGAGTGTTACAACAGAATTATAATTCACCTTTGACAAGATTATAAGGAAATATACCCAGCCTGCCTAATAAGGAATGTTAAATAGGTGGAGATGGAAGAATTAGGAGTTCTAGTCTATCCTCTGAATGCATTCTAAACAGACACCTGTGCCTGGCCCTTTGGCTATCAGAATATCAAAAAATTAGACTACAATAAATGTTTATTTCTCTAGGAATCTCCTGCTGGGAGATAGATCGAAGCACTAGGGACAATTTGTCTGCCAGAAGAGGATCTTGTCTCATCTAGAAAGATTAACAACTTTCAGATCACTTTGTAAGAAAGACTGATCTCTCAGGAGAGACATAGAACTAAGTCAATGATGCATAGGACCACATCTTAAGCAGACCACATAATTGTTTATGATTTTGCCTTTTATTTAAATCTTTCCATCAAGTCAGGTTTCCCTGAAAATGGCCTTGGGGAGCAAGTTGGGTGATCTCTATATTCTGCTTTTCACTATTAATTTGGCTTTTATTTGTTTATTTTTGAGATACTATTATATACAACATGTCATCCAACTCTTTCCCCCCTCCAAACCCAGCCTTAAACCCCTCCCTGTTCTCCTTCAAATTCATGGAATATTTATTCATTAATTCTCACTAAATGCATATTTGTGTTTTTAAATACATAGATAATAATTTGGCTCTTAATTGACATTTGGAGAATGGATGTTTGAATCTGGCTTATTGGGGCAAAAACTGTGAAGACAATTACATTAACAGAGATGAATGATTCTACTTTATTTGGGAAATTTTGGCTTCTACTTCAATAAGAATATGAGTCCTAAAGATGCAAAGACAATTTATTAATGAAACTATGAATTTGAGTAATTGATTTTTTTAAAGTGATTCTCTGCTCAGAGTTGGTGTTGGAACCACCAGGTGTGGTCTGCAAGAAGGTTGATTAAATAGGAAGCAAACACTTGTAAATGTTAGAGATGGTCTTTTAAGACAACAGCTGCTCTTAAAGACCAGACTCTTACAGCTTGAAGGGATTGGCCAACAACTGACAAAAAGAAAAATTAAACAAAGAAATAGGGGGAGTGAGAGACAGAGGGATGGAGGGAAGGAGGAGGAGGGGAGAGGGAGAGAGAGAGAGAGAGAGAGAGAGAGAGAGAGAGAGAGAGAGAGAGAGAGAGAAGGAGGAGGAAGAGGAGGAGGAGGAGGAGGAGGAGGAGGAGGAGGAGGAGGAGGAGAAGAAGAAGAAGAAGAAGAAGAAGAAGAAGAAGAAGAAGAAGAAGAAGAAGAAGAAGAAGAAGAAGAAGAGACAAAGAGAAAGGTTAGATATGATGTAGGGAATGGAAGTCCCTCATTTCCCCTCCCTGCTGGTCAAATTGCAAATTGATTATTGGTATACTTAGAATACTTACAAAGTTATCAAACTTTATTGTTCTGTAATTTCAGAGTTTATAATGACCAATCAGATGCATTTGAGATTAATTTGAAGTCATGTCTTAGTTTTCTACTGTGATCCACTACCAACCTGTAGTAAAGATAAATCTTACTATTGTTTTATTTTATTTCAATGTATTTTCTTATTGTGTAAAATCTATAAAGTTAAATAATACATGTTGGATTTTATCATTATATATAGTAATATATTTTTAAAGTTCATTTCCTCTGAACTTACTGTTTTAAAGCCAGAATAAAATTCTTATATATGACATTACCACAATGTTTTTATTCACTTATTAAATGATGCATATCTGGGTGAAATTTACTCTTAAAGCATTGGGAGTGATCATTTTACAAACAACACTCATTTTGTGTTCATATATGTTCAACTCCTTAGTATATATTTGTGTATAATTGCTATATCATGTGCTAACTCAATTTCTACCCATTAACACAACTACCAGATTGTTTCACAAAGTTGTAGTAACATTGCCCACTTCAAAAAGTGGCTAGACCATTTTTGATTCCCATATCTTTTCAACAAATAAACCTAAAGGACCCATAACTCATGTTGAGATAGAAGTGGTAGTTAAAAATATCCCAATTGAAAAATCCTAGAACATGGCAAATTTGGTGCAGAATTCATTCCACCAGACAGTCAAAGAAAATCTAACAATAATCTCCTCAAATTATTCCACAAAAAAGAAATATAAATGAACATTTCCAAATTCATTTTATGAAGCCACTTTATTACCCTGATGCCAAAAATCACACAAAGACTCAAGAAAATGGAATATTATATACCAATATTCTTCATGAACATAGATGTGTAGAAAGGGGAATACTCCTCCACTGCTGGTGGGAATGCAATCTTGTACAGACACTCTGGAAATCAGTAAGGTGGTATCTCAGAAAATCAAGAATCCACCTACCTCAAAACCCAGCAGTACCACTCCTGGGCATATACCCAAAAGTTGGTCAACCATACCATAAGGACATTTGCTCAACCATGTTCATAACACTGTTATTTGTAATATACAGAACCTGGAAACAATGTAGATGCCCTTCAACAGAAGAATAGATGAAGAAAATGTGGTGCATTTGCACAATGGAGTATTATGCAGTGGAAAAAAATGTCACCATGAAATTTGTAGGCAAATGAATGAAACTAGAAAAAATCATCCCAAATGAGGTAACCCAGACCCAGAAAGACAAACATGGCATGTACTCACTCATAAGTGAATGTTAGAAGCAAAGCAAAGGGTAACCAGGCTACAATCCACAACCCCAGAGAAGCTAGGTAAAGAGGAGGACACTAGAGGGACATATACAGATGGCCCCAGGAAGGGGAAAGATTTAAGATCTCCTGGGCAAAATGAGAGTGGGGAATAGAGGGCAGGGGATAGGAAAGGATGGGTGGTGGAACATGGGAGAGAGACAAGGAGGGAGAGCAATGAAAGAGATATCTTGCCAGAGTGTACCATTATGGGGATGGAGAGAAATCTGCAGCTAGGGAAAACCCCAGGAACTCATAAGATTGTCCCCAGCTAAGACTCATAGCAATGGTGGAGAGAGTTCTTGAACTACCCTTCCCCTGCACTCAGATTGGTGTCTATCCTAATTGTCGTCATAGAACCTACATCTAGTGACTAAAGGAAGCAAATGCAGAGACACACAGCTAAGCACTTGGCCAAGATCCTGGTGTTCAGTTGAAGAGAGGGAGGAAGAATTAAAGGAGTAAGAGGCATCAGGATCATGATGGGAAAAACCACAGAGATAGCTGACCCAAGCTAGTGAGAGATCATGGGCTCTGGGCTGACAGCTGGGGAGCCTGTATGGGACGACACTAGGCCCTCTGAATGTAGGTGAAGTTGCATGGCTTGATGTGTTTGTGGGTCCCCTGGCAAGGGGACTAGGACTTATCCTGGGTATGAGAACTGGCTTTTTAGAACCTGTTCCCTATGGTGACATGCCTTACTCAGCCTTGATGCAGGGGTGAGGGGCTAGGTCCGGCTCAAACTTGGTATGTCAGCCTGTGTTGACTACCCAAGGGAATCCTTATCCCCTACGAGGATGTGATGGGGGAGGGATGGGAGGAGCTGGTGGAGAAGTGGGAGAAGGGGAAGGAGGCGGAACAGGGGTTGGTATGTAAAAGGAAAGAAAGAATTTTAAATAAAATTTATTGAATGCTCTGTGTGTTCCTCTAATTTCACCATGTATTTTCCTATTTCTGCAGATTCTCTTAGGAAAAAAGGGCTCTGTCAACAGCTCTATGGTAAATGAGTTTGTTCTCCTAGGTTTAACAGTCAAGCCTGAGTTACAAATACCTCTTTTCCTGTTCTTCCTATTAACATATGTTACAACTTCATTGGGGAATTTAGCTTTGATCATTCTAGTTGTGCTGAATTCTCACATCCACACCCCCATGTACTTTTTCCTCTTTAACTTGTCCTTCATTAACCTCTGTTACTCTTCTGTTATTACACTAAAAATTCTGATGAACTTCAAATTAGAGAAGAACATTATCTCTTATATGGGATGTATGACCCAGCTCTACTTCTTTTTTTTTTTTTTTTTTTGCCATTGCTGAATGTTACACACTGACATCAATGGCCTATGATCGCTATGTGGCTATCTGCAATTCACTCTTGCATAATGTTGCCATGTCCCCTAAGGTGTGCTCCTATCTTATGCTTAGGTCATATTTGGTGGGGTTTTCTGATGCCACGATCCATATAGGATGTGTTCTGAGATTGTCCTGCAACAGAAGCACCATCAACCATTATTTCTGTGATCTTCATCCTCTGTTCCAGTTCTCCTGTACCAGCACATATATCAATGACATGGAGGTTTTCATTGTAGGGGCAAAAGAAATATTTGTTCCCACTGTTGTCATCTTTACCTCATATGGTTTTGTCCTCTCCAGCATCTTCCAACTAAATTCCACTGAAAGCAGGTCTAAAGTCTTTAGCACTTGCAGTTCACACATTCTTGCTGTCTTAATGTTCTTTGGATCATGTGCATTTATGTATCTTAAGCCTTCCAGAATAGGGTCTCTGGATGAGGGAAAGTCTTTTCCATCTTTTATACTATCATGGTTCCCATGATGAACCCTTTAATCTACAGTTTGAGAAACAAAGATGTTAAAGTTCCTATGAGTAAAACTCTGAGCAGAAGTTTTTGAGCAGACATTAACCCTTTTTGTGCTTATTGTTAGATGACAGGGTGATCCTGTGAGCAGTATGGCTTCCATTGGAGTTTTCTTGCTAGACTCCATTCTTACCACAGGATGAAATTTAATTTACCAAATTTGTATATTTGCTTTATTTTCCTTACCACATACACTGTTCATCCTCTAATCATTTTACTTTTCTAATCTCACTAATATATATATGTGTGTGTGTGTGTGTCTCACTAATATATATGTTTTATCCTATTTTATATATATATAATATTACAGAATAAGACTTATAATGATATTATTATAAGTCTTATCCAATAATATAAATTAATATTTCTTCATTGATTATAGCATTAATAGGTTGCACATAGGTCTTTGTGGAGGACCAGTCATAATTACCATTTGAGAAATATATGGTTCTGCAATTCTATGTTCACTTGTATTTATAGCCTCTTAACAAAATTATGGATGTTTCAGAAGCCATTGTTTAACAAACATAGATATTTTTGTATCAGTTACTGAATACAAGCCATATCACATCTTTAAGGAGTATTCATTACACATTCTTTGCTCAGATATTTGATATTTACACTCCGAATATAAATAATATTGATTATTTATAAATAAGCTCAGTTATATTTTTAAAATATATTTCTAATGCAAATAACATATTGAAACTCAGATAGATTGATAGTGTACATAATGACACAGGATTTTTCAATGACCATCATGTAAAAAACAAACTTTAGTCATTTATACCTACTGTCACTCTTTCTGTATTTATATCTACTTTATATTATAGGTGTTATTTAATTCAAGAAAAAATAATAACTTTTGTGATTTTTGGTTTTTGTGTTCTTTGTTCTTAACGATATATAAATTGAGCTCAGGTATGTTGCAGCTTCAGTATTTGTTAACATATACTGTTGCTTTTTTGTTTTAAAGGGAGCACATCTTTTGTGCCTGCATATTTGGATGATAGTTGTATTAAATTGGGGCTGATTTGTTTGAATAAAAGATATATCTGAAGTCTTTTGTAAAAGGTTTGCAGTTAAGGGAACATGTCAAGGGATCCAAGACATGTCAAAGAAACAAGAGATGTCAATGTGGAAAATGATCCATTAAAATTACATAGAAAGTTTTTCTGATTTGATTTTTCTTTATAGAGCTTTAACCACTTTAACTCTCCTTAAGTGCTGATGAAGTTTTGGTTAAGCTTTCCATTGTTGGACCCCAAAGTTTAGGGTCTCAAGTGGACGCCCCGAGAACCCAGACTCCAGTCCAGTTGATGCAACAGCACGAGCATTTATTAAGCTTCTATATAGAAGGGCTCCTCTGCTCCCAAGAGTAAGAGTCGCAACTTACTGCAGCCCCATACGGGCTTTTAAAGGAAAAACCCACAAAACCCACAAGATTACAATTCCCATACAATGTCACTTCGATTGATTTATGTCTAGAAGCTAATTTCATAAAATCATTGTCTGGTTACAGAGTGATCACAGAGGAGGATACAGTTTCGTCAGTGTGCACATTTTTCTTGAAACATCAAGGGGGGTATCAGGGTGGGAGTGGAGTTTGCATACAGGTCACGGTGGTCCTCCCTGAAACATTTGCAATTTTCCCAGTCACAGTTGAGCACATTTCTTAATAGAAATCTCTTTACATTGTTATATTGTTTCAGGGGTGATTGAGTAGTGGCTGTGTCAGATTACCCTTGGAACTAGATTTTTAGTTTCTCATTTCCTGGTGCTTGAAGTTTCTCTCTTCCTGAGGCTTGGGAGTGTAAGCCTGAAGGGCTAGGGTCTTTCATTCCTCCATTTTCTTTTTGGCAAATTTTAATCTTAAAATTATGGTATTACACTTAGTAACTCATGGCCTATTTTAGTAACTCATGGCCTATAATGGCCATGCATAGTCCATGTATAGTTAGCCATCTTGGCTACCCATTTATCCTATTATTTCTTTATCTTTTTTTCTCAGAGTACATTCAGTGATCTACCTCATAACTATATATATATATATATATATATATATATATATATATTTCTGATGAACTGGACTCCCAGAGCTTGGCCCGTGGTTGTAGATCTCTGCATCTGCTTCCATCAGTTACTGGATGAAGGCTCTATGATGACAGGGTATTCACCAATCTGATTAATGAAGTAGGCCAGTTCAGGCACCCTCTCCACTATTGCTAGTAGTCTAATCTGGGCTCATCCTTGTGGATTCCTGGGAATTTCCCTAGCACTAGGTTTCTTTCTTACCTGATTATGTCTCCCTCCATCAAGATATCTCTTTCATTGCTCTCCCACTACACCCCTCCCCTAGCTCAACCACCCTGTTCCTTCTTGTTCTCATTCCCCATCCTCTACCCTCTATTGCCCCCCTCATCCCCAGTTTACTCATGGAGATCACTGTTTCCTCTTCCAAAGGTGATCCATGCATCCCTCTTTGGGTTCTCCTTGTTTCCTAGCTTCTCTGGAGCTGTGGGTTATAGTCTGATGGGGAAATCTACAGAGACAACTGAACCAAGCTCATAAGAACTCATGAACTTTAGACCAACAGCTGTGAAACCTGCATGGGACCAGACCAGACCCTATGCATATGGGACACAATAGTGTAGTTGGATCTGTTTGAGAAGCCCCTGGCAGTGTGATCAGGATCTATCCCTGGTGCATGAGCTGGCTATCTGGATCCCATTACCTATGGTTGGTCATCTTGCTCATCCTTGATGCAGGACAGAGGAGTTTGGTCCTGCCTCAATTGAGTGTTCCAGACTTTGTTGTCCCCCCATGTGAGGACTTACCCTTTTGGTGGAGGGGTTGGGAGTGTGTGTAGACAAAACATGAGTGAACTAAGAAATGCTCATATGTTATCATTTCATAATAAGTCTTTCCTATTATAGTTGTAGCAACATGTACTGTTTTCAATTGAATATTGGTTTAGTTTTGTAAAATTGATACTAAGTCATTTGTTGTCTCAATTGCCTGGTTCAAATATCAAGCATGGCTAGTTTTAACACATACATCAGTAGTGACTTGCTCCAATTGAGTGTCTCCTACTGTATGCTTCGTTTTTATTGGAGGAGTTATAGTAATACTTAAGTTATAGCTTCTTGACCTTTTAGCTAAGATCAACTGAAGTGTCTGCTCTTTTTAAGTTAGAACATTTACAAAACAGTTGCCTTGAAGCAGGTTTTTTTTTTTTTTTGCTTTTATGTGTGCTAGCTTTTGGTAAAATCATTTACCTAGTTGAATAGAGTACATTTTAATAAAAAAAATAAGAGGTATAACATTCATTGAGACCCTTGCAACACTAATCACAGGGGCAACTCTTGATAGCTTTTGTTATTATTCAGTTACCAACAGGATCATAACTCTCCTTTGAAAATACAAAGTGCAAAATGCCCTAAAAATACAAAAGGTTGGTTGCTTTTTCAGAGATCAAGTCCTGGTATAATTTTGTTTCCTATTTTCAGTTTCTTTATAAAATTAATCTTTAAAAGTAAAAATTTACTTTATAAATATCAAACAGAGAAAGGTTTGAAAAGAAGAAACATACTTTATTTAGCACAAAAATTAGTCTTTATTCATGTATTTGTATTTTTTGACAAGCACTCACCCAAGTCACAAATTGTACAGCCATTTCCTAGTCTTGTCATTTTAAAACAAAATGGTCTTTTTAAAATGTTTCTTTTAACTTTTATGATTGCAATATAATCACATATCATATCTGTTCCCATGTCCCTCTCCTCTCTCAATAATTAGATTTTAAGACTGTAATAAAAAGCTGCTGTGTACATATTTCAAACACACTCTCCTCAAGCCAGTAATCTCTGAGGTGTTGGTAACCCAGTTTTTGCACTGTATTTTAAGTCTTTCAATTTAGGATATTACCAAATAATAATGAATTAATATGCACAGAGCCTTTTCATAGATCCAACTTTACATGTACTCAGAGACAATATTCACCATTTCCCATAGGCAGAGCATTATTTGATCACTTTCCCATTATTTTTCTAAATCACTACACGATTCCAAAGGAAGATACTCTACATTGACAATTCCTGTTTTTCAAAGCAACACCTGAGGCATGGAGATGCTAAATAACCTCTCCAAACTATCATAGTAAAGAAGTGTATGAGATGAGATCGGGCGCTTTCAGGGAAAAAAAAGAAAATAAACTTGGAGTAAACGTTCTACTACTGAAATTACCCTTGACTTGGTGACCAATTTGTTAGTAAACTATAACATTTCTGGTTAAATTACACCAAATATAAAATGTACATATCATCTATATTAAATGCAACTGATTATATTTGGAATTACATATTTTAGTTGAATAAAACCTTGAACTGACCCTCAAAGCAATCAAGCAACCTGCAAAAATTCTGCCCAGGAAAAAATACGAAATTCAAATAACCTTTGGAGTTTTACCTTATTAAATAGCAGGAAACATGTACCCATACCAATAACACATTGGTATTTGCTATTTTCTCCTTACTAGCTAGTTTTAATGCTCACCTTGACTCTCAAGTTGACACAACATAGTACCACTGAGAAGGAAGTCTTCAAGAAGAGTTTCCTGATCAGGTTGACCTATAAACATTTTGTGGGGGACTTTATTAATTGGTAATTGATGTAGGAAGATCCACCCTGAATTTAGGGGTCACCATTTTATAAACCTGGACTGTATACTAGGATTGTAACCTAGTTGTGCAGAGAATATGCAAGTAAGCAAGAACTAATTTAGTATTTCTGTCTTTCTGTGTTTTTCTCTCTCTGTCTCTGGGTTTCCATCTGTGTCTCTGTCTTTCTCTATGTCTCTGTCTTTTCCTCCCCTCCTCTTCCCCCACTTCCTTTCCATCTCCCTACCTCTCACTTGAGCTTTAAGTTGTTTATTTCAAGCTAAGAAAATGTTTTTATGTTCAGGAGCATGGGTTAACCCAAACATGCAGCATCGTTGAAAAGTCTCATTTACCACGAGTGAAAATGCCTAAAAAAGTGCATCATGGAGTCCTTGAAAATTACATTTCTAAATTTAAAGATGTTGCGAGCACCCAGTCATTTCATAACAACCCCCATAATATTTAAGGAGATGCCATTGCTCCTTTGTAGACCTTAACAGCACCTCAGTATGTGATCTGTGAGTGGACTTAGAATGTTTCAATTTCTTGAAATGAAATTTGTCCAGAATATCTTCACAGATCTCTGTATACATGATACCTTATGCGAGATGAGAGCTTTGGTGTATTACTACCCTGTAGTAATGATGATATATTTTCCATCAAATAGTTAGGAGTATGTATGTACCATTATCACTAAAGACTGTGAACAAGAACCAAAACAATAATAGATGTCCCTGAAGAGATGGAAGTGATTGGAAGATGAGGGTTCAGAATTGGCTCAAGCACAAGAGTATGTAAATCCCCATAGAGAAATGTGTGCACCACTCAAATCCCCAACATCTGAATTACCCATCAGAGCACAGTATGAAAGTGGTATCAGCTCATTCCGTCTTTACATCAGCTGTCTGATCCTGGGAAGATATTGAGTAAGCTTCTACTTTGCATGTAGCCAAGTGCATTATTTTACTAAACTCATTTGAAGTGTCTGTTTTCTCAGTGGGTATGATAATAGACAACATGTTCATTTTCTTCTGATACTTTAGTGGATTAAGGGTTACCTTTAAAAACTATGAGCAAGTTTGGAGAATTAGAGCATTTGTTGTGACACAAGCTCTTAGAATAAAAAGAACCAATCTAGCAGAGCCCGAAACTGTCCATTAAGGACCTCAGCAGTAAATAACAATAATAAGGAATAGATAAGCTTTGTAAACAGCCATATTGCTTTCTTGATCTTTACAACTTTATGTATATATATATATGTATATATATATATATGATATTGATATATTTTGCATCAAATAGTTAGGAGTATGTATGTACCATTATCACTAAAGACTGTGAACAAGAACCAAAACAATAATAGATGTCCCTGAAGAGATGGAAGTGATTGGAAGATGAGGGTTCAGAATTGGCTCAAGCCAATATATATATATATATAACCATTGAAGTATATAAATATGTATATATGTATAATTTATTGTTTTCAATTCACTGGGAAATAACTTTTCAATGTAGTTAATTGGTATATGCTCCTTTCATTCATTGTGAAATAACTTTAAAATGAAGTTAATTGGCACTTGCTTCCTTTGATATTGGGAACCTTTTGCATGAGAACACTATTTTATGTTCTATCATGTTAGGAAATTTGAATATACAATGTAACATGGCTAGCTAGCATTTGTTAATACATGGGAAGTCTAGAAATTAATCATGCTAGATAATTGAACTTTATTTCACTTTGACCTAAATCATCTAATTTTCACTTCCTGCATTCTAGCAGCCAACTTCATACTCTCTCTTTCTGTGAATATAAATGAGATTGCACATAGAGTGCATTTCATGTAATATGTCCCCAAATGTGTTTTGTTATAGTGATACACAATCCAAGGACCAGAGTTGTGCCCTTTTCTTCTCATTTGACAAAGTCCTAAAACTCGATGTTTCGACATGGATGTCTTGGACAACAAGCAGAGTCATTTTCAAAGTCAGTAGATACCTGTGTTGTGATGTTTAATTAGCAAGTTCACTTTGCATGTACAGTTCTCACATGGAATCTAATGTGATGGTAGCAGAATCCTCACCATTCCTAGACTCTGGGTCTTTTGTTTTACATCTGAAACAGTGTTCATAGCCCTAGCCCACCAGAGTTCAGTCTGGATGAATTGTGAAAACAGGTCATTGGAGCTTTTGTTTGTATTGGGGAAGAGATGAAACAAAAACAAAAAGTGAGATGAGACTAGAGCAATGCTGTTCTGAGCCTCCACCATCTCCCTTTCCCCCGACTTCTACTGCAGTCATCGTAGGATTTGACAGTCCTGCTCTTAGCTCTGTAAAACAGCTGTGGTAAGTCTTGCATGATCCTCTCATAGCACCATTTAATTTTGTTTCACAGGATGTCTTATTTTAAAAAATGGGGCGGTGGTGGCGCATGCCTTTAATCCCAGCACTCGGGAGGCAGAGCCAGGTGGATCTCTGTGAGTTCGAGGCCAGCCTGGGCTACCAAGTGAGTTCCAGGAAAAGGCGCAAAGCTACACAGAGAAACCCTGTCTCGAAAAAAAACCAAAAAAAAAAAAAATGGCTGTGGCAAATTACTCTGTGGTAACTGAATTCATTCTCTTGGGCTTAACAGGCCAGCCTGACCTCCAAATACCCCTGTTCCTGCTCTTTCTAGTAATGTACATGATAACGGCATTGGGGAACTTGGCTTTAATTATTCTCATTGTGCTGAATTCTCACCTTCACACCCCTATGTATTTTTTCCTTTTAAACTTATCCTTTGTAGACTTTTGTTACTCTTCTGTAATTACGCCAAAAATGCTAATGAACTTCATGCTAAAGAAAAATTTTATCTCCTATGTGGAATGCATGACCCAGTTCTACTTATTTTGTTTTTGTGTCATTTCTGAGTGTTATGTCCTGACATCAATGGCCTATGATCGCTATGTGGCCATCTGCAATCCACTCTTGTATAATATTGTCATGTCTCCCAAGGTGTGTTCCTATCTTATGCTTGCTTCATACTTCATGGGTTTTTCTGGTGCCATAATCCACACTGGTTGTGTCTTGAGACTGACCTTCTGTGATGGGAACACCATCGACCACTATTTCTGTGATGTCCTCCCTTTGATGCAACTCTCCTGTACCAGCACCTATATTAATAAGATAGAGATTTTCATTGTAGCAGGAAAAGACATCATTGTGCCCACTGTGATCATCTTTATTTCTTACGGCTTCATCATCTCTAGCATATTCCAAATGAGGTCCACTGAGGGCAGGTCAAAAGCCTTCAGCACTTGCAGTTCCCACATAATTGCTGTCTCTCTGTTCTTTGGATCTGGTGCATTTATGTATCTCAAGCCCAACTCAGTTGGACCAACAAATAATGGAAAAATATCTTCAATTATTTATACCACTGTAATTCCCATGATGAATCCATTAATTTATAGCGTGAGGAACAAAGATGTTAAAGCTGCTTTGAGAAACACTCTGAACAAGAAAATCTTTTAATCAGAATTTCTTTTTGTTTATAGTTATACCACAGAGAATTTATGCATTTTATTGTTATGATATTTCATATCAGATTTTTTTAACTATGGAGAGGGAAATTGGAGGTCTCTCATTTTCATTTTCTACTTTATAGTAGCTTTTTTTCTTTACCATGGGTAGAATATCTCCTTTAACCATTTCTCTTCTTTTAATAATAGGGCAGAGTTTATTTTACTTTTTCATTTTTGTGATAGACATTATTCTTGACAATAGGGAATAATTCCTGTTATTGTTTAAAACAATACTAAGATGGCCTGGATTCCTTTTAGCATACAGGTATCATTTGACATTCAAAATAAAATATGAGCGTGATATCATGTCTTCTATCCTCCACTTTAAAATACCAATGTTTAATAGATGAGCCCATTTCTGCATTATTGTTAAATTAAATACAACTCATGTTGCAGAAGTAAATAATATTAATTAAACATTTTTGTCAGATGTCTAATACTTTGTATTTAAAGACAATATCATGTTTTAGAGATCATCAATGTATATTTATTATATTATGATGATTCTTAAGTTTAGTTATTTTAATAATTTATATGGCACACAGTTCTGAGAAAAAAGGTTCCAGAATAATACAGAATAATATAATAATAATAATAATAATAATAATAATAATACATTATATTCTGATTTTCAAGTCTTGCATCCATTCTATCATACTTTCTGTCTACATTATTTTATTCATTTTATTTCACAAAATTGATGTATCAAAACATTTTATTTTTTTCTGCATGGTATAGAAATCCAGTACAGGGATTCTGTTGCTTCAGTGTTTCTTCAAGAGGACATTTTGATGGTTCTTTCTATTGGTAAATAGCATGACTGTTGTGGCAGTGTAAGTGGCAGACAACAGGTTTCAGAACTGACTTCATTTGCGAAAAAAATCTTAAATATTTTACAGGTCTTGTTGTTAAAAGAATATGGCTTTAAAAGAATGCCAAACAAATAGGGCACAGGTCAAAGGGATACATAAAAAGCAAATAAAGGATCTTAGCATGAAGAATGATTAATGAAAATTCAACAGGAATTTGTTCTCATTTTTGTTGATTTGCAGAGCTTTACAATTGTCATTACCTTCCACTGTTCATAAATCTTTGCTAGAACTTACTGTCCTGATCAATATACATCAACAGCATTTTCAGAAAAAAAAAACCCAGAAAATATGGATCCTTTTGCATGGAATGAAGAAGACCGAAAAACTTAAGGAGTTTTGATAGTGAGTTATAACTGTTACTGCATTAAGCAGAAGAAATTTGTGAATAAAATAATACAAAAATAAAAGTTCTTAAGATTCTTTTGTGGAAGACTTTGGCTTGACTGTCTTGGTGGTGATGAATATCTCACAGTGTCTAATACTGTAAGCCTGATTGACAACCGAAGTCTGGGGAGGTGTTAGGTCTATGCATAGAACATAATTTTGATAGTTAACTAACTAACCTGACATAGCAGACTGCCTCCTAAATACTCATGCTTATAAATACAAACAAAACCAGCTTGCAGCTTTCATCAGAGAAGCCTCTTCTTACAATGGGTAATGATAAAGTAGAGACTCATGGTTGTATAAGGTACAGAGAATAGTCAATGATTATTGGCCTGGCCCTAAATAAGTAATTTCTATCACCCTTTGAAGGCTCAGGAGCATTGAAGGAGAGGAGGCAGGAACTATGTGTTTATCAGCAGATAGGGTAAAGTGCTACACAATGATGTACTCCAGACAGATACAACCACTGCTTCATCTTCAGTGGGCCCACACAAGACCAGACAATCAGTCAAGGACAGGAAAGAGTTCACAGAAACTTACTTTTGCTCTCAACTATTGGCTACTGATAGATTCTGGGACAAGAGGGATTGCATTAATACTGTTTAGCCCATCAGTCTTTAATGGTTAACCCTAACCTGATAATCACAGTGATGTCCTTGGTCAATTTTTGTTGGTCACCAGGCAAAGTAAAGGGACATGAATATGAGAAAGTTAGGAAGGTTTTAGATTTAATATAGTAAAATTATATGTAACAAACAGTTATGTGTTTTAGGGTGATAGGTATGTTGGGACTGAAAATGGTCAATAAATAGTGTATATGTACTAAGTTATAAAAAATACTGTAGGATTCATTAGATATGATGTTGGTATATGCTACTTGCTAAGAAAAAAAGTCCAGAGGGTCAGAAAAACTAGATAGAACTAAATTACCCCTGCTTTTCTTGTTCTCATGTGCAATTCTCATATGCAATATAAAGCAATAAAATACTCCTTGATTTGAGGGCAACAAGCATTTGAAAGTTTTATTTGGTGAATATGTCAAACTGTGGTGTTTTGTTTCTGAGGAGAGAATAGTAGATTTTGCTTTCTTCAGAGAAAGCAGGCCAAAAAAATAACTGAGCTGAAGACTGCTCATCTGATACACGCATCACAGTTAAAATATTTCCTAAGATAATTGTAATACCATATACACTTGTTTATCTACTATCCATTAAATATTTAGGTATTAGAAATTGAACCCAGGTGATTTTCTGTCGCTTGATTGGTTTTGGATGCAGAGTGAGGTTTAACACTTGGTTTATGGTTCAAAATGATCACTTGTTTCCCAAACAAATGTTTTACCATCAACATTCTTGGTTTTACTCAATTCTTTACTTTTACTTGTGTAAAAGACCTGAACCAGGGGAAGATATTTTTCTTTTTTATAATGTACAATAGCTGTTGGAAAATTGTTTTGTTTATGGAATAAAAATCTATTTCAGTAACAAAATATTTCTGTCTTTTGAGAGCCTTCGTGGACATTGCAGGGATGTGTTCACTTATGATAGATTTCAATATTACTCAGATATTTATTTTAGTATTACACAAATTAGTTTTAAATAGGTCACTAATGTATCATTCGAAGACCCTCACAATCATATGTTTCCTATTTAGGGACTATCAACTTCTATAATGATACCACTATTTTAATCTTGTTTGTAAACTTAACTTTAGAAGCATAAATGCAGTTTACAAACCTTGCAGGGAGAAACATTTGGGGGAAAAAAGCTTAGCTGACTCAATAGTCAATATCATTTCATGTATTAGGTTTTTCAAAGGAGGTATTGGTTTTTATATGCACTTCATAGCCTTGTTTTAAAAAATGATGAGTATATGTTTGCTGTTGGTTGTATGTGAACAGCAGTATAGAAAATATGAGAGAAAATATAATTGTACTCAAGTTGTCACCACTGAGTGTTAGACCTGGAAACCATGGACTCCATCTTTGTCAGTGCACTAGGAAATGGATGTTTCTACTTTACTGGGACAGCTTTGAATTTTAGGTCAATAATTAAAAATTATCTTCTAATGTAAAGACAGTAAAGGTAACTCCCTGATGAAGCTGTGGATTTCATTCACTGACTTCCCTGAGTAACTTGCTATTGCTGCTCATGGCTAGTGCTGCAAAGGCTCTTTGTGCACCCCGCTGGAAAATGAAGAAGTAAAGTAGACACAGTTGTGAGTTTTGTGTTTTATATTTCCTCAACCCCTATCCATTTTTGACCCCTTTTCTTAACTCCTCTTTACCAGAATTCTTGTGCAACACTACAAACACAACACTATACACATACAAACATCAACTTCTATGATTTTATGTAATTGTTTCATAACATTAATTATGATTTCTGTGGTCCTGCTTTTTTTTCCTGTGAAAGTACATTCAGGTAGATGTATCTTCTCTTCACTATTGGAGTCTCTGGACTTTGCAGAAGGTATTTGTCATTTATCACATAAAAATATTGATTTATTTACTCATTTGCATATTTAAACATATATCCACAAACAATATAGACAAAACTTTATAATATTTTATTACCTTGTAACAGTTAAGGTGTTAGCAACTTCTAGAACTATCCTATATGTCACTAACATATCCAGGCACTCTGAAAGCTAATATGCCAGTTTTCACAATGGAGTATAGTAAGGCTGCATCATACATGGAAAAAATTCCAAGATCTTTTATCTAAAATTTCTCTCAAGACTGCGATGTTGAAATAATGTCTAATAGGATGACATAAAATTGTCTTAGTCATCATGACACATTTGTTTTTTGTCTCCAATATTGTGACATATCTGTTGATTAAGCACTATATGTTTCATCTATTTTACTTTGCATAGAGAATATACAACTTAGATCATTGCAATTTCCATCTTCCCAAAAGTGAGAATCGGGTTGACTAATTATGTCAAACATCAGTGTGGAGACCCACAACCATGTGCTGAAAACTTGAATGAAATGGAATTTAAATGCAGTGGACTAATTAGTTAGGAAGAAGAAACCTCAAAACAGGAGAGCATTCAGACAATACCACGGCTGGCTCCCCTGATAGCAGACAATACCACAGCTGGCTCCCCTGATAGCAGACTTTCTGTTAAATCAGTGATCATCCTACAGTGGTACATGAGGTCAAATGACCTATATTTTGACAAAAGAATTTTGTTTCTTGACTCCTAGGAACACTCAGTGGTTTGTGGATTAATATATGAAAAAGTATCAGGCACTCTGATTTCTGTTGAATTCTATTATATATTTCCTTCCACATCTCTTGTTCCCATAGTTGCTGACCAGCACTTGCCAGTTCTCCTTTCTCAGAAGGGCCATTCATAAAATCAGGCCTTTTAATACAACCCAACTCAGTATACAGATTGTTAAGGGCCAAGTCTCTTGAAATATTAATATTCGTTCTGCTGTTTAGCTCAGTCTACCAGTTATTATTTCATTCTCTTGTATTCAGGAACATGGTTATCAGTCTTCTTTATATCACTTTAGATACTAATTTCCATTTGCTATCATTATTAGTGCCATCCATTATCACACTCCTGTAGAACTATATGTGTTGCATAAGAAAGCAGGCTGAACAAGCCAGTAGGCAGCCTCCCTTCATGATACTTCAGTCTCTGCCTCTAGATTTCTGCCTTGAGTTCCTGCTCAGACTTTCTTCATTGATGAGATATGACTTGAGAATTTTAAGAATATATAAAACCTTTCCTCCTCACATGGTTTTTGATCATGATGTTTCAGCACGGCAATAGAAACCCTAACTAAGACTGAAAGGAAGTGCAACTGATGTAAAGTGGAGCATGAAAATCTGCATACATCCTAGGATCTCCAAGAACATTTGCAACTTGTTTACATTACATGTACCAGCTGCTGTAGGATTTTCTTTTTTTTTATTAATCATTTAAATTTATTTTACATACAAACCACACTTTCTCTCCCTCCTCTCTTCCCATTCCCTCACCCCACCTCCTTTCTCCCCACCCCTCAAATCCACTCCTCAGAAAGGGTAAGGCCTCCCATGGGAGTCAACAAAGCATAACATAACAACTTGAAGCAGGACCAAGCTCTTCCCCCCTGCATCAAGGCTGAGGGAGGCATCAACCATAGGGAACATGTTCCAAAAAACCAACTAATGTACCAGGGACAGATCCCTGCTAGGGAGCCCCAGAACAGACCAAGCTACACAACTGTCACCCACATGCAGAGGGCCTAGGTCAATCCCATGCAGGATCCCTAGCTGCTGGAAGGATTTTCTAAATCCCCTTTATGATGTGTCTTATTTGACTATAATACTCCCCCAAATTTTACAGTTATGTCTTGCTTTTCTCACTTGTTAGAATTCTTTCTCCATTCTCATTCCTTTACATGAACTCGTATGTTTTTCGATGCTTTTCTAAAATGTAAAGTATTCAAAGGTTAGCATTTATATAATCTCTGCAACAAAATATTTTTGTACTGGGTAGGCATGATAGCAGAGCAATACTCAAGACATCATTCCAGACCAAAGAATGGGACTGTATAGGTAACTCTCTATGGATACTCTGATGGCCCAGTGCCAAGTGAATAAAAGTTTTTCTTGTTAGTCAGGACCTAAGAAAGTATTAAAGAGAATATTACCAAGGTCCAATGCCAATAAAATATCTCCCATAACTCACATCACTTTTCCTTTCAAAGGTACTCTCTCTTTTTTGTGTGTGCTGTTACAAGGGTGGAGGAGGCATATTGTCTTATTTAAGTCCCTGGCATCTACAATATTTTCTATGGCTCATCTGGCTTTTCCACAAACCATATTGAAGCATAGAAAATCCTTTGAACTGTCAAATAATTTCTAAACTTCCAATTTTTGATGTTTTTACAATTCTATTGTGGCTCCCAAGCCATGTACACTGCTTCATATGCACAACTTTCCCTAGGTTAGACAATTTTCTGTCTTCCCCATCATCAGAGTTCACACTTTCAGGTGTAATGTAGAGTATGTTCCCCAGCCTCCTAAGATTCTCCTACATGTGAGAAATTTATTCTATGCACTCTTGAGTGTAACTGTTCTCAGTGTGGAAACTTAAGCTTTTCACCTGCTGTGGTATTGTATCCATCTACTGCCACCTATTCATCCTAGTACTTTTGAGGGCATCATGAATTAAGGTGCACTACGTGTCTACTAAAGTTCAAGTATTTTGCACAGCAATAGAGGATCAACAAATCCACAACTCACTGTGGGACCTTCATCTCTGCATATGGTCCTTTTTCACATGCAACATTGGTAACTTTGTAACATGAATTGCTAAACGGTCCTATTAACAAAAAACCCAGAGCCAGATTGGGGTTAAAACCTGAGAGATCAGAGGAGTAGGAAAAGCCACAGCTAACCTCACCTTGCCTACACCTCAGTCTCCAAAGAGACCTACTTCCTGTATACCCATGCCTATATGCCTTTCTGTTCTGCCATCTCATTTCCTCTCTCCACCCAGCTACATCACTTTCTCTTTCTGCCCAGCTCTGTTGCTTTCTGTCTGTCTGTACAGACCTCCAGACCTTTATGGTTAGTGCTGGTATTAAAGGCATGAGTCACCATGCCTGACTCTGTTCCCCAGTGTGGCCTTGAACTCACAGAGATCTGGATGAGCCTCTGCCTCCCAAATGCTAGGATAAAAGGTGTGTGCTACCATTGCCTGACTTCTATGTTTAATATAGCTGCTGGCTTCTTCCTATGATCCTCAGATAAGCTTTATCAGGGTATACAATATTTTGAGGGACACGATATATTACCATGGAACTTCATTACAGGAATAGTTGTGCTTGTATTTAGCTCTTCAGACCTGTTTTCTTTGTAGGATGACATACAGTGGGAACCACCTGTGCATCCCCATATTTTATTCTTTCTATCATCCTGTGGTAAACTGCTGTTAAGATTTTTAAATCCTTCCAACTTACTTGACTTGCTATTTCTACATTTTACTTTCCAGTAATTTTTATACCAGAAATTCTGGATCAATCAAAATCTTTCCATAATTACATTCAAATAACTCTTACAGACCACATCTTCTGCTACCCACCCCTCCATTTTCTCAGGTTCTACCTGAATGGTTGCACCTTAGGAACCTAATTGACATGCTGCTTTAAATCATTCAGCTCTACCACATCCCTTTATAGCTCATTAAAATAACATTCTACCACATAACTCATCAAATCTACTAAAGGCCCATATTAGTCTTTAGATCTCTTCTCAGTTTATTACTTTCTTAATCACACAGTCCCTGAACTATCCCAAGAGATTATAAGTCAATATACTTAGTTCCACTGAGATACTAAGTTCAATCTGTAGTGCCTAAAATTCCTCCACTGTCTTACGGACTCTGATATTCATGGGAAATTCAGCTCAGGATAACACAGTATCCTTAATTGTTTCTGAGACAACAATGTCAGATGTTAGTTTCCTTTACATTGGCATAAGGGATAATGCCTTTGTCTCAAGAACCTTTATTTGTCAACTTCTCCAACCCATAATACTAAGACTTACTTCATCTCTCCCCATGCCCCAGAAACTCATGAATCAGAGTATGTGAGCTCATTTTAATATTTTTATTAAAACTCTATCTCAATTCAAACAGATTAGAAATAGATTATTCTGGGATTATTAAAAGTTCTTACACTGGGTCATTGTTATGTTTCCCATAGGCACACTGTGCCATAAATTTTCTTCTTCTATTTTAAAGGTCAGAACTTTTAGCACCCCTTCCTCACTCTTTCTCCTTAATATTTAACACCTTTTGGTTTCAAGTTGTTGGATTTCTAGAAAGGATCATTAGCACAGATAATTTTTTTAAAAAAATATGTGTATGTGCATGCCTTTTTAGGTTTACATGAGCCACATACATATAGGCCAGAAGGAGTGTCACATCTCTTGTAACTAGTGTTATAGGCAGTTGTTAACCAGTTGATGAAGGGTAAGAGAAACAAACATGGATCATCAGTAAGAGCAATATGTGCTCTTTACTATTAAGCCATCTCTCTAGCCCCAAGAGCTTATCTGTTGACATTTTCATTTGCCTCCTACCATATATAAGAAAAAATAAAGCAACATCCCCAATCTCATTCACCTTTTGCTCACCTTTCTGATAAAACAGTAGTTGATCCAGATCATAGACTCCTCATGTGCTATTTTCCTCTTATTGTCAATACTCCGTATGAGATAACTTCTTTCTGGGCAGAGCTGGGCAGATTCTTTTGCATGTCTTATTGTCCACATCAGGGGCCACACAACTGCTGCCATGGTTTGCTTATTATCTTGTCCAGTAGGTACTATTTTTAGTGATTGTAGAACATTTTCTAGCACATATTCCATTTAGAGGATATATCTGTATTCATATGGTAGACTTCATTGATCATGAGGTATGCATCTTCATACAGCATAGAAGATAGCCACTCTAGGATCCCCTCAAGGATGCTTCATGTTCAGACAGCTCAATATTGATTGATCATCAATAGCAAGAGACATGCAAGTATGTCTACAACAAGGAGACACATTTAAAAACAAATGTAGTGGTAATATAATGGAATTTTGGGTAATTATACCTTCCTCAGGCAGATCAGTCTCAGGTGCACATAGTATCACCCATCACACAAGCCATACAATTGCTCCTCTACAACTCATCTTTGATTCTGTCAGTGTCTTAGTTTCTATTGCAGTGACCATGATCAAAAACAACATGGAGAGAAAAGGATTTATTTCACTTCCACTGTCAGGTAATAGTCCATCATTGAGGAAAGTCAGGAGAGGAACTCAAGCAGAGTAAGAAATTGGAGGCAAGAGCTGATGCAGATACCATTGAGGAGTGTTGCATGATAGTTTCCTACTGAAAGAGTGTACTTCCTACCTTCCCTTGTGTCCAGCTAAGGCAACTTCAGAAGGGAGGAACAATGAGAGGGAATATAATACAATGTGGTAGTCACTTCCATCCCTGTAAAGTTCATCTTCTTCCTTTGGTCATCCTTTCATCCCACCAACAAGGCTGTGGCATTCTCTCATCTGTCTGAATGACATGAGAATTATGGCTCAACTATCCATGTGGGAGAGATCATTCTCCCTCAAAGTATGTCTGCCGATAAACATGATCTCATCTATCTAAGGTCAGACTTGTCTCTCTCTTTCTGCCTTTCTGCCTCTCATTTAATTGTCAGCCCAAAAAAAAACCCACATAAAACAAAACAAGTTTAAAGTAAAGCAAAAATAGGTTTAATGTAAAATATTATTTTAGATCACTGTGCTGTATAGTTTTTATGTCAACTGGACACAGCTAAAGTCATCTGAGAGAAGAAAACCTCAATTAAGAAGATACCCCAAATAAGATTGGGCTGTAGAGAAACCTATAGGGCATTTTCTTAATTAGCAATTGATAGGGGAGTACCCAGTCCATTCTGCCTGGTGCCAACCTGGGCTACTGGCTAAAGAAGCCATGAGGAGCTAACCAGTTATCAGCATCCTTCATGGCTTCTGCATCAGCTCAGGCTTCCAGGATCCTGATGTGTTTGAGTTCCTATCTTGACTTCCTTTGATAAAGAACAGTGATGTGACCCTTTCTTTCACAAGTTGCTTTTGGTCATGGTGTTTCATCACAGTAATAGTAACCCTAACTAAGACAATTGGGGATATATACATAAATTGGTTATGAAATTTTGAGTTGTTGAGTAAAATGGGTTAAATTTACAATACATTTGGGTTATGTATTGTAATGGTCCCAGGCCCAAGTGGTTCCCTTGAAGGAGGGCACCATCTAACAGAGTAACTTGCTTGCTAGCCTCAAGGATGCATGGAGAATAAGATCTGCTAGAAGTCTACTGTCCATGTCTCCCACAACAGAGGGTTGGATTCTTTTTTCCTAGTGGAGGATCTCAAAGTCTGTACCCATATGTCAAATGTCTCAAACAACAGAGAGTCAAATAACAATCACTTTGGCCTTAATGTTTCCTGAACTGACACATGAAGATGCTGTGGACAGGGGAACCTTGTATCTAAGCCTACTACCTGGTTGGTATGAGACCTGCAAGCTAGTTTAATTGGTCATGGCCTTTACCACCCATGTTCCCTGATTAAAGGAGGTTGCCAGATACTCTGTCATCAAACTCACAGCTTTGGAAAGTTATTCAGAATGTTCAAGTAGTAATGCTGACAGTTGCTTTTTGTATCTGCAGAGTCAACAAATAGTTCTAGTAAGTGCTATCCTAAGCCTTCAGAATCTTCAGGAGAGGATGAGTTGCATGAGGAAGATTCTCTTCAATATGGGCTCACCTGTGTGTTTTGAGAAGAAAATCTAGTCTCTACCTAGATATAGAGCACCAGGGTAAAGTGGGGCTCTAATTAGTCTTCATAATAAAAACTCAGAGTCAGATATCAGGGGTGAAAGCAGAAAGACCAGGGAAGCAGAATAGCCAGCCACTTAGTGACTTCTTACCACTATGAAACTCAGCCTGAAAGGAGGGGTGATCCCATCTCTGTGAATCCTCAGACTGAATGGAATGCTCCTATCTCTATGAATCCTCAAACTGAATGGGCCCCTGTCTCTATGAATACTCAGACTGAATGGGCTGAGATCCTGTCTCCACCTGCCTTATATTCCTGTCTCCACCTCCGTAGTGCTGGGATTAAAGGCATGAGCCTTCCATGTGCTGGGATCAAAAACTTGAGCCTCCCATATGCTGGAATTAAAGGCATGATCTTCCCAAGTACTGGGATTAAAGGTGTGAGCTACCACCAACTGGCTCCGTTTCTCTTTTAGACTGGTTCAATCTCTTGTAGCCCAAGGTGGCCTGATCTTTCTGCTTCCTCCTCCCAAGTACTAGGATTAAAGGTGTGTGCCACCACTACCTGGCCTCTATGGTTAACTACTGGCTAGCTCTACCCTATGATCTCTAGGCAAGCTTTATTTGTCAGAGCACAAACAAAATATCATGCAACTCCAGGGCTAGTGCCTGCACTCTTGCCTTGAAGCCTACAAGGAGTATACAGGCTTTGGCACTAATGCTTGTGTATGTTTTCTAAGAATTTCCATAAGCCAATTGTCTTCATCACTATTCTATTGCTGGGAAGAGTCACCATGACCAAGGCAACTCTTATAAAAGAAAAGAATTTAATTGGGATCTTGTTTTGAGTTTCAGAGGTTAGTACAGTATCATCATAGTGGGGGAAATTGTGTCACACAATATCTGAGAGCTTTACATCCTGATATGCAGACAAGCAGGCAGAAAGAGAGTCACTGGGCCTGACATAACCTTTTGAAAAACCCAAATCCACCCCCCAGTGACATACATACTCCAACAAGACCACATCTCCTAACCCTTCTAATCTTTCAATCAATTTCACTCCCTGATAACTAAGCACACAAATATATGGGCCTACAGAGCTATTTTTACTCAGATCATCACACCAATATTTGTTAAAGCTCATTTTATTTGGTTATTTTGCTTTACAAGTTGTGCCTCTAAACATCCAATCTTTTCAAACAAAATGATGTCAAAAAATGTGCTTACTGCTGTCAGTATGTGTTGACCTAGAGATTTGTCCATCTGCAGAAAGACTGAAAAGTTGGCTTTGGCATTCTTTGTTAATTCAGGCTATGTAACATGTAACTTATTTATGATAGATCTGACATGACTGCTTTTATTTTTCATCTGTTGGCTGAGTGTGTGGAATGAGACTATAGAGATTAAGAAAAGTCCTGGTAATAGAATTAATTAACAAATTCTGGTTCTTTAGTATAAACTTTGTATAGTGAGTCATTTACTTTTGATCTGGCAGCCACAGACTCATGTAGTAACTTAGGGTGTTCTTGAGTGTTCTACAGAAGTGCATATTGAGGAGGAAGCAAAGCAGTCCCTTTCTCAGGGAGTATGCTTTTTAAATTGAAAATCATTTATTTCAGGGAAACACATCTTAGAATTAAATTGTGTCTTTTCATGGCCTGACAATATAAAATATATTTACTGTGCAATCTTGGAATGTAAGTATAACAATTTAATGTTAACAAAATATGAACTAAGTCATTTTTTAAATACTAGATATGGTCATTTAAGATAATAGTCCCAATTTTTAAATTTTTTAAATCAATTTGTTTCTAACCCCCCAAAATATTTTAATAATTAAAACAAATATATGTTTCATCATACTTGGAAGCAAGGAATATCACTTAAATGCTTTTTCTTCAGATTCATTCCTTAGATCTTGATCTCAACTGGCTTTTCTTTTTCTTTTTCTTTTTTTTTTTTATAAAGGTTCCAGGTACTTGTTTCTTATGCAGCATTCCAATGTAAACAAACGGCTAATTATAGTTACTTTATCGTTCTATAGAATTCTGGTACATGTTCCAGCCAGTTGTACATTTGCATTGAACCTTATGTTAACTTTGTTTAATCTTATATTAAACTAATGTTAATTTTGATGTAAAATTTTCCCTCATATAACTTTGTCTCTTAATATTCCCCACAGAGTTGTACAGTTATTACCTCCTGACTTATGTTATGTGTCTTTACCAGCTGTCAAGTTTTATCATGGCCCCTTGGATGGAATCACTTCTGAGGCACTCTACTGCATCTCTCATTGAACTTTCATTAGCTTCAAAGCAGCTACAAGAAAGATCAGTGGCTCCAAACCTCTAAAAGCAGTTTGGGTGACTTCAGAAAATTGGAAGAATGGCCCAAAGACCATCTAACTCATCCCTCTTCCTGCCACTCTGGACTTTGGTTTGGGACTCAGAATGAAGAGAGCTGGACTGCAAACTTCCTTGCATCAGTTAACTCCTCTGCCTTACCAGCTCAGATCATCTTAGCATCCTTCAGGACCAGCTGGGGTCCCTGACTGCAGCAGTACTCCACAATTTAAAAAAACTAGATCTGACTACTGATAAGGAAGAGATGTGTGCCCACCTCTTCTGACATGCTGCTTCCATGCCCACAAATCCTAAAAGGTTTAAGATGGTGCCTAAAAAGAGGAGGTCATACTAAAGTTCAACCACAAGCCTCCTCCTATGTATAGGCTTCTGGTTCCCTCTCACTCTGGCTCCTTCCCTGGGTTATACCTTTCCTCCTTACTTTCCTCATACATACATTTTTACCCTGTCTTATAAATGTTTTGCTTACTGAACTTCACCCTCTACCCAAACAAAACGTACCACATAAGCTCTCCCAATAGTTCTCACCCTATACCAGCTCCATTTGCTCCATTTGATCTTTATACATCTGCAACATAACCTTTTAGATGCTATGGAAAAACTGGCTTAAAGGGACCTTTATCCTTTTAACCTCAGGCCAGATACAATTCTTTACAGTAGTCCCCTATTTTGTCCTGTTCCCTTCATTTGATTCTCTGAATCTGTCCACTATTTCTGCTGTCTCATTTGGGTGCAGCAGTCCTGGTAATGGGACCAGTCACCATCACCCTGAATTGACTCTATGCCCACTTCCTCTGTCTCTTCCTCCTGCATCCCTTCCCATCCTGCAAACCTACTGGGCAATCACTCAGGTTTTGTTCTGCAACCAATTCACTTGTTTACATCCCTCTAACAATTATTTTTCCAGTCTCTTCAGGAATGCATGATGGCAATTGCACGATCCAGCCCAGGCGATAAAGTTTAAACTTCTGCTAATTGGCCAAAGAACCCCCTCCACCATAGGTCTTCCAGAGAACCAGAACTACCGCCCCCCACCAAAGGCTCTCTTCAGCAGAAAAACAGCCTTATCTTTCTCCATATCCTCTTAGAATTTGGAATGACTATTTCCTGCTGAAGCTACACTTCCCAGATTTCCTTGTGGCAGGGCAAGGCAACTCCAGAAGGGAGGTACCGTGAGTGGGGAGGTAATGTACTAATGGTAGTCATTTCTACCAGTATAAAGATTGTAGCCATCTTCTTCCTGTGGACTTTCATTGGCCATGGCATGGAGTCATTTTCTCATCTGCCTGCATGGTGTGAGGCATTCATTCATCCATCTACCCATCCATCCTCATGGGTGAAATCATGTCTCTGTGTCTGCCAATAAACATGGTCCTGCCTAAGTGCAGAGGCCTCTTCCTTTCTGACTTCTGTTTCTCCTTTAAGCCACCTGCAGAACTTACTGCCTTGCTCCTCAAGGCTTACTCAGCCTGCTTTCTTACAAAACTCAGGACCACCAGCCTAGGGGTGCAACCATTCACAATGAGTTGGGTCCTCTCAGATCAATCACTAATTAAAAAAACAAAACAAAAACAAACTGTTCTCAACCTGTGAGTCGCAAGACCCATAGGGGTTGCATAACAGATATTTACATTACAATCCATAATAGTAGAAAAATTAGTTATGAAGTAGCATCAAAATAACTATATGGTTGGAGGTCACCACAACATGAAGAACAGTATTTAAGGCCTACAGCTTTAGGAAGGTTGAGAACCACTGTCCTAAATGTTTGCCTATAGCCTGATCTTATGGAGGATATTTTTCAATTGAGATTGCTTCCTCTCAGATGACTCTAGCTTGTGTCAAATTGACATAAAAAGAGCCAGTTACCTGATGGCAGGTGACTACATTGGACGACTTCCTTCATGATAAGGACAATACTTTGTCCTTACTGGAGACTTAGATTCATTTACTGCTGTCTGAGCACCTCTAAATGGCTTTCCACAGCATACACATGTTGTCTGATAGACTCAAGCAGGCTGCACTCCATGACTACTGCTTTCTGTAGTGGGTGTCCCATGGTACTGGTGCTGCAGCTAGGCTGCACTTCACCAATAGCTTCTCCTGTGCTCTTTTCATAGTTTAAAACCTCAAGTTCTCTGTAGGGCCCCTTCCATCCTGGGGCTACTGCACCTTCACCAATTGCCTCTTCTGGCCTCTCACAGTACCAAGTCTCAGTGCTCTCCATGACCCGTAATAATTGACTGCCCAATACAAAGTTGTCAACAACAAAAAAGACTTAGTGGGTTATAATTATATATGAGGGAGGATATTTTAAGGAAGGTACTGGAGAGAGGAAAGGGAATGGGAAAAGCAATGTAAATATATTTTAATTACAATGTTTAAAAAATAAAAACAAAAATAATGTTAACACACACATATATATATATATATATATATATATATATATATATATATATATATATATATATATATGCATGCTATGGATGGCTGGGCATGTGATCCAGTCATAGAAGGAGCACATTTAAGGAATCAAATTTGATCCTGAACACTGTAAACGCACAGCTAACAACAACAAAAACTAACTTAAAATTGATTTTGAGAATTATCGGTGAGTTGATACCTCAAATGTGTTACCATATTGCTGGAAAGAAATCTTTGATGAAGTAATATGGAAATATGGGATAGCCTTTGGAGCATTTCCAATTTTCCTTAATAGATAAAATATAATAGAAGACTGAAGTTCACTATTGCTCAAAGTTGGACAGTCCCTGAAGAGAAGGCCAGTCCAGATTAAGATTTTGAGTCCCTGGGGAACTAAAGATATGCAATTGCCCCGTGTATAAATGCAATTGCCTCATTTTCTGTCTATATCGAGCATCTCTTCTCTTGGAAGGCAAAAACCCTACATCTACCTTTCTCATATTAAAAGGTACATTAGGCTTTTAAACACATGTGAGCTCCTTTTTTGGGGGGTGCCTAAACTGTCAACTGTAATTGATAATAAGATAATAAGAAAGGCTATTCATATTTCCTATGATTCCTCAGAAGACTAATAATTATCTTATATGTTATGACTAGTAACTCAAAAAGATACCCTGGATAGGAAAGATTATTTTTATTCTGTTTCCTTTTATAATTAAAGGAATTAAAGCCTCATAGTCCAATATCACACTTCTAGAATGATAGGAGTGAATTTCAGTTATAAGGAAATATCAGAGTTTGCTCTCATAAAAAGGCAAGTTTTCAATTAATTGTTTCAATTAATAAATTATACTAATTATTTTGCTTTTATTTAACAACTTTATTAGTATATCACTAATATTTAAAATGATATACATGACATTTAGAACATTATGTTTTAACTAAATTATTCATTGTGAAATGACTCAATAATGAAGCTAATTCAAATTTGCCTCCTTGTTTATAAGATGTTTTTTATGTATTTTGTGTGCATACAGTCAGTGAGAAGGTATTTGAAGAAATGTCCTGTTAGTAAATCCCAAGTATATAATATAACATTTTAACCATAGTCAGCATGTTGAACATTAGAACCTAATTATGTTGCATAACTGAAAATTTTAAACTTTGGTTTGCATCAACTGATTTCCTTACTGACACCAGCAACCAACCTTCTACTCTTTGCTTATGTGAACCTAACTGCTTAAGACTGCAATTCAGTATATATCATGTGGTATTTCCTCCTCAACTTCTTGCCTTTTGTATTTGCATAATAGTCCCACACTGATATGATGTACCGTGCTTTAAGATGCACAGTTTTCTTTCCAGTGTTTGCAGTCCTAAAATTCAGTGACTTTCCTGGAAGCATCTTGAAGGTAAGCAGATAACATTCAGATTCTGAACAGGGTGCTTGCAAGGGTTTTAGCAGCAATCAACTCCATGAACATTTCTCACGCTATTCCATTCCACATTTAAGAGTTTCTCTGTGTCAGACACATCTTAACCTTTCCTAAAATCAGTGTTCATGCTTCCAACTTTACTGAGTCCAATCTGACACCTCATCATTAGGTTTCTATAATTTATATCTGGGCTAGGGTAGAAGCAAAGTCATGAAGACATGGTAGGTGAGAACTGTATAAACTTTTCCAAGGGAGATGTGAACAAATGGCTACTTAGTTCAGCTAGGATACCAAAATTGGACCAAAGTAATGATTCTACTAAAGTTTAATTTGAAGAAACAATGAGTTTATTGAATTTACAGCAACATGGATGAGGTGTGACTAACAGGAATATGGACAATCCCAAAATATCTACATCAGGGAAAAGTCTTATCCCAGGATGGATTGATGACTTCCCCATAGCTTCGCAGGTGGAGTGCTCCTTTAGTTAACCTTCAATACCCTACATAGTCAGCACCTCAAAACATCATGTAAAACTGAGGCAAAATTACACACAACTGAGAACTGAGAACAGAGTGAATACCTGGAATCTCATGTGGTGGTCTACTGAACCTCTCTACCTTCTTCTGTGAGGGAATATCAAGGCAGAAACTTGAGGATCTTTTGCAGGTAACCACAGTTTCTCTTAATTAGATAGTAATGGATAGTATTCTTTGAAGCCAGCACCCTACACCAAATAGATAAGGACAACTTTGTCTTGGACAATCCTACTTCATCCTTCTCCCCTGAATTTTCTAACAGTTAAATTAGAATATGGCAAATGGCAACACTGGGATCATCTTTGATGGTGAAATTAGTGATAATCTGTTGTTTTCAATTTTAAGACTCTAATATAGGGTGAAAGACATTATATATTAATATGTAACATGAAAGATTTCTCCATTGATTCATTTTTGTTTTTTGTTTTTGTTTTGACATGGGATCTCTTGTAGCCTATGGTGGATTTGAACTTACTATATAGTCAAGGATAGCTTTGAAGGCCTGAGTTTCCTGTATCTACCTCTTAAGTACTGGAGTAACAGGCACATGCTACTATACTTAGCAAGACATTCTTTAATTTCATGCTGAGCATTTTCAGACATTGTCAACTTATACCTCATATTTTTGAGACAAGCTACTGCTGGAAGATCTATACTGTCCTCCAATTTTTCTATATTATTTTCAGTCTACAAATTGTCTTAGAGAAGAATGGTTCTGGCAAATGGCTCTATTGTGACTGAATTCATTCTCTTGGGATTAACAGACGAGCCTAGACTCCAAATGCCTCTTTTCTTACTGTTTCTATTAATGTATATGATCACAGTACTGGGGAACTTGACTTTGATTATTTTAATTATGTTAAATGCTCATCTACACACCCCCATGTATTTTTTTCTCTTTAATTTGTCCTTTGTAGATCTCTGTTATTCTTCTGTGATTACACCCAAAATGATGATGAATTTTATATTAAAGAAAAACCTTATCTCTTACATGGGTTGTATGTCCCAGCTCTACTTCTTTTGTTTTTTTTATAATTTCTGAATGTTATGTACTGATGTCAATGGCCTATGATCGGTATGTAGCTATCTGCAATCCACTCTTGTATAACACTGCCATGTCCCCACGTGTGTGTTCTTATCTTATGCTTGGTTCATATTTGATGGGATTTTCTGATGCCATGATCCACACTGGTTGCATGCTCAGACTGACCTTCTGTGATGGAAACACCATCAACCACTACTTCTGTGATGTCCTCCCTTTGCTGCAGCTCTCCTGCACCAGCACCTATGTCAATGAGACAGAAATCTTCATTGTAGGGGGGAAAGACATCATTTTGCCCAGTGTCATCATCTTTGTCTCTTATGGCTTCATCATCTCCAGCATCCTCCAAATAAGGTCCACGGTGGGTAGATCTAAGGCCTTTGGCACCTGCAGTTCCCACATAATTGCTGTCTCTCTGTTCTTTGGATCATGTGGATTTATGTACCTGAAACCTTCTTCTGCTATATCAATTGACCAAGGAAAAATATCTTCCATTTTTTATACCATTGTGGTTCCAATGTTGAACCCCTTAATATATAGCTTGAGAAACAAAGATGTTAAAATTGCCCTAAGAAATATCTTGAATAATAAGAAGATTTTTATATAGTTACAACATAGAGATTATTAGTGCTGCATACATATTTTTAGGCACAGTTTTGTATAGGATTCATAGATATTTCCATCATTATTGTTCCTTTTAGCATTTTGCCTGTTTAGGAATAGTGATAAGTGATATTTCTTACTGTTACTATAAAATGTTTCTTAGAAAATATGAAAGAATCTGACTTTGATTAAGGTAACAATAGGTTGCCATCACTTTACTGTGGATAGTTTTTATTTTTACTTGAAATAAATTCAAGATCAGACATCCTGTCTGTACCATTCTCTTTCTTTCCCTCATCAGGGAAGAATATGTTGCTTTCAAATACCAGAAAGGAATTAACACAAATCCTTCTTGATTCACAGTTAATAAAGCATATCTTGCAAATGTAAATTCTGCGCAGTAAATATTTTTGTCAGATGTGTTATACTTGCCTTGTGGAGATAAAACAATGCCTATTAGTATGTGAATATATAGCTACATTATAAATAGGATTCTGAAACTTAGAGAGATTGGCAGCTTACATTATCTCCCACACCTACTTATGACAAAATCAAGAATTCAAGCACACCATATTACTCACCATACTTTTTGTCTGCTTTTCCTGCAAATCCATTAAAAGTGTGAAATAATATTTCTAATTAATAATTTAACTTCTTTGTTTTATAAGGTGAATTTCACTAAAATGTCTGTAACATTTTTCACTGTTTTATTTAACTGTACTTTGTTTCTTTTTGTTCTATAAATCCACATAAGAGTTGCACCTAAGTGAGGAGAGCTTGGGGGAGTGGTGGGAGGAAAAACTGTGGTTGGAATATATCATATGAGAGAAGAGAAGAGTATATTTTCAATCATAAAAAAACACATTGTGCTTTGATGAGGGAAAAAGTTCCATAACTTTTTGTTGAAGAAAGCTATTCCGTTGGAGGTCCCTTTTCTTGGGAAAAAGGATGGATGTGCTACTTTGTGAATCTTTAGTTACTGTAATTTCTCTCCTTTACTCATAAAACATGGGTCATCCTTATTATTCATGATGAAAATGGCTTAACAGAGTTTCAAGATTAAGAGGAAATATTATGGACACATTGTGAGGTATGAAGAAGAAAGGAGTCAACTTCAGGACACACAGCAGTGAATGGTTGTTCAAACTCAAGGTGGAAAGAAATCAATTCAAATATAAAACAATGGAGGAAGTGGAACCTCTGCTTCTCTTTTGTAGAAGACTCTAAAAAATGTAGACTATAGGATTTCCCTGGAGATGATTTTGGGTTATGTTACTTAACACTAAAGAATGGCTAATACCAGCAGGCAGAAGGCTTTGTGTACAACTGAATTACTGCATCAGTCTTGTTTTCCTGCATTATTCCTAATGAATTTTAAGGTAAAACTTCACGTCACTTGAAAGACTAATAAGACTTTGGAAATATATAATTCATAAATAGAAAACTTAGTGGCAGTCCTCTTGAAAGGATGCTGTATGTTTTCTTAAGAGAAAAGAGGCAAAGGATGACAAAAGTGAAATTCTCAATCTGATATCATGGCTCAGTTGAAATGTTTGTTTGTTTGTTAATATAATGATAACATATGCCATTTCCTCAAGTTCTCTATTTCCAAGTTTGAGGATTCAGAAAGTTTATATAAGTGGTTTGTCATTTCAGTTGCTTGGTTTAGAGTGTTTGGCAGGGTTTGATTCCTGGCTTTTGATTTCAAGTCTTCACAGATGACCCTGATGTGATTCCAATATTTTTCACAAATTTTATTTATCTAAAAGAGTTTAACTTCAAAGTAGCTTCTTTTCATTTTTTTCCTTTATATACTATAACTTTTGGTAAAATCATTTTCATTATGCCTCATAGTAGAATTATATCTCACACTGGGTAAATTCCAAATGGTTTTAAGTTAAAATTGGTCTTAAAATTTATTGTATTAGCCTAAATGTATAGGTTAAGGACTAATATAGAATTTCACTATGATTCTGACACATTTGATATTTTTGGCTCTAGCTTTGGGACATTTCATTATTAATTCCAGCAATTTTAAGGGGATAAACAGGTCACTAGATGGGCTCTGATGTACAAATATATACCTTTATACATTGAAATCCCACTCTGCAAAGATCCTGAGGGCAGGTCCACTGTTTTCCTCAGTGCAGAATCTGATGTAATCATCTGCATGATTTAAAGTTTTTCTCAGACAAAATTAATTTAACCATTGACAAAATCAGTAGTACCTACACAGCTAGTTGACATATTGCCTCAGGAAGACTGTTATGTACTGCTTCCTTTTCAGTACACTTACATGTATTAATTCCAGTTAGTTGTGGCAGCATGCCCAAGAACTGGGTAAGTGCAAGCCAGACACAATCTGAACATTAAGAGGGAAAGTAGGTGTTAAGTCCTGCTCCATCCAAAGAGGGAGGGTCAGTTTTCTTTAAGGGGGTGGCCCTACTCCGGTGGAAAGCCACACACCTAAGAATCTATGGGCAGCACAAATTGAATGTGATGGACTTACAAAATACAAAGGAAGAGGGGGAAATTGAGGGAGTAAGGAATGGGTAGTGGAGCTTGGAGAACAATGTGAACATGGTCAACATACATTATATGAAACTTTCAACCGATTTTACAAAAAGAATAAATAAGTGCAAAAATAATTGTTTAATGAGTAAAAGTGCTTATGTACACAGTAAGAACAAATGCTAAACTAAAAAATGTTCAGAAAGCATTTTAGTAACTCATATTTTATAGCTTTATTGCTTAGTTTTGATGATTTAAATATCCATAATTTACACTGGCAGACATAGTAAATGGAAATATAAGGTAACATCTGTCATCATCCTTTTCTTGGTTACTTACCATTTTCCAGAATCATCAATGTATGCTTGAGTACCATATTTCACTTAATTTCATATCACAGTTATCTCAGCCATATGATCAGTCCAAGTGAGGCTAAGGTAGCTGCTTCTCTCTTTCCTCTGGAGAACATACTTATTCCAAGGGTCTTATAGTGATATGGCCTACAACAGTCATACACAACACGGATGCCATTCCAAGACTAATGTCTTTCCCACATTGTCTTTGTAATCTAAAGACAGATGACAATCAAGCTTGTTTGAGTGATGAGGCTATAAAAAATCCAGAGGAGTTTTTGAGTAGAATCAACATGGTGGAAAAAAAGAATGGATTCAGCCATGTTCACAGAGAAGCACAGAGAGGATATTGGGATGATGGTACCATTCTATTTACAGGTCTGAAGGGTGGTTACAAGTCTTCATCTTCTAATACATATAATTTGTTTATATTTTAAATAATTTTATACTTGCAGTATTTGTTACCATATAATAAAGTTAAAGCTTTGGTTAGAAATCTATTCAATTGAGCAACATATAAACCCAAGATAACAGAAAAGGGTACTAATATTTGAATTGTATAAATATCTAATAGAATTTCTCTCACATTGGAAAACAACAAAGAAAGCCCATTGAGAAAGCTACACTGAGTAAAGGCATTAGGTTATCCCTGTACCATGTCAGGTATGGATTTCCACAGGACATTCAGATTCTGTAACAGAAAGAAAGTTGGTGTACCCATGTTGTAGATTTGTACCATGCTTAGAGCAATGATGTAGTAAAGAGGGTGTTGCAACATATTCTATGATTATATTTTCTCAACCTCTTCAACATGCTTGATAAGTCTCATTATGAATTTACACAAACTTTTTCTGCAACTGCTCCAATCTTTTTTTTTTAACCTTTGCCTGTTGTTTTCTATTTCATCTGTTATTTTCAATTTATAGTTGCTGTTTGCTTATTTAATTACCCAGGATCTCAAAATCTTCCTGCCCTAAATGTTCTAGTGCTCAGATTCTTGATACATGCCACCATATGGAACTTGCAATTGCATAGTGTGAAAGTACACACACACACACACACACACACACACACACACACACACACACACACACTTACACACACACACACACACTTCATAAAATTTATTCTTAACTATTTTGGATTTTTTATTGAAAATACACTTTTCATATAATATACTCTGATTATGGTTCCCCTCCATCAACTCCTTCTAGCCTCCTCAAACTCCCCATCTACCCAAATCCATGTCCTTTATTGCTCTCTCTGATTAGAAAACAAGCAGGCATCTTAAAAAGAAAGAAAAAAATAAAATAAAACAAACATACCAGCATAGGATAAAACAAACAACTGAACAGAAAAACAAATCAGTTTGTGGAGGCCAACCAATACTATTGTCAACAGCCTGTGTTATTTGGGGGTTCCCATTGAGCGCCTTTGTCCAGCAGCTCTATTAGATATAACCCATTTCCAAAACTGGAAGCTTCATTTGTTGACCAGAGATGTTCAGTTAAAGCTTTAAATCACCGTGGTAGTTTGAATGCAATTGGCCCCCAAAATCTCGTAGGGAATGAGAATATTAGGAGGTGTGGCTTTGTTATAGTGTGTATGGCCTTGTTGGAGAAAGTGTGTCACTGTGGGGGTGGGCTTTAAGGTTTCTTATGCTCAGGCTATCGCCCAGTATTTCAGTCAACTTCTTGCTGCTTGCTAGATATAGGGCTCTCAACTATTCCTCCAGCACCATGTCTGCCTGCATGCCACAAGGCTCCCCACCATGATGATAATGGACTGAACCCCAAAACTGTAAGTGAGCCCCCTCAATTAAATGTTTTCCTTATAAGAATTGCCATGGTTATGGTGTCTTTTCACAACAATAAAAACTAACTAAGATAATCACCTTCATATATGTGCATATTGTAAGAAGCTTCTACTACATTAGATTTTCATAGAAATCTTCAAATGGCCCTTAGTTTTAGGTGTCCCATCCTGTACTAGCTCCCTTATCTACTTCTTTCATCTGGATCCACATTGGATCCTCCCATCATAACCTCCCCCATCCATTCATAAATATCTATTCTATTTCCCCTTCTTAGGTTGATCCAGTCCTTCCCCAAACCCCTTACTGTATACCTAACCTCTGTAGTTATATGGATTGTAGCCTTTATATCAATGAATTGGAAGCTAACATCCATATAATCCACGTATAAGGAAATACATTCTGTATTTGTCTTTTGGGGTCTAGGTTACTTCTACCAGCATGATTTGTGCTAGCTCCATCAATTTACATGTAATCTCAATTCATTGGTTTTCATAGCTGAGTATTAGTTTATTGTTCAAATGTACTATACTTTATTTATTCATCTATTGATGGACATCTAGTCTGTTTTATGGCTATTATGCATAGAGCAGAAAGGAACATAATTGAGGAAGAGTTTCTATGATAGGATAAAGCATCCTTTGGGTATAGTCCCAAGAATGATATATTGGCTCTTCTCTCTTCTTTTTAAGGGACCACCATAAGGATTTCCAAGTGGCTATATAAGTTTACATTCTTATCAACAATGGATGAGTGTTCCTCTTAGTCCACATCCTGGCCAGCATGAATTGTCACTTGTTTTGTTGATCTTGGGCATTCTGACATGTGTAAGATGAAATTTCAAAGTAGTTTTTTTGATTTGTATTTCCCTGATGGCTAAGATTTTCAACAACTTAAGTATTTCTCAGCCATTTGAGTTTCCTCTGTTTAGATCTGTACCCCATTTAAATTGGATTATTTACATTCTTGAAATCCAGTTTTTCAGTTCTTTATATATTTTTAAAGTGAGCCATCTAACAGATGTGTAGCTGGTAAAAAATATTTTCCCATTCTATGGGCTGCCACTTTGTCCAAATGATGGTGTCCTTCACTGTGCAAAAGCTTCTCGGTTTCATGAAGTCCCATTTATTAACTGTTTTTCTTAGCACCTGTATAATTGGTATTCTGTTCAGAAAGCCCTTTCTTGCACTGGTGAGTACAAGATTATTCCCCACGTTCTACTCTATCAGATTCACTGCACTTGGTTTTATTTTGAGGTCTTTGATCCATTTAGAGTTGAGTTCTGTGCAGGGTGATAAGTATAGATATTTGGATTCTTTTTTTTTTTTTTTAGGTTTTTTGAGACAGGGTTTCTCTGTGTAGCTTTGCACCTTTCCTGGAACTCACTCTGTAGCCCAGGCTGGCCTCAAACTCGCAGAGATCCGCCTGGCTCTGCCTCCCGAGTGCTGGGATTAAAGGCGTGCGCCACCACCGCCCGGCTGGATTCTTATATATACAGCCATAAGGTTTATCCAGCACCATTTTTTGAGGATGCTATTTTACAGTGTGTATTTCTGGTTTCTTCACCAAAAACATGTGTGTGGATTTATGTCTGGGTCTTCAATTGGATTCCAGTGATCAGCGTGTCTGTTTTTGTGTCGATACAATGCTGTTTTATTACTATAGCTTCATATTACAACTTTCAGGGATGGAGATACCTCTGGCAGTTCTCTTATTATTCAGATGTTTTCAGCTATTTTCATTTTTGTTTGTTTGTTTCTCTATGAAGCTGAAAATTGTCCTTTCAGGATCTGTGAAGAACAGTATTGGACTTTTGATAGGAATTGCTTTGAATTTGTAGATTGCTTTTAGTAGGATGGCCCTTTTTACCCTACCAATCCTTGAGCATGGGAGAGCTTTTCATCTTCTGACACCATCTTCAATTTCTTTCTTAAATGCCTTAAAATTTTTTATTATATAAGTTTTTCAATTGTTTGGTTATCATTGCCCTAAGACATTTTATGTTTTTGATGATATTGTGAAAGATATTGTTTCCCTGATTTCTTTTTCAGTCTGTTTTTCATTTATACATATGATTTGCTTTGCTACTGATTATTGTGTATTAATTTTGTGTCTTGATACTTTGCTGAAAGTGTTTACCAGCTATAGGAGTTTCTTTGTGGATTTTTTAGGGCCACCCATGTATACAATCATATCATCTTCAAATAAAGTTACTTTGTATTCTTCCTCCTCTAGTGTGGAGGCCCATAGAAGTTTCACAGTAAGATCTGAGCTTGCTTTACACATCAGGACTGCATTAAAAGATGGATTGACCATATGCATGGTTATCAGGTGACTGGAAGGGTCTGTACTTGGCTGAGCTAGGGGAAGATCTTCTGTCCCACCCCTTGGCATTCCTATAAAAATCCCTTTAGAAGAGACAGAAGGGGCTGGTGGATGTTGATCCAGGCCCTCCTGATGCTATCCTGTGTTTCTATCTTCTCTCCCCTCTATCTTTCTATCTAAATATTTCTCATCCCTCTCTCCTCAAGAGTACCCTGGGGCAAAGTGGGATTGTGTTTCCCACATTCTGGTTCTATTTCCTTAATCTCCTTCAATTGTCTAATTGCTATAACTAAGATTTCAAGTATTATATGGAATAGGTATGGAGAGAGTGGACAGCCATTGTCTTGTTCCTGGTTTAGGGAGAAAAACTTTGACTTTATCTCTGTTTAGTTGGATGTTGGCTTTGGGCTTGCTGTAAATCACTTTTAGTGTATTGAAGTATGTTCCTTTCATCCTTAGTCTCTTGAGGATTTTTACCACGTAAGGGTGCTGGATTTTGTCAAATACCTTTTTCCGCATCTGATGAGATGATACGTGTTTTTGTCTTTCAATCTTTTCATATAGTTGATTACATTTGCTGATTTTCATATGATGAACCATCTCTGTGTCTCTGGGATGAAGCCTAATTGATCATTGTGGATGTTTTTGATGTGTTCTTATATTCAGTTTGTAAGTATTTTATTAAGAATTTTGTGTAAATGGTCATAAGGAAAATTGGTCTGTAATTTTCTTTCTTTGTTAGGTTTTTATGTGCTTTAAGTATCAGGGTAACTGTGACTTCATAAAATGAATTAGGCAAAGTTTCTTCTTTTCTTAATTTGTGGAATAATTCGAGGAGCATTGGCTTTAACTCTTCTTTGAAAGTCCAGTAGAATTCTGCACTAAAATTATCTGTTTCTGGGATCTTTTTGATTAGGAGACTTTTGATGACATTTTTTATTTATCTAGGAGTTATAGGTCTGTTTAAATAACTTATCTGATTTTGATTTAACTTTAATAGGTGGTATAGAGCAATAAAATCTATTTTTTTAGGTTTTCTGATTTTTTGTAATACAGTTTTTAAAGTATGTTCTTATGATTTTCTGTAGTCTCTTGGTGTCATTATGTTTTCCTTTCTGTCTCTTTTTTTTTTTTTTTTTTTTGGTTTTTTGAGACAGGGTTTCTCTGTGTAGCTTTGCGCCTTTTCCTGGATCTCGCTCTGTAGACCAGGCTGGGCTTGAACCCACAGAGATCCGTCTGCCTCTGCCTCCCGAGTGCTGGGATTAAAGGCGTGCGCCACCACCGCCCGGCTTGTCTCTTTTGGATCTTTTCTTTATTTCTTTTAGTAAATTTGGATAATGTTTGTCAATATTATGGATTTTCTCAAAGAACCAACTATTTAATTGATTTTCTTTATTATTTCATTTGTTTGTTTGTTTGTTTCTGTTTTATTGATTTCAGCCCTGAGTTTCATTATTTCTTACTGTCTCATCCTTCTGGGTGTTAACTCTTCCTTCTGCTTAAGTGATTTTAGGTATACCATTAAGTTTCTAATATGAGATCTATACATTTAGTTTTTTAATGAGGCACTTAATGCCCTGAACTTGCCTCTTAGAACCACCTTCATTATGTCCCATAAATTTGATATGCTCTATTTTATTTATTTTCATTCAGTTCTAAAAAGTTTTCAATTTCTTTCTTACTTTCTGTCTTGAACATTTTTTCATACAGTAATAAGTTTCTCAGTTTCCAGGTGTTTATAAACTTTCTGTTGTTTCTGTTGTTGTTGATGTTCAGCTTTAATTGGTGGTGGTCAGATGAGATGCAGGTTGCTATTTCAATTTTCTTGTATCTGTTGAGTTTTGTTTTGTGTCCAGGTATGTGGTCAGTTTTGGAGAAGTTTCCATGAGCTGCTAAGAAGAAGTTATATTCTTTTGTTTTGAGGTGAAATACTCTGTAAATATTTTTTAGATGCATTTGGATTATGATGTTATTTAGCTCCAACAATTTTATGTTTATATTTTTCTGGATGACCTGTTTATTGGCTAGAGTTATATATTAGATCCACTATCTCTGTGTGAGGGTCAATATGTTATTTTAACTACAGTACTGTTTCTTTCTTTTGCATTAATTTTTTTTAAGAGACTTCATACCAACCACAGATTCCCCTGTCTTCCCTCCTCCTGGCCCCCAGCATTCCCTCCCAACCCACCCGCCATTTCCAACTCCTCCAAGGCAAGGTCTCCCATGGGGAGTCAGCAGAGCCTGGTAAATTCAGTTGAGACAGCTCCACGCCCCTCCTCCCTTCACCAAGGCTGCACAAAGTGTCTCACCATAGGCACTAGTTTCCAAAAGGCCGGCTCATGCACTAGGGACAGGTCCCGATCCCACTGCCTGGGGGCCCCCTAAACAGTTCAAGCTAAACAACTGTCTCACTTATCCAGAGGGCCTAGTCCAGTACCATGGGGTCTCCTCAGCTATTGGTCCACAGTTCATGTGTTTCCACTAGTTTGGCTAGTTGTACTTTTTCCAATCATGGTCTTGATATCTCTTGCTCATAGAATCCTTCCTCTCTATCATCAGTTGGACTCCTGGAGCTCTGCCTGGGACCCAGCAGTGGATTTCTGCATCTGCTTCCTTCAGTCACTTGATAACTGTTCTATGATGACAGTTAGGGTATTCAGCCATCCGATCACCAGAATAGGCCAGATCAGGCACCCTCTCGACTATTGCCAGTAGTCTATGGTGGAGTCCTCCTTGTGGATACCTAGGAACCCACCTAACATTCTGCTTTTCCCTATTCCCATAGTGTCTTCATTTATCATGGTATCTCTTTCCTTGCTCTCCCACACTGTTCCCATTCTAGCTTGAACTTCCCACCCCTCTAAGCTCTCATCCCCTGTCCCTTGCCCTCCATTACCCCCATAACCCCCAGTTTGCTCATGTAGATCTCATCAATTTCTCCATCATTGGGCAATCTATGCACCATTCCTAGGGGTCTCCTTACTATCTAGCCTCCCTGGAGCTGTGGGTTGCAGTCTTGTTATTCTTTGCTTTATATCTAGCATCCACTTATGAGTGAGTACATACCATGTTTGTCCTTCTGAGTCTGGGTTACCTTACTCAGGATGATATTTTCTAGTTCTATCCATTTGCCTGCAGACCTCATGATGTCATTGTTTTTCTCTGCTGAGTAGTACTCCATTGTGTATATGTACCACATTTTCTTTATCCATTCTTCAGTTGAGGGGCATCTAAGTTGTTTCCAGGTTCTGACTATTATGAATAATGCTGCTATGAACATAGTTGAGCATGTATCTTTGTGGTATGATTGAGCATTCCTTGGGTATATGCCCAAGAGTGGTATAGCTGGGTCTTGAGGAAGATTGACTCCCAATTTTCTGAGAAACCAGTAGTGTTTCTTTTAAGAACTTGGGTGTCCATGTGTTTGATGCATAGATGGTTAGAATTGTAATATCTTCTTGGTGATTTTTGGCTTCGTTGAGTATATAGTGTCCTTTCCTATCTCTTTGGCCTAGTTTTGGTTTGAAGTCTATTTTGTCAGATACTACTATGGTCACACTAGCTTGGTTTGGGGGTCCATTTACTTGGAATATCATTTTTATCCTTTTACCCTGAGATGATATCTGTTCTTGATGTTGAGGTTCTTGGATGCAGCAGAAGAATGGATCCTGTTTCCATATTGAATCTGTTAGTCTGTGTCTTTTTATTGGGAGAATTCAGGCCATTGATGTTTAGAGTTATTAGTGAGCAGTATTTATTGATTCCCATTATTTTGTCTTTGTCGTGTGGAGTCCCCTTCTCCTTTTAGAACTGCTAAATCTGAGATTACTTATTCCTTGTGATTTTGGGGGTATAGTTAAGTAATTAATCTCCTCAGGTTGAAGTTGTATTTCTATTGCCTCCTACAGAGATTGATTTCTAGATATATACTGCTTATATATTTTTTATGGGCAGCCTTTCTTTCTCCAAATGTTGTGATTGAAAAATTTTCTGAGTATTGTAGTGTGGGCTGGCAGCAGTGGTCTCTTAGAGTTTGTATGACATCAATCCATGCTTTTCTGGCTTTGAGGGTCTCCATTGATAAGTTAGATGTTATTGTAATAGATCTGTCTTTGTATGTTATATGGTCTCTTTCCTTTGCAGCTTTTCGCATTCCTTCTTTGTTCTGTACATACATTGTTTTGATCATTATGTGTCACAGAGAGTTTCTTTTCTGATCCATTCTGTTTGGTGTCCTGTATGCTTCTTATCCCTTGATAGACAAACCCATTCTCTAGGTTAGGGAAATTTTCTTCTATGATTTTGGTGAAAATACTTTCTGTCTTTGACTTGGATTTCATCTTCTTCACCTATTCCTATTATTCTTAGATTTTGTCTTTTCACAGGGTCCCAGATTTCCTGACTGGTTTGTACTTGCATTTTTTTTTAGATTTAACATTTTTTATTGAGGTATCATTTTTTTTATCATGTCTTCAATGCCTGAAATTCTCTCTTCCATATTTTTTATTCTGCTGGTGAGGCTTGCCTCTGAGGTTCTTGAACGAGTTCCTAGTTTTGTTTTGTTTTTATTTACAGTTCTCAATTTGGGTTTTCTTTATTGATTTTATTTCTGTTTTTATGTCTTGAACAGTTTTTTTTTTCACTTCATTTTACTGTGTTTCTTCAGACTTCACTAACAGACTTAATCATATCATGTTTGAGGTCCTTGAACATATTCATAATAGCTGTTTTTGAGTCCTTTTCTAGTGCTTCAGCTATATTTCATTTCTCAGAACCTACTGTAGTATATACCAAGCTCTAGTGGAGATATGTTGTCCTGGCTGTTGATTGTGTTTACACACTGTAGTATAGGCATCTGGGTTTGGGATGATTGAAACTCTAGATGTTCATTTCTGGTCATGTCTTTGTTGGTTTGCTTTTCTGACCCTTGGATTTGGTGGCACTCTCTGGATCTCAAGAGCATGAGGTGGCTGTTGATTGTTTTGTATGAAGTGCTACTGTGTCCCTGACAGGTGTGACTACTAGGTCTCCTGGGTAGAACTTGTTTCTAGGTATGGGGAGTTGTTTGTTTTTAGTTGTTGGGGAATGGGGATGGGTTAGAAGAGCAGGGAGTAGATTTGAGAGGATGTGCAGGAAAGAGGAAAGTAGGCTTTTCCATGAGGATCTGTGCAGTCCACAGTGAATGGAAGAAGAGAGGAAAGACATTCCCCTGAAAGTTGTCTGCTACTGGGGACTTGGAATTGAAGGAATGAAAGAGGAGTGAAATCACTTACCTGTTTCCTTGGCCAGCATGGCCAGTGGGTTTCCAGGGAGACTGCTTTGGGTGTTGTTGAGAGGTAAAACAAAGGGATAGAGTGAGGAAAGGAGACTGCAGGAGAGCATTTGGTCAGTTCCTTGTTTGTGGGGACAGATAGGAAGGAGAGGCCACAGAAGGTGGTCAACTACAGACCTTGTGATAAGCCTGGGGAATTATGATTAGAGTGTGGAAACGAAGGTAAAAATCTCCTACCTGGTTTCCTGGCCAGATTGAACAGAGAATTTCCAGGGATAGAGATTGTATTATGTATTGGTGGGTGAGACAAGAGGATAGGGTAAGAAAACTCTTAACCATTTTGAATGTGCATTTTAGCCTTAGTAAATACATTTTAATACTGTGTTACCATCATCATTATTCTTTTTTTCTTTATTAAGAAATTTTTATTCGCTTTACACACCAATCACAGATCCCCCTCTCTTTCCTCCTCTTGCCCCCACTAGCCTTCACCTCCACAACCCACTCCACCTTCCCACCTCCAAAAAGGTAAGGCCTCCCATGGGGAGTCAGCAAAACTTGGTACATTCAGTTGAGACAGATCCAAGCCCTTCCTCTTGCATCAAGGCTATGCAACATGTCCTGTCATATGTAATGGGCTCCAAAAAGCCAGCTTATGCACCAGGGATGGCTCCTGATCCTACTGCCAGGAGGCCCCTTAAGCAAATCAAGCTGCACAACTGTCTTGCTTATGCAGAGGGCCTAGTCTAGTCCCAGGGAGGCTCCATAGCTGTTGGTCTAAAGTTCATGAGTTCCCACTAGCTTGGTTTGGTTGTCTCTGTAGGATTCCCCATCAAAGGGAACACTCCTCCACTGTTAGTAGGAGTGCAAACTTGTACACCCACTTTGGAAATCAGTATGGTGGTTTCTTAGAAAACTGGTAATCAATGTACTCCAAGACCCAATGATATCACTCCTGGGCATATACCAAAGGAATGCTCAATCATACCATAAGGACACTTGCTCAACTATGTTCATTGCATCATTATTCATAATAGCTAGAACCTGGAAATAACCTAGATGCCCCTCAACTGACTGTCATTATATAAATGTCTTCTTTGTCTCATTTCACTTATTTTGACTTAGTTTATTCTGACGTGTATCTATAGCAACTTACCATTTCCTTTAACTTATGCCACAGGGAATTCCTTTTTCTTTAATTGTATAACCCACTAAATTTTAATTTTAGTTTAACACACATATTATTAGATATCTGACAGGATCAGTGATAACCCAGAACCCAGAGACCCACAGCTGGCCAAGATGTAAAGAAATAGAGATGGAAGAATGGTATCCTATCCTAAGACTGAAAGGTAATTTCAGAAGAGGAGGCAGAAAAAGTGTAAGAACCAGAGGTGATAGATGACTACCAAAAAGGAAGCAAGATCTGAACACAGTAGGGCAGTTGCCATCTATGAATTCACAGCATGCTCAAAATCTGTGCTAACACAGGCGAGACCATACCAAAACCCAGCATGGGGCATGGAGTTGACCTCATGACTCTGCCATAGCCAAGGAGTGATTGATAATTGTTAGCTAATAGGAAAAGAAGGACCAGTTTTCTCTAATCTCCTGGTAAGTTAATCACTTTCCAGTGAAAGGTCACACATCCCAGACTATATGGGCAGCACAAGTTGGTTTTGGAGAGTTTTCTAATAAAGGGCAATTTCTTTCCTATCCTTCACTTCCCCCCACCTCTTTTATTTCTTAAAATTTAAGTGAGTTTCTGGTCAACAGAATATATGTGCATCATTAAAACTATGTTCAGTGACTAAGTTATTTTGAGCAGTTAATGCTTCTCATTGATCATTGATCTACCATTTTGTTAATCATCTTTTGTATCTTTTGCAGTATTTTGTTTCTTTCTTCCAATTTGTCATCTTCCTTTGTGGATTTGTTTTGTTTTCTTTCTTGTTTGTTTAGTGTTAGTATAATTTAAATATTTTCTAGATTTGCTTTGTCAGATACTATTAATTTCTGCTTTATGATTATCATGAAGATTAAAGATAATATCACACACAAGTCTTCCTGAATATGATAAAAACTTAACTACTATATTATAAAACTCTATGAATCTCTAATTTTTACTGCTGTGCTGATCATGAAATCCAGGGTTTCAGGTGTCCTAAATAAGACTAACTCTGCTGAACTATATCCTTTGTCCTTACAAATAAATTTCGATTGAATTTTCCAACCTTCATTCACTTAATATTTAACTCAAAGACAGATCCAAGTGAAATGACTAGATAAATGTCCTACATAAGGTAGGGAATGCTCAGGGATCAATGAACACAATGGTCTCAGTGTCTTCATCATTGTTACCTCTCCATGAAAAAATCTCACACACTTTTTTATTTTGAGTGTTCTAACACAGAAGGCTGTGTCTTAAACATCTCCAGGCTCTGGTTCTTTTATTTCATATTGGAAACAATGTCTGTGATTCCAAATCTATCAGTGTGAAGTCTGAATGGGATTTCAGCATGGGGATGGTAAAGCTTCTTTCTGCATCTGGGAGGGGCTGATGGAATGAAGAAATGATGAGCTGAGAGACAGGAAATTCTGTACTAGCCCAGATTCCTTCCTGACTTTTTCCTAGTCATGTCATAATTGACAACATGGGGCTCACTCAGTTCTGTAGGGTGCTGCTATTTCTCTGATAAATTTAGGGATGACAATGGCTCTCATTATCATGGTAGCAAGAAAAGCATGTACTGTGAATTCAAGATGTCCATCTTCAGACAGCCACAGCACATACGTCCATGCTGTAGGGGTAGCTATTCCTCTAAGACCTGCTTTGCCATTTAATTTCCACAGATGCTTTCCACTCTTGTTTCCAAAGATTTCTTAGAGAATGTCTTTGTGTAATGACTATTTGATAACAGAACTCATTTTGGGCAGGGGGAGGTTTACAGACCAGCCTAGCCTCCAAGTCCCCCCTTCTATTCTTCTTTTGATTAGTGTATATGATAACTATGCTAGGAAATTTGAACTTTCTAGTTTTGATGATTTCTTACCTTTATACCTCTACATACTCTTTCCTCTTTAATTTATCATTTATAGACTTTTATTATTCTTCTGTGATCATACCCAGAATGTAGATGAACTTTGTGCTAAGGAAGAATTTTATATCTTATGTGAGAGGTATGACACATTTCACCTTCTTTTGCATTTTTGTTGTCTCTGAATGATATGTTGTGATATCAGTGATCTATGATTGCTAGTTGACTATCCACAATCCACACTTGTACAAAATTGCCATGCCCCCTAGGGTATGCTCTCATCTTAGATTTGGTTCATACTCAATGAGAGGTTCTGATGCCATGATCCACACAGGGTGCATCCTGAGACTGACCTTCTGTGATGGGAACACCATCAACCACTACTTCTGTGACCTCCTCCCTTTGCTGCAGCTCTCCTGCACCAGCACCTACATCAAAGAGATGGAGCTGTTCATTACAGGGGGAAAAGACATCATTGTGCCCACTGCCATTATCTTCACTCCTTACAGTTTTATTCTGTCCAGTCAAATAAAGACTACTGAGGGGTGCTCTAAAGACTTCAGCACCTATAGTTTCCATTTAATTGATGTTTCTCTGTTATTTGGATCTGGTGCATTTATGTATCTAAAATCCTCCCCAGATGCGTCTATGGAGGAGAGAGAATGCTCTATCTTTTTTTTTTTTTTAATACCATTGTAGCTCCCATGTCAAACTCTTTAATTTACAACTTGGGAAACAAAGTTGTTAAATTTGCTCTGAGAAAAACACTTATCAGAAAAGTATTCTGAATAAAAATATTGTTTCTGTGCATGGATATGCAGCATCAAAAGAGTTTTCTCTTTTGAATGAGAATTTGATGGTAGCTTGTTTTTACTTATTTTTTTACCAGAAAATATGAAAATGTCTATATTTAGTTATTTTAATCATTTTGGTTATTTAATCATAGATTTTATTTGATCAAAATAAGCATGATTTTTCTTTTTACCACTTTTGCTTTCTAAGAATAATATGTATCACATGATTATAGGTATGGATATGAACAGATGTTTATTTGTGTTTAAGGTCCACTCAACAGGAAGGAATTCAAGTATGCTACTATAAACCTCACTAACTACCTGTGACTGAAAGAAGGCAGACTTGAGAAGTGAACCTACTATTACCAGGTTCCTAAATCAAGCTAATTTTTGACTTTTGAAAAATTTTATAAATTTTATTATTAGAAATCTTGATAATAAATAAAAGCATTATACACCAAAATTAACCAAAGTCTACATTTCTGGAACAATACAGGTAGAATAAGCATTTGGAACAGATGTTGTAGAGCTCTGCGGTGAACTTAATGCTTTCACCATCAAATATATTTTTATATACTTATTCATGACCTATAATGAAAAATCCACTAAAAAACTAAAAAAAAATTAATATCCCTTTAATAACTCATATCCATTACCTGCATTCAACCCTTCATCATCCTCTAATATTTACCCTTTCTTTTTCTCTTTTCAACATGCTTATTTTACTCACATGTAATTCTGTTTATATGTGTACACATATTATTGATTAGATTCCACATGTGAGGGAGAAAATTTTTTTCTGAGATTTTTTTATGAACTTGCTTAACAGTATATATTCTAAACCATACATTTCCTCCAAATTTTGTGATTGTATTTTTATTTAGAGCTGAATAGTATGTATATGTGTTTGCATGTGTGTGTACATATATATGTGTCTATATATAAAATGCCAATGTTCAATAGCCATTCATCTGTTGATGGACAGCTAAGCTAATTTCAATTCATTGCTATAATGTATAATTCATCAATAAACATGAGAGTACAAATACCTTTTGGTAGGGTGTACAGTTGTCTGAATGTATACATATATGTGAACACGTTTTCTAAGAGCTTATCTTTATACCTATAGATAAGTGTAGCTTTCACACACTCATCAAATAAACTTCCTCTTTGCAGTAATGGAGAATGTTGAGATGCATCACTGCATAAAATAGGGACTGTGGGATGTTCAGCCTCAAATGATAATTTTGTGACAGAAACCTTACAGCTCAGGGAAGTTTTCTTCATGGAAGGAGCAGAAAGATTGTAAAATCCAGAGACCCAGCATGTCTGCTGAAAGTGACCCCTAGACAGGGCAGGGAAAAATGCATGAACTTTCAACAATATGATTGCCTGAACAAGAACAGCATAATGAGAACAGCAATTAATATGCTAATGCTAACAGGGTATTAAGAGTTATAGGTTGTTAGTGACTTCTGAGTAATGAGAGAACCAGTTTCTTCCCTGGAGGAATTCCCACATAGGTTATTCAATCCTAAATCATCATCCCTGACACATGTACATATGATGAAGCTAAGTGGACTCAATAGGTTATATATACACATGTACATATATCTCTTTCTTTTTTTTTCAGGTGTAGACTCTGTAGATGCTTTGGAAAATGGTGATATTTTATTTGTACTGAAATGTGATTTTATTTGTATGTTAATAAATAAAGTTGACTGGGGGTCAGAGCTAATAGCAAGCCATAGCAGAAGCTGGGCGGTGGTGGTGCATGCCTTTAATCCCAGCACTTGGGAGGCAGAGCTAGGCAGACCTCTGTGTGTTCAAGGATACAGCCAGCATGGAGACACACACCTTTAATCTCATTATCAACCATAGAAGACCTGGAGGTCTGTATAGATGGGCAGTGACAAAGAGGTCATGTGGTTAGGTTTACAACCAATGAGAAGGCAGAATAGAAAGTCAATAAAAAGGACAAACACACAGGATGTAGGTCTCTTGCTGAGGAGGACAGCAGCAGCAGTGAAGGGTAAGGTTTTTAGCTCTAAATATCGCTCTGACCTCTTGGGCTTTCATATCTGCATTGGCTCTGTGCTTCTTATTAACAAGACGGTTACATCTACATTGGAATGTCTTCATCTATATTCCACAGATTGAGTTAGTCTTTCAGGTATCCACATTAACTTCTCAGCACCCTGAGGAAAAAAACACAAACACAACCACACCTCCAGTGAATTACTGAATCAGGACCACTCAAATGTCCAGGCACATCATCTTTCCAAAGGACCGTGACCTTAAATTTTTTTTCAGAGGGACCCATAAGCTTTCTGCAGCAGTAATGCCATCCTTGTTCAAATTTAAAAATTATTTAAGTAATAAAACAGAAGATAAAATATTGTAAAGTATAGCCATACTACCTTGCATTTTTAAATAATGTTTAAGTTGTCCATTAGCTCTTTCCACAAAAGACTGACTGAAGGTTATATGGAATGCCTTTGGCATGTATTATATCAAACTGTTGGCAAATTTTCTAAAAAGGCTTAGCAGGGTATGTGGGAGGATTACTATGTTTTAATATTTTTTCAGGGGCATAAAATAGTAAAAGCCAGTGCTAAGTCATATGAAGTATTTAATGAAAATCTTATTTTTTCCTCATGAGGAATACAAATTTAAAGAATTAATCAAATTTTCATTGTTGTAAATAGATTTTTAGTATTTTATTATTTTTAGTAGAAAGTAAAATACTACCTGTATAATGTACAATAAAAGTGAGAGGAAATAGCTCTCTAGCTCTCTTTAAAGCAGTAGCAACAAACTTTTGGCATAAAGTTGGACTATATTTGTCATTTTCATTTATTTTTCCTTGTTGAATGACTGTCAATAGTTGAGGCATCTTCTGCCCTTGGAGGGCTGTAGTCAGAGTTAACCCTTGAGTGTGAGAGGCCCAATGTCAGCATAGAGGTGACTTGAATAATTAATATCTCATTTCTTTTGAAAGAGAAAGATTGCAGCCTGGCATGCTGCATTATCAGCTGTTTAACAATAATCAACCCTGCTTCCCTATCAACCATTAGGTGATTGAGAGCCTACAAAGACAAGAAACAAAACCTTGATATGGCTTGTCAGGCTCCTGTCTAATTTTAGAAAGTTCTCCTGTCTTTTTTTTCCAGAATTTGGTAACTTATGCCACGATTGCAATACCAATGCACTGATTTGTCCATAAGTCTCAGGAGGCTCTGTGATCTGTCAAGGAGCATCACTATACATGCTTTATCCTGTTAACATTTCAAAAGTTATGGGCACATTATTTTGTTGATTTCTAATAGCTTGGTCCTGGAATCTTTCTGAATAATCAATCTTCCACTGTCAATAATCACCCCCAGTAAGACAAACCTTTGTTAAGATCCTCCAGTCAGAGGGAAGAAAAGCTTTCCCAGAAATAGAATCAAGAAGAGACAATGTAAAAGGAGCAGTTGGTTCATACTGAGGATAAGCCTGCTTAAGATCCTGAAGAATCTTAAATGGATATATAGTTTTTAACTCATTACTCTAGGCTATTAGGATTGAGCACTTCACTCAGCAGAAAAAGAGAAAATACTCCTACATCTCCAATCTCTTGGGTTCAATAGAGTCTCTTGCCTGGGAGACCTGTACCATGACATTAAAGGAATTGATTCTCTTATAGAGAGTGAGAAACATCCCTAACAACCTCAGAAAGAAATGCAGCAAAGCATTAAAAATAAGTTTCCATGTTATCAGTAACTGCACTTGAAGGATAAGTTTTAGGAGCCAAAGAAATTGGAGCTGGAGGTGAGGGGGCAAAATCAGAGTAAGGAGGAGGAAAACCCTCCATCTCATTACAGAGAGAGACACTAGGTAATATATCCTCAGGTTCAAATTCATCTTCTATTCCTAGCATTAGTTTTGCTTTTTCCTGATCATTTTTAAAAATTGTTAACTGTGCCTTTTTTATCTATTACTGTTTTTATTTCTTTGCAAAGCTGAAAAGCATCACTAGGAATTTTCTCTGGTTCTTTTGCAACTAATTCTCCCTGAATTGCTCTTCCTAACTGGGACCAAGTTCTGAGATCTAGAGTTTCCTACTCAGGGAAAGATGGCTGAAACTCATTAATGAACTCTGGGAATTTCATCAGCTGATGATGTCCTGTTTTTAACTCCTTCCTTCAGCTTTGAAATCTGCAAAGTTTCTGCAAACAAATGCTGTTCCCCAGAACCCACCTATCCCATCTTTTTACCTCCAATGAATCATCTTGCCTTATGATTCTTATATGCACAGAATTCCCAGGAGTTCTTTGTCTTTAAACTTTTTTTGTATTTCCTTTCCTAAATCCCCATATTTTAGGTCTCTGTTCCTATCAACACTTGTAAGTGCCCATAGTCACCTGATATGCCTCCAAGAAATTAAACCAGGCTGGTTGCAGGGGCCACAGCAAGACTGTGGCTGTGACAATTTTATTGAGAACAATCAGAATTTGTATACCTTTATACCTATGTAGTGGCAATTGGCAGGATCCATACAGATGTAGTTGCCAAGATATAATGATGTTTGTAAATTTTACAGGGTACACAAGATTAATATCTAAGACCAATTGTCATGTCACACTTTCATGCCTGCTTGACTAAGAAAAGAACAAACAGAGAAACACAAAGTGGGCTCAGTGCTTCACTTCCTCAGGGAGTGCCTCAGTTTCTCAAAAAATTAAAGGCATACAGTACCCTAGAAGCCATAGATTTTAACCTGGAAAATCTATGATGAGTTCCTCTTAAAGCAGTTTAGTGATTCCCTGCCTACTATACTTTTCCATTAAGAAGAGTGAGGCCCAGACCTCAGAATGTACTTCTCCATACTGAGATTTCAGTGTTCAAAGGTATTTTGTACAACAAATTTCAGCAGATGATGTGCTGATATTCTGTATGTGCTCTAACAAATAAAGACTGCCTGAAGATCAGAGTACAGAGATAGCCACTAGAGGCCAGGCAGTGGTGGTACCCACCTTTAATCCCAGCTCTTGGGTGATAGGATAAAAGGGTAGACTATTGAATCTACTTTAAAGAGCAACAACTTGTTCAATATGTTTTACATTGCTATGAATTTTCGTTTATTGATACAAATTTAAAGTTAATTTTGCTATACTGTATGTATATTTCTACTCTTGTTTAAGATATTATGTTTGTGAAGCTCATTTGAAATTATAATGTATAATTAAGCAATACTGATTAATAGTCATCCATTATAATCAAGCTTATAGTCATGTTAGTTAAGTTTTCTAGGTATACACAGATATATTTCGATTAGGTAGGTAATCTTCAAATACTTCAAAGACCTGCAGAATATGGCATTTAAAATATTTTAAGAACTTTGACTTTTCTGGATAGTGAGACATGTCTGTTCCTGGCAGTATGAATCTACTTCAGAGAAGATGATAGGCATCGAAGAAACTCCATGTGAAGTTTGCTTTCATTATGGCAAAAGTTAGCCATTTGGGCACGAAACTGTTCTTACCTCTACTGCTTGACAAAATGTTATATTGACTGCACATGCAGAACCCATGGAAAAACACCCACTAAATTTTGCCAAAACAAGGCGAGATGGTCCTTCAGGTTCATTTCTTGCTTCTCAGAAGAGGCAACCAGACATAAAAGACACAGGGAGAAGTGACTAAACAAAACAAAACAACTCTAGGCCTGTGGGCTGAAGATGGATGTCCCAAAGTTGCAGAGGAACTTTGAATGACTGTCCAGACAGCCAGCTGTCTCTGTCATTCTAGATATTTGGAAGTTGCTTAGAATGCTCTTCCTGTTTACTTAGTTAATATTATACCCTTCTGGGGTCTTTGATGTAGTTGAAGACTAAATAGTTATAGTTATAATTTCCTGTGGTTATGATAAAAGATAAAGTAGAAATGAAACTTTAGACTCACAAATATAGGATAGATTGTAGCTGGAGAGCTTTTCTTTCTGGGTCCCACCAAGTCGTGCCAGTCCCAGAGTCCATTTATAAAATAAACACACAGACGGTTACATTATTTAAACTGTTTGGCCATTAGCTCAGGCCTATCATTGTCTAGCTCTTACTCTTATATTTAGCCCATTTTTTATTAATCTATATTTTGCCACGTGGCTTGTGGCTTATTGGTACCTTACATCTTGTTTGTCCTGGCGGCGGCTCCAGGCAGTCTCTAGGTAGGCAAACCTTTTTTTACTTCTTCAAACACGCTTTCTAATGTATCTAACTTTGGATCAGCTAATAGGATATCATCCATATAGTGATAAATTATGGATTGTGGAAACTTTACACGAATTATCTCCAAAGGTTTTTGCACAAAGTATTGGCACAAAGTAGGGCTGTTTAATATTCCCTGTGGGAGGACCTTCCATTGATATCTCTTGACTGGCTGAGAATTGTTATAATTAGGTACTGTGAAGGCAAATTTTTCTCTATCATTTTCTTGTAAGGGTATGGTAAAGAAACAGTCCTTTAAGTCAATAACTATTATAGGCGATTCTTTGGGTAGCAGAGAGGGCAAGGGCATCCCAGTCTGTAGGGAGCCCATTGGCTGAATTACTTTATTAATAGCTCTCAGATCTGTCAGCATTCTCCAATTACCAGACCTTTTTTTTTTTATAACAAATACAGGAGAATTTCAAGGACTGGTAGATTCTTCAATGTGTTGAGCATTTAACTGCTCTTGAACCAGATGTTCTAAAGCTTGTAGCTTCTCTTTTGTCAAAGGCCATTGTCCAACCCAGACAGGTTTATTAGTTAGCCATTTTAAAGGTAAGGCAGTTGGTACTTCTGAGAGTTCAGCAGCAGTTGTGCTCTGTTTGTATACAGCCTGAATGGTTGGTGACTGTTTTTTATAGCATGTTATGATATTATTCCTAGAAACATGCATTGGTCTGTATTCCGTTTCTGAGAGTGTAGGAATTTTAATCTGGGTATTCCACTGTTGTAACAGATCTCAGCCCCAAAGACTTACTGCTACATTTGCTACATATGGCTTCAGCCTTCCTCTCTGTCCTTCTGGCCCTATGCATTCAACATAAAGCATATTCCAAAAAAGAGATTCTTTTTCTGTAAGCTTTCATTGCTATTTTTTAAAGCAGATTCCAGAAAGAGAATCTTTTTCTGTAAACTTTCATTGTTATTTTTTAAAGCCTGTATCAGTCCCAATAATGACTCATCTTTGTTCTTATTATTAAACCAGTGTTTGAACACTGTGTGAATTATTATGATGAATGCCAAAATGGTACAGGCCAAATATGCCTGAGGAAGATTGTATATTTCCAGGAGAATGTCATTCATCATACAGACAAAAAAGTTTTTAAATTCTTGTGAGGTAATGTTGTTGGCCATATTACAAGAATTACTCAAAAATTGTTAGTCAATTTTAAGATATAAAATTATCAAGTACTTTTACTTGAAATAAGACACTGCTTTGCCTATCTTACCTTTCCTTGGTTCTGGGGGTATAGTAGGACTTTTCAGCCAGAAGGAGGTGTTGGTATAGTGCTAAAGTAGGTCCTGTTGGATGCCTTGGCTGGCAGCAGAGTGAGCACTGGCAGCAGGCAGTTTTTCCGGTGACCCCCTGGAGCTTCAGGGCATGGAGTCTTTCAGGCTGCTCTAAGCCCCTCTCTGCCTCTACAGACAATAGGTCTGCCAGCAGGCATGGCTCCAAACCACTGTCTATTTTTTTTTTTTTTTTATTCTTCGAAAGCAGTGAGGTTTTTTTTTTTTAATTTATTTTAATTTATTTTGCAATACAATTCAGTTCTACATATCAGTCACGGATTCCCTTGTTCTCCCCCCTCCCGTCCCCCTCACCTTCCCCCCAACGCCCCCCCCCCATTCCCATCTCCTCCAGGGCAAAGTCTTCCCCACAGACTGAGGTCAACCTGGTAGACTCAGTCCAGGTAGGTCTAGTCCCCTCCTCCCAGGCCGAGCCAAACAATCCTGCATAGGCCCCAGGTTTCAAACAGCCAACTCATGCAATGAGCACAAGATCTGGTCCCACTGCCTGGATGCCTCCCAAACAGATCAAGCCAATCAACTGTCTCACCCATTCGGAGGGCCTGATCCAGTGTGGACCCCTCAGCCATTGGTTCATAGTTCATGTGTTTCCATTCATTTGGCTATTTGTCCCTGTGCTTTATCCAACCTTGGTCTCAACAATTCTCGCTCATATAAACCCTCCTCATTCTCGTTAATTGGACTCCCAGAGATCCACCCAGGGCCTAGTCATGGATCTCTGCATCCAGATCCCTCAGTAGTTGGATGAGGTTTCTAGCACAACAATTAGGGTGTTTGGCCATCCCATCACCAGAGTAGGTCAGTTCGGGCTGTCTCTCGACCATTGCCGGCAGTCTGTTGTGTGGGTATCTTTGTGGATTTCTGTGGGCCTCTCTAGCACTTTGCTTCTTCCTGTTCTCATGTGGTCTTCATTTACCATGGTCTCCTATTCCTTGTTCTCCTCTCTGATGGATCTAGAAAAAATCATCCTGAGTGAGGTAACCCAGACTCAGAAAGACAAACATGGTATGTACGCACTCATAGCAGGATACTAGACATGAAACAAGGATGAATTGTCTGCTACTCACATCACCAGGGAGGCTACCCGGAAAACAGGACCCCAAGAAAGACACAGGGATCGCCCAATGACAGAGAAATGGAATGAGATCTACATGAACAGCCTGGACATGAGTGGGGGTAATGAAAGGCGAGGGTCGAGGGAAAGAGAGCTTGGGGGAGCGGGAGATCCCAGCTGGATCAACACTGTCTATTTTAACTAGGTGAAACTGCGGAAGCCTCAGGGCTAGGGCGGGGAGCCAGCTGACACTGGGAAGCTGGCACTCAGGGAGGAGGTGGAACACTCCACTCACAGCGATTTTGCTGGTCTGGGGTTAAACTTGCCATGGAACTGTGACAGGATTAACTCCTTTTCAGAAATGGAACTGTGTAGGTTTTTCCTGGTTTTATGGAACTCTGTATGCGGTAACCTGCAGCTTTAAGCACCTGCCAGCTGGGGAGGAAGCTGAGGGCAGGAGCCACCCAGGCCTTTGGAATTTGCCCCACGTGAGCACCAATAGATGATAGAATATTTTCTTTAATTTTGCCAAGAACAAATAGACTAGATATTGTAACTGTAATTCTTGCTTGATAACTGTTTGTTATATATAATTTTACTATATTAAAGCTAAAACTGTCCTATTTGATTAGATGGAAAAGGGGAAGTGCTAGGGGACGTCTTTCTATATGCTGTGAATATATGTTGTTCCCATTGGTTAATAAAGAAGCTGCTTTGGCCTAAGGCAGCTTAGAAGCAGGTGGGAAATCCAAGGAGAGAGACAGGAAAGAGAAAGACAGAGTCTGGGGAGATGCCAGCCTGCCACCCAAGAAACAACATACCAGCAGATCAGTGAGCCACAGAAAACGTGACAAAATATAGATTAATAGAAATGGGTTAATTCAAGATATAAAAGCTAACTAGTAAGAGGCCTGACATTATAGTGATATTTTATTTGTACTAAAATGTGATTTGTATGTTAATAAATAAAGTTGCCTGAGGGTCAGAGCTAATAGCAAGCCATTGCAGAAGCTGGGCATTGGTGGTGCATGCCTTTAATCCCAGCACTTGGTAGGCAGAGCTAGGTAGATCTGTGTGTGTTCAAGGATACAGCCAGCATTGGAGACACATGCCTTTAATCTCAATACCAACCATAGAAGACCTGGAGGTCTGTACAGACAGGCAGTGATGAGGCAGTCATGTGGTTGGGTTTACAACCAATGAGAAGGCAGAACAGAAGGTCTATATAAAGACAAAACCACGGGAAGTAGGCCTCTTGGCTGAAGAGGCTAGCTGCACAGACGGTTAAGGCTCTTAGCTCTGATCTCTTGGCTTTCTTCTTTGCATTGGTTCTGTGTTTCTTATTTAATAAGATGGTTGGTTACATCTACATGACATAGACCATATAGTTTGTGAATAATGCAAGCCTCTGTGTGTTTACTTGTGTCCAAGTGGCTGCAGTACCATGGGTGAGAGAGATTTGTCTGGGGGAATAGGGGGCGAGTGGGACCCAAGAAATTTATGACTACACTTTGGATCTCATGCCTTTGATCCCAGTACTTGAAAGGCATACACCTTTAATCCTAGCACTTGGGAGGAGGAAACAAGAAGTGATATGACTGGGCAGAGAGAGGAAGTGATAAGGCAGTATAGAGACAGGAGCTCAGCCCCTTTGAATCTGTGGATTCCTAGAGGTAAGAAGTCTTTCTAGTGGCTGGCTGCTATGATTCTCTAATCATTAAGCTTATAATTAGAATTCATGGCATAAGATGATTCATTTCTCTTAGTTTTCAGCTTAACAGTGAAATGTTCCAGTCCTTAAGACAAAAATGTACCAGACATACTTGAAAAAAAAAAAAGAAAGAAAAAAAGAAAGGAAAGAAAAGAAAAGAAAACCCAGGGCTGAAGAGATAGTTAAGTTAGTACTATGCCTGCCACACAAGTGTGAGCACTTGAGGTCAATTGTCAGCACACACATGAAGCCTTTTCATGGTGTCATAAACTCCAAGAAACCCATAACAGGAAAACAAAAACCCTGGCCTTGTATTTATTTAGGATTTTTTTAAATATAAACTTAGGCAATCTGAAGTCATTTGTTAATTTTATGCTTTTTAAGTTCTCATCTTTGATCTAGAGATATTGGGAGGATTTCATTACAAACACAAAGGCCACATCAGTATTTATATGTAAGATCCTTTTTAAAAACTAAAATTAAAATTTCTGACATACACAAGAATGCGGAGGATTGGAGCAGGAAATTGAAAGGAAAATCAAGGGGGCTTATCTTCTTTCTTTCCCATCCATTGTCTCCTGGATGAAAACATTAAAATCTGGTTTATTAGAAGTGAATGAATAATCCTACAGGTCTGTGATCACATACCTCTCATCATAAAATAAAAATATGCAGCCAGGCAGTGGTGGCACATGCCTTTAATCCCAGCACTCGGGAGGTAGAGGCAGGCACATCTCTGTGAGTTCAAGGCCAGCCTGTGCTACGGAGTGAGTTCCAGGAAAGGCACAAGCAACACAGAGAACCCATGTCTAGAAAACCAATAAAAGAAAAAAAAATGTTGTTTACTGATAACTTTTAAGTAAGATCTTAGAGTAGAATATTTTATATTCAAATAAGCTAGCATTTAAAGACACAAGCCCCTATCTCTTAGAGTTCTATTATACATTCCCCTATGTCCTCTGAGAAGGAAAATGAACCCCAAAGAGGGACAGTATATACCAGAGACTACATGCTGAAAATGAAAAGGTAGATCTTACATGAGAACATGTCATTTAAAACAGGTGCATAGGGAAATATGGTTTTTAACAATAGTAATGAAAGTGAAAACAGGATGAAGTTGTGTGAATTCTGTTCTGAATGTAATAAGTAAGTGAGAGTCGGGGGAGTGGAGACAGGAATGGGATATAAGGAAGGCAGTTTTGGGTCCTGTAGACATTTGTAACACTTGGGTTTTTTCTTTAAGTGAATGGCAATGCCAGGGGTTAAACCACAATCTGACTTAATGATTTAAAAAAAAAATGATCCTGACTGCTATTTGGGGAATAAACACAGAGAACAATCCATGAAGCAGTGATTTGATTTTGAAGGCTTTACAGCAATGTAACCAAGATACAACGAACTATTAAATAAAGGTTTTATTATCAAATAAGAGATTTTAAGTTAATCATGTGCATGTTCCAAATGGTTCAGGGCATATATTTGACTCTAGGGTTTTAAAACTTTTGTTTAACATAAGAAAGATTATGTAACTCTGTGGACTGATGATGACTTAAGAAAATATAGTTTAAATGCAGATATTTAGCATCCTTGATTTACATTCTTCTATTGTACAAAGAGAGAATGATTCTAAAGAAATGGGGAAAGGACATAAGAAGTAAATTCATATAAAGTATTTTATAAGTTTACAGATTTATGAAAAAATATGCACACGTTAGTAACAGGGGAATTTGATATAAAGGAATAGCAATATGTCACTTACTAGATTGTCACACTTTTAGAGAATGGTTCCCTTTATTTTGTCAGATTATAATATAATTACATAATTTCTCCCATCTCTTTTCTCCCATATCCCTCCCATATACCCCTGCTTGCTCTCTTCAATATTTATGACCTCTTCTTTTCATTAATTATTGTTACATACATATATCAATACATACTCACACACATATATATGTATATATATGTACAATCTGCTCAGTGTGTATAATGTTGCTTGAATGTTTATTTTCAGGGTTCAACATTTTTTATTGGATAACCAATTGGTTTGCTCTTCCCTGGGAAAGACTATTTCTTCTGCTTTCAGCATTCCTGTTGCTGTAGTTCTTTGTGTAGGATTGAGGTTTGTATGTACAAGTTCAAAGAGAATGAATAATAATATCATATGTTGTCTTTGGTGATGTGATTGTTGCATTTGCAAAAGTGGTTTATATTAAACTGAGAGATTCTGAAACTTGATTACACTGAAATACAGGTATAGACATATTGATGTCTCTAGGAAAATCTGATGGCAAATTTTTTTTATGATAAAAGGGAAAATGCAGTTCTTATTTTGACATTGATTAGTTGTTTAAGTTATGATGTTGGCAACACTTTGATTAAGTTCTTTTAGATCATAAAAGTAAAAGATCAACTATATACTTTGTAAATTAAGTGCAGAGTCCAGTAAAAAAAAATTTGGTTGTATGAGCAAACAGGAAAATACAGAATGTATGTGCTAAGATATAAACAGTAATAACTGGGGGGAGATGAGAATGAAGGGAGCTGGCTAAGCAAAATATTAAGACAAAATTAAAGTACTTGTCATAGACTATCATTCATCATATAATCATTCATGATTCAACATGCTATTATATGTGGAAGGATGTTCATGAGCCTCTAATATTTTGGTAGTCAAGTGTTTGTATTTGTAGCTATTAATCAATGAAATCAAATAAATCAAAGAAACACAATGAGAAATATGAGGGAAGTGCAAAGTTTTCTACTTCATCTGCCCCGGGGGATGTAAAATCCCAGAAGTTAAATTTGAGTTGAATATTATCTCCAAGGACACTGGGGTGAAATCATCTTCACTGCTGTATAAATAATTTCTTACACCTGTCCTTCCTGAAGCATTTTAATTAAGGAAGAGGATCCTGGAGAGGTCTCTATATCAAGTACCAAAGATAATGCACTCAGATAAAATGATTTATAAAATGCTAACTGGTATTATGTTGAGACAAGAAATGAGAGTTCTTTAAATATTGTTCTCTAATGTAGAAAATAGTTGGGCAGAATCATAGCAAAAAATGATGGTCTCTAACTCTCAGATGAAGTCAGACACTGAGATTCAAAAATGTTTGGAGCCTTTCTGTACAAAAGGGATGGCGCATTAATTCAAAACTACCGCTTCCTTCAGAGGCAGAGCTGTTTCTCTGTAGAGAGCGAAGGCGAAGGTCACACCACAAGCAAAGCCCCAAGCCTTCTAGACAGAAGGGTAAGAATCATCATTATGCTTTCTTTTCCTTTCATGTGCTTTGCTGCTTTGCTCATCTTTGACTATGAAGTGTAGAGGGTTGACAGGTTCTTGTAGGAGGAATGTAGAGCCAAAGTTTGCCATTTCTCCAGGATGTTTTGAAATCAGAGAATTATCTGTGAAGGTGAGTACAGGTTTCCTGACAACTTAAATGCTTGCTGTTGATGCTTAGGAAGTCAACGGACCACTGTCAGTCTCTGCTCTAGCTTGGTCCTCAAGCTCTCCATCCAGAATGACACACAATCTTAATTGACTCTGAATGCAGGGTAACTGGCATGTCGTGAGTGAAGGTTGACAAGCATAGACTAGAATGCTAGAGGCAAATAGAAGCAGAGAGATGTGTGTTTCTCACATGTGTTTACACTAGGCTTAACCTTCCACGTGTGTCTCCCGCATGTGAGCAGCAACAAAACCATAAAATAGGCAAGTTTCAGTGGACACTCTCTGAGCTCCTGGATGCAGAATGACTGTGCACAGCATTTTGTCATAATTCTGAACACAACTCTTCTGTCTTTCAGATCCTGATAGAAGAAAATGGACAATAAGAATATTTCCTTCATTACTGAGTTTATCCTGGTGGGTTTAACAAAATATTCAGAGACCCAGTTCCCCTTCTTCTTCCTCTTCCTAGGTATCTATGTTGTCACTGTGGCAGGCAACCTGGGCTTGCTCACTCTAATTGGACTGAATTCTCCCCTTCACACTCCTATGTATTACTTCCTCTTTAATTTATCTTTCATTGATCTCTGTTACTCTACTGTTATCACCCCCAAACTGTTGATAAACTTTGTTTCAGACATGAACACAATTTCCTATGAAGGATGCATGACTCAGCTCTTTTTCTACTGCTTCTTTGTCAGTGCAGAATGCTATGTGTTGACAGTGATGGCATATGATCGCTACGTGGCCATCTGTAAGCCCCTGCTGTACACAGTTACCATGTCCCCTCAGATCTGCTCTCTGTTGGCTCTCATTGTATATGTGGGAGCATTTATTGGTGCATGGGCACACACAGGGTGCATGCTGAGATTGACCTTCTGTAAGGACAACATCATCAATCATTACATGTGTGATATCCTTCCACTGTTAGAGCTTTCCTGCACCAGCACTTACATCAATGAGCTGGTAGTATTCATTGTTGTAGGTTTTGATGTAGGTGTGCCCAGCATCACCATCATTGTTTCCTACACATTCATTCTTTCTAACATACTTCAGATTCATTCCATTGAAGGAAGGTCCAAGGCCTTCAGCACTTGTAGCTCACATATAATTGTGGTTTCTGTTTTCTTTGGATCAGGGGCATTCATGTACCTCCATCCTTCCTCTGTCTTGTCCATGGATCAAGGGAAAGTGTCCACTGTATTCTATACCATTGTGGTGCCCATGCTCAATCCTTTGATCTACAGCTTCAGGAACAAGGAGGTCAAGGTTGCCCTGAGAAAAACCTTGAGTAAGAAAATATTCTCCTGAGTTGACGGTAGTATTAGTTATTAAAGAAAACACTGGCTTCTCTTAAAATATGAAAAGAAAAAGCAGTGGGTTTGGAGTTGACCTAGTCTGAAACTTTGGAAATGTAAGGATATCCTATCATCTGACAGGGTTATTAGAAAAATAAGTTAATACTAGGTCATATTAGTTGTGGGACTTATTTCTTTGTCCTTTCTTTTTTTTTACTTTTTCTTCTTTTTATATTCATGGTAATCCTCCTACCTCAGCCTCTTGAAAGAAGAGATTAAACTCATGAAACACCATGCCTGACTATTTTTCTTTCATTATATTCTATATTCTCCTCAGTGTTTCTTACTTATGTTTTCTGGGTAATTTCCATATCTTTTAAAGCATAATTACCAGTTAACTATAGGTTGAAATATTATTATCATGTAGAGAATCCCTTGTGAGACAAATAATTTTATATATACTGTATACATATAAATTTCATTGCTACAAAGCTGAATTTTCTCTAGGCATCTGAACTCAACACATGAAAAATAATGTTTAAAATATGTATTATTTTGTAAATATTTACTATTATTATTTTCATGTTGGTAAAACATTTTATATACTATAGTATATATTCATAGTACATAAAATGATATTTTGAAATACATATTCAGTGTAGGGTAGCCAAATAAAATTAATGATGATAATAATGGCCTCATGTAATTAATCTTTTTTGTTTATAATATATAAAATATCTGAATACATTTTTTAGGTATGTAATACATTAAAATGTTTTTGTTTAATAAGCAATGATCATGAATTTTCCATTTCTCCAACTCCTCCTAGATCCTCCTCACCTCCCTACCCTCCCAACTTTTTGTTATTTATTTCTCTGTCTCAAAAAAAAAGGAAGTCAAAGTAAAGGAAAAACAAGACAAAAAAATGCCACCACAAAACAAAACAAAAAGCTCACAACAAACATGTAGTGCATTTGGTGTTGATCAACTATTTTGGGGCATGGGCCTGCCGTGGAGTGTCATTAACTGTACTTACCTTCTTGGTAACTTGTCTTTTGACTTTTTCTCTACTGTAACTGAATGTTGTGTCTTTTGATCCACACTTCCCCCATTCCTACCCACTCTTGATCCTTTAGGAACCACTATTGTATTCCATTTGATTTCCATGTTTTCAAAATACACATAATTGTTATCTTAGGCTGTTTGGCTTTCTGGAATTACCATTTTTCTTTCAGTATAATGTCCTCTAGGTCCATCCATATTGTGTAATTTTAGGCTAACCAATTTCAATTTTGCGGACATACCATGTAAGTTTTGTAACCATTCATCTTTTGATAAGAAATCAAAGTTGATTGCACTTGTTGACTGAGGTGAATAATTCTGTACATATCACAGGGAGTGCAATGTCTTTTTAACACAAAGATTTCCTTTCCTTTGTGTATATACTTAGCAGATGCACACAGTTAGTTCACATAGTAGTTTTGTTAATGTTCTTTTATATTGAAAAAAATTTCATATAATATGATCTGATAATGTTTTTTCAGTCCCCCAACTCATTCTGGATAATCCCACCTCCCCACCTCCCCACTCCACACCCTCTCTCTCTCTAAAGGAATCAAACCAACAAAATAAAACAAGGAACATCATTTCAGACACACACATAAACATGTGTAAGCAAAGCAAAATTGATATAAAAAGTCTGCAAAAATACCATTGAGTTTATTTTGTGTTAGCTAGCTACACCTAGGCATGATGGAAATCTTTATTGTATTGAATAATGTCTCTGTACCCTTAGAATCCCACAATATATAAGAATTTCTTTTCTCTGATATCCTTCCAAACACTTGCTTTATTTCCCTTGTGAGTAATAGTTAATCTAACAGTTATAATGTGGCATATAATATTGGTTTTACATTGAACTGCTTTATGATTCATGGTGCTGAATTTTTCTCACATACCTGTGACCACTTGAGTTTTTAACCAAGTTTGGATACTGATCCTTCATCATGTATATTGTTTGTGTATATTTCATTAATTTCTCCAGGCTATATTGTCATTTTGCTGAATTTTTCTTTTTTGGGATGAACTTTTACATTTGATGTGATTGCATAGGTTACATCATTGCTTTTGTTGCCTGTACAGTTAAGATCATATTTCTAAAAGTTCAGAAAAATGTCATGAAATCTGTGAAGAAAAACAAACCATATTCTGATCAAGTGAGCCAACAATTGCACTCACTGATAATTCCTAATAAAAATAAAGCTAAACAACCTCACCAAACTTGAACTCAGGTATTCAGAGGTATTTATTAATAAGGGAGAAAACATGGGCATGTGGGAACTAGAATATTTTTCTGCATATGAAGAGATAAATAATACTTGGTGCATCCACACAAAGGGATTTTCTTTAATTATAAGATAAATGTATTAAATAACAAAATACAAAGAGGAAACTCAAAGGTATATTACTAAATGAAAAAAAAATCAATCTGAAAATTACACAAATACATTGCATGATTCTAAATATGTGACCTCCAGAAAAAGTGAACTACAGTGCCTAAAATGTTCATGGTTACTGGGGTAGTAAACAATAAATAAGTAACAGGCAGGAAATGTTCTTAGGGCAGTAAACTATTCATGGTGGATACTTGTCAAAATTTAAATAATTGCAGCATCTAGAATGAGTCACAATTTAATCATGGACTTTGGGTGATAATTGGTGTGTCAAACCTGGTTTCTCTCTTACATTAGGGGTTCCACTGTGGTGCAGCAAGTTGATAGGAATGAAATATAAGTCAGTTTAGGGCCAGTAGATTGATATTGTACTGTCAACTCAACTTTACTGTGAGCTCCCAAACTGTTCTAAAATAATGTATATTTACATTTATATATTTTAAAATTCTATGCTGTGATTGGTAGCACATGCTTAATACCTACCTAGCTCTTGCAGTGTACAGACAAGAGTGCAAAGACTAGGCCAGCTTGAGCTATAAATCTAGACCCTGACTAAATAAACAACTGCTTAAATAAATAAATAACATCAAGTAGAGAGAGCAAAGCAAACAGCAAATGCAACCTAAGAGACAAAGAGCAAAACCAGTTTTCTGAGTGGTTTCCGTTGACTGTGTTACTAAGTTGAAAAGGTTCAGAAGTAAAAAGCTGCAGAGAAGGCCGCAACTGAGTCTAAGGAATGAGAGAGAAGATTGTTGTGTGATTTTCCTTGAGTAAAATGTGAAAAAGAAAAGTTTATTCATCCAAAATGGGGCACTGACACCAGATCAGAAACTCCATTCTCTTCATGAGGACACGCAGGATGAAACAGCAGGTCACTTATTCTCACAGAAGCAAGTATTTGCCCGCTCCAGAATAAGGAATGACTCACAAAAACATTGTTGGTGAATCATCCTGACCAGCACCCCTGAAGAGCCTCCCCTACCAAGAAAGAAGTTGCTATTTATAAAACCTCAAGTAGGGCTTGTAAGTCTTGTTATTTGTTTGTGACCACCTGAGATGCTTAAGCTTTGTTAGTTCCATTTCCCTATTTCCTCTAGGAAGAGGTACCTTACCACATAAAAGACATTTACATATTCACACACCCTGGATACAGAAGGAGTCAGAACCAGGAAGATGAATCATTCCAGATCCAAAGGGAGACATTGTTCATACTTTTTCAACACCTGCAGATTTGCTTTCTGCATCAAATCAGAGACCTGCTGACAGTGGTAACAGAGATGGCTTGCAGAATCTCTGTATCTAGGGGAGAACTGAAAATGGTTCATGGTAGATGTTGAATCTAACAATCTGACATCAAGTTCTGAAATTAGTCCCTTTATAGACACAAAGTTGCAATATTCAGCAACTAGAGTGAATGGTAGAAAAATTAAAGGCCTGATTTGATTCAATCATGCTTGATAGGAAGTAAAACAGGAACGGAGTTAGAGACAGAGCCTGCAGTTTAGGATTGTGTCTATGGTCAACTTAAAGTCCGCTTATATGCAAATAACTCAGTTGAACACAAATTCATTCTGAACAATGTTTACAACATGATACTTTGTTTTCCTAAATTTTACATATCTATAAGCTTTTATATCTTTGTGATATTGGTTGGCATGGTTTCTTAAAAATGGTTCTAGTTCATAAATAGTATCAATATTAAATCCATTTTGTACAATTACAAAATTTTAATAATAACACATATAAACTTAAGATTGTATTTAACCATGAAATTAAATTCTCTCTCTCTTTCACACACACACACAAACACAGCCTAGAGCTTCCAGTGTTTTTCTAAAACCTAATAATGAATTTTTACTATATCTCCAAGAGAAAAAGATATAGAATTTTCCTGGTAAAATAAAAAGACTATAAAGGCAATATACTATACAACAAATGCATATATTTATACAAACTGTCATAACCAACTCAGCATTTCTACAAACATGCTTCAGGGTCTAATATTTACAACTGATGGGATTTGCCGAACTGACATAAACCTCCATCATGTTATACCCACTCTATTTCTGTGGTAATACACTATTACTTTCAGGAGAGCATTAGTTTCTGATATACATTAAGTATAAAGTTTAAAATCAAGTCTCAATTTTTTAGTCAATGACAACATGAAGAAGAAAAGGTTAAAGAATATTTTTAAAATATAGAACATAATTTTAAAAATTCAATAAGTATAGAATGGTTGACTTTTGCTTTTCAGCAAATAATTAATTATACTCGCATCATTTCTAATATGACACACAGATTCATTTTTGTTTTCTAAATACACAGTCTACAAGAAACACATAAGTCTGATTTAAAGACAACCAATAATTACAACATTTCATGTAAGTCAAATGATATCTTGAATACTTTATTAAAAATGAAATACTATTTTATATACAAAATAGGTCAAGACACCAGGGTTGGGTGTAAGAGCAGAATTTCCTATAATGGTCAGTACTCTGAAGATCCCAAACCCCAAAGCCAGCCATATTCCTTCAGATGTGGGGACGTGGTTAGTCGTTTTGTTTCTGGATGATTTTATTACATCATTCATTTATGATTAAAAAGTTTTGTAGCAAAGCAGCTGTATTCCCTAATGAAAATATTAACTTGTCATTGGGCTCTTATATCTGTGAGCCTTTTCTTCTCTTTAATGTATTGACAAAGAATGTACCAGACCTACAACTTGATAAACAGGCACTGAAATATTGTCCACCATGAAAGTACTCTTGAAGATAGAAAGATATTCTCTACCTCCTAGCCTTTTGCTGAAGTACACAGTCGAGGTCTATTGTGTTATATGTTGTGTGATGACAAATATAGCTCACTTGGCGTCAAAGGGCAAAGCCACTAGCTGACCAAAATTAACTATAGAGGTTTGAAGGACTGTAGACAGAGAGGAGACAGGAAGTAGTAAGGTGGGAATGAGAGAGAATCTCGGCCCTTTTGGAGGAAGGAACAGAAGGGGTAGGAAGTCACCACCTCCAACAGCTATCATTTATTTATGGGAAGTATATTCAAAATCCTTCCCTCAAGAAACTTTCAGAATTATAAAATTAAACTAAAACCAAAATAAATAGAATCAGTAAGTAGAAAATACAGTAGTTTTCACATCATTGAGCTTTAGAATTGGAAGTTTTTGATACTGACTGGATTGATTGAAGAAGAAATCCCTTCAGAGGTTTGAGAGAGAAACTAAATTAACTCCATATTTTGTATTATTTATATATGAACTCTCAAAAGCCCAAAAAGGAAACACGGATTTTTAATAAGCCCATGAAGAATTCATCTCCTTCAGGACAAAAAATAAGCTTACCTTGTGGGACTTATCTTGTCTTCATACTGAGGAATTATGGGTTTCCTTCTGTTCAATAGTGTGGGGAATTAGCCTTGGGATTTGAGAGATCCTCTGAGGCTGTGGGGGATTTCTAATCTACAGTTACACATTTGCTGATTGAATACTAGAGAACATGCCACTCTTTCTTGTCTTTTTACATTATGCTTTTAAGCTGTCATTACCTAGTGTAAATTTTATAATTAAAATTAATCTTCTTTTCCCTCTTATTTAGTAAGTCCAAACTCAAAAAAATATATAGTCTGGCAACAAACTAAAGGTTCTTGAAATTTTATGAGTATGATGGTATAGCCTAAATATTTTTGAAAGAATAGTTTGGTTCAAAAGGCAACCACAACGAATAATCAATCCATCATTTTATATATAAAAAGCATTTTAAAGCAAATTATCTCAATAAATCAGATTTCTGAAGTATACTTATTTAGTCTGTCAAAAAAGAATTACTCAGGACTCCTCAATATATATTTCTATATTATACAATTCCAGTTTTTAAAACACTATGATGGATAAGCTAGTATGTTTTTTTTGGCCTTCAAGTTTACCTGCTGGTAATTATTGGTTGATCTTTTCAAAGATCTGCTTAGTAAATTATTTTTAATTCTGCTGTGCCTAGGAACCATATATGTTGTAAGAATCATTTTTTTTTTAATTTTTATTATGGAAACAGACATACCCAATACTTGTTTTGAAATTCCACATATTAAACAGCTAATCCATGACAATCCTCTACTGTAGTTAGAAATAACATCTTATGAGTACATATTGTACTTATCCTGATGACTTATTACAGACAGTACTATTTGATGTTTCCCTTAATAGTCTTTGTCTATGCCTTAAATCTTATATCAAGTATATGGTTTCTCAAATAGACCTTCAACCTCTCCAATGGGTAAGGTTTTGTATGAAGAAGAGAAATGGGACTTCCAAAAGTAACCAGGAAGATAAAGTGGGTAGATTGTATACTTTAGGGCATTTTACTCTCCTACAAAATAGCTCCAATCTAAATTTCTGGTTGCCATTTGTCCTTTTTATACCCCCTGAAATGACCTTATTCATCTCACCTACCTTTAAGAATAACTTAAGCTGGGCAGTGGTGGCACATGCCTTTAATCCCAGCACTTGGGAGGCAGAGCCAGGTGGATCTCTGTGAGTTTGATGCCAGCCTGGTCTACAGAGTGAGATCTAGGACAGGCACCGAAACTACACAGAGAAACCCTGTCTTGAAAAACCAAAACAAACAAAACAAAACAAAAACAAAAAAGGAATAACTTCTATTATAGTAAATATGGTAAATATCACTGATCACATTGGTACATGTGGCTACTTCCAACACTTAGAAGCATGAAGCATTAGTCAAGGGCAATTTGGGCTATAGGGGATCTCCTCTCAAAGCAAACTGTTCATTTTTTTTTGCTGGTACTATACTTTCTCATATCTACAACCAATTTCACTACAATCATCACCATCATATTCTTTTAGTAAGCTTCCCAGGTTTGAAAAAAGCTACCTAAGTTTCTTTGAACAATGACATGTTTCCATTTATTAAGGAGCTTATAGTATAGAAATAAAAATCAGTAAAAGATGTTCACAGAAAATTCAATGCATTATGGTAAGTTCTACAAGCAGTGAGAAGCATTGAGGTGCAGGGAGAAGGATTCAAATATATTAATGGGAAACATAGGTGGCTTCTTGAAGAAGATAATAGATAATATGGGGAGATCTGCATGAAGCAAAGGCTTATCTAATTATGAAGAAAAGTCATAAAGATGGTTGGATAGGAAGGGTAGAACTCTGTACCTGCATCTTCATGTGTCTGTCTATGCATAAAAAAAAGACAATGACTTAAGTTTATCTATTTTCAATTATCAGGGGCAAATTCACTTACTTCTCCTCATAGAGTAGTTCCTGTGGGTATCTTAACATTTTTGTCAATGCCACGTCATTTTTCCTATGTTCCAAGGTCCCCAAATATGTTTTTATTTTCTCTCATTCTTGTTTTCCATATGATCTTTTCTTTGATCCCCAAATCACATCATTGTATCTGTTGACTCCTCATAGCACTCAGGCCCATATTTGAAAATGAGTATGAAAAATCTCTGGAAAATTTTTCTAACAGTTTTGTGAATTTTCAGCTTTCTTACATGTACTCTAGGACTTGGGTAAAATGGCTTGGCTATCCCCTCCCCCTCAGTACATTTTAAATTTGTGTGCTATACATTTTTATGCACATTAGAGATTATATTTTTATTATTTTTCAAGTTTTATGTCTTCATAATTAATGAAGCTTTTGTAAATTCTGTTGAGACTAAGATATGCAATTTTGTATTCTTTTCAGTACACAGCTTGGCAATATAGCTTAAAGGATTTGCATATTATCCTCTCCATTGGGTAAGTATATTAAAAACAACATGTCTAAAAATCTTCAAATACAGCTATTATTATTCCACAACTCCACTCCTATAAATGCATCTAAAATAAAACAAAATCAAAAAGCATCTAAATCTAGAAAATACATCTACATTCTCTTAAAGTTAATGAAGGCACTCTTCATAATAGTCATAAAGTTGAAGTGACCAGATGTTTAATCATGAAAGAATAAACCAAGTATTGTATAATCATTCAAGGAATATAATGAAGGTTTAGAAAGGAAGAAATTCTATTGGTAATATGGATGGTCCTAGAAAATACCATGGTAAGTGAAAAAAGTCATTTTCAGTATAACTACAGCATGGATTCTCTTCCAGAAGGAATCTAGGATAGCTGAACACAAGAAGTAGACAATAGAATAGTGGAAACCAGAGGACAAGCAAGAAGATGAGGAAGGTATCCAATGAGTATAAAGTTAGTCATAAGTCAATGGCTTCCAGTTGTCAACCGTGAAACACTGTACATTTAGTTGGCAATATGGACGTATTTGTTTCAAACTTTTACAAAAAGGTGTGTCTAATTTACATATTCTTACAAAACACATACAGATAAACAAAACAAATCCAAAAAGTCGTAGAAACTTTGGAAGACGATGAGTTATCACCTTAATTGTGGTGATGACATAATATATGCAGAAATTCCAACTCACAAAATTATATACATAAACTTCATATAATTATTTGGATACCAATTATATTTCAAGAAATCTGGATAAATGAATATGTGTATTAAATGTAAATTTCTATCTAGAATTTTGCAAGTGGACATAAGATATTCCTCCTTCTCTAAGCTAAAGAAAATTTATTTTAATTCCTACCATTTTATTAGGTTGATTCTAAAGCTATGGTATCCATACTAGCCCTTGTGCTCACTAGGGAGCAATGTAATGTTGATAAATTCAAGCAGAGCCACTCTATAATTATAAAACAGACATCAGATATTACAGGGAGTATGAGAACAAACATAAAAAGTGTGTCCATATTTCTATAGTGCGCCCATTGAGGCAATATTATGGATAATGCAATTTAGTACAACAGCATATTATTAAGATTCCTTTTACTGGTTGTGTTATAGCTGCTCACTATTACTCAAATAGTTATTCACGCTATTTCTGTATTTTTGAGTACTGCTTTGTAGAACACTGAAAAGGAAAAGCAGCCTTTCTGTATGCCTTTGCCACCTTACTAAGCTTCATTTCCTGTATACCTCTACCAACTATCTCAAACTTCATTCCTATTAAGAAAACAACTGTAGCTGCTTTTAATGTTATGGTAATTCACTGAGATTTATTTAATTTTTTTGTTGGGGGGGGCAGTTTCGAGACAGGGTTTCTCTGTATAGCTTTGTGCCTTTCCTGGAACTCACTTTGGAGACCAGGCTGGCCTCAAACTCCCTGAGATCCACCTGCCTCTGCCTCCCAAGTGCTGTGATTAAAGGCATGCACCACTACTGTCGGCTCTTTATATGAGTTTTATTTTATACTGTTAACCAGAAAGATTTACACATCTGCAGAGTACCACATTGTTTTTGTTCTAAGAATATTCAGACGTTTGAAAAGAATTGTGTGATTGTTATGCAGGTTCAGTAGAAGGAAATTTTAATGAAATTTGACTTCTCAAGTGGAAATATTGAGTCTACAGCTAATCAAAGCATTTGCAAGGGGCAGACATTTCATCCCAGTGCAATCAGTGAGACCTGAGATGTGCCTTAGTGAACAGCCCATGAACAGAATGGGGCTGATCTGCATATGGGGCATGCTTAGGGAATCTTGATTCTGCATATCTAGCTTCACAGTTTTCTACTTTAATATAAAATACAGCACATGATCATTTAGCAAGTAACTGGTCCTGAGGTCAATTGACTTCTGAGGCAAGGCCTAGGAGTATCTAGAGATGCCACTGTAGATAACTCCTCCTGCATGCAAATTAGAGAATGAAGTAATGAGCATGGAGATGTGTTCTGAGAGGAAGATGGTGTCTCTAAGGAGATTCTGTGCTCATCACTTTTCAGATGTAAACAGTTTATCAGTTTCCTGGGAAAAGCTGTCTCAGGATATTGGTGATGTCAAAACATGACAACACCTTCTGTGTTGAATCCCTGGGTTGTTCATGTGATCATAAATGGTCAGCTTTTCTCTGTGTGACTGCAGTGGGCTTCTTGCAGAAGGCCAGCAAAATGCACAATTTACTTTCTTCTCTGGAGGAGTCCTAGGACCTCTCCTGGCTACAAGCTGTATCCTGATAGTGCCAGCATTACAGAATCCTGACAGCTCTGCAGCAGCACTCTTTCCTTCTCAAGCTTTGGAATTCTTTTCATGCAAATCATTTATTGATCAAATAAAAAAGGACTAGAAGTGGGTTCTCAGAAACATTTCTGTGAGCGTATTAATTTTACACCTTTAGAAATTTATTTGGTTAGTTTGCGTTTCTTAAGTCTTTTTTAAACTTGTTTCATTAATTCTCTGGGACTTTCATGCATTATATTTTTAGGATAGTGTTTCCCATTACCCAACTCTTCTCAGAGCCTTTTCCCTTTTATATCCACCGAATTTCATGTTCTTTGACACTCTTAAAAAAAAAAGTAAGGGAAGAAAGCCACTGAAATTCATGGAGTCTGATTTGTCTTGGCTAAGTACTCCTGAGAATAAGGCTTGCCTTGGAATGTAGTTGATATTTCCAGTTCCATTCATTTGAATAAAATGAATTATACATTTCTCACCAGCACCTTTATAAGGAATTGTTTTATCAACCCCGAGTTTGCGTGTTTGCTGGTTGCAAGATCTGCTGAGATAGTGGCACACAGAAAATGATGCAGGAAGATTAGTTACCATTTAGTAAGATGGATCCTCGGTATCTTTAAGTTTTCCTATGTAAGCAATCTACTTGATGGGATTCTAAATATTTTACCATGAGCAAGGCACATGTTAGTGATAACACATTTTTCAGCCACTTTTCAAATGTGTATGGCTACCTCTGTAGAAAGGAAGGGAATTGTACCTACAAAGACGCTAAGAGCTGAAATAGGAATCAGGCAGCCTGGGACAATTTCTTGCTGCAAAGAATTTCTTCAAATTAGATGATGTTGCAGCCCAACCAAGGGTCTGAGAGGGAACCCCAGAGTCCAGAAAATGGATGGGAAATGTCTTGGGTAAGTTCAATTTTCTGTTAATTGGCTTTTTCTTTACCTCTGTAGATGAAGATCTACAGAAGAATGACAGATGGAAATTACTCCCTGGTGACAGAATTTATCCTGGAGGGCTTAACTAACCGGCCAGAACTGCAAATGCCTCTGTTTTTCCTGTTTCTAGGAATCTATGTGGTTACTATAGTGGCAAATCTGGGCTTGATTACACTGATTTCGTTGAATTCACACCTTCACACACCCATGTATTATTTCCTCTTTAATTTGTCATTTGTAGATATTTGCTACTCTTCTGTCTTTACCCCAAAAATGCTAATGAATTTTGTGGTGGAGAAAAACACCATCACCTACGCAGGCTGTTTGACCCAGCTCTACTTCTTTTGCTTCTTCGTCATCACAGAATGTTATATACTGACTGCCATGGCATATGACCGTTATGTTGCTATTTGCAAGCCACTGCTGTATAATGTTATATTGTCCCCACGGATATGTGCTGTGTTCGTACTTGGGGCATATGTGATGGGATGCTGGGGTTCCCTGGCCCATACTCTTTGCATGGCAAGACTAACCTTCTGTGATGCAAACCTTGTCAATCACTATTTGTGTGATATCCTCCCAGTGCTCCAGCTTTCCTGTACCAGCACTTATGACAATGAGGTTGTGGTCTTTGTTCTGGTTGGCATGAACATTGTAGTGTCTACCAGTACCACTTTTATCTCCTACGGTTTCATCATTGCCAACATCCTCCGCATCAGCTCCACACAGGGCAGAGCTAAAGCCTTCAACACCTGCAGCTCCCACATAATGACTGTCTCACTCTTTTTTGGAGCGGCAGCATTCATGTACATGCAACCGTCTGATGTAGAATCTATGGATAAAGGAAAAGTGGCCTCAGTGTTTTACACAAATGTTGGACCCATGCTGAACCCCCTGATCTACAGCTTAAGGAATAAGGATGTCAAGCTTGCTCTGAAGAAAACCCTGAAAAGAAAACTATTTTCTTAATCAGAAATAGCAAAATGGTAGGAATTTTGATTATTTTGAGATATTTATCATGACTAGATACTGACTTTAATCAAACACAATTCAGCATCTCTATTAATTTAGAGCCATGTTTGCTTTACTCAACACTTATCCATTTTCCTTGCCCCTTTTCTCAACTCTTACATAGATAATTATATAACTGAGACATTGAGAACCAATTAAAACTTATTACTTTAAAGTTATTTCATACGGAAATATGTTTATTGCTTGAACAAATACAATTGATTTGATAAGCAATTAATCAAATAATATCACATGTCACCGACTTACAATGTGAGGTAGGAGGTTGATTATGTCTCTGCACCTTACTCGGCAGTGTGCATCTTTGGTATCACAGTAGAATTCCTATGACACAGACACACACTCAGATGTTCTCATAAAAATAAACTTAATGACCAAAATTGGTGAGCATTTTCGAAAAATGTGTTTCAATTATTCTTTCATGTTTTCAGCAGCAGCTGCAAAATCTGCACCGATTTCCACTGCCTCAAGAGATTGTTAATGACAAACATAAATGTTAGCCAGTGTAAACATTTGCTCAAGGTGAATACCACAGGGAACACTGCCTTTCGACATTTGATCTCAAATAGTCTCTGAAGCATCAAGATCTTTTTCCTTACTGTTCTTTGCATTTTTTGTTATAGTGATCAGTTTCTGTTTCCGCTAATAGATCATGAATCTCCTTGTTCTGAACATGGTAACATAAGATAAACTGCATGGCATGGTTCTCATTTTTGTTTGTTTTGCTTTTGTAAGAGGCATTATTGTCAAGATTGAAATTTTACTTACTCTAAAAATTTCAGAAGTGGTATAAATGTTTATAAAAAATTTCTGCTATGTCTATTCTTGTGTATGGTCTTTATGAGTACCTTAATCAAAAATTTTCAGAAACAGTAAATCATGAGTAGATAGGTTATTTTTATGTATTTACAACAAAAACCTTTAGAAATCATTTTAAAATTGCTACTGTGGCATATCAGCACATGTAGAATATGAAAATGTTTAACTTACAACAACCGACAATTCTATTTTTATCTATATGGTAGAAAATGCCCTTTTTTCTTAGAGGTTGGTTTGAAATTAAAAGTTTTATTTTCAAATATAGGAATGTGATACTATGATTAGTTTGTTTCATCAAAAGAAGATATGCAATGTAATACTGAGTAAAGATATTTGCTGCAGGTAAATGATGCTGAAGGAATATGCTTTATTATACTCATGGTGAGTTTCAGTGGAAATCTTTCTGGAGTGAAGAAATAGTTTCTAAGTCTAAACTATGTTACCATTCATCAAGTAGGAAAAACACATTTGAAAACACATCCAAAGTAATAAAATTTCTACTTTCTTCATTGAGAATGTTAACATTTCATTTTATTTTACTGATTCAAAGTCTTGTGCTTGTTTAAAACAAATGAATTAATAATATGTGTATGGAGACTAACAATTGACAGAATAAAATAATGTGGAAAACATTTTCAACTTTAGTCAGTGTGAAAGCATATTGAGAGCAAGAACAGTAGGATATGGTGTCTTTCAAAACCCTCACATTTTTTCATGGTGGGCCAGCACCTCGGAGGGCCCAAAGAATATGTGTTCTAAAATCTCTCACACCTCTCCCATGTGTCTTTGTGCTGTCGTTCCTTTTTTGCAAATCATTTGTTCCTGCACTCTAGATAATAACACAGGGTGCATGAAAAATCCCAAAGTTCTTTGTAAGAAGCCTTAGCACAAATCCAAATCCAGAGCCTTGCCTCAGAAATATAGAAAAAATTTTTAAACGCAGGAAATGATTCACCACCTGTTTTAAGAAGTATATGCAGCAATAGAAGACATCGGGGCACCAAGGGTCTTTGTTAATAGATAATGGATTTACAAAGGATATTTTGAGCATCAAATGAATCAAATCCAAGCCCGGTCTTGGCCTTACGTTCACTGTGCAAACAGCTGGCCATTCTCTAGTTTATACCACAATAGGCACAATGTTTACTTTTTGTAGAATTTACTCTGTTAAAACACACTTATATCTAGCTCTAGGAAGAGGTGAGAATGGGTCACCAGATTGGTAACTATTAACCATGTAATTGAAAGATTAAGAAAGTCTTTTGAAGATAGGTTAGTATCATTACCACTGAATTTGTTTTGAAGGGTGCTATTATGTATTTAATGTATCTTATGGCTCACAGCTCATATCTGAGGAAAAAGTAATTTATTATGTTCTTGAAAGTCTGCTACACACTTAAAACTGCTTCAAACCATCATGACTATAAAAAAGATATTCAGACAATAAAAATACCAAGGTACCATGAAAAGGTGACTTGGTGATATTAGAAATAAATGGAAAGGGGTAAGAAATGTGTAATTTTTGGAATTAAAAGGCAGATAGGAAAATTTAACATGGATCTAAGGAACATGTAGTGTCCAGAGGATAAAATCAGAGTATCTAAAATAACAAAATGACAGTGGTGTGTGTGTGTGTATGTGTGTGTGTGTGTATCTGTGTCTGTGTCTGTATGTGTGCCTGCATGCACGCATGAGAGAGACAGAGAGAGAGAGAGACAGAGAGATCTGAAAACTCCATACAGAGAAAATTAACAAGTCTTTTGTGGATCCGTAATGATCAAGAGTCATTCCAAACATTAAAAAAAGACACAAATCTTACACATGTTAAAAATGAACCTCAATTATATGAGGTTATATAGATATCATAGAAAACTGTAATATTTTGAAAGAAAACAAAAACTCATTCATCCATGTATGCAGTGTTTATGATTACATTTACTGACCTGTTACACTCTCTTATGGCCCTCTCACTCTGAAGGATCATTTTCACTTCCTAATTAGTCTCCCTTCTTCTTCCTTCTACTTTCATTTATTTCTTTGGTTGTTTGCTTTATTGATATAATGAACTTAATTAGGTTGTTCACAGGAGTATCAACCTAGAATCCTGCATACAGGTAAGCTGACACTCATTAATAATCATGAAATACAGACATTCTAATACATAAGCTAGGGCATTTATTCACTAACAAGACCGTCTCACTGAAACAGTGAACAGATAAGCACACTTTAGAAGTAGGAGCTAGGAATGAAAGGAAGGTAAAATGACAAAACTTGGGATGAACTTGGTGAACATGTAGGTAAGTTTAAAGAGGCATTTTCCCAAGAAAATAACAGAAACATCAAGCATATTTCACAACAATGTGACTTTCATTTTCAGAGAGCAAGAACACACAAAAGGAGATAGATTAGTGACATAGTAGTTTCTAACCCTTTAACTATTTAAGAGGAAATTATGCATAGATTGCTTTAAGCATTGCTAATTCAAGAGTAGTTACAAAAATTCAGGGGAGCCCTCTGAAATGTGAGAATTTCAAATGTGAAATGAAAAAGGAGATACAAACAAATCATATTTAATTTAATAAGAGGAATGAAAGTGAAAAAAGGTTGCTAAACAGAAAGTACAATAAAGAAAACACAATATTATTAGAACCTAAGGTACATGAATAACAGTGACAAAAATGAATGAAACAACTCTAAGAGTCACAAAACTAAAACTTCACCATAAAACAGGAGTATACTAATATAAATGATGAGGAAAAAATAGGACAAATAAATATTACAATAAAAGAGGGAAATTAGAATACATTTAGAACTGACTCTGACATGGGGGACAAAACTGTTTGACACAGATAAAGTAGTGCTTGGAGCATGTGGGGGTTTGAAAGGGCATGTTCGGAGGTTGTCCTTGTTGGAAGAAGTGTGTCACTATGGGGGCAGGCTTTGTGGTCTCTTTTTCTCAAGTTTCCCTCAGTGTGACAGTAGGTTGAGTTTCTGTTGCCTGCAAGATGTAGCAGTCTCAACTCCAGCCCCACCTCTGCCTGCATGCTACCATGTTCTTTGCCATAACGATAATTGACTGAACCTCTGAAACTGTAAATGAGCCCCCTTAATTTAAATGATTTCTATATAAGAGTTGCTGCGGTCATAATATGTTTTTACAGCAATAAGGAACCCTAACTAAGACAAGGCCACTATAGCCTTGAGTTAACTTCATATTTTAAGAAAAAATTCTGACTTTAATATGTTAATCATGGATTTTAAACATCAGTATAAACTCAAATAATCCTGAAATAATAATATAGTATTAATATTTTAATAATAATACTTTAATAACAATGTAATATTAAATGTACTATATAATTTAAAGGATAAATATTTAGGAGAAGCTGAGTCAAGTGGTATTCTCAGTTCCTGGAAAGGTGGAGGTAGAGGACAGCCAAGGATACAAAGTGAGTTTAAGGTCAACTTCAGCAATTTAGTTACATCCTGCTTCAAAATAAAAAGTAAAAACAAACCTCAGTATGTATATAGTCAATGGCAGAACATTTCTGATCTACATTCAATCCCCAGTGTGGTCAAGCAGATGTAAAATGTATGTAACTATATGTGTGTGTGTGTGTGTGTGTGTGTGTGTGTGTGTGTGTGTGTGTGTAAATAAATATATATGCATACATATGTGTGTATATACATACGTATATATGAATAATAAAAAAGTAAAACACAGGAACAACAAAATAAAAAACTGATAATTAAAATGACTAATAAAAGGAAAAACAAAACCAAATTATTCAAGTAATAATTGAGCAAATTTTAATATACATTAAAATTGAAAAGGGAAACATACTCAGAATTAAAGGATATGCATCATATATCTGAAATTGGAAAACATAGATGAGGTGGAAAACTTTTAATAAACCATTACTTATCAAACTATGATTTTAAATGATCTGAATAAACTTCTAATCAACAAAGAAATAGATGGTTTATAATCCCTAGATCTCAGCCTCATATGCTAGGCATAGTCTTATATTGAACTTCTAAATAACTATAAAATAATATTAGTTCATGCGTTTAAAAATGCTGGCTATCTTGAATTTTTAAAATAAATTTACCAATAGCATCAACTCTGAAATCATATATAAATACACAAGTAACATTAGGTGGACCAAGCAATCTCACGTGTAAATTTAGGAATACATATATTTAGTGTGTGTGTGTGTGTGTGTGTGTGTGTGTGTGTGTGTGTGTGTACATGTGTGTGTGTGTGTCTGTCTGTCTTTCTGTCTTTCTGTCGTTTGTGTGTCTATTCAATAATGAAAGAAAAAGAGGCCATGAATTAAAGAAAGAAGAAAAAGGAAATACATGGTAAATTTTGGAGTGAGAAAAGGGAATGAGAAATGGTATAGTAACATTTTAAATAAAAAAAAATAAAAATAAAAAACTGTTTAGAGGACAGTTGCACACTGGAAGTCACAGTGATTATGAAAGCATGTGCAAGACTTGTGCAAACCCAAGCCAGACCACATCCTAGCTTGGAGAGGGGAGCTAAACACAAACTCCTACCCCTAGCCCTGGAACTACTGGCAATTGTTAGCTGCTAGGGAGGGAGAGACAGTTTTCTCTAAGAATGTAACACCTGATACGAATAGAAGGCAACACACAAGAATATTTGTGCATCACCAATTATTCCTGAAGCTAAAATAAATAAATAAATATAAATAAACTTGAAAAAAAGTTTGGTCGATAGGAAATGAGGACTCCAATTCGAAAGATTTTTTTGGGGGGTGTGATTATGACCAAAACAATCTCAAAGAATTAATTAATTTTTTTTTAAATTGAAGCTAAGTATGGTGGTATATGCCTTCTTTGGAATTGGCAGGGAATGTGAGTTTCAGGTGATCTTGGATAAAATAAAATCCTGGTTCAGATTTTACTTTGTTTCAACCAAGTAAGAAAATATGAGAAAGGGATACTAGGAGCAAGATCTCACATATTTTCAGTGGCCAATGGTTTCAAACAATATCAAGGATTATGTGGATCTAGGTCATAAAGTACAAAGTTGGGATTTGAACAAGCAGTCTAAACTATATGAAATTCCTGAGGCAAGTCTTGTCTCACAGGACAGGATGTTCTAATTGCATTTAGTCTTTAGGCAATAGTAGTTGAGGCACTGTGTATCTTCACAGATGCTGTGATAGAAAACATATAGACCAGGGAATGGGAAAATCTATTATTTCCTGAGAGAGTAAATCCCTTTAAGACTGACTGACATCTACTAGAGTAGAAAGCAGATAACAAAAAAGAATAAAATAAAAATATTCTGTAAATTCTAGATTATTATATGAAGACAGCATGGGATAGATTATTGAGTTTTGTTAATAGTGTTGAATCCTTAGGGTAGTGAAATGTTACTGAGATCATTAAAACCCTTGTCTGCTTTCTGCATTAATTGTAGATTACACAGGGGCCAAATCTTCAGAGTCTGTGCACCTCTGGGAATGGATTACTGGTGTATTTCTAAATCCAAGATCAACATTTCCAAACAATGTAAGGTCTCTGTGATTGAAGCAAACATCTTAAGGTAAGTAGATTCAAATTTCTCAGAAGGTTCAATAAGTCATGAATGATATCTGAGTGGTACTGTTCAAATAGTCTTAACAATAATTACTTCATCAATACTGTAGATTTATCCTGCTAATCATAACACTGTACATTCTAAACTTTGAAAATTAATTTCAAACCTACATTGTCTCATTTAATTTTCTAAAAGGAATTCCATACAATATATTTACTACTGAGGTAACTAGTATGTAGTTAATGACTAAAATGAAGAAACTCAAAATTTGATGCCATGTAGTATAGTTCCACAGTGATGTTAAAAATTTTAACACTATGCTATATCACTTCTGATATAGCGTTTGTTCATTAGATTATATTCACTTGTTTTTGCATGATTTTAAATACCACAATTGCATAAAAACTGCTCTAAAAACACAGCGTAGAAAAGTGAAATCAAGGATTTAATATATTCTCACTTGCTCATTGTCTGCCTGAATGTACAATCGTCTAGTCGTATGTTTAAAGATTAGGAATTTATAGAAATTGTTTCCATATTTTATATTAGACAGAGAAACAAAACATCAACCTTTGTTTTCATTTTAGTCACACACGTATTTCCTCTCTCTATTTCTCTATAATATAAATGTATAAATGCTGATTATTTCATGGATAACTTAGTAGACCTCGTGAGCATCTGTATTCTAACATATTGAATATCACTTAGTTTTCTTGGATACTCATCATGTATATCAAGAATTGCAGCAGACAAGTGTTCTATCTAATACTATTGCATATTATTGAACTACAAAGACAATAGAATTGTGGGTGCCAAAACAGGGGAGGAAAAAATAAGAGCCAAAAATAAATATCTCATTTTCTGCCTACAGAGAGCACATGTCCTAGGCAAATGAAAGTTGCTCATTTTCATTTTAATTGTATATAATATTTTATTGCCAGTCAAAGATTGCATATATAATATCTTATCTTTGCTCATCTGTGACTTCCACTATGGATTACTTAGGTAGGAAGTTTAAATATTGTGTCAAGTTCTCCTACCTCTTTGAGATGACAATGTCAAAACATATTCATATAAATTATATTTACATGAACGATTTGGAACTACCTCTGTGTACTCTAACAGGACCAAAATTTCTGAGATCTAGATAAATTTTCAGTTTGAGGACTTACGATTTTACTGATTTTTCAATTGATTTAGTAGCCCCCTTTCATTGTTGTTTAGCTGCCCTTCTTACAATACTCAGCTGGGCTTAAGGGCTTTCACATGTCTCCCTAAATCTTTCTAAGTTTGCTCTTTTATTTTGACCTCCTGTGTTTGCATCAAAAGTATTTCCTAAGAAAGCAGGATGTTAAGAGTGAATAAGCATGAGTGGATAGAAGAATGAATCTTAGTACATGGATGTTATGATCTCTATATTGGTTTTGTATAGATATTTTCTGATACTGTTTTGTAACCCTGAGGTTTTAACTCACTAAATAAGCATCTCCAGAGAAGTGAGATGTTCCTGCTAGTCTCCTATTGGGCTCTGCCAAAACATACAGTGATGGGGTGTGTTTGCTCCACCAGATGAGCAATTGAAACCTCAAAATCATCTGTGGTTTATCTGGATGACTCTTCCTTACAAAAGGAAATCCAGCCAGTAATATTTGCACCGAATCAAAACTGTGGTACATATTAAATGCCACAAGCTGCTGTATGCCTCTTTCTGCTGTGCTGCATGGTGTAATGGTTTTTGTATTGGTATAAATTTAAAAAATCTCAATCTCATTCATATGGTTAACCGATTGAGTTCAGTTCCACTCTTAACAGGACTGAACACCTTAGTAACTCTGAAATTATCCTAAAAGTGTGGTCCTTTTTGTTTTGTTTTCTGGGACAGGCCTTCGCTATGTAGCCCAGACTAGAGAATCACTTTTTTTTTCATGATTCAGATTCATTACTCTATTCTTGAAGATAATATCCTATTGTATCCTGTGCATTAATATCTCATCAAATCTTGTTCTAAAATACACAGATACAGTGAATATACTTAAGAAGTTGTGGAAGGCCTTTAAGTATATTGAAACACATTTCTCTACTTCTTGGATCTTAAGAATGTTTTTATACAAAATAAAAGTAGTTTATTTATTATATACATTAATGTTTTCTCAATTTACTTTTCTCATTTTTTTTAAAAAAAATGTGCATTAAAACCAAATCAATTTGTAGCACAAATCTTAAATGGTCTTATTAATAAAAACAAACCCAGAGCCAGGTATTGGTGTGAACGCTGAAAGATCAGAGGAACAGAACCAGCCACAGCTAACCTCACCTCGCCAATTCCTCAGCTGATCCTGTTTCCTCAAACTGGAAGCCTCTCATTTCTCATCGGAATGGAACTCAGCTGAACTGCTGCTCAAAAGTCTAAAAGCTTAACAGACTCTAGTTCCTGGTTTTCATGCCTTATATACCTTTCTGCTTCCTGCCATCATTTCCTGCGATTAAAGGTGTGTGTCACCATGCCTGGCTGTTTCCAGTGTGCCTTTGAACTCACAGAGATCCAGTTGGATCTCTGCCTGCAGAATGCTAGGATTAAAGGTGTGTGTGTGTATGTGTGTGTCACCATTTTCTGGCCTCTAGGTCTATCTAGTGGCTGTTCTGTTCTCTGACCCCAGATAAGTTTATTAAGGTGCACAATATATTGGGTGACATAATATATCACGACATCAATTTCATGTCATGATATATTTTCCTCTGTTGTGAAATTGGGAACTTTTATTTATAGTAATATTATTAGTATATATTTGCTGTGGGATGGTCTGTATGTCAAATGTGTTGTTGATTGGTCAATGAATAAATCACTGATTGGTCAGTGGCCAGGCAGGAAGTATAGGTGGGACTAACAGAGAGGAGAATTGAGAGAACAGGAAGCTGGGTGGGGGAGACACTGCCAGCAGCCACCATGACAAGCCACATGTGAAGATGCCGGTAAGCCACGAGCCATGTGGCAAGGTATAGGTTAATGGAAATGGATTAATTTAAGCTGTAAGAACAGTTAGCAAGAAGCCTGCCATGGCCATACAGTTTATAACCAATATAAGTTTCTGTGTTTACTTGGTTGGGTCTGAGCGGCTGTGGGACTGGCAGGTGAGGGAGATTTGTCCTGACTGTGGGCCAGGCAGGAAAACTTTAGCTACATATATTACTAACATTACTGTAGTATATTACTTATTATAGTAATTTATGTGAATGGGTGTTTTGTCTGCATGTATGTCAATACATGATATGCATGTCTGGTGACTACAGAGGCTAGAAGAAGAAACTCTTGGACTGAGGCGACAAATGGATGTAAGACTTTGGGTTGGTACTAGGAAATGAACCCTGGTCCTCTGGAAGAAAAGTCAGCACTCTTAACTGCTGTGCCAACACAGCTGCCTGAAGGAACAATTTCAATGCAAAATTACTCAATAAAAATTATCAACGTTAATTTTTAAGAAGCACATATTTCAATTATGTTTGAACTTTAGGAGATACTAAATAAAAAAGCATGGAGTTCTGATCTAATGAATTTGAAAGAATGTCAGTGAGAAGTTGGCTTCAAATGGTACAAGGAAAGAAAATACATGGAGGAAATACTGATTTATTGGTGTTTCAGATACTACACCTGGAAGTCAGCTCTACTTGGCTCTCTCAAGGACTGGGCTGGCCTCAGCTATATTTTATCGTAAAACAGTAGTAACATACTTCCCTTTCTTACAGCCATACCAAGGAGAATGCCTTAACCTATTCCGGCTTTTGATTCTGAGAAGAGATATGAAAGATTGAAAGTCTAGGGTGAACTGAGCAATTTTTATGATCTTTGCTTTTAAACCCAGAACCTCTTTTATTGTATCTGTATTCTCCAACTTTAGACACACACATTTTGTTTAGTGACTGTGTTTATATTATATCCATACAATCTTGTAACAATAATTAATGAAAAGGAGGCTATGAATTTTAAATAGAACAAGGAGAAGTATATGGGTGGACTTTCAAGAAGGAAATAGAAAAGGAAATTTTCTAAACATAATTTCATAAAATAAAAAGTAATTTCTAAAATTCTTTTATGAAGTACAAAAAGATATGGGGAAAATGAGTTTATCGGAGATGCAATCCATCAGTAAGAATCAGAAATTAATAGTGACCGTCAACCTTTTCTCTCCCTTCTCCTTATAGATAATATTTTATAAGTACTGGCTACAATGAATGACTCTTCAGTGACTGACTTCATCCTTGAAGGGCTAACAAAACGCCCAGAGCTTCAGGTTCCACTGTTCCTCCTGTTTCTTGTAATATATGTGGTCACAGTGGTGGGAAACTTGGGCATGATCATTCTAATCACCATCAGTTCTCAACTTCACTCTCCAATGTATTATTTTCTTAGTCATTTGTCCTTCATTGACCTCTGCTACTCCTCTGTCATTACACCTAAGATGTTGGTGAACTTTGTATCTGAGAAAAACATCATATCCTTTTTGGAGTGCATGACACAACTTTACTTCTTCCTCCTTTTAGCCATTGCAGAAGGCTACCTCCTGACAGCCATGGCCTATGACCGCTATGTTGCCATCTGTAGCCCACTGCTTTACAACATTGTCATGTCCCAAAGGGTCTGTTCCATAATGATGGCTGTGGTGTACTCACTGGGGTTCTTTGGGGCTACTGTCCATACCACACGCATGACAATGTTGTCCTTTTGTGGGTCTCATCTTGTCAGCCATTATTTTTGTGACATTCTGCCCTTGTTGTCTCTGTCTTGTTCCAGTACCCATATCAATGAGATACTGCTATTTATTATTGGTGGAATTAATACCCTAGCTCCTACACTGGCTGTCATCATCTCTTATGCTTTCATCCTAAATAGTATTCTTCACATCCGCTCCACTGAAGGACGTTCCAAAGCCTTTGGTACCTGTAGCTCCCATATTATGGCTGTGGGAATCTTCTTTGGCTCTATAACATTCATGTATTTCAAGCCACCTTCCAGTAATAATATGGAAGAGGAGAAAGTGTCTTCTGTGTTCTATACCACAGTGATCCCAATGCTGAATCCCCTAATATACAGCCTGAGGAACAAGGATGTAAAGAATGCATTGAAAAAGGTGGTTGGGGGAAGGCAGTCATCCTAAAATTGAGAGATGAAAACAACGAAAGATGAGATGTCCTTGGCATTTCTTTGTATGTTTTTCTTCCCTCCAGAGAAAACAGTCATCATTGTTTGAGAAATGATTATTTTATGTTTGAGAATATTTTATATTTGAGGTATGTTTGTGCATTATCAAGTAATATAATTTACTGATGGATAGTGTAATCCTTGTAAATGTTGAAATAGAATAGAAATTGATGAAAGAGGAAGGGTTGGAACATTGTAATATTTTTATTATAATAAAAATAGTGCTCTCACTGGCTGGAAAGTAAAGATATCATTGCTACATTTGAGGAAATATCTTCCTGAGTGTTGGGCACATGAACTCATTCATATACATTCTTGTCCCTTTATTGCCACAAGATAGAGGCTGGAGTGATGCAAACTCACAGCAAGGCATCCCAGCACCTGCTAGAAGCCCAGAGCTATTTGTATATCTCTTTTCTCTTGTTAAGTATAGGAGGAGTGAAGTGCAGTCTTAGCACCAATTTAGGTCAGTTAATTTAAAATTTAAACATGTCTCTAGAACTGTAGCTTAAGAAGTTCCTGTAAATTTAAGCCACCACATATAAGGAAATCATTACAACAACTGTAAAAATTCATTGCAGAGTTTAGGTCACTGCTTTGTCGTTTTGATATTACTTTCTTATGAAGAGTTGTTTCTGTCACATTTCACATCATGATATAAGCTGTGTGTAATCAAAAAGAGTTACAGTGATTGAAGAAATATCACAGAATGTACTAGATGATGACATAGAAGTGGGAAATGTGGAAAAAACTTGGTGTCCTCAAAATGAAGGCATGCTCTACACCTACACATATTAAATTGAGAAAAACTGACATTATTTTCTGCAGCCCATCTGCCATCTGTTGTTTTTCAGCCTTCATAATTACCTTGAGTTGTGTATGTTATAGCTTTTCAACCTCATCAAATTGTGTTTCAAATGGAAAAGTGCATGTATAGTGTGGTTAAATTTAATAAGTTTTCTTAAAAATAAAAAATATTTAAGACTAAAAAATTCTACAAGTTAACTAAGTAAAAGCTGTATTTGTAAACATGTCTCTTTACACTGAGCAAAACACCATATTAGGAAAGCATCCTGGAAGTGGAAGAGGAGGCAGAAGAGCCAAAGGGGATGGAGAACTCCAGGGAAATGAGGCCCTCTGTATCAACAGGATCAGCTCCCATATGAACTCATAGAGCCTGAGGTAGCAGCATCAAGGCCTGTTGGAGTCTGCAACAGATAGTATCCTAGAGCTGAAAGGAGAAGTAGACACATGCCTCACTCTAGCCTAGAAGCTGTCTCCAATTGATAACCATTTACAAATGAAAGTTTGGTTTTGGTAAGGGAGTCTCACTGGGAAACAAACTACTCTTAAAGATAGGCCCCTTTCCCAGCAGTAGATGCCATCAGAAAATGAACTCAGTTGTATCTTTGGGCAGTCTTATCTCATAATGTTGTGGTGGGGCTTTTTAAAGCTTAGTTTTTAATTTATATCATGCAGATATACAGGTCCTTGGCATATATATTATGGCTTCCAACTTAGTGTTTTTCTGGGATTCCTGAGCATGTAAATGAGTGGGTCTCTGCATCACTTCTCTGTTTCTTGTTCCCTTTCTTGGGCTCTTTTCCTTCTGTTTGTTTAATTTGTCTTATTTGATTTTTTTTTAAATCTTATCTCCTGTTATTGTTATCCCTTAGAAGCCTGTTTGTTTTCTAATGTGAGACAGCAAGGGGGTGAATCCAGACGGGATGAGAGATGGGGAGGAATTGTTAGGAGCAGAGGGAAGGGAAACCCTACAGGATCTATTACATGGAAAAATATATTCTCATGAAGTTAAATTAACAAAAAGAACAAAAGCAGTCAGGCCTGTGTGTGATCCAATCACTTGGATGCTGAGGAAAGATTATTTTAAAGCTGAGTCCTTGGGCTACACAGCAAGATTCTTCCTCAACAACAAGCTACAAATGATGAGAAAACGAGGTAAGGAGAAGAATCTGTGTATAATGGCAGTATGACAAATCTCTAAATATGCTGTTGAAGGAAAATCTTGAAAATCTCAGGGTATCTGCTCTTGAGACAATGGGAGAGCCTGCATGTTTCAGCCCCAGCCACATGTTAATGATACCTTGAGTGTCTAAGACCTTGTTTACTTACTCCTAATGAACAAAGCTCCTCTCAAGACTGCTCAAATACACTCTTAATACTTGTTCTGTCTGGTTTTGTGTGTCAACTTGACACAAGCTAGAGTCATCATAGAGGTAGGAGCCTCAGTTGATGAAATGCCTCTTTGAGATGCAGCTGTAAGGTATTTAGTCTTTTAGTTATCAATGGGGGAGTGTCCAGCCCATGGTGGGTGGTGCTATCCCTGGGCAGATGGTCCTGGGTTCTCTAAGAAGTTGGGCTGATCAATCCTGGGGAAGCAAGCCAGTAAGCAGATCTCCTCCATGGCCTCTGCATCAGCTCCCGTCTCCAGGATCCTGCCCTGTTTGAGTTCCTGTCCTGACTTCCTTCACTGATGAACAGCAATAAGAAGTGTAAGCCAAATAAACCCTTTCTTCCCCAGCTTACCTTTTGGTCATGATGTTTTGTTGTAGCAAAACAAACCCTAACTAAGACAACAGTTTGTTTTGTTTAAGTTACTCAAAGCCAAACAAAAGAAATTATCTTCTGTATAAAAAAAATAAAATAAAATCTTAGTCAAAAACCAGCTATTCATATCATATTTAATTTTGCATTTTCATAGATAACTTGTAAATACATAATAATGGCTTTCTTTCCAACCGTCATTACTCTTGGGACAAATGGTAATATGAGGCCCAGAAGTCATTCTTAACAGTCTGTTCTTAAATGCTGGAGACTCTAGGGCATTGGAGTAGGTATGTGTGTTTTCTATTCCCAGTAAGTACCAAGTTTCAGAAGCATCACATAAAAGCTGCCTATCTCACAGCACACATGATTATGGGTCCTGGGAAGCTAGATATCCTCTGCTTCAGGACACTGATACTTTATTCCATTAGATGAATATTGATAATTTGCTTGAGCCAAAATATTAATTCATCCCTTAACTCTAACGTGTGTAAGAAAGCAGGAGGCATTACTTGGATCATCATAATAATCATCTGTTATATGAAAAAGAAACTAAGCAATTTCTAAGAACTTCGCTTTCTGTGCAAGACCTAGGTAAGTGCCCAGCCCTTCTACAGGATGTGTTATTAGAGCCTCTGTATCATGCTCATTAACCTACACATAGCTCCCAGAGAATGCAAGAAAGGCTAAAGTCAACCTTAAATGCATCATCCCTTGCTAAACATGAATACCTGCTTCCTTGTTAATGTTGAAGTAGTCATCTCAGACCATGTGAAGAGAGATCATTAATTCATCCACCCCAAACTGTCCTTCTTTGTTTCCTCCTGGTTTCAGAAGCTCTAGTCAAATACCAAGGTTATGAAATTGGACAGGTTTGTTTACAGCTGGACTATTTGATGATTTCAAAAACCACATGTTCACTCTGGCTGTCAAAGGAATATGGAAAGGCTCATTTGAAATCCTGATTATCTGCTTGCTTGTTTTGTCTTTGTCTTCACAGATCATCTTGAGACTATAGTGTGGAACATGTACCTCAAAGCTGTTCATACAAACAAGCTGTTCTTCCCTTTGAGAGATGCTTTGGGAGAGAATTATTTCATTTTTCCCAATATTTAATATCCCTTTTGATAAGCTCCTTTATAGCCAGAAACATCTATTTTCCCTTTTCTGTTTTCCCCAAAACAAATTTTCTCCAAATTAGATAAAATTCTTGGACAGAGTGTTCATTGCTGCAATTATTCTCTAGATGTGTTAAGTTGTCTAGGATGACATCCTCAGGTAGTTCACTATAAGGGACTCTTTGCCCCTCCTCATGCACATCATATAGAATTCCCCTTTGTGGGACGCTTTAGAAATCTGGACCATCCTTTGACATCTGAAATGACTCACATTGGCAATCACTCATCCTCTCAGGTTTGTTATGATTTAAATGATAATTGCCAGTAAAATATCAACCATGACTTATATAATTTGGTGAAATGATTGTTCTGGAGACATATACTCAGAGCTCAAATCCCAAATCCACTCAAATTATTTGATCCTGGATTTCTACAACAGAAGTGTTTAATCCTTCAGTTTGTTTTTTTTCCCAAGAATTCAATGCCATAATGTAGGTAAAACGCATGGAAACAACTTGTCATGTGTGAGGAAGAAAGAGGCAGGAAAGAGGGAAAAGAAGAAGAGAGACTGGAGGAAGTTAATCATTATCTCCAGATGCCTTTTCTAACTGTACTCCAAAAACACACTCTGTCATCCAATATGGCTCCATCAGTAAAACATTTCACACTCAAAAAGGGTGGACCCATTGGATTGTGATGTTTCTTGAGGGAAGAAATGTACCATAGGATTTTCTTTGTTCAGATCCAGGGTCAAAGGCACTGTGTGATTCAATTACTAGAAGAGTCAAGTTTATAGTAATAGAATTCTTCCTAGCATGCTCAACAGCAAATGCTCCTGTCTTATAATGATTGTCTATCTGTTTTGAGGGTTATAAGTGATGCCTTCTTTGCATATGACTAGGGTACTAAGCAGCTGACATTTTTGAGAATGGTTGAGCAGGAGAAAACTCTCCTTGATAACCTTGGGGGAAGAAACTATGTCCTAGGAGACTATGTTTCATCTGAGTGCAGTGCAGAAACAGCAGTGTCTTAAGTCTTTACCAACACTGTAGGGATCCAGGAGGATTTGCTGGAGTACTCCAGGTTAGAGTCATGTTCCTTCTTGGAGTAACTCAATTAATTTTATATAGGTGCATATCTACCTTCAGTTCAGCTGGATATAAAATTTATTTTCAGTGCAGTGGGATTAGGTAATCATCATTTCTTTTTTGTGAGTATTTTGAAGAAATCTCTGTATAAAGAAACCAGAGAAACAGTGTTAGAAATTTCCATAATCTTGTCAACTTTTTATTCTTGCTTGATTTGTTTTACTGAAATTATGTTTGGTTGAATCACTTGGCTTGTTTTCTGTTGTTTGTTTCTTTGTTTTTCAGAAAAGGTTTAACACTAAAACCCAAGTTGATGCTACATCCTATGCAACCAAAACTGGTCTCTAAGCAACATCAATCCTCTGTCTCTGTTCCTTGAGCTCTGATGTTAAATCCACCAGTAAACACACACAGCATTTCTACTCTTGACCTGTCAGCAAATGTTTCCTTCTCTCCATAGAATATTTTTTTATTTTGCTGCTAAATCCAGGAGGCAAATGTTTCTAAGTCAGAAACAAAGCACTTCATTTTGTGAACTAAAATCAAAACTGACTTAGAAAGTTAAAAAAGATATTTTAGAGATTCATTGAATATAGATGAAAACAATACATTGGTAATCTCTAATCTCTTTTTGAAGCTTTGGTTTCATTTAAAAGAGGAGTAAAGCTTTCCATAATATAATTTTAAGTTGCATATGAGATCAGACATGTTCATGGTGGTATAATAGTAAACTAAAATCTTATTTTCTATTTCCACAGAAATCTTCAAAGGATGAACATAGGGAATCATTCTACTGCAACTGTATTTGTGTTGGTGGGATTAACACAGCAGCCAGAGCTCCTGCTGCCTCTTTTCCTCCTGTTCCTGGGAATCTATGTGGTAACAGTCATGGGGAACCTGGGCATGATCCTGCTCATCACTGTCAGCCCACTGCTGCACACTCCCATGTATTATTTCCTCAGTAGCTTATCCTTCGTTGATCTCTGCTATTCCACTGTCATTACACCCAAAATGCTGGTGAACTTTCTTGGGAAGAAAAATTTGATCCTCTTTTCTGAGTGCATGGCTCAGATCTTTTTGTTTGTGATCTTTGTGGTGGCTGAGGGTTACCTCCTGACTGCTATGGCATATGATCGATATGTGGCCATCTGCAGACCACTGCTGTACAATGTGATTATGTCCTCTAGGCTCTGTTCCCTGTTAGTTCTGGTTGCCTTCATCCTAGGCCTTTTGTCTGCCATTGCACACACAAGTGCTATGATGCCACTGAGCTTCTGTAAATCTCACATCATAAGCCATTACTTCTGTGATGTTCTCCCCCTCCTCAACCTCTCCTGCTCTAACACACATCTCAATGAGCTTCTCCTCTTCATCATTGCAGGATTCAACACTTTGTTTCCCACCCTATCTGTTACCATCTCCTATGTCTTCATCTTCTACAGTATCCTTCGTATCAAGTCATCAGAGGGCCGGTCTAAAGCCTTTGGGACCTGCAGCTCTCACCTCATGGCTGTGGGGATCTTCTTTGGGTCTATCACCTTCATGTATTTCAAACCTCCTTCAAGTAATACTCTGGATGAAGAGAAGGTGTCCTCTGTGTTTTATACCACAGTGATCCCCTTGCTTAACCCATTAATTTATAGTTTGAGGAACAAAGATGTGAAAAAAGCATTGGGCAGATTCTTGGTGAGGAGATAAGTCTTACATTTGGCAAATGATAGATATGAGAAGAGAATTGTTCTACTGAAAATATGTTCTTTCTATTTATTTTTACTTCACCCTTGTAATATGTCCTTATCAATATTTGTGGTTCTGGGGTTAACATCAAAGCAACCTGTGTATTAGGCAAACACTATATTTCCTGACTACATCCATATCTATAATTTTTAAGTTGTTTTACAATGTATTGTTGATTCATTTTTTTCCCAATAAAATGGAAATTATTTTGTAAAGCATTTATTAGTGCATCGAGAGCATCACTGATATTTTTGTCATATAAATGAAATAACAATTCAGATTTTTCTCTAATGTCATCTTCTCTCTTGTGTTCAATCACTGCTTATTGATATGTTTCTGTGTCTGTAGTTCTGTGGTAAGTGGTGTGGTTCCAGGTATCCTTCCACTACATATGAATAACTATGAGTGGATATCTGTTGTGTAAGCTCAGTAGAAGTAGTCTTAGTTTCTTTTAGTTCATGAGTACAATGATTGTGTTATAGAGGAGATACATATACTGCCTTTCTCCCTATTTTCTACCTCTTCCATTCCCTCTGTCCTGCATCTGAAATGTTTCTTGAGCCTTAGAGAGCATAGCAGTACAAGGGACTTGCTTAAGCTTCAGATCTTATCTATCACTTATTCTCAGCTTCCCAGGCAGTCATGAGTCTGTATTTACCACTGTTCAGTGTAAATGGAAACTTCTCTCATTAGTGTTTGGGCAGCTTTTGCCAAAGGGTATAAAAATAAATATTTAGAGCAGTTTGGAATTATTTCTATTAGGATAATTGGTTATTTGTCATAATTTTGTTCCTTCACTCTAGGGTGCATTAAAAATACCAAAGTTCTCTGTAAGAAACCTTAACATAAATCCAAAACCAGAGCCTTGCCTCAGAAATATAGAAATAATTTTTAAAAACAGAAAATGATTTTCATGTGATATAAGATGTATATGCAATAAGTGAAGGCATTAGGGCACCAGTGATCTTTGTTAATAGATTATGGATTTACAAAGGATATTTTGAGCACCACTTGAATGAAATCCAATCCCTGATCTCGGCCCTACCTTTACTGCACAAACAATTGGCCATTCGTTTTTTTTTAATGTTACATTTTTATTTATTTTTTATTATATTATATTTTATTTTACAATATAATTTAGTTCTACATATCAGCCACGGATTCCCTTGTTCTCCCCGGGGGAGCTCCAGGAGGGAGTCCAGTTGGCGAGAAAGAGGAGGGTTTATATGAGCGAGAATTGTTGAGACCAAGGTTGGATAAAGCACAGGGACAAATAGCCAAACGAATGGAAACACATGAGTTATGAACCAATTGGCCATTCTTAATTGATACCTCAATAGGGATAATGTTTACCTTTTTAGCATTAACTGTTGATGCACACTTATATCTAGCACTAGGAAGAGGTGAGAATGTCACCAGATCAATAACTGTTAACCATATAATTGAAAGATTTAGAAAGTCTTTTTAAAAAAGGTTAGTATCACTACCACCAAATTTGCTTTAAAAGTTGCTATTTTGTGTTTAATGTATCTTATGGTCCACAGTTCCATTTTCCCTGGAAAAAAAAAGTAATTTATTATGCTCTTGAATGTCTGCACTGCTGTGGGATGGTCTGTATGTCAAATGTGTTGCTGATTGGTCAATAAATAAATCACTGATTGGTCAGTGGCCAGGCAGGAAGTATAGGCGGGACAAGGAGGAGAAAAAACTTGGAAGTGGAAGGCTGAGTGAGAGAGACACTGCCAGCCGCCACGATGAGAAACAGCATGTGAAGATGCCGGTAAGCCACGAGCCATGTGGCAAGGTATAGATTAATGGAAATGGATTAATTTAAGCTGTAAGAACAGTTAGCAAGAAGCCTGCCACGGCCATACAGTTTGTAACCAATATAAGTCTTTGTGTTTACTTGGTCGGGTTTGAGCGACTGTGGGACTGGCAGGTGAGAGAGACTTGTCCTGATCATGGGCCAGGCAGGAAAACTTTAGCTACACTGCACATTTAAAAATGCTTAAAATCAACATGATTATAAAAAGATAATAAGAAATAAAAACATCAAAATACTACAAAAAAGTGGCTTATTGTTGTAATTAGAACTAAATGGAACTCTTGGAAAGAGGTAAGAAATGTATAATTATTGAAATTAAAAGGCAGTTAGGAAAATTTTTACATGGATCTGAGGAACATATGGTACCCAGAAGAGTATCTAAAATAGCAAAAGACAGTGGTGTGTGTGTGTGTGTGTGTGTGTGTGTGTGTGTGTATGTGAGAGAGAGAGAGAGAGAGAGAGAGAGAGAGAGAGAGAGATCTGAAAGCTCCAGACAGAGAGAACTGGCAAATCTTTCATTGGTTCATAATGGCCAAGAGTTACTCCAAATATTAAAAGGAGACACAGATTCTTACACATGTTAAAAATAAACCTCAATTATACGAGGCTATGTAAATATCATAGAAAAGTGTAATATTTTGAAAGAAAATAAAAACATACTCATACATATATATAGAATTTCTGAACATTTTCCAACCTGCTACCCTCTTTTATGCCCCTCTCACTCCTAAGAGAGAGATCATCTCTCCTCTCCCCTTCCCAATTAGTCTCCCTTCTACATTCATTTCTTTCTTTCATTTGTTCCCTTGATATAATGAACTTAATTAGGCTGCTCACAGGAGTATCAACCTAGAATCCTACACATGTGGAGGCTGACATTCATTAATAATCATGAAATACAGACATTCTAATACATAAAATAGGGCATTTACTTCACTAACAAGATCTTCTCACTGAAACAGTGAACAGACAACACAGTTTAGAAGTAGGAGCTAGGAATGAATGAAAGAACATAAAACAACAAGATATGGGATGAAGTTGATGAACATGTAGGTAAATTTAAAAAGGCATTTTCCCAAGAAAATAACAGAAACATCAAGCATATTTCATGACAAAGTGACATTCATTATCAGAGAGCAAACACACACAAAAGGAGGTAGATCAGAGTCATAGTAGTTTCTAACCCTTTAATTATTTGAGTGGAAGTTATGCACAGATTACTTTAAGCATTGGTAATTCAAGAGTACTCACAAAATTCAGGGGAGACTTCTGAAATGTGAGAATTTCAAATGTGAAAAGAAAAAAGGAATACAAACAAATCATATTTAATTTAATAAAAAGAATGTAAGTGAAAAATGCCTGCTAAACAGAAAGCACAATAAAGAAAACACAATATTACTAGAACCTAAGATACATGAATAACAGTGACAAAAATGAATGAAACAACTCCATTATTCACAAGACCAATATTTTACCATCAAACAACAATGTACCAATGTAAATGATGAGGAAAAAAACATTATAGAGCAAATAAATATTACACTAAAAGTGGAAAATTAGAATATATTTAGAACTGACTCTGACACATGCCACAAAATTGTACCACACAGCTAAGGTAATGCTTAGAGGCATGTGGTGGTTTGAAAGAAAATGGCCCCCAAAGGGAGTGGCACTGTTAGGAGGTGTGGCCTTGTTAGAGGAGGTGTTTCACTATGGGGGCTTTGAGATCTCTTTTTTCTCAAGTTTCCCTCAGTGTGACAGACAGTTGATTTCCTGTTGTCTGCAAGATGTAGAAATCTCAGCTCCAGTTCCACCTCTGCCTGCATGCTGCCATGTTCCTTGCCATGATGATAATTGACTGAACCTATGAAACTGTAAGAGAACCCCATTAATTAAATGATTTCTTCATAAGTGTTGCCATGGTCATGGTGTATTTTCACAGCAATAAGAAACCCTAACTAGGGCTGGAGAGATGGCTCAGAGGTTAAGAACACTGGCTGTTCTTCCAGAGGTCCTGAGTTCAATTCCCAGCACCCACATGGTGGCTCACAACCATCTGTAATGAGACCTGGCTCCCTCTTCTGGCCTACAGGGATATATGCAAACAGAACACTGTACACATAATAAATAAATAAATCTTTAAAAAAAAAAAAAAAGAAACTCTAACTAAGACAAGGCTAATTTCATTGAGCTAATTTTCTTTTTAAAGAAAAAATTCTGACTTTAATATGTTAAAGTTAGATAGTAAACAACAGTATACACTAAATTCCACTGAAATAATGATATAGTATTAATATTATTTAATAATAATGATTTAATAACAATATAATATTAAGAGATACTATATAATTTAAATGATAAATATTTAGGAGAAGCTGGACCAGGTGGCACATACCTGTACTCTCAGTTCCTGGAAAGGTGGAGGTAGAGGACAGCCAAACTACAAAGTGAGTTAAAGGTCAACTTCAACAATTTAGTTGCAGCCTGTTTCAAAATAAAAAGCAAAAAGAAAACTCAAGATGTATAAAGCTCAATGGAGAGCAATTGTCTAGAATCCCACCTACATTCAATCCATTGTGGTCAAGCAAATATATAATGTATGTATGCATGTATATATGAATAATAAAATAAAACAAAACATAGGAACAAAAAAATTAAAAATTGATTAATGACTCATAAAAAACACGACAAACTTAATAAAGTAATAATTGAAAAAATTTAAATTTATATTAAACTGGAAAAGGGAAATATACTCAGAATTAGCAGATATGCATCATATATCTTTAGGATATCATGAAATTAGAAATACAGATGAGAAAAATTTTTAATGAACCATTACTTACTTATCAAACTATGATTTTAAATGGACTGAATAAACTTATAATCAACAAAGAAATAGATGGCTTAGAACCCCTAGATCTAAGTCTCATATACTAGGCAAAGTTTTTTTTTTTTTTTTTTTTTTTTTTTAAAGATTTATTTATTATGTATGCAGTGTTCTGCCTGCTGGCCAGAAGAGGGCGCCAGACCTCATTACAGATGGTTTTGAGCCACCATGTGGTTGCTGGGAATTGAACTCAGGACCTTTGGAAGAACAGCCAGTGCTCTTAACCTCTGAGCCATCTCTCCAGCCCACTAGGCAAAGTTTTATATTGAACTTCTAATAAACTGTAAAATAATATTATTTCATGCTTTTTAAAAAAAGTTTGGCTATCTTGATACTTTAAAATAAGTTTACCAATATTGTCATCATATATATATATATATATATATATATATATATATATATAACATTAAGTGGACCAAGCATATTTCACTTGTAATTTTAGTAATACATACATTAAGTGTGTGTATGTATGTGTGTATGTGTATGTATTCAACAATTAAATCAGCAGCAGCCATGAATTAAAGAAATTTAAAAAAATTAAAGGAAGAAAGGGAAATACATGATGGATTTTGGAGTGAGAAAAGGAAAGGGGAAATGGTATAAAATGTTTTAAATCAAAAACTAAAAATAAAGATACAAAACTGTTTAGAGGACAGTTGCACACTGGAAGTCACAGTGATTATGAAAGCATGTGCAAGACTTGTGCAAACCCAAGCCAGACCACATCCTAGCATGGAAAGGGGAGCTAAACACAAACTCCTACCCCTAGCCTTGGAACTATTGGCAATTGTTAGCTCCTAGGGAGGGAGAGACCGTTGTCTCTTAGAATGTAGCACCTGATAAGTCAACCATACCAATGGAAGACAGCTCATAAGATTATGTGTGCATCACCAATTAATCTTGAGGTTGTAACAAATAAATAAATAAATAAAGCTGACACAAAGTTATGTCAATAGGAAATGAGGGGTTCATCTCAAAAGATTTTGAGGTGTCTGATTATGAACAAAACACTCTCAAAGAACTAATTAATGTTTTAAATTGAAGCTAAGTATGGTGGTGCATGCCTTCTTTGGAGGATGGGCAAGGAATATCAGGAGTTTTAGGTGAGCTTGGAAAACAATAAAATCCTGGCTCAGAATATATTTTATTTCAACCAAGTAAGAAAATATGAGAAAGAGATACTAGGAGCAAGATCTCACATATTTTGAGTGGCCAATGGTTTCATAGAATGTTAAGGATTATGTGAATCTCGGCCATAAAGCAGAAAGTTGGGATTTGAACAAGTAGTTTAAACTAATTAAATTCCTGAGGCAAGTCTTATCTCACAGGAAAGGATGATCTAATTACACTTAGTCTTTTAGCAATAGTTGAGGCACTGTGCATCTTCACAGATGCTGTGATAGAAACATATATACCAGTGAATAGGAAAATCTATTATTCCCGAGAGAGTAAAACCCTTTAAGACTGACTGACATCTACTAGAGTAGAAACAAGATAAAAACAAAAATAAATAAATAAATACATACATAAATAGATAAATAGATAAATAAATAATGGTAAATTCTAGAGTACTATAGGAAGACAGCATGGGATATATTACTGAGTTGTGTTAATAGTGTTCAATCCCTGAGGTAGTGAAATGTTACTGAGATCATTAAAACCCTTGTTTGTTTTCTTTATTAATTGTAGATTACACAGGGGCCAAATCTTCAGAGAGTCTGTGCACCCCTGGGAATGGATTACTGGTGTATTTCTAAATCCAAGATCAACATTTCCAAACAATGTAAGTTCTCTGTGTTTGAAGCAAACATCTTAAGGTAAGTAGATTCAAATTTCTCAGAAGGGTGAATAAATTTTTAATTACATCTGAGTGGTACTGTTCAAATTGTCTTAACAATAATTTGTTCATCCATACTGTAGTTTCACCTTACTAACCATAACACTTTCCACATCATACTTTGAAAATTAAATTAAAACCTACAATGTCTCATTTAATTCTCTAAAAGGAATTCCACACAATATGTTTACTACCGAGGTAATTAATATGTAGTTAATGACTAAAATAAAGTAATCCAAAATTTGAAACCATGTAGGATATTTCCACAGTGATGTTAAAATTCTTAACACTATGCTATATCATTTGTGATATAGCATTTGTTTTTTAGATTATATTCACTTACTGTTTATGTGACTACAAACACAACCATCGCATAAAAAACCAACAGCTCTAAAATCATAGCATAGAAAACTGAAATCATGGATTTAACATATTGTCATTTGCTCATTGCCTGCCTAATTATACACTGTTCTAGTCATATGTTTAAAAGTGAGGGCTTTATAGAAATTATTTCCCTATTTTATGTTAAACAGAGGAGCAACACTGCAACTTTTATTTTCATTTTAGACACATATTTCATTTCTCTCACTTTCTGTCTTTATCTGTATCTTTGTCTGTCTGTCTGCCTGTCTGTCTGTCCATCTGTCTATCCATCCATCCATCCATCCATCCATCCATCCATCCATCCATCCATGTATCTATCTATCTATCTATCTATCTATCTATCTATCTATCTATCTCTATCTATCTATCGATCGATCTATCTATCAATGCATGTCTCTCTGTCTCTCTCTCTCCATACATATATACAAGTTTTTATATGCTGTTTATTTCATGGAAAACTTAATAGACCTTGTGAGCATCTGTATTCTTACATATTGAGCATTATTTTTCTTGAATAGTCATCATGTATATCAAGAATTGCAGCAGACAAGTGTTCTATCTAATACTATTGCATATTATTGAACTACAAAGACAGTAGAATTGTGGGTGCCAAAACAGGGGAGGAAAAAATAAGAGCCAAAAATAAATATCTCATTTTCTGCCTACAGAGAGCACGTGTCCTATGCAATTGAAGGTTGCTCATTTTTACTTCAATTGTATATAATATTTTATTTCCAGTCAAAGATTGCATATATAATATCTTTTCTTTCTCATCTGTGACTTCCACTATGGTTTACTTATGTAGGAAGTTTAAATATCATGTCAGGCTCTCCTACCTCTTTGAGATGACAATGTCAAAACACATTCATATAAATTATATTTACATGAACAATTTGGAACTACCTCTGTGTACTCTAACAGGACCAAAATTTCTGAGATCTAGATAAATTTTCAGTTTGAGGACTTACGATTTTACTGATTTTTCAATTGATTTGGTAGCCCCCTTTCATTGCTGTTAAACTGCTCTTCTTACAATACTCAACTGGGCTTAAGGGCTTTCACATGTCTCCCTAAATCTTTCTAAGTTTGCTCTTTTATTTTGATCTCTTGTATTTGCAACAAAAGTATTTCCTAAGAAAGTAGGATGTTAAGAGTGAATAAGCATGAGTGGATAGGAGAATGAATCTTAGTACATGGATGTTATGATCTCTATATTGGTTTTGTATAGATATTTTCTGATATTGTTTTGTAACCCTGAGGTTTCTAACTCACTAAATAAGCATCTCCAGATAAGGGGGATGTTCCTGCTCATCTTCTATTGGGCTCTGCCAAAACATACAGTGATGGGGTGTGTTTGCTCCACCAGATGAGCAATTGAAACCTCAAAATCATCTGTGGTTTATCTGGATGACTCTTCCTTACAAAAGGAAATCCAGCCAGTAATGTTTGCACCTAACCAAAACTGTGGTATCTATTAAGTGCCAAAAACTGTTGTATGCCTCTTTCTGCCGTGCTGCATGGTATAATGACCTTTCTATCGGTATAAATTAAAAATCTCTCAGTCTGATTCATATGGTTAAGTGATCAAGTTCAGAGCATCCATCTGAAGATACTCCACTCTAAATAGGACTGAAGACCTTAGTAACTCTGAAATTATCCTCAAAGTGTGGTACTTTTTGTTTTGTTTTCTGGGACAGGACTTTGCTATGCAGCCCAGGCTAGAGAATCACTTTTTTTTCATGATTCAGATTCATTACACTATTCTTGAAGATAATATCCTATTGTATCAAGTGCAATAATATCTCATCAAATCTTGCTCTAAAATATACAGATACACTGAATACTTTTAATAAGTTGTGGAAGGATTGCAAAAACATATTGAAACAAATTTCTCCACTCTTTTTTAACTTTAAGAATGCTTTTCATACAAAATAAAGGTAGGATATCTATTGTAAACATGAATGTTTTCTCAATTTATTTGTCTCTTTTTAAAAAAGATATGTAATTTAAAGCCATATCAATTTCCTGATGTATTTTCTCCTTTCATAAATTTAGAAACATTTTATCTTACTATAGTAATTTGATATGCATGGATGTTTTGTCTGTGTGTATGTTAATGCATCTTTTGCATGCCTGGTGCCTGCAGAAACCAGAAGATGAAACTCTGGGACTGGAGTTGTAAATGGGTGCAAGCATGCAGATGGGTATGAGGAAATGAACCCAGGTCCTCTGGAAGAGTAGTCTGCACTTAACTGTTGTGCCATCTCTACTGCCTGAAGGGACTGTTTCAATACAAAATTACTCAATAAAAATTATCAACATGAACTTTTTAAAAGCACATAGTTCAACTATATTTGAACTTTAGGAGATACTAAACAAAAATCAAGAAAGCATGCCATTCTGATCTAATAGATTAGAAAGAAAGGTCAGTGAAAAGTTGGCTTCAAATGTTGCAAGGAAAAAAGAAGTACATGAAGGAAACATTGATTTATTGGTGTTTTAGATATTACACCTGGAAGTCATCTCTACTTTGATCTTTCAAGGACAGTTCTGGGCTCAGCTATACTTTATGGTTCAACAATATTAACATGTTTCTCTTTCTTACATCCATACCAAGGAGAATGCCTTAATCTAATCTAGCTTTCTCTTTTGAGAAGAGATGTGAAAGATTGCAAGTCTAGGGTAAATAGACAAATTTCTATAATCTTTTATTTTAAACCCAGACTCTCTTTAATTGTGTCTGTGCTCCCAGCTTTGGAGATTCACTTTATTGTGTGGGTGCTCTCAGGTTTAGTGATTGTGATTTTGACTCGTATAAAGCATTGAGAAACTGAGATTGTTTTTAGATTTTCTAAGCTATAATTGAAACTAAATTTTCACAAATTTGATGGTTCCCTTGGCATGTACTCAGATGAAAAGGATAGGTAGTCGTATTTTAATTATATAAATACAATAATTGGTCTGACTTTGTGCTTATTGTTATCTGAAGTACTTACATCGTTAAAGAAAGGGAAATGCTGTCATTATATTTTAATTTCACAAAATAAAACAAGTAATTCTAAAAACTGTTTATGAAGTACACAAAGGTAAGGGGGAACCGGGTTATCAGAGATGCAATCCATCAGTAAGAATCAGAAACTAATAGTGACCGTCAACCTTTTCTCTCCCTTCTCCTTATAGATAATATTTTATAAGTACTGGCTACAATGAATGACTCTTCAGTGACTGATTTCATCCTTGAAGGGCTAACAAAACGCCCAGAGCTTCAGGTCCCACTGTTCCTCCTGTTTCTTGTAATATATGTGGTCACAGTGGTGGGAAACTTGGGCATGATCATTCTAATCACCATCAGTTCTCAACTTCACTCTCCAATGTATTATTTTCTTAGTCATTTATCCTTCATTGACCTCTGCTACTCCTCTGTCATTACACCTAAGATGTTGGTGAACTTTGTGTCTGAGAAGAACATCATATCCTTTTTGGAGTGCATGACACAACTTTACTTCTTCCTCATTTTTGTCATTGCAGAAGGCTACCTCCTGACAGCCATGGCCTATGACCGCTATGTTGCCATCTGTAGCCCACTGCTTTACAACATTGTCATGTCCCAAAGGGTTTGTTCCATAATGATGGCTGTGGTGTACTCACTGGGTTTCTTTGGGGCTACTGTCCATACCACACGCATGACAATGTTGTCCTTTTGTGGGTCTCATCTTGTCAGCCATTATTTTTGTGACATTCTGCCCTTGTTGTCTCTGTCTTGTTCCAGTACCCATATCAATGAGATACTGCTATTTATTATTGGTGGAATTAATACCCTAGCTCCTACACTGGCTGTTATCATCTCTTATGCTTTCATCCTAAATAGCATTCTTCGCATCCGCTCCACTGAAGGACGTTCCAAAGCCTTTGGTACCTGTAGCTCCCATATTATGGCTGTGGGAATCTTCTTTGGCTCTATAACATTCATGTATTTCAAGCCACCTTCCAGTAATAATATGGAAGAGGAAAAAGTGTCTTCTGTGTTCTATACCACAGTGATCCCAATGCTGAATCCCCTAATATACAGCCTGAGGAACAAGGATGTAAAGAATGCATTGAAAAAGGTGTTTGGGGGAAGGCAGTCATCCTAAAATTGGGAGATGAAAAATAATGAAAGATGAGAAGTTCTCATCATTTCTTTGCATATTTTTCTTTCCTCCAGAGAAAACAGTCATCATTGTTTGAGAAATGATTATTTTATATTTGAGAATATCTGAGGCATGTTTGTGCATTATCAAGTAATATAATTTACTGATTGATAATGAATCCTTATAAATGTTGAAATGGAATAGAAATTGATGTAAGAGGAAGGTTTGGAACATTGTAATATTTTTATTATAATAAAAATAGTGCTTTCACTGGCTGGAAAGTAAAGATATCATTGCTACATTTGAAGAAATGTCTTCCTGAGTGTTGGGCACATGAACTCATTCATATACATACTTGTCCCTTTATTGCCACAAGATAGAGGCTAGAGTGATGCAAACTCACAGCAAGGCATCCCAGCACCTGCTAGAAGCCCAGGGCTATTTGTATATGTATTCTCTTGTTACCTGTTTGAAGAGTGAAGTGCAGTCTAAGCACCAGTTTAGGTCAGTTAATTTAAATTTTAAACATGTCTCTAGAACTGTAGCTTAAGAAGTTCCTGTAAATATAATCCACCACATATAAGGAAATCATTGCAACAACTGTAAAATGTCATTACAGAGTTTAGGGCAATGCTTTGTCGTTTTGTCAATACTTCCTTATGAAGAGTGATTTCCATCACATTGCATATCATAATATAAAGTGTGTGTAAATAAAAAGAGTTGCTGTGATGGAAGAAATATCACTGAATGTACTAGATGATTGCATAGAAATGGGAAATGTGTAGAAAAAAAAAAAAAAAAAAAAAAAAGCCTTGGTGTCTCATGAGAGCTGCTGGGGCAAAAGGCCACGGGAGTATATAGCAGGTGACAACTAGTGTTCAGAAGGTCAGCCTATCAGAACCAAGGGTTCTGGTGGAGGAAACTGACACATAAGGTGTTTTGGAATTACTGCCTGTGGTGGTATTGTGTTCTCCAAAATATTGTGTACCTTAATAAACTTATCTGGGGTCAGGGAACAGAAAAGCCACAAGATACTTAGGCTAGAAAATGTTAGCACACGCCTTTAATCCTAGCATTCCAGAGACAGAAATCCCTCTGGATATCTCTGAATTCAAGGCTGCATTGGAAACAACCAAGCATGGTGACTCACGCCTTTAATCCCAGAAAGCAGCCTTTAATTCCAGGGAGTGGTGGAAGAAAGCAGAAAGGTTTATAAGGCGTGAGGACCAGAAACTAGAAGCATTTGGCTTGTTAAGCATTTGGCTGGTTAAGCTTTCAGGCTTCTAGCAGCAGTTCAGCTGAGAGCCATTCAGATATGAGGACACAGAAGCTTCCAGTCTGAGGAAACAGGACCAGCTGAGGAATTGGCAAGGTGAGGTTAGCTGTGGCTTGTTCTGGTACTCTGACCTTCCAGCATTTACCCCAATAACTGGCCTCGGGTTTGATTTTATTAATAAGAACTTTTAAGGTTCATGCTACAACTGCCTTTTGAATGAATTGGCTGTTTCTTGTAAACTTCTTATACAATAGCAGCTATGGTATCTTCCCATTACCATGCATTTTCATAAAATATATATGTAATCTCATGATTACATCTCAATCTTTCTCAATCTTACGGGCACATGTATCTGTGAGTGGTCAGGAAGATGGCTTTTCATTTAGCTGTATAATTTTGATATATAGAGAATATACTAGGATATGCTTCATTGCCAGATCCATTGTCCCATGAGACTGTAGACACTTAAAGCCTGCTCTGTTCCTTTTCCTTAGACTAACACAGAAAATAATAATCTCTCCTCAGTCTAACACAAACTGCAGTGCATTTAGTTCAATTATACCTCAGAGCAGGTTCAAACCAGATTAAAGGCCTGTGTATATTGATCATAAGTTTAAAACTTCAGTTATGCACAAGGTCAGAGTTGCAGGTGTCTACCAAGGCTAATAACACAAAACACCCTAAGAAAAGCCTGCCAATTATTCACTTACCATGTCTGCTGACAAAAAGCTATGTCTCAGAGTTTGTGGAACTGGGCACTGAGCCCCCTCCCTCTGGTCCTGAGACCTTGGAACCTTGTATTACCATGGTAATGGCTCTGCTCCTTACTGTCTATTCTAGGAATGTGCTATGGCCTTGAGGGTTTTCTAACTTTTCTCAGCATTGCAAGGAGTCTCTGGTTAGAAAAGTGAGAAGTCAGGCAAGATGTGAGGCAGAGAATTAGCTTGCATAGAACAATAAAGTGAACGGACTGAAAGAGCTCCGCATATATAGATTCAATTATATCCCTCGGATTAGAATCCCAGCCATTTGTAGCATCCCTTTTGGATTCTGGGATGAATCTCCATGGGGCAGGTACACAGGAGGATTTCCTTAGGTGTCCTAGAAATGAAAGCATATTCTACACCTACACCTCTTGCATTGAGAGAAACTGAAAGTGTTTTCTGCAGATTATCTGTATCTGTTGTTGTTTTTCATCCTTCATGTGTTCCTTGAGTCCTTTTGCTGCAGTTTTCCGCCCTCATCAAATTGTGTTTCAAATGAAAAAGTACATGTTTAGTGTGGTTAAATTTAACCAGGCTTCTTACAAATAAAAAGATACTTAAGACTGAAGATTTCTCCAAAGTACCCAAGAAAAAACTATATCTGTAAAATGTCTCTTTACACCAAATAAAACACCATATTAGGAAAGCATCCTGGAAGTGGAAGAGGAGGCAGGAAGAGTAGAAGAGCCAGAGAGGATGGAGAACTCTTAGTTAAAGAGGCCTTCTAAATGAATTCATAGAGACAGAGGCTGCATGCTCAGGGCCTGTAGGAGTCTGCAACAGATTGTATCCTGGAGCTGAAAGGAGAAGTTGACACATGCCTCACTCTAGCCTAGAAGCTGTCTCCAATTGATAACCATTTACAAATGAAAGTTTGGTTTTGGTAAGGGAGTCTCACTGGGAAACAAACTACTCTTTTTTTTTTTTTAATTTATTTTAATTTATTTTGCAATACAATTCAGTTCTACATATCGGTCACGGATTCCCTTGTTCTCCCCCCTCCCGTCCCCCTCACCTTCCCCCCAACGCCCCCCCCCCATTCCCATCTCCTCCAGGGCAAAGCCTTCCCCACAGACTGAGGTCAACCTGGTAGACTCAGTCCAGGTAGGTCCAGTCCCCTCCTCCCAGGCCAAGCCAAACAATCCTGCATAGGCCCCAGGTTTCAAACAGCCAACTCATGCAATGAGCACAAGATCTGGTCCCACTGCCTGGATGCCTCCCAAACAGATCAAGCCAATCAACTGTCTCACCCATTCGGAGGGCCTGATCCAGTGTGGACCCCTCAGCCATTGGTTCAAAGTTCATGTGTTTCCATTCATTTGGCTATTTGTCCCTGTGCTTTATCCAACCTTGGTCTCAACAATTCTCGCTCATATAAACCCTCCTCATTCTCGTTGATTGGACTCCCAGAGATCCACCCAGGGCCTAGCCGTGGATCTCTGCATCCAGATCCCTCAGTAGTTGGATGAGGTTTCTAGCACAACAATTAGGGTGTTTGGCCATCCCATCACCAGAGTAGGTCAGTTCGGGCTGTCTCTCGACCATTGCCGGCAGTCTGTTGTGTGGGTATCTTTGTGGATTTCTGTGGGCCTCTCTAGCACTTTGCTTCTTCCTGTTCTCATGTGGTCTTCATTTACCATGGTCTCCTATTCCTTGTTCTCCCTCTCTGTTGTTGATCCAGCTGGGATCTCCCGCTCCCCCAAGCTCTCTTTCCCTCGACCCTCGCCTTTCATTACCCCCACTCATGTCCAGGCTGTTCATGTAGATCTCATTCCATTTCTCTGTCATTGGGCGATCCCTGTGTCTTTCTTGGGGTCCTGTTTCTTAAAGATAGGCCCCTTTCCCAGCAGTAGATGCCATCAGAAAATGAACTCAGTTGTATTTTTGGTCATTCATGTCTCATAATGCTCTGCCAGGGCTTTTTAGAACTTAGTTTTTAATTTATATCATGCAGATATACAGGTCCTTGGCGTATACATTATGGCTTCCAGCTTAGTGTTTTTCTGGGATTCCTGAGTATGCAAATGAGTGGGTCACTGCATCTCTTATCTGTTTCTTGTTCCCTTTCTTGGGCTCTTTTCCTTCTGTTTCTTTAATTTGTCTCATTTGATTTTTTTTAAATCTTATCTCCTGTTATTGTTATCCCTGAGAAGTCTGTTTGTTTTCTAATGTGAGACAGCAAGGGGGTGAATTCAGATCGGAGGGGAGATGGGGAGGAATTGTTAGGAGTAGAGGGAAGGGAAACCCTACAGGATCTATTACATGGAAAATTATATTTTCAGTAAGTGAAATTAACAAAAAGACCAAAAGCAATCAGGCCCATGTTTGATCCAAGTGCTTGGATGCTGAGGAAAGATTATTTTAAAGCTGAGTCCTTGGGCTACACAGCAAGATTCTTCCTCAACAACAACCACAACAAGCTACAAATAATGAGAGAATGAGGTAACAAGAAGAATTTTCTGTTTAATAGTGGGATGACAAATCTTTAAACATATTGTTGAAGGAAAATCTTCAAAATCTCAGGGTATCTGCTCTTGAGACAATGGGAGAGCCCGAGTGTTTCTGCCTTGGCCACATGGTAATGATTCCTTGAGTGCCTAAGACCTTGTTTACTTCCTCCTCATGAACAAAGCTCCTCTCTCAAGGCTGATCAAATTAACTGTCAACAGTTTTGTTTTGTTTTGCTTATATTACTCAAAGCCAACCAAAAGAAATTCTTTTATGTATGAAAAATAAAATCTTAGTCAAGAACCAGCAATTAAATTCTGACTTAATTTTGCATCTTCCTAGATAACTTGTTAATACATAATATGACCTTCTTTTCAACCATCACTACTCTTGGGGCAGTTGTCAACTTGAGTCACAGAAGTCATTCTTGTTTTTGAATGTTGGAGACTTTAGGGGATTTTTGTACATGTAAATATTTTCTACTTCAAATAAGTACAAAGTCTCAGAAGCATCATATAAAAGCTCCACATTACACCACACTCATGCTAATGGGTTCTGGGAAGCTCAAGGGTATCTGCATCAGGACACAGATAGTTTGTTTTATTAGATGAATATCAATAATTCACTTGAACCAAAAAATATAATTTTAGCCCTTGACACTAATGTGTGTATGAAAACAGGAGGCATTTGTTTGAATGTCATAATAATTATCTGTTACATGAAAAAGAAAACAAGCAAATTCTAATAAATTTTCTTTCTGTGAGGTTCCTAGGTAAGTTCCCAGTTTATGGCAACAGTCTGTTAGAGGAACAGTTGGCATAAGGACCATGTTCACTCATATGCAATACCTCAGCTTTACCTAGAAATATTTGTTTCAGTATTCTGTCCAGTAGATAATGTCTTCCCGTCTCTTTTCCTACCATCAACTCTTGTTACTATTTTATGACTATGTCACACAATCTGAAAGAATGATTCTGAGTCCAAATTTAACCAGCTGTGGTACAGAGAACCTCACTGGAGTTTCCATGACTCTGAAGCTTTTGATTTCCTTAAGCACCTCTGTAGAATGTGTTTACCAGTGCCTCTGTATCTTGCTCATTAACCTACACATATCTCTCAGAATAAACAAGCAAGGGTAAAGTCAACCTTAAATAAATCATCCCTTGGAAAACTTAAATTCCTGCCTCCTTAATGGTGAAGCAATCATCTCAGACCATGAAGAGAGAGACCATTGATCCATCCACCCCAAACAGTCCTTTTTTGTTTCCTCCTGGTTTCAGAAGCTCTAGTCAGAGTATACCCTGTAAACTAAAGATTGTTCAATGTGACAATTTCCCTCAGACCTCCAGAATACTACTTGGTACTTCTGATCTTACTCTGAACTTCCAAAATTAGGAAATGTTTAAAATCCAAATAGTCTAAAAAGTTAATATATTGTCATCATTCTCATTTAGATAAGAGTTTAGGATGAAGAAGAAATATACAAATCTGTAGTCTTCATTTCAAGCTGGTGTATTTTCACCTCTCCCCATTGTATGACCGTGTTCAAGTTTTTAATGCATTAGAAATATTGATTCCTGTTTTATATGTTGAATATTTACATTGCTGGCATTGATCGTTCTTAGGGGTTCTTACAAAGCTGTACTGTCATTCTTATTTCACTTTAAAACTTATTCAAAGGCTTTTCCGAAGACTCAAACTGATCAGTCATGAAGTCACCCTTTAAAGTAAAGCCTCAGCTGAATCTGAATCTCTCCACAATTTTAGCTTTTTAATCTAATTTGCCATTTTGTTTTCCTAAGATATGGGTTATGAAATTGGACAGCTTTATTTCCAGCTGGATTATTCGGTGATTTCAATATATACATGTTCACTCTGACTGTCAAATAACATGGAAAGGCTCATTGGAAATCCTGAGTATCTGTTTGTTTCTTTTGCTCTTTGTCTTCACAGATCCTCTTAAGACTATAGTGTAGAACACGTACCTCAAAGTTGTTCACAAAAGGCATTCTTTCCTTTGGGAGACACTTTGGAATAATCTTTAACGTTTTCCTAAAATATTTAATATCCCTTTTTATAAGCTCCTTTAAAGCCAGAAACATCTATTTTCCCTTTTCTGTTTTCCCCAAAACAAATTTTCTCCAAATTAGATAAAATTCTTAGACAGAGTGTTCATTGCTGCAATTATTCTCTAGATGTGTTAAGTTGTCTAGGATGAGCTCCATCCTCAGGTAGTTCGCTACAAGGGACTCCTTGCCCATCCTCTAGAATTTCCCATTATGGGAAGCTTTAGAAATCCGGAGCATCCTTTGACATCTGAAATGACTCACATTGGCAGTCACTCATCCTCTCAGGTTTGTCATGATTTAGATGACAAATGCCAGTGAAATATCAACCATTACTTATATAATTTGGTGAAATGATTGTTCTGGATACATATACCCAGGACTCAAATCTCAAATACACTCAAATTATTCGATTCTGGATTTTTACATCACAAATGCATAGCTCTTCGGGTTTGTTTGTTTGTTTGTTTGTTTACAGAATTCAATGTCATAATGTAAGTGAAGCACATAGAAATGCTTGTAATGTGCAAGGAGAGAAAAAAATTTGAATTGTATAATTGGAGACATTAGTTTTACTTGGTTGGACTGTGGTCCCTATGAACTTGATTTACCAAAGATTATAATTAAGTTGTTACTCAGAAAACACTTCATTTTCTTACATACTTTGCTAAGTTAAAAGGAAGAAGACATGCAAAAGGAAGTAAACTCCTGAAGGACATCCAATTCTCCATATAGATCTGCTCCTACAGTATAAAGGGGTTTTGTTTAAAATGAAACCAACATATCGATGAGGAAACTCCATTGTTTGATTTCAATATTTGTTATGTGTGTCCCATCATGGGAAAATGGGGAGAAGCTGTGAGGAGTAGGGGAAAATGAAATCATAATCAGGATATATTATACGAGAAAAATTTATTTTCAGCAAATGAAATTAAAAAAGAAAACAAAGAAGTTGAGAGCTTGTGTGATTCAAGCACTTGGATACTGAGGCATAGAATTTTAAATTTGAGTCCTTGGGAGACACAGCAAGATTCTACCTCAAAAACAACAACAACAAAACTATTAAAAAATGTAAGAGAGGAGGAAAGTGGGAAAGTGTAGGTATCTGTGTCTAATGGTGGAGTGACAATTCTCTAAAGATGATGTTGAAGGAGAATCCTCAAAAGCACAGAGTGTCTGGACTTGACCCTGGACAAGAGCTTGGGTGTGTCCAGCCCAGCCATGTGGGAATGATTCCTAGGGTGCTGTCTCTCAAGGCCTCTCAAAATGTAAACTGTATTTTTGTTGATTGTTTTATTTTTAGTTACTCAAAGACAAATAAAAGAAATTCCTTTAATTATTAAAAAATCAATAATATCTGAGTCAGAAAACAGCAACTGACATCTGTCTTAATTTTGCATAATCATAGGAAACTTGTGAATACATAATAAGGACTTTATTTCCAGCCATTACTCTTGGGACAGATGTTAACACAAACCCCATAAGTCATTCTTACAAGCTGTTCTTAAATGCTAGGGACTTTAGGGGATTTTTGTACATGTGAATGTTTTCTATTCCTAATAAGTACAAAGTCCCAGAAGCATCACATAAAAGCTCCACATCACAGGACATTCATGCTAAAGGGTCCTGGCAAACTAGAGGTGATCTCCTTCAGGACACTGAGAGTCTATTCTATTAGATGAATAATCATTTGTTACATGAAAAAGAAACCAAGCAACTTCTAAAATCTTCAATTTCTGTGCAGGACCTAGGTAAGTGCCCAGTTTCATTTATGGCAACAGTCTGTTAGAGGAACAGTTGGCATACGAACCATATTCACTCACATGCAATACCTCAGCTTTACCTGGAAGTATTTATTTCAGGGTTCTCTCCAGTAGATAAAGTCTTCTGTCTGTTTTCCTGTCATCATTTTGTTAATTTATTATACATTATTATGACTATGTCACTCAATCTGAAGGAATGATTCTGAGTCCAAATTTAACCAGCTGTGGTACTGAAAACTTCATTGCAGTTTCCATGACTCTGAAGCTTTTGATTTCCTTAAGCACCTCTGTGTAAGAAACATCTATTTTCCACAATCCTATTTTTTTCCAAATTAGATAAAATTCTGGGACAAAGTATTCTTTATTGCAATAGCTCTCTTGCTGTGTTAAACTGTCTAGGATGAGCTCCATTCTCAGGTCGTTCACTGCAAGGGGACCTCATACCTCTCTCACACATCATCTAGAATTCCCCTTTATAAGAAGCTTTAGAAGTCTGAACCATCTTTTGATGTCTGAAATGATTCACATTGGCAATCGCTCACATTTCAGTTTTGTAATAATTTAGATGACTAATTTCAGGAAGTATCAATCATTTCTAATATAAACTGGTGAAAGGGTTGTTCTAGAACCATATACACTGAGTTCAAATTCTGAATCTACTCTTAAATTATCCAAACCTTGATTTCTACATGAGAAATACATAAACCTTCAAGAGTTTTAAAGAATTCAAGGTCATAAAGTAGGTAAAGTGCATGGGAACAACCTGGAATGCATGAGGAAGAAAGAAGGAGGAAAGAGGGAGGCATAGAAGAGGGGATGTAAGAGTTCATCGTTATCTCTAGGTGCATTTTTCTAACTGTACTCCAACAACACACACTGTCATCCAATACGGCTCAATCCAAAAACATTTTGTGCTGAAAAACTGTGGTAACACTATATTTTGATGTTTCTTGAGGGAAGAAATGTAGCACATGATATTATATGTTCAGATCCAAGATCAAGAGCTCTGTGGGAATCAATTACTAGAAAGTACCAGTTTATAGTAATAGATTTCTTCCTAGCATGCTCAACAGCAAATGCTCCTTTGCTTGTGACTAGGGTACTAAGCAGCTGACACTTTTAAGAATACTTGAGTGGGAGGAAACTCTCCTTAATAAACTTGGGGTAAGCAACTATATCACAGGAGGCTGTGTTTCACCAGAGGGAAATGAGGAAACAGCTGTCTTTTTAGCCTCCACCAGCATCATAGGGATCCAGGAGGTCTTACTTGGATACTCCAGTTTAGAGTCATTTTCCTTTTTGGAGTGACTCAATTATTTTTGTACATGAACATATCTACCTTTTGTACAGCTGGGTATAAAATCTATTTTCAATGCAGTGGTGCTGAGGAATCATCTGTTCCTTGTTTGTGGGTATTTTGAAGGTATCTATGTATAAAGAAACCAACCAGAGAACCAGTTTTAAAATCATCCACAACTGTGTCTACTTTTTATTCTTGCTTGATTTATATATTGAACTTTTGTTTGGTTGGATCACTTAGCTTTTTTTTCCAGAAAGATTTTAACAATATGACCCAAGTTAATGCTATACCCTATGCAGCCAAACTGTTCCTAAAGTAATAGCAATCCTCTGTCTCAGCTCCTTGAGTTGTGGTTAAATGCATGAGCAAACACACACAGTATTTCTACTCTTCACCTGTCAGCAAACACTTCCTTCTCTCCATAGAACAAAATTTTTATTCTGATGCTAATTCCAAAAGGCAAATGTTTCTATGTCAATGAGGAAGAGGTTCATTTTGTGATCTAAACTCACAATTGACTTACAACATTAAAGGAGATATATTAGTAGTCCATGAAATATAGATGAAAACAATACCTTGGTTATCTCTAAACTCTCTTTGAAGCTTCGGTTTCATTTGGAAGAGGAATAAGGCCTTTCATAATGTAATTTTTGGTTGCATTTGAGATCAGGCATGTTCGTGGTGGTATCATAGTATACTAAAGTCTTATTTTCTGCTTCCACAGAAATCTTCAAAGAATGGCCATGGGGAATCACTCTACTGCAGCTGTGTTTGTGTTGGTGGGATTAACACAGCAACCAGAGCTCCTGCTGCCTCTTTTCCTCCTCTTTCTGGGAATCTATGTGGTAACAGTTGTGGGGAACCTGGGCATGATCCTGCTCATCACTGTCAGCCCACTGCTGCACACTCCCATGTATTATTTCCTCTGCAGCTTATCCTTCGTTGATCTCTGCTATTCCACTGTCATTACACCCAAAATGCTGGTGAACTTTCTTGGGAAGAAAAATTTGATCCTCTATTCTGAGTGCATGGCTCAGTTCTTTTTGTTTGTGATCTTTGTGGTGGCTGAGGGTTACCTCCTGACTGCTATGGCATATGATCGTTATGTGGCCATCTGCAGACCACTGCTGTACAACGTGATCATGTCCTCAAGACTCTGTTCACTATTAGTTCTGGTTGCCTTCATCCTAGGCCTTTTGTGTGCTATTGCACACACAAGTGCTCTGATGAAGCTGAGCTTCTGCAAATCCCACATCGTAAGTCATTACTTCTGTGATGCTCTCCCCCTCCTCAACCTCTCCTGCTCTAACACACATCTCAATGAGCTTCTCGTATTTGTCATTGGAGGAATCAACACTTTGGTGCCCACCATAGCTGTTGCTGTCTCCTATGTCTTCATCTTCTGTAGCATACTTCGCATCAGGTCATCAGAGGGCCGGTCCAAAGCCTTTGGAACCTGCAGCTCTCACCTCATGGCTGTGGGAATCTTCTTTGGGTCAATCACCTTTATGTATCTTAAGCCTTCTTCAAGTACCTCTCTAGAGCAAGAGAAGGTGTCTTCTGTGTTCTATACCACAGTGATCCCCATGCTGAACCCATTAATATACAGTTTGAGGAACAAAGATGTGAAGAAAGCCTTGGGCAGATTCTTGGTGGGGAGGTAAGTCTTACTTTTGGCAAACGGTGGACTGGAGAAGAGAACTGTTCTACTGAAAATATGTTCTTTCCTTTCATTTTTACTTGTCCCTTATAATGTACTCCATATATAAGTTTGCTGGTCTGAGATTCATCTCAGAGCAACTTGTATATAGACAAGCAATGCAACACAGAGCTATACACACAGTATATATTTATGTTTATGCTTTACTCTGTATTGTTTTTTCAATTTTTCCAAAAATTGGAAAATTATTTTGTAAAGCACGTATTTTAGTGCTTTGGTGGGAAAACTTACCTGTTTTTCATATAAATGAGATAATAATTCGTCTAACACCAGTCTTCTTGTCCTCATGTTCAAGAGTTGTTGAAGCTTATTTAAAGCTTCTTTGTCTGTAGGTCAGCAGTAAGAGGTGTTTGTCCTGTGAACTGTTCCACTATCCTTGATTAACTAACTGTGCGTGGGCCTTTTGAAATGGCTCAGTTGCAGTCACAGCTTCTTTTAGTTCATGAGTACAATGACTGTGTTATACATTCACTGCTTTCTCCCTATCCTCCACCTCTTACATTCCTTCTGTCCCTCATCTGGAATGTTTCTTGAGCCTTAGAAGGTATAGTACAAAGCCTTGTTTAGGCCTCAGACCTTATCTAACACTTATTCTCAGCATCCCAGGCAGCCATGAATCTCTATTTACTGATCAATGTAAATAGAAGCATCTATCATTGGTGTTGAGAATAGTTTTTGCTTAAGGGTATAAACATAAGTACTTAGAAAGAAATTTGTTATTATCTCTCTTTAGATAATCATTATTAGTAATTTCGTCTCACAGAAATGATCTATAGACCATCAATGGAATCTGAGAGTTGGAGAGTCACTATCTTCAATTTTTGCAAGCACTGTGCCAATCAGAAACCAACACATAGTTCCAATAACAAGGACACAGATATTTCTGAAAGTAAGTAGAAGATAGAAATCAGTAGACACAAATGTGAAAAGGAGATCAGTAGGGGAAAGGAGAGTAGACATGAGAAACAGGGAGATGAGAGAGGCTAGAGTTAAAAACAATCAAAATGCATGATACACATGTATGGAACTGTCAAAATACAAATTTGATTTTTCAAAAAGAAAACGTGCAGCATGAGATGTACTGGACTGCTCACTAATATGGAAGTTTCAGAAACATGGAACTGGATCCTAGGTCCATCCATTATTCCTTTGAGAGGAGAAGACAAATAGGCAGAAGAAAATCAAGAGAAACATAGGGAAAAAACAGTAGCTGAAGAGATTGTCAGTTTCAGTCTTCAAGTTCTACTCAATGTGTTTTAACACTTCCTTTCTATTGGGAGTATGCAATATCACTTGATTTTCACTTGCCTCCTGACTGTCATGAGTCAATATCTCCTTATACCAAACCAAAATAAAGGAACTGTATCCTTACCCCATCATGATTTATTATTAAATATAAATTGTTCAATTAGCTGTGATATAAGAAATCCCTTGGGAGTATAACAATTAGAAAAGAAGGAAAATAGTTACCTTTAATACCAGAGAATGTAATAGCTTACAAGAAAATCTCTAAGGAGTCAGTGATCAAACTAAGTAAAGACTTCAGTAAAGTATTGAGAATAAAAATAACACTCAGAATTCAGTGAAAAATAGATCTAGCTACAGGACATAAACCCCGCCGTAAGGTAATGAGGTGATAGAACATATGTGTGTGCACTGAGCAAAAGGAGTGAAGATCTCATCTGAGACTGTCAAATGCTCCCAAAGTTCAAGAAGTAGACTTGAGCAAGTGAAAACTTAACACTTGAAATTGAAGAGTCAACCCATAAAGATACTGTTTTCACACTAAATTTACAAATTTGACAAAACACTAACAAAATTCCCATAATTTTTTATGGTTCTAGCTGATTCTTTTTTACTTAGTGAAACCTCATCATACTCAAACTCATCCAGGGGAGGGTGAAGTATGTGAAACTGAACACATGTATGAAGGACAAAGATTACTTTTGACACAGTTGTAAATTAAGAACTATTACTACAGTCAAAATAATAAATAGTTGATTATGTTTCATGACTCTTCTTTTGACCTATGCCCGTAGACAACAACTGATTTTCATATTGTCACAATGGACTGGTGATTTGCATTTCTATAATTTAATGTAAATAGAAACTTTATTTATATGTTCTTAGCTTTAGTTTATTCAAAATAATCATTTAAATATTTATCTACAAATCCATTTTTATTGTTTAGAATACTATTGTATGGATTTAACAAAATCTATTCACTTATTTATTGGTGATCACTCAGGGTCTTTTAGTATATTATAAATAAAGTTGTAATCAGTTCCATACTATTATGATCATACATATTATTTAATTAGAACAGATACCTAGTTGAAATATTTGTATATTATGTTAAGGGAGCTCTTAACCATCCCTCAAAGTGCAACTCTGCTTCTGAATGAGGTAAATTTTAAACTTTGAACAGTTATGGATAAAATTTACAGTTGATCCATTTTAAAGCCCAAACTTGATAACATTTTTATTTAAATTTTTTTAGTTCTAATGTAGTCATGTTTTGTGTTTTTAAATTTGCTTTACTTTGTGTTAAAGATACAAAATGTGTTTTTATGTGCTTATTGTTCATTTATTTATTTATTTATTTATTTTTATTTTTATTTTGCAATACAATTCAGTTCTACATATCAGCCACGGATTCCCTTGTTCTCCCCCCCTCCCACCCCCCTCACCTTCCTTCCAGCCCACTCTCCATTCCCACCTCCTCCAGGGCAAAGCCTTCCCCGTGGATTGAGATCAACCTGGTAGACTCAGTCCAGGTAGGTCCAGTCCCCTCCTCCCAGGCCGAGCCAAGCGATCCTGCATAGGCCCCAGGTTTCAAACAGTCAACTCATGCACTGAGCACAGGACCTGGTCCCACTGCCTGGATGCCTCCCAGACAGATCAAGCCAATCAACTGTCTCACCCATTCAGAGGGCCTGATCCAGTTGGTGACCCCTCAGCCATTGGTTCATAGTTCATGTGTTTCCATTCGTTTGGCTATTTGTCCCTGTGCTTTATCCAACCTTGGTCTCAACAATTCTCGCTCATATAAACCCTCCTCATTCTCGCTAATTGGACTCCCAGAGATCCACCCGGGGCCTAGCCATGGATCTCTGCATCCATATCCCTCAGTAGTTGAGGGGTTTCTAGCACGACAATTAGGGTGCTACTCACATCACCAGGGAGGCTACCTGGAAAACAGGACCCCAAGAAAGACACGGGGATCGCCCAATGACAGAGAAATGGAATAAGATCTACATGAACAGCCTGGACATGAGTGGGGGTAGTGAAGGGCGAGTGTTGAGGGAAAGAGAGCTTGGGGGAGCGGGAGATCCCAGCTGGATCAACAACAGAGAGGGAGAACAAGGAATAGGAGACCATGGTAAATGAAGACCACATGAGAATAGGAAGAAGCAAAGTGCTAGAGAGGCCCACAGAAATCCACAAAGATACCCCCACAACAGACTGCTGGCAATGGTCGAGATACAGCCCGAACTGACCTACTCTGGTGATGGGAAGGCCAAACACCCTAATTGTCATGTTTATTTATTTTATTCTATCAGTTCTGTTGCTATAGATAAGAATGATTAATGCTACAACATAAAGAGGTTCTCTCACAGGACCCCACACGTCTCTGCTGAAATATTCAATATTGATATGATTTGTTATTAATAAGGTCAATCAAGATTTATTCTCCTTCATTATGAATAAATATACTATCAATATCAATGATGACTCTGCTATGTTAAAAAATACATATCATTTAGATAAGAAAATTTTCAGTAATTCTTGTTTTTACAAAAGTTTTGAAGAATATAGGAGCTGCAGAAATCAGCAAATGAGGGATCTAGGTTAGAGACTGATATATTACAAAGCCTTCATATAAATTTTTAAGAAAAAATATAAGAAACATTAAAATGAATATTTTAAGGAAATTATTATTATACCCAAGTCACTGAGGGAAATATAATGCTCAAAAACTGTGACAGGAAAAGTAAAATGAATGCCTTCTTCTACTTACTATATACATTATGTTCTTTGTACATGGTACAAAATCAAGCCATTTTATTTAGCACTTACATGAAGCATCTAGGACAAGATGGCCTTATACCAGGCCTTGCTATCTCTAGGATCCACAGAGTGCCAGTACTGGTTCCCTAACAATTTGCTAATTAGTGTTTTGTTTCCCTCAGTCACTATCGTATCCAATGGCCAAGCACTCCATAGATGTTTATGTGTTCAATAAACAGAAAACATTGTTTCTATCATATTCTTTCTTTTTATAAATGCTTTTTGGAAATACTATTTTAATTTTTTGATAATATATTATACTTACATCACTCCCCCCATCTCTTCCCTCTCTCCAAACCCTCCTAAGTACCCTTTCTTGCTCTCTTTCCAAATCATACCATCTACTTTTCATTAATTGTTCTTATATAGAGCTAGTAAGACATGAATCCTGGAGAATAACTTACAATTTCCACTTTACTACACCAACAAAATATTTAACTACATTATAGTTTTTCTTATATACACACTTAATAATGTTTTTTAAAGATGAAAGCTATCAGTATGATTTTAAAAATAATGAACTAGAGAGATGGCTCAGAACCCAGAATCTGCTTCTGGCATCTCTCAAATTCTTGTAACTCTGGCACCAAAAGTTGTCTTCTGTACTACAAAAGCAACTACAAATACACATATACTCTCACATGGTTACAGACATTCACACACACACACACACACACACACACACACACACACACACACACAAAGTAAATAGATGATAGATAGATAGATAGATAGATAGATAGATAGATAGATAGACAGATAGACAGATGACAGATAGAGAGATAGATGATAGATAAAATGAATGAATGAATGAATGAATACAAGGATTCTACATGTCCATCATTGATGGCAACAGGAAGAAAGGAAAGTTGCAGGAAGACACAAAGATCACTCATTTCTAAGGAAGCATATGAATGACAAATGAGCTGCAGCTTGGACTTTGTATGGGCCTTTAGGTGTGCTGAGGATTCCAAACCAAAATTCAAATTTTCTAGAAATGGAAAACAAAAATTCTGTCCTGTCCTTACATAGTCTCCCTGTCTACTCTGCCTATGTTCTCTTTCACCACTCCTGGTGTAAAACAAATACAAATGCTTTATAGGTGGCTGAGCATATCAGTACTCTGTTTCATCCATAAACATGACTAGGTACCATCCAGGAATAGGTTTTGGATACATGACTTAGTTATGTGTCAGAAATCACAAATGCATGGCAAAGCCATGTGATTAAAATTTTCTCATTTATGGCAAGCAAGTAAAACATTGTAATGAGGGCTCATTTATTGAAGATAATTAGGGAGATAGAAAATTATGTGTTAATGAGGAAGCAATAAAATAAGGAAGAAGTAAAACAAAAACAAATCGTGTCGATAAGAGCATAAATCAAGCAAAGGAAAAAAATTAAGACATTTTGACAACTGAAAAGAGATGGTCCTTGACGATGAAATAATTTATTAGTTCACCTTGAGTAATTTGCCCCCAATCCCCAAGTCTTCAAGGCAGTGGTGATGTCTATGTTACCCTTGAACAGAAAGGACAAGCTTTTGAAGAAGATATAATATCATTAGAGTACTATTAAAGATCTAAGCATTTCTCTATCATTTCTTAGACAGAATTGGCACTTGCTGTAGTACTTTCTTCAGAGAGCATTTTACTTCTTTATTTCTCAGGCTATAGATCAAAGGATTCAGCATGGGTGTGACCAGGTTATTCAAGACCTGCACAGCTGCATTAAGCCAGGGATTGGGGGTAGGCTGGAGGTATATGAGGACCACGGGCATAAAGGCGAGGAGGATGGCAGTAAGATGGGCACTGCAGGTGGAGAAAGCTCTATGCCTCCCCTCAGCAGATTGGATTTGCAGAATTGAGAAGAGGATACAGCTGTAGGAGGTGAGGATGAGGAAGAAGCAGCTGAGGGGCATCAGGCCCACACTGATGAGCCCCACCATCTCCAGGGCTGATGTATCTGCACAAGCCAGTTTTACCATAGCAGGGATGTCACAGAAGTAATAGTCCACCTCATTGGGACCACAGTAGGGCAACTGGAAAGTGAGAGTGGTCAGAAAGGTAGCCTGAATGCAGCCAAAAAATGATGTCCCTGTGGCCAGGATGACACACACTCTGTGATTCATGATTGTTGAGTACCTTAGAGGATGGCATATGGCCACAAAGCGGTCATAGGCCATCACTGTGTACAGAAAACATTCAGTACAACCCAGGAAATGGTAGAAGAAGAGTTGGCACACACAGCCTGCATAGGAGATTACTTGGGTGTTTCCTGAGAGGTAGAACAGCATCTTGGGAGAGCTAACTGAAGGGAAGAATATGTCACACATGGACAGCTGGCACAGGAAAAAGTACATGGGGGTGTGAAGCCTAGTAGAAGATACAATTGCAAGGAGTATGAGCAGGTTCCCCACCAGAGTAAAGATGTAGAAAGATAAAAACAGGACAAAGAGTGTGGTCTCCAGACCCTCTGTGTGCGGGATGCCAAGCAGGACAAAGTGAGTCACTATAGAGAGATTCATCATGGTTTCAAAAATGCATGACTTCAAAGCAAAACACAGATCTCCAAGACACAAATATTGAAATCAGACCACAGAGTTTTATCATACATATATTGGTTTCATTTTTAACAAAAACCCTTATATTATGGAGCAGAACTACATGGAGAAAAAAATCCATGAAGAGTGTAATTGGGGACTATAAGTTTTTGTTGAGTTGGACAATAGTCACTACAAACTTGCTTTGCCAAAGATTACAATTAAGATGTTAGGTAGAACATAATTCATTTTCCTAGGTACTTTGCTAAGTAACAGGAAGCAGCTATGGAAAAGGAGATACACTCCTGAAGAACACCCCATTTATAAGAGAGATTCAACATTTTCCTTCCTCTTTGGTCTTCTGATCTAGAGTGCTTAGTGAGTTAAAGTTACTGGGCTGAGACTTCATGGGAGGAGCTTCTTACAAAACTAGAAGACAAGTAGGAAAAACAGTTTTCTCATGGGCAGAGCACACCGACTGGTTATCGAATACTAAATGATCAGCCTTGAAAACAAACTTGCAACCAATACTATACAGACTAAGGAGGCTTACCTATGACAACAAATAATGAAAAAAGAGGTTATTAGTTTGAAAGACAACAAGGAAAGGTATATGAGAGGAATTGGGGGAGGAAAATAAAGAGAGGGGATGATATAAATATTATAATCTCAAAAATAAATAAAGAAAAATAAATTATAGGATTATGGCATGACTATTAATGATAATCAAACTGAAATATATCATGTTAGCCACATTTTCACTGTGGAACCTGTTGCAATGTATCTTTGTCTATAGAAAATGTTGGATAATTAGGGTTTTTCCTTGGTCTTCCTCCCAGTAATTCCTTTCTGTTCTCTCCTGCCTTCCTATCTCTTCCTACTTCTTTCCAGTTGTGCCCCCAACAACTCTTAGGAGATTTGGAAAGATGTATGAACAACATGAGGAACAAAACTTTCAGAAAAACTTTTTGGACAGAGGAATCTTACATTGACTTGTCTACTTTCTCAAATCTCTCTGTGTCTCTTTGTGTCTCTCTCTGCATCTCTCTCTGTGTCTCTGTGTCTCTCTCTGTGCCTCTCTGTGCCTGTTTCTGTCTCAGTCTCTCTGTCTGTCTCTGTCTCTATCTCTCTCTGTCTCTCTGTTTCTGTCTCTGTCTCTGTCTTTCTCTCTCTCTCTCTCTCTCTCTCTCTCTCTCTCTCTCTCTCTGTGTGTGTGTGTGTGTGCGTGTGTGTGTGTGTGTGTGTGTGTGTGTGTGTGTGTGTGTGTGTGTGTAACAAAATCAGGACTTGTTCCTGGGTATTATATGTGCAGAACAAAAGTAAAGATTATCACAGAGATGTGGAGAACTCAAACCACTTGTTCAACCTTCAGTGAGACTCTTGGAGATAAAGAATATATCACTGTAAAAGTTTTAGAGCTAGTTCTAGATGCATTGCCTATAAAGAGAAATAGGAGGAACCACTTGTCGATGCTGTTTAGGTTGACACAAGAAAGCTAACACAAGTCAGTACTGTCTAGAAAATTTCAATACAATCTAAGATCTAAATAACATAGGAAATATATTGAATGCAACCTAGAAAACAAGTAAGAATATGCAATCACTTTTCAAGAAAATATAATCAGGAGATATAAGTTCTGAGATTATACAGATATTATCTTTGATAATAAAACATTTGATATTAAATTATTATTTTGATAATAAAACATCTACTATAACATTTCATAAGGTATGGATAGGTAGATTTGAAGTCTATAGCCTACCTAACTCAATAGAGATATCCAAAGTATAAAAATCAAGTAGACAAAAATTTGGCATTGAAAATTAACAAATGCTTAGCAAACAGATTATACACATGCACACACACACATCTGTATCTATATCTATATATGTATATCTATATCTATCTATCTATCTATCTATCTATCTATCTATCTATCTATATATATATATATATATATATATATATATATATATATATGGTAGTCTTAGCTATTGCAGCAAAGGATAAAAAAGAGACAAGAGGATATGCTTCAGAACTAAACAATTTCCATATTTATATATGTCTCAACGATTCCAGAAAAAGAAAAGCCTCTAGAACTAAATCATACAATTAGAATAATAAGATCAGAATATATCAAAATAATACCCCCAAAACCCTGTACTGCTGCATATATACAAACAAAGAAAGATATCCAGTTATAATAGAAGCAACATACATACCTTAAGACAGTGGTGCTCAATCTGTGATCACAACCCTTTTGGGACTTGTATATCAGATATCCTATATCTGAGATACACTATGATTCATAACATAAAAATTACAGTTCTGAAATAAAATAATTTTATAGTTAGGGGTCATCACAACCTCAGGAACTATATTAAAAGGTTGAAGTGTTAGAAAGTTTGAGTACCACTTCTTTAAGATATATAGATTGGCCAGCCAGATGGTTCATGTGATAAAGGCACTTTCTCCCTAGACTGAGGACATGGATTCAATCCACAGGACCCAAATACCAGATGGAGAAAATCTGCTCCTCTTGTTGTCTTCTAATGTCCACATGCATACAGCATGTATGCTACTACATACATAGACATATATACACATACACAGGCTCACACAGATGCAGAGACAAAATAAATAAGAATTTACATAAACCCTTCATTCAACTTCTTTTGAATAAAAAAGGCTAACAAATGTATACATTCTCAAGTACATTTTAAACAAAACTTTGCACACAACAGTCAGAAAAGACACCTATACTTGGAGGAAAATTGTATTTTCATGGAATTACTCTATTCAAACTACAATCAATACAATCTTAACTTTAACCATATTAGAATTTTTAATGGTAATAACAAATTAATTCCCTACCCTACACAAAAACAGAATGATCATAATAGAGAGAAAAATTTTTATTCTAATTAAAATACAATAAATTATTTCCCCTTTTCATATACAAAACAAATTTGTAAAGCTCAAACTACCAGATTTCACGTATTTACTACTTATTTATTTAGTCTTCTCTCATACATTACATCCTGACTGCAGTTTCCCCTCCCTTTGTTCCTCCCCGTTCTCTCCCCGACTACCTCCTCTATCACTAGATCCACTCCTCCTCCATTTCATTTCAGGAAATATTAGGCCTTTGAGGAACAACAATCAAACACAACATAACAAGTTACAAAAAGACTAGGCATAAACCCTAGTGTAAACTCATATAGAGGCTGCAAGAAGCGAAAGGTAAGGAGGAAAAGGGTTCCAAGAACAAGAAAAAGAGTCAGAGACATCCCCATTCCCACTGTTAGGAATTCCACAAGAACAACACACTACACAATCATAATTAACAGATTTAAGTACTTACTTTAGCATTGTATTATTGAGTTCATGTGCACCGAAGACAGTAGGGTCATATCTCAGCAGAACCAAATAGAGAATTCAGATAACTCTCATATGCATGGTTAATTTATTTTTGACAAACTGTAAAAAAAAAAAGTAGCCCAAAAATAATCTTTGCAATATTAATTCAGGAATCATTGAGCAATTATACAGAAAATAAAAATGAAAACTCAGTTTTCCTCGATCATCTCTAACAACTTATACAAAATATATTTAAATACATCATGGTTTAAATGCATTTAAAAATATACAATTCCTCTAGAAAATAACAGAAGCATTTTATTATAATCTTAGTTTCAGACAATTCACAATTGCAATCCATGATTTTCTTTCAAATAAAACAAGCTAAACCACCTAAAAATTAAAAATTTCTTATATTGAGATCATGAAAGAGGACAAAAGAATACAGATCAACAAAGATCAGTAGGGGACTGAAGAGAGAAATCAAACAAAAAAAATGCAATGGGAGATTCCTGGTAGTTTACTGACACCATAGTAACTCAATAGATGACAAATGAGTAAAATTAAAATTAAGTCACTAGGCAGTAATAATTGTAACAGTGTTAATGTACTGATAATAAATAAAGGGAATAAATTAATAATACGATACATGTTGCCATCAAGATATTCTAGGTACTGAATATTTGTAAATTATATTAATTTTGGAAATTTAATTCTATAATTGATTATAACTAAAAGTTAAAATATTAAAAATCTTGTATACTTCCTTACAAAGAAGAAAATGTTAGTTCACACACAGAAAATATTTACAAATTGTATGTCCAATGAGAATTAGTATACATACAAGTTCTTTAAATGCAAATATAAAAAGCCAGGAGATTCCTCTAGCTCAAGAAAAACAAGGAACTTATTTGAAGACAGTTTTAATCAAAACTGTTAAATAAATACAAATAAGTTAAAAGAATATATTGAACATCATCAGTCAAAGAAATGCAAGTTAAATCACAATGGGATGCTATTGTGCACTTGTAATTTTAAGGTTAAATACAAAATGAGAAAACCAAATGCCACAGAATATAGATTACCACTTTTACCAGCTTATGAGAAAGGATGTCTTATTCTTATGTAAAAACATGTTTTGAAGAAAGTGCTTCTGTGAGATTCTTAATTAAAACCATTTTTCAGAAAAATAAAACATTTTCAAACAACTAAGTAATTGGAAGATTCTTACTGTTAGAGAAAAGAAAAAAAATAGAAACAATTTTTCTGCAGAATCAAGTTGGATTTCTTGAAGTGCTGAGGATTTGACCCAGTATGTAAGCTAGCAAAGGTCAGTGCCCTATCACTGAACTGTATCCCAGGCCCTGGTTTTTCTGAGATAATGTCTTACCAGCTCAGGCTCACCCTGAACTTACTATGATGCTCTCGCTAATGACGTCCAACCCAGTTCCTGAAAAGACACTGAAACTGGAGATACTTGTCACTTTATACTGCTGGAGACTCTCTGCAATGTTACAAATGTTACCCAAGTCATATTCTTTGGTACTTAGAAAATTCAGGGTCTTTCAGCCTCGGAATTGAACTTTGGTGTTTATAGAGCAATGTTCATGGCACGGGCATGTTATCAAGTCTTGAACACCTTCACTGCTACCTAGATCAATGTTTTTAGATGCCCTTGAGGATTTTTCATGATTTAGTCATTGGTATCCCTGAGGGACCAATTAGATGTAAGTTTGCTACATTCTTCATTAAATTTAAACAATAGAGGTTTGGAAATAGAAATAAAAAAATTTCCAGTGTGCCAGCCTGCCAGATAGACTAATCTAAGACTGGAAGGTACTTGACAACATCTATTGACTGTCTCACATGTTAAAGTCTTGCCTTGGGCAACACTCCAACACTCTCACTTCAATTCTATAAACATCTCTCAGGATTCTGTAACTATCTAAAAGGCACATTGCAATTTAAAACATAATTTAATGAATAGGACAGCAGTATTCAATCACCCTACATGTCCTTACAGTAAGACACTTTAAAAAATGTTAAAACAATATATTCAAAGGAAAATTATGAATCAGTAATGTTAATATAAACTCTTTGATGTAGATATGATTTAATGTAAAGATCAATATTGATTGAGCATTTGTAAGGTACTGTACTATTTTCTTAAATTCAATGATTATTTTCTCAGTTAATTAAAAACACCTCATTGAGTAGGAGAGGAAAATAAAACACTGATACTTAATAACTCAGTCACACAGTTGGTGACAGATCTAGGCCAGGTCTGATTCCAGAACCAAGGCCTCTCATCCTTCTGTCCTGATACCTGTTATTATTGACTGATATGAGACTGACTTGAGGTCTGATACCTGAAATAGGAAGCAGTTGTCCCCTCTTATAACAGGACTGACCCTAAATGGGACAGTTTTTTATTGTTGTTGTTTTTCCAGAGGCCAGGTTGCTAAGACCTCTGTCCCATATTACTCCACCAGCCTATGTTGACTCATGTCTGGCTTCAATCTGACCCTCAGGAAGTACATTCAGCCTGGTAGCCAATCAGGGTCATACCCAGTCACAAGCTAATAAAGAAAATTTATGAATTTTAAAAAGCAAGGGGAATATAGGAAGGATTTGAAGGGAGAAAGGGAAAGCAGAAATGCAATAACTAAAATATAACAATAATTAAATAAAAGAAAAATAATACAAATACCTGTAATACAAAAAGTTATTTTACAGAACTTAATTTGGGAAATTTTAATTCCCTAGATATTTGTGTGGTAGTATTGTATTCCCCGAAATATTGTGCATGCTAATAAATTTATCTGGGGTCAGAGAACAGAACAGCCACAATATTAAACATAGAGGATAGGCAGTGGTAGCACATGCCTTTAATCCTAGCATTCCAGAGGCAGAGATCTACCTGGATCTCTGTGTGTTCAAGGATACAGCCAGGCATGGTGGCACACGCCTTTAATCCCAGAAAGTGAGCCTTTAATCCTAGGGAGTGATGGCAGAAAGCAGAAAGGTATATAAGGCGTGAAAATCAGAAACTACAAGCTTTTAGCTGGTTAAGCTTTCAGGCTTTGGAGCAGCAATTCAGCTGAGATTCATTCTGGATGAGGACTCAGAGATTTCCAGTCTGAGGACACAGGGTCAGTTGAGGAAGTAGCGAGATGAGGTAGCTGTGGCTTGTTCTGCTTCTCTGATCTTTCAGCATTTACCCCAATACCTGGCCCCAGGTTTATTTTATTAATAAGACTTTCTAAGATTCATGCTACATATTTGGATCTTACTCTGCTAAATTTTGTATAGTGATACTTCTTGCTCTTTAGGTACTTATGATAATTAGAGCATCCTATTGTCAGATATGTGGAAAATATTCAGCAAATGTTACTTGTTAGAGTATAATTTTGTGTGCAAATGATGTACCCATTTGTACCTATTAAGATAGACCCAGCTTTTCACATAACATAACCCTGCAATTTTGTGTGATATCAATATTTTCTCATTTATCTTGTGAACTGGAATTTATCTTGATTCCATGAAACTATGTACACAAGAAATCATGTGTGAAATAAAAGTAACTCTTAATAATTTCAGATTATTTTTATTTATTAGCTTCTGTTTGACAAAATTAAGAAAATATAAAAATAAAATATTACAATGGGTTAAAATAGTGTTGACAATGCCAATTGTGGGCTAGGAGTAGCCAGACATCAGAGATATTTCATGTGCATTGGGAAACTGCTCCCCTGCTTTAGAAAATAACCTCATGACTTACTCTAAATTTAAAGAGATATTCACACTGTAATTGAACAGTCTGTAGCAGAAATATTATCCAAGAGGAATATTACCAATTTTCTGTAGGGAGATGTGTACAAAAATGTGCACAGTTGCTTTATTTAGAACATTTTGAGTCTCTCTGAATCTACATGTTCAACAGGCTCAAGCTGTTGCCATGCATGTTTTCAAACATTTATTATTGCATTTTGATTTAGTGTGTGTGTGTGTGTGTGTGTGTGTGTGTGTGTGTGTGTGTGTATGTGTTTCTGTGTGTGTCTGTGTCTGTGTGTCTATGTTCATATAATAGTGTCCCTATTGCAGTCAGAGGACAACTTGAGGGAGTCAGTTCATTCCTTCTACCTCATGAATCCTGTGTCTTGAACTATAGTCCTCAGCTTCAGTGACAAGTGTCTTAACTTGATCACCAATTCTCCAACTACCCTGCTGCACGGCATGTGATGCCCCATTTTAGCCTCTGGCCAGGCATGCACAAAACACACATACATACATGCAGGCAAAACACCCATAAGCATAAAACTAAAAATAAATAAAATAATAACAAATATATAAAACATAAAACATTCACAATAATTCTGTATACTGAGGTCTGAGGTTACAAATCTAGAGTAAAGTCTGAGAGGCATATGATAATTTCATGACGTATGATAATTATACAAATACAATAATTAGGTCTGAGTTTTTGCTTATTCTTAACTTGAAGTACTTACAGCACTAAGTCTATGAACAAAATGACTTGAAGAACAGTCAATAACGGGGAGAATAATTAAGCTATGCAATGTTAAATTCAGTCTTTGTCTATAATTTTAAGGCTCGTGAGGCCTCTATGCTATACAAAGAATCACAGGCAATGAAGTCATGTGGAAGCAGGAGAAATAGTTTTACCTATGGAAGAGCACAAAGACTCCTATCCAATACCAGAAACCATCCCTGAAAATATACATCTGAGCAACGTAATACAGACTGAGCAGGTCTGAACAAGGACTATACATATATAAACATATTCATATACACCTGTGACAATAATTAATGACAAGGTGGTTATAAGTTTGAAATAGAGTAAGGAGAATACTAAGGAAGTGTTTTCAGGGAGGAAAGGGAAATGATATCCTCATAATTTTATAAAATAAAATAATTTAGAAAAGATCTTTGGAGCGCAAAAGTATGAAGAAAATGAGCCTACCAGGGGTGGAATCCATCAAAAAAGAATCAGGAAAATGAGAATGAGAGTGGTTATCAACACTTTCTCTTCCTTCTTCTAATAGATGGTATTTTATAAAAAAAAAAAGACTACTATGAGCCACTCTTCAGTGACTGACTTCATCCTTGAAGGGCTAATGACATGAACAGAGCTTCAGCTCCTATTGTTTCTCTTGTTTCTTGTAATATACGTGATCACAGTTATGGGAAACTTGGGCGTGATACTTTTAATCACCATCAGTTCTTAACTTTTTTCTCCAATGTATTTTTTCACAATCATTTATTCTTCATTGACCTCTCCTACACCTCTGCCATTATTCTTAAGATGTTAGTCAATTTTATATTGTGAAGAATATCTCCATTTTGAAGTTCATAACTCAGCTTTACATCTTCCTCACTTTTGTCAAGCAAGAAGGCTTCCTAATAAAAGCCATGGTCCATGAAGTCTACATTGCCATCTGGAGCCCACTGCTTTACAATATTGCCATGTCCCAAAGAGTCTGTTCCATAATGATGGTTTTGGTAAACTCACTGAGTTTGTTTGGGGATACTGTCCATACCACATGTATGACAATGTTGTCCTTCTGTGGGTCATATATTGTCAGCCATTATTTTTGTGATGCTCTGTTTTTGTTGTCTCTGTCTTGCTCCAACCCCCATATCAATGAGATACTGCTATTTATTATTGGTGGAATTAATACTCTAGTGCCAACAATGGCTATCATCATGTCTTATGCATTTATTCTAACTAGTATTATTGCATCAGATCCAGTGGAGAATGTTCCAGAGCCTTTGGCACCTGTTGATCCCATATTATGGCTGTGGGAATTTTCTTTGGGTCTATAACATTCATGTATTTCAAACCACCTTCCAGTAATAATATGGAAGAGGAGAAAGTGTCCTCTATGTTCTATACCACAGTGATCCCAATGCTGAATCCCTTAATATACAGCCTGAGGAACAAGGATGTAAAGAATGCACCAAAAAGGGCAATTGGGGTAAGGCAGTCACCCTAAAATTGAGAGAAAAAATGAAAACTGAGAAGTTATCATTGTTTCTTTGTATTTTTTTCCTCCAGAGAAAATTAGTCTTCATTACTTGAGAAATGGTTATTTTATGTTTGACAATGTCTGAGATATTTTTGTAGATTATCAAACAAGATAATTTACTGATGGATAGGGTAATCGTTGTAAATGTAGCAAAGGAATAGAAACAGATGAAAGAGGAAGGGTTTAAACACACTGAAATATTTTGATTATAATACAAATACTGCTCTCACTTGCCATACAGTACAGATAGCATAGCTATGTTTGAAGAAAGGTCTTCCTGAGTATTGGACACATGAACTCATTCATAAACATACTTGTCCCTTTATGGTCACAAGATAGAGACTGGAGTGATGCACATATACACACCAAGGCATTCCAGGTGCTTCAAGAACCTCAGAACTATTTGTATAGCTCTTCTTTTGGAATGTCTAGGAGGAGTGAGTTGCAATTTCAGCATCAGTTTGAGTAGGTTAAATCTAATTTTAGACATGTCTCTAGAATTGTAGCTTAACAAGTTTCTGTAAATTTAAGCCACTACATTTAAGGAAATCATTACAACAACTTTAAAATCAGAGTTCAAGGTAGCATCCTAATGTAAGCTGTGTGTGGACTAAAAGAGCCAAAGTGTTTGAAGAAAGATCACTGAATAGACAAGATAAAGCCATGGAAACGTAAAATTGGAAAAAACGTCATGATGTCCTCAAATTGAAAACTCACTGTATACCTATAAGTTTTAAATTGAGAAAAACTGAAATTATCCACTGAAATTCATCCTTCATTTACAATGACGAATACTTATAATGCATGCTGCTTGTTTGCCATCTGTTGTCTTTCAGCCTTTATAATGCTTCACTTGAGGATGGAGCAGTTTGTCAACCTCATCAAATTGTTTTTAAGATAAAAAGTAGATGTAAAGAGTGGTTAAATTTAATCCGTTTTCTTATAAATAAAAAGATATTTAAGACTGAATAATTCTATAAGTTAAGTGAGAAAAAGCTACATTGGCAAATGTTTTTTGTTTTTTGTTTTTTGTTTTTTTTTTTTTTGGTTTTTCGAGACAGGGTTTCTCTGTAGTTTTGCGCCTTTCCTGGAACTCACTTTGTAGACCAGCCTGGCCTCGAACTCACAGAGATCCCCCTGCCTCTGCCTCCCGAGTGCTGGGATTAAAGGCGTGCGCCACCACCGCCCGGCTGGCAAATGTTTCTTTACACTGAATAGAACACTGTATTAGGAAAGCATCCTGGAAGTGGAAGAGGAGGCAGAAAGAGCAGAAGAGCCAAAGGGGATGAGAACTCCAGGAAAATGAGTCCCTCTGTATCAACAGGATCAGCTCCCATATGAACTCATAGAGACAGAGACAGTATGCTCTGTGCTTGTAGGAGTCTGTAACACATGGTATCCTAGAGCTGAAAGGAGAAATGTACACATGCCCTGTCCCTAACCCAGAAGCTGTCTCCAATTGACAACCACTTATTAATGAAAATTTGGTTTTCTCCAAGGGAGTCTCACTGGGGAAGTAAACTACCCTGCCCAGCAGTGGAAAACCAGAAAAAAAAATGGCACTCACTGGCACCTCTGGGGGTCCTTTTCTCATAATGTAGTGTTAGGGCTTTTTTAATATTTATTTTTATACATACATATATAATATGTTATACTATGAAATGTACATATGTATTTTTAATATATACATAAACACACACATATATAAGGAGAGAGAGGGAGAGAAAGAGAGACAGAGACAGAGAGAGAGAGAATTTTTCTTTTTTTACCTTACAGTTTATTTGCAGATATATTATGGCTTCCAGTTTAGTATTTTTATAGGATTCTTGAGCATGCACATGAGTGAGTCTCTGCATCTGTATCTGTTTCTTGCATCTTTTTTGGGCTCTTTTCCTTCTTTTTGTTTATTTTGTCTTATTCCAATGTTTTTCTATCTTATTTTATTTTATTATTATTCCTTTGAAGCCTGTTTGTTTTCTAATGAGAGACAGAAAGAGTCCAAATTGGAGAGGAGATGGGAAGAACTGTGAGGAGTTGAGGAAAGGGAAACGCTAATCAGGATATATTGGATGGGAAAATATTTTTTCATTAACTGTAAAAAAAATGAATCAAAGCACTAAGGCTGATGTGACCCAAACACCTGGATACTGAATCATGAGAATTGCATATCTGAGTCCTTGGACTACCCCAAAATTCTACCCCCAAAACAAACAACAACATCAAAAGCTATGACTTAAGGAGGTAGAGAGAGGAATTTTGTGTTTAATCGTGGAGTAGCAAATCTCTGATATATTTCTGAAGAAAAACCTTCAAAAGTACAGTGGCTTGGGCTTCGAATGAGGGATAGCATGAATATGTCTGACCCAGCATCAACTGCCTAAGAACTTGTTTAGTTCCTCCTAATAGATGTAGTGCCTCCCTTAAGACCGCTCAAATAAAGTATAAATAGTTTCTTGTGTGTTTGTTTACTTTTCTTTTTTGTTTTTAGTTACTCAAAGCTAAACAAAAGAAATTATTTTCTGTATAAAAAAATCAATAAAATCTTAGACAACAACCAGCAATTAATATCTGATTTAATTTTGCATTTTATAGATAACTTGTTAATACATAACAAGGACTTTCTTTCCAACTGTCATTATTACTCTTGGGACAAATGGTAACAAGAGGCCAAGAAGCATTCTTGCAGGTTGTTCTTAAATGTTGGGAACTCTAGGGAATTGGTATACCTATGAGTGTTTTGTATCCCTAATAAATCTAAAGTCTCAGGAGCATCACATAAAAGCTCCATATCACACTATGCTCATGATTATTGGTCCTGGGAAGATAGAGGTGATATGCTTCAGAACACTGGTAGTTTGTCAGCCATTGACACTAATGTATGTAAGAAAGCAGGGGGCATTAATTTGAATATCATAAAATTTATCTGTTACGTGGAAAAGAAACCAAGTAATTTCTAAGAACCTTGCTTTCTCTGCAAGACCTAGGTGAGTGCCCAGTTTTATTTATGACAAGTTTTATAACTTAGAAAGGAACAGCTGGCATAACAACCATGTTCACTCACACAGAGTGGTTGTTTCAATATTCTTTCCAGTAGATGATGTCTTCCTGTCTCTTTTACTGTCATCCTTTCTTGATATTTTTTATGGCTGGGACACACAATCTGAGGAAATGATTTCAAGTCCAAATTTAACCAGTCATGGTACAGAGAACCTCACAGGAATTTTCATGACTCTGAATCATTTGATTCCCTAAAGAACTTCAATAGGATGTATTTATTACTGACTCTGTATCTTGCACACTAACCTGTACATATGTGCAAGAGAAAGAAATCAAAAGTAAATCCAACCTTAAATATACCATCCATTGATAAACATAAATTGCTGCTTATTTGTTTATGTTGAAGGAGGCATCTCAGGCAATGAGGAGAGAGATCATTAATCAATCCACCCCAAATAGTCCTTCTTTGTTTCTTTCTGACCTCCTTGGTGGCAGCCCCAGCAGTTGAAAGGTCCTGAGAGGATGTAACATGTCATTGAGGGAAGAAGTGAGTCAGGCATGGTGGTTGGAAGATTCTTGCAACCTGACTGACTAGCAGCCAGATTGTTTCTTTATATATACAGAATTCAGTAAGCAGGGATAGATTAATGTTGCTCCAAAACATAGGCAATATCATTTTTGTTTTTGGAATAGTGTTTTACTTCCTCTTGCATATCTTTTAGTCATCATTGATAAACCATGGCAGAACAGGGTTTTACAACCATTTTACCTCAAGTTTAATCATCATTGATAAGCAGTAATCTTTTATAAGCATTTTTACTAATCAATCCCATAACCCAATTTTTAAAAATTTAAATGCATATGACATCCTATGCTCAGGCTAGTAGCTTTTGTGGCTTCAAGGACACTAGACTAAAACAAAATCTCCAAGCCAGCTCAGGGTTATTACCATGTCCCAAACAGTGTATTATTAACTCTTAATGGTCAGAGTACCCAAGAAGAATCATCAGGTCAAAGCTGCTTCAGTTACTGTTCAATTTCTGTAACGTTTATATTTTATATCTTTATATAATTTGTTTATATGTCTAATCCTGGCATTCTATTGTTCTTCGGTAATATGACATCACAGTACCTCTGAATGAGCTAACTTTCCTAAGAAAGGGAAGTAAGTCCTGACGTCTCATTCCTTTATCACCTTTCAGCGTAATTCTTTGCCTATCAACGTAAGTCTCTGTGTAAGGCAGAGGTAACTTTAGGGGCTCAGCCTTACTGGGTCCTTGTCAAGCAGCTGTGCTGGCTTTACAACTTTTGCTGATGCCATCAGATATGCCTGTGAAAGTTTGAGGAAATAATTAGTGGCCCATGGTCCATGGATGAAAAGAATGCATTGGCAATTTTCTAATCTCTCTTTGAAGTTTTGGTTACATTTGGAAGAGGAGTAAAGTCTTCTGTGTGTAATTTTTAGTTGCATATGAAATTTGGCATGTTCATGCTGGTATGATAGTAAACTTTTTTTTTGGACTTCCACAGAAATCTTCAAAGGATGGGCAATAGAAATCATTCTACATCAGCGGTGTTTGTCTTGGTGGGATTAACACAGCAGCCAGAGCTCCTGCTGCCCCTTTTCCTCCTGTTCCTGGGAATCTATGTGGTAACAGTCGTGGGGAACCTGGGCATGATCCTGCTCATCACAGTCAGCCCACTGCTGCACACTCCCATGTATTATTTCCTCAGCAGCTTATCCTTCGTTGATCTCTGCTATTCCACTGTCATTACACCCAAAATGCTGGTGAACTTTCTTGGGAAGAAAAATTTGATCTTTTACTCTGAATGCATGGCCCAGCTCTTTTTGTTTGTGATCTTTGTGGTGGCTGAGGGTTACCTCCTGACTGCCATGGCATATGATCGTTATGTGGCCATCTGCAAACCATTGCTGTATAATGTGATTATGTCCTCAAGACTCTGTTCCCTGTTAGTTCTGGTTGCCTTCATCCTAGGCCTTTTGTCCGCCATTGCACATACAAGTGCTATGATGAAACTGAGCTTTTGCAAATCCCACATCATAAGCCATTACTTCTGTGATGTTCTCCCCCTCCTCAACCTCTCCTGCTCTAACACACATCTCAATGAGCTTCTCCTATTTATCATTGGAGGAATCAACACCTTGGTGCCTACCCTAGCTGTGGCCATCTCCTATGTCTTCATCTTTAAGAGTATCCTTCGCATCAGGTCATCAGAGGGCCGGTCCAAAGCCTTTGGGACCTGCAGCTCTCACCTCATGGCTGTGGGAATCTTCTTTGGGTCTATCACCTTTATGTATTTCAAGCCTTCTTCAAGTACCTCTCTAGAGCAAGAGAAGGTTTCTTCTGTATTTTATACCACAGTGATCCCTGTACTGAACCCATTAATATATAGTTTGAGGAACAAAGATGTGAAGAAAGCCTTGGGCAGATTCTTGGTGAGGAGATAAGTCTTACATTTGGCAAAGGATAGATGGGAGAAGAGAATTGTTCTAATGAAAGTATGTTATTTCTATTCATTTTTATTTCTCTCATAATATATAATGTATCTGAGTTTGTCATTATGGGATTGATCTCAGAGCATCCTGTATACCAGTTAAGCTCTATGCCATAGATCTGCATGCAGTATCTATATATAGTTTTGAAAATGCTTTACCATATATTATTGTTTCAATTTTTTCAATAAAATAGATGACTTTATAAGGTAGGTATTAGTGCTTTTACAGGAAAACTGATCATTTTCTTTCATATAAATGAAATGATAATTTATTTGTTTCTAACATCAGTCTCCTCTTTGAATGTTCAGTAGTTGCTTATTGAAACCTTTTTCTGTTCTTAATTCAGCAGTCAGGGGTGTGGACCCATTAACCCTTCCACTATCCATGAATAACTGTGAATGGGTCTCTCTTGTCTAGGCTCAGTAGGAGCAGTTATAGATTTTTTAGTTCATGAATACAATGATTGTGTTATACAGGATTTACTTTGACTGCCTTTCTTCCTATCTTATACTGCTTATTTCCTTTTGTCCCTCATCTGAAATGTTTCTTGAGCCTTAGGGGGTATAGTAGTACAAATGACTTGTTTAGGCTTCATATCTTATCTATCACTTATTCTCACCATCCCAGGCAGCTTTGAGTCTTTATTAACCACTGTTCAGTGTAAATGGAAACTTCTCTCATTAGTGTTAAGAGGAGGTTTTTTTTTGCCTAAAGGTATAAACATATTTACAATGCAGTTTGGAATTATGTCTATTTAGATAATCATTAGTCATAAATTTCCTTATAAAACTCATGATGGGATCTGGGAGTTAGGGAATCACTGTCTTCATTTGTATCACCACTGTGCCCACCAGACTCCAAAGCACAGTTCTAATTCCACGGACACAGATGTTCATGGTCATAAACAAGGGATAGAAATCAATACACTCAAATGTAAAAGGGGGATTAGTATGGGAAAGGGAGTAGACATGAGAAGGAGGGAGAAGAAAGAGGCTAGAGTTAAGAACAATCAAAATGTAAAATGCATGGTACACATGTACAGAACTGTCAAAGTATAAATTTTATTTTTGAAAAAGAAAACCAGTGTGAGAGGTACTGGACTGCTCACTAATATGGAAGATTCAGAAACATGGGTTGGATTCAGGTCCATCCATTAATCCTTGACAGGACAAGACAAATGTACAAGATAATCAAGAGAAACTGAAAAAAAAAAACAGTGGCAGAAAAGATTGGCATATTCAGTTTGCAGTTATGTTCAATATATTTTAACATTTTTCTATTCAGAGTATGTGAGATCACCTGATTTCCATTTGTCTCCTGATTACCATGAGTCAATATAAAGGAAGTGTGTCCTTAGACCATCATTATGTATTATTAAATATAAATTCAATTAGCTGTGATATAAGAAATACCCTAGGAGTATAACAATAAGGAAAGGAGGAAAACAGTAATCTTTAACTGCAGACAATATAAGGTCATACTCCAAAATCTCTAAGAAATCGGTGATAAAACTAACCTAAAATATCAGTAAGTGATTGAGAGATAAATGAACACTCAGAATTCAGTATGAAATATATCCAGCTACAAGACATAAATCCTGCTGGTAGAGCAACGAGGAAACAGAATATAGGTGCATGCATTGAACAAAATGAGTAAAGATCTTTCCCTAGGCAAACTCTCAATTACTCCTAAAATGTCCAAAAATAGATTTGAACAAGTGAAACCTTAATTCTTGAATAGATGAATCAACAAAGATACTAGTTTTTACAATTAATTTACAAATTTGTCAATACACTAACAAAGTCCCCAAATTAATTTTATGTATATAGCCATTAATTGTTTTATGTTCGTGAAATATACCATCATACAAAATGTATTGAAAGAAGTTGAATTACCTGAAACTGCACATATGTAAGAAGGGCAAAGATTACCTTTGACACATTTATCAATTTTGGAACTATTGCTGCAGTCAAAATAAAAAAAATAGTTGATTATAGTCATGACTTTTGACCGCTGCCCCAAGACAAAAGCTGATTTTCACATTGTCTCAGTGGATTGGCAGTCCTATAATTTCATGTAAATGGATATTTTATTAACATATTCTTAGCTTTGCTTTATACAAATTATTAATTTAAATATTCATCAACAATCCCATTTTTATTGTTTCAAATACCACTGTATGGATTTATCACCATCTATCACTTAGTTATTGTCGATCACTCAAGGTCTTTTAGTCTATTACAAATAAAATTATTATGAGTTCTATGCTGTTATGAACATATATGTTAACGGAAACAATATCTAACTGAAATATTTGTAAATTATGTTAATTGTCTAGTATGTTAAACTCTTAGCCATTCATACACTTGCACATCTACTTCTGAATGAGGTAAAACTTAAACATTTAATGGTTATAGATAAGAGCTGCAGTTGGTCTATTTTAAAGCCAAAACCTGATTTCATGTTTTTATTTTAATTTTAACAGTTTGAATGTATGGATATTTTATGCTTTTGAACTTGCTGTTACCAGTGATAAAAAATACAAAATATGTTTTCATGTGTTTACTGTTCATTAATTTCATTCTATCATCTCTGTTCTTAAAGATAATATTGACTAAAAATACAACCAGACAGTGGTTCGCTCACAGGACTCCACTCATCTCTGCTGCACTAATGACTATGGATATAATTTGTTATCATTAATGTCAATTGAGATTTATTCTCCTGCATGATGAATAAATATACTATCAGTAACAATGATGACTCTGTTATGTTATAAAAGATACATTATTATTTATATAAGAAAATTTTTCATAAGAATTCTTATTCATACAAAAATTGGGGGGAATTTAAGTGCTAGAGAAAAGCAGCGAATGTGAGATCTAGATTAAAGGCTTGATGTATTACAAAGCCTTCATCTAAATTTTTAAGGAAAATATAACAAAATTTTAAAAATATATTTAAAGGAAACTATTGTTATATCCAAGTTACTGAGGGATAAATAATGCTCATATATTGTGACAGGAAAAGTAAAATGAATCCCTTCTTCTACCTACTATACACATTGTGTTCTTTGTACATGGTACAAAATCAAGTCATTTCATATGGGGCTTAAATGAAGCAACTAGGACATGATGGCCTTAGATCAGGCCTTGATAGCTCTAGGATCCACAGAGTGCCAGTACTGGTTCCCCAACACTTCACCAATTAGTACTTTGTTTCCCTCTCACTATACAATCTAATGACCAAGCACTCCATAAATTTTATGTGCTCAATAAAATAGAAAATATTGTTTCTATCATATTTCTTCTTTAAATAAATGGTTTTTGGGAAATATTTATTTTACTTTCTTGAAATTATATTTTATTTACATCCTTTCCTATGTCCCTGACCTCCCTCCAAACCTCCTATGTACTCCTCCTCAATCTCTTTCTAATTTCTGGCCTTTATTTTTCATTAATTGCTATTACATAGACATAGAGAAGTCATGGATCTTGGAAGAGAACTTATAATTGTCATTTTACTATGCCATTAAAATATCAAAATACATTAGGTTTCAGAAGTCACAAACGGAAGGCAACACCATGTGACTGAAATGTTTCCATTTCTATCAAGAACCCCAAGACTTTGAAATGGGAGCTTATTTATTGCAGATATTTAGGGAGATATTAGAAAGTCATGTGCTCATGAAGAAACAGTATATTAAGGAAATAGTAAAAGAAAAGCAATTGTATAAATAATAGCATAAACCAGGCAAAGAAAAGGAAAAATTAAGATATTTTGCTAACTGGAAAGAGACTGTCTTTGACGATTAAATAATTTATTAGTTCACCTTGAGTAATTTGCCCTTGATCTTCAGGTCTTTAAAGTAGTAGTGATATCCACATTACCCATTTCACTAAAAGGAATGACTTTTAAAGATAAAGTATTAGGATCTAAGCCTTTTTCTATCATTTTCTTAGACAGAATTGGCACTTGTTGTAGTACTTTCTTCAGAGAACATTTTACATTTTTATTTGTCAGGCTATAGATCAAATGATTCAGCATGGGTGTGACCAGGTTATTCAAGACCTTCACAGCTGCATTAAGCCAGGGATTGGGGGTAGGCTGGTGGTACATGAGGACCATGGGCATAAAGGTGAGGAGGGTGGCAGTAAGATGGGCATTGCAGGTGGAGAAGGCTCTATGTCCCACCTCAGCAAATCAGATTTGCAGAATGGAGAAGAGGATACAGCTGTAGGAGGTAAGGATGAGGAGGAAGCAGATGAGGGGCATCAGGCCCACACTGATGAGCCCCACCATCTCCAGGGCTGATGTGTCTGCGCAAGCCAGTTTTAGCATAGCAGAGATATCACAGAAGTAATAGTCCACCTGATTGGGACCACAGAAGAGCAGCTGGAAAGTGAAAGTGGTCAGAAAGGTAGCCTGGATGCAGCCAAAAAATGATGTCCCTGTGGCCAGGATGACACACACTCTGTGATTCATGATTGTTGAGTACCTTAGAGGATGGCATATGGCCACAAAGTAGTCATAGGCCATCGATGTGTACAGAAAATCCTCAGTTCAACCCAGGAAATAGTAGAAGAAGAGTTGGCACACACAGCATGCATAGAAGACTCAGCTCTTTCCTTAGAGGTAGAAGAGCATCTTGGTAGAGGTCACTGAAGGGAAAAATGTGCCACACATACACAACTGGCACAGGAAGAAGTACATGGGTGTGTGAAGCCTAGTAGAAGATACAATTGCAAGAAGTATGAGCAGGTTCCCACCAGGATGAAGGTGTAGAAAGACCAAAAAAAAAAAAAAAAAAAAAAAACAGGAAAGAGAGTGTGGTGTCCAGACCCTCTGTGCACAGATGCTGAAAAGAACTGAGTCACTATGGAGAGATTCCTCATAGTTGTGAGATTATCTGACTTCAAAGCAGAACACAGACCTTGAAGGTATAAACACTGAAGTCAAACCAATGAGTTTTCTCATGCATATGGTGGTTTCATTTTTAACAAACAAACTTATATTTTAGGAGTAGATCTACATGAAGACTATAATTGGGGGCTTTAGTTTTTGCTGAGTTGGACTACAGTCACTAAGAACTTGATTTGCCAAAGATTATAATTAAAAGATGTTAGGTAGAAAACATTTTTTCTTAAGTACTTTCCAAAGTAAATGGAAGCAGACATGGAAAAGGAGATAAACTCCTGAAGAGCACCCAATTCAAAAGAGAGATTCTGCTTTTCCCTCCTCATTGTTCTTCTGATTACACGTGAAAGGTGAATTAAAGTTATAGGACTGAGAATTTATGGGTGGATCTTCTTTTTTTTTTTTTTTTTTTCGAGACAGGGTTTCTCTGTGTAGCTTTGTGCCTTTCCTGGATCTCGCTCTGTATACCAGGCTGGCCTCGAACTCACAAAGATCCGCCTGCCTCTGCCTCCCGAGTGCTGGAATTAAAGGCATGCACCACCACTGCCCTGCTTTTTTGTTTTTGGAGGATCTTCTGACATAACTAGGCGACATGTGGGAATCCCATTATTACAAAGACTGATGAACTGAATGCAAGGGCAGAGGGAAAGATGTGTTTTTTGTTTGTTTGTTTTTGTTTTTTATAAAACATGACATCCCCATGCAACTTTTCCTGCAAAGCTTAGATAGGGAAGTTTAGGCTTTGATCCAGAAATGTGGCTGGTGGTATAGATATCTAAGTTATGCTCAAACATTTATGACTTGCATGGCTAAGGGGATTGTTTTAAACTTATATTTCACTTCCTGTTGGGCTTGTAGTTGTAAAGGCTTTCTGGGTAGTAAGAAGAAGGTAGAGACTAATCTGGCTTCGTCATTTTGAAAGAACCTAATTCATCATTATCCCAACCAGCATTTAACAAAATAGTAACAAGTGAATCCATGAACTTGTACAATGTAAGATATACAATAACCAATTGAGATCAGTGATTTGTGATTCCAATTTGTCAATCAATATATACATATCGTAACAAAGTATACAAAATCATCTAATCATGTCCATAGTTTTTTCATTTTTTCTCTAGACTTGTGCATTTTACGTTATGTACTAGTGGAACTTTGTGTAAATCTCTGGAGTTTGCTTTCTGAATTTGAAAGAGCAGGAAGGGGTATGTAGGAGGACTTGAAGTGAGAAATAGAAGGCAGAAATGTAATAATTAAAGTATAAAATTCAAAATTAAATGAAAGAAAACATAATACAAATACCTATAATATGACAAGTGATTTTTATGATTTCATTTGGTAAGTATATAATTTCCCAGATATTTCTGGGTTACTTTACTGAATTTTGGATAGTAGTACCTCTTGCTTCTTAGGTACCCACGATAATTAGAGCCTCTCATTTTCTGTTATGTAGAAAATATTCACCAAATGATACTTGTTAGAATAATAAGTTTGTGAACTTATGATATGCATATCTGCATCTATTAAGATACACCTGGCTCTTCATGTAGCTTAATCCCTCAATTTTTTGTGACATCTTTTTTTTCTATTTATCTAGTGAACTAAAATGTATCTTGATTTCATGAAACTATGTACACAAGAAATCATGGATGAATATAAGTAATTCTTAATAATTCAGATTGTTTTTATTTAACAGCTGATGTTTTGACAAAATCGATAAAGTATAAAAAGAAAATAGCTGGTGTTTTGACAAAATCAATAAAGTATAAAAAGAAAATACCTTTGATTTCATGTTATTTTTGCCAAGGTTACTTTCCTGTCAGAACTCACATTTGAAGAGAACATGGATTCTAAGGAATGCTTTTATCAAGTAATGTGAGTATTTAATATAATATACAAATGATCTTAAAGTTTACAGGGCACAAAGTTGAGAGATTAAAAACATGTCTCCTCTGTCCCTTTTTCTTAGAAGAGTTACCAACACCAATATCCATGCTATTATTCAGTGTTATACATTGCTGTTAGCAGTTCATGTGTCTTCTAGGTAGAGTGAAAGCTAAAATTGAATGGCTAATTAGTCTTCTGTTTTAAAGTAGTTGTTTTAGATAATCTTACTGTGGTCAATGAACAAAACAGCTCTGACCTCAAACAAATAAAAGAGATGGTTTATTCTAGAGCAAAATAATAGAACCATAGCCCAATAACACAGATTTAGGCTTTCCCAAACCTCGTAATACAAAGAGCTAGCAGTTTCATAAAAATTTTAGAGTAAAAGAACAAAGAAAGCCATAAATTAACATGATTTTCAAATGAATTTATGGGTACATAGTTAAGTGGGTCACAGCAAAGTGGAAGTGGGAGTACTATACTATAGACCTTAGAAGCTAGATGACAGCATTTTTAGCTTTTTGGTTAGTAGATACTTGGGGTCTGCTCAGACATTGAAAAGGATTTACCTAATGGTCAAAAAAGCTGTTAGAAAGTTGATGAGTGGTTCCTAAGCAGACTAACTATGCCCCAGGATAATTTAGCTCTGGACACGAACTATCCCAATCTCTCTACATATTGAAGGTATAATCAGCCTCTTTAGTCAAAGCTTCTTTCCAGAAATTCTCATGCACAGGAGGATGGCCTGTTTAAGTAGACTGTCAGAGAAACTGGTGCAAACATACAAGTTTTCAGAAAGGGAAAAGATAAAGAAATGCAACACACAACTATTTCAAAATGGATGGAAACGGGAAATCATCATTGCCTTAAGAGAAAAGTCAAAAGTATGATTTCAAAACTCCATATTCTATTTTCTCCTTACAATAATGTGAGGTTCTTTAGGTAAAACAATAAGCAGCACAGAAAAATTTCATAATGCATTCTTTATGTTTTACTGGGGAGAGAAATAATAGCAATGTGAAGCAAACAAAATATTGTCATTAGTTACATATGTCAGAGATCCAAAGGCAGAAAGATGAGCTGAAAAAGCATGATGTGAGTGTGCATGAACAGTGTTTAATAGCATAATTATGAAATGTGTTCTTCTGACATTTAGTATTAAAGCCTTAGACATAGGAAGGTATAGTTACAAAAGTGTTGACTAAAGGAGTGGGAGATGATGCAGTGTCTAAAAGCATTTGCTGCTTCCCCAGGTGACCCAAGTTAGTTCCAATCACCCACATTGGGATACTACAAACCACCTGTAGCTATAGTTCCAACGTTTCTGAGCCCTCTCCTGCCTTTCCTTTCTGATTACTGACAGACATATGACATACATTAGCACAGACACATACACATAAATAATTATTTAAATATTGAGCAAGACAACACACATAAAGTTATCAGCTTTGGGAATACCTTTAATAAGTTGCCTGAGAATTTGTTTTTGTCTTATTTATATCAAACATAAAACAATTACAATAGAAAATTGCTATTCTCAAGGTGCTGAGGGTTGAAAGTTGATATAACCTGTAATGAGAAAAATAAAAACAGTCACTCTCTCTAAATATACTGTTTTTTTTTCTGAACAATAATTTGAAACTTCCATTATTTGTAATTCCTTTGGAGCCCTTATTAAGTAACTAGGTAAAGATAGAATGGCATAGAAAGCCTTGACATCCCTAGCATCCACTGATGTCAGTACTAGCTCACTCATCACTTCTCTTATGTTCTGCTTTCCTGACTATTCACTATCTTATCCTTGGTCCAAAGGATTGAGGACACCAAAGTATTTATTAGTTGCATGAGTAGAAAATAATACTACCACCTTCTTTATTTTATTTAATAAAAGCTCTTTTATAAGCAAGAATTATGACTACCATTGCAAACTGAATGGGAAAAACCTACACTGCCTCAACCCCACAGAAAGAACTCAACAGAGTATATTTAGGAATATATATGTATATACAAACAAATACAATTATGCAATAACAATGAAAACAGAGGCCATGAATTTGAAGGAGAGTGGGTAAGGGCATGTGGTAATATTCGGAGGGAGGAGGAAAGAGAGTAAAGAAACATTGTAATTAAGTTATAATCTCAAAAATAAACAAAAAGGAAGAAAGGGTTTTATGAGAAGGAACAGTAAAGCTACACCCTGCATGTAAACAGAGTATCCAGAGCCACAAATAAACTGCTGATTAGACTTTTCATGGACTTTTGCTTGTGCTGAGGATTCCACAGCCAAATAAATAGACAAAAAGCCAATGGAGCCAGCCTTCCATTCACAGAAACTTCCTGATCGCAGCCTCCAAGCTTTCATTCATTACTTCAGGACTGAGACCATCAGATGTTCATGCTATGCCACACTAGAACCCTAATTCATCTGCAGGAGACCTGAATTAGGTCCTATCCAGAGGCACTTGGCTTTTTTTCATTTTTACTAAATAGTTGCTTTGGTTTCAAATCACAAGAAAGTTCCCAAAGCCATTTGTTTGATTTGCTCTTACTTCTTTTGCAGCAACTGCTAAAAGGTGAAATGAAAATATATTCCATTCAGACATTTGAAGAGATAATTAAATAATTATGTCAGTGATAGTGGAGAAACTACGTATAGAAAGATGGTCCTAAGGCAAGAAAAGGAAAAGAACATTCAGAAAAAAATTCATTCTTCCTGGTAGAGGAATTTATTAGTAACTTAACCTTTAGTGATTTGCTCTTGGTATTCAAGTCCTAACCATTTGTGAAATGAGGCACTGGTAATATATATGCTCTTTGTCACACAAAATAAAACACCTTTTGTAGGAAATGTGATATTAAAGTAATAGTTTCTGATACTTTCTCTAGCATTTCTCAAGTAAGGAGGCTACTTTCTGTAGTATTTTCTTCAGAGAACCTTTTACTTCCTTATTCCTCAAGCTATAGATCAAAGGATTCAGCATGGGGATAACCAAGTTGTTAAAGACTTGAATGGCTGCATCTAAACAAGGACTCGTGGTTGGCCTTAGGTATATGAGGACCACAGGCATAAAGTAAAGCAGTATGGCAGTGAGGTGGGCACTGCAGGTAGAGAAGGCTTTGTGTCGACCTTCAGCAGAGCGGATCTTCAGGATGGAATAGACAATACAGCTGTAGGAGGTGAGGATGAGGAAGAAGCAGCTGAGAGGCATGAGACCTACACTGATGAACCCCACCATTTCCTGGGCTGATGTGTCTGAACAAGCCAGCTTCAGCAACACAAGCATATCACAGAAAGAATAGGCCACCTCATTGGGACCACAGTAGGGCAACTGGAAGGTGACAGTGGTTAAAAACATAGCCTGAATGCAGGCAGAAAATAATGTCCCCAGAGCAAGGATGGCACACACTCTGTGGCTCATGATTATTTGGTATCTTAGAGGGTAGCATATGGCCACAAAGCGGTCATAGGCCATCACTGTGTACAGAAAACCTTCAGTACAACCCAGGAAATGGTAGAAGAAGAGTTGGCACACACAGCCTGCATAGGAGATGGCCCGGCTATTTCCTGAGAGATAGAACAGCATCTTCGGAGAAGTCACTGAAGGGAAAAATATGTCACACACGGACAGCTGGCACAGGAAGAAGTACATGGGGGTGTGAAGTTGAGTAGACGAGACAATTGCGAGGAGTATGAGTGGGTTGCCCACCAGGGCAAAGATGTAGAAAGACAAAAACAGAACAAAGAGCATGGTCTCCAGACCCTCTGTGTGTGGGATGCCCATCAGGATAAACTGAGTCACCACTGAGAGATTCCTCATTGTTTCGAGAATATCTAATTTCAAAACAGAACACAGACCAAGCTCCCCAGGACATGAACCCTGAAGTCAAACCGACATGCTCTCTGGTGGAAGTGTGTTTTTCGATTTTGCACAATTGATCTTCTTTAATGGGGCAGATCTACATGAAACGTAAAGACAATAAAGTTTTAGATTATAATTTAGAATTAAGTGCTTTTAGAAAGTTAAAAATAGGTCAGATCTGGATTTACATACAAAACAAAAATCATTTTGCTAAGGCCTCTGAAGTAAGCAGACAATATAAAATCTGTAAAAACCCCATACACACAAAAATATCTGTTTTGCCATCCACTGTACTCTTGTTTTTTGTTTTGGTTTTGGTTTCGTGTTTGTTTTGAGAAGAACGTTCTAATCAATTATGTCATGGCTACTCAGGATAATGACACTCTAATACTTAAGTGATTTTTGATAACATGGGTCTTATTTTCTAAAGTATAAAGGATTCCTCTTTTTCTCCCATGCCCTTCCTGTTGGAAACTATCTCCTTTTCTTTCCCTTCTCTTCCTCCTGCTTCCCACAGCTGTGCTACAAAAACAGAAAAAGGTTTGGGAAAATGAGAATGCAAAATAAAAACAAAATATATTTGTAGAGAGTTTTTGCAGACAATCCCTGCAGTGATGTATCTGCCCTGGTGGTGTGTGTGTGTGTGTGTGTGTGTGTGTGTGTGTGTGTGTGTGTGTGTGTGTGTGTGTTTTGTGTGTGGATGTGTGTATGTGTGGATATGCATGTAGACAAAGGAGTTGTGCAAATGAACAAAGCTGGTTCATTTTATGAAACATACATGTGTAAAAGTGTTATTACAAAACTTTGGAGAATTTTAGTATCAATAACAACTCATGATAATTTCCCAGTGGATTATTTGAAGGAAAAACACAATGCAAGACATTAAAACTTGGGAACTGATCTAGAACCGTTGTCTATAGAAGGCAGGAAAGAGAATGTTTGCTTGGTTCTAATTGGATTGATTAATACAGGAAAGCAAATACAAGTTATTGTATTCCTCAAAATCTATAACATAACATAAATAGTCTTGAGTATATTAGATGCTTTTTGTTTTGTTTTGAGACAGGGTTTCTCTGTGTAGTTTTGGAGCCTGTCCTGGATCTCGCTCTGTAGACCAGGCTGGCCTCAAACGCACAGAGATCTACCTGGCTCTGCCTCCCAAGTACTGAGATTAAAGATGTGTGCCACCACTGCCTGGTATATAGATGCTTTTTAATGTACAAAACAAATAAATGAGAAAATGCCATCAATTATGGGAAAAAGGAGCATAGATCAACTTTGAGATTATCTAGATGTTAGAATTATTAAAGATATTAAAACACCTACCTTGGTGTTCCTTGAGGTTTAAAATACAAATTTGAAATGACTGGAGGGATAGGTATTCCCTGCAGAGACACATAAAGTATTAAAACATAAGTGTAAAAATTATTTGGTACTAAAATACGATACTTAGCAAAGAAAAACTTTAATAATATGCAAGGAACCTTATCCATTGCAAGAAAGAGGGGAAAAAAGGCAAGAGACTAAGTAGAACGGAATAAAACAGTTTGCATATTGATAAATACAGCTCAAAGACTCAACAATTTTTAGAAAAAAAAATAAAGACAATTAGATGAGTAGATACAAAACCAAAAGGCATACATGCATTTCAGATCAGCAAATATAAGAAAGATATTCAATTAAACAATGATACTTATTAGAGCAGAAAAAAATGTATTCTGTGAAACATAATTAAATACCCTTTCAATGTATACTACAGTTTTCAGTTAGTAATTTTATGGGACTCCTCAATGTATGTATGAGTGGGTCTTTGATTCTTGTGCCTGTTTTGGGGGATCTTTTATTTTTCTGTTGGCTTGGCTTGTCCAACTTCAATAAACTGTTTTTCATTTTATTTTACTTTGTTATGTTCTGCTGTTATCTTTTAGAAGCCTGTTCTTTTCTAATGAGAGACAGAAAGGTAGTGGATCCTAATTGGAGAGGAGGTAGGGAGGACCTGGGAGAAGAAGAGGGAGGGGAAACTATTCAGATTATATTATTAGAGAAAAGAATCTGTGGTTAGTTAAAAAGAAAAATATGTGCAGGATCATCATATTTTAAACAAAATATTGGTCAAAAAACAAATGGATTTGTAAATGGAGGAAAGGCTGTGTTCAAAGTTTGAAAAACTCAATTTTGAAAAGAAATCAGTTTTTCTCAAGCTAATATAAAATTAGTCAAGCTGATCCTATTATTTGTACTAAAAATAAAATATTATAAAGTAAAAAGAACTTTACAAAACAAAGGTTTTTAAAGCTCACATTACCAGATTTTAATACTACTGTGGTGCCACATAAATTGGGATCATATGCCATTGGTGAAATCAGAGGGAGAACAGAGTAGAGTTCAGGAACATACTTACAAATACATGGTTATTTGACATTTAACAAACTAGCAAAAATATAAATGAAGAATTGTCTTTTCAACATCAATTCTGGAATAATTAAACATCCATACAAACAAATAATCAAAAAGTCAATCATCACAGATTCATAACTAACAGCTTATATAAATGTGTGTGTGTGTGTGTGTGTGTGTGTGTGTGTGTGTGTGTGTATACATAGATCAAGTATCTATAATGTATCGTGTAGAACATGAAATTCTAACATATAATTCATTTGAATTCTAACAGAATCATCTTTTTGTGAACTTGGTTTGTCATACAATCATACTTGTAATCCATGATTTTCTCTTAATATTGTTATTAGAATTAACTTAAAATTAAAGTATATTTTCAAAGTCATGAAAGATAGCAAAAGAATTCAGAACTATTAAGAAGCACAGGAGACTAAAGAGAGAAACCAGTAAAATATAATAGAATAGTGATGTAGGCTTCTGGCACAAAAATAAAACAGTAGTTGGCAAATCAATGAAGTTAAAATAAGATCATTAGGCAATAATAAATGTGGTTGGTATTTAAAATGAATAAAAAAATTTAAATAAAAAACATTAAAAATGTGGCACTAATAGTTGCTAAGCTTTAAATGAAAGGATTAAAATTGTTTGATATATTTCACACATCATTAAGGGATTTGTGGTACTGTATATTTGGAACTGATTCAAAGTTAAAAATTAAAACAAAATATTTGCCAACAAGAAAATGAAAAAAAGTAGTTCATAGTGAATAAAATAATTTGCATATCCAACATTTATAGAAAAAACATTTATAGTATTTTTAACTCAATAAAAATCAAGTAATTCCTCAGCTGCTTCAAGCAAACTGGGAAACTACTTTTAACATGTACATTATCAAGTAAGACACAGGGATGTAAATAAATACTGTAGAAGGCATCCATTATCGTTACCAAAGAAGTGCAAATATACCAAAGTTAGATACCGCTGTGCACCTGCTATGAAGGGATAAACTACAAAGTGAAGGAACAAATGTAGACTGCCACTTCTATGGGTTTACATGAGAGCAGCAGCAATTTACTCTGTTTATAGGGGGAAACTACTCGACCTTGAATTTTGATCCTCACATATATGAGTGAATTTATTTTGACCATTTGTTTTGACCTCAAAACACATGCCTAAGAAAATTAGTCACCAATTCTCTTCATTTGAAAATCTTCAGCAAAAAAAGTATCCACCAAAAACAAAAACAAAAACAAACAAACAAACAAACAACAACAACAACAACAAAAAGCCCTGAAAATCTAGGAACTTTCTTCTTTTAGGTGTCAGCACTTCAGTGAAGAAAGGACAAAAGGCTTTAGGGAAAAGAGAAAAAAATAAAAATAAAAATGCTTACTTTTCCATCAGGACTATGGTCGTTTTTTTTCTCCAAAAATTGAGGACACCCCCAGTGTCTTAGACAAGTGTTCTGCTATTAACTACATCTCAACCCTCAGTGTTCAGGACAGGATGTCACCAGCAGGTCTTGACTTCAGTGTGGAGCTCTCCTGGATGTCCTATCCACAATATTTCTGAGAAGATGCTGGAATTGCAGATGTGTGCTGACTTGCATAGCATGGGATTTTCCTCAGTGTTCTAAAGATGACTGTGTTACATTCTTTGCTTCTTAGAAGAGTTCAGAGCGCTTCAGCCTCAGGAGCTGTGATTCGATGTTTGCATAAGATATCCATGTGCAAACTACCAGGTTTGAACACATTCATTTCCCCTTGGATCCCTTCTTTCATATCCCTTTGGACATTCTTGATTCATTCATTTATAGCCCTGGGGGACCAATCAGAGTAAAGTTAACAATGTCATCCAAAATAAAAGAAGCTTTGACAGTGGTAATAACTAATTCCTCCTCCTGTGCCAGCCTGGGAAATGGACTCTAATGTCTACCTTGAGACATCATGACAGCTGTTCTCTTTGTCTGTGTTATCTGTTTAATTATTTGCATTTGGTAATATAATACTTTCATTTCAGTCATATAAACATTTCAGAAATTCTGTAGTTATTTATCATGCACATCACAACTTAAAACAGGATTTAATGAATAGGTCAATTACTTAATTATTTTGTGTCCTATTTTTCTTCTTAAAAAATAATACTGTATTTCATAAGGAATATTATAAACCAGTAATGAGGATAACAACCTCTCCATATGGAATTGATTTAATAAAAAACAATACATGGTTTGAGCATTTGTGAGGTATTATGATAATTTTTATGGATCAACAGGTATATTTGAAAGCACAGAGGTATAACGAATTGATCATCCAACTGGAAATAACTGATCTAAGGTTAAAACTCAAACCTGGTTCCATAGTTGATGCCTCTTATCTTTCTGCCATGGTAGCTCCTGTGAGCTATTTTTCTTAAAAAAGAAAAAAAGTGAGGGTTGGCTTGAAATCTCAAAAAGCCTGTGGACTTTTTGATGAAGTAAGCGTAAAGATATATTGCATCAATTAAGATTTAAATTTCATTTCAGCATAATAAGAAAAAATCTCAGTGAAATAAACCACCTGTTAATGAATGAGTTTCCTATGAGTGAGATGCTCTAAGTATTTTTCAAAAGACATCTTTTAGAGACATAATGAGAGGATTTCTTCACAAAATGAAATGATACTACAATCACAACTGCTGTGGGATGTCTTTCTGTATGCTGTGAATATATATATATTTGGTTCCCATTAGTTAGTAAATAAAGCTGCATTGTTTAGTAAATAAAGCTGCATTGATTAGTAAACAAAGCTACATTGACCTATGGCAGGGAAGGATGGAGCCAGGTGGAAAAATCCAAGAGAAATAATGAGAGGATAAAGGAGAATGGGAGGAAATGCTAGCTGCTGCCCAAGGAGCAACAAGATGCCAGCAGGTTGCTAATGCCACATTCACATGGCAACTTATAGATTAATAGAAATGGGTTAAGCTATAAGAGCTAGCTAGCAAAAAGCTTGAGCCATAGCCATCCAGTTCGTAATTAATATAAGCCTCTGAGTGAATATTTTATAGATGGCTACAGGACCATGGGGCCAGGCAAGACTGGAGAAACTACTGCTACGTTTGGGCACCCAACATGGAACTAGGATTTCCACCCAAAACTTGAGAAAGCTTTAAAAAATGATTCTAAAATAAAGCCAAGAGCAGCTTCCTAGTTATGTCTCTCAGGCAAGCCATGATACAGAGATGCCATGGCATGCAGTCTTGACCTACAGCATAGTGGATTCCTGTTGCCACACACAGAGGCATCTCCAAGCTAAGCAACACACTGGGTGGCAGATTTAGCTTTTGCTAATAAAAAAATGGTTTCTGGGCTATATGCTGCTTGATGGAGGCATAGACCCACCACCCACAGCTGGCAATAAAGGTACCTCTGCCATGTTGGGAAGCTGATATGGGCAGAGTGAACAGCCAAAGCCACAGCTTTAGTCCTAGCCAAGCTGTAGTTTAAAGCAATGATCAGAAAAGGATTATAGATACACAAAAGACAGATTCAGATAAAATAAACCTCTAAATGGTTTACAATGTGTGTAAAAGGTATGTAGGCTTAGAGAGAGAAGAGATAGGCTATAGATAGCCATAAAAATAAAATAAAGTCCTAAAAAAAGAAAATTATATGTATATATACATATGTATATATATGTGTATTTATATATATATATATATATATATATATATATATATATATATGCAACATAAAGATGGATATTATACAAAGAACCTGGATTATATTGTCTTTGGGATTTTTAACTGCAGAAAGACATTTGATTGTAAGGGCTGCTAAGTTAAACCAAAATATATATTTAAAAAGTATCTTGACTTCAAAACTTGGATCTAAGATTATGTTGCTTTGGAAAGGAGGCTCTGCTTTTGTTTCCACAGGAACCAAGAGGCTATGGAATTGTTTCAGGTTAAGATGAATCAGGTTTGATCAAGCAAGGCCCCCTGGATATTAACAGGTGGTACCTATCAACAAAGGTTATAGCTGGTCCTCCCAGGACTTGACCAATATCTCAAACTTTCTCAGGATCGCCATAACATTGCCAGCACCCCAAGCAGCAGGAAGTAGTATGAGAAACTGTGCCCAAATTCCCAAAATATTGTTCATAAGTGTTTCTTTTTGTTCAAAGGAGGTTGATTATGAATGCAGTCTCTTTCTAAAGAAGAAAAGGGGATATAGGGATACAGATATGATAGGATAAAAGGGTAGATTAGAGAATCTACTTTTAAAGAGCAACCACTTGTTTGAAATATTTTACATTACTATGTATTTTGGTTTATTGATACAAATTTAAAGTTAATTTTGTTATATTGTGTATATATTTCTTCTCTTTTTAAGGTATTATGTTTATGCAACTCATTTAAATTGTAATATATAATTAAGAAATATAGACTAATAATTAGTCTTCTATGATAGTCAAATTTATAGTCATCTCCTCATCTGTTTATTCAGCACTTTGTAATACTCTGCTATAACACTGGTGATGGGTGCAAGTCTCTCAACCATACTGTGTCAGAGGCAAAAGGTCTTAGTGCCGCAGAGACATCCTGTCTTCTGGAAGTGATTCCCAATAGCAGATCTCAGATTAAGATATAATATGAAGAATACGTGTGCCATGTTTGCCTCTCTAGAAATAATGGCATGTATCTTTGACTCCTTATCAGTCACAGTACTCAGCCATCTTTCAAACTTTCCAAGTCTATAAATAATTTGTAATGTTCTTATCTAAGAATGTGTGTCTCACTTTTTAAAGAGGGGATGTAATTCTTCCCTTTTAAGTCCATGAGTCTGTGGTAAATTAAATATAATTATATGAAAACAACTACATATTATGTATGCATTGGGGAGTGTCTCAGTTTTTACTATTTCTGTGATGAAACATCATGATCAAAGATATGTTGGGGAGGAAAGACATTATTTTATTCACAGTTCCATATGACACCTCATCATCAAAGTGAGGGCAGGAACTCAAGCAGGGCCAGAACTTGGAGGCAGAAGCTGATGCAGAAGCCTTGGAAGGATGCTGCTTACTTGTTTACTCATAGTGGCTTTCTCAACCTGCTATTTTATAGAATCCAGGACCACCAGCCCAAGGGTGGCACTACCTAAAATGGGCAGGGTGCTCCCTCATCAATTACTAATTAAGAAAATGCTCTATAGGCTTGCCTAGAGCCCAATACTATGGAGGCATTTTCTTAATTGAGGTTCCCTCTTTTAAAATGACTTTAGCTTGCATCAAGTTGACATAAAATTATCCAACAGAGGGAGTATGGGTGGAAGCCAGTCATTTTCTCAGTGAAACCAGTGAACAAAATCATGAAGATTGGTGAAATGATGGTATTGGTGAAATTATTAAGGCCACTCCACATAGTTAAAAGGGAGGTTTATTAGTGGTGTAGCTTACAAATGAAGGGAATAGGTAGGTCGCAGGGTCTGGGGAAGGTGTGTGGCAGTCTGGCGGTGTTCTCTGGAGAACTCTGCTCAGTCAACCTCCACCATCCAGGGTCCAGAAAAGGAGAGAGAGTGGCACATCTGGATCTCGGGTCTTCAGGGACCTCTCTTGGCCCCGCCTTGTAGGCGTGACAGTTACCGAAGCCTCAATGGGGGTTGGAACTTCCAGATCAAAGCTGGCATGGCTACCCACTACATCTTCCCCTTTTGTCTAAATAAGAAGGTTCTAACTTAATACAAGACTCTATACAAAGGAATGGTTATCAAATGTTGTCCAGGAGTTGTGAGGGATAATGACCTAGATAAGATGGAACTACAATCAATGCGAACAATATCAAGCAAGAAACACATACTAAAATCCAGAGAAGTCTAGAGCGTAAGTAAATGGTATGTTACAAAGATCATTCTAAAAGGTGTCCTATCCTAAAGAACCTGAATCTAGTACTTAATATGTTCTATCTAAGATTTTATATATATTATATATATATATATAAAGTTGTAACTATAACTGCTAGTCTTCAATCCCATCAAACCATCAAAGACCTGAGAAGGAATATAATGGTACCTGAGAAATGGAAGATGGATGCAAGCAACTTTCAGGAATCTTGCAAGAGTAGACAGAGACAGCTGGCAGCATGGACAGTCACCTAATGTTTCTCAGCATTGTTGGTGAATTCAAATTGGCTGCAGGCCTAGAGTATCTGACAAACCATTTTCAGAAGCAGGAATTCTGAAAGACCATCTTACCCTGTCTTGGCAGAGTTCAGAAGTCATTTTCCTTGTGTCCCACTTGTCCAGAAAGGACAGTATTTGTACTGTCAGCAGTCAAGGCAAGGACAGTTCTTTGCCCAGTAGGCAATTTTGTGCCAGGAAGACAAACTTCCAAATGGAAATGTCTTAGAAGCCCATAGTGATGAAGTTTTCTCATTAGTTAAAGTTACTACAGTTTCCACTGGGTCCATTCCTGTCAACTGGCGAAGTCTTAATTTACCTTTTTGAATCAAATCAGAGATCATTTCTATATAAGTCTGTAATTTCTTATTTGGTTTACGTGGTAGGAATATCCATCCCAATATAATATCTTCCCTCTGCATCAAAATACCTGTGGGGGAATGTCTGGAGGGGAATATGACAAGAATGAATTTAAGTTCTGGATCCACACAATCCACATGTGCTTCTCGAATTGTCTTTTCTACTAGAGCCAATTCCTTCTCAGCTTCGGCTTATAATTCTCTTGGACTATTTAATTCTTTGTCCCCTTCTAGAGTATTAGACAAATTTTGTAGTTCATCTTTGGGTATTCCCATAATACCCAGTAAGTTGGAAATGCTTCCTAATAACTTTTGAAAATCATTAAGAGTCTTCATTCGATCTCTCCTTAGTTGTACTTTTTGGGGTCTAATTTTTTGTAGCTCTATCTTATATCCTAAGTAATTAATAGAATCTCCTCTTTGTATTTTTCAGAAGCAATTTGCAGTCCCCAGTGAGGCAAAACTTTTTTTACTTCTTCAAACATGCTTTCTAATGTGTCTAACTTTGGATCAGCTAATAGGATATCATCCATATAGTGATAAATTATGGATTGTGGAAACTTTACACGAATTATCTCCAATGGTTTTTGCACAAAGTATTGTCACAAGGTAGGGCTGTTTAACATTCCCTGTGGGAGGACCTTCCATTGATATCTCTCGACTGGCTGAGTATTGTTATAATTAGGTACTGTGAAGGCAAATTTTTCTCTATCATTTTCTTGTAAGAGTATGGTAAAGAAACAGTTTTTTAAGTCAATAACTATTATAGGCCATTCTTTGGGTAGCAGAGAGGGCAAGGGCATCCCAGTCTGTAGGGAGCCCATTGGCTGAATTACTTTATTAATAGCTCTCAGATCTGTCAGCATTCTCCAATTACCAGACTTTTTTTAATAACAAATACAGGAGAATTCCAAGGCTGGTAGATTCTTCAATGTGTTGAGTACTTAACTGCTCTTGAACTAGTGTTCTAAAGCTTGTAGCTTCTCTTTTGTCAAAGGCCACTGTCTAACCCAGACAGGTTTATTAGTTAGCCATTTTTAAAGGTAAGGCAGTTAGTACTTCTGAGAGTTCAGCAGCAGTTGTGCTCTGTTTGTATACAGCCTGAATGGTTGGTGACTGTTTTTTATAGCAAGTTATAATACTACTCCTAGAAACATGCATTGGTCTGTATTCCTTTTCTGAGAGTATAGGAAATTTAATCTGGGTATTGCACTGTTGTAACAGATCTCGGCCTCAAAGATTTACTGTTACATTTGCTACATATGGCTTCAGCCTTCCTCTCTGTCCTTCTGACCCTATGCATTCAACACATCTCGAACTCTGTTTTATTTGAGATAGGGTGCCAATCCCTAAAAGTTGGACATCTACCTCTTGAAGAGGCCCGTTTGGATGCCATGATTTTGGTGTAATTATAGTCACATCTGTACCTGTGTCTACCAGGTCCTACAGAACCAGGCCATTAATTCGAATTCTAAGCTTTGGTCTTTGTTCATTTATGGAAGTCTACAAAAATATTTGTTTTATTGTGTTCTTTTTAAACTGTGATCTATCTATCAGAGATGTTTTATCATCTATTGCAGTATCACTTTTTACATTAGGCATTGGTTTATTCAGTTGTCCTGGAGAGGAATTTCTTCCACAGTGGCTGGGAATGTTGGTACTACACCTGATTTGGGGGCCTTCAAGAGGCCCCCTGAGGTGTTTCCCACCAGTAAAGGTTTGCCTTGTATATCTATTTTTGATCTGCACTCACTGGTCCAATGTCGGCCTTTGCCACATCTTCTACATAATCCAGGAGGTGGTTGGGGTCTTCTGTTTAGGCAATTCCTAGAAGGAGTATTACTTCTAGGAGTACCCCATGTACAGCTTTTACTTATATGACCTGGTGTACCACATTTAAAACATTTGGTACTAGGGGGCCTTCTTTCGCCTCTAGGATTTGTCTCTCCTATCCAAGCCTCATTACTGTAGTTAAGAGACTCAGCACCATTAGTATATTGAATCCATTCTTCCAGAGGAGCTGATCTGATCTTTAATGGTGTAAGTATTCTTCGGCATTCTGCATTAGCATTGTCGAATGCCAAGGACTCAGTTAATACTTTTCTTAATTCTTTATCTGACATAGCTTTTGTTATAACTGTGTTCAGCCTTTGTAAAAAAACAGTGAAGTGTTTATGCGGTCCCTGAAATATCTTTGCGTATGCCTCAGTTAGTTTTCCAGGTTCTGGAATTTTTCCCCAAGCATTTAGTGCTGGTGTACAGCATAGGGATATTGTATGTTCATCATAAGTTGCTTGTACATTCCTGTAAGTGAAACATCCCTCACCAAGTATTTGATCTTGGGAGATCACAAAACCTCTGAGTTTACCTTGTTGTTCTAAATTTTTTGCCTCTTCTCTCAACCAGCTTTTCCACTGTAACTGCTGGCTATACTCTAGAACAGCTGAAATTAACTGATGCCAGTCATCTGGAATGATTCTATGTGAGGTAGACCACAAATTTAAGATCTGTTTTATGTATGTGGAGTGTATCCCATACCTAACTAATGCTTCCTTTATATTTTTAAAGTCCCTTGTTGAAATTGGTTGTAATGTATATGTCATATATGGCTCGGGGTGTGTGTCATCTGCTGGCTTCTCATGGGTGATAACAGGATAAGCCATTGTATGAGAGCCATTTGGAGATGTTACAACCTCTATGGTCTTGCCCTTCTGCTTATTAGGTCCCTTGTCATGTTTATTGAGCGTTTCCTCCAGGGCTTGCAAATGAGCACCTAGGTTCTGTTCTAGGGAGTAAACCTCCTCTCTTGCAAGGGATTCCAGATTTCTCGTGGAATCATGGAAGTTTTCATGTTCTTCTGAAACATATGATTCCATGGACCTTATCTTATCAATTAGCGATAATCTTTCTTCCTTATATAGTGTCTGAGTAGCCACAGCTTCACTCTGGAGAGTTAGTGTTCTATCCATTAAATATTCATATTTATTATCAATAAAATCAATTTTGGTTACAAGCCTGTTTTGTAAATCCTGATTAGCAGATTCCAGAGAAAGAATCTTTTTCTGTAAGTCTTCATTGCTATCTTTGAAAGCCTGTAAATCCTGGTTAGCAGATTCCAGAGAGGGAATCTTTTTCTGTAAGCTTCCATTGCTATCTTTTAAAGACTGAATCAGTCCCAATATTGACTCATCTTTGTTCTTGTTATGAAACCAGTGTTTGAACACTGTGTGAATTATTAGGATGAATGCCAAAATGGTACAGGCCAGATATGCCTTAGGAAGGTCATATATTTCCAGGAAAATGTCATTCATCATACAGGCAAAAAGGTTTTTAAATTCTTGTGAGGTAATGTTGTCAGCCATATTACAAGAATTACTCAAAATTTGTTAGTCAATTTTAAGGTGTAAAATTATCAAGTACTTTTACTTGAAATAATACACTTGTTTGCTTAGCTTACCTTTTGTGGTTTTGGGGAGTATAGTAGCGCTTTTCCGCCAGCAGGAGGCATTGGTACAACTCCAAAGCAGGGCCTGCTGGCGACCTTGGCTGGCCACAGCTGAAGGCAGGAGTCGAGATGGCAGGGAGCCGGAGCCAGCACTCAGGGAGGAGGGGAATGCTTCACTCACAGCAGTTTTTTGCTGGTCTGGGGGCTAAAGTAGGGAACTGAGACTGGACTAGCTGCTCCCTTTTTCAGGAATGGAACCATGTAGGCGTTCCCTGGTTATAATTTCTACTTTGTATTATTTGCCTGTGTTTTCATCTACATTATTTTTAATGGAGATAAAGCATCTTGTTTTTCTCTTTTGTGTGTGCTGTTTGTGGTTTTGCTATGGGACATAGGTTTAGCAAGCTTTTGGTCAGACTATCATTGGACCACCAGGTTGCATATAATGACACAGAGACTTATTAATTATGAAAGCTTGGCGTTTTCTTAGGTTTTCTCCCAACTAGTTCTTACAAATTAATTATCTCATTTATTTTTTAATTTATATTCTACCACATGGCTCCATTACTTCTTCTTAGTATGGCCCATCCAACTTGCTCTGAGTTTGCTGAAGAAATCAAGAGCCTAGATTCCTCCTCCCAGTTTCTCTCTCTCTGGCTGGAAGTCCCACTCTTGCCTAGCTATTAGCCCTTCAGCTTTTAATTGCACCAATCACTTCAATACATCTTCACAGAATGTAAGAATATCCCATAACACATGGGCATCTGGAGTTAGGCCCTTGGTAGTGTCTCTTTGATTGAACATCTGTGCAGGCTTTTTGTTATGGTTGTTGGGATCTCTCTTGTTTCTTTCTTTCTTTTCTTTTTTTTCTCCGAGACAAGGTTTCTCTGTGTAGTTTTGGTGCCTGTCCTGGATCTCTCTCTCTCTCTCTCTCTCTCTGTAGACCAGGCTGGCCTCAAACTCAGAGAGATGAGCCTGGCTCTGCCTCCCAAGTGCTGGGATTAAAGGCATATGCCATGGCAGCCCAGTGGGATCTCTCTTATTTCTTAAAGTTATGAAGTTTTTTGAGCAGTCAGATGGTCCTTAACGTTCAGACTTGGGGCCACTCAGTGTTGAAGTGCAATTGGAAGATCAAAAATGATTCTCCCATGCGTGTTGAAATCCGAGGGCCTTGCTGAGCTGGCCTTGGGATAGATGGCCCTACCCTCACTGGGTACTGCAACAGGAAAGCTGTCCCCCCCTGCCCCCACAATTGGGAAAGATGGCCCCACTCCTCACCATGGGCATGTACCTCATGTGGGCAGCACACTAGAGCTGAACCTGTTGTCCAGGACACAGAAGAGCCAACCTTGAAGCTGGAGCTGAGCCTCCACACCCTCATCATCTGTCATATGCTGGCATGGATGAGGGAAAGATGCCCTCTAGCCCCAGCCGCTTTATACCACAGGAGGCAAAAGAGCCTTCATCAGTGTCACAAGAGAGGGAGAAATAGCCCTGCCCGCTCAACAACTGCAGCACACAGGAGAGCGGACACTGCACCCTGCCAGGGCAACATGCCCCTGTTGTCAGGGGTACAGGTAAGCCAGCCCTGAGGGTGTGAGTGCAGACAAACTGACCCTGCCCTCCCTCATATATCCCCCTACAGCAATCAGGAGAGAGGGCTCTGCACTTCTCCCGGGCAAGGCAGTAGAGTTAACTCTGATAGTGTGAGTGGGGGTAAACCTGACCTGAGGGCCTGAGAGCAAGAGAACTGGCCTTGCTGCTTGCTGCAGGCTGCTTTTGGTAGGGTGGCTGAGGTAGTGCTGGAGAGTTCACCCAGGTGGTGAAGATGAGGGAAAGCTGGCAGGCTGACCAGTGCAGAGACCACCCAGGACCAGAACAAGGGCTGTGTGTTAGCCCACCCCAACATCCACCTTATCTATGAACTACTGAAGCATGTGAAGGGGAAGAACCTAAAGATCCAAAACTGTAGGGTCAGCATGACACAGAACAACAGGTCATCCAATAGGAGCCTCCAGTGAGAGTCCGTTATGGATGATGTAAGAGAGCCAGAGGCCTTGAACCAGACCAATGACTCAAGACAGTGAACATTTGCAAGTACAGATGAAAGGAATAAAGAATGGACTGTATGACCTGATCCACTGGGCCACACCACATGAAAGGAATAAAGAATGAATTTTATGACCTGAATCACTGGGCCACACCACAGCTTCATGACAAGATTCTCCGAACTCCTTTTTGTTTTGTTTTGTTTTGTTTGGTTTGGTTTTTTATTTTTCTTTTAATTTTTCCTTTGTTTTTGGGGAATGGGGGGAGGTTGCAAGGGCGGGGGGGGAACAAGGATCATGATGAATGATGTAAAATCCACAAAGAATCAATGAAAGTTCAAAAAAGGAGTGCTTCTAGTTCAGTCAGGGCAAGGTTCGGCTTCTTAGCACAATAATGAGTCCAGTGGTGATAGCAGGTTCTAAGAGTGGATTTTCAGAAGTCTGTGAGGGTATACACAAAGTCTCTGTTCTTCAGACCACCAGGGTAAGAACCATGACACTGGGAAGAACAGGCTGTGCCTAGATATCATGTGTTCTAGGCTGTGGCCAGTGGGGAGTTGTAGCAGGAATCTTAAAAGTTCTTATTAATAAAATCAAACCCAGGGCCAGTTATTGGGGTGAAATGCTGGATTGTCAAAGAGACAGAACAAGTCACAGCTAACCTCACCTGGCCAACTTCTCAGCTGGTCTTGTTTCCTCAGACTGGAGGCCTCTGAGTCCTCATCCAGAATGGGTCTCAGCTGAATTGCTGCTCAAAAGCCTGGATGCTTAACCAGCCAAATGCTTCTAGTTTCTGGTCCTTATGCCTTGTATACCATTCTGCTTTCTAACACCACTCCCTGGGATTAAAGGCTCGCTTTCTAAGATTAAAGGCGTGAGTCACCATGCTTGTCTGTATCCTTGAACACATGGATATCTGCCTCTGGAATTCTAGGATTAAAGGCGTGTGCTATCATTGCCTATCTTAAGTATCTAGTGGCTTTTCTGTTCTCTGACCCCAGATAAGTTTATTAAAGTACACAATATTTTGGGGAACACAGTACCACCACATTTCCTCTCTTTTTGTCTAAAATTTAAAAAAAGCTTAAAACTAAAACAAGAAAAACTATCCAATAAGTATATACAATATATACAGCCAAAAATTACATTAATGATATCTATCTAGTCCATTAGCATTTGACAGATTCAGATAAAAACCTCCATATATATATATATATATATATATATATATATATATATATATATATATATATATATATATATATTAACAATGTCCAGTCCAGTAACATTGATAAACTCAGACTTGTGCAATGATTTATTTCAGAAAAAATCCTCAATGCTAATATATTTAAAACTTTTTCTAGTAACATAAAAAGGCTAGTGGTTGTCTTACACACTCCTGAGGAATTTGTGAAACATATATATGATGTATTTTAATCAAACCAGAAAATGCTGAATGAAACACAGAATGGTTAATAAGGAAATTATGTTGGTTGCATATTGGCTATCATATGTGTATATTAGGAGGAAATAAATATCAAAATTATCAAGGTCTGATAGTAGCAAATACATTCCATATACTAAGAATATGTTAGTGACCCCAAAGAAGAAGAGATGAGGTGGGATATAGGGGGAATAGTATTAAGAAGACCATGGAAAAGAAATAAAGTCATAGAATTTCATGAGGTGAAGTAAAATTACATAGAATGACTAAAATAAAACATATTCAATTCATACCATGTAGTAGCCACAGATTAAGAGCTAATGAAATATTTTACACATTGTGTTTTTCACAAGAATGGTCTTTCTATGATTTTCTTCAGTGCAATATTGACATCCTTATTCCTTAGACTGTAGATCAGGGGGTTGAGCATGGGCACAATGATGGTGTAAAACACAGAAGACACTTTCCCTTCATCCATTGAGCTGGAAGATGATGGGTTCAAATACATAAATGCAGCAGAACCAAAAAAGACAGCAACAGCTAAGATGTGGGAGCTGCAGGTGCTGAAGGCTTTGGACCTGCCCTCAGTAGATTTAATGTGTAGGATGCTGATAATGATGAAAGTGTAAGAACTAAGGATGGTCAGGGTTGGGGCAATGATATTAATTCCACTAAAAATTAGGATCATCAATTCATTCACATAAATACTAGAGCAGGAGAGCTTAAGGATAGAAATAAGGTCACAGAAATAATGGTTAATCAAATCAAATCTGCAGAAATGAATCCTAAACATACATCCTACGTGAGCTGATGCACAAACTATACCTATAATGTAAACTCCTAATACAAGAGAAAGGCATGCCTGTTGAGACATGATGATACTGTAAAGCAAGGGGCTACAGATAGCAACATAGCGATCATATGCCATTGCAGCCAGCATGTAACATTCGGAAATAGCAAAAAGGAGAAAGAAGTAAAGTTGAATCATACACTCAGGGTAGGAGATGTCATTCTTCTCCATCACAAAGTTCACCAGCATTTTGGGGGTAATGACAGTAGATTGGCATAGGTCAATGAAGGAGAGACTGCTGAGGAAGAAGTACATGGGGGTATGCAAGTGGGAGCTGAGCAGGATCAGGATGATCATTCCCAGGTTCCCCAGCACTGTGAGCAGGTAGATTCCAAGGAAGAGGAGAAACAGGGGCAGCTGCAGCTCTGGTTGGTCTGTTAACCCAGCAAGAAAGAATTTGGTCACTGTGGAGTGATTACCTTTTTCCATGCCCTCTGTTCAGATTCTGAAAGGGAAAAATAGAGTGTTTTGAGAGACATGGTTGCTCGTCTTTTGGAAGCAGGTGGCCCCTAAAATTCTATATGATCACTTCCCTCTGTACCATCTTCATTAGGTGGAAGTTGTCTAGTTTTAATATTTACTAACCTTGATTTTCAAAATTAATATTATTTTATAGAAAACATTTTATTTGTGTTTGTAGTGTTGAAAAACTTTATGCTGTCAATTTTCTATTTTCAACATGTCAAACCTTTGAACCTAGTGTTTATAAATACTATTTCTAAACCACATCATTTACTGAAAGACACACTTGGATAAATAAAGTAGCTGGGTTGAGTCATTATTTTAAAATATTTTGAAGAGAACAATTCCACCTAACTCATAAGTGGAAGAGACTTATCAATCAAACTTTTTGTAAACTACGTCCAACCAATTGTTAAGCAAATGACAATTACTGACAAAATTTCAGGAATAGCAAATGTTAGTGTCCCAAGTTTTCTTCTTTTCCCTTCTATTTTCATAAATTAGAGGGCGTCAAAGGCAGAACTCCAGAAATGTAGAGTGAAGAGTTACAGATTTGTTTCCTTGTTCTGTTATATAATGAATACATATATTAATTATTTCAAAAAGTAAAAATTCATAATTATTAGAATTGAATTATCTTTTTTGGCAGATGATATGACTATATACATAAGTGACTCAAAAAATTCCTCCAAGAAACTCCTCCAGCTAATAAACTCTTTGAGTCAAGTGGCTGAATATGAAATTCACTTATATAAATCAGTAGCCCTCCTATATACAAATAACAAATTGACTGAGAAATAACTCAGGGAAACAACATCTTTCATGATAGTCTCAAACAATATAAAATATCCTGGGGTAACTCTAACAAAGCATGTGAAAGATTTGTATGCTAAAAACATCAAGTATTTGAAGACAGAAATTGAAAATGGAAAGATCTCCCATGCACATGGGTAGGTAGGATTAACATAGTAAAAATGGCCATCCTACCAAAAGCAATCTACAAATTACATTACAATTTCAACAGAATTCTTCATAGATCTGGAAAGGACAAGTCAAGATATCCTAAACTAAAAATATACCTCCAATTCAATGAAACAATCAAATTCATAGACCCAGAGAAAATAAAGAGGAATGCAGACTTTTTCATGAAAATACAAATTTTAGAATGTAACAAATGTTGTCATATTATTTTATGTTACCCTAATACCTTATTACACAATGACACCTAAAATTTCTCTAATGTGGCTTCTTAGCTCAGGTGATTCTGAACTGGAATAAAACCAAGAGGTCACAATGATGAGTAATGGTTGAACCAATGGGTCTTAAGGGGCCACCATTTACCGTAGCTGTACCCCTCTTTCCAAGGCCTTGCACATGCTTCCATTTCTTCTGTGTTCCATGAGGTTAGCAAGCACTGATATAAAGCTATTATGCTACAGTTCAGGCTATGGCTTTTTCTGTGGATATTCTTGCTAAGGAAAAGTCATTGGCACGATGAAACACAGAAGCTGTAGGATGCTTGGAAAACATTTAAAAGTGATATAGTAAGACATTTTATTATGTATGAAAGCACAAAAGAAGACACACCCTTTAATAATCATAAGAGACAATTATGTCAGTTAGTTATTTTTAAAGGGGAACAAGTTACTTATACATGCTCATGGACATGCTGAGCCTTAAGTTTGATGATAATTCACTTTCAAATATCTAGAAGAAAGATTCCCTTAATTTCTTTTGTAAAGCCACAAATGGTCAGTCACATTGATCCTGCTAAATTCTTTATGCATACAAGGCTCCATCTGTGATGGACAAGGTTGGCTAGTTACAGTTCCTAGACAATGTGACAGTCATTTCATTGTCTACATTCTAGATTTCTGTTCAGTCTACCTGCAAGAGTGTCAACAAGCACTTTTTCTTTGTTATCTGGTAAATATGCATTTCCTTTTATATCAATTCTAACACTATGGTTGATGTGGGGTGATTCTCCATAGTCATGTATTGGATTCATCCCTCCCATAACATGTTCAGGATATTGTAATTTCTGAATGGCACCCTTGCTTCTTGCACTATAAGTTACATTACTAGCCAAAAGTCAAGTTGCCTATGTCTCTAGTAATACAAGTCAACCACATTGCAGGTTTTTAAAGGTATTTTTAAGAATAAGCTGGGCGACAGTGGTGCACACCTTTAATCACAGCATTCGGGAGGCAGGTGGATCTCTGTGAGTCCGAGGCCAGTCTGGTCTACAAAGCAAGATCTAGGACAGGAGGCAGGTGGATCTCTGTGAGTTTGAGGCCAGTCTGGTCTACAAAGCAAGATCTAGGACAGGCACCAAAACTACACAGAGAAACCCTGTCTCAAAGAACAAACAAACAAAAAAAAAAAGAATAAGTGAATAATTGGATTCTGCCTGAGTTAAGACAGTGATTGCCCCAGACATCAGAGTCCTAAATGACATATGTGATCACATGAGACAAACACGCTCACCTTACTTCTACTGCAATTCTCAATATCAAGTTTTATCTGCCACTTGCAAATGGCACTAATCCTAAAATTGGTAAAAGCATGCTTCTCATGTTCTACAGTTAGTGTTGAGAAGGCCAGGCCTAGTCCTCAATAGAAACAGTACCTTTGAGCCTAGTCTACATGTCTTGTCAGCATCTTCCAGGACTCACTTATTTTGTAACTCTACAGATTCACAGTCACCTGAGTGTCTATGAAGCACTGTCTTGAGTTTAACTTCTTCAGGTACAGTATGTCAGCAAATAAATGTTTTCTAAGGACTCTCATTATTCTAAAAATATGCTCATGAGAAAAGTAATTATCAACACTAATTCCCCATCTGCCTAGTTATTTTTCAAATTGGTTCCTGCCATTTCTATACTTTCACATCATAATAAAAATTTTGAGTATGTGGATCACTAAAGAACTGTGTTAAAATGCTTACTCTGACCCAGTAGGTGTGGGTATGGGTGAGATTTTATATATTTCTTATGAGCTAACACAACAGACAGAGCCCACACTGGGTAAACCAGGTTTTAGAGGAAGAATGTCTTTCCTGATGAGTTATATCTTATTAAGTATAAGTTTAAAGATTTTTTAAGTTTAAAGATTTTTTTAAAAAAATAAATCTATTCAGTGCTTGGCAGATTGCATGAATATTATTAACAGTTTCTCCAACAATAAAAATCACCTTGCTTTCCTCCTAATTTAAAGAAACCCAGGAGAATTGTAGAATTGTCTAAATGAAGGGGATTGGGGGCACCATTGGGGTAGAAGCAGATAATTTATTGGATTATTTCATGACTAAATAGAAACCAAAGCAATCCGAATTCTCAAAATATTAAAATGGTTTGTAAGAATAACCTAAGTATCTTCTATGATGACATATTTTGGTTTTCATAATTTGTTCCTTATTATTCTTCTATAAGCAATAAAATAGTAAATGCTCAGATTAACAGAGATCCTATAAAATAATAGTTAAAACTCTATGTCATTCAGTACTACACACCAGATTAATGTTCTAAAGAAATCAATATAACTTTGGTGCTAATTTGCATAGAAAAGATTTGTAGGAAACAGGCATGTATAATGTTATCATTCAGGAAAGAATCAGTAACACGTGAGATATTGGAAATTTTGTAAATTTCAAAAATTCTCAAAATGTTACATGAATAATAGTTGAAACAATTGAAAGTTAGTGATGGTTTCTTAGATGTATGGTGGCTATCTTCAAGCATTCTATGTGTCCTATAGTTAAGTGTTGGGCTTTTGGTTTACATTTTATTTTTTATTTATTTTTACTAATGCATTAATTTATATACATATCTAAACATATGTATTTATTATTACAGGTGAGTGTGAAATTTCCATCCATGCACAATAGATTGAAAGAGTAGTTGCCTTAAGCTCAGATCCACAGAGATCATGAATGCTTAGAAATATGATGAGACAGTAAGGTTGAACTATATTCTGTGCTAAATTTGACATATGGCATAATTTTGGAGTCCCCACAGGACAATCTCTAGGACTGTGGTCACTTTGCTTATCTCTCTTCCCTTCATCTAAAGTCCTGGACAAACCTTAATATGGAGGATCAAAATCCTGTGGATGAAAATAATAGACTAACTGGAGAATAATTTAGCTAGCCCCACTAAATAAATAAAATAAAATAAAATAAATAAATAATACAGGACATATTCTGCCCTTGCTCGAACTAGCTGGGTTATTGTACTTTCTAGCAATATGGTGTTTTTTTCTGTTTTTTCATTAGCCACATTTACTGCAGTGTATTTTACACATATATCACTGAATACATACCATAAATTTTCCTGATATCATCATATGTGAAATTATGTTCCACTCTGGGTATTGATAATTTTCAGTAGTATAAGGTGTTCCATTGTTGAAACATGAAATGTCAAACTTTATTAATTTTAACTTTCTACAAGCTTAATAATTAAGGGAAGCTAAGCATCATTTTAAGGATTTCTTTATGAATGGGATTTAATAAATTCAGAACTCAGTTATTCACACATTATCTTACTTGGATTGGTTTGCCAGAGAAATTCTGCTCAAGACCAAAATTTTAAATCTTTATGTAAAATAGGTCAGAATGTCATTACTATTTATTTAATGTACCCATAAAACATGCACACAAATGAACTTTAAAGAATTTGATTAACAAGAATCTAATGCATTAAATTTAGTTTTAAGATAGTTGTAGCTCCTTGGAATGATATCAAACCATTGATGGATATGGATATTAATGTCAGAAGCTTCCCTTAAATATTTCATGAGAGAATAAGGAAAATTTTAAGGACCCATTAAATTTTAAGAATTATTCTAGTACCTGAATAGCAAAAAGCCGTATAAACAGAAATGCCTGCTTGGATGTGTTAGTCACGGTGAGTTTGACTAAGCTATTGACATACAAACTCAAATAATCAATGGATAAACCACGAGGTTACTGGATCCAGCAGAAGCTCAACACATGTGAGTGTCTATAAACAGATTTTAAAATGGAAAGCAGGTGTCTGAAGTAATATACCAAAGAAGGTAAATAAGATTCATTGAAGAATAAGCCAAACTGGAAATTACAAGCATCATATTTCTAAGTACCATGCTCTTTCACATATTTGGAGAGGATTCAAAACGTTTAAAATCCTGTCCTTTCATTGAATATAAGAAAGAAAAATTTCAGCTGGGTGGCCATGATGCACACCTTTAATCCCAGCACTCAGGTGGCAGAGCCAGGTGGCTCTCTGTGAGTTTGAGGCCAGCATAGTCTACAGAGCAAGATCCAGGAGAGGCACCAAAACTAGGCAGAGAAACCCTGTCTCAAAAAAAATTTAAAAAAAAAAGAAAAAAGAAAGGAAGACTTCTTAACCAACTGTACAATCAAAGAAATACAAAGTTGAAGGGGTTGACATAATAAGGTAAATAGGCTAATGCCATCTCAGTATCTCTATAATGCATATGTAACCACTTTTATATAGGAAATAGTAATGGACAGTTATACAAATGTGAAATAATAAAATATCTATATTAATGATTAAAATATTGACAAATGGATTAATGATTCAAACCATATATCAATTGATGATTCTATACTAATAAATCTTATATTTGTTTAGTTTACATGAATGATTTTCTGTCTAGTATTTTCTTCAGGGCAACACTGACATCCTTATTCCTTAAGCTATAGATCAATGGGTTCAACATGGGCACCACAATGGTATAAAACACAGATGACACTTTCCCTTGTTCCATTGAGTTTACTGATGATGGCTGTAAGTACATGAATGCAGCAGAACCAAAGAAGATAGCAACAGCAGAGATGTTGGAGCTGCAGGTGCTGAAGGCTTTAGACCTGCCCTCAGTGGAACGGATGCGCAGGATGCTGGTAATGATGAAGATGTAAGAAGTAAGAATAGTCAACGTTGGGACAACAATGTTAAATGTACCAAAACATAGAATCAACAACTCATTAACATATGTGCTAGAGTGAGCAAGCTTCAGGAGGGGAAGAAGATCACAGAAATAGTGGTTGATCACATTTAAGTTACAGAACTGAACTCTAATCATGAAACCTGTGTGAGCTGATGCACAAACCACACCAATAATATACACCACTGAGATCATGGAAATGTAAATCTGATAGGACATGGTTACACTGTAAAGCAGGGGGTTACAGATGGCAACATAGCGGTCATATGCCATTGCAGCTAACATGTGACACTCTGCAATAGCAAAAATAAGGAAGAAATAGAGCTGAGTCATGCATCCAGTATAGGAAATGATGTTCTTCTCTTTCACAAAGTTCATCAACATTTTGGGGGCAATGACTGTGGAATGGCAGAGGTCAATAAAGGACAGACTACTGAGGAAATAGTACATGGGGTTGTGCAGATGGGAACTGAGCCAAATCAGTGTGATCATGCCCAGATTCCCCACCACAGTGACCACATAGATTCCTAGAAAGAGGAAGAAGAGGGGCATCTGCAGGTCTGTTTTCTTTGAGAGCCCAGTCAAGATGAACTCAGCCACTGTGCAATGATTTCCTGCTGCCATATCCTCTGTTCAAATTCTGAAGAAGAAAGAAATGTATATCTATTACAGTGAGTTATTGTTTTAAATTTACAGAAGAAATCTGTTATGCATATGACTCTCTGCTATGTACAATTTGAATCTCTTTATGATGATGAAACCTACAGAAACATATATAAGTAATCATTCTTAATTTAATATTTAATTAACATTTTTAATTTAGAATATATACTACATGATATACTGCCCCTAAGCAGTTTGAGAATTTCAGTGGTTTCACAGCAATGTCATTACTTGAAACTTGCATCTCCTCTCTGAGGACTACATCTCAAAATATCCTAAGGTACTATGGAAGCTGCTTGGGAGAAAAGTAATTATTCATCCCACCCGACTACAGACATATGATCTATAACAATTGCAAGCATGGCAAGATGTCCTCAAGAGTGCAATAGTGGCACTAAAATCATGGTGTCAAACCACAGCTATCTATTTGGACTTAAGGACTATACAATAATAGGCCTGGTGGGTAAACTTAACCCACTGCTCCTGCTGCATGTGGTCATAGACCCTGGAGGAGAACATAGTACTGCCATTTTTTAACCCATATATTTCTAAATGTATTTGAAATACTTATTCTTGCAACTGCAGACATGATTAACTCTTTTCACATCAAAGAAATTTCTTTTTCTAGCAGATGGAGATCATCCAAGATAGCCACAACTAGTCAAAATGCAAATACCAACTATGAGTTTCCCATTCCCAGTTGATGCATCTGTAACATGATAATTACCCATAAGACTCAGGGAATATAACAAGATAGAGATGGGAAGATTATAAGAACCAGAGAACCAGGAAGTCTGCTATGAGATAGTGTTTTGTTTAATAATGGGGATGCTACACCCATAAAATCTCAAATTATGTTTGCCTAAACAAGGCCAGCACAATGACAACACCAGTTGACATGACAACCAGAAAGGAAAGTCTCATGAGGATTTTGACCCTAGGAAAGAGTTACAGTCAGAGAGGCAGAAACGGTCTTGTGAAGGGCTATATAACCCTCTAAGAGGTTATATAGCCTTCCCCAGTATTTAGCCCCAAATGCATATAGGCAACACTAAATGGTATCAGTGGGATATGTATGTGTGTATGCATGTATGCGTGTATACATGCATGTGTATATGCATACTGTGGAATAATCCTCTTATACATTGCAAAGATTTGTCACTCAAATTGGTTAAATAAAATGCCGATTGGCCAGTAGCCAGTCAGAAAACATAGGTGGGGCAACCAAACTATGAATGCTGGGAAGGAGAAGGGCAGAGTCAAGAGTTACCAGCCAGATGCAGAGGAAGGAAGACAAGAATGTTGTACTGAAAAAGGTACCAAGTCACATTGCTAAACATGGATAAGAACTATGGATTAATTTATGAGCTAATTAGTAATAAGCCCGAGCTACTAGCCAATCATTTATAAACAATATTAAGTCTCTGAGTCAATTATTGGGAAGTGGCTGCTGGGGATTTGGGAGTTGCTGGCAGGACAGAAACTTCCATTTATATATGGCACACAATGTGAGGCCAAAATGTCCACACAAAATCTGACAAAGCTTAAAAAAGGATTCTAGACACACAAGAATGAAGTAAAGCACAGCTTCCTGGTAGCACTATTTTCTTGTGTGGGCTCTGTTTACTAGCAGTGAAAAGAAGTACAGCTCCTTTAAGAGAAGATTTCCTGACTCACCATTAGTGGCAAAAGCTGTGAGGCTCTTTTAAGAGGCTCTGCTACCAAACACTTATATGGGGTTCATGAACAGTGGGTAGCAATGCTCTACTTGTTGAGAGTGTGGACCCTAAAATTCCCCAGGGTTGGGATGATAAACATGGCATCCACTGGTACCTCTCCCATGAAATTAGGCACTCAGGGAACTAAAGAAATGGGTCAGAGCCACCAAAGTCACCTCTGTAGTTTTAGCCATGCCTGCTTAGCAGTTTAAATGCTCATGTGGTCAGAAAGAAATAGAAATATGCAGTAAAATCAGATTTAGACAAAAAGGACTCTAAGTGGGTCACAGTATGTTTGAAAAATGTACAAAGGCTTGAGAGAGAGGGGGAAAAGGGTAAATTAAACAATAGTAAAGTCCTTAAAAAGGGAACAGAGTAATAAAAAATATAATAGCCTTGTAAAGATGGTAAGTACATAGTCTGGATTTTATACTTTATTGTGTTCTCTTTGGAGTTTTTGACTGTTAATGAACAAATGATAACTGCTAATGGGCATTTAATTGTAAATGCTGCTAGAGTAAACAATCTATATATTTAAAAAATATAATGACTCCAAAATTTAAGTCAAAATGTATGTCACTTTGGAGGAAAGGTTATGTTTTTGTTTATGCAGGAAATGAGAGACTACGGATTCATCCTGGATTAAGAAAAATCAGGTTTGATTGAGGAAGACCCCCTGAAAATTCTAACTACAGACATGGGAAAATATACCTAAAGTAACTACAAGACACTTAACATGTATTCTACCTGCCTAAACATAAAACAAAAAATTATCTTTGACTGGTTTATGTACAAAACACAGTTTACATTTATATTAATACAGAATAGAATACATTCTACCTTTAAAAGTTTATATATTTTCAGAAAAGGACCAGACACCAATAAAGAAATAAGATGATCCAACATTTCAATACACCTCTGTTACAGTTTCCTCTGAGTCTGCACCAAAAACAGTTCAAGGCTCCTGGCTAAGATGGACCAGCCACACAAAATACTCCAGTCAGGACTTGATCATAATCTAAATTTTCTCAGGGTCCCCATAAGATTATCAGTGCCCCCAGTCAATCGGAAGTAGTCTAGAGAACTACACCCAAATTCCCAAAATATTGTTTTCATTATTGTGAATTATGAATGTTTGTTTTCATTTAAGGGGGCTTGGTTATCAATTTTTATTGGTGATAATCAATCTCTTTCTAAAAAAAAGGGGGGTATGGTATAGAAATGATGAGAAAAAGGGTAGATTATTATAATGGGGAAAAGGGTATATTATTGGATCTGCTTTAATCCAAAAAAACAACTGCTAATTTCAAATAATTTACATTGGTATAGATTTCAGTTTATTGATACATGCTTAAAGTCAATTTTATTATCCTATATATATATATATATATATATATATGATAATATATATATATATCTACTCTTGTTTGAAGTATTGTGTTTATACAGCTCAATCAAAAATTTAATGTACAATTAAAATACAGATTAATCGTCATCTATAATAATCAAACTTATAGTCATGTTAATTAGTCTTTCTAGATGTGCAGAGATAAATTCCAAATAGATTGGTAATCTCTAAACACTTCAAAGACCCACAGAATATGGCATTTAAAATGTTTTAATACCTTAGAATTCTTTTGATGTGAGACAAGACTGCTCCTGTCAGCACCAATCTGCTCCCAAGAGAATGATAGAAACCAAAGACATTCCATATGGAGTTTGTTTTCCTTTTGGCAAAACTGACTTATTGGGCAAGAAACTGCCCTTGCCTCAATTGCTGAAAGTTAGTTTCCAAACTGGACCAGCAGGATACAAGAAAGGTAACTGTATACTGTTTTTGCCGAGACTTTCCCAGGAAAGTCCGTCACATATGCTAGACCTGCAGGCCAGAATTGGATACCTCAAGGTTACAGAGAAACTTTCAGTGACTGTCCAGGCAACCTGATGTGTCTGTCACTAAGTAACATTTCACCCTTCTAGAGTCTTTGATGGAGTTGAAGACTAAATAGTTATAATTATAGTTTCCCTTAGTTATAATAGAAAGTAAATTAGATACAAAACTTTAGACTCACCAAAATAAGAGAGATATTTAAGTATTTTCTCTAATTTTGACAAAGGCAAATGGATTAGTGTTACTGTAATTCTTACTTAATAAGTGTGTTTGTTGTATATAGTCTTACTATGTTAAAGTTAAAAAATCTTCCTTTTTATTAGACAAAAATGGGGAAATGCTGTGGAATAATCTTCTTGTACATTGTAAAGATTTGTCACTGGAATTGGTTAAATAAAACACTGATTGGCCAGTAGCCAGGCAGGAAGTATAGGTGGGGCAAACAAACTAAAAATGCTGGGAAGGAGAAGGGCTGAGTTAGGAGTCACCAGCCAGACATAGAGTAAGCAAAATGAGAATGCCATACTGAAAAAAGGTACCAAGCTATGTCGTAAACAGGTAAAAATTATGGGTTAATTTGAGTGTAAGAGCTAGTTAGTAATAAGCCTGAACTACTGGCCAAGCATTTATAAGTAATATTAAGGCTTCAAGTCAATTATTTGGGAAGTGACTGCTGGGTATTTGGGAGTTTCTGGTAAGACAGAAACTTTCATTTACATATGCATGTATATGTATGTGTGTTTATGTGTGTATGTGCATGATGTGTAAGGGCATGTGTGCATGTGTGTGTGTGCATGTGTGTGTGTGCATGTGTGTGTGATGAATTTGAAATGTTAAATTTGTAGGCGGGGAGGTGGATGAAAATAGTGTAAATACAAAACTTATGTATAAAATTATCAGAAATCTTTTAATCTTTTAAACTCTGAATACTTAGTGTCAATGTCAAGGAGTTAAAGGAACTGACAATATGAAAGTGAACCTTTCCTGAAAACAATGGCCTCACTATCTGAAACTCTCTCAGGAGTGATCAGAGCCCTTCTTTTCAGAGATTTCTTTTTCTCATATAGATGTGTGTAGAGTGTGTGTGTGTGTGTGTGTGTGTGTGTGTGTGTGTGTGTGTGTGTGCTTGTGTGTGTGTGTGTGTGTGCTTGTGTGTGTATGCATATGTATATATGAAAGCCTATATTCCCATAAAGTTATCACATATTTTTATTAATTGAACTTGCTATTTTTCATTTTCATACATATAAAACTACTCTCTAATTACTTTTACCTTCTGTCCCTGTCACTACTCTCTGTCATCTATACAATTCATTTTCCCACATTCTTGTGTTTTTTATTTGTTTTGTATATCATCCATTAAATTTATCCAAAGCCATCTGTGTGTCCATGGTTCTGAACTGTCCAGTGGAGCTTGGAGAGCTCAGCAATGAGCACACAACTGAAGACACTATCTGCTCCTCTCTCAGACACTTTTGGTAGCCATAAGCTCAGCACCGAGGAACAGAGCTTCAGGCATAGCTCTGCAACACTGAACTGATGGTTGTCTGAGCCAGTTTTGTGCAAGCCCAGTGAAGGCAACCAGAGTTCCGGAATGCAATAGTAGTGTCATTCCCCAGATATGGTATTTGATATTTAATATTATTAAATTTAAATGACATCTGTAGCCACCATCATACAATCAACTGAATAGACTAAACTACAGTTAGGTCATCCATTGCTTCTGGACCAATTCTTAAGAATATCTGAATCAGTTGTGGTTAAATGACGAGATACAAAGCCAAAGTACCTGATTTCCTGCTTACACCCAGTCATTTAGTAGTGATACTTTCTTATTCTTGGTTGTTGTTATTGCTTTTGCTGTGACTTAATAACTGTATAAAATAAATATTACCTCCACATAAAACAACTAGCTGAAATATATCAACCAGAGAGCTACTAATTCATGAGTATGGCTGTTACTAATAGTCTACCAAATATTAAAATAAACAATTTACCATTTAGATATTATCATGGCATGAAAAGCAGAAACATACTGAGGAAGCGTAGACTTTTGAGTATTATGTTCTGTTACCTTAAATGCCAAGCACTGTAATCACTGTGTATACCAAATCAAATTCCTAAATGAGTAAGAGATGAATTATTTAAAACAGAAAAAAATTAAATCTAAAATTATTGTTCCTAATAAAACAAAGTATGTCTGAAGAAAACTTGTAGACAAAGCAAAAAAGCTGAGGTTAAAATATCTGAAAGAAAATATTAAAGAAATTATTTGATGTCTAAAACTAGTTTAAGTTTTCTTATAAAGAAAATATATGAACAAATTTACCATTAAAGTAAAACCAAACAAAACCTGTAATTGTAAAAGTGATTACTTTGAACTTTGTTAAAATTGAATTCCTTTAAAAGAAAATGAAATTACCATCCCAAGGTAAAACCAAAACACATAAAATATCCTAACAAGTAATAATATGAAGACAATTTTTAAATCAAATCATCTGATAACATAGCTTATAAAAAGGTGATATAGTCAATAGAAAATGTTAAAGACTCATTGTCACAAACCATCAGTGAAATTTTAAAAAATACAACCTCAACACACCTCTATTACAATCAGTTAAAATAGTTGTGACAATGCCTACTGTTGACAAAGAGTATCCAGATGTCTCACAGAACTTTTGTGCAATGTGAAACTGCTCTCCTAATTTAGAAAACAGCTCATCTTTTACTCTAAATTTAAAAAGATGTTCATACTGAAACTGAATAGTCTGTAGCACAAATTTTATGCAGGAAAATGTGAGGAATTTTCTGCTGAAAGATGTGTACAAAAATGTACACAATAGCTTTATTCATAACAACTTTCAGTCACTCTCAATCTACATGTTCAGCAGACTTAGGTTACAGTTTATATACTTTTTAAAGTCTTTATTATGTTTTGACTCAGTGTGTGTGTGTGTGTGTGTGTGTGTGTGTGTGTGTGTGTGTGTGTGTGTTGTGTTCATATAATAGTGTTCCCATGGAAGTCAGAGGACAGCTGGAGGGAGTTGGTTCTTTCCTTCCACCACATGAACCCTGTGCCTAAGGTCCTCACCTTTGGTGACAAGTGTCATTATCTAATGGGCAACTTTGCAACCCCCAAGATGCAGAGGTTCTGATGCATTATTGTAGCCTCTGACCAGACATGTACACAGTACACATATATGCATGCAGACAAAACACCCATAAACATAAAAATTTTAAATAAATAAAACTAATTATAAAATGCATAGAAACATTCACAATAATGCATTATTGAGGTTATAAAACTAGAATAAAGTCTGAGAGGCATACAGTTTCAGATGGCTTCCCAACCAAATTAAAAAATAAGATGTTAAATATATTTTGGATTTTATTATGTGAAATAATATTTTATTATATTTATTAGTCTTCATAGAATCATTGTAGAATTTTGAAAATTACCTTTGCATTTAAAATGAAATTTGGTCATCAATAATCATAAGAATAAGCCAAAAGTATTGGAGCGTATGTCTCTTACCTTTTCTCAAAGTTGTTTCAAATCTGATATTTGAACAAAACCATTTAAGTGAGGCTGTAATTTAGGTGTAACATTGTAGATGACAAAAATCACTGGACATCGTCATTAAAGCTCTCTATTGGGCTCTTTGAATTGCTCTTCATTACCAGAATTATGACCACTGTGGTTTAGAACACAGGTTAAAAAGGTTTATGGAGTTAAATTTATTTATTTATTCATTTATTTATTTTGTTTGTTTGTTTTTAGAGACAGGGTTTCTTTGTGTAGTTTTGGTGCCTGTCCTAGATCTCGCTCTGCAGATCAGGCTGGCCTCGAACTCACAGAGATCCACCTGACTTTGCCTCCCCAGTGCTTGGATTAAAGGCGTGTGCCACCACCGCCTGGCAGAGTTAAAATGATAAGATTATCATTTATGAATTAAAACCAAGCTGGGTGTAATACTCCATGATTCAGTGTTCTTTTAGTTGACAGACATGAAAGATTATAAAACCAGAAACTCATAATAGTCAAATTATCTCTTTTTTTTAATTCAAGCTATTACATGTAAGTGGCAAGTCTAATCAATGTCATTCTTCTCTTGTCTAGTAAATATTTTGTTGATTTAAATTCACTTAAAGGCATCATGCAAACATTCTCCAATGACTAATTGACTGAACCTTCATAAAGGAGAATGAGGCTGGTGCATTCTATGAATTTTAAGGAAAACTTTGTGAATAATTGAATAACTGTAGGTATTGAGGACTATTTTCCCAACTGTTCAAAGTGATTATTCTAGGCACTTTTATCACAGTTTGGGATGAATACTCACCCTTCTTTCTGAAAGTCTTAGTGCCAAATTTTTCTTGCCACTTGCAGAATCACAAATGCTAATGTTGGCAATCACAGGTACTCAGCATTCTACTATGTTCAGTGATAAAGGCCAAGACCTAGTCCTCAGTCTCAGCTTTTTGAAGCTGGTTTAATCACAGCTCAGCATCCCTCAGGGCTTCTTTAGCTCTAAGGTAGCACATACACTCACCTTTCATACTCACTTGAGCGGTCCCTATTGTATTCTTCAGATGATTTTCCTTGAGTTTATAATCCCAGCTACCAAATAACAAGAGACCACACTCTCCAAGGATTTCCAGTTCTCAGGGAGCAGACTGTTGAAAAGAGAAGTAGTTGTCTTTCCCATTTCCCAGGAGGCTAATTTTTTTTCCTTTTTAAATAATAATCATTTGTATTATTTTAAGTTATAATGTAATTAGTTCATTTATTCTTTCCTTTTCCTCACGCTAACCTCTCTTAAGCAGCCCCTTGCTGTTTCTCAAACACATGGCCTCTTTTTTCACAAAACTTATTTTTATAGTTTGAAAATTTCATATGTGCATGTGATGTGATGAATCCATCCCCATTTCCTCCTATTATTAATCTCACTTTAACCTTACAAATTTATGCATTCTTTCTCATTTTAAGTTTTTTTAATTCCTAGATTATTTCTGAAAAGTGAAAATTCATACAATATGACAACTAGTAGATCGTTATGAACACTGAAGTAATTGAAAGAACATACTACAGTTCACTGATAATGATAACTGATAGGACAGGAAGACGTTTCTTCAGAATGGCACAATTCAGAGTCCAGAGTCCATGCTGAGGTCAGGCTACTTGCACAGGAATGTGACTCCATCCATGATAGGAATTTTCCTTTGGCCTTCCACATGGCTATTCAATGGTCTGTGAGACTCATCTGGGACCTGACAAAGACCAGAAGAGCTCTGCTATGTATTATGTTATAATTTTATTTTAAAATTTTAATGTATTTTCTTTAAAATATAATTGCATCACTTCCCCCTTCTATTTTCCTCTTTCTGTTAATCCCTGGTGTCCCTTCCACTTTTACTTCCCAAAACTATGCATTCTTTCTCATTTTATTTTTTGAATTTAAAAATATTTTTAAATTTTGTTTTTAAATTGTAATGCATTTTCATCCAAATATAATTCGATCACTTTACCCCTTCTGTTGGCCTCCAGTCCATCCCAGTTGCCCTCGATGTAATTACTTCCACGTCCCCCCGCCTCACTCTCAAACTCAGGAAGTCAGAAAAAGGAAGTGAAGGTGGGACTCCAACTGGGGAGGGGGAAGGGAGGTCGGTCGGTACAGAGGGCGGGAGGAGGGGCAGATGTTTCTAAGGCTGTGTGATAAAGCCTCAGAGAACCAGAGAACCACTATTTTATATGTGTCTAAATTATACACAATACAAATCAGTATACGTAGATACATACACATGCACACACACACACACACACACACACACACACACACACACACACACACACCGCCGCCGCCGCCACCGCCGCCGCCGCCGCCACACACATATTTGTGGAAATTATGCCACCTTGGGTAGTAGTGCTCCCTACAAGAACCATAAAGTAATAATAATTAAAAAAAAAAAACAGTACCAGGCGTGAGACACCTCTTTCAAATGGTTGGTCAGACTAGTCCAAATAATCCTAGGACAATACAGACTATTGCTGTTGCCCTTGGTTGCCTCTCAGAGGTTGAATGTAGGCCCCTACTGCTGAAGAGATCATTTACCTAGGACACGGGACTTAGATTATTCTAGCTGGATCTAATCTGAAAGCGTCTTTCTTGCAGTGTAGCTTACTTGGTAGCGGATAATGGAGTATAAGCTGCTAAAACAGGGAAATAACTAATAGTTCCACCCAGCTGTGGCACCTATGAACCAAAACAAGGATCCAACATTCAAGATACCCCTAAATGTACAATAGTGGCATTCACATGTTGACAATAACCAATAATTTTCTGCTTGTGCTTAAGGACAACTCAACAGGGAAGAAATCGTTACTGGTACCAGAACCCTAGCTAACATCTTGAGGATAGTGAGGCTGTGGACCTTAGTATAGAGTCCATTAATGTCACTCTACTAGAGCAGCATAATTCCTACTACACTCTAAATCTTATTCTTATACACACAGGTAAGTGTGGTTATCACCGACCACCAAGAAACATCTCTTTAAAGCAAATAGAGACCATCTCGTAAAATCACAACCAGACACAATACGAAGATATACAGATCCTGGGAGCTCAGGCCCAATATATACATCTGCATCACAGCTCCTGTGTCTATGGCTCAGGGAACAAAGCAGAAGAGGAGGCAGAATGTTTATAAGCACCAGAACACTAGAAAGTCTTGGGGGCAACATACTTTTCCAGAAATAGTAGCATATGCAAAGTCAGAAAAAATGGCAATATCAGTAGAAATTGATTAATGCAGAATGGGGGAAATCTCACAGAGTCCCACCTCTAGACAAATAACTGTAGATAACAAATGACTGCCCAAGGTAGGAAGACTATCATCTTCCAGGTATCATCTCCTAATTGGTTATCCAATATAAAGTGATCAGCCCTGAAATCACATACTCACAAATAAAAAAACAGGCTCAGAAGGTTGTAGTTATACATATTTGTATATGTGTGTGAAAGACAATAATAATAAAAAAGGGGAACTATTTCTATCATCAGAAACTTGTAAATACAGGCAAATATTTACACACATTCAGTACATGTACTAACAACCAAACTGATAAATCAGGTTGATGATTCTTAAAAATCTGCATTTCCTCATCCCTCGCCAGGAGCCCCTCAAACAGTGCAAGCTGCACAACTGTCTCCCACATGCAGAGGGCCTAGTTTGGTCCCATGGAGGCTCCACATCTGTCGGTCTAGTGCTCTTAAGTTCCCACAAGCTTGGTTCAGTTTTCTCTCTAGATTTCCCCATCATGATCTTGACCACCTTTGCTCATACAATCCCTTCTCCCTTTCTGACTGGAGTTCTGGAGCTCTGCATCTGCTTCCATCAGTTACTAGATAAAGGCTCCATCCCTGGTGTTAATGTTGTGAAACAGCCGAGAGTCTTTCATGAGTTTGGAACAAGGTACCCCACAGCTGAAGAGATGCACTGTTCGGGTAAGGCAGAAGGCACCATGACACTGTGGTAAGTTATTCACAAGGCAGACGTGACATCCACGTGAATTTTTATTATTAAAGAGAGACAGACAGACAGAGAGAGAGAGGGAGAGAGACAGACAGACAGAGACAAAGAGAGAGAGAGAGGGAGGGAGGGAGGGAGGGAGGGAGGGAGGGAGGGAGGGAGGGAGGGAGGGAGGGAGGGAGGTGCTTGCTACCTCTGGTGAGAGGGAAGAGAGAGAGAGAGAATGAAGCAGAAGGAGTTTTTTCCTTAAAGGGGACTTTACATAAGATGATGTCAGGATGCTGGATGGGTACCCAAGGGGCAGGTCAGAATAATAACACCTGATGCACGAGCTGACTTTTTGGAACCCATTCCCTATGGTGGGATACCTTGCTCAGCTTTGATGCAGAGGGAAGGGGCTTCGTCCTGCCTCACCTGAATGTACCAGGCTTTTTTAACTCCCCATGGGCAGCCTTACCCTTTTAGAGGAGTGCTTGGGGGTTGGGGGGCAGGGAGAGCCAGAGGAGGGGTTAGAGGAGGGTCTGTGGTGGGTATGTAAAATGAAAAAGAAAATTTAAATAAAAACTGCATTTCCTACAAGCATCTAGCCATTGCTATTCCTTGACAAGCCACATTATGATGAACAGGATTGAACAAGCCAGAACACACCCTGAACAATTATATCTTATTTATACTAGGACTAGAGAATTTAAAATAATAAACAGTTGTTCCATTGAACAAAGTGTTTGATTTTCTTACCATGTATAAGTCTTTGATAGCTGTACTTCATTAAAAACCCTATTCTATTTTATGACTTTTAGTTATGTTGACAAGTCTGTCCATAAAATCACCATTTTCCTTCCTAAGCCACTAAAGAAGGTTTATTCATAGACATACATGTATTTATCTGTAAGACTTATCAAAGTTTTGTTGTATTTTATTAATCATGATGGTTTTTTCTTTTTCTTTTTTTTTTGTTTTTTTCGAGTCATGATGTTATGGTTGGAGAATGATGTAATACTTAACTTTGGGGGCTGGTTGTTAATCTAAATGCTCTTTTCCAGAGATAAAGGTAAAAACAATGTTTATGCTGGTACAAACAAGCAAAAAATATCCACATATCTGTAACTCTGATTTTGCTACCTAAGTGAGAAAGAGAGAAAAATAATAAGATAGACAAACCGGGCATGAGGTGCGCTGAGTCTGGGTTACTTCACTTAATATGATGCTGTCCAGATCCAATCATTTTCATGGTAATCTCATTATTTTGTCGTTTTCACAGTTGAATAAAATACTATTGCCTTTGGATATATGTTCAGGAGTGGTACTGTTGAATCTTACCAAAGTTATATTTTTAAATATTTGAGAAACCTCCAAATGAATTTCCATAATAGCTGAACTAGTTTACATTTCTACCAGTGGTGAATAAGAGTTCCTCTTTGCCACACCTTTGCAAGTATTTGTTGACTCTTTTCTTTTTAAGACTTATTAATTTATTTATATGTGTGTATTTTTCTTATGTATATGTATGATACCTTACACTCAATCTTGGTGCACAAAAAGACCAGAAGATGATTTTGAATCCTTTAGAACTAGAGTTACAGACAGTTGTTAGAGCCATAAGGAATCAAAATGGGCAAAGTATTAAATGCCAGCTGTATGATACAGACAAAACATATCCTTAGTCAATCAAACTGATGGATCATAATAAGTATATGAATATACCAAGCTGTAAGAGTTGTGCTTGTTGTAGTCTTTGAATCTGTCCATAGTTGACTAAATGAAGAGGAAACTTACAACGAAGAATATAAACAAACTAGAGATGGTCAGGTTTGTGACAAATATGTTATATGTAGAAAAATGATAGTCAGCACTTCATTGAAAGATTTCTTAGGGCAAGACAGCTTCAGAAATGCATGGTGATCTCTGAAAAAAATAGTGGTTGATCACAACAAATGTTCATAAAGGAATTCTAAGTATGTACACTATATATAATCTAATGTGTAATCATACCAATACATGAACTCCTAAAATCAAATAAATCAGATGGGACATAAAGATGTCAGAAAGCAAGGGGTCACACATGTTAACATAGTATGTATCATTTCACTTTATTGATTTTTGATAATGAAGATTAGAAATATTTTGCTTATTGGTTGTATCAAATTAAATTAAAAAATTACATTGAAATACAATAGCATAGAATTATTCTATCATTGTATTATTAAAACTTTTTCCTTAAAACTTAAAATTCTTTTTACTTAATTATTAGTATCTCCTCAGGTATAGTTATTGCAATACAATTCAAAAAATGTTGACACAAGGTGAATTCTGGAGCTCTATAGCATAGAAAAGCATTGTACATATTTCCAAATTTTTTCTCAAGACAGAGTTTCTCTGTGTAGCCTTGGCTGTCCTGGAACTCACCCAGTAGAACTGACTGGCTTTGAACTCACAGAGATCCACCTGCCTCTGCCTCCCAAGTGCTGGGATTAAAGGCATTTCCCACCATTGCCCGGCTAGATATTCCCAAATCTTAAAAAAATTAATCTAAACAATGACATATCTAAGGTGATCAAAGGCCTGTTTCTATTTACAATATAATATGTAATCATTTCATCAATGTACTCTTCTGTCTAGAATTTTCTTCAGAGCAGATTTGACATCCTTATTTCTCAGGCTGTAAATCAATGGGTTCAGCATGGGGACAACAGTAGTATAAAACACAGATGACACTTTCCCTTGTTCCACTGAGTTTACTGATGATGGCTGTAAGTACATGAATGCAGCAGAACCAAAGAAGATAGCAACAGCAGAGATGTGGGAGCTGCAGGTGCTGAAGGCTTTAGACCTGCCCTCAGTGGAACGGATGCGCAGGATGCTGGCCATGATGAAGACATATGAAGTGAAGATGGTCAAGGTAGGAGTGAGGATGTTTACTGCACTTAGGAAAAGAATAAATAATTCATTGATATATATGCTGGAACAAGACAGTTCCAAGAGTGGGAAGAGATCACAAAAGTAGTGGTTAATAACATTGGCCTTGCACAAAATGAGTCTCAACATGAGACCTGTGTGAACTGATGACCCAATAAAACCCAAAGTATAAACACCCACTGTGAGCCAGAAGCGGAGATGATGAGACATAATGACATTGTAAAGTAAAGGGTTACAGATGGCAACATAGCGGTCATATGCCATTGCAGCCAACATGTGACACTCTGCAATAGCAAAAAGAGAGAAAAAGTAGAGCTGAGTCATGCATTCAGGGTAGGAGATGAAGTTCCTCTCATTCACAAAGTTTTCCAGCATTTTGGGGGTAATGACAGAGGAATGACAGAGGTCAATAAAGGACAGATTGCTGAGGAAATAGTACATAGGAGTATGCAGGTGAGAACTAAACCAAATCAGCATGATCATGCTCATATTGCCCACCACTGTGATGATGTAGACCTGTAGGAAGAGGAGGAAGAGGGGCAGCTGGAGAGCTGGCTGCTTTGAGAGCCCAGCCAGGATGAAGAAAGTTACTGTGGAATGATTTCCTGCATTCATTTTCCTGTCAGAAGTTTAAAGGGAGAAAGTTAATAGAGTGGGTACCTGTCTGTGTGTACATATGTGCAGAGAAATCATGCGCAGGTAATTATTTCATCCCTCCTCAGATTAGGTAACATATTGTACAATCTCTTATACTCCCTGTGAAGGATAACAAATGACCCCATGATCAAATGTGTAATACATAAAACCAGGTCCTTAGAATCAAGAGAGATCAGAGACATCTTTAAAAACACTGAATTAAATGCTTTTTTTATATCAGAAGGCAATTTTTCTTCTGATATAAGGACCTAAGGAGCCATAGCTGCAGGATCTCCATGGCTTGGAGCAACAGAAGGCTATTTGAGAGAAGTTTCTATAAGGGTCCAGTATTGAAGGTGTACCAGAAGCCAGAGGCTTTGACTGGAAGAACACTCATCGCAATGAACATGTACATTTAAAGCTGTTTGAGAAAAGGGTATGTACTTTGTGATAAATTTCTACTCTTAAGGCCACTATAACAAATGAATATGTGATGGAAAGGCAGGAAAGATAGAGGCAAGAAGTGATTTTTGTTTGTTTGTTTGATGTTTCCTTGTTTGTTTCTATTTTTTGTTTTGTTTTGTTTTTTATCATTTTTATTTATTTGGGGGTAGGTGGAGGTTACAGGGTGGAGGGCAGATGTGGAAGGACTGGAGAATGAAGGGGATTGGGTGCATTATGTGAAATTCCCAAAGAATCAGCAAAACATTATGCTAATAGAAAAGAAAGAAAAAAGAAATGTTATTCTAAATTTGATCATACAAGTAAAATGTATGATTCTTTTAAATGCTGACACAAATTTCATTGGCATTTGCAAATGAATCAACAAAAATTCATAGTTTTAACATTTAAGAAATAGCTGGATTCATGAAGAGTGTCAAAAATGTCCTGTCATTTGAAGAATTGTATAAATGATGGGGTGACTAGCATAGTACAAACACATATAGCACATGACATTTGTATCCAAATATTAGATACATTGTTCTGTTCAAGAAGTGTTCAACTCCTCAAACGTTTTAAAAGCAGAAACATTACTAACTGCACTGTGTGAAATTTACATTAAATATTTACATACTGTGGAACTCTATAAACACTAGCATTGCTTCTCAGTGTGCTCTATGGGATTTCTCCCACGAACAGCTTTTGTGCAACTACAAATTATTCCCATAGTGATGTTTTGCTTGTTGGTGTTTTTCTTTTCCTTAAGCATAGTTCTCCATCCCTCATAAATAATATTTATTATGGTGCAGTATTTTATTACATATTAATTTCTTATGCTGTCATTATTTTCCAGTAATTCAAATAAAGTTCAGTCTGCTATTTATGTTATAAAATGATTGGTATTGCCAGCTAAGAATGACATCTTATTTTCTTTTATTCTGACATATATTTTATACCCTGATTACACAAGAGGAAGTATGGACATTCTTCAATTTTAATACAAATAATTACTTTGGAATTTTCTTCTAAAATCTTTATTCATAAATCCTATTTGATACTTGTAGCACTGAGGATATTTAATATTGGGAAGCAGAATTAATAAGACAATGATCTGTGTGGAATCTGTCCAGGAATATACTCCTTTTGCTTACACACATACACATACATACTGCTTTTGTAATTGCCAGAATCCCTTCCTCACCAAACTGTAATTTGGGTACAGGGCTTTGTATCATGCCTTGCATATGACACTTCTGAAACGAATATATTCTATTTAAAATGGCTGAATGAACCTTGCATTGAACAGAAATTCAAAAGAACTACTACCAACATTCACACTGCTACAGTTGAAAGCAGTACACAAACAGAGCTTGCTATGATTTTCCCCAGCAGGAGAAAGGGGAGGCTATGGAGCGCTGTTCCTAGAATGCACTTGTGTAGTACACATATATGCTTATATGCATCTCTATATAGATTAGGAAAGAGGAATAAACATAAAGACTGAATTTCAAACATACCCTCCTTCTCAGAAAGCTTGGAGCTCTACATTTTTCATCTCCATTCCTCTGAAGGGGAACTGCTGTGAGGATATGAGCAAAGACAACTCACAAAATGTTCTGTGAATGACCGATCTTGCTCTTTCATGAGGATGAAAACCAAAGTCATTCGTTCTTCTACAAAGCCTAGTATATATGACAATTTTATATGCTGGATAGAGATACTAATAGTTAATAGGAGAAAATAATAATTAATAAGCTCCCAGTAGAATCTGATCCCACTCTTCAACTCTTGGGAAAATCAACAAACGAGAATCCATCTTCTCCCATGGTACTCACAACACATTGCCAAGTAGTTGTACTTCCTCCTCAATAGTTTGAGAGTTTAAATGGGAATGAGAGAAGTAGCATTAGAGCTCTAGATGCTTTAATAATGTTGTATTTAAAAACTCTAAATTTCAAGACAGTAACTGCTAAATTTAATTACTAACGAGAGAAAAGTAGGCTTTAGTTCTATGGAACTCACTAGGGTGGACTGATGTGGAAGTTATGAAAGGTGTGCACACCAAGCTTGTCTGTTGCTAGAGTTTTCCTGCCTGGCCCACAGTCAGGACAAATCTCTCACCCGCCAGTCCCAAGCCGCTCAAACCCGATCAAGTAAACACAGAGACTTATATTGGTTACAAACTGTATGGCCGTGGCAGGCTTCTTGCTAACTGTTCTTACAGCTTAAATTAACCCATTTCTATTAATCTATACCTTGCCACGTGGCTTGTGGCTTACCGGTACTTTACATCTTCCTTGTCCTGATGGCAGCTCGCAGTGTCTCCCCCTCTAGCTTCCTGTTCTCTCCATTTTTCTCTCTGTTAGTCCCGCCTATACTTCCTGCCTGGCCACTGCCAATCAGTGATTTATTCATTGACCAATCAGCAACACATTTGACATTCAGACCATCCCACAGCACATGTGGTGTTTTGAATGAGTTCTTTTTTTTATTCATCTTTTTTTATTTTGCAATACAATTCGGTTCTACATATCAGCCACGGATTCCCTTGTTCTCTCCCCTCCTGCCCCCCTCACCTTTCCCCCAGTTCACCCCCCATTCCCACCTCCTCCAGGGCAAAGCCTTCCCCAAGGACTGAGATCAACCTGGTAGACTCAGTCCAAGCAGATCCAGTCCCCTCCTCCCAGGCCGAGCCAAGCGACCCTGCATAGGCCCCAGGTTTCAAACAGCCAACTCATGCAATGAGCACAGGACCTGGTCCCACTGCCTGGATGCCTCCCAAACAGATCAAGCCAATCAACTGTCTCACCCATTCAGAGGGCCTGATCCAGTTGGGGACCCCTCAGCCATTGGTTCATAGTTCATGTGTTTCCATTCTTTTGGCTATTTGTCCCTGTGCTTTATCCAACCTTGGTCTCAACAATTCTTGATCATATAAACCCTCCTCTTTCTCGCTAATTGGACTCCCAGAGCTCGACCCGGGGCCTAGCCATGGATCTCTGCATCCAGATCCCTCAGTCATTGGATGGGGTTTCTAGCACGACAATTAGGGTGTTTGGCCATCCCATCACCAGAGTAGGTCATTTAGGACTGTATCTCGACCATTGACAGCAGTCTGTTGTGGGGGTATTCAACAAATGGTGCTGACATAACTGGATATCAACATGTAGAAGGCTGCAAATAGATCCATATCTATCACCGTGCACAAAACTTAAGTCCAAGTGGATCAAGGACCTCAACATAAATCCAGCTACTCTGAACCTGCTAGAAGAGAAAGTAAGAAGTAGTCTTGAATGCATTGGCATAGGAAATCACTTCCTAAATATAACACCAGTAGCACAGACACTGAGAGAAACAATCAATCAATGGGACCTCTTGAAACAGAAAAACTTTCGTAGAGCAAAGGATACGGTCAACAAGGCAAAGCGACAGCCTACAGAATGGGAAAAGGTCTTCACCAACCCCACATCTGACAGAGGACTGATATCTAGAATATATAAGGAACTCAAGAAATTAGACATCAAAATGCCCAACAGTTCAATTAAGAAATGGGCTATAGAACTAAACAGAGAATTTTCAACAGAGGAAACTCAAATGGCCGAAAGACATTTAAGGAATTGCTCAACATCCCTAATCATCAGGGAAATGCAAATCAAAACAACTCTGAGATACCACCTTACGCTTGTCAGAATGGCTAAGATCAAAAACACTGAAGACACCTTATGCTGGAGAGGATGTGGAGCTAGGGGAACTCTTCTTCACTGCTGGTGGGAATGCAAGCTTGTACAACCACTTTGGAAATCAATATGGCGCTTTCTTAGAAAATTGGGAATCAATCTCCCCCAAGATCCAGCTATACCACTCTTAGGCATATACCCAAGGAATGCTCAATCATACCACAAGAGCATTTGTTCAGCTATGTTCGTATCAGCATTGTTTGTAATAGCCAGAACCTGGAAACAACCTAGATGCCCTTCAACTGAAGAATGGATAAACAAAATGTGGTACATATACACAATGGAATACTACTCAGCAGAGAAAAACAATGACATCATGAGGTTTGCAAGCAAATGGATGAATCTAGAAAAAATCATCCTGAGTGAGGTAACCCAGACTCAGAAAGACAAACATGGTATGTACTCACTCATAGGAGGATACTAGATGTGGAACAAGGATGACTGGACTGCTACTCACATCACTAGGGAGGCTACCTGGAAAACAGGACCCCAAGAAAGACACAGGGATTGCCCAGTGACGGAGAAATGGATGCGATCTACATGAACAGCCTGGACATGAGTGGGGGTAATGAAGGGCGAGGGTCGAGGGAAAGAGAGCTTGGGGGAGTGGGAGATCCCAGCTGGATCAACAACAGAGAGGGAGAACAAGGAATAGGAGGCCATGGTAAATGAAGACTACATGAGAATAGAAAGAAGCAAAGTGCTAGAGAGGCCCACAGAAATCCACAAAGATACCCCCACAACAGACTGTTGAAGGAGTTCTTATTCAGAAGGAGAACTGAGGCTTTGTTCTGATAAAAAAATAGGAACAGTGAAAATATGTGGGTGTAATACACAAAATTTTTTTCACATCTTAAATCATTTGTTGGAATATTATATCTAGAGTTCTATAGGTTTAAAATAGTTTCATTGAAATGGTTTTATAATAACCTGCCCCATTCCATTCCTTCCATCTAGCCCTTCCCAAGTGTAATCTTTCCAATTTGTACAAATATGCTTAAATATATATATATATATATATAGATAGATAGATAGATAGATAGATAGAGAGAGAGAGAGTGATGAGTCCATTTTATTCCTGTGTCTATTGTTTCAGGGCTGACCAACCTACCTTGAAAAACTAGCAAAGGGCATCATCCCTGAGAGACACTAATAATTCTTCTTGTAGCTCTAATAGCTTGTAGTTCTTTGTTTAGGTGTGGGACTCTGTGAAACATTCCCCCCTTCCATGTTAACATGTCTATTGACTTTGTTATTTTGCTGGTCTTGTTTATGTCACCATATCTTGCAAAGACTATTTCACTTAGAAGCTTTCTACTCCATCATTTGTGAATTCTCTGACTCTCAGATGCAGAAGATACAGTGTAGATTTATCCATTAGTGGTGGAATCCCAACAAGTCATTCATCTCTGCATTATATCCAGCTGTGGATTTCTGTGATGATCTCTATTTGCTGTAAAGATGCTTCTTTGACAGACAGTGTTGTGTAAATATTATTTAGGAGGTGTTACATTTGTTTATGCTATGGAGCATTTGTTTAATGATGCAAAGATGTGTTGCATTCTTTTACATTGCTTTTCTTTAACTCCATGGGGCTGTGTTACTGTGCCTGCCTAAAATACCTGAAAAAAAAGTTGAATGGCCAATAGTGAAGCAGGAGAAAGGATAGGTGGAGCTGGCAGGCAGAAAGAATAAATAGAAGGAGAAATCTGGAAGGAAAGGAAGAAAGAGCAAGAGAACAAGGAGAGTAGGACTATAGAGGCCAGCCACCCAGCCATCCAGCCAACTACTGAGTATGAGTAAAAGTAAGATATACAGAAGTAAGTAAAGGAAAAAGCAGAGGCAAAAGATAGATGGGCTAATTTAAGGAAAGCTGGCTAGAAATAACCAAGCTATGACCAGGCATTTATAATTAAGAATAAGCCTCCATGTGTGATTTATTTGGGAGCTGGGTGGCAGGCCCCCCAAAAGAATTAAAGAGCAAAAACAACCAGCAATATTTTGGCATTCCAACATGGGACATAGAAAGCTGAACAACATTTTGTTTACCAATGTGGGGTTCTTGAATTTCCATAGGGCCTGAGAAAGCTGGGGAAAAAAGAAAGAAAAAAAAGGTCAGGGGGACATGGCTCCTTTAAGAGGTGTTGCTGGTCAGCCAGCAGCATTAAATAGAAATGGTAAGATAAGTCAAAACATGCTGCCGGGTGGTAGTGGCACACGCCTTTAATCCCAGCACTCGGGAGGCAGAGCCAGGCAGATCCCTGTGAGTTCGAGGCCAGCCTGGACTACCAAGTGAGTTCCAGGAAAGGCGCAAAGCTACACAGAGAAACCCTGTCTCAAAAAAAAAAAAAAAACAAAAAAACGAAAAAAATGCTTGTGACAGTGCAGGTACCAGCTTTCTACAGCTAGGAAGGTTTAATGCAGCTCTTGGTCACAAACCTCTGATGGGGCTGTGGTTTCATGACCCCAGAAGGAGGCATAGCCATCCACCAAAGTTGCAGGTAGAGATCCAAAGACACTATGCTTAGAAGTTTGTTGTTGTTTTGTTTTGTTTTGTTTTTGTTTGTTTGTTTTTGGCTCATGCAAACAAGGAAGGCTAAAAAGCACAATAAAAAGAGGTCCATACAAAAAAACCTCTAAACAGGTCCTAATGTGCTTTATAATAGGCATACACTTAAGAAAGAAAATAAAATGGGTCTAGGCAGTTATAGAAAGAAATAGGTAAAAAAAATAAAGTTTTTAAAGAGAGAATAATAGTAATATAGAAAAAAAGCCACATAAGATGGGAAATACACAGGGAATCTGAATCCTGTATGTTACTGTGTTGATTTTGGATGTTCTGATTGTTGATAAGCAAAGGACAGCTGCTAAGACACATGGGATTTAAAGGACTGCTGAAATAATCCAGCCTAAATATTTTAAGAATTCCTTAACTTTAAAAAATAGATTTGTCAAAGGGAAATCAAAAATGCTATGCAGAAGAATTTTTGCTTTTGTTTCCATAGGTGATGAATGGCTATGAAATTCTTCAGCAGTGATATTGATCAGAGAAGACCTTTTGAATCTTGACAGGTGATATCTATCAACAAATGTTACTGCTGGGCTTTCCAGGACTTGATCATTATCTCAAAATTTTCTCAGGGGTCCTAAAGACACTTCATCCACAGACCACAGGAAGCAGTTTGGAGAACAGGACACCCACACTCCCAAGAGACTGTGTGGAAAAATTTTGGTTATTTGGTGGATCATGAATGTTTGCTATATTTAGAAGAATATAGGATTAAAAGACAGCTATTAGTCTCAGATATTTGCATTGACATGGATTTTGGTATATTGATACAAATTTAAAGTTAATTTTGTTACACTGTATATATGTTTCTAATCTTGTTTGGAGTGCTGTGCTTATGCAGTTCATTAAAAAATGCAATGTATAAATAAGAAATGAAGTTAGTAGTTAATCTATAATAATCAAACTTATAGTCACATTAGGTATGTTTTCTAGGTTAAATGGGTGTGTTTTAGATAGATAAATTGTCTTCAAGCACTTTAAAGACCTATAGAACATGACATTTAAAATGTTTTGCTAACCTAAGGATTTTCATGACAATAAGACACATCTGCTGCTGGCAGCACCAATTTACTTCATGAAAGGATGATAAGACAATGATTCCACCCTGAAATTTTCAAAACATTGGCAAAGGCTTCTTTAAAGGGAAGCATGGATCAAAAGGGAAGAGATGGTGGGGATTTTACAAAGCATTATATCTTCTTAATATTTTGACAGAAAATTGTGAAGTTTTTTCTTAACATCTAATTGGATAAAACCAAGGCAAACACTTTTTTAGTAAAATCTGGCATTTTTTAAAATAATGCAAGAGCCTAATCAAGCAAAGGAGAATGAAAACATTCATTAGTTAGAGGTCTCCTTGATTGTACCCCTTTTTTTTCATTCACAATTGATACTGACTTTGTGGATGGCACTTATAATTAGTCAGAAAACAATTTCCAACTTACCTTTTTCCATGGCAATAAATGATACAAATAGGTGCTACAGTGAAAGAATATGACTTCTGAATCTTAAACTCAGAGAGGTAGGCAAGAAAAACACCATAACTCTACATGAAGAAGAAAGATGAATATAGAATTGTAGGTGTTGGGAGCCATGTATATGAACGCTTATACAATGGGTCTCCATGAAGCAAAGCCCACTGGAGACAGTCTCACTCCACAAGGACCAGTGAACTTCAGGACAGTGCAGAATACTGCTGGAACCATGAACCCTGCATGCTCTCTTTTCTTTCACAATACTGATGATACTCTTGGCAGTTTTTAGTATAACTTTGTCAGTCACACACAGGACAGATATGATCATTCCTGGAAAACCCATTTTTTATCAAATATTTCCACTAAAAATTATTTGGGAATGGATACTTCTCAGGAAATAGAAACTGTAACCCCAGATCCTGGGAACTATTCTGATTCAGAGCTGACAGGATGGAGGCAGTAAAAGTTAATGGCAGTTGAAGAAGTACAAGCTGTGTGCAGGTAGCTCATGGCACATTACCCCTATTTCTGTAAATATGCTTTGGTAAGTTTTGAATGATATTGTTGTTCTTGAAAATGTGTGCCATTGTTTATCACCTTTTAGCTTTGCAGAGACAGGATGTACATGACTCCATAGTTGGCCAAGCTAACAAAATGATAGGCATTGTTTTTGGTTTAAGATGGTTTGAAGAAAAAGTTGGGAAAAAACATATTTAACATACTTGTTTTTGCCAAAAGTTAAAGTTAGAGGTTGGGAAAACATGTTTGTTAATATGGAAAAACATGCTTGTTTTTCAAGCATAAATAAAGATGGCTCAAGCTATTCAGGGTGTCTACTTGTGCTAAACTCACCTGGTTGTCAGACACTAATTCATTTCTTTGCACAAATGTCCCTTCTCTGTCTCGAGACCTGATCTCGGGCTGAATTGGGAACAAGATATGCAGGGAAGAGAGGAGTCAAATAACAGTGTAAAGAATGTTTCACAGATAACCATAAAAATGATAGTCATCTGCTCCTGTCTCTCATTGCCACTTTAGTTTAAGACAGTGTAAAAATCTTGTGGATAAGACTATGGCAGAACCTGTCCTTTGCTTACCTACACACTAATACCATTCTGTATACTTTTTCAAATCTCAGAATTGCTCATTGTTTATTCCAATTACTTATACAACTCAGAGAACTATTTTTTGAATCATTTGGCAATTAATTAAGTTAGCCAAAACATTAAGACAACCAAAGGATATTGAATAAATACATTTATTCCCAACTTAATGTAAGTGACACTTGCCTAAACAGAGCTGGGTTCATATATATAAATATAAACAACTACACAAAGGGCTTTGAAATTTTTTCAGGAGGTGATACAATTACTATCTTTGAATGAACTCTGGTTATGCCAGAGAGTAGCAGTTTTCCATGGGTATGAAGGCAAGAACCCACTTTTACCTTTGGTACATTTCTTCCAAATAATCGTGTACTAGCAATAATCTCACATCTAGTATTATTAACTGCTGCTTGTAGAATATCCTCTCCCAAATTCCAAACATTATCTTCCATTGCTAAAGAAAATTATTCTTCATTGAGAGGAAAAATCTTTTTTAGTAGTTTTCTAAAGGCAACTTTGACATCTTGATTTCTCAGGCTGTAGATCATGGGATTCAACATAGGCACAACAATGGTATAAAACACAGATGACAATTTCCCTTGGCCCAGGGAGCTGACTGATGATGGCTGAAGGTACATGAAAGCTGTAGAACCATAGAAGACAACAACAGCCAAGATGTGGGAGCTGCAGGTGCCGAAGGCCTTGGATCTTCCCCCAGTGGATTGAATGTGGAAGATGCTGACAATGATGAAGATGTAAGAGCTAAGGATGGTCACAGCTGGTACAATAATGTTAAATGCACTGAAGGACAGTGCTAGTACTTCATTGATAAAAGTACTAGAACAAGAGAGCTCCAGTAATGGGAAAAGATCACAGAAGTAATGGTTTATTATATTAGACTTACAGAAAAGCACTCTCAGCAGGAAGACAGTGTGAGCTGTGGCACTTAGAAACCCCATACCATATACCCCAGCTACCATCCACAAACAGACTTGATTGGACATGGTTACATTGTAAAGCAAAGGGTTAGAGAGAGCCACATAGCGGTCATATGCCATTGCAGCCAACATGTGACATTCTGCAACAGCAAAAACATAGAAGAAATAGAACTGAGCTATGCATTCTGGGTAGGGGATGACATTCTTCTCTGTCACAAAGTTCGTCAGCATTTTGGGAGTAATGACAGTGGACTGGCAGCAGTCAATAAAGGACAGACTGCTGAGTAAATAATACATGGGTGTGTGCAGCTGAGAACTAAACAGAATCAAGATGATCATGCCCAGGTTTCCCACAACTGTAAACAAATAGACTCCTAGGAAGATGAGGAATAGGGGCAACTGGAGCTCTGGGTTCTCAGTTAACCCAGCAAGGACGAACTCAGTCACAGCAGTATTATTTACTTCTTCCATTCTCTTTTGGAAATTGTATGTGAAAAGAAAATTTTATATAGAAGAAAAAATTGGGTGTCCATTCTCTTATCACTCAATGAATTTTGAAACAGAATTCAAATATTTTCAGATATTTCAAATTTTCTGCCATCTTCTTTTCTATCTAAGGAATCAGAGATTTTGCAATCCTATAGAAAGGAGACATGGAAAGAAATAATTATACAGATCTTTACATACATGCCAGTTGTGTCATAAGAATTATTTTTAATGGTACTCATTTCCTACCACATTCAAACCATTCTAGCACACTTAATTGAGTGTTTCAAGAATTTCTCATTTTATATTTTAGCATTTCTCTTTTGATGAAAAGTTTTAGTTATAGTAATATAAACACCTTATCCATAAGAGATCCATAGACATAACTGCATATTAACATAACTGTTAATGGTGAAGTAATTGAAAAATTTATACTAAAAAATATAAGCAATGGAATTTTCTTCCAGTTCACAATATCTACCACAACTTTAGATACTTGGCTAGGGAAATCAAACCCCCAAAATGAACTAAAAACTCAATAGATTATAAGTCAAGAAGATAGAACATCTACTAGTATGTAACTTTAATCAAGTATATAGAAAAACAAAGAATTGTTTGAAGAAAACTATTAAATGTAATTAACAATATATTAGGGTAATGTTAGAAAACAGAAATCACAGGACAGTTGAAGATGGTGTAAGATACTCACCAACAGACTCAGGTGAGATATCTTATAATTCTTTGTTTGACCTTTGTTTTTCTTTGACCTAGCAGTTGTGGATGACCATCCACCACAAAGGACAGCTAACCCTAATCAGAGTCAATTCTAAATCATAGGGAGAAGCTTCATAATGACTACAGGTTGATATTGTTCTCTTGTGATTATTTAAAGCAGTTGCTTATATGGTAACACGAGATTTCTTATTTCCCCAACTACTTTTATTGAAAGAAGATCTCATTCCTATTTTAATGCTTCTCTTTACAATAGTACACCTATACTATAAATGTTGAGACCATATACTGTGACAGAATGTGTCTTCCAAATTAGGATTGTTGGAAACTTAACACCAAAGACTGACTACTGAAGAAGAACAATTATAATGAGAATGGGTTATGTGGCAAACTGATCAAAGCTGTCTTGACAACTGGTTATTTACCACAGGTGTGGGATCCTCACATGGGGCTGAGTTTGGTGTTTCCTTTATATCTTTCATTTGAACTTTCTTGTTCCTTCAGCCTTTACTGTATCACCATTCCACAGAAGGAACTTCCCTTGAGTGGGCTTTTGGTCTTCAGCTTCTTAGCCTTCAGAAAATTATGACAAGATAAATACAATTCTGATCACTACACATTACCTTCCTGTAGTATTCTGTTACTAAATTACACTAAAAAGAACACACTAAGACACATGACCTTCTATATCTTTGAGCCTGTGTTCATTGGCTTGTTTTGCTATGTTTCTTGTCCTTTGCAAAGATGCTCCAAGAAATATTAGTCTCAATCACAAAAGCTCAATAATATATTTCTGAATCATGGTAGATCTAACCATGCCTGTGGACTTTGACCAATTTGGTTTGTCTCACTTTTCTGCATCCCAGTTCTAGCAAACACTCTTAATTCCATTGCCTTCTGTTGAGCTCTGCTTGTGTCCCCTGACTGTATGCTTTTGTCCTTGGTCAAGAATTCCTGAATACCTGCTTTGTATCAGTCATCTTAAGCTCTCATTGTCAGATGCATTTTAAATATGAATGAATCATAAGCAAAATACCAAAAATATTTAATGATGAAAAATTGTTTTTCATACCACTAAATTGAAATGCAAAGAACCACATATTTATAACATATATGATTTCATAGGTTTATACTTTAAATGTTCATGTCAATTCTGTCTTGAAACAGCATTATATCAATAATTTGGATGTTAGAAAATTAAAAATTGCTATGTAATTTATTAGAAATAGTAATGAATAGTTATGTGCTGATAATTATTTGAGTAAATATTGTTAGGAAATTAATGTGAACCTATATTAAAACAAATTTTAAAATGTTAAGCATACAGTTTCCTGTGGCTATCAGGACCGAGAGAGAAAGAATAAATATGATCAACTCTTCATGATTCTATAGACTATAAGAGCATAGGTAGGAAAACAAAGCACAGCATTAAATATGCTATTCAGAAAGGTCCAGAAAGACCACAGCAAAATGATGCTAGTTCATACTCAGGGAATGGTATCAACAAAATAAAACTTTCTCTTTTTTTAGACCATGTCATGTAACATGACAGTATAGAAATATACATTGAGTATTCTCACATTACATGTTGTAATCTTCCTTTAAGCTTTACTCTTATATCCTTACCCTTTTAAACATATTATTGTTGCTGTAAAGGTAACATTTGTGTTTCATTCAATAATTTTTCACAAAATTTTTCATAAAATATGAAATCACTACAATAAAGCTTCATTAGCCTTGCAAATATACACTGTATTAAAACCCAAATTAAGTAATTTGTTATTTGAAATATTTTTTGGGTTTTTTTCAAGACAAGGTTTCTCTGTGTAGTTTTGGTGCCTGTCCTGGATTTCGTTCTGTAGACCAGGCTGGCCTCGAACTCACAGAAATCTGCCTTGCTTTACCTCCTGAGTACTGGGATTAAAGGCGTGCACCACCACCACCCAGTATAAACAATGTTTAATTTAATTATATGACAATAGCTTTCCTCTCACCCAAGTCCTTCCAGTCCCTATCCCTGGCCGCTACCCTCCTAACCTTAAGTTGTTTCTCAATTACAAACAAAAACCCAATACAATGACAAACTTCCACAAACCAAGAAAATGAAATAAAACCATGCCCCTCCAAATAAAGCAACCAAACTGTAACCAAATAATAGCACACACACACACACACACACACACACACACACACACACACACAAACACACACACACACACACACACACACACACACACACACACACACACACACAGCAAAACAGAATATCCAAAAGCCCTGTGGAATCCATTATATGTTGCCCAACTACTCCTGAACATGAAGTCTATCCTGGAGTGGTTGATATAACCAGTGTCACGTTGTTGGAGAACACCACATCCCAATCTGCAGACAGGATGTAGACAGAGTAAGACTAGTCCTGGGATGGACTTCTTACACCTCAAAGCCCATCTCCAGTGACACAGGTCTTCAGTAAGGCCTCATCTCTTACAAAAGCGTCACAACTCCTAATCTTTTCTCAACAGTTTATCAACCTATATACAAATATTAAAATATATGAGTTTATGGGGGCCATTCTCACTCAAATCATGACAGCTATGCAATTCCAACTGGTCAGTCCTAAAAGCATACACATATGAGCAACACTCAAAGGGCTCCTCATGTTTTATGTGTATATTATATATGTGTATATATGTAGCAATAATTATTGAAAAAGTTAGTAATTTGAGGATTGTTGGGAGAAAACAGGAAAAGTTGTAAGGGAGAGAAGAAATGTTTGAAATGATGTAAATATGGAGTTTTCATATATGAAATTCCCAAAATAATTTTAAATTGAAACATATATTAATAAACAGTATTATCAATGACATTTTAAAAGGGAACAAGGATCTTGGAATGGAGATAGATCTTGCAAGGCAAAAAGCCACACATGTCTAATGACAATAGAATGTAAAAAAAATAGTGGAGTCTAAGATTTTCACAAGCTAAGGACTTGTATCTGGACATACCTCTCCTTCTTCCCAGACAGCAAGACGTTGGCTGATTTTCTTCTCCTTCACACTAGAAGGAGAAATGGCTTTGAACATGTGAGGGACAGATTAAACAGGATTACCTGTTGAGCCACTGTTCCTTAAAGCAGATTCACAGTCACTGGTTCTACCAGGCTTGGTTGGTATAAACATTTTATATGCAGGCATAGACAACAAGAGATTACTTAGGAAAAGAGTAGTGAGAGTTATCTCCCTCTAGAGTCTCATCTCTGATGCTTCATCTCTGGGGAAAACAACAACCAGAATTAACATATATTCCCCAGCGGTTCTCCAGTGTGTAATGTAGTCCAGAGGTAGTTCTTTTAAAGTATAGATTTAATAAAAATATCTAAAAAGCACTAAAATATCCCTGAAACTTTAAAGATATACACTGAAGGGATTTAAAAAATTAGTTTCCTCAAAAGAAAAAAAAAGTAAAGAACAGGAAAAGGAACTAAAATAACTTGGACTTTGCAGCTCTCATTGACATCTACCAGATGTGCTCTGATAGTATGAGGGAGTTGCAAAAAACTTTTGCTTGGACAATTTACCCAAAAAATGAATAAAAGCAGCTTTCTGTCCACCCAAATAATAATTTAGATATTTTAAATGATGTATAAGAAGTGGCAAACAAGACTAATAATGAAAAACTAGGAGGAGACATGGAGACTCTGGTGCCAGTTAAGGCAGATGTCATCATCAGTTACTTGGTGTTTACTAAAAAATCTGGTAACATCCCAAGAGGAGTAGATGTGCTCACTCCTTCCTGTCTTCAAGAACAAGAACTTAATTGTGAAAGAAGAGTAAAAGACATTTAGTATACTCTCTGCTTGATTAAAAAAAAAAGAGTGTAAAATATAAAAATATCCATGAGGAAAGCATTTCCACTAAAGATAATGAATATAAAAATTGTGTATCTCATCACTTTAGTTCAGTTTTCTCAGAATTATTGGTTGGGTTATCAGAAAGCTAAATATCTATCAAATATGAACAACACATTCAGACCTTTTTACTCTTTTCTTTGTCCTTCAGAATATTCTTTTTTGTGTTGTTTTTAATTTAAGAAATTTTCTATTCATTTTACACACCAACCACAGATTACCCTGTCCTCCCTCCTCCCACCCCTCAGCCTCCCCCCCCCAGCCCATCCCCCATTCCCACCTCCTCCAAGGCAAGGTCTCCCATGACAAGTCAGCAGAGCCTGGTAAATTCAGTTGAGACATGTCCAAGCCCCTCCTCCCTGCAGCAAGGCAGCATAAAGTGTCTCACCATAGGCACTAGTTTCCAAAAGGCCGGCTCATGCACTTGGGACAGGTCCCGATCCCACTGCCTGTGGGCCCTCTAAACAGTTCAAACTAAACAACTGTCTTGCCTATCCAGAGAGCCTAGTCTAGTGCCATGGGGGCTCCTCAGTTATTTGGTCCATAGTTCATGCATTTCCACTAGTTTGGCTAGTTGTCTCTGTACTTTTTCCAGTCATGGTCTTGATATCCTTTGCTCATAGAATCCCTCCTCTCTCTCGTCGACTGGACTCCTGGTGCTCCACCTGGGACCCAGCCGTGGATCTCTGCATCTGCTTTCATCCTGGATGAGGGTTCTATGATAACAGTTAGGGTATTCAGCCATCCAATCACCAGAGTATGCCAGCTCAGGCACCATCTCAAATATTGCTAGGAGTCTATGGTGGAGTCATCCTTGTGGATTCCTGGGAACCTCACTAGCACTCTGTTTCTCCCTATTCCCATGGTGTCTTCATTTATCATAGTATCTCTTTCCTTGCTCTCCCACTCTGTTCCCATTCCAGCTTGAACCTCCTGCTCCCCTAAGCTTTCATCCCCTGTCCCTTGCCCTCCATTACCCCATCGACCACAGTTTGCTCATGTAGATCTTTTCCATTTCTCCATCACTGGGCAATCCATGCATCCTTCCTAGGGTCCTCCTTACTAGTTAGCCTCCCTAGAGCCCAGTTTTTAATTGGATTGTTTGGTATTTTGATGGCTAGTTTCTTGAATTCCTCATATATTTTGGGTATAGCCCTCTATCAGATGTGGGGTTGGTGAAGATATTTTCCCATTCTGTAGGCTGTCATTTTGACTTATTGACCATGTCCTTTGCCCTACCAAAGTTTCTCAGTTTCAAGAGGTCCCATTTATTAATTGTTGCTCTCAGTGTCTGTGCTACTGGTGTTATATTTAGGAAGTGATCCCCAGTGCCAATGCATTCAAGACTACTTCCTATTTTCTCTTTTATCAGGTTCAGAGTAACTGAATTTATGTTGAGGTCTTTGATCCACTTGGACTTAAGTTGTGCATGGTGACAGATATGGATTTATTTGCAATTTTCTGCATGTTGACATCCAGTTATGCCAGCACCATTTGTTGAAGATACTTTCTTTTTTCCATTGTACAGTTTTGGCTTCTTTGTCAAAAATTAGGTGTTCATACGTGTGGGGATTAATATCAGGGTCTTCAACTCGATCCCATTGGTATGATAGACATTTAAACAAAATTACATTAAATAGGACCACAGTCATAATTTAAAATCTCCTTTTAAACTTTATCACTGTATCCTATTTTAACAGGATTATAAATATTATGGTCATTGATGTGTTTGTTTTATTTGCATTTAGCTATATCTTAGTTATATATTTATCATTATAAATTATGTAGTACTTTCCCTTACACTAAACTTCATATGCAAAAATTGCACAATGCCTTGAATATGTGAATAAAAATATTCAACAAGCTAAATCAATAGCTTCAAAATTACTATAAAGCATCACACCTTGCCTTAAAATGTGTAAACACAGAAGCATTTTTCTTGATAGTCTACTGATGTAAAGACTGGAATGAATGGGGAAGCTGTGGTCGTCCATCCATATAGAACCTACAATGAAAGTGGCTCTAGACCAATAATTAGTCACACACCACTGTGAAATAGGATATAGAACAAGCAGAGGAATGTGAGATTTTAAGAATAAGAACTTCTATCCAAACATAACCCTCCTTCTCAGGGTTGAATATTTCTCTTTTTCTTTACTCTGTATTAAAAAAAAAAAAGAAAAAGAAAAGGCATTGTGAATGTGAGGAGAGATGGCCAAAACTTGTCCTTTATGTCACTAATCTCCACTGCTAATAAAGCTGGTTCCCAAAGACAACTGTCTCCCTCATAAAGTTGGTTGCTATGAAGACTTTATATACTGTGTAGAGATTACAAAATTAGATTAGAATTAATATTGATAAAGACTTCCCACCAGAATCTCATCCCTCAGCTTTTAACTCTAGGGAAACCAACAACCAAACTTTCCATTTTCCTATGTGAGTTTTAATTCTGCATTGTAATCTAGGGGTAGAACTGGCTTTTTGATAAAATAAGAATATAATAAAAGTATGTAAAAGATATTGTCAAGACAGTAAAGTACCGTGTTTTCTGAAACTTTAAAGATATTTGCAAAAGTTGTTACCTAAGCTTATTTGTGTCAAAGTAAAAGACTGAAAACATATATATACATATGAATGATTTGGACTTTTGGACCTTTATTGATATCTACCACATGTACTTATATAATATGAGAGAGTCACAAAATTGTTTTAATTGAAAGTTTTATCTGATTAAATAAAACAGTTTCATAGACCTCCTAAGGTGGTAAAATGTCATAGAATATATGTCTTCAGTATTTATTTCCATTATTGAAATTTTAAATATTTCACTAGATTTTTGAGACTTTCATACAATGTGTTTGATATATATCCTCTACCCACTACTCCCAGATCCACCTGTGTCACAACCCCCACAACTTAATGTCTTATTTTTTATTCCTCCTATAAAGTTCAATTTTCCTGTCCCATACATTCTTGGATGTGTGGTATTCCACCGGAGTGTGGTTGATATATCAGAGGCTATTCTGAAAGAAAGGTGACCTGTGGTGGTATTGTGTTCCCCAAAATATTGTGCACCCTAATAAACTTATCTGGGGTCAGAGATAGAACAGCCACAATATTAAACATGAGGATAGGCAGTGGTAGCACACACCTTTAATCCTAGCATTCCAGAGGCAGAAATCCATCTGTTCAAGGATACAGCCAAGCATGGTGACTCACGCCTTTAATCCCAGAAAGCAAGCCTTTAATCCCAGGGAGTAGTGGTAGAAAGCAGAAAGGTATATAAGGCGTGAGGACCAGAAACTAGAAGCATTTGGTTGGTTAAGCATTTGGCCTGGTTAAGCATTTGGCTGGTTAAGCTTTCAGGCTTCTAGCAGCAGTTCAGCTGAGACCCATTCGGATATGAGGACACAGAGTCTTCCAGTCTGAGGAAACAAGACCAGCTGAGAAGTTGGCCAGGTGAGGTAGCTGTGGCTTGTTCTGGTTCTCTGATCTTCCAGTGTTCACCTCAATAACTGGCCTCAGGTTTGATTTTATTAATAATAACTTTTAAGATTCCTGCTACAGTGACCCTCCATCTCAGTCAAGCTAACAACTACCAACAGTGCTTAGTTATAGGTATAACTTCATGCTCACTTCTAATCTCCATGTTGAGATTTGATCTAGTTTGGGCTTGTACAGATCTTGTGAATGCTGTCACATCTTACTCAGTTGTGAACTCTATTAAATAAAATTAACAATAACAGCTGGACTGGACTGATACACCTACTGGTGCAAGAGTGGCATGAAAATGTCAGGGGAAAACCACCCACTTTTTGATTGGATTTCAGACCCACTGCTTAAGATGAAACTCATGTCATCAAATCAAGAGGCTCTCTCTAGCAGGCAATAGACACTAAGGAAAAATCTACTTCATTTATTTAAGTATTGAAACATTTGATAACCTGTTTTCTTCTATAACAGTATTTGACAACTCCTATATTTTAGTTCTTGTCTTCTTCATAATGTCACACATTCCTCAGAGTCATTAGGCTTTCTTTTTTATGTTAAGACCCCCTATTTTAGAACCAATCTGATGTTTAGGTTAATATTTTCTTAGGATCTTTCTCTGGCTATCATAATCACTGAAAATAGTGGGATTTGTATACTCTTCAAACACTTTATAATATTTTATATGTACATAAGCACTTCAAAAGATAAAATTCCATAAACAGTATTTTTTATTTATTTCCCATCATTATGACAAAAGCTTTACTGGATATTATTGAGTAATAAGATTAAAATTACATTCATATAAGCTTATATGTATTTGTATTTGTGTATGTGCCTATGTGTATATGTGTGTGTATGTATAAGTGTGTGAATGTGAACCTGATTGGTCTTATTAATAAAAACCAGGAGTCAAATATTGGGGTAATAACCTGAAAGATAGGAGAAGCAGAGGAGCAGCCACCAGTGACTTCTTACCTCTCTGGATCCTCAGACTGAAAAAGACAAGATCCTGTCACTGCCCATGTTGTCACTTCCTCTCTCTGCCTCCCAGGAGCTGGGATTAAAGGCATTAGCATCCCAAGTGCTGGGATTATAAGAGTGAGCCTCCAAAGTGCTAAGATTGAAAGTGTGAGCCTCCACCACCTGGCCTCTACGGTTAACTAGTGACTACCTCTACCTTCTGATCTCCAGGGAAGCTTCATTTATCAGAACATAAAAAAAATCACACAAGGCATGTGTGTTTGTGTGTGTGTGTTTGTGTGAGTGTGTCTTTGTGTGTGTATTAGACATTAGTAAGTACATACAAAAAAGCATATAGTGTATGTAGTGCTCCAGATTGATATGTCCCTTTCAAAGTCACATGCTCAGTTCTTGGTTCTCAGATGCTGTGTGTCTTTTGGGAAATGGTGGAAACTGTATGAAGTGTGGCCCAGCTAGAAAAAGCAGGGCACCATCACCATCCTTCTTTGCCTCTAAAACCAACTATCGTGATCTGTCTAAAAACAATGAAGGGAGCTGAAGTCTCCGACACTGTAATACAAAGTAAAGGATTCCTCTCAGATTTATTCAGATAGATATTGTAGTCATGATGAAAAATTCTAAAACAGAAAATAAGTACCAGGCACAGGTTTATTGCAGTAATTGTTGTGACTACAGGAACAGGTGACTCTCAAACCTCTGAAAATGGGTTGTAGAAACAATTGGTAGGGGTTGGAATGTAGACAAGAGAAGACATGGAATGCTGTATATAGAGCTTAGTAGGCAATTATTGAATGTGCTTATAGTACCAGAATGACAATAGAGAAAAGATAGTAATCGTTGTGCTGGCTGAAACTTCTGATGAAAATGAGAATTCTGTTGAGAATTGAATAACAAGGCACTCTTTTTACATTCATTTGACTTCAATTTGTTCCTGTCCTTATATTTTGGAGAGACTGAGTATAAGGATGATGGGATGCTTCCAGCTAAAATGGAAGATTAGAAGCTATCTTTGCATGGTGCAGTAAAGAGCAGATCAGAAGAAACAGACTGCATTCTAAAGATAGACAAAAGACAATCAACATGGGGAGTTTACACAGGAACTCATAGGACAGTGGAAAATGCGTAAAAATAGAACAATGTCAGAGGCCAAAGAAGTATAACAAGGTGAGGCTGCTTTAGGAAATCCTTCAGTTACATCTGTCCCAGTTACTAACACCCTCTCTGCTTGGCCAGACCTTGTAGACCTGACACAAGGACTGAGACTGTTACTGCTGGTATTGTCCTGAATAGCTACTGGCATCCTAGCCTAGGGTATTGTGTAATCTCCAGGATAACACATAAAAGAAATATAAGGATCCATTTAAATGAAAGAATATAGGAATATGAGAGCATAAAAAACAAAAAAGAAAACAACAAAAACACAATGTTGAGATTTCAACTTACCCCAGTCAGAATAAAATCAAGAATGTAAAAGACAATGAATTTTGAGAGTATGTGATGAAAGGGTAACCCTCATTCACTGTTCATGGAATTGCAAACTGGCACAGCCACTGTGTAAGTCAATGTGGTGAATTCTAATTGTTGTGAATAGCTGCTGACACTCTGTCCCAAGGTGTCAGTAATAGTAAGTAAATAAGTAAATAAAGAAGTAAATAATTTTCTATTTGACACTGAAATACCACTCTTTGCCCAAAGGACTTCACATTCTATACCACAAATTACTGTTCAGTCATGTTGATTGCCTCTCTGTTCTCAATAGCTACAAAATGGAAATAACCTAAATGATATTCAACTGATGAATAAATAAGAAAACATAAAACACATGCACAGTAGAACTACATTTATTTGTAAAGAAATTAAGATCTAGAAATTTTCATATAAATAGAGAGGACTAGAGAATATTGAGTGAAGTAATTAAGAGGCAGAAGGACACACACCAAATGTTTTCTCTTACTGGGGATACCTGGATTCAAATCTTTGAATTTGAGTGTATAATCTAGAGGTATCGCATAAACCAAAAAATAAAAAAGTATGATATGAGTGGGCATCTACTCTAGGGAGGGGACTGAAGGGGTACAGGTGATATGAAGGGGGGATAGAATAACTTGGAAACACTTTAATTGGGGAGGGTGAAGGTAAAGCAATGTGGAAGAAAAGCAGGAAAAGGGACAAATACCAAAAAGAATGTTTGAAAAAGCCACAGGGAATCATATTATTTAGGTTCACCTAAACACACACACACAACCCCAAACCTACCAAAACATTATATGCTATTGCTATTGCCATTCGTTGTTTTCCAGAAATTGAGGTAAGTCTCCTTGGCTGAAGACAACACAGGATTCTGACATGGGACTTGGATAAATAGAGCTGGATTGGACCTAGAAGCCTACTCCCTGAAGACTACCATTCATGGTATGGAAAAGTGCTATCCAAGTTGCCAGGGAGTAAAACAATTAATAGTTTTATCCAGCTGCGACACTTATGGAACACAATAATAACCAGAAAGGCAAGCTGTCCCTAAAGGTGCAATAGTAGCATTTGCATCATGATGGTAACTAAATACTATCGAATTATTCTTAGGGCCTCAATAGGAGGAAATTCATGACTGATTCTGTAAATATAGCAAATTATGAGTTATTGATAAGGTCATGGAACCTAAAGGAGAATCTAACAGTGACTCTTTCCCAAACTAGTATAATCTCTAACTGAATATTCATAGTGATCATGTCCCCCACAAATATGTGTAACTCTTTGACAGCAGATAGAAATCATTGTATACATCCATAACTGGTCAAAATAGAGGGAACAACTGAAGATATGGTGAAGAGCTCCAATGAATCCATCTTTGATACCATTCCTCCACTTTAGGATAAGGGAATATTTTGAAAGAGTAGATAAGAATGTTCTAAGAACCAGAGTACAAGGAATTCTGTAGGGAGATGCTATTTTCTATGTGGGACAGGAAAGTGGTACTGTGAAATCTCAACAATATGGTTTCCTAAACAAGAGCCTAAATTAATACCTGTTGATATATCAAGGTGGCAGGGGAAATTTTGAAGACTGCATTCCTAAAAGAAGCAATATCTGATTGCTGGAAACAGAATTAGTTTTTCTATGCCTAAGCTTTCCTATATATAAACCTCATACATATATAAGCAATTTATCTATTATTTCATGTCTGTATATTTATATATATTGGAGGAAGATGAGGGAATGATGTGATTATAGAGCTTACATATAAAATTTTCAAAAATGAATTTAAAAAAAGTATCACCTTTGTTGAAGTTAAGAATGAAATTTATTATTTTAAAGTAGTGTTTATCGAATATGAAGATATATATATTAGGATGGGCTATACATTATGGACATATGTGTCCCTGTCATCATTACTGTTGGTATATATTGTTGATTCTATGAAACGTATGATATAATATGTGAATAGAAAATTGAATTGAAATTATAATTGTTAAAATTATCAAAATGTCTTAGAAAATGAGTTATAACATGGGCAGGTAGATTAAAATAAAGAGTATCAACTCAAACTTTCTATTTGTATATCACTGCTCTAATAATAATCCTCATTTTACTTTCTGCTTACATGAATATTTTTCTTTCAAGTATTTTCTTCAAGGCCACACTGACATCCTTATTCCTCAGGCTGTAGATCAAGGGGTTCAGCATAGGTACAACAATGGTATAAAACACAGAGGACACTTTCCCTTGGTCCATGGAGTTGACTGATGATGGCTGCAGATACATGAAGGCTAAAGATCCAAAGAAGATAACAACAGCCAAGATGTGAGAACTGCAGGTACTGAAGGCTTTGGACCTGCCTTCTGTGGAGCGAATGTGGAGGATGCTGGCAATAATGAAGATATAGGAAGTAATAATAGTGAGAATTGGGACAAAGATGTTCAACGTACCAAAAAATAGAATCAACAATTCATTGATATAGGTATTAGAGCACGCAAGCTTCAAGAGGGGAAGAAGATCACAGAAATAATGGTTGATGACATCTAATTTGCAGAATGAAATCCTAATCATGAAGACTGTGTGAACTGATGCGCAGAACACACTAAAAATATACACTCCTGAAATCAGGGAAGTGTAAATCTGATAGGACATGGTTACACTGTACAGCAGGGGGTTACAGATGGCAACATAGCGGTCATATGCCATTGCAGCTAATGTGTAACACTCTGCAATTGCAAAAATGAGGAAGAAATAGAGCTGAGTCAAGCATCCAGGGTAGGAGATGGGGTTCTTCTCTGTCACAAAGCTCACCAGCATTTTAGGGATAACAACTGTGGACTGACAGAAGTCAATGAAGGACAGACTGCTGAGAAAATAGTACATGGGGTTGTGCAAGTGGGAACTGTACCCAATCAGTGTGACCATGCCCAGATTCCCCACCACAGTTATCACATAGATTCCTAGGAAGAGGAGGAAGAGGGGTATCTGGAGTTCTTGCTTCTCTGAAAGCCCAGCCAAGAAGAACTCAGTCACTGTGCAGTGGTTTCCTGCTGCCATATTCTTATTCAAATCCTGAAGGAGTAAAAGAAGTATAAGTTTTGTCAGGGTGACATTATTATTCTTTTTCTGTACACAAAGTCTCCATTTGAATTATTTTAGAATACCTTTTCTCTATGTGTAATTACCTTAACTGGATCATCCTATACAAATAAAATATACCTTTCGTTATTAATTTTAAAGATATCCTTATAAACTTAAGAATACATTTTATATGAAATACTGTCACTAAATTCAAGCTTTGAATTTTTTTGTGAATTCAAAGTAGTGTCTCTACATAGAGATTTAGAATGAATACCAGTTAGGAAAACTAACAGTCTTAAAGGAGCAAGCTCTCCCTAAAATTAGTAAATTACTATCCAAAATATAATTATCCAAGTGATCTACAGAGCTTTTATTTTCACACATTTCCATTTTTTTCTAATTGTTAATGTACATAAAGTCATTAAACTTCCAAATGTGAAAATAAAATGATCTCTGCAGTAACCATTGCATTAGGTTCTGGATGCATGGTGCTACAAGGTAGGGGTTTCTGGTTTGGGAACCCATTCTTGGGAGAATTAGTCAATCAGTAGTGGTGAAATAGTGAGGCCTTGAAGACTAAGTGCCAATTCTCACTCCCAATCATGCACCAATGACACCTTTGGCTAATGCGATCTATTTTTGTTTTTTGTTACTAACTACATAAGAAATAATTTTTACTGGCACTTTACCATTTGGTAACTCTCAGATATGATTTTTGCATTGTTAGTTCATATTGACATCCTCTCAAATGAAAAAAAATGGCTACTTCTACTCATTAAAACTAGTGACACAGACCCAGCTCAGTTCTTTTTTTCCCCAATTTATACAATGTGAACTAAGAAGGATTGCAATGCAGAAACACATAATTTGAAGGAAAATACAATTGTTATCCTCTATTCTACTGAATTGTGGAAAATTAATCACTGTCTGCACATAGTAAATCCTTAACTGTGTTAGAGTTTAGTCATTGAAAGATCAGCATTTGAAATGTTTTAAAATGCAAACATTTGTATCTTGCATAGATAACTATTGTTATCTCAAGAAAGCTCACAGGTTTAAGAGACAGAATAAGACAGAAGGCCTTGAAGAAATACTGAGGAAATTCTTGAGAGCCCTGGACTTCAACTTAAAGATTTTTAGAAACTCACACACAAATAAGGAAAAGACAAAACATACAATGATGCTAATCAGAAAATGGGAGGGACCAGAAAGAAAGTAAAAGCTTAAACAATAAGAAAATCTGTGAAAAACTCTCTTCTTAGAATGACACAAGGCAATGTGATCATGATTTCACAACAGCAGTGACTGCCACAATGGCCCACATAAGACTGAGTAAATACTTCATTACAGATTTGGTGGTGTGTATGTGGGGCGGGGGGAGGTCTAACATGTCAATTCATTGGGCTATTCATAGATTTCGGAATGGGGAAGACATCATCCTCAGTCTAGTACTTACTAACAAGCCCTCCATACTCCAATGGATAGTTGTAAACTTATGACTTATGCTCACACAGATGAACTGGTTAAAATACATTGGTCAGAAATCAAAGCAAAATAGTGAGTGTGGGAAAGATACTTGTAGTGAGGAAAGAGTGTAAATAGGAGACCACTAGATGTAACATGTGTAAGGGTGATAGTAATCAGAATATATGTGTGTAGGGGTGTGCAAGTGTGTACATGTGTGCCTGTGTGTGTGTACATATATGAAGTAGTCAAATACTTTAATAAAAGATAAATATTAATATTCACATCATCTAAATTTAAAACTGCAGCCCTCTTGCAAAGGTTCAATAATCACTGTGGAATTGTGTAGGAAGCATGTAAGAGCCAGAGGTTGATCTTACAAGAAAACAGTGTATCTGTGCCCAGTAAAGCAGGTGCACACAGGACTCTCAGTGATTGGGGCAGCAGGTGCACAATCTGTAAATGCCAAAGTAGGACCAAATTCCAGCATATAAAGGAGAGTTGAGCCCAAAGTTCACTTCAATTGAGGAGTTATTCCACTTTCTTATGGAATAAAATTCTAATTTTCATTTAAAAGGAACAAACTATACATGCAGGCAGTAGCACATATTTCAAAAGCATGGTATTATTGGATTGGCCATGAAGAAGATCTTTCAAACATGAATACTAATTAAAATAAATACTCAAAATGAATATTTAAAAAAACATAGCAATCTTGATGTGGTTCTTTTTCAGTAAGAAAATTTAGCAGTTGGAAACAATTTTTATTGTATATAATAATTCATAATAGTTTTTTTTATTTTTTTCTAAGTAGAAATATCAACACATTGGAAAACTATTTAAATGATAAGATTTTTATAATGATTTTGTGTGTATGTATTTTCTGTGTGTGATTTAAGCAGTGATTCATCTTTCTTACATTATATCAGTAAAGTATGATACATTTTTGTCAGATTGCTCATTCTAGAAATTGTCCAATTTCATTAAAAATAAATAAGCTTTATAGAGCCATGCTGATTTTCTATGTTATATTTTTGCATTTTATTTGTTGTGTCAAGTCATTTCTTTCTTTCTATGATTCTTCGATATGGATTACTGCTCTTTTGCTATTAATTGTTTGTTTGATACAAGGGTTCACTCCGTCGCCCAGGCTGGCCTAGAACTCACAGTCATCATGTCTATTCAACCTGATAGCTCAGACTTTAGGACTGTGCCACAACACCTGGTGTTACTTAATTTTTTAAGAAATTTTTCAGCTAGTACTTCAAATTTTATTCATTTTAGCATTTTCATTTGCTATAAACATCCCATGAAAATTCATTTGACTGTGCCTCACAATAATTCATGTTAAATTTCTCATAATATCCTATTCAAAATATTTCATAAGTTGTTCATCATTCCACAGATGTGGTCACCTTACAAATTTTGTACTTTTTCTAAGGTTTTCTTATCTTGAAACATGTCATGGTTTTATCATATTTATTGAATCTACTCTGAAATTATAAAGTATTGCATTACAGAGATTTTCTTAGTAACTATATTTGCCTAGTTTATTGTAAATTTTCTTCTTAATTAGTTCTTTGAGAATTTCCTACAATGTGTTTTGATCATATTCACCCCCTCACTGAAATCCTCCCAATTCCAGGCCTCTTTGTGTCTTCTTTTTTTCACTCATAATGCCCAGTTTGTTCTGTCAATAACTTATTAGATGTGTGGCCCTTGAGAGGAGTACGGTTGACTTAACAAGGACAACGTTCTTAAAGAAAATGATTCTCCCTCTCTCAGTCCCCATCAATTGCCAATAGCTTCTCAATTAGAGGAGGAACCTTATATCTAGCTCCCCACCCCATGCAGAGACTGGGTCTGGACTGAGTCTGCACCACACATATGTATGTTGTCACAATCACTGTGAGTTCATATGTGAAACTGTCCTGTTGTGTCTGGAGGACATTGTTCATATATATTCACCCATCATCTTGGGTTAATGGCTTCCCCCTTTTGGAGTTATTGGCCACTAAGGTCCCATCAACTCCTGCAAAAATTACAGGCTCTTCTCAATGCTATTGGTTACACTCCACAGCTCAATGATAAGTACAGCTGCTGAAGACACCCTGTACTTGATTCATAGAAGATGGAGATATCAAAATGGTACTGGCCTAGAAGTTTCATCCCTAATGGCTAGATTTCACAGTGCTGGAAGATACTATGGACACTATTGGAGGAGAAAAGCACTCAACAATCTTATCTAGCTATGAACCTTGTAAGCTCTAATGACATCTGGACTGGCAATACATTCTCACTGGTACATTGTTGGTATTAACGTCATGGTAGTATTGAATCGTTTTCTGCTCCACAAGATGAAATCCATACCTGACGCTTGTGCCCAACCAAGGATTTTTTGCTTTTTAAACTTTTAAAAAACAATCTGAAGATTATACTGCCCCCCAAATAATACACTGCCTATTTTACACCTGTGTATGTATATATTTCAGTTGTCTATTTCTTTAATTCTATTGTTTAGATATTCCTCATGCACAATGACTTTCTAGGCACAATTACCTGTTCTAATACCTATTGTGCAAAGCAAAGTAATGTCTGCGCTAAAAATTCTGATTATCTTTTTCTGACTTTATCCTTTCAAACTTGAGTCACAGTTTTTCTCACTAAGCTATGACATACTTTCTATTTGCTGCTGTCCTCTTTGAAGCCTACTCTGTCTGATACAAGTGCATGACCCCAAGCTTCATATTTGCTACTCTTTGTATGTAAAAGAATTAACTCTGTGTTTCTATTTTATTATTATTTATCTTTATAATAAAGCATATTTCATTTAGTTTTCAAAAATAAAGAATTTAATATAAATGAAATAGAATATTAAAATGTTAGCACCAAATATCTAGAAGTCAAAATAAAAAAATACAAACCACCCTTAGATACTGGATCTTTTAAGTAGTCCTGAGAGAATTTCAATAAATTTTTAATAAAAGAAGAACTCATCATAGTAATGTTTTTAATACTCAATAAAAAATCAAGCCTCACAGTTATAGATAGCTTGGTGATAATCCAATTAGTGGATATCACATATAGAGTAAGAGCATCAGAGACACCCATGGAGTACTTAAAGCGAACTTTGTCTAATTTGAGTCATTTCAGAATATACTGAAAAATCAATATAGCCTGATGTTAAACAGACAAACAACAACAAGAAAACTAGACATCTCCATCGGTTCATTCCCCTTGGAGCTCAGGATGCCCTGTGGAAGATGGTGATGGGGATTAAGACTTATAGGAGCTTGAGGGATCAAGGACACCAGAACATTTTCTACAAAGTAAACTGAGCAGGGATCTTAGATACTCACAGAGCCTGAAGCAGCAATCATGGATCCTGCATGGGTCTGAGCTAGATCCTCTGCATGTATGATATTATTTTTAGCTTGGTATTTTTGTGGGACTCTTAACAATAGGAATGAGTGGTTTCTCTGACTTTTGCACATACTCTTGGGACCCTTTTCCTTCTTCTGGATTGCCTCACTAGCCTTGATATTACAGCGTGTGACTAGTGTTATTGTTTCTTGTTATACCTTGTTTGATTGATATTCCTGGATGCCTACACTTTTCTGAAGGGAAATGGAGGAGTATTGGGTATGGGGAAGAGCAGAGGAGGGGCAGGGAAATTGGAAGGAGTGGAGGGAGGAGAAACTGTATTTGGGATGTATTGCATGAGAGAATAATAAATAGATAAATAAATAAACAAATAAAAGAATGAATAAATAAATAAGTATGCTTCTTGAAATGTTACAAATAATGGAATCTGGAAGCTCTGGAGGTATATAATGCTCAATACACAACTTTGTTCTTGAATCTCTCTAGAGATATTCAACTTTCACATACACTATTGGCAAATACTTTAATTTCTTTTTTAAATATTGCTTTATTGTTATTATTGTGTTGGTATAAAATGTGTGTGCACAGGCATATGCCATGGCACACATGTGAAGGCCAGGGAATAACTTTGGAGAGCCTGTTTCCTCCTTCCACTATATAAATTCTGAGGATTGAACACAGGTCATCAGGATTGTGTGGCAAGTGCATTTACCCTCTGAGTCATTTTTCTGTTCAGTAAGTGCCTTAATATCTAAGAGAGTTGTGTGTAGTTGCTTTTAAATCAAATGTAAAATACATATGAATGTGAAATAGCAATTAATTTATTTCCCAATGCTGTTATTCATTAAAGTTGTCTATGATGATTACAGCATTAATAAAAATGTACCAATGCAAAAATGTAAACATGTTTATGAAGAAAACAAAAACTATTGCATTTTCTGTTCATAGTCTTGCGTTATCCCCCAAAGAAAACTCAATCTCCACAGAATATTTCCAATTTAATTTCTAGCTCTTCATTAAATCACCTCCACAGCTGTAAAAAATTTGTTCCTATTCTATTTCTAGAATTTTAATATCATATCCACTTTCCACATTCTATACTCAGTTACATTAACTAAGCCAGTGTCATTACCTCCTCTCTCGTTGTTGTATTTGGAAGTTAGGCTATAATTCTAGGTAGACTGGTAGCTTATACAACCATTAAAATAATCTCAAAATTATTTTTTCAACTCTTAAAACTTATTTAACATACATTGCTTAACCCTATGCCAAACTTCATGAATATTAATCCCTACAGGTAACATGTAGAGATCTTAGCTACCAAAACAATAAGAATAAAATTGTAAAACCATAAAAAATGAAATTATTTGTCCATTTGGGAGCCATTAGAATAAGTAAAATCAGTATAATCCCATGCTTCAAAGACAGTTTCTAGCATCTTTTTCCCACACTCATCTTTTTCCTTTGCCCTATCTCTCTCTGTCTCTGTCTCTCTGTCTCTCTATCTCTCTGTCTCTCTCTCTCTCTCCCCCTCTAAATATTTCTGAAATACAAAGGAAATGACAATGACCTTAGGTCATTACAGCAGTATATGCTTTAAAGAACTCACAACCTCAGTCTTCTTTATTAGAATATATTAATTTCACTTGGGCTCTAACTAAATATGTGATAAAATTTACAGATAAAATAAAAATGGGAGGAAAGGCAACATAATTTGTAATTGAATTTATTGTTAGTACATCCTGATGGGCTTAAGCTAAGTACAGAAATGAGCAAATAGTCAGAAGTAATATTGCATAAGAAGCAAAAGTTTGAATAAATTCATAATTATAAAATTTTGAATGCCACCCCCTCTATTCAATTATAAGATATGATGCTAATTAGTTTTTATTTTTATCATTCAAAGCAATGTTTTTACTATCCAATTATTCCAAGGTCTATAGATTTAATGTGATTCTCTGAAAATTTCTTTTGCTTGCAAAACACCTTATTATCCTCAACAATTACTGGGATGAACTAAAAGTTCAAAATATGTTACACTCAAGCATAGTTGTTTCAAATTAGTTACCTAACCAAAGCTGGTTTAGTGGGGCTACACATTCTGTAATGTAGGAGAGAAGGTCTAATCTTGATCACTTGAATTATAATCAGCAAAGTAGGAATCACAGATTAAGAGGATTTCATAGAGCCCAACACTAAGAAACGTTTTCCTTCTGGAGTTAAATTTGAATGGACATCACTCATTTTCCAAGATAAGATGTACTTCTTGTGGCCAGCACGCCTTCAGAGTTACTACAACTTTTTCCATAGAAGATAAAAAAATGAACTCATTAAATATAAATATAAAAATGAAATGTCAGATCAGTTATAATGATTTTTATGCATAATCAACAGTGGAAATAAATTAAAATTAAACAAAGACAAATTTATTAACTTCTAAATTGATGTATAAATGACTCTTAATATACAAGATATATAGATTAAATCCAATTCATATGAAAAACTAAAGATGTAATTTCAATTCAATGAAACAATGAAATTCATGAACTAAAAGAAAAGAAAGGGAAATGCAGGTCTTGAAAATACAAATCTTAACATATAAAAAATTGTAGTATATTATTTTATATTATCCTAATACATCATTACCAATTATATCTAACAGATCTCTGACATGGCTTCCCAGCTCAGATGCTATTGAACTAGAATAGAGCCAAGAGGTCACGATGATGACTAATTGTTGATCAATGGGCCTCTTGGAGGTCACCATTTGCCTTAACTGTATCTCTTCCCAAGGCCTTTCACGTGCTTCCATTTCTCTGTGTTCCATGAGGTTAGCAAGCACTGATATAAAGCTATCATGCTATATTTCAGGCTATGAATTTATCTGTGGATGTTCTTGCTAGGAAAGGGCATTGGCAAGATGAAACACAGAAGCTATAGGATGGTTAGAAAACATTTAAAAGTGATAAAATTAGTATGCAGCTTATGTGTTGTAAGACAGTTTATGATGTTTGAAAGCACAAAAGACAAACTTTATAAATCATAAGGGACAATTATGGAGTTTTGTTATTTTAAAAGGGGAACAACTTACTTATACCTGTTCATGGACATGCGGAGCCTTAAGTCTAATGAAAATTCACTTTCAAAGATCTAGAGGAAAGATTCCCTTAATTTCTTTTGTGAAGCAACGAATGTTCAGTCTCATTGATGCTGCTAAATTCTTCATACATTCAACCGTCTCTATTTGTGATGGACGCAGATGACTACTTACAGTTCCTAGACAATATGACAGTCATTTCATTGTCTACATTTTAGATTGCTGTTCATTCTACTCACAAGAGTGTCACTAAGCACTTTTTCTTTGTTATCTGGTAAATATGCATTTCCTTTTATATCCATTCTAAAAATATGGTTGATGTGGGGTGATTCTCCATATTCATGTATTGGATTCATCCCTCCTATAACATGTTCAGGATATTGTAATTTCTGAACTGTCCACGCTTCTTGGGCTGTCAGTTACACTATTAGTCAAATGACAAGTGGGACTTATATAACTATTTCCCCAGTAATACATCTGCCACATGGCACATTGCAAGATTTTAAAGGTAGTTTTAGGAATAAATGAATAACTAGATTCTTCCTGACTTAAGACATTGATTGCCCCAGACTTCAGAGTCCTAAGTGTCATATGTGATCACATGAGACAAACACACTCACCTTACTTCTGCTGCAATTCTCAACATCAAGTTTTATTTGCCACTTGCAAATGGCACTAATCCTAGAATTGGTAGAAGCATGTTCCTCACATTCTATAGTTAGTGTTGAGAAGGCCAGACCTAGTCCTCAATGGTAACAGTAACTTTGAGCCTGGTCTGCATCTCTTGTCAGCATCTTCCAGGACTCACTCAGTTTGTGACTCTGCAGATTCAATTTCACCTGCACAGTCACCTGAGCATCTGGGAAGTGCTATCCTGAGTCTAAGTTCTTCAGGTACTGTATGTCAGCAAATAAATATTCTCTAAGGATTCTCATTGTTATAGAAACATGCACATGAGAAAAATAAGCAATTATCAGTACTAATTTCCCAACTGCATAGTTATTACTCAAATGGATACTGGCCATTGCTAAACTTTCACATCATAATAAAGATTTTGAGTATGTGGATCACTAAAGACCTTTATTGAAGTGCTTACCTTACTTTAATCCAGTAGGTGTGGGTATGTGTGGAATTTTATATATTTATTAGGAGCTTCTAACTAACACAACAGACAGAGCCCACACTGGGATGACCATGTTCAGGAGAAACAATGTCTTTCCTTATGAGTTCTAGCTTATGGATTATAAGTTTAATGATGTTTAAACAATAAAACTATTCAGTGCTTGGCAGATTGCATGAATATTATTAACAGTTTCTCCAGGAATAAAAACTTCCTCGCTTTGTTCCTAATTTAAAGAATCCCAGAAGAACAATAGAATGGTCTAAATGAAGGTAATGGGGGGTGGGCATCATTGGGACTATAAAAGCAGATGAGTTATTTCATGCCTAAGTAGTTAGAAACCAGAGTAATCTAAATTTTCAAACTATCAAAGCCATTTATAAGACTAACCTAAGTGTGTTCTATACTGACCAGCTTATTTTGTTTTACATCATTTGTCCCTTATTGTTTCTTCTATGAACAATAAAGAGAGCAAATACTCAGATTAATGGAGATCATATAAAATACAGTTAAAATGTTACATCATTAAATACTACGTAACAGTTTTATACTCCAAAGAAATTCAATATATCTTTGGTGCTCATTTGCATAGAAAAGATTTATAGGAAACAGGCATGCATATTCTTAACATTCAGGAAAATGTTGTATTAATGCATGTATTTAGTGACAACAATAACATGTGAGGTATGGGAAATTTTGACAATTTTATAAAAAAGTTCTCAAAATATTATATAAATAATAGTTCAGAGAATTGAAAGTTAGTAAGCCATAGTTTATTGCAAAAATAAAAATTACAATGTGAGTACATTGTTTCTCAAGTACATTATTATAATGAATACAAGTAAATAACAGCATGTTTTCCATATCCCTTGCATGATTAATATTACAGGTGACAAACAAATTATGCAAAGAACTCACACACATTCATACTCAAGCAACTTCTTATAGTTTAACCATGTTGTCAAGTAAGATATTCTTCTTAGTAAGGATTTTTACTGGCAAGCTGCAGTTTGCAGTTACAAAGAAAGGACCAATTACTTTATTACTTATTTTGAAAGGTAATCTTATAAGGAATCTTAAAGGAATCACAAACCTAAACTTTTATACATGAAAAAATGAAAAATAATCAGTCAGTTCTACTTTAAATCTTTAGGATGCATAACCACTCCTCAGTATATATATATATATATATATATATATATATATATATATATATGTGTGTGTGTGTGTGTGTGTGTGTGTGTGTGTGTGTGTGTGTGTGTGTATGGGGATTGAAGGCAGAAATGGGTATAAGCAATTTTAACCATCACCTTTGGTCTTCAACCAATCCTAGCAAGAAAAGTGTGTCAGATAGTAATAATTGTTCTTGTCCCCCGACCTTAAGGAGTTCATCATTCAACTATGTGCCTTTCTAAGAATTTAGATTATCTAGTTGTGGTTTTCACCACAAAGCTATTATCAAAACATCTGATCTAACCTGAAGTTATTATAAGGCTTTGTTTCAGCTAATGATGCACACCAGGACCTTTGACAGCATCTTCCAGCATTAAGGTTAAAAGAATTTAAGCAAGCTGAGCTACTGGGTCTCAATTTTTTTTCTCAATCATTAACCTAAGTCACAGTCTATATGGCTCCTCAGTAGAAACTCATTTGTTCCAGGTGTGTGGCATTGTTTTGTTTGTATTTTTATCATCAAAATTTTATTTAAACTAACTATTATTATTATTATTATTATTATTATTATTATTATTATCAATTTGACAGTACGGCTCAGGAAGGAATCATCTTCATAATAATCCACAGGTATAAATGCCCAGTAGAACAGGATGTTTCTGTGAGATAAACACATTACATTACAGGCAGTGGGGATCTCCCTACACTCATTCACATCATGGCACATATTAGAGAAAGATAGCAGCACACATGTAAAGGCACAGCACAAGCAAAAGACATTCCAGGGTCTGTGGTCTTGAGGCCTTTCCTATCCAAGATTTACCCATCACAGAGCTAAATCCTGGTGGGCTGACACCTTGAACTTCAATTGCCACCTGATGCTCTCATCACATGACCACTGACACTTGCCAAACTGGAGTTTGATTTTAAGGGTAAAGCCAGTGTATTTTTGGATATTGAAGAATTTATTTCTGATATACCCATTTTGAAAGAACTGTTGACCAATACACTCTAACAATCTGGATTGCTTTCTGTCTACCAAAATACATCCAAAAACCAAGTAAAATTGGACAATCAGCCATCACATTTCTGTCCAGAAGGGTGGACAGCTGATTTTTTTTTTCAGAGAAGGGGGAAACAGTGTCACTATTTGATGGTTTTTGAGTTAGATAACATATATATCTTTCTAATAGTGCCTCTTGTCAGTGTAAACTCATACAAGGAAAAGTAATAGAGGCTGCAGTGGGATGGGAGTTGACAAAATAAGTTAGGTCAGAATAGCTGCACAGGCTGATTGAATCAACAGGTTACATTACTTTATCTTTTGCCATCATGTAAGTTTTATATTAAAACCTGAGCTTTAAAAAAAGTACTGAGCTCCCATCCTGCCCGGAGTCCCCATCTGGACCAGAGGTGAGTGCCTGGGGTCATACCCAGAGAGGCCTACCCATAGGTCTCATCCCTGGGCACTAGCCATTCCTGGGAAGACCTGCCCAACTTGGCCCCAGGTTCTGGCCCTAGGGTGGGACCTCCCCGCAAGGTCCCCTTCTCCAAGACCCCCGGCAGGCCCTGCAATCTCCATGCCTTGCCCCCTCACCCATCTGCTGGAGATGCCAGCCACTGCCTGAGACTCAGAAACCAGCCCCCAGCTCCCATCCACCCCAGAGCTTCCATCTGGATGAGACAGAGGCTTCCTGAATCTGTCAGCTCTGTCTGGAACAAGAGTGCTGATAAGACCAAGAATGAATCCACAAGGAGATGGGCAGACATCAAGGCAGAAGTACATACAACAAAATGAAGAGGAATACAGCATCATCAGAACCTAGCCCTCCTCCAACAGCTAGACCTGAACATCACAAAATGGAAGAAGCAGAAGAAAGCAACATTATGAATAACATCATGAAGAAGGTAGAGGCTTATAAAGAAGAAATCAAAAATGAAATGGAGGAACAGACAAACAAAAAATGGGAAGAACGCTATAAAAAACTAGAGGAAAGGACAAATAAAGTAGAAGAAAACAATAAAGCACTGAAAGAAAACCATGAAAAGGCAATGAAACAGATGAAGGAAACAGTCCAAGATCTGAAAATGGAAATAGAAAAAATGAAGAAGACAAACAGAGGGAATGCTGGAAATAGAAAATCTGAGTAGATGAACAGGAACTTCAGATGCAAGTATAACCAACAGAATGCAAGAGATAGAAGAGAGGATCTCTGGCATTGGAGATACAATAGAAGAAATAGATTCATCAGTCAAAGAGAACACTAAAGCCAACAAAGTCATGAACCAAAATGTCCAAGAAATTTGGGACACCATGAAAAGACCAAGCCTATGAATAATAGGGATAGAGGAAGGAGAAGAATACCAACTCAAAGACACAGAAAATATATTCAACAAGATCATAGAAAAAAACTATCCCAACTTAAAGAAGAAAATGCCTATGAAGATACAAGAAGCCTATAGAAACAGACTAGACCCCCCCAAAAAGTCCACTTGCCACATAATAATTAAACAAATAAACGTACAGAATAAAGAAAGAATATTAAGAGCAGCAAAGGAAAAAGGCCAAGTGACTTATAAAGGCAAACTCATCAGAATAACACCTGATTTCTCAATGGAGACTTTGAACACCAGAAGGACCTGGACAGATGTAATGCAGACACTAAGAGACCATGGATGCCAGCCTAGACTAATATATCCAGCAAAACTTTTCAATCATCATAGATGGAGTGAACAAGACATTCCAAGACAAAACCAGATTTAAACAATACTTATCCACAAACCCAGCCCTACAGAAAGCACTAGAAGGAAAATTCCAACCTAAGGAAGTCAGATACACCCTTAAAAACACAGGCAATAGATAACACCACAGCAGTAAACCCCAAAGAAAAAAAGTACACACACACTACCACCAAAAAAATAACAGACATGAACAATCAATGGTCATTAATATCCCTTAATATCAATAGACTTAATTCACCTATAAAAAGACACAGGCTGACAGAATGGATACGAAAGTACTTGAAGTTCTAGCCAGAACAATAAGACAACATAAGGAGATTAAGGGGATACAAATTGGAAAGGAAGAAGACAAGCTTTCCCTATTTGCAGATGACATGATAGTATATATGAGTGACCCCAAAAATTCAACCAAGGAACTGATACAACTTATAAAACACCTTCAGCAACATAACAGGATACAAGATCAACTCAAAAAAAATCAGTAGCCCTCCTATATACAAGTGACAAATAGGCTGAGAAGGAAATCAGAGGTACATCACCCTTTACAATAGCCATAAATGATAATAAAATACCTTGGGGTAACACTAACTAATCAAGTGAAGGACCTATATGACAAGAACATTAAGTCCTTGAAAAAAGAAGTTAAAGAAGATTTCAGAAAATGAAAAGATCTCCCATGCTCATGGATAGGTAGGATTAACATAATAAAAATGGCATTCTTACCAAAAGCAATCTACAGATTCAATGCAATCCCCACCAAAATACCAACACAATTCTTCACAGACCTGGAAAGAATAATACTCAACTTCATATGAAAAAACAAAAAACCCAGGATAGCCAAAGAATCCTGTACAATAAAACAACCTCTTGAAGCATCACAATCCCTGATCTCAAGCTCTACTATAGAGCTACAGTAATAAAAACAGCTTGGTATTGGCATAAAAACTTACATGTGGACCAATGGAATCGAATCGAAGACCCTGATATTAATCTGCATACCTATGAACATATAATTTTTGACAAAGAAGCCAAAACTGTACAATGGAAAAGAGAAAGCACCTTCAACAAATGGTGCTGGCACAACTGGATGTCAACGTGTAGAAGGCTGCAAATAGATCCATATCTGTCACCATGCACAAAACTTAAGTCCAAGTGGATCAAAGACCTCAACATAAATCCAGTTATTCTGAACCTGATAGAAGAGAAAGTAGGAAGTAGTCTTGAACACATTGGCATAGGAGATCAGTTCCTAAATATAACACCAGTAGCACAGACACTGAGAGAAACAATCAATCAATGGGACCTCTTGAAACTGAGAAGCTTTTGTAGAGCAAAGGACACGGTCAACAAGACAAAGCAACTGCCTACAGAATAGGAAAAGGTCTTCACCAACCCCACGTCTGACAGAGGACTGATATCCAGAATATATAAAGAACTCAAGGAATTAGACATCAAAATGCCCAACAGTCCAATTAAGAAATGGCCTATAGAACTAAACAGAGAATTCTCAACAGAGGAAGCTCAAATGGCTGAAAGACATTTAAGGAATTGCTCAACATCCCTAATCATCAGGGAAATGCAAATCAAAACAACTCTGAGATACCACCTTACGCTTGTCAGAATGGCTAAGATCAAAAACACTGAAGACACCTTATGCTGGAGAGGATGTGGAGCTAGGGGAACTCTCCTCCACTGCTGGTGGGAATGTAAGCTTGTACAGCCACTTCAGAAATCAATATGGCACTTTCTTAGAAAATTGGGAATCAATCTCCCCCAAGACCCAGCTATATCACTCTTGGGTATATACCCAAGGAATGCTCAATCATACCACAAGGCACTTGCTCAGCTATGTTCATATCAGCATTGTTTGTAATAGCCATAACCTGGAAACAACCTAGATGCCCTTCAACTAAAAAATGGATAAATAAAATTTGGTACATATACACAATGGAGTACTACTCAGCAAAGAAAAACAATGACATCATGAGGTTTGCAGGCAAATGGATGGATCAAAAAAAAAATCATCCTGTGTGAGGTAACCCAGACTCAGAAAGACAAACATGGTATGTACTCACTCATAGGAGGATACTAGATGTAAAACAAAGATGACTAGACTGCTACTCACAACTCCAGGGAGGCTACCTAGAAAACAGGACCCTAAGAAAGACACAGGGATCTCCCAATGACAGAGAAATGGATGAGATCTACATGAACAACCTGGATGTGAATGGGGGTAATGAAGGACAAGGTTCAAGGGAAAGAGAGCTTAGGGGAGCAGGAGATCACAGCTGAATCAAGAACAGGGAGGGAGTACCAGGAATAAGAGACCATGACAAATGAAAACCACATGAGAATAGGAAGAAGCAAAGTGTTAGAGAGGTTCCCAGAAATTCACAAAGATACCTCCACAATAGACTACTGGCGATGGTCGAGAGACAGCCTGAACTGACCTACTCTGGTGATAGGATGGCCAAACACCCCAACTGTCGTGGTAGAAATCTCATCCAATGACTGAGGGAAGCAGATGCAAAGATCCACAGCCAGGGCCCAGGTGGAGCTCTGGGAGTTCAGTTGGCGAGAAACAGGAGCGATTGTATGAACGAGAATTGTTGAGACCTAGATTGGAAAAAGCACAGGGACAAATAGCCAGACTAATGGAAACACATGAACTGTGAACCAATAGCTGAGAAGCCCCCAACTGGATCAGGCCCTCTGGATAAGTGGGACAGTTGATTAGCTTGAACTGTTTGGGAGGCAGCCAGGCAGTGGGACCGGGACCTGTCCTCAGTGCATGAGCTGGCTGTTTGGAACATGGGCCTTATGCAAGGACACTTGGCTCAGCCTGGGAGGAGGGGACTGGACCTGCCTGGACTGAATCTATGAGGTTGAACTGAATCCCCAGGGGAGTCTTTGCCCTGGTGGAGATGAGAATTGGGGGGTGGACTGGGGGAAAGTGGGGGGAGGGGGGATGACAGGGGAATCCGTGGCTCATATGTAAAATTAAATTAAATTATAAAATAAAAAAATAAAAATAAATAAATAAATAAAAACAAAAATAAAAGTACTGAATTAGATTTAGTTTAAAATTAGATGTAGCTCCTTGAAATGATAACAACCCATTGACAAATATAAATAGTATGAATGCCAGAAGCTTCCCTTTAATATTTCATAAGAGGAATTAAAAAAGCACTAAGGATGCAATAAATTTTCAGAATTCTTCTAAGCTCTGGAGAACAATGAGTCATAAAAACAGAAAGTCTGCTAGGATGTCTAAGTCACATCAAGTTTGGCTACAACACGGAAGTATACATGAAATAATCAGTGGATAAACCACAAGAGTACTGGATCAGACACAAGCTCAACACATACAAGTGTCTATAATATGGATATCAAAATAGCAATCAGGAGTCTTAAGTAATATACAAAAGACAGAAGACAAATAAGATCCATTGAATAATAAGCAATTAAGTAGATTTTCCATGGTAGTCTCAAAACTACAAACCACAAGCATCATATTTCTAAGTCTAATTCTTTCACATAGATGGAGCAGATTGTCAAAGGTTTAGAAATATGTATTTTATATTTATAATAAGAAAAAAAGATTTTTTAATCAACCTTACAATCAAAGAGAAAGTGGATGGGGTTGACATTATATGATAAATAGAATGATGTCATCCTCAGCATTTCTTTTACATTTGTCTCTGATGCATAAGTGGCAACTTTTATGTAGGAAATAGTAATGATGATCATAGAAATGATATATAACAAAATGTCTAAATACATAACTAAAATACCTGCAAATGGGTTAAAATGAATAATAGCATTTTAAACCATCTATCAGTTGATGACTCTGTTCTAATTAATAAATCTTGTATTAGTTCAGGAATGATTTCCTCTCTATTATTTTCTTCAGGGAAATACTGACATTCTTATACCTAGGCTGTAGATCAACGGTTTCAGCATGGGTACAACAGTAGTATAAATCACAATTGATACTTTCTCTTTGTCCATTGAACTCACTGATGGAGACTGCAAGTAAATGCATCCAGCAGAACCAAAGAAGATAGCAACAGTAGAGATGTGGGAACTGCATGTACTGAAGGCTTTGGATCTTCTTTCTGTGGATCAAAGGTGGAGGATGCTGTCATGATGAAGATGTAGAAAATAATAATGCTGAGAACTGGGACAAAGATGTTCACAACACCAAAAATGAAAATCAACAGTTCATTGATATAAGTATTAGAGCATGCAAGCTTCATGAAGGGAAGAAGATAATGGAAATAATGGTTGATCACATCTAACTTACAAAGCTGAACTCTGACCAGGAAGCTTGTGTTGGCTAATGTACAAACCACACCAATAATATACACCCCTGAAGTCAAGGAAATTTAAATCTGATAGGACATGGTTACATTTTAAAGCATGAGGTGAGAGATGGCAGCATAGTGGTCATATGCCATTGCAGCTAATATATGACATTCTATAATGGCAAAAAAAGGAGGAAAAAATAGAGCTTAGTCATGCATTTAGTGTAGGAGATGATGTTCTTCGCTGTCAAATGTTCACCAACATTTTTGGGACAATGACAATGGAATGGCATAAATCAATGAGGGACAGTCGGCTGAGGAAATAGTGCACGGGGTGTGCATGTAGGAACTGAACCCAGTCTGTGTATTCATGCCCAATTTCCCCACCACAGTAACCACATAAATTCTTAGGAAGAGGGGAAAGAAGGGCAGCTGGAGTTTTAGCTTCATTGAGAGTCAAGTAAAGATGAACTCATTAACTGTTTGATGATTTCCTGCTACCATATCCTCTTTACAAATTATGAAAAAGAGAGAAATGTGTATCAGTTACAGTGGTTGTTATTGTTTCAAATTTACAGATTTCTGAATGAGTTGAATCTCTTTATGATAATTAAATTGCAGAAACATATATATAAGTATACTTTCTTGATTTAATATTTAGTTTGCATTTTTTTTTAATTCAAAATGCATGGTATATAAATACTGCCCCTGATCACTTTGAGCATTTTAGTGGCTTCACAGCAATGTCTTCACTGGAAGCTTACATCTCCTCCCTGAGGTCTATATCTCATTAATAGCCTAAGGTGCTATTGAATCTTCTAAGGGAAAAAATAATCTGCAGTCCTATCCAGCTACAGACCTATGATCCACACCAATTGCAAGCATGGCGAAATGTCCTGAAGAGTGCAGTAGTGGCATTGATATCATGGTGGTAAACAACAGCTATCTAATGGGACTTAAGAACTGCTCAATAATAGACCTGGTAATGTAAACTTAACCAACCACTCATGCCTCATGTAGTCAAAGGTCCTAGAGGAGAATCTACTACTGTCACTTTCTTAAATCAGTATAATTTCTAAATATATTATATCTCATCTGGGCAAAATTAGAGCTGGCCCTGGTGATGTGAATGAAGGGAACCCAGATCTGAGGGTCCCTAGAGCAGGAGAACTGGCCCCACTCCTTCCTGTAGGCTGCATTGAGCAAGCCAAGACAGTTCTAGAGAGCTCACCTGGGTAGTGATGGTGAGGGAAGTCTAGCAAACTGACGAACCGAGCTACCACCCAGGGTCAGAAACAGGGCTATGAGTTCACCCTCACCAGTATACACTGAATTTATGAAATGTAGGAGGACATGAATAGGATGAACCTACAGATTCAAAACCAGCAAGATCTCCATAACACCAGACAACAACAGCATATCCAAGAGGAGCCCCTTTGAGAGCCCATTAACAGTAGTGTAGCAGAGCCAGAGGCCTCAAGCTAGACCCATGACTCCTGGCCATGAACACCTGCAAGTAAAGATGAATATACTAAAAGATAAACTGTGTGACTTACCAGGCCACACTACAGCTTCCATGACAAGATTCTTCTTATTTTTGTTTTTGTTTTCTTTCTTTGTTTTATTTTAGTTTTGGTTTTTCTTTTAAATTTAGTTTTGATTGGGGTGGGGGGCGCGGTCGCCAGGGCAGAGGGCAGATTTGAGGAGATGTGGAGATAAGTGGGATTAGAATGCATGATATGAAATCACAAAGAATCAATAAAAGTGAAAAAAAAGATACAACCTTCAACACCTTTATTACAATCAGTTACAATAGCTGTGACAATGCCAACTGTTGGCAAGGAGTAGCCAGACATTACACAGGTCTTGTGTGCAGTGAGAAACTGCTCACCTACTTTACAAAATAGCCTCACTATTTATTTTAATTTTAAAGATATTTACTGAACAGTATGCAGCACAAATTTTATACAGGACAAATGTCAGCAATTTTCTGTAGAGAGATGGGCACAAAAATGTGCACAGGAGCTTTATTCATGCCAATCTTGAGTTACTCTCAACCTACATGTCCAACAGACTTAAACTGACATTTACTTAGGTACATTTTTAAATCTTCATTTACATTTTGATTTTGTGTGTGTGTGTGTGTGTGTGTGTGTGTGTGTGTGTGTGTGTGGTGTGTGTGTTTGTGTTTGTGTTTTCAGACAATAGAACTCCAATTGAGGTCAGAGAGAAAACTGTAGGGAGTTGGTTCTTTCCTTCAACCATGTGAATTCTGTGGACTGAATTATGGTCTTCAGCTTTGGTGATGAATTTCTTAACCTGATAACCAATTTTACAGCCCCCAAGATGCAGTGTATCTGATGCCCTATTCTAGCCTCTGAACCAGGCATGTATAAAGTATATATATATATACATGGAGGCAAAACACTCATTAACATAAAACTAAAGATAACTAAATAAAAATAAAATAATTACAGAAAACATATGAAAATTCACAATAATGACATATGAGGATACAAAACGAATAAAGTCTGAGAAGTATACAGTTTTTTTTTCACTTTTATATCATAAATATTTATTGTTAGAATTTTAAATTTAGATTAAAATTTTAAATCTTTAAAAAGGACTAAACTCTAAGATTTTTGCTATTGCTTTTTAACAACAACTACTACTAGCCTATAATTTTTTCAATTCATGACAAATTCTGTGAGAATGCTCTTTTTTAAAAAAAAAGGATCACATAGTCATTCACATTAGGAAAAACTGAATAACAAAATTTCATACCTAGGATCATTTATGACACTTTCAGCACAGAGTGCTCTTCAAATCTCTTGATATTGGAGATTATTTATTGTCATGGATAACCCTTTACTAAAATTTTTTCCAAAGGGTTCTCTGAAGTATGTATTTGAAGAATCCCTGCTATACAAAAGAAGACCTGTTATGTAGTTTTGTATACCTTCCAGGAAGAGTCTCTGTGTCTCTGCATGAAGACAGTGAAGGCAGGAAGGATAGAAAGTGCTTACTTTGATTTCTTCAAAAATTTTAAATGATGCCTCAGGAGATGGCCCACAGCATAAAGTGCTTGTGAAATAACTGTGAGCAGCTGAATTTGAATCCCAAGAATCCATACAGGAACTAAAGTGGCAATGTGTGTCTGGAATCCAGTGTTCCTATGTTGAGATGGGAGCCGAGACAGGGGGATCCCTAAGTAACCTCAGGCCAGCTAGTCTGATTTATGCAGAGGTGAACAACAAAGAGATTAGCTCAAGCAGGGTAGAGAGTGAGAACTGACACCCAAGTTCTATACTCATATATACACATATCAGCATGAACATGCCTGCGTGTACTCACATGCAAACACACACAAAAAAATAAAGATTAGAATATTACAAAAAGAAAAACAAGATACAAGCATCCTCAAAGCATGAAGTGTTGATAGAATCTACATATATACAAGAACTGGAAACAAGAACTGACAGCAAAATGGGAAGTTTTTCTGAAAGAGACTCAAATATCTAGTAAAATGTTTAAAAATTTGAATTTCAATTATCATTAAAAAAACTAGAAAAAAATTCAGGTCTCACTTTTGCATATCCATTTAGGGAAATATAGTTTAATCATTTCTTTAACCTAAGGAAGCATAGCTAAAACATGTACTTTCAGTTTTCTTAGCATGATAGAAGTGACCAAGGTTGTTGTGGTACATGTCATTGAATACTTATAGGCATTGCTGTAACTTGAGCATGTCTCCAACAACTGAGACAGAGTTCTTTTTTTTTTTTGAATGGCTTGGAAATCTAAATAATAATATGATGTTAAATATATTTTATATTTTATTGTTTGAAACAATATTTAGTGTTGTTTATTGATTTATTACAGTAATCAATCTTCCTAGAATCGTTGGAGAACTTTGAAAATTATCTTTTCATGTAAAGTGAAATTTGGTCCTCAATAATCATAAAAACAAGCTAAAAATATTGCAGCATCTGTCCCTTTTTAATTTTTTTTATTTTATTAAATTTTCTATTCATTTTATATGCCAACCACAGATTTCCCCTCTCCTCCATCCTCCCACCCTCTAGCCTTCCCCCACAACCCACTTCCCATTCCCACCTCCTCCAAGGCAAGGTCTCCCGTGGGGAGTCAGCAAAGCCTGGTACATTCAGTTGAGGCAAGTCCAAGGCCGTCCCTGCACCAAGGCTGCACAAGTTGTCCCACCATAGGCACTGGGCTCCAAAAATCCAGCCCATGCATCACAGAGTCTTCATCTAGTGACGGATGGAAGCAGATGCACAGATCCACAGCCAGGCTGATGAGAGAGAGGAAGGATTCTATGAAAAAGGGACATTGAGATTATGATGGGAAAAGGTACAGAGATGACCAGCCAAACTAGTGGAAACACATGCCTCTAAATAGGCAAGATAATTGTTTAGCTTGAACTGTTTAGGAGGCCCCCAGGCAGTGGGAACATCTGTATCTCACCTTTTCTAAAATTTGTTCCAAATCTGGCATTTTAACAAAGCTATTTAAGTGAGAATATAATTTAGGTGTAACATTGTAGAAGACAAGATCATTGTACATTGTCCCTAAAGTTTTCTATTGGGCTCTTTCAATTATTCTTCACTACCAGAATTATGGTCACTGTGGTTGAAAACAAAGGTTAAGAAAGTTTTATGGAGTTAAATTTATGGGATTTTCATTTGTGAATTAAACCAAAACTGGGTTTAATTTCCCATGATTCAATGTTCTCTTTCTAACTGATAGACATAAAAGATTATAAAACCAGAAACTCACAATGGTCAAAAATTCTCTCTTCTCTAATAAAATCTATTATTTGCAAGTGACAGAGTCTTATCAATATTATTCTTTCATTGTCTAGTAAATATTGTGTTGTTTATAAATTCACTTAAAGGCATCATGCAAAAATTCACCAATTCATTGTAACTGACTGAACCTCCAGGAACTGGGAATGTGGCTGGTGAATTTTGTGGACATTAAGGAAAAGGTTATGAATGATTGAATAGCTGAAGGTATTAGGGATTATTTTCCTGACTGTTCACAGTGATTATTCTAGGCTCTTTCATCACAGTTTGGGATGAACATTTATCCTTCTTTCTGAAAGTCTTAGTGCCAAATTTTACTTGCAAATTGCAAAATCACAAATTCTGACATTGGAAATCACAGGTCATTAGTATCCTACAGACTTCAGTGATAAAGGCCAAGAAACAATTCTTCACACACCTTGAAAGAAAAATATTCAACGGTCATTTGGAAAAAAAAAAAACACGAATATTTAAAACAATCCTGTGTGATAAAGAAGTGCTGGAAGTATACTATCACTGATCTCAAGCTCCACTACGGAGCAATAGTTTTAAAAAAAACAGCATGGTATTGGCACAAAAACAGACAGGTTGATCAATAGAATCAAATCAAAGACCCAGATGTAAATCTACACACCTATGGACATCTGATTTTTGACAAAGAAGCCAAAATTATACCATGTAAAAAAGAAAGAATCTTCAAAAAATGGTGCTGGTATAACTGGATGTAGGCATGTAGAATGCAAATAGATCCATATCTATCACCCTGCACAAAACTTAGTTCCATGTGGATAAAAATATCAACATAAATCCTGTTACACTGAACCTGATATAAGAAAAAGTGGAGAATAGCCTTGACCATATTAGCACAGGAGACAAATCCTGATTAGAACACCAATAGCACAGACACTAAAATCGACAATAAATGGGACCTCGTGGGACTGAAAAGCTTCTGTAAGGCAAAGGACCCTGCCAATAGGACAAAACCACAGCTTACAGAATAGGAAAAGATTTTCAACAACTCCACGTTTGACAGAGGGCTGATCTCTAAAATATATAAAGAACTCAGGAAACTAGACATCAAAAAACAAAATAATCCAGTTAAAAATGCGGTACAGACATAAACAGAGAATTCTCAACAGAATAATCTCAAAAGGCAGAGAAACATTTAAAGAAATGCTCAACATCCTTAATCATTAGGGAAATGCAAATCCCGAATGCTTTGGCTGGCTCTGGAGAATTTATTCCTCATACTGGATTGCCTTGCCCAGACTAAATAGAACTGGAGGTGCTTAGTCTTACAGGAATTTCTCATGGTATGCCTTGTTGATACCTATGGGAGGCCTTCCCCTTTCTGAAGAGAAACAGAGGAGGAGTGGATAGGGAGGGCAAAAAGGAGGGAATTGAAGGGATAAGAGTAGAGGATGGAGGGGAAATTGCAGTGGGGATGTAAATTAAATTTTTAAAAAATGAAGGAATAAATAAATAAATGCAAAAAAATGAATAAAAAGGCCAATACCTAGTCACCAGTCTCAGCTTTTTGAAGCTGCTTTAATCACAGCTCAGCATCCCTAAGGGCTTCTTCAGCTCTAAGGTAGCAAATACACTCAACTTTCATGCTCTCTTAAATGGTCCCTACTGTGTTCTTCTGATGGTTTGCCCTGAGTTTATAATTCCAGCTACCAGGTAACAAGCAACCACACTCTGCAAGGAGCAGATTCATGAGAAGAGAAGTAGTTGTCATTGCCCAGCATTTGACTCATTTTTATCATTAAAATTCCAACACAAAATTGTGTCCCAATTTCTCCCACACAGTTCCATTGATTCTTGAAAATGGAAACATTAATGCTTTTCAGAGAATATTCATTTTATCCTTTGTAGTTTTTTCATGCATGAGAGACTTGCATTATTTTTCAGATTTGAACAATCTTTAGAAAATGAACATGATGTCTCTCACACTTATGCCATGATTTCCATCAGATAAACTGGGGACTGAGTATGGCCTACATAAATTGGACTTCATGTTTAAATTGATAGGACCTGAGAAACTATGTACATTTGTAAATTACAAGAAGGATCTTGACAGAAGATATTTGTTATGTCCTACATTGTTCACTTTTTAAAATTATTTGTGTGGATTGGGAAAATACAAAAAGAAATTTAACCTAAATTTGATAATACTAATCAGATGTGTGATTCTTCTAAAGACTAGCACATCTTTCAGTAGGATTTGCAAATGAATCAAATTGGTACTAGAAAACAAAAATTCATAGTTTTAACATTTAAGAAACAGTTGTCTTCATGAAGAGTGTCAATAATATCTGTCATTTGCAGAATGGTTTTTAATAATGGGATAATGAACTAGTGTAGTAGATAGATGTTCCACCTTTGACCTTCACCAGACCTGTGTTCTCTGTCCAGGCATGCTATGCAGCAACAGCCTTCCTCATGCTTCAATGTCAGTGTCAGTAGATCAAATGGGACAACTGGGAATTCTTAAAGGGGGGAGTTAGTTTTTTTGTAAGACAAATTACTAAACAGTCTTATTAATAAAAACTCGGAGACAAATATGCGAAAACAAGGTGAGATGGTCCTTCATGTTCCTGCTTCATAGAGGAGGCTGCCAGACTTTCTGCAGGCCACAGGGAGAAGCAACTGAGAGACTCTAGGCCTATAGGCTGAAAATGATGTAATTGAATACTAGATAGTTATTATAATTTTCCTTGATTGTGATTAAAGATAAATTAGATGTGAAACTTTTGACTCACAAATATAGGATAGATTATAAAATATTTTCTTTTATTTTGCCAAATTCAAATAGGCTAGATATTAAAATTGTAATTCTTGCTTGATAACTGTTTATTATATATAATTTTACTATATTAAAGCTAAAACCTTCCTTTTTGATTAGACAAATAGGGGAAGTGTTGGGGGATATCTTTCTGTACACTGTGAATATATGTTGCTCCTGTTGGTTAATAAATAAGCTTCTTTGGCTTATGGAAAGGCAGCTTAGAGGCAGGCAGAAAATCCAAGGAGAGAGACAGGAAAGAGAAAGGCAGAGAAGAGACACCAGCACTACCAGGAGAAGCAAGATGTGAAAATACCGGTAAGCCACTGCCACATGGCAACTTAGAGATGAATAGAAATGTGTTAAGTTATAAGAGATAGCTAGCAAGAAGCCAGTCATAGGCCATACAGTTTCTAAATAATATAAGTCTCTGTGTGTTTACTTGGCTCCAAGTGGGTGCAGGACCACAAGTGAGAGAGATTTGTCTAAACTGCAGTGTGGGGGAGGAGGCTAGGCAGGACAAAGAAACCTTCTGACTAAAGTTTTTCTCTGCATTAAAAATGGGAAATATTGGGAAATGTAAATCAAAACAACTCTGAGGTACCATCACATACCTGTCAGAATGGCTAAGATCAAAAACACAAATGACAGCTTATTTTGGAGAGGATGTAGAGAAAGGGGAACACTCCTCTACTGCTGGAGGGAGTACAATATTGCACAACCACTCTGGAAATCAGTATGTTGGTATCTCAGACAATTGGGAATCAATCTACCTCAAGACCCAGCAATACTACTCCTGGGCATATACCCAAAAGATGCTCAACCATATCACAAGGACATTTACTCAACCATGTTCATAGCAGCATTATTTGTAATAGCCAGAACATGGAAACAACCTAGATGCCCTTCAACAGAAGAATGGATAAAGAAAATGGGGTACATTTACCCAATGGAGCATTATACAACGGGGAAAAAAACCAATGTCATCATGAAATTTGTAGGCAAATGGATGGAACTAGAAAAAAAAATCATCTTGAGTGAGGTAACCCAGACCCAGAAAGACAAACACAGCATATACTCACTTATAAGTGAATGTTAGACACAAAGCAAAAGATAACCAGGCTAAAATCCACAACTCCAGAGAAACTAGGTAAAGAGGAGGACACTAAGATGGACACACATGGATCACCCAGAGAAGGGGAAAGGTTAAGATCTCCTGGGTAAACTGAGAGGATAGAATAGAGGGGAGTGGACAGGAGGTGGGAACATAAGGGAGAGATGGGGAAGGAGAGCAATGAAAGAGATATCTTGACAGAGAGTACCATTAAGGGGATAGGGAGAAAGTTGTAGCCAGGGAAACCCCCAGGAACTCACAAGATCATCCCCAGCTATGACTCATACCAATGGTGGAGTTCTTGAACTAGCCCTCCCCTGCACTCAGAATGGTATCTATCCTAATTGTCATCATAGAACCTACATCCAGTAACTGTTGGAAGCAGATGCCAAGACCCATAGCCAAACACTTGGCCAAGATCCTGGAGTTCAGTTGAAGAGGGGAAGAAAGGGTTCTAAGAGCAAGGGAAGGTTCGGAATCATGATGAGAAAAACTGCAGAAATAGCTGACCCAAGCAAATGAGAGCTCATGGACTCTGGACTGACAACTAGGGGACCTGCATGGGACTGAACTAGGCCCTCTGAATATGAGTGAAAGTTGCATGGCTTGATGTGTTTGTTCGTCCCCTGGCAATGGGACCAGGACTTATCTTGGGTAATCAAACTGGCTTTTTAGGAAAAAAAAAAAGGGGCTATGATATGATGTCTTACTCAGCCTTAATGCAGGGGGAAGGGGCTGGGTCCATCCCCAACATGGTATGACAGCCTGTGTTGACTACCCAAGAGAAGCCTTACCCTCTATGAGGAGGGGATGGGGGTGGAATGAGGGTAGGTGAGGGGGGCAGGAGAAGAGGAGGGAGGGGAACAGGGGTTGGTATGTAAAAGGAAAGATAATTTTAAAATAAAAATTATATATTAAAATTGGGAAATATGATACACAGAGTTAGGTCTCCATATAGTTCCACAATGAATGATCTGAAAATGGAACAATTAAATGAAGGGATAATCAACTTAGCTGGAATTGACATAATGTCAATTATCATTTTGGTAATTCATGTTTTATCCCTAAAAGTTGTTTTGATATCAGTGTCAAATAAGAAAAATTGACTGATAAGATAAAATTCTTAGGAAGACAGATTAATGGAACTACGAAAAATATTCACACACAGACAGAGGAGTTTAAAGCAGAAGTTGCCACACCATTGCATTATGTAACTGAAGAGGAGCGGCTGCAAGTTATTAGAAAACCAACCTTAATTTACCCAATTATCATTAAAGAATGGCCACCAGATGGTAGACACCCCCAAGGCTATTCAGAAGTTAACTGGGATACTATAGAAATATTAGATTTGAAGACATTTAAGAAAACAATAGTTTTGTATGGAATACATTTACCTTTTGTGAAGCAGATGTTAAATTCATGGGCTACTCGGAACAGAATTATTCCACAAGACAGGAAAGATTGGGGTTGGGGATTTAGCTCAACAGTAGAGTGCTTGCCTAGCAAGCACAAGACCCTGGGTTCGGTCCTCAGCTCTGAAAAAAAAAAAAAAGACAAAATAAGACAGGAAAGATTTAGTTACAGAGGTATTGGAAGCTGGTCCTAAGTTACAGTAGAGAACCTGGTAAAGAGACCAGCAAGACCATCAAACAGAAAGGTAGGGCTAGAGGTTATGAGATTTCATAAGCTCCAATCTTTGATGAGGTCCATTATTCTGATGTGGAAAGACAGATTACATTTGATGATCACACTTTGGCCCTATGCTGTAGAGCATCTTTGAATGATTTGGAAAAGATTGAAGAATTAATAAAGAAGATTGAGCCAATTACTAAAATTATACAAGGCCCGAAAGAAGACTTCACTAATTTTTTTTTTACAAAGATTGACTTTAGCTTTAAATGAATGTTATCAGATCCAGAAGTTAGATGAATATTAATTAAATCTTTGGCCTTTGAAAATGATAATTCATAGCATAAAAAGGTAATCAGGCCCTTAAAGGCAAGATCAGCACCCACAGTTGAACAGATTAGATCACCCACAGATGAACAGATTAGAAATACAGCAGATACTGGATCTCATACTTACCATAGCACTTGAAATAGAGAAGTGACTTCTAAAATTTTAAGAAAAAATAAAGGATTGGATTTTTAATTTTGGTAAACCAGGTCATCTGAAAAGGGACTGTAGGCAAGGCATTCCTAGGAACAATTTTTTTCTAAAGAGAATTCAAACAGAAGGCCCCAGCCTGCTGGAGTACACAGATTTGTTAAAGGCCAACATTGGACTAATGAATGCAGATCAACATGAGACAGGCAATACAGCAATGAATTTATGGAGATGTGATTTGTTACAGCAATGGAATACCCAGACTAACATTCCTCCAATCTTAGAAACAAACAATAAACTAATATATATTTCTGAGAAAAATATTCAAAGGTATTATAAAGAACAGTCACAGACCATTCATGTTGTACATAAACAGGGCACAAAAACTACTGATCTTTCAAGGGTACCAGCAGCCCTACCTTTAAAATGGTTAACTGACAAAATGTCTGGGTGAACAATGGTCTTTGACATCAGAAAAATTGCAAGCATTAGAACAGTTGGTACAGGAGTAGATAAATGCTCAACACATTGAAGAATCAACAGTCCTTGGAATTCTCCTATATTTGTCATTAAAAAATATGGAAAATGAAAACAGATCTAAGAGCTGTTAATAAGGTAATTCAGCCAATGGGCTTTTTTACAGCCTGGAATTCCCTTGCCATCTCTATTACCTAAAGGGTGGTTTTTATATATATATATTTTTTATTAAGAAAATGTTTTAATTCATTTTACAAACCAAAGATTCCCCTCTTCCCTCCTCCTACCCCACAATTTCCCCCTCCCAACCCACTCCCTACTCCTCACTATAAGAAGGCAAGGCCTCCCATGGGGAGGCACATCCAATAGAGGCAAGCCCAAAACCTTCCCCCTGCCTCAAGGTGTCCCATCATAGGTAGTGGGCTCCAAAAAGCCTGCTCATGCACCACATATGGATTCTGATCCTACCTCCAGGGGGACCCCCAAGCAGATCAAGCTACATAATTGTCTTACCATGCAGAGGGCCTAGTCCAGTCCTATACCATTGATCCAACTTTCATGAGTTCCCACTAGTTTGCTTTGGTTGTTTCTACAGCTTCCTTCATCATGATCCTGATGCATTTGCTCATAGCATCCCTCTTCTCTCTCTTTGACTGGACTCCTGGAGCACTGCCTGGTGTTTGGCTGTGGATCTCTGCATCTGCTTCCATCAGTCATTGAAGAAAAGATCTGTGACGACAGTTAGGGTGTTCTCCGATCTGATCACTGGGGTAAGCCAGTTCAGGCACCCTCTCCACTATTTCTAGTAGTCCAAGCTGGGGTCATCCTTAGGGATTCTTGGCAACTTCCCTAGCGCTGGGTTTCTCTCTTTCCCCATGATATCTCCCTCTATCATGGTATCTCTCTCATTGCTTTAAAAGATTGTTTTTTTTACTATACCTTTGCAAGAATGGGATAGAGAAAAATTTGCCTTCTCAGTGCCTACTTATAATAATTCACAACCTGTTAGTGGAAAGTACTTCCCCAAAGAATGTTAAACAGCCCTTCTTTGCATCAATATTTTGTACAACAGTCATTGGAAATAATTCATAATACGTTTTCTCAATCTATAATTTATCTTTATACAGATCTCTTACTACCTAATTCAGATGCAGATACCTTAGCGAAAATGTTTGAAGAAGTAAAGAAAATTCTTCTTTGTTGGGGATTACAAGTTGCTTCTGAAAAAATACAAAGAGGAGATTTTACTATTTACCTAGGATATAAGATATGTTTACAAAAAATTCAATCACCAAAAGTACAAATCAGGATATATATCAATTACAAACTCTTAATGATTTTCAAAAATTGCTGGGAGATAATAACTGGCTATGGCCTACAAATGGATTAACAACTCAATTCTACACTGATGCAAGCAAATCATGAAAGTTATGTTCTAAATCAGGAAATTTAAGTGAAGAGGCTCAAAACCCTTATAATTCTGCTCAAAAGTCAGAATTATATGTTATCCTCATGATATTATTAGACTTTCCAGAACCTCTTAATAAAGTCACTGACTCTAAACATGCAGAAAGTGTTGTTTTATATATTGAAACTGCTGAACTTATTCCAGATGATTCCAAATTCAATTTTTATTCATTCCATTACCAGAAATAATCAGAAATACAAATCATCCCTTGTAGATAACATATATCAAATTCCATATGGGTCTACCAGGCCCTCTAGCAAGAGGTAATGCTGAAATTGATCAGCTATTGGTAGGGAATGTGCTACAAACCTCAGAATTTCATAAGAAACATCATGTTAATAGCAAAAGTTTGAAAAAAGATTTTTCCATCACTTGGCAACAAGTCAAGGAAATTATAAGAAAATGTCCTACTTGTTCTTTGTATTACAAAACCCCACTACTTGCAGGAAGTAACCCAAAGGTTACTCAAAGAAATAAAATTTGGCAAATGGATGTGTTTCATTTTGCAGTGTTTGGAAAAAAATATGTACACCATAAGATAGATACATATTCAGAATTTCAATGGGCAACTTCTTTCAGTTCCGAAAAGGCTCATTCTGTAATGATACATTTATTAGAAGTTATGGCCATCAGGACATATCTATACAAATTAAGACTGACAATGATCTAGCATATGACTCCAGTAAAATGAAACAATTTTTTACATATTACAGCATAAAGCATATTACTTGTATATCACACAATCCTACAGAGCAAGCGTTATAGAAAGAGTTAATTGCACTCTAAAACACAAGCTTAACAAACAAAAAGGGGTAATAAAGACCTCCCAGAGATAGATTGCACAATGATTCATTAACTTTAAATTTTTTTAATGCTAATGAAAAAGGAAGGACAGAAGAACAGAAGAAAAACCAAAATTAGGGGACATTCTATTGCCACTAATCTCATAATTAGACTTCATTTCGACTCTTTAAAACTTTTCTTAGGATATACATATATCTTAACAATTTATATAAATACATAAAATTTATAATATTTATATTTTATGCTTTCTGGCATGATATTAATGGTCATATAGAGTACTAACTAATTCTAGAAAAGGGCTTCATCTGGCTTCCTGTACATGATTTCAGGTTTGATTCTCTATCAGGTAACTAAGAATTAAGTTTTAGTACTCTGGATGTTCTTAACAAATTGTGGTCCTTTAACCTCTTCAAGATCTGCTGCATATGACATTAAAAAGTGTAAGTTTTCTGCAATGAACCATTACCATTCCTAATGGTGACCTTTGAAGTCCTCAAAATGAGAATGGATCACACAACAATGATTCCACCTGAATTGTGGTAACAACACTAAGCTGACAAACACCACCCAAGTTTGGTTTTGGACTATAAACTACTCTGGACAATTTTAAGGTGGCTAGCTGATGTGGTCTAGCCTCAGGGACTACTCTAGCCAGCACTTGAGATAAGCCCATTACACAGAGACTGGAGAACAAATGATACAGCTGGCTCTCCCGATACTTGACAATTATCCCAATTTTCTCAGGATCCCCTAAGATGCCATTGCCTCTAGAGAGCAGAAAGTAATTTTAAGAACATGATGCCCATATTCCAAAGAGGTGCAATGAGTGGTTTTTGGTTGTTCAGTGGGTTATGGATATTTGCCATCATTTAGGGGGTTTGGTTACAATTTGTTGTTGGTAATGGTCAAGAAAAAAAGCTGAACAAATGAGATTAGACTCAAGGATCTTGTCTTGTATGGCTGGCTAGCTTAAAAAAATATATTTTGGCTTACTCATATAAGATTGTAAAACAAAATGATGATAAAGAAAAATCTGTATGTACTATAAGGCTAGATAACACGTGTGCATGCATGTGCGCATCTGTGTGTCTGTGTATAAATTAAACCACTTTTCCTGACAATGCTCCCCACAAGAACCAGAGACTAACAAACCTCCCAATCATTGGCACAAAACTCTTTTAAATGATTTGGTCCAGGTAATCCAAGAGACTCCTAATATAATATAGACTGACAATGTTACAATATACTCTTGATGTGCCCTCCTCTGAATCCCCAGAGTTTGAGGAATAGACCCTATTGCTGAAGTCACTACACATTTAGAACACAGACTCAGATGATCTGAGCTGTATCAAGCCTCAATGCCTCCTTCCTATAGTTGAACTTCCATGGTGTCAGAATATACTCTGCAATATTCCAAGGGAGGGAAGAAATTAAACAGTCCTACCCAACTGCAACATCCATGAAACATAGTGTCCAGCATACCAAGATGGCCTTACAGGGGCAATTTGTATGTTGGTGGTTACCCACAGCTGTCTAGTTGAACTTATGTCCCACTAAGTTGAATGGAAATCAAGCCTGGTACTGGAAACCTGACCAAATTCTTGGGGTTAGTGGTGTCATGGACTTTAGGAAAGGGAATTTATATTGCTACATGTTACATTATTTACTAAGTGTGAATTTATGTTAGAGATGGATCTTTAATTTTTGTAATTCAATGGTACTTTTCCATATTTCAAAAGTATAACCTATCGAATTTTGAAGTGTGAGGACTCTGTAACAGAAAATTCATAAGATCTGTGAAAGATATTGCCATTGACTAATTATAAAATGCAGCAGGAATCTTAAAAGTTCTTATTAATAAAAACAACCCTGGGCCAGGTATTGGGGTGAACACTGAATGATCAGAGAAACAGAACAAGCCACAGCCACCTCACCTTGCTAATTCCTCAGCTGATCCTATTTCCTCAGACTGGATGCTTCTCAGCTGAACTGTGCTGCTCAAAAACCTAAAAGCTTAACCAGCTCTAGCTCCTGGTTTCACGCCTTATATACCTTCCTGCTTTCTGCTATCACTACCTGGGATTAAAGACTCACTTCCTGGGATTAAAGACGTGAGTCACCATGCCTGACTGTTTTCAGTGTGCCTTTAAACTCAGAGATCCGGATGGATCTCTGCCTGCAGAATGCTAGGATTAAAGGTGTGTGCCACCATTTCTGGCCTCTATATCTAGTTGCTGTTCTGTTCTCTGACCCCAGATTAGTTTATTAGGATGCACAATATTTGGGGGAACACAATATCACCACATTTCCCCTTTTTTGTCTAAAATTTTAAAAGCTTATAACTAATACAAGAAAAACTATATCCAATAAGTATATACAATATATACAGTCAAGAATTACATTAACAATGTCTAGTCCATTAACATTTGACAGATTCAGACAAAAGACTCCATTATATATATTAACAATGAGTCAAGAATTACATTAACAATGTCTAGTCCATTAACATTTGACAGATTCAGACAAAAGACTCCATTATATATATTAACAATGTCCAGTCCAGTAACATTTGATAAACTCAGACAAAAAAATTTCATTACTTATCCTATTTAAAACAAGTAGTTCCTTTTTGAAAGTAGATTCAATAATTGACCTTTTTATCTTATCATATCCATATTCTATCTTTTTTCTTTCTATAATAGATTCAATAATCTACCTTTTGGCATTTTTATACCTTCCCCTTTTTCTTTTTAGAGTAGATTCAATGATCTACCCATTTATCCTATTATTTCTTTATCATTTTTCTCAGTAGATTCAATGATCTACCTCATATCTATATTCTCTTTTTTCTTTTACTTTTTTTAAACAAAAATTCTGAATCTAATCTCCTTGTTCAGCTTTTTTCCTGCCCATTAACAATTAACACATAATAGGATAAAACAATAGCAAATACTTTTATATTAAAATTGATCTACTTTCCTGCCCCATTCTTTTCCTTCCCAATTAATTATGATTTCCTGAATGGCACTTATCAATGGTGAGAAAATAAATTTCCCAGTTTATCATTTCCCATGTGAATAATGATACAAATATATGCTGCAGTGTAACTTCCAAGTCTGAAATACAGAAAGGTAGGCAAAAAAATCATAACTCTACATGTAGAAGAATTATGAGTTTAGAATTGTAGGAAATAGAGGAGGAGTCAAAGAGCAGTATAAAGAATGTTGCACAGATAACAATGAATATGCATAGTGCATCTGTTCTTTTTATCATTACAACTCTACTTTAAGATAGTGCAATCAACTTGTGTGTAGGAATTTGACAGGATCTGTCCTTTGCTTCCATACACACTAATATAGTTCTATGTATTTGTCAAATCTCAGAGTTACAAATTGTTTATTCCAATCAAGAAGGCCACTTATAAAACATTGAGACAACCAAACAATATTGAATACATTCATTTCCAAATTAATGTAAGTGAAGCTAGCTTAAACAGACCTGGGTCAATTAAACAAATATAACCAACCATAAAGAGTGCTTTGAAGAATTTCAGGGAAGTTATATAGGATGCTATCTGTGAAGGAACTCTGGTTTTACCAGAGGCACAGTTCTCCATGGGTACGAAGTTGAGAATCCAAAACTCTTTGGTACATTTCATTCAAATAATCATGTATTAACTATAGTCTCATATCTGGTGTTTTTAATTGCTTCTTGTAGAATATTTTCTCCCCCAAATTGCAGAAAGTATACTCCATTGCTAAGGAAAACTGTTTTTTGTTGAAAAGAAACTTATGTTTTCTAGTAACGAATTTAGGGCGACTCTGACATCTTTGTTTCTCAGGCTGTAGATCATGGGATTCAACATAGGCACAACAATGGTATAAAACACAGACGACAGTTTCTCTTGGCCCAGGGAGCTGACCGATGATGGCTGAAGGTACATAAATGCTAATGACCCATAGAAGACAACAACAGCCAAGATGTGGGAGCTGCAGGTGCTGAAGGCCTTGAATCTTCCCCCAGTGGATTGAATGTGGAGGATGCTGACAATGATGAAGATGTAAGAGCTAAGGATGGTCACAGCTGGTACAATAATGTTAAATGCACTGAAGGACAGTGCTAGTACTTCATTGATAAAAGTACTAGAACAAGAGAGCTCCAGTAATGGGAAAAGATCACAGAAGTAATGGTTTATTGTATTAGACTTACAGAAAAGCACCCTCAGCAGGAAGACAGTGTGAGCTGTGGCACTTAGTAAGCCCATACCATATACCCCAGCTACCATCCACAAACAGACTTGATTGGACATGGTTACATTGTAAAGCAAAGGGTTAGAGAGAGCCACATAGCGGTCATATGCCATTGCAGCCAACATGTGACATTCTGCAACAGCAAAAACACAGAAGAAATAGAACTGAGCTATGCATTCTGGGTAGGGGATGAAATTCTTCTCTGTCACAAAGTTCATCAGCATTTTGGGAGTAATGACAGTGGACTGACAGCAGTCAATAAAGGACAGACTACTGAGTAAATAATACATGGGTGTGTGCAGCTGAGAACTAAACAGAATCAAGATGATCATGCCCAGGTTTCCCACAACTGTAAACAAATAGACTCCTAGGAAGATGAGGAATAGGGGCAACTGGAGCTCTGGGTTCTCAGTTAACCCAGCGAGGATGAACTCAGTCACTGAGGTTTGATTCACTTCTTCCATTCTCTTCTGGAAATTCTATGTAAGAAATTTTTATATAGAAGAAAAATTTATGTATCCATTCTCCTATCACTCAATAAATTTTGAAACAGAATTCCAATATTTTCAGGTATCTCCAATCCTCTGTCATCCTTTTTTCTATCTAAGCGGTCAGAGACATTGCAGTCCTGGAATCAGGAGATATGCAAAGAAATAATCACACAGATGTTTACATACTTGTGACTTTGTCGTAAGAATTACGTTTACTAGGACCTGTTTCATAGCACATACAAACCATTCTAGCACCCTCTATTAAATGTTGCATGTATTTCTCATGTCTTATTTATGGCATCTTTCTTTTGTTGGAAAAGTTTTATATGTGGTAAAGGAGATACATTATCCACAAAAGATCCATAATTACAGTTAGTGGTGAAGGAATTGAGGCTTTTACAATAAAATAATGAACAAGAGAATTGTCTATCTCTTCGTTTAATTCTAGATATTTAGATGGGGAAATCAGATGCTAAAAGATTGCACTTAAAAGGAAAATTAGAAATCAAGAAGATAAAACATCTACTAGTACATAAAGATAATTGAACATCTAGAAAATTCAGAATTGGTTAAAGAGATCTAGTAAATGTAATTACCAGTATATCAAGTCAATGTTAGAAAACAGAAATCATGGGGTAGTTGAAGAAATTTTAGGAAAATCACCACAAACCCAGGAGAGATCTTGTAGTTCTTTGTTTGACCCTTGTTTTTCCTAGACTCATCAGTTGTGGTTGACCATGCCCCACAAAGGACACCTGTCCCCAATTGGGGTCAATTCTAAACTGTGAGGAAGAACTTCATATTAACTACAGGTTGATACTCTTAACTCATGTTAATTTAAAGATGTTGCTTATATGGTAACACCAGAACTCTTGTTTTCCAAACTACACATATTGAAAGAAAATCCCATTTCTATGTTAATGCTTCTCTTAAGTACACCTCTACCATAAAAGCTGAGAACCATATACGGTGAAAGAATGTGTCTTCGAGATTGTGAGTGTGGGAAACATAAGCCCCAATACAACACACTGAAGAAGCTGAATCATTATATGGAGCATAGATCATGTCGCAAATTGAAGAATGCTGTTATGTGGGTGGGTTAGTTACCACAGGTGTGGGATCATAACATGGTGCTATTACTGTTTATATGTTTCTTTATATGTTCCATTGGTACTCCTTTTGTTCTTCAGCCTTCTGCCATTTCATGATGTACCAAAAAGGTCTTCCCTTGATATGGGCTTTTGGTCTTGAACTTCTCAACCTTAAGAAACTTATAACAAGATAAATACAGATCTGATTGCTATATATTGCCTTCCTGTGGCATTCTATTTCACCAAAAAGAACACAGCAAGGCACACATCCTTCTACATCTTTGAGTCCATTCATTGGCTGGTTTTACTGTATTTCTCATGCTTTGCAAAGCTTCTGCAGGAAATATTGGTCTCTGTCACAGAATCCTCATTATCTGTTTATGAATTAAATATGCATGTGGGCTTTGACCAATTTCGTTTACTAACTTTTCCTGCAGCCCAGTTCTAGCAATCTCTTTTAATACCATTGCCTTCTGTTGGGCTCCACTTGTATCTCCTGAGTATTTGTATGCCTTTGTCCTTGCCACAGAGTTCCTCAGTACCTGCATTGTATCAGTTGTCATGGGCTCCCTATGTCAGATGCCTATTAAATATGAATGAATCATAAGCAAAATTACAAAACCAGGCTTTTTTGACAAAGAATTGTTTTTTAACCAGTAAGTTGAGATGCAAAGAAACACATATATTCCATTAGTTTATTCTTTGTAAATGTCCATCTTACCAGCACCAACAACAACATAACTGATGTATATATCACCTCCTCAAGTTTTTTTGTAGAAATGTGTGTCTGTCTTTGTATTTTGATAAGAATATTTGGTATAACATTTACCACCAAATAGTTTGAATTATACAACGATATATTTTAAACTTTCAAAACACTGCTACACTGATTATCTTTATGAAGATATTCAGAAGAACTGCTTTGTGTGAAATACCTGAGACTATGAACTCTTTGAACACATGTATTATGTATGTTCTTCACCCAAGTTCTCACAATCATTATTGTATTCTCCAACTCACTGAGTTTCACTGCTACAAATAATTAATATAAGTGGGTCCATGTAGTCTTTTTCCTGTTATGTCTGGATTATTTTTCACAGTAAAGTGTCTTCCAGATTCATCAATAGTTTTCAATCAGTGCAATTTCACTTATAGAGAAAAGAAACAGTGAAGATTGAGAGCTATGAAATTTACATCCACAATTTTTGTATCATTTTGTATCGTCACTATTCATTAGTTACTAATAGAAAATATGAATGAGATAGATAAAGTAACTAGCTTTAGCAGATCATTTGTTACATGAGATAATTATAAATTACAGGTGAAAATAGAGAACAGCATCTCACAGTAACATTAATCCAAGCAATATCTAATTTTAATGTGCAAGTTCTTAATGTGTTATATTTTAGTTCTGCATGTTTAATTCTGTCTTGAAATAGCATTATATAAATAATTTGGAAGATACCAAATAAGAAATTATTTGACATTTATTATAAATAGTATTGAATACTTATGTGCTGATAATGATTCACATAGTTATTATTACGAATTAGCATGGACTAATGTTAAAACAAATTTAAATGCGTTAAGTATATGGTTTCCTGTGGCCTTCAGGATAGGGAGATAATGAATAGAGATAATCTGCTCTTCAGAATTCTACAGTCTAGTCGGCAAACAAGACACAGGAATAAATAAAGTATTTACAAAGATCCGGAAGGACCACAGCCACTATGATGCTAGTCCACCACTCAGTGACGGTATCAACAAAAGTATTTTAGAGAATCATACAAATAAAACATTCGTTCTTTTTGGCCTAAATATCACATTGCATGATTGATACAGAAAAGTACATTGAGTGTGCACACAGAATAGGTGGCACTCTTCCTTTGAGCTTCACTCTTATCTCCTTATTCTATTTAACATGATTTGTTGCTGTTAAAGGTAAGATTTGTGTTTTATTCAATAGTTTTCAACAATGAAAAACATAAAAACCAATACAATAAAGCAATATTAGCCTTGCAAATGAGCACCATCTTCAAACTCAAACAAATATATTTTTATTAACCAAAAGAATTTTAAAATTTAAACATATTTGATCACATTCTTCCACTCCCCAAAGTCATTTCCCACTCCCTACCCACATTAATTTTTTTCCTCAATAAAGAACAATAACAACAACAAACCAATAGAATTAAAAACCTCCCCAAACCATGAAAACAAAATAAAATCATGTACCTCCTCAATAAAACCACCAATCTGTAATCAAATAAAAGCACACACACAAAAAAAATCTCTGGAGTCCAATATATGTTGGCCAACTACTCTTGAACATGAGGCCTGTCCTGGAGGGGTTGATATACTCCATGTCACTCTATTGGAGAAAGCTGATTTTCCCTCTCCCAGCAGGAATAAATGACGGTTCCATTGTTAATTTTTACCCTGTTTCCTAGGTTGTCATTCATTCATTCATTTTTTAAAAATAATATATAGTAAGATAAAACAAAAGTTATAACATCAAAGTAGGACAAGACAAACCAACAGAAGTAAAAGAGCCCAAGAGAAGGAACAAGAATCAGAGATCCATTCATTTACACACTTGGGCATCCCATAAAAATACTAAATTTGAAGCCATAATGTATATGCACTGGATCAGGTACATTTTGTGCTTATTTCTCATGCTTATTGGATTTAGAGTCAGAAATTCCTTAACTATATATTTGTTATTATAAGCCATAAACCACACTTTCTTCCATATTAAATTACATTTGTAGTAATTAACACCATGCCTTAAATTTATGAATTAAAAATTATTCAACAAGCTAAGTAAATAAATAGCTTCAAAATGACTGTAAAACAATCAAAATGCCTGAGTTAAAATTAGTGCTTGTTATGATTTTATATTATAGGGAATGGGAGAATGTTTATGGAAGTTGGTGAAATGAAAAGGTCTGGATCTTAATTGGTTCCAGCTGTCATGACAAGGGAGTGGGGGAAATCTCACATGACCACACCCACAGATGAAGAGTAACAGCAATTTTCTGTTCTATTGCTGTGAAGAAATCTGGTGGCCAAAAGGCTTACAGAAGCAAGGATTTAAAAAGCAAGGATTTTAACAAAGCAAGGGCTTTGTTAGAGTTCCAGAGGTTTAATCTTTCCTCATCATGGTCAGTAATGTGGCATCAGGCAGGCAGGCAGGCATGCCACTTGGGCAGTAGCAGAGAGCTACATCCTATTACACAAACAGGGGCAGAGAGAGTGAGACTAGGCCTGACATTGGCTTTTGAAACCTCAAAGTGCATCCCCAATGACACATCTCCAACTAGACCATATCTCTTTCAAAAAGATCATGGCTCATAATCCTTCCTAAACGTTCCACTAACAGGGATCCAAATATTCAAGTATATGACTCTATCTTTGCCATTCACATTCAGTTCACAACAGCTATCCAATCCTAACTGGTTAGTCCTAAACACATACACACATGAGTAACACTGAATGGACTCACCATGTTCTTTGTGTATATGCATACATATATATATATGATATATAGCATACATGTATGTATATATAACAGCAATTTAAGAAGTCAGTCATTTGAAAGCTGTTGGAAGAGAGAACAGGAAAAACTAAGGAGAGAGAGGGAATGTTTGGAAAATGAAATAAAGAGTATTCATCTGTGAAATTCCCAAAATAATTTTAAATTAAAACAAGCATTAATAAAACAGTATTATCAAACTTATTTTAAAAAGGGAGTGAGGATCTTGGAATGAAAATGGGTCTTGAGAGATAAAACTCAAACTTGTGTAATAACAAAAGAACATAGAACAGAGTAGGGGAGTCTAAGATATTTAGGAGCTAAGGACTTGTATCTGGGCATACCTCTCCTCCTTCCCAGACAGCTCAATGTTGAAAGCTTTTCTTCTCCTTTACACGTGAAGAAAAAATGGATTTGAATATGTGAGGGGCAGATTACACAGAATTATCTGTTAAGCCACTATTCCTCAAAACTGGATTTCAAAGTCATTTGTTGTTCTACTAAGGTTGGTTGGTATAAACATTTTATATGCTGGGAACAGACAACAAGAGATTGATTAAGAAAAGAACAGTGGGAGTTATCTCCCTCTAGAGTCTCATCCCTCAAGTTTCATCTCAGGGAAATCAACAATCAGAATTAACATATATTTCCCAGTGGTTCTTCAGTGTGTAATGTAGTCCGATGGCAGGATTTTTTTAAAGTATAGGTTTCATAAAAGTCTGTAAGAAACACTAAACTATTCCTGAAACTTCAAAGATATACACTAAAGGGATTTTCTAAAAATATTGTCTTCAAAAGGAAAAAAAAATTAAATATCAAGGAAAGCAACTGAAACTCTTTGTACTTTGTAACTCTCGTTGACAAATGATAGTATGAGGGAGCCGGAAAAATCAGCTTACTTGGAAGATTTTACCCATTTTCTTCCCACCCAAGCTATAAAAATTTAGATATTTTAACCAATGCACACGAAGTGGCAAATAGGACTAATAAGGGAGAACTGGAAGAAGACTTGGGAACGAGGGTGTCAGTTAAGGCAGATGACATCAAGAGCGACTGCGTCTTACTAAAGAAACTGATCAGATCCTAAAAGGAGGAATATGTGTTCACTCCTCCCTGTTTTCAAGAACAACATTAAGAAATTCTGAGGGCAGGTGGGGATGGGAACATGAGGGATCAGGTTGCAGAGAATGATAGGGAGAGATGACTGGAGAAGGAATGGCATTTGGGGTCAGGTGAAAACCTGGTACAAGGGAATCTCCCAGGAATCTACAAGAATGACTGCAGCTAAGACTCCCAGCAACAGTGGATACGTAGCCTGAACTGGCCATCTCCTGTGATCAGAATGGTGCCTAGCCTAATTGTCATCAGAGAGGCTTCACCCAACAACTGATGGAAACAGATGCAGCCCTGGAGCCAAACGTTAGGCCAGTTCAGGGAATCATACAGAAGAGGGGAGAAAGGACTGTTGGAGGCAGAGGAGTCAAGGACACCACAAGAAAACTCACAAAATCAGCTAACCTGGGCTAACAGGCTCACAGAGTCGGAACCAACATCCAGGGAGTCTGTGTGGGACTGACCTAGGCACTCTGCATATATGTTACAGTTATGTTGCTTGGTCCTCTTGTTGAACTCCTAGCAGTGGGAACAGGGGCTGTCTCAGAATATTTTACTAGTTTTTAGAACCCTACTCCTTACAATGGGTCGCTTTGTCCAGACTTAATCCATGGGAAGGTGTTTAGTCTTACTGCAACTTGGTGTGCCATGTTTAGTTGATACTTATGGGACACCTGCCCTTTCTAAACAGAAACACAGGAGTGGATTTGGGGGTGGTAGGGAATGGAGGGGTCATGGAGGTGGAGGGACTGGGTGGAGAGGAGGGAGGGGAAACTGGCAGGGATGCAAAATAATTAATTAATTTGTTTTTGAAAAACAAGTTAATTGGGAAAGTAAAGTAAAAGACATTTGGTATGCTCTCTGCTTGGTAAAATGTTTATACTTGTCAGGAAATAAATTGAAGAGAGAAAAATTATATATATATCCAGCAAATACAAGCAATGCATTGCTTTCAAACCTGTTTATTCTTTTCATTACCATTCAAAATGTTTTTAACTTCTAGTGATTGAGAACGATTTTAGAGCTCATCCTGTGTTTCCATATTGCCTAATATAGTTGTACATACTTAGGAAGAATGGGGTGTAATTTGTATGTTCTAAATGCTTATTTTAGTCACCTCAGATTAATACATGGAAATTTGCTTCTTAATAAAATTAATAAAGAAGACCAGCTATATAAAGTATCAAAAACTGTATCAAAGTACTTAAATGATTTACTCATTGATAAGCATAATTGACCAAATTTTTTTAAAGGCCAGGTAAATAACATGAATATGACCACCTAAAAGGGCATGCTGAAGAATTTTTAAGAGGTGATAAAAGTTATGATGGGTGAATGAACTCTGGGGCATCCCAGAAAGGAGTGATTTTCAGGTTGAATCTAAAAATACTCATCTGCCTGCCTTTATTTTATGTATTTCAAATGATAATATACTGGCAATAACTTCTTGACTGGTGACACTCATGCTTATAGTCCTTTCCTGTACTCCAGAATTATTTAATATAGAAATATTTAGATATTTATATTTAATATAGAAAAATTTCTTCTGAATATAGAAAATATTACTATATTCAGAAGAAATTTCTCTTCCAGCAACTTCTTCAGGACAGCTTTCTCAGGCTATCAATCATAGTCTTCAGCATGGGTACACAGATGCTATAAAACACAGGTGACACTTTCCCTTGGTCTATGGAGATGATGGGAGATGGCTGCAGATACATAAATGCTAACAACCCAAAAAAAGACAGCGAGAGCCAAAATGTGGCAGCTACAGGTGCTGAAGGTTTTGGATCAGTCCTCCCTCGGTAAAATGACTGTGGAGAATGCTGACAATGATGAAGATCTAAGAGTGAACTGTGGTCAGATGTGGGACAATGGTATTAAATGCACTAGACAGCGCTAATAAATCACTGATAAAAGTAGTGTAGCAAGAGAGCTCCAGTAATGGGAAAAGATCACAGAAGAAATGGTTTATTATATCATCCTTACAGAAAAGCACTCTTAGCAAGAAGACAGTGTGAGCTGTGGTTCTGGGTAAGCCCATACCATACACTCCAGCAACCATCCAGGAAGAGACTTGATAAGATATGGTTGCATTGTAAAGCAAATGGTTGCAGATATGAGGAATTAATACAAAGTTGTGTGTAGCCAAGAATTAAACAGAATCAAGATGATCATTCCCATGTTTGCCATCATTCTAATCACATAGACTGTTAGGAAGACAAGGATCATGGGCAACTGGAGCTATGGAGCCATCGCCTTCTTTTTTTAGATAATTTTCAATCCTAAAAAAATGAGTTGTAAAAAGAAACCATCTCATAGTGGTTAACATATGTTTTACCTCTGCTTCAAGAGTGTTCATTGATTCTACCCACACATTCACAAATTCAGATATCACTAATGCAAGTGATTTTATGTTATAACATCTTGTGCCCTGATTGTAATATTTTCTCCATTGAAGCAAAAACGGTTTTTATGCTAAAATGTAAACAGTATCCACAAGGAAAGAGTTTCCACTTAAGGTAATGAACAGCACCGTTTTGTGTCTCTTCACTTTAGTTCTTTTATCCTAGAATTTTAGATTAGGCAATTAGAAAGTTGAATAAAATTTAAAGGCACTATATTAGAAAGCGAAAAGGTAGACTATCTTTACTTATGAATAAATACAATAAACATAGTTAAGTCTATAGAAAATATAGAATCTGTTAATAATATCTATTAGGAATAAATAATAAAAAGGAAATAATAGAATACAAGATTCTCACAATAGCTCAATTGAATTTTTATAAACTTTACACAAACAGGAAAGCTTTCCTTTTTCTGTGGGTCTGTGGTGTAATTTAAAGCCAGGCCTGGTAATCACCCTAGAATTATTATTTTTATTAAGGGTTATTTTGGCTAATCTTTTTTCTTACCAATAAATTTTAAAATTGATTTCTATTTCTGTGACAAATGTCATGGTGATTGGTACTGCATTAAATCTGTAAATGGTTTTTGATAGATTCTCATTCACAAAATGAACTTTAGCAGTTCATGACCATCAAAGGTCTTCCAATTTGTGATGACTTCTTTGATTTCTTTATTCATAGATGTAAATATTTCACTATAGAAATCTTTCACTTCCAGTAGTGGGGATTGTTGTTTGATTTCTTTCTCTTCCTTTTTCTTTTTTTTAAGGTTGTAGTGAACAGGAGTCTTTCCATAATTAATTTTCAGTGTGTTTCCTATTGGTATATTAAAATGTTTGAAATTTTGTTAGTTATTTTTTTTTATCCTGCCACTTTGTTTAGAATGTTCATCAATTCTAGAAATGTTCTTGTGGAGTGGTTATGACCTTTTTTGTATAATATCTTATTGTCTGCAAACAAAAATAAATTTTAATTCGTTTGTATCTCTTTTACTTTCTTCGTGTCTTTAATTGCTCCAGCTAAGACCTGACAAAATACATTGGAAATACTGGAGACAGTAGACCACCATCCAATCTTACTATTTTTTAAAGTACTTTTTTTGATAATTTCATTCTATAATACTACATTTGCGTCAATTTCAGCCTTCTCTCACCACACGTCAACTCTTTCTATAGTCCTCCACTTCCCCTAAAATATATGGCCTATTTTTTTGTATTTGGGATACACTACACAAACACATACATATGTGTGTGTCCATACGTGTGTGTGTGTGTGTGTGTGTGTGTGTGTGTGTGTGTGTGTGTGTGTATGTGTGTGTGTGTATGCACAGGTCTCAGGTCTCAGCAGTGTTTGTCCATACGTGTGTGTGTGTGTGTGTGTGTGTGTGTGTGTGTGTGTGTGTGTGTGTGTATGCACAGGTCTCAGGTCTCAGCAGTCAATTAGTCATTAATTACCTATAGCTTTTCATGTAGGTATGAGGCCCTGTGAAATATCCCTCACCCATATAGGCATGTAAGATGCTGTTGTCACTGGGAAGTTCTGGTGTAGGTCACGTGCTATGGAGATTTCACAGGTGCATCTTCTCTGTTGAATATAGAAGACACTGTCATACAGCAAACACTCTGGTCCCCTGGCTCTTACACTTTTTCTTTCCCTTCTTCCTCAACGCTCTCTGAGTCATGAGTGTTGTAGACTTATCAGGTGAGGCTGGGCACCCTAGAGGAAGGAATTTTTAAGAAAATGGTTTTACAGTTCTTTAAATTGTGAAACATAGGTTTAACAAATAACCTAGAATCTTTGATGCTAGGTACATATGCACAAGAATGAAAGACATACAGGCATGAACACACACACACACACACACACACGCACAAAAAATTGTAAAGTTATGATCAAGGCAGAAATACTTGAAATAGTTACAGTAGAAACATACCAGCTGTCCATGCATGTAGTGGTAAATAAAAAGCTCCACTTCACATATCCCTGAAAAGGAGTGTTATACTACAATGAGAAATGAAGCACAGAGACATGCTACAGCCTGAAAGAACATGATCCATGCCAAGGAAAACAAATCACACAGAAGAGAACACACATTGTAGGCTCCAATGATATGAAGCATCTCTAACAAGAAAATTCATAGAAACATAGAGTAGCTAGTGCCTGCCAGCTGCTAAGGAAAATGAAGTCCTAGTGCACCATTGGTAATGGGTTCAGGGCTTTTCTTGAAATGGTGGTTAAAATATTCTACATTTAGAATATGGAGCTTGCTAATGAGCATTGTAGGCACACTAAAAATTAATGAATTGTGCACTTGAGAAATGATATTTAATATATCAGTTTTACTTATATAAATGTGCTATATAATTAAAACTTCAACCAATTAATAATTATGCTATTCTTACCACATTAGAGTTTTCATCACAAATATTATATTGACAGCTTCTAAAGAGCCTTTTCATAAAGTTTACACCTGCTGTGTGCCTCTATATTTATACCAAATATTAAGATTCTTCTACAAAGTGTGGCATTTCTGTCTCTGCAAGAAACAAAGAAGGAAAACTATACTATTTGACTGAAAAACCTTTACTTTTTATTACATTGACTTTCTCTACCTGAAACATAATAGGAAAAACATAATCCTTACAAATACAAATTCTTAATCTATAGATGTAAACACCCTGGCCTTGATTTAGCAATAAACAACACCTGGTAATTAGTCTTTGTGTATATTCTATAGGGGTAGCTTAGTCTTTTTTAGACTAGTTCTAAGGTCTTTGCAAAATGTGTAAAAGACTGTCTTTGAGACTGAGAATTCTGTTACTTTCCTGTGTCAGTAAAAGAAGAGTATTCTGGTAATATTTCTGTTCATCAGAATTATACAGCTTAAACAGAAATCTACAGCTAAATGTGTGCCCAGAGATGAAAAACACACTACCAAAGGGCTGTGGAAAGCACCCCACAGCTGTTCTTATTAGGGAGGCATAGCAGTGGCACCCGAAAAAGTTACAGACAGAAAGCAACTGGTTTCCACAGCCAGTGACCCCATGACTTTGCCAGGTGGGGGTACTCACCAGAGAGTTATATGTCTGGTGGGTCGACTGGTCAAACACTGGTTGTCACCTGCTATATACTGCCATGGCCCTTAGCATGCAGAGAAAAAGTAGACACTTATTTTAAAATGCTTTTTTAATCAGCATTATTCCTTTATAGGGAAGTTGAGCTTTTATGGAAAGAAAACAGTGAAGACCTTTAGCAATCACACATGGAATTTTGGTACCACTCAATATTTTCTAGGCTAATAGAACAAAAAAATAGAGTATTAAAGTAACCTGATTTTATTGAATAATTTATTGTATGATATAGTTGAACATTATAGGTGAATATCAATGATTGTATCTCAGTGACATGAACTCAGTGAATATCTCAATTCTTATCCTACAGTATAAAGACTTAAGTTCTTATCTCTTAGTTCTGAATGTGATTGGGAACATCCTATGTTGGTCCAGATATCAAATTAGAAAAAGAAACAAGGAAGAAAGCAACAAGAATAAAAACACAACTTTGAGATTCCAGTTTACCCCAGTCTGAATAAAATCAAGGATACAAAAGGCAACGTATTTGGAGAGGATGTGGGAAAAGGGAAAACCTCATTCACTGTTGATGGAATTGCAAACTGGTGCAGCCACTTTGTAAGTCAGAGTGGTGAATTCTAAGCAAGCAAGTAGACAAACAAACAAACAAATAAATAAATAAAGTAAATAAATTGACATTTGACCATGCAATACCATCCTTTTCCCGAGGGAGTTCACATTCTACACCACTGATTACTGTTCAGCCATGTTGTGTGCACCTTTATTCACAAAAGCTAGGAAATAGAAATGACCTAAATGAACTTTGAGTCATGAATTAATAAGGAAAACATAGTACCCATGCACAGAATTCTGGTCAGGTGTAAAGAAAATAAGATCCTGAAATGTGGATGTGAATAGATGGAACTAGAAAATATTGAATGAGGTAACTCAGAGCCAGAAAGACAAACACCACATGCTCTCTCTTGTTGCAGATACTAGATTCAAATCTTTGGGTGTGAATATATAATCCAGAGTTACTACAGAAACCAGAAAAATAAGGATGCTTGGGTGGCCATCTACTCTAGAGAGGGGAAGAAGAGGGTACAGGTGAAATGAAGGGGGAAATAAAATAACTTGAGGGCACTTTAATTGGGGAGGTGGAAAGAAACACACCTTTAATCCCAGCACTCAGGAGGCAGAGCCAGGCAGATCTCTATGAGTTTGAGGCCAGCCTGGTCTACAGAGCGAGGTCCAGGACAGACACCAAAACTACACAGAGAAACCTTGTCTCAAAAAAACCAAAAAAAAGTAATGACAAGATAAATTTTATTTGTCTAAGATGATCCAGTTAAAGTAAATACATAGAGTTCTAAGTCATTCCAAGGCAGAAATAATTTATATGGGGACTTTGTGTACATGGAAAAGAATAATAATGTCACTCTGACAAACTTATACTTCTTTTACTCCTTCAGAACCTGAATGAAAACATGGCAGCAGAGGGTTGGGGATTTAGCTCAGTGGTAGAGCTGTTTGCCTATCAAGAGCAAGGCACTGGGTTCGGTCCTCAGCTCTGAAAAAAAAAAAAAAAAGACAAAATAACAAAAAGCCAGGCGGTGATGGTGCACACCTTTAATCCCAGCACTTGGGATGCAGAGGCAGGCAGATCTCTGTGAGTTCAAGGCCAGCCTGGTCTACAGAGCGAGATCCAGGAAAGGCAAAAAGCTACACAGAGAAACCCTGTCTCGGAAAAAAAAAGAAAAGAAAAGAAAAGAAAGAAAAAGAAAACATGGCAGCAGGAAATCACTGCACAGTGACTGAGTTCTCCTTGGCTGGGCTCTCAGAGAAGCCAGAACTCCAGGTGCCCCTCTTCCTCCTCTTCCTAGGAATCAATTTTCCTCATGTCCATTCCTTTACAATTTTATAATCATCTTTCTTTATCATGTATTGTTACATCCTAATGGGTCAGACTTTGATATAATCTATTCTGTGCTTTCATGTACTCTAATGTAGTTTTATATAATTAGCCAGAATTATGGATACATATTGTATATCCCAAATGCTTACTTACTTGTTTCAGAGATCATAGTTTTAGAAATGTTGATCAGACCAAAGATATAGAAATAAATGTGTTTATTATCTGATATAACATAAATGAGTCTTGTCTTTTGAAAGCCAGGCATATGTACATGTATTTATGTATATATGTATATGCATATATTATATACATTTATATTATCAACTGGGGAAGCCTTTAAAACATTTCCAAAAGGAGACATGGGTTATTATTGGTTACTAGACTCAGGCATCCAGTCAGGACCTGCTCTTTGTGTGTGTGAAACTGAGACTCCAGCCTTGTCTTTATTACACTTTTTCCATATAACAGTGAACTAGGAATAATCTCAGGCTTCCTCTAGGCTGCTACCTTTCCAGTCCTCCATAACTTAAAAGACTTTGTCAAAGAACACTATTTTTCATTCACTGCAAACTTTTTTTTCAAGGTACTTATTCAGGGAAGTTTGACATTCTTACTTCTCAGACTGTGGATCAAGGGGTTCTGCATGGACATAACATTGGTATAAACAGTCAATGGCACCTTAATTTTGCTCATGGAGCTGACTGATGATGGCTGAAGGTACATGAATGCTAATGTCCCAAAGAAGACAACAACAGCCAAGATGTGGGAGTTGAAGGTGCTGAAGGCCTTGGATCTGTCCCCAGTGGACTGAATATAGAGAATGCTAGCAATGATGAAGATGTAAACACTAAGGATGGTCAGATCAGGGACAATCATTGTTTCCAGTTATGGAAAAAGATCATAGAAGTAATGGCTTGTTATATCAGTCTTACATAAAAGCACTCTTATCAGAAAAACAGTGTGAGCTGTGGCACTGGGTAAGCCCATACCATACACTCCAGCTATCATCCAAGAACAGACTTGACAGGACATGGTTACATTGTAAAGCAAAGAGAACCACATCCGGATCATATGCCATTGTAGCCAACAGGTGGCATTCCACAACAACAAAAGCACAGTAGAAGTAGAACTGAACTATGCATTCTCAGTAAAGGAAATGCTCTTTTTTTTTTATTACAAATCTTTCCAGAATTTTGAGAGTAATGACAGTGGGCTGACATAGGTTAGTAAAGGACAGGCTGCTAAGAAAATAATACATGGGTGTGTGCAGTTGAGAACTAAACAGAATCAAGATGTTCATGTCCAGGTTTCTTACAACTGTAGCCATACAGACTGCTGGGATGATGAGAAGCAGGTGCAATTGGAGCTCTGGGTTCCCTGTGAAACTAACGAGAATAAACTCAGCCTCTTGGGTATGATTTTTTTCCATTTTCTTATGGAAAGATATGGGGAAGATAATTTTATGTAGAAGAAAAAATTTTAATATTTGTTGTCATATCCACAATGAAGTCTGAGACAGAAGTTATCTTGGGCATCTCCAGTTATCTGCAAACTTCTTTTTCTGCTTTCAAAGACTTTGAATACAGGAGACATTCAAAGAAATCATCACAAAGAGCATTCCCCTTTATGACTTTGCTATAGCAGTGAGTTTAACTAGTACCCAGTCTCTTGGTACTACCTATTCCAGCCTTGAGCAGTTCTGACACAGATGATTCATTGTTCTGAGAACTTTTACATCCTATGTGTAGTACTCTCTTCTTTCTACTAAAAAAATGATTTTTGTGTTAAAAGTTAAATAATATCCACAAGAAATTCATTACAAAACTCGCACTAAATTGTAAAAGAATAAAATAGTGATCAGTTAAGATGATGAATAAGAGATGATCGCCATCAGTTCACTTTAATTCTATATTAAACTAAAATATCCACTAAGACAATCATTCATGAAAATAAATTGAAAAGGTAGACAGATTGGAAAGTGGGGAGGGAAACTGTCTCTTATTTGTACAGTCAAGAGGGAGCATTCCTGGTTCTTGGTAGTAATAGGATTTGATACATGTATGTGAGACATGTCAAGACCAAGAAACTAAAACACTCAAAATTTAAACAATATACACTAAAAGAATATTATACATTGGTTTATCATAAAGGAAAAAATCTAAAAAAAAGGAAACTGTGAATGTTTACATCTTTCAGTATTTTAATTTTATTGCACTCAAAAATGTATTTATATAGTATGAGATTTTCATAAATTCATATTATTTGAAAGTTTTTACATGAGAGTTTAATAAAAGCAGCTTGCTTTTGCCCCCCATGCTAATAAATAACATACAAGATCTGCCTAACCAGACTAGCAAGGGAAAGCAAAGACATGGTTCCCTTCAAAATTAAAAAAAAAAAATTGAAGAACAATGTGTTTCAGAAGTATTTTTCATATGAACTTTTTCTTGGGGTTGAGATAAATCTAACATTTTCTCCATATTTATGAATGGAACTATAAATTTAGACATAGTAATTATAATAATTTTAAATAAAATTTTTGGAATGTCTTAAATTTTTGTTAGACACATAGCTTTAAACACATTTTAAGAGCCTTTTAAAAATCACTGATACCTACACGTTAAGTTTTAAAAGAATGTATACTTAGCAAATGAATAATTCATATACCTCACGAATGATGTTTTCCATGAGCAAATATCAAAACATAGGTCTGAACTATGGGACAATGTTTGAAATATGCTATTTTCCCTTACAGAATTTAACATGTTTTGAAAATAAGAACATGTCCAGTGTCTATGGACAAAAATTGAAACTCATATCAGATGAGTTAGGTAATGAACCAGAAAATGTACCTTGATTATAACATGAATTAGTGAGAAATAGATAAAATTTAGTCACTAAAGTGTGTGCAAAAGTTGGAAAGACAAGATGAAGTCAAGAAATTGCTTCTAGATTAACAGTTCTCCAACTGTGCATCATGAATCAGATATTTATATTATGATTCATAGCAGTAGCAAAATTACAGTTATGAACTGGAAACAAATTTATTTTATGGTTGAGGGGTCAGTCACCACAACGTGAGGAACAGTATTTAAGGGTCATAGCATCAGGAAGGTAGAGACCCACTGTTCTAGATGAAGCAGTATAGGACATGAAGATAAGCCTATAACTGTGAATCTAAAATTATATTGATTTACTGTTTCCTCAAAGAGCATGATATAATCATTTGTGCTATACCTTTGTAGTTAAAGGAATATTGTCTATTTTACATATATAGCAAATACTATTTTATTCAACACTATTATTATTTTCTATTAGATGAAGAGGCATAGGACATGAAGATAACCTGTAAGTGTGAATCTAAAATTATATTGACTTACTGTTTCCTCAAAGAGCATGATATAGCCGGGCGGTGGTGGCGCACGCCTTTAATCCCAGCACTCGGGAGACAGAGCCAGGCGGAACTCTGTGAGTTCGAGGCCAGCCTGGGCTACCAAGTGAGTCCCAGGAAAGGCGCAAAGCTACACAGAGAAACCCTGTCTCGAAAAACCAAAAAAAAAAAAAAAAGAGCATGATATAATCATTTCTGCTATACCTTTGTAGTTACAGGAATATTGTCTATTTTAGACATATAGCAAATACTATTTTGTTCAACACTAGTATTATTTTCTGTATTTGAGCAAGTGTAGCAGATGCAGGTTGAATCTGGAGCCATTATTTGAGACCAAAGACCCAAGCCAGGTATAATACAAAATTAGAGAGAGATTATATATGTTATGAGTCACTATAGAACACATGAATTATTTTCTAATTGAAGACAATATGCAGTATGTATTTGTATATCCTCATATGTGTTTACAATTATATCTAATTATAACAAATATAAATAAAAATTATTTTACCAGCCGGGCAGTGGTGGCACATGCCTTTAATTCCAGCATTCAGGAGGCAGAGCTAGGCAGATCTCTGTGAGTTTGAGGCCGGCCTGGTCTAGAGTGTGAGATCCAGGACAGGAACCAAAATTACAAAGAGAAACCCTGTCTTGAAAAACCAAAAAAAAAAAAAAAAGAAAGAAAATTATTTTTCCAAGTCTTCCTCAATCACCTACTGATGGTCCCCAAATGTGCTCATTATAATTGAGAGACTTCTTTATTTTGGAAATTTATGTCTGTATGGAGAAATGAAAGATAAACACTATATGAGAAAATTAGCCACCTGGTAAAATACATCTCTATATCACATTTTTCTAGATTACTAAAACCTTTGAGTGCCTGTTTTCTTCTGTAACTGAGTTTAATAACTGTATATATTTGTACTTTTTATTCTCCTTTATTTTCTTTGTTACTGTTTGTGGTAGAGGTCCATCTGCATTTTAGGATCAATTTGCTGTTTGTGCTAATATCTTCACAGTGTAATATCTTCCAGTTCCCATAATGACTACAAAGTTTTGACATATATACTCATCTAAACACTTTTAATGTTTTATGCATGCACAAATCCTTAGAAAATTAAAAATTTATGAATACTAATTTCTGTCTATTGCCCATCATTTTGCTTTTTAAAAATTGTTTTAATGCTTGGGACAATATGATTATTAATACATATAGCCTTGCAAAGCATCTCAGAACAATATACATGCAATACCTCCATATATGTGCATGTGTGTATGTGTGTGTCTGTGTTATACATTAGTAAGTTCATAATGTGGGTCAAGTTCCTATAAATATAGATATAGAGAAAGATTTATTGCAGTTTGAATATGAATTGTTCCTCATGGACTCATGTATTAAATGCTTGTGACAGACATACTCACTATTCTGTGAGATGGTAGAAACCTTTGGAAGTGGGGCATATCTGGAGGAAGTGTGTCATTCGGGACATTCCTTTGATGATTACACTGGATCCTCTTCTGTTGTTTACTTTCTACTCCCTAACTAACACAAGATGATTAGTCCCCATATGATACTTTGTTTCATTGTGAGCCTAGGAACACTGCAGCCGAGCATAATGCACTATGTCTTCTCAAACTGGGAGAAGAAAAAGGAATATGCCCTGTGGTGGGTGGGTGTTTGTTTGGTATTCTAGTCACAGGGATAAAATTAAAACAAAGAAATAGATATCAAGAGCAGGTCAACCGTCCTGAGTTCCTTACCAGATGATTGTTGAGCACTGAAATGGATTTGAAATAGGAATTTACAGGAGTTAGTAGATGTGGGCCAGAAACACAGGAGTCTGTAAGCAGAGCTTAAAGGGCAATTATGACATGTTCTCAGAATGCCAGGATGCCAATGGAAGTGTGGATTGGGACGACTGTGCTAAAAAACTTTAGTTCTATTGGTAATTATGCTACAAGCCATTTATATTATATTCTGGAAAGAACTTGACTAAAATTTGTCCATGTTCTCTGCTTTGTGAGGGACTGAGTTTAAAGACGAGAGACTGCATCCTTTGTATGCGAAGCTGCCTTTGTATAACCTAGTGAAGCAGGAGATAGAAGATAAGAAACGACTACTCTATACCAAGGAGAGAAAGAGAGGGTATCAATCTGTAACTCACATGGGAGGGCTCTATGGAGTGGAAGGTTAAAAGTACAGGACAATGAGACAGGGGAGAGATGGAAACCGAGGTGAAAATCATCCTCAGGAAGAACTATCAAGAGCTAGGGGCACTTGACACATGACTTCACCACCAACTCCCTCTGCACTGGGTCAGACCTTATAGACCAGACTCTGAGATTTGGGACACGAGGCTGCTGTTTGGAGAGAAAAGGACAGCATGTCACTGATCTTAGCTGTCGCCTACACTGAAAACTGAATCAGAGCGATAGAGAGGTGAAGGTCACAGGACCAGACATTGGAAGCATCGGGGAACAAAATTTGCCAGGTTACCACTGGGTGAACAGTCCGCAGGCCATCTGGAATGGGGACTGATTGACTAGGCCGTTTCCCCCTCCCTTCCTTTGTCCTGTAAAGCCTTATTAACCCAAGACAGTGAGGCTCAACAGTCTTCCACTCCTGGAGGCTGTCTACTCCTCAGAGTTTCTTTGTTCTTTCTCGAAATCTCCCCATGATAAAATGTGTCGTTCTAAAACTCACCTTCTGTTGCTCCTGAATTTATTTATTTTTATTTAATTAAAATATAATTACAACATTTTCCCCTTACTCTCCTTCCCTCTACCCCTCCCATATGCCAGTTTTTATTTACCTTGTGCTCAGGTGGAAAAATGTTTTAATGTCCACCAGGGGGTGATAGAGTACAGTAAGCGAAATACAATTGCTACAGCAGGACCTGTGCGCAGCAGTTTATTGTTAAGAGATAAAATCATACCTCGAAACCACTCACTAAATACGTACTACCTGAAAATATAAGAACTGGGAAATCAAGGCAGCCGTCTTAGCGAAGGGGCAGACAACAGACAAAGCAGAAAATCCAGGGATGATTTAGCCAAGAAGACAAGACTCCATACCATGTGGTCCATTCTTTGGGCACAGATACCAAAAGCTATGTAGAATACCCCAGAAACAAAACAGAAGTTCATAGTATGCAAGAGTCTGAGAAGTATTTCTATGGACAGACTGAAGAATTCACCTTGGATTTGCTACACCAAGGGAGGTCTTGCAACTGAGCGGCCTATGGATGGTACCACAGCTTCTAGGTCATGGTGATGGGGACGGTTCTTCCCGGGTGCACATCTCTGAGCCTGCTTGGTGTCACCTAGCACATCCTAAGAGCTTCATTTGGGAGAGTGGGAGGATTTGGGATTTTCTTTCCGTGTTCCTCAAAATATCAACACTTTTTGTTTTCAGAATGGACAGTAAGTTTGGGGGTCGTTAGTCAGAAAATAATTTTCCTATTGTACTTTTTTGCCCAACGTGGCTGTCAGGAATCACCACGGGGTCCTCTGCAAGAACAATTTGCTCTCAAGCTCTGACCCATGTCTTCAGCACAAGAATGCCTCTTTTGAATCTAAACTTTTTATAAATGTCACGATTATAAAAAAACAAAAAGAAGTAAATCTTTCCTTGGGTTATGGGAAGTTAAAAAATGGTTAGGACACAGAGATGGTGATGTAATCCCAAAACTGTAACAGAGGGAATGCTACATCAACTCCTGCCCTTATGTGCATAAGGGATTCATTCTCTTTCAATACAAAGTCTATATATTTTCAGTACATCTCACCTAAATTATTCATATAGATTGATATACATGTATATTGTCTACCATATTTCTTTGAATGCAGTAAAAATAAGATTATGCATTTTATATATCAAATGGTTAAAATTATTTATTTAAGAGCCATAGTTTCAAGATAATACTTTAAAATTTCAAGAAGCCCAAATATTAAACAAGTTAAATGTTACTGACAAAAGTATTAGTCTCTGATTTAACAAAAATAAATTTCACCTGAAAAGAACAGTGTTCCACACTTATAAAGCAAAGCAACTATATGGATTTATTTACACTTTAAGAAATATTTAGAAGTGATATAGCTACTTCTAGGCAGGCAGAATATGGGGTACCCCAGACAGGTGAAAAACTCCATCCTCAGAGTCCAATATCACCCTGGTAACTTTTATTTAAAATAATCAAACACTAGTAAAGCTCATGACTCATGAAGATGCCCTGCATCTCTGCATTATATCCTTTGTGACACATGACAATGCATCTCTGCACTGCATCCTTTAGGACTCTCAAGGATGCCCTGAGTCTCTTCTGTATCCTTACCAAAGCCTCCTCAGTTGTAAAGTTTTGTTTAACAAAGTTCTCCATTTCACAGGAATTGTCTTCTTTCTACAAACTTACACAGGGCAACTTTGACATCCTTATTCCTCAGACTGTAAATCAGAGGGTTCAGCATGGGTATGATAATAGTATAGAATACAGACGACACTTTTCCTTGGTCCATGGAGCTAACTGATGACGGCTGAAAGTACATGAATGCTAAAGATCCATAAAAGAGAGCAACAGCCAGGATGTGGGAACTGCAAGTGCTGAAGGCTTTGGACCTGCCCTCAGTAGAAGCAATGCCTAGGATTCTGGAAATGATGAAGAAGTAGGAGGTGAGAATGGTCAGAGCTGGGAAAAGAATATTAAATGAACTGAAGGACAGTCCTAGTATTTCATTGACAAATGTACTGGAGCAGGATTGTTCCAGTAGTGGTAAAAGATCACAGAAGTAGTGGTTTATATAATCAGCTTTGCAAAAAAGCAGTCTAAGCAGGCAGACTGTTTCACCTGTGGCACAAACTAAGCCTACACTATACACCCCCACTACCATCCAGGAACACACCTTGTAGGACATGGTAACGTTATACAGCAAGGGGTTACAGATGGCCACATAGCGATCATATGCCATGGCAGCCAGCATGTGACATTCTGAAACAGCAAAAACATCGAAGAGGTAAAACTGAGCCATGCATCCTGCATAAGAGATGATACTCTTCTTCACTACAAAGTTTTCCAGCATTTTAGGTGTGATGACACTGGACTGGCAGAGGTCAACAAAAGACAGATGACTGAGGAAGAAGTACATGGGGGTGTGCAGGTGACGACTGAACAGGATTAGCACAACCATGCCCAGGTTCCCTAGGACTGTGATTACGTAGATTCCTAAGAAGAGGAAGAACAGGGGCAGATGGAGTCCCATATTCTCTGTTAATCCAGCAAGGGTAAATTCTTTCACAATGGAATAATTTCCTTCTGCCATTTTCTTCTGGGATCCTACTGAAAGAAAAGTAAGTTTTTAAGACAGATACTTAATGTATTTTTACATAATAAAGTTTATAAAAGAATTTGAGTCTTCTCAAGCAGATATCTCCAGTTCTCTGCAAGATCCTAGTCAGTATTTTTAGTCAGAGTCCTGGATCCCAAATACATGAAGCATGTAATCCAATATCAGACAGGACAATCATCATTTATGCTCTAGACTATGTGAGGGCTTATAATATCCAAGTATAAATCACAGAAAAATTACTCTGATAACTTGACTGGAGTGTTTCAGTAGATTTCCATGCCCAATTTGTAATCATATTAGAACTGCAGAAAGAAAGTGCTTTTTGACATGTTGAGATAATGACAGTATTGATAAAAATCAGTGATCAATATCATACTTATTAATGGTGAAAGTCTAAAAGGCCTAACCCCTCCCCTAGGTTTTTTTAAAAAAGATTTTCTACCCTATTCATATTTCTTCAGTTTCATACTATAGGAGCTAGTTTAGACAATGGAGAAATGAGGTGTAATTATAAGCAACTTGATAGGACAGAAAAATAAAATTGTCTCTCAGTAAATGATATATCTTGTATATATTAAATCCCAACAAATCTACAAGCAATAACTATTACCTACAATTAGAGTTATATAAGGTCACAAAATACAAAACAATCTGAAAGTAAATGGTGTTTCTACAAACTTGCAACAAATAACAAAGCAACCCAACTGAAATAACATGAAAGCAGTGACCTACATAGAAAAACAATTAAGGAATTGGATGAAAGGCTGTGCACTTACAATTGTAAGACGTTTTAGCTGCCCCTTGCCCCCTCTTTGCTTGCCCTCCCTGTTTGATCTTCATGTAAGGTCATATGGAAACATGACATAGTAGAAGCATCTTAAAATATATACATATATGAAAGAAATCTAAATTGAAATAAGAAAATAACAGGGAAGACAAAGTCCCAACTTGACAGCTCTTGCCACCAAACAAAACCTCCAGTGCCAGGGACAGGTTATGTCTAAACAAGTTATTGGCCAAAGGGATCCCATGGAAACCTTCAATCAACCCAGGCTGTTGCCAAGGCTATAGGTTTCACAGCATAAGCTGATGGTATGGCCTTATTACTAAAGACAACACCTACACAACTCATTGAACAAAGACAAGCCAAGATGGTGCCTACCTAGAGCCTTCACTCCTACTGTCTAGTACTCATGGTACCGGAGGGAACTCTGCATACTACCAAAAGGAAATGCACACACCAACCCAGCTGCAAACTCTGCGAATTACCATGGTACTGGAAGGAACTCTGCGTACTATCAAAAGAGAAACGCGCACACCAACCCAGCTATAACTCTGTGAACTACAATGGTTACCTGACTACATGATACATAGGTGCAATAGTAACACAAAAGTTGTGGAAGTAACTAACCACGATCTACTTGGCCCACTCCATGAGAGGGAATCCATGCCCAACACTGCCTGGGTGGACAAGAACCTGAGACTAGATAGGCCAGGGACCTAGGGAAAACCATATATTACTGTTATGCTAAAGCAATAAAATAACTCCTAATGACATTCTGTTGTACTCATATATCAGTGTCTTGCTCAGTCATCACCAGAGAAGTTTCTTCCTGCAGTAGATGGAAACAAAAACAGAGACCCACAAGTGGGCAATGTGCAGAGGTGAGAGACCTTGGAACACTCAACCCTAAATGGGACTTCTCTATAAAATTCCTCTCCTCAGTGTTCAGGGAACTCTGCAGAAGAGGAGGCAGAAAGAGTATAAGAGCCAGTGGGAAATGGAGAATATCAAGGAAACTAGGTCATTTAAACACATTAGGACCAATGCACACGTGAATTCACAGAGACTCATCATTCACAAGGACTGCATAAGTCTATTACGTAAGGGGCTCGAGCCTTAAATAGGGAGGTAGACACAAGTTCCCATCCCTAATCCAGAACTTGTTTATAAGTAATAACTATTTGCAGAGGAAAAATTAATTTTGTCCAATGGACTCTCACTGGGTGTACAAATTACACTTAAGGGCAGGCCCAATGCCCTGCAGGAGATGGCCAAGAGAAAATGAACACAATGCTATATTTTGAGTTTTGAGTTGTTTTATTTTATTTGTTTATTTTGTTTCACTGTGCTTTGTCTGGGCATTTACCCCCTTTCCTGTACAAATCTTTCACTTAAAATTACAGTTTCCTATTTTGTTTTTATAGGGTTTTTGTTTGTACAAATGTGTGTGTCTCTGTGTGTTTATGTGTTCCTTGAACTTACCTTTGGCTCTTTTTTTCCTGTTCATTTGTTCTGTCCTATTCTGGTTTGTTTTATTTTATTTTATCTTATTATTGTTTTTAGATGACTTTTTGTATTCTAATGAAAGAGTGAGAGAAAGGGTATAGATTTTGGAGGAGGAGGAAGTGGGGAAGATCTGGGAAGAATTGAGGAGGAAAAATTCTGTAAGATGTTGTTAACAGAAGAAGAGGCTTTTTTACATAAATTCTATGTTCAGGTACCAAATGTACCAACTTCATGTAAATGGCCGTAGTCCTTTTCAAATTGATTTTCTGGTCCAATGTGTTGTCTAGAAGAACCCTGCTCCTGTAATTGCATATGTTGACAGGATGATTCTAAAATGCTCATCATAATGCAGTAAATCTGGAATAATCAACTCAAGTTTGAAAGCGAAGAATAAAGTTGGAAGTCTCATATTTCCACATCATAAAATTTATAGTTATAATAATCAATACTATAAGCCATTTTCATAATTATAGCAACATAGATTAAGAAACTAGAACTTTCAGGATTCATTGTGTTATCCCAATGATTAATTGTGCTTTAAAAGTGGATCATAAAATTCAATGAAAAAAAACTTTTTTTTAAACAGATAGTCCTGGACTAATTGAATAGCTGCATAGGAAATAATTATTTTAGATCACTTTCTCAAAACAACCATAAAATTTCACTCAAACATGTAACAGACCACCTGAAAATGCTAGCATAATATAGTATTATTGAAAATCTATATGGTTTTAACCTTTGATAATGGTATCTTGGACAAGATGTCAAAACTGTCAGGATAGATAGACCATAGTAATGGATTTTGAATTAATGAAAATATTTTTTCAAATTTTTTTCCTTTAATTCACACAAATGTTAACATCAGTTTTGTCAGGCATATCACATTTATAGAATAGAAATGAGTTCTGTAATCAAGTCTGGCCTTGAACCTATGGTGTGATCTTACAGTGATTACAGGCACAAGCAAGTACCACTTGTGGTTTATACGGACCTGGGAAAAGGAACAGGGCCTTGTACACCCTAGGCAATAATTTTCACATACACACCACATGGACCTCAAAAAAAAGGGCACAAATATGCCGAAGTTCTTCAAACCTAGACATCAATAAGATTTATACATACACACATACATGCATACATACATACATACATTTACCAGACTGAGAATAGCTGGGCAAAAGTGCTTGCCTAACACTGACGAAGTTCTGGGTTGAATCCCTAATACAGACAAAACTTTGCCAAATTGCATATAGTTACAAGAGTCCAAAGTCATGCGTCAAGTTGAAAATATGTTTAAAAGAAGAAAACAGTGTAGATCTAGGTCTAGATTTTTAGCAACATCATCCAGCAAGTGAAACAGACTATACACAGAATAGGATAAAGTATTTTCATGCACTGTGCCAGAGGAAGGATTTGTAGCCACTACATTATAAAGTGCTCTTGCATATTAAAAACTGAAAGAACTGATATGCCAAGCAGAAATGGTCAGATAATCAGAGAACACATTGTTATGTGGTCCCTGCAGCATGTGAGTGATGGCTTTCAGGTGATGTCAGGAAATCCCCCAAGGTTGTAGGGACACTAGTCTACATGAGGGTATTTCAACATACTGAGGTTAGAAAGTAATAGGACAAATGGAAGGAAGATACTCACTCTTTCTCTACTTGTAAAACTCTGTCCAGATCAGATATAAGCTAGACTAAGTACTTTGTAAAGCAAAGAGCTCAAGATGAACCTGGTGCTGGTAATTCAAAACAGACTTCTGGCTCCCTCTGTTTTCAGCATCAGAATCCAGATCTCAGTTTCTGTGTTGCTCACATGTATATTACAAAACGAATGTGATTCATCTAATAGCTTCCTCATGCTTCAACCCAAAGAACCCACCAAAATGACATTATTTTTACAAAAAGTATTGATATATAAGCAATGCCATACTTATTTATAGAAGGCAACTCCCTGGAGAAATACTTTCATCTGTGATGAATTGTTGGGAAGTAAAGCAATTAAAAGTTGCTTTTGACAATCTTTAACTCCCTTGTGTATAATAGTCTCTCTGTTGTAAATTGTGGCAATACTTACGTTAAAACTAGCAATTAAGGCTATCAAGTGCGGTTCTTAAATATCTTTATGATAACAACTTCCTATTAAAAAAATCTGAAGTTTAAAGCTGTTCTTTCTATTCTTTTCCATATACTTGGAGAATTAATGTCTTGTCCTAAAATTAGCAGTTTCTCCATTTTGATCATTTTCTGGCTTTCAATACATTTAGGACAACTTCAGTGAAGGGGCTGTTGGTATACATAGTGACTTGCAGAAGTTAGAAAAAAGTGAAGAAATCTTAGGACTAAAGCCTGTGTGAACCATGTAGACAATGTAATAGTTGGTGATGTTATTGGCTCAGTTTTTTTTCCTGAAGTTGTGGTAGTTAGATCCAGGTCTGGAAGTTAAAAATTAAGTATAAACAACAAGAGGTGAATTTTAGGTCACTAAATGAGACTAGGAAGCTCCCTATAAACTGATGTGTTTGTACATGCATATTATATATATATATATATATATATATATATATATATATATATATATATACTAATGTATAAAGGATAGTATGTGCTTATACATCATAGACAGGTAGTTAGAAATACATTTATTAGCATATACTTATAATTATAGTTTGCTAAACAAATGAATAAGAAACAAAAACATTCAAGTAGGAACATACATACCCAGCTCCCACAGGTATTTTGGGTTTATAATATCGTTATTTTGTAAAGGCAACCAAAGCTTCGTATAGAGGTGACTAATAGTGTTTGTTTTTCGTTTTTACTGCTCAGTTTTTGAAATGCTTATTGCTTGACATGTTCATACATTTATAAAATGAATTCTTAGTGGATGCTGTTTGTTGTTAAGGAAAAATAACTCTGAGTCATATTTAGTAATAAACATCTTAGATTTTATTTACCTCAAGGTATAGACATTTTGAAACTGGGAAAATATTAATTATGGAATCTAAATTGTCCAGGGTTATGATTGAATTAGGAGAGTCCATTTATACTTAGCCTAATTTATTTTAATACCTAAGACATAGTAATGCTAACTTTATTTTGATTCTTTTATAGTTCTTGAATCAGTTTCAATTTTAGACAGTGTTAATAAATGTCAGCACATCAATCTATTAATACAGCGAATTCAGCATCTTGCCCATGCTCTGTTTGCTTCCCTGTTATTGATAGAAAGGCAGATTCTTGACATTATTTGTCTTAGGTGGTCATCCAGGTTGTGAACGTCAGAGCTGACCTTTCACCTCACATCAGCTACATATGGGCCAATCTCTCAGCACACTTTCACATTAAAAAACTATATTTGAATAGGCCCTGCTGGAGAAAAGTGAATCCTGTAACAACATAAACAGTGCATATACTTATGCATCCTACAAGTACACTCCATTATGATCTTGTAAGATTGTATGCCTAGTGAGTTAGTAGGAATCTTAGCTTGCGAAAATACATTTCATGATAGTCACACAATGACAGAATCAAACATTTCTCAGAAAGCAATCCTTGTCATCAGGCTTTTTGATTCTCTTTCTTCCCTTTATTTTTATATGTGTGTGCTATTAGATTGTGTGTTTCTTCCCACTATTTAGAGTTTTTGCATTGTGTAAACAAATTTCCCTACAATAGCTAATATTGGTCCTAATATTAGTTCAGTTTTGGAAGTGTCTGCATAATAGAATTCCCTCTGTGTGGGCAAACTTGGACAAGTTGGAGACTTCAGCAGGTTACTGTATGGCTTAAATATCTAAACCACATTTTAAGTGAGAGTCATGACTGCTCATCAAGGAGTAAAGTTCTGATGTGCACATACACTCCATGAGATAGTTGCTTTAATTCTATATGCAGCCATAGTACTGGTCCTTATTTGTTAATCATCCCTTAGTGTGGAGGTCAAGAAAACAAATCACTATCTGCTCTTACTTTCTGTTATAACTACCAACCTAAATATATAAAAGCAGGAGAGAAAAAAATTAACAGTTCTTAGGAGTAGGAAAATAAAGGTCAAAAAAATACAATGTGGCTGTATGCATCTAAAGACCCGTGATAAATGATTATTATAGTTAATTGTTTTATATTATATACACCAATGTCATGGGATATTTAAGGATTCTGGCTTTTTTCATCTATGGTGTCTCTTTAGTATATAGTAAGTGTGGAAATCAGAAACACAGCCTCCACTCTAAGTACCTGAGTGTACTGTATAGCCTGTAGTGGCATCATATTTACCACCTGCGTTAGTTGTTTTTCTGTTAGTGACAGAATTCTTGGAAGGAAGAACTTAAGGAGGATGGGTTGTTCGCTTGGCTCATGGTTGGAGAGCATAGAATCCATCTTGCCAGGAGAAGCAGTGCAGCAGGCGTGAGAAGCAGTGCAGCAGGCGTGAGAAGCAGTGGGTCACATCCTGCCGGCATTCAGCATGCAGAGAGAGATGAACACTAGTGTTCAGATTGACTCCCTCAGTCTCACTGTTTATTCAGTCTGAGACTCCCATTCATGAAGTAGTGCTGCCCACACTCAAAGTGGTCTTTTCCCTCACTTAAAGCTTTCCGAAACACCGTCAGATACACCCAGAGATTGTATTCTGACTGATTCCTAACCTGCTTGAGTTGACATTGAAGATTAACCCTTCCACCATCTGAAGTTGGAACACATAGATCATAGTCTGTATCCTCCTATAGGGGTACAGTCAGGTAGTCAGGGAGATTTTGACAGACAATGAAATTGCACCCTAGCACAGCAGCATATTATTGAAATTTCATAATTGATTTTGTAAGCTAACAGGCATCTTGACGATGATAGAGTATTAAAATTGATAGAATAAGTAGATGTGACTGGGCATAAGACTTTGCCACATTGTAGAAATAATTGTCTACTGCATGTAAAATTTTGATTTTTACTCTATAGTCAATTGGTAGACTCAAATTCTAAAGCATTCAACAAGTATCAGATATTTACAGTAGTTAAAAATTATTTTTAAAATATTTAATTTTTTTCAGCAGCTTAATCACCTATTTTAAACATATTTTCTTACATGAATAGAAGAGCACTCATTCATCTAATTTATTTAAAAAATTAAATTAGAAAATGCTCATCCACTAAGTAAATATAACTATTTTCAATCATTCAATTTTCACTGAACCCAAATCTTATAAATAATATAGCAGAGGAAAACATTTGTACATAAATGTGTGAGTTGTTCCTTTGATGTGTTGAGATGGGATCTGTTTCTACATCCACTCGGGGAGAATAAAGCATGATTTACAGAACACATATCCTAGAGCAGAATCTGGGATGAAGCTTAGCTTGTTGTGGGTTACTGATTTAATAGGCTGCATCATAGCTCACATAGGTAGAGAGAAAGCCCACTATTTGTTAAAGCAAGCCACAGAGAGGAGGGCCACCATAGTTACTCTCCTATTGCAGACAGAGACAGATAGCAGAAAATAGGTCAGAGGACCCAGGGATGATTTGAAGGGACAGGGAGCCTATTCTTTCTAAATACAACACAAAGGGGAAGGAAAGGGGAAACCAAGATGTCCGTTCTCCCTCAGACCTCCTCCCAAACCCTTTGGGCTGTCAAGGAAGAATGTGAACAGTGAAGCATTGACTTGATTTGGTTTAGTTAGGAAGGTCACACATGGGAGTTACTCTAGCCACTGGACAGCTGTCCTTTTGGCTTTTACATTCCTTTGTCATGATAAAATGAGCTATGGAAAAGCTTGCATGAGACAGAGCCAAGTGCAAGCATGCCTCTTCTCACATTACAGGAACGGAACTCTAAAGTAGAAAGGATTACATGCTGGCATGCCTGTTTAGGGAATGTCCAAGTTCCTCTGCTCTCCATGTTGCTAAGACTCAAAGCACCAAAACATCTTATGACCAAGGATTGCAAACATGAATAAATGTCTGTTTTATTGCAAGCTAAAAGTGGACTATATTCCATCTGTAGAGTCTATATGCTTGTTACTTTCTTTGACCTAAGAATAAATATAAGTAGAACTTAGGAAAAATATAAGGGATTGCTGCTCTCTAAAATGAGGCATTCATTTAAACCATAATGAACACAACTACATTCTAGTAGGAACTACTTCCTGGTTTCATAGTTATCATGACCACTTTGAGTGAGTAACCAATAAAATACTTAGTTCCCATTGCATTGCAAATACAACTGATTATCAGAGATTTAAGCAGACATCAAACACTTTTTGAGTTTTGTTGAAAACAAACAGTAGCTATTTTGAACATTCTTTCTGATTTTCTAGTCTTATATAAATTTCCATGAGGTCCCATTTTAAATACCTTCAGTTAGAAGTTTTTGCCATGGGGCTGGAGAGATGGTTAGGTGGGTAAGAACAATTCCTAGGCTTGCAGAAGACCCAAGTTCTATTCCTAGCACCTGTATGTGGCGGCTCACACCTGCTCATAATCCAATGCACCCTTCTGGTCTCTGTGGGCAACTGCACACGAGCCATACATTCACACAAGCACACACACAAAATATAAGCAAATAAATAGACAGATAGATAGATAGATGATAGATAGATAGATAGATAGATAGATAGATGATAGATAGATAGATAGATAGATGATAGATAGATAGATAGATAGATGATAGATAGATGATAGATAGATGATAGATAGACAGATAGATGATAGATGATAGATAGATGATAGATGATAGATAGATAGATAGATAGATAGATAGATAGATAGATGATAGATAGATAGATAGATAGATAGATAGATAGATAGATAGATAGATGATAGATAGATGATAGATAGATAGATAGATAGATGATAGATGATAGATAGATAGATAGATAGATGACAGATAGATAAATATTATCCTTTGTCATCCTAGTTTCATAAACTCGTATTCATTTTTTCTTCTTCTAAGTTTTAGTTGTTAGGAGTAGTCCATTCTTCCAAAGAAAAGGAGATTTGAAGGTAGGTGTGACTGTACATCTGCAGTCTCCTCACTTGAGAGGCTAAGGTAGGAGACTAGGAAGACCATGAGTGTGAGGAAAGTCTGGACGGGTCTAGGTAGGAAAAAACCTGTTTTTAAAATAATAAGGTGCACAGAAGCAGTCCAACGTTTTCATAGCCTTTAGCTTTAATTGTGTTTCTCAAACAGATATGGAGTGAATAATTTTTATGCTTTTATAAAGTTCAAACAAATGGATGCATTCTAGAAGTGGCAGAAAGCTCTCTATTGGGAAAGTGCTCTGGATGGGATGAGTGAACTGCATTGGTGCTCTGTACACCAGCCACCAGCCACCAGTGACATCAACAGCACCCCTGGACCTCACTGTGAATGTCTTCTTTTTTTTTTTTTGGTTTTTCAAGACAGGGTTTCTCTGTGTAGCTTTGCGCCTTTCCTGGGACTCACTTGGTAGTCCAGGCTGGCCTCGAACTCACAGAGATCTGCCTGGCTCTGCCTCCCGAGTGCTGGGATTTTTTTTTTTTTTTTTTTTTTGGTTTTTTGAGACAGGGTTTCTCTGTGTAGCTTTGGAGACTTTCTGGGAACTCACTCTGTGGCCCAGGCTGACCTCGAACTCACAGAGATCTACCTGCCTCTGCCTTCTGAGTGCTGGGATTAAAGGTGTGTGCCACCACAGCCCGGCCACTGTGAATATCTTTATGAAAGGAAATTTGAAGCTAATGCAGACATACATAAAACATTCCCCATACACTAATCTTCCTATTTTCTAAAAGGCGTCAAGAGTGTTATTTTGGGTTGTGCGTTATAAACTGTGTCAGTTACATAGATAAACATATTCCTCCATCAGAGATGCTCACAAAACAAAGTGTAGAATATTTGGTTGCTAAAATAATTGGTTGTTAATAATTTTCTACAACTTCAGCTTTTTCTTTTCTAGTACAATTAATTAGTATATTTATACAGATGAGTTTACTCAGCTGGGCCACTGGTTTTGTGTTATCTTTTGTTTTGCAATGATTGAACTCTATTGAACACTTACTTTGGTACATATTTTTAGTTTTAAAAATTTCCCTACAAAATCCATTTCCAAATATTAGACCTAGTATTTTTATTTTTTCATAAATTTATAGGAAATATCATGTCAGACATTAAAGTTTTCCAACTTCTCCACAAATCTTAACTTCAATTATATTTCCCCAAAATAGACATGTGGCTTTATAACTGTTTTATATATTAACCAAATAAACCCATTCTAGAAATGTTGCAGAATTCTTTATTAAGAAAGTAGTCTGCGTACTAATTTTGAGTGTGTGTGTGTGTGTGTGTGTGTGTTTGTGTGTGTGTGTTTGTGTGTGTGTGTGTGTGTGTGTGTGTGTGTGTGTGTGTGTGTGTGTGTGTGTGATGAGTATGTGTGTGATGAGCAGTTGTGGATCTTTTTTAAGTGATTTCTCATGCTAATTTTCATTAAACAGCTCATTTATTATCTTCATTTTTATGCTTAATATTTGGGATCTTCTAAACACGTTAATGATATGAATTTTTAGCTAAAATATTATCTTATTTTCAGAGAGCTGGGAGCACTGGCATTAATTATTTATTGATTCATGAGGGGAAGGTACATCTGCCTGAGGCCCATGTACAGCAGACGGGAACAGGGCAGTAATCCTGATGTCTTTCCAGGGCATGCTATGTCCCTGTGAGCACCTGCTGTCCTCTTAAAATCTCTAGTCAGAGATGTCAATCTATTTCATAACGCTTAGATGCCCAAAGGCACTGAGCTCACCCATAGAGACCTGCTGCTCAGACCTCTGCTGAGGAGGGGGAAAAGGAGAAGGTTCCCAAAGAGTTACAGATTAGAAGGGAAACTTTGTTAATTTCTTCTTACTGCTGTAACAAATTGTCATGTATATGAAGACTTTCATACTTACCTACTTATTATCTTAGAGTTCAGGAGATTAGTAGTCCAATGGGCCTCATTACACTAAATATTACTGTTGACAATGGGATCTCAGCTGGTTTCTCTATGGCCTTTGTCTACCTATTCTACTTAGAAAAAATATTTGTGATTAAAATGAGGCACCCAACCTAACCTGGGATAACCTCTTTATTGAACTGGTTGGCAATTTCAACTCCATAGTCATCATTAATTCTCCCTGGCCATGTAACCTAATACATTCACTGGTTCCAGGATTAGAACATTACATCATTGAAAAGATCTATTCAGCCTACTACGCCAACCGGCAGGCTTCTTGCCTGATGTGCTATCTGATTCCAGGATTACTAGATTTCTCCAGGGAAAACATGTTGAACGTTCTCAGAGAGCTCATCAGCAGGCTCTCAGGCAATCTGCCCAAGCAGTTTCCTTTAGTAACTGACACTTTAGTTGTTGCCTGAGATGAAGTAGGGGTTTGGCAGCACTGGGCCTGGGTGTGTCATGCTGTCTTTGAGTTTAATACCAGACAAATATTTCTGCTTTGTATCTGTAGGAAATTAGGCTGAAGATGTGGCTCAGCCCAGATTACCTGCCTAGCATGCACAAAGCCTTGAGTTCAAGATTCCATACTGTATAAACTGAGCATGGTGTAATTTAGCACTGAGAGTGTCATCTAAGATCGTATATTGAGTTTGAAACCAGGTTGAAATACATAAGACCTTTCCCTCAGAAAATATATTATGGAAAATCTATGTCTGAACATGTTGTCATGATAAACTGTTTATTTTTCCAACAGATATCTTTCCAGAAAAGGGATTCTGTGAAACAAAATTAAACAAAACTCTGCATTTACCTAGCAAACGTCAACTTACTTTGAGTACCTAGTCCATAAGGAGTCCTATTCCAAGCCCTGAGGACAATGACTTTTAAAACTAGCTAAGTTTCTCCTTTTATATATGGTTTTGAACCTAGCAGAGGGCTGGGTATACTTCGGATAGGCAATTGTTTTCTAAGACCTAGTAAGAGTTTAAAGAAACAACCAGTGAGAACAGTATAAATCAAGATCATCAGGCTGGGAGATCAGCAAAGGATCAAGGCAACCCTAAGTCAGGGTTATTATTTACCATTAGTAAGTGGTAAAAGTTAAAAGTCTCAAACAAGGCAGTGAGAATAGAAGATGAGCTGTGCTGCAGCAAGAAGGAATGGGCCTAGGACATGTGCCAACAGCATGCCACTGCTTGCTTGTTGAGGCCCTCAGTGAGAAAGCCACGCTTAAGTGTGAGTGACAACACCCAGACATATTTATGCGGCAGAAATATGTGCATGAACTAACTAAGCAAAATGCCGAAACAGAAATTTCAAGAATGGAGCTATGTAGATTGGAAATATGATGGCTGTTTAGTTAGGCTATTATAGAAAAGGTGCTTCAGAATAACACAGATTCATGAAGTGTTTTCTATTTTCTATCAAATTTACCTTCAGACTTCTTTTTTTTTTTTTTTTAATGCCGTCTTCTGGCGATGGCATGGCTGTTGTACACAATTATCCATGGAGCTATGGTTACATGCATAAGACCTGCACAAGATCAACCAATTTAAAAGTCTGTCCTGGAAGGAGGGAGGGGTCCTGAGGCCCTACCCTTAGCAGAGGGGCTGTATAGTTAGTGTTATACAGTCGTTAGTGGCTGCTGAGGTAGACAGAGTCACTTTTCCTTAGCAGGATAGTCTCTGGTAGTTCCCACACCCCAGAGGTCAGCCCCACATCTGAGTGAATGTGGGCAGCACTACTCACACCCTGTTGGTTCTCTCTACCTTTAGTGGGTTCTGGTGCTTGACCTCGAGCTTTCAGGCTTAAAGCTAAGGAATGAAAACAATTAGACAGGAACATGACAGAAAGATTTTGGAGGAGGAGGGGCAGAGTCAGAGGTTGTTGGGAGATGGGAAAGAATAGTGCGTGACAGTGGCCACTATACACTATGTATGTATATGAACTTACCTAAGAAAAAAGTTAATATAAGAAATTGAAACATAAAATAGGAAACAAAAATTTATGGTGGTCACCCATAGCAATCATATATAACTTGTGTTGATATTGTATGTTTGAAGATTAGTTCTTCAATAAAATTTTGCCTTCTATGATTTATGTTAGGTCTCAAAGACACGCAAGACAAATCTCACTCAGTTCCTTTGACTCTTCCAAACAACATTTCTCACCCTTCCCCCTACCCTAAACTCTCCAGCCCAGGGTCTGGGCTTCCCTTAGCATAGCCTCTGATCCCTACATAACCTCAGAGGTTTTGGCTAAATGCCTTCTTGATCTCTGGGTTCCCAGGTTCTCTCCTTGTTCCCACGCTCTTCTCTTCCTCTCTCATTTCCCACCACCCCTGGCTCTCAAGGCCAAGTTTATTCTGAATCACTTTAGATGCCACTGGCTGTTTTCTCCCTCATATCTGCAATAAACCTCTTCACTCATACCTGGAAGCAGTCATGTCCTCTTTTTTGTCATTCAATTTAATGATATTAATATATTTTATTTAAAATCTGTGTCAGATAGATGTATGATTTGTTTGCATTTGCATCTATTGAAGTTATTTATTTTTGTATTTGGTCCTGCTTTTTTCAGATATGTAAAACTTTTGTTTGAGAATTTCATGCATGAATATAATATGGTTAGATGAAAATAGCCCCTTACTCCCTCCCCTTCAAATCCCCCCATACCACTCTCTTCACTTTCCCCTTCCAACTCCATGTATTGGATTATTAAGCTGTTGAGTCCACCTAGTACTGACAGTATGTCCATGGCTGTAGAATCATCCAGTGAAGCATGGGCAATCTACTAGGGCCTGCATCCCAAAGTCAAACTTCTTGTCTCTGCCCAAGTAGCCTTCAAACTAACAGTAGTTCCTAAGGTAGAAGGACTTGGTAAGATAGTCCCTGATCCACATTGAAATTTAGGCTTTTAGACATCAAAATACTGAACAATCCAATTAAAAAAATGGGCTACAGAGCTTAACGGAGAATTCTCAACAATCTCAAATGACTGAAAGGCATTTAAGGAATTGTTCAACATCCTTAGACATCAGGGAAATGCAAATCAAAACAACTCTGGGATACCATCTTACACCTGTCAGAATGGCTAAGATCAAAAACACTGAAGACAGCACCTCATCCAACTACTGAGGGATCTGGATGCAGAGATCCATGACTAGGCCCGGGGTGGATCTCTGGGAGTCCAATCAACGAGAATGAGGAGGGTTTATATGAGCGAGAATTGTTGAGACCAAGGTTGAATAAAGCACAGGGACAAATAGCCAAATGAATGGAAACACATGAACTATGAACCAATGGCTGAGGGGTCCACACTGGATCAGGCCCTCTGAATGGGTGAGACAGTTGATTGGCTTGATCTGTTTGGGAGGCATCCAGGCAGTGGGACCAGATCTTGTGCTCATTGCATGAGTTGGCTGTTTGAAACCTGGGGCCTATGCAGGATTGTTTGGCTTGGCCTGGGAGGAGGGTACTAGACCTACCTGGACTGAGTCTACCAGGTTGACCTCAGTCTGTGGGGAAGGCTTTGCCCTGGAGGAGATGGGAATGGGGGGGGGGGGCGTTGGGGGGATGGTGAGGGGGACGGGAGGGGGGAGAACAAGGGAATCCGTGACTGATATGTAGAACTGAATTGTATTGCAAAATAAATTAAAATAAATTAAAAAAAAAAAAACACTGAAGACAGATTATGTTGGAGAGGATGTGGAGCAAGGGAAACGCTCCTCCACTGTTGGTGGGAATGAAAACTTGTACAGCCACTCTGGAAATCAGTATGGTGGTTTCTCATAAAATTGGGAATAAGTCTTCCTCAAGACCCAGTTATACCACTCTTGGGCATATACCCAAGGAATGCTCAATCTTACCACAAGAACACATGCTCAAGTATGTTCATATCAGCATTATTCGTAATAGCAAGAACCTGGAAACAACCTAGATGTCCCTCAACTGAAAAATGAATAAAGAAAATATGGCACATATACATAATGGAGTACTACTCAGCAGTAAAAAACAATGATATCATGAAATTGGCAGGCAAATGGATGGATCTAGAAAATATCATCTTGAGTGAGGTAACCTAGACTCAGAAGGACAAACATAGTATGTACTCACTCATAAGTGGATACTAAATGGGAGGGAAGGGATAGCCAGACTACAACCCACAACTCCAGAGAGGCTACCTAACAGGAAAAGACCCTAGGAGGGACACATGGATGATCCTGTGAAGGAGAAGTGGATGAAATCTACATGAGTGAACTGGGGGGGGGGGGGGAATGGCAGAGGGCAAGGAGTGGGGGATGAGAACATAGGGAAATGGGAGGGTCAAGCTGGAACAGGGACAGAGTGGGAGGGCAGGGAGGAAGATACCATGATAGATGAGGACATCATGGGAATAGGAAGAGGCAGGGTGCTGGTGAGGCTCTCAGGAATCCACAAGGTTGACTCCACCTTGGTCTCCTGGCAGTGGTTCAGAGAGGGCCTGGACCAGTCTACTCTGGTGTCCAGACTAGCAAATAACCTAGCTGTCATCATAGAGCCTTTGTTCAGTGACTGATGGCGGCAGATACAGAGATCCATGGCCAGGCACTAGGCTGAGCTCCGGGAATCAAATTGATGAGAGAGAGGAGAGATACTGCAGGAGAGGGACGTTGAGATCATGATGGGAGGATGTGCAGAGATGACTGGCCACACTAGTGGAAGCCCATGAACTGTGGACTGGTGGCTGTGGGGCCCCCATGGGACTGGACCAGGCCCTCTAGATACGGAAGATGGTTGTTTGACTCAAACTGTTTGGGGGGCACCTAGGCAGGGGGATCGGGATCTGTCCCTGGACTATGGATAGGCTTCTGGAATCTGGTGCCTGTGGTGTGACACCTTGCACAGCCTTGGTGCAGTGGGAAGGGGCTTGGACTTGCCTAGGCTCAGTGTACTGGGCTTTGCTGACTGCCTAGGCTCAGTGAGCTTCTCTGCTGACTCCCCAAGGGAGACCACAATTTTGGGGATGTGGGGATGTGGGGTGGCTTGGGAAAGAGGGCTGAGGGGTGGGAGGAGGGAGGAGAGGGTCTGTGGATAGCATGTGGAGTGAGCAGAAAATTTCTTAATAAAGAAAAAAAGAAAAGAAAAGAAAAAGAAAAAAAAGAAACTTAGGCCTTCCTGGTTTGGGGCAGGCCATGTGTATGCAGTCAAAGCCACTGTAGGTTCACAGGTTCGACATCCTTGTCATGTCTGGAAAAGTCTTTCACGGCAGTCCTTCACAACCTGTGGCCCTCATCTTTTTATTCCCTCTTCCATGAGTATCCCTGAGCCTTGAAAAGAGGCATGTGACATAGATATCCATTTAGGATAGAGTACTATATAGTCTCTTATTGTCTCTGCCTTGCTTATACTGCTTTTTATTCCAATAGTAATATAAATGCTGGATTATGTCATGGAAAACCATTATGCTTTTTCTTAATGTCATCATTATTCTTCTAACACAAATGACCCAATTCTTTATTGGTGTTACATTAGGACAGTAGACGCAAACTCTGTCAGAGGATGAGCGGACATGGGTCTTGAATTCATTCTTTCTAAAGCTGATTCTCTCTCCTGACCTTATAACCATCTCTATGCTCTATCCCTTCAGAGATCACGGCTGTCAACATTCTGCATTTTCTTGAATTCTTCATCCTTGGCAGATTATAAATACTTAATTTTATCACTTTTAGTAAAATAACTTTAAAACCCTATTCTACTTTTCTTGTTTCCTTAGCTTCTTTTGTGAGATCATGAGAATTTTGCCTATTGTGGAATTATGAATCAGAGAACAGCAACCTAATTGGTGTTGGGCAGTTTTGCTTCCTAGATATCTTGACAGATCTCTGATGGCAACAAAAATTAAAACTTTGTGAATAAATTTTCTAGATGCTCTTAGCAAGAACATTGACCTATTCTAAGCTTAGAGAAATATATGGTATTTTTTGCTCTACCTAATATTTAATCATTTATATTTTCTTCTTTTATTCTACTACATTGACTTGTTAATTCTTTCATTAACATTAGAAAATGCCCTGTTTCTTTCTCATGTCTCATAATTATCATTTTTAATTTAATTGAAAGTGGAATGTGTCTAAATCCTAATTATTCCTATGCTGAGCAAACTTGAATAGGCCTTTTAAATTATTTCACCTTACTTGCTTTACTGAAAAGTATTTTTTCTTATACATCTCACAGCACTGCTTAAAATTAAATTGAATACTTGCCATAACTCCCTTTGGACAGAAACTCTTGATACACAATTAGCTTTACTGAGCAGATTAACTAACCAACACTTCTTCCCAGAGCTTTTATCTGCTTCCTTTTACTTTCCCTTGTCACTCATACGTCAGTAGCCCTGGGATCACCTTTCTGATAATGGAGGATTTGGCTTGTAAAAAAATAAGAAAAGCATCTCATTCTTTCTAAGCAGGATGCAAATTGGAGACACTTAAATTTTAATTAAAATACTATTTATCAATATTGCATTTTCTTTATTGTTTCTCTTTTCCTGAGCAACATGTGGGTGGTGTTGTTTAGAACAGGCTATGCATCTATCAAACTGATTAAAAAAAACCTCATGCTGAAATTCTGATTCTGATATACAGAAGCTTACCTTTGCAAGGTACTCCAGGAAAATGTTCATGACAAATAGAAAATATAGAAGTTGTATAAAATACAGTATTAACCTAAAAAGAATTTTCCATATACTTATGCAAAAATGTAAATGGCTCACATTAAATAATTGTGTCCACAGCCATGTGAACAAAGACTAGAAAAAAAGGACACTCACTTAAACTGAGACCCTAGTTCATTACTTCCTGGACTCGTGCTGCATTCTAAGCAACAGTAGAGTGGACATCTGCCTATGACCCCGCCCAGGATGCAGCATTGGGGTTGTCAGGCTTGCCACAGTCCAACCACTTCCTTCCATAAACACCTACCTTCTCCTGTGGATGGATTGTGAAGAATTATCTCATATTACACATGTGAGACTTTGAGCGCACCAGGGGTTTACAGACATTATGGGTAAGCTCACCATTCCAGGTGTGAATTCACATTTCTTCGAAGAACAGAACTGTCAGAATCCACTTCAATTCTAAGAGAACTCTGGTGAGTTGCTTCAGCTGACCATAGTTTCCACACGCCCCCGCCCCATGGCAGTCAATTAGAGCACCACACTTTTTAAAGCATTGCCATGGAGCTTTCAGAATGCCAAAGCATGCACAGCGCTTAAGTGGCTCCGAGGCATCAAGAAACAAGGTTTGGGGCAAATTGACAAATCTGACTGAGCATTAGAAGGGATCCATTTGAGGTGGGACATAAAATAAGTCAATTGAAGGACAAAACAAAACTAAATAAAAAAAATTTACTAGGAAAAATTAAAACTATAGCAGTGTTTGGGGAGAGGGGTGACAAAGATTGGAACCTCAGTGTGACATGGGACATTTGGGCCAGGGGTTTGAAAGTCCGCAGTAGCCATTCTGATAAGCTCTATCATGAAGGTTGTGTGTGTCCCATATGAAACACACAGAGTTAGGCTCAGTGCTGAAGACAGAAGCTGGCATGGACCTTTTCTGCTCCAAAAGTCAGGAGTGAAAAAGACACAAATAAGCAAATAGCAAACCTGTGTTTGGGATTGATGTCAGCCTAGCTGTATGGTTCTTTATAACTTTTGGGTCAGAGACAATCATTACCATCTAAGACAATCCCAGGCACTAACTCATCTTTAAATGACAAGGGTGTGCTGTTGTTGCTGCTGCTGCCATGATGGTTAGTTTGTTTTGTTAATTGATTTTAAGTTGATATATAAAACAACGGGTTTCATTGTGACATTGTCATGGTGTAATTACTCCCCATACCTCTTCTACCATTACTTTCCCTGGTGCCTTCATGCCCTCCTGCTGGTCTCCATGTACTCCTAAATAATTCTGCTTCTTCTATCTAAATGCTGGATTTCCTAAAAATGGAGAATGGGAGCTAGAGGAAGAGGAGAAACCAAAACCACTAAATTAAAAGGAAACAATAGAGTCTACAGATACATTTTCCAAAATATTATGTCAGTAATGCTTAGCCCCGGGGGTATGTGGGATTGTTGATGCAGCAGAATTAACATAGTTTATCTGTCTGAAGTAACTCAGAGTTATTAGAGAGAAAATATTTTAAAACAATAAAATGGATTTGTTGTGGAATTTAATACAAAAGATACATTATTCCATTTAGTCTTTAATATAAAATAGGAGTATAGGAAATGTTTAAGATTGCTACTGCAGGTTGTTTCAAGTTAATTATCCTCTCTAGCCTCTGTTTGCTGCTTCCAACTTTACTCAGCATTGTCTATTCTCTGCCCACAAAGCACTTTAGTTGCTAATGAGATACAATTGGAATAAGGAACCTTAGCTTGGATTTGGTTCTTACAAATTAGTCCAGGTCCTTTCAGCTTTAATATACTTGAGTTATTTTTTTCATCGGTAGTATCAGCATAATAATGGCTCATCCTTCATCCCCCAATGTTGGTACATTGCCAGCAGAAACCCAGCAGCGGCTCCAAAGGATGACAAGGCGGTACTAATGAAGTCAGTGAATTAGTCTGTCTAGACATCTGACCTTCAGCTCTGTTGTCTTGGAAACCAAATTTTCTCTGCACACAGAAAATCCACCCCTGAAATGTGGATTTAACAGTAATCAAACGTGCTGCCTTGAGGCATATAGTAGTCCCATTTTGTTACTTTACTCTTAATCTAGGAGATATATATATGTTCAAGAAATATTCTGGTTACATATAGTAAGTCTGAAGAGCAAAATTTCAATTTATCACACAAATGGAAAAAAATCTTCAAATTGCAGTTCTTTTCAGAGAGACTAAAGAAGCCAAATTTAAAAATAATAATAAAAATGATAGAGAATTTAATAGGTTCCCGATTTTTTATGATTTTGCATTTTTAAGTAAATTAAGGAAAAACATTAAATTAGGATGAGCTATATCCAATTAACCATTTGTTGTTTTGATGAATAAAAATGTGAATAATGCAGTTAACAATAGGACTACAATAAATAGACAGAACTAGAGACACAAAATTCCCAGGACATAAAATTCCTTTTCCCATTCAAAGAAAACACCAGGTTTCTGATCTGTGAAAATTTTGTCACATTCACCCCACTCTCTGGACCAGAGTCAGGGACTCACTACACACAGTGCTTTAATTTGTGGCTGCATTTATTACTTGGATTTCAGTATAAATAAATTCCCAAGTTCTGAAAACATACAAAGTACATTTCAACAACTCTCATTCCTCTCTACATCCAGGTAAGCTTTATTTTGAGAATTTAATGTTTTCATTTGCCAGTTTATTTGCTTAACTTTCTTACTGCATATAGTACACTTAATTGTAAATATTTATCTTAATTTTTTCTCTTTTTTATATGGTTCCAAAATTGAACAGCCTACACACACCCTCTACAAACTTTCTGATTGACATCTTACAGTTTGCACAAATGTATGCATTTCCTCTGATTATCATTAACTCCTGCAGGATCAGAATCTAGAGGGTCTCTTAAAGTTACTGTGTCTGTTTCTCTAGTACACAGTGCATTTACTATAAAATAACAATCTCAGAGCAAATTCCCCAAGTTATTTGGAAACACTTTGCTGTAATATCTGTATTTAAAATGATGTAATAAGATCTTTTTTTTTAACTTTACCAACCTGACACCCTAAGAATAAAGCCAAATGATTTGAGTTTAAGAACTTTGGAAACCACAAACAATTCTGTGTGTGCAAAAAAGCATTATCGTTTGTAGTCAGGGCTGTAGATAGCAGCGATGGGCATTTTCTTGTTTCAAGGGAAATCGTGAGACAAGCAGATTGGTTTTGTCTGGTAGTCTAGCAGCTTTTCTACTGTTGTTCCAAGTCTACCTCCTACTTCCTCTAAATTTATTCATGTGTGTTTTGGGGAAGCACCATATGTTATTTTTGTGTTAACAGCATTTCATATCACAATAAACAGGAAAGAATTTGCTGATAGAGAACAAAGAGACACGGGGAGGAAAAACATAAATAGATGGTCCAACAAGGAACAGGGGTTGGTTTGGAATCTCCATTTCTAGAACTTTCCACATGTTGAGTTCAGGGACAAACTGGAAAAGCTAAGAAAATGTCTGTGACTTCCACCTGTAGTACATCTTAATGTTCTCCTAAAATTAAGTGTCAGCAGGTCCATGAATATACATTATATGTATACATATGTCTGTGTTTTGTTTTTCCTGATCATACAATTACATAGATGAACACAAAATGATGAAGGTTTCATTATTCCCAGTGATTTATGAGTTTACCAGTGTTGTAGATTTAAATGGGGGAACATTCTGTATGCTCAGATGTTCCAACGCTTAGGCCCAGTTAGTGACACTTTTTGGAAAGATTATGGAACATGTAGGAGGTTGAGCCTCACTGAAGATTATGGAACATGTAGGAGGTTGAGCCTCACTGGAAGAAATGGATCACTGGGACCAGCCCTACTTTCTATTCACTTTTTGCTTCCTGTGTTCAGGTGCTATGTGACCATCTAAATTCCTGTCCCTGCTACCATGTCTTTCTTATTTGCTATCATGGTTTCCTCACCATGATAAACTATACCTCCCAGAAATTTTGAGCCCAACTTTCTCCTTAATTTATTTTTTTTTTTCAGGATACTCAGCAACAAATATGTTACTACAAACCCCAGAACATTTACTGTCTGAAATAAAAATGACTTAAACTCTACCTCAAAATAATGCAAAAGAAATAAATTATAGGAGAAGGTATTACTTGCCTCTTGTATTTGCTTGGTTCTAGGCAATTTTCATCATTATGTCTCTTAATTTATCTGCCCATTAGCATTTAATAAAGTTAGCTCTTGTTAATCCTATGTTTCATAATTTTAAATGTCCTATACAAATACAATGCATAATTGTTCTTGAATCTTGGATTTTTCTTCTCCTTTACCCATATATATTAATAAATATCCACTTTTTTATGTCACAGAAGCTGAACTAATATCTCTTCTTCTTCTTCTTCTTCTTCTTCTTCTTCTTCTTCTTCTTCTTCTTCTTCTTCTTCTTCTTCTTCTTTCTCTTCTCCTTCTCCTTCTTCTTTTTCTTCTTTTTTTTGAGACAGAGTTTCCCACTGTAGCCCAGGCTGTTGTGGAACTTACTATATATCTCAAGCTGAACTTAATACACAGCAATCCTATCATGGCTTTCTGACGGCTGGGATTATAGTCATAAGCCTCTATACCTGGATTTAGAATTTTCTTTAAATATTGTAGTGCTTTTTTGATAAATGCCTAAATTAAGGATACATATTATTAAAAGACAGCTAAATCACTAAAGTTTTAATTTACAATTTATAGTGATTCTTTGATTCATAAGTTAAAATTATACTTTGTAAAATAGTTCAAAAATAGTTTCAATAGATAAATTTTATATGATAATTTCTTGAGTTTTTAAATCCTTGCCTCCGGTTTTTAATTCTTTATTTAAAAAGGAATGGGATTTATCAGATGTAATTGAAGATTATTAGAGTCTCGAAAACAAAACAAAACTCATATGGTATTGCTTAAGTTTTTAATATGTAACAGGGACTCTGGTGAGTGTCTTACTAGTATTTCCTAACTCAGTATTCTCAAGAGAACAGTGATGTGGGTAGATTACTAACACAGAGACATTTGCATAGCCATACCCACCATTGTTCTATTGACAATAGATATGAAATAGAATCAACACAGGTGTCCATTAACAGAAGAATGGACTAGAAAAAATGTTGCATGTATACACAATAGAATATTGTACAGTTGTAAAGAAAAATGAAATTTGAAATTAAAGGGATAGAACCAGAAAGCTATGCTGGGTGAGAAGGTAACTCAGGTTTAGAAAGACAAACGCCATGTGTTCTCTCTCACATGTAATACTAGCTTCAAATGTTTTGTTTGTGTATTTAACTTAGAGCAAATGTAGAAGTCAAAAGAATAGAAAGAGGTCTAAGGGACACCTACCTAGGGTAGAAACCTGCTATTGTTATTTTGCTAACTACTAATGCTGTCCAAGTGTCCTCTAAATATTTGTATTTATACCCAGAGACCTGAGTTGCTCTCAATCTTGTTTTGCAAAGCTTCTTTTTTTGTAGTGAACAGCAGTTGTCAATAGAGAGATGCACAGGTGCTCAAAAGAAGAGACTCAGAACTCACTCCCAAATGAGGCATCTATACTTAACCAACCACAACCAAGGATCAGGGAAGTTTGCAGAAGGAAGAGATAGAAAGACTGTAAGAGCATGAAGACAAAGAAGAATGCTGTGAAATGTTGTGGTTACATGCCTAAGACTTGCACAAGTCCAAGTCATTCTAAATTCTAGCACTGATTGCGTAGATGATCTCCAGGGCCCAATTCATACTAGCAATGGTTAGAGTGTTGTTGTTTTGGTGTGTTGGGGGGAATCATTCTTTATTGAGGATACAATCACTAGTAGGTTTCCTGCTGTGTGATGGTCTGTATTGCTCTGATTGGTCAATAAATAAAACACTGATTGGCCAGTGGCCAGGCAGGAAGTATAGGCGGGATTAACAGAGAGGAGAATTGAGAGAACAGGAAGGTGAAGGGAGACACTGCCAGCTGCCGCCATGACAAGCAGCATGTGAAGATGCCGGTAAGCCATGAGCCACTGGCAAGGTATAGATTTATAAAAATGGATTAATTTAAGATATAAGAACAGTTAGCAAGAAGCCTGTTATGGCCATACAGTTTGTAAGCAATATAAGTCTCTGTGTTTACTTGGTTGGGTCTGAGCAGCTGTGGGACTGGCAGGTGACAGAGATTTGTGGTGACAGAGATTTGTCCTGACTGTGGGCCAGGCAGGAAAACTCAAGCTACAGTTTCCTCTGTTCTAGTGGATGGCCCTGGGCAGCACTACCTGGACTACTGAGTTATGTTTTTTAAGCTGAAAACAAGACATGAAGTTTGGAAGACATGTGACATGAAATGGCAGTCTAATGGGAATGGGACCAAGTAGAAAATACTAGTCACAATGCATTTCATTTTTCATAAGGTTGGTGCTAATATCATTTATTTGTATAGGGATTTTCAAGCAAAGAAGTTAAATGTGGGGTCAAACATGGGAAAGAGAAAGAAACTGTCATTGAAAATTATTTTCTTTCCAGGGAGTTGAGGGAAAGGGACAACCACTTTTTTTTTCTAGTGCTAGCATTTAGTCTGATAACAGTGAGAAATGCAAGTAAAAATCACAATGAATGAATGTTCCATCTATAAGAATAGCTATTATGACAAAGGTAAAACAACAAACCGTAGCACATGTGGTGAGGAAAAGCAACATCTGCAAGTAGGAGTGCAAATTAAAAGATGCATCCAGTTCTGAAAACGGTGTTAAGTTTCTTCAAAAGTAAATTTACCATGTGATCCAATAATCCCACTAAATCCCACTATCAGATTTGTAAGACTATATAAAGGAAGTGCCAAAAGGATGTCTGTATGCCTATGATCACTTTATCATTATTTGTAACAGACTCTGGGATCAACTTAAGTGTCCATCAACAGATGAATGGGTAATGAAAATATGTCTCATATGCATAATGAAGTATTACTCAACCTTACAAAGCAAGATGTGAGATAACTAAGGAATCATAGGAGTCCATGTGGATGACAGTGGAGTGACAAACGCCAGGTTAGAAAACAGATACTAAATATGGAACACCAATTATGGAATCTAAAAGACTTCAATGCTCTCAAACAAAGTGGAAAATGGAGGAACTAGAATAAGGGGTTTGAAATTGAGAAAAAAAATGATGTTTAAAAGATAAAATTGTTAGTTCCATTGGATCAATCAGTTCAAGAATCTATTGCATAGCATGGTAACTATAGCGAGTGACCATGTATTAGATGTTTGTAGAGCACTGATAATTGATTTTCATCACAAATTATGAGCAAGATAGTTATGTGTAAATTATCTAGGTTTAACCATTCCACAATAAGTACGTATGTCAAAACATATTTTTGTACATAAAAATATAGCTATACAGTTCTTTGTGTATGTAGGGTTGCAGAACACGGAGAACTATAGGCAACTGAGGAAAGCTGGAAGCAGGTGTTCTTCCCCAGGGAAGGGCACACCAATTAGTTGTTTATCGCCAAATGGTCAGTCTTGAAAACATGCATTCAAGTAAAGTTATACACACTAAGCAGGTTATATTTAGAAATATATGTGTATATACACACATACACACACACACAATAACAATTAGTGTAAAAAGAGGACATGAATCTGAAAAAATTTGGGCAGGAATATATGGGAGGGTTTGGAATAAAGGCAAGGGAGAAATGTAACTACATTATAATCTAAAAATTAAAAGAAAATAATTTAAATTTAAAAAGCGTAGCTAAGCTTGTTGACTATTGTAACTGTATGTAAAAACTGTTCCCAAGAAATAAATACATACATATATGTATATATGAAAGAAAATTAAAGAATATGCCAATTCTCTTGTTCAATTACTGACTTTTTTCTTTTTCCTAAGTTTTGGCTTTCTGCTTAAGTTTGACTCACACGTAGTATGAAGGGACTAAATGGGTAATAGTGAACCATGCTTCTGTGAGAGAGACCTCTTTTTCTAGGTAGATAGCACTTCAAAGAAAGGCAAATAACAACAACCAAGACTAAGCTATTTTAATGGCGATGGATAAGCAGCACCTACAAATATACAAAAAGAATATATTGTACAGTGTTCCAATCATTTCCTCTGCTTTAAATGTTCCAAGTTACCATCCTGTGTGAAGAATCCACATTAAAATTTCACATCTTGGCAAAGAAAGAGGGCAATGGATTCAACCCTTTTATCTTCCTAGCCCTCAGAATCAGGTCCCTTCCAATGCACTATTTTTTTCAGAGCTATCTTTACTTCCTTATTCCTCAAAGTATAGATCAAAGGATTCAGCATGGGTCCTACCAAGTTCATCAGAATTTGTACCACAGTTCCCAGCATGGGGTTGGGTGTGGGCTGCAAGTATACAGTGATGATGGGTCCGTAGGCACAAAGGATAGCGATAAGATGGGCACTGCAGGTGGAGAAGGCACGCTGACGTCCCTCAGTTGAACGAATACTCAAAATGGAGATCGCGATTCTAGTATAGGACACAAGAATCAGGAGAAAGCAGACAAGGGATACTAGACCAACATTAGTGAAGCTCACTCTCTTTGCTAACGATGTGTCAGCAGAAGCCAGTGGCAAGACTGCTGGTATATCACAGAAGAAGTGATCTACTTTGTTGGGGCCGCAGTAAGGTAAAGTGAAGGTGAGAGAAGTCAAGATACTGGAATGGAGGCATCCTAACAGCCATGTACCCACAGCTAGAGCCACGCAGATCCTAGAGTTCATGATGACTGAGTAGCGGAGAGGGTGGCAGATGGCAGCAAAGCGGTCATATGCCATCACAGTATAGAGAAAACACTCAATGCTCCCAAGAAAATGAAAGAAAAAGAGCTGGGAGACACAGTCTTGGTAGGAGATGAGTCTGCTAAGTCCCACAAGGTAGAGTAGCATTTTTGGACAGGTCACAGAGGAGAAACCCATGTCAAACACAGACAAGTTCCCCAGGAAAAAATACATGGGTGTGTGAAGGCGGGTGGAGGAAATAACGGCCACAAGAATAGAGATATTTCCCACCAGGGTGCAAGCATAGAAGGGCAGGAATAATACAAAAAGCATAGTCTCTAGGCCCTCTGTGTGGGGGATTCCCAGGAGGATGAACTCAGTCACCACGGAGCAGTTCTTCATCTCTGCGAGAGCCAGTTCTGGGAAAGGAAGAAGCAGAGGGAATGGAGAAAGTCCTGGTTTAGCAGAAATGGGGTGCAGATAATAAGGAAATGAAATGCAAGTGAGAATGTTTTGGCTCTATGCAATGGAAAGACTGCTTGTCATCCAACTTAGACAGCGTTATAAAAATGCTTGCCATAGCCAACTGAGTGTTTTGTTCACCAAAGAGTTTTCCTTTATGGATTGCAAATGCAGATGTTTCTTGTTAAGTTAATGTCCAGAAAAGATCATGTTTGAGAAGGGAAGGACAAAATCCACATAAATATATGCTGCTCCTGCACCATGGTGGAGAGATATCAAGCCTCAGAATAATTTCTAAAATGTTCACATCACTACAAGTATGAACTACAACTTCAACATCATTGTATTTGCAATACACTATTAATAACAGCCTTGTATTTTATCCTTTTGTTCTTGCTAAAGAAAGTCTTGAAGCAAGATTGACTGGTCACTACTTTACAGCTCAAAACAGGTTTATTTAATCTGTCACTTAATTCTCACAGAATCTCTATGCTTTGGGTCTGGGGAAAAAAAGAAATACTTGAGTATTGGATAACATAGGCAACTCTGATGAATCCAGATCAATGGTAGACATCAGGATCTAAGATCTTTTTTGTAGATAGCAGTCTTTCCAGTGATGAAATATTGGCATTGCTGTCCCGGTTGAACCAGACACAAAAATTGTTTATGTTCTTGCCTCCTTTGCAAGCAATGGAAGATTAATGTGTCTTTTTAGCTACCAAACACATGAGCATTGGCACACATACATATCACTGGGAAGTCTAGAACAGATTCTGTTACATGTAGCTATATCCATGATGGAAAGAATAATGTTGGGCACAAAGCTGGTTCTCAAAACAAAATAACTCAGTGCCTAGAAAAGAACTGGATATCGTTGTTTTTCTTTACAGAGACTAATTTAAAAGATAGCAATCTTCCTAAATAACCCCATAAAGCAGTTGATACTATTTAGCTGCTCTTTTACTCTGTTCCACTAAATATTTACTTACTTGGCTCTCACAACTAGAGAATGCTTGCCATTGTTCTACAAAAAAACAAGCAGTCTCCAAAAAAGAACTACACATATGCGTATAATACTCCTTTCAAAAAAGTTTGACTATCACACTTTGAATAGAAATGAAAATAAAGCTATCTAAATAGAGAACTACCGAGAATTTCTATTTTATTATTTGAATCAAGTACAAATTTTCATTTGTAAAGGGAAATGTTGTAATGGTATCTGTCAGCTGATGTACAAGCAAGGTGGAATAAAATAGAAAGCGATTGCTAGCTTATTTTTGTCTCAAAGAATGATTCTATTCATCCAGAATTCTGAGAACATTTGTAAACAAACACTTCAAATTCTCTTCTCTGGATACATGCAGTATGAGCATATATGAACATGCCGTTTACATGACTTACAGGGAGGAAGTCTGCTCTTTAACCTTTTGTCCATTGGTGTTTCTGTGATTGTTACTTCACACTGAAATTGGAGATCACCATAGAAACCAGTGAAGCATTTTTTCCCATGCTCGTTAAAGCTCTTCTTAGCCAAGAAACTGAGATGATGACATAAAACTGGATGTGTCTCTGTCTTCTGCAAAGATGTTTTCCAGGCAGTAACAGATTCATTATTTCATCATATGTGGAACCTTAAATGTCTTTGTAGCTCTTCGGTCCAGTGAATGTGTACTATTTGATCAGGTTTCTGAACAAAGGGAGTAATCAGATGCCACTAAGAGATCTAACTAAGTGCATCTGATGATTCCTCTGGTGGCATTACTTTGAAATTATTTTTAAAAAATAAAAAAGAAAAGAGGTAGAGTAACACCCACACATCCTATTTCAATGACCAACCTGGGAAAAGAGAAAAATGTAAAGCTATAACTCAATCTAGGGCACACATAGAAATCATCCCTCAGCGTAAGTATACATTACTAAGTTGCCAAATGTCTCTGTCTTTTTTAAATGTTCAATTTCAAATATTTTAATCTAAAATTTTCTTACTTCTTGCTATAGACTCAATTGAGTCTTCCAAAAACATACACATATAATACCTCAAACCACTAGATCATATTGGTGTGAGGACACTTGATTAAAGCTAAGTAAGGTTATAAGTGTGAAATCTTGATCCAATAGAAGCAATATTATGATATAAAAGAAGACTCACCAGATTGCTTTCTCTCTGTTTTCCCATTCCTGTGTCCCAGCACCTGAGGGCACAGTGGTAAAACGGCTATGTCAGCTCCATAAATCAATCCTGATTCAAGCCTGCATCTTGGATGGTTGTTCAAGTGTCAATGGCAGGCCTTCATGAAAAGTATAGTAGACTAAAATACTTCTTTCTGACATGTTCTATTAAATGATCTGAAAATATAGCTCCAATCACTAGACTTCTCAACAAACATGTTTTTCAATTGACTTCCAAAAACAAAAATATGTCACCACATGACTTTTCCAGAATTATATATATATACACATTATTCAACAAATATTAAGAAAAGGTACTGCAATAAATAAGAAAAATTACTGTAATCTAGACTCTCTTTCACATGGATTTCATATATTAATAACCTGGTCTTTCTTTTTCACAAAACACAAACTTCATATTCCCAAACAATTGAAAATATATAAAACACAAATTATTTAAATAGGGAACCAAGAGATTAATGATGCCAAAATTTAGCTATTTGAAAAGACTGAAAAATATTCCTCTCTGATGATGATTTCTCAAAAACATCCCACCACACACACTCACAAATAATGGACAAAAGGAAAGTAAACAAAAGCATGTATGAGCAGCTAGATGTGAAGCACTCAATCAAAATAATTTATCAAAAATGCAACAAAAATTTCCAAAAGCTGACTAAAAAACAGAAATATGAATATTCAAATGAATTACTTTCTATTCAAACTGTGCAATTAGTTCATTAAAATGTTAGTAAATGAAAGACACTTGTCATCTCACAGTATTAGGAGTCAGGAATCTAGGCATTACCTAATTGGGTATAAGGAGTTCTGTCAGGGAATCTTATGAGGTTATTGTCAAGCTGCCATCTGGGAGCTGGGACTTCAGTCATACCTGAAGTAACCAATAGGGAAGAACTTACTTCCCAGCTTACTCGAGGGGCTACTATCCAACTGGGACCTGAGACAGGACTGCTTTCCAAAATGGGGACTGGCTTCTTCAAGACAATCAAACCAAAATACTTCATGTTGGAAAACATGATCTAGATGAATAGAAGGCATAGCTGTTTACAACCTAATTTCATGAAGAGATATTTAATCACCCCTGCCACCTTCTATCACTAGAGCCAAGATACTAAATCCAAGTAGTAAATTATACAAGCAAAAGGATTTTAGATACAGAAGCATTGCAGAGCAGTAAAGGAGGTGGCAGTCTACTAAATAATTGACCATCTTGAGACAACAGGATATTTGTATTTTTCAAAATCAAAGGGAAATAATTTCTTACCCTATCCAAATAGAACTCAAGTTGAAGTAGATTAAAGATTCAAAAGTGAAAAATAAAGCTATAAAAATTAAAGAGTCTACTAAAGATAAAAGGGTAAAATATAAATAAATCCCAATGTAATATAAATAAAAATATAGATATAATATTGATATTAGAAAAGAAAAACATGGGCTTTCATTTGTAGTTTTATTTTTATAGACATGTATACAGCTTAGATACTCAGAAAAAGAAATTAACAGAATGAACATAATTGTTATAGTATATTTAACAACATTTTGAAATCCCAACATATAGTGAGCTGAAGATGCTTCCTTAAATCAATGTGAATCAACACATACTATTATTCATGTCTATTTATTACCTATTAATTATAATCTTGATAACATTTTATGATTCCTGTTTTAGGGATTAGTCAATATACTTATAAAGTATACATAGCGTTTGTATAAGTTAACCTGAGATTTATGTTGTTCTTCACTGACACCAAATCAATAAGTAAAATATAAGCTATGCCCCCCCCCCCCACATCCTCAAAAGCACGTGTTCATTCAATCTACAATGCATAGACACTGTCAGACATTTTTAGTTAGGGGAAAATGTTTTCATAAGTATGTCAAAATTTATTGAAAAAATGGAGCATCTTTGCTAATTTGGATGATGCATTGAATATTAGATAGTTTTGGAACCTCCAGAAGTTCTTTCAAAGTACCAGTTTGACACTGCTATTATTCACATCTTAGAGTGGTCTATGTAGCATGCAGAAGTGATGCCACCCTTTCAACATAGGCAATTTCATTCATAGCAATCTCTTCCCATTAAAGTTTGTCCCTTCGTTCTGCTAGAAAATGTTCCTTGTTTTGCTGTTTCCAATGTGCCAAATAGAATATGTGTTAGCATCAGACATCTTTCTAAAAATGTGCATCATTGCTCTTATTTGCCTCCTCTTCATTTCTTTGGATTCTTAGTAATTTACCATTTCAAGTTGTCAGTCTCTGAAAGAGTAGTCTCAGGCTTGAAGCTAATGTTCCAGGTTTAATGAGGCTTGGATGAAGCTGGGACATGGAAGTGTTCTCAGATAAGATATCTGTTGAGTGAATGAATGGTTGAATGAATAAATGAATGCATTCTTTGCATGGGTGTTGATTTGTTTTTCATGCCTTCACTCCTACCCCAAGGACCAGCTTTATATGAAAGAAAAAAACATGAGAAGACCAAGTGGGCTTCCTGCAGACATTCTCTGCTCTCTGTTTGCCCAGACACAATCCCTCAGGGTTCTCCCTAGTGCTGAAACTTAACACCAGCTGCAGCCTCCCTTTGTCCCTGTCCGTGAGTCCTGCGGATCTAACAACCATTGCCTCCAAACCACCCTCACCCACCCTGTGAACACACCAGCCAAACACAGGAGTCATGGACAGAGACAAAGGGAGGCTTCAGTTAGTGTTAAGTTTCAGCACTAGGGAGGAGTTTGAGGGATTGTGTAGAGAAATTAAAAATTACTATACCCAGCAAAACTCTCAATCACCATAGATGGAGAAAATAAGACATTCCATAATAAAGTTGAATTTAAACAACATCTATACACAAATCCAGCCCTACTGAAGGTGCTAGAAGGAAAACTCCAACCCAAAGAGATTAACTACACACATAAAAACACCAGATGTGGTAGAATATTGTTTTAAGATGTGTCACACTTGTTCATGCTGTGTAACATTTGTTTAATGATGCAAAGTTGTGTTGCATTCTTTTATGTTGCATTTGTTTAACTCTGTGAAGCTGTGTTTCTTTGCCCGTCTAAAACACTTGATGTTCTAATAAAGAGCTGAACAGTCAATAGCAAGGCAGGAGAAAGGGTAGGACAGGCTGGTAGGCATAGAGAATAAATAGAAGGAGAAATCTGGGAGGAGAGGAAGAAGGAAGAGCAAGAGAACAAGGAGAGAAGGACGCTAGGGGCCAGCCACCCAGTCACACAGCCAGCCACAAAGTAAGAGTGAAAGTAAGATATACAGAAGTAAAAAAAAGAAAAAGCTCAGAGGCAAAAGGTAGACAGTATAATTTAAAGTTAAGAAAAGCTGGCTAGAAATAAGCCATTTATAATTAAAGATAAGTGTTCGTGTGTGATTTATTTGGGAGCTGGGTGGTGGGCCCCCAAAAGAGCAAAAACAAACAACAACCAGAAATAAGTAATCTCACACCAGTAAAACCAAAAGAAAAGAAACACACAAACACACACACACACACACACACACACACACACACACACACACACACATACACCCCACAACCACCAAAAACAACAACCAAAGTAACAAGAATGAACAATTATTGGTCATTGATATCTCTCAATATTAATGGTCTCAATTCTCCAATAAAAAGACAGACTAACAAAATGAATAAGGAAACAGGACCTACCCTTCTGCTGCATCCAAGAAACATACCTCAACATCAAGGATAGACATTACATAAGGGTAAAAGGTTGGAAAAAGATATTCCAGGCAAATGAACCTAAGAAGCAAACTGGTGTAGAGATTCTAATACGTAACAAAATAGACTTCAAAAAAAGAGATAATGAAATACACTACATCCTCATCAAAGGAAAAAAATCCACCAACATGACATTTCAATTCTTAACATCAATTCCCCAAACATAAGAACACCCACTTTTGCAATATGAATACTAGTACAGCTTAAATCTCATACTTATCCTCACACACTGATAGTGGAAGACTTCAATACCCTGCTCTCACCAATGGGCTGGACATATAGACTAAAAAATACCAGAGAAATATTGGACCTAACAGATAATTATAAACCAACTGGACCTAACATATTTGCAAACATTTCACCCAAACACAAAAATTATACTTCCTTCTCAACACCTCATAGAACTTTCTCAAAAATTAACTGCATACTCTGTCACAAGACAAGACTGCAAGACTCAACAGGTACAAAAACAAAAAAAAAGAAAGAAAGAAAAGAAACTCCCTACATGCTATCAGACCACCACAGATTAAAGCTGGATATCAACAATAACAGAAACAACAAAAACCTTACAAACTCAGAAACTGAATAACTCTTTATTGAATGACTACTGGGTCAAGGCAGAAATAAAGAAGGAAATTAAAAACTTCCTAGAATTCAATGAAAATGAATACACAGCATATTCAAATTTGTGTGAAACATTGAAAGTGGCGCTAAGAGTACAGCTCATAGCACTAAGTGCCTATGTAAAACAGTTGGAGAGATCTCATGCTAGCAACTTAACAGCATGCCTGAAAGTTCTAGGACAAAATGAGGTAATCACATCCAATAAGTAGAAGGCAGGAAGTAATCAAACTGGGGACTGAAATCAATAGAAACAAGGAGAACAATACAAAGAATCAATGAAGTAAAGAGTTGATTCTTTGAGAAGAATCAACAAGATAGACAAACTCTTATCCAAACTAACTAAAAGATGGAGAAAGAATGTCCAAATTAACAAAATCAGAAAGAAAAGGGGGACATAACAATAGGCATTAAGGAAATCCAGAGAATCATAAAGACATACTATAAAAATCTGTACTCCATCAAATTGGAAAACTAAAAGAAATGAATAATGTTGTTAATAACTACCACTTACCAAAGTTAAATCAAGATCAGATAAACAACTTAAATAGACCTACAACCCCTAGGGAAATAGAAGCAGTCATTAAAAGTCTCCAAATCAAGAAAAGCTCAGGGCCAGATGGTTTTAGCACATAATTCTACCAGACTTTCAAAGAGAAGCCAATGACAATACTCCTCAAATTATTCCACAAAATAGAAACAGAAGGAACATTGCCCAATTCACTTTATGAAGCCATAGTTACCCTGATACCCAAACCACATAAAAATTCAACAAAGAAAGAGAATTACCGACTCATTTCCCTTATGAACTTAGATGCAAAACACTCGATAAAATACTTGCAAATTGAATCCAAGAACTCATCAAAAAGAAAGATCATCTGCCATGATCAAGTAGGCTTTATCCCAGAGATTCAGGGATAGTTCAATATAGCAAAATCAGTCAATGTAATTCACCATATAAACAAACTGAAAGAAAAAAACTCCACATGATCATCTCATTAGATGCAGAAAAAGCCTTTTGCAAAATCCAACACCCCTTCATGATAAAAGTACTGGAGAGGGTAGGGATACAAAGGATATACCTAAACATAATAAAGGGCATTTACAACAAACCTATAGCCAACATCAACATAAATGGAGAGAAACTTAAAGCAATTCCATTGAAAACAGGAACAAGACAATGCTGTCCACTCTCTCCATACCTATTCAGTATAGTACCTGAAGTTCTAGCTAGATCAACAGGACAACAAAAGGAGATCAAGGGGACACAAATTGGAAAGAAGTCAAAGTATCATAATATGGAAGACATAATACATATATAACTTTAGTTAAATGTAAAATAATATAATTCCTCAAGGCTTTATAAAACATCCTTGGTATTATTTGTCCCCCAACCCTCCTTCTCCTTTCGTAGTGACCTTGGTAGTAGTAAAATTTCAGAATACTGCTATCATTTCAAAAGACCCCTCCTCTAGCCCTCGCCACCTACTGACATGCACTGTCTCTATGAATTTTTTTCTATAATGTTCATACAAACAACATACTTTGTGTCAAATTATTTTGTATTAGCATAATCTTTTCAGGATTCATCCATTTTGTGGCACCTATCAATTGTCTATTCCATTTCACGATTAATAATATCACATCAAATGGCCAGAGTGTGTTTACATTTCGTTCATTATTCATGAGGTTAAGGAGTGATTAACTTATTGTAATCTTTGGCTATGAATAGCATTCCTACAAAAATCTGTGTGCACATAACGTCTATGTCTATTCTCTTGAATATACACCCAGATGTGAAATGCTGCATCTACACTGCCCATATATAGCTGGGAGTTTGGTTCAGAAATATAGTACTTGTTGAACATGCTTAAGTCTCTGAAACTGATTGAAACAAAGGGACAAATTGTGCTGGCTGGCTAGTTTTATGTCAAATTGACACAAGTTGGAGTCATCTCATAGGAGAGAATCTCAATCAAGAAAAATGCCTCCATAAGACTGGGCTCTACACAAAACTCTATGGTATTTTCTTAATTAGTGATTGATATAGGAGGGTCTAACCCATTCTGAGTGGTGTCACTCCTAGATTGGTGGGTCTGAAAGCAAGCTGAGCAAGCCATCAGGAGCAAGCCAGTAAGCAGCACTTCCCCATGGTTTAACTAAGACAAACCAACAACCAACAAAAAAGACAAACAAACAGAACTGTTGACATTTGAATAATATGAAAAGAGAAAAATAATCTGACTTACAAATTTTCTTGCCTGTTATTTTTCTCAAATGAAACTGGATTTAAGTAAGTCTTGCTCATAACATCTCTTCCACAATAAAGCAAAATGAACTAATGAATAAAAAACAACTATAGAACAAATGGAATTCTAATAAAGCACTAATTTGATTGTACAAATTGTATTATTTAGAAAAAATCAAATTATTATACATGGTAATAAAACTTGATATTAGGTTGAATGATTTAATAAAATATTTGTGGGCTTTATGGTTTTTATTTTGGATTCTTCATTAAAGTTTATTTTTTTTTCCTCTCAGAAAGATACTTTTATTTCTTGTTTGTTTTTCTAGGCTACTTTTATTTCTTAAAGCATGTTTTTTAATGTTTCATTTTTCTTTTTTTCTTTCTTCCTTTCTCATTTATATTATTAAGAAATTTAATATTCATTTTACATACCAACCACAGATCCCCCTTTCCTCCCTTCTCCTGCCCCCCAGTCTTCCTCCCCAACCCACTCCCTATTCCCACCTCCTCCAAGACAAGGTCTCCTCTGGGGAGTCAGCTGAGCCTGGTACATTCAATTGAGGCAGGTCCAAGCCCCTCCCCTCTGCACCAAGGCTGCTCAAGGTGTCCCACCATAGACACTGGGCTCCAAAAAAGCACCAGGGATGGATCCCGATCCCCCTGCCTGGAGACCCCCTAAACAGTTCAAGCTAAACAACTGTCTGGCCTATCCAGTCCCATGGGAGCTCCACAGCTGTTGGTCCACAGTTCATGAGTTTCCACTAGTTTGGCTGGCCGTCTCTGTATGTTTTCCCATCATAATCTCAATGTCCCTTGCTCATAGGATCCCTCCTCTCTCTCATCGGTTAGAATACTGGAGCTCAGCCTGGCACCTGGCTGTGGATCTCTGCATCTGCTTCTATCAGTTACTGGATGAAGGCTCTATGGTGACAGTTAGGGTATTCACTAATCTGATCACTGGAGTAGGCAAGAACCTTATGTTTTAATTTAAAAATTATCTTTTTAATTTAAAATGTATTTTACTGGATATTTAAACTTTGAAGTAAATACATTCAATTTTGAGGAAAAGCCATCAATTCAAAGGGGGCTATAATGAGAAAATGTGTCACAGGAGAATGTGAAGACTAGAACTGAGATAGGTTAGTCTTAGAAGCCATGGAGGTCGATGTGGATGATACACATTAAATGTAGCTCCCTAGGGGTTACAACAGTGCTATATCAGTTTTACTATCACGTATCTCTGTGAACCAAGAACCTGATTGGGTGCTATACAGGAGGAGAATTATGACTGGCAGATAATTGCCTTCATTATTTTTAATGAACTTTGACAATTATCTGCCCATTGTATTTTTCACTGGCCACATTTTCACTGACCTCATCTATGCCCCTCATGTCTCCTTTCACAAGGCCCCGTGAACTAGCTTTCATCTGCTGATGATTCACCAGGTCTCTTCAGAAAGGTATCCATGGAAACCAAATGCACAGACAAAGAGAAGCACACACAGAAATGAATTAACATTAATTTTAAGCCTACCATATGTTTTTCTTTGGACCTTAACAAAGAGCTAATGTTTCTAGCACGGCAAATACCAAAGGCTTACAAATCTCTTATATGCTGTAATTAAGTAAATGCTAGAAATATTATCCCATAATAATGTAATAATATCATAAAGCAAAAGTAACACATAGTCATGTGGCACTTAAAAATGAGACATGGCCCAGAAAACATAATGAGACAATTATGTTAGTGTGGAAAATCACAGAGTATATTTGAACAAACCTAGATGCAATTCAAAGAAACCATAAACACGAGATGAATCAGGTTGTCACCAGTAAAATAGGGCATTCTCGTTTGCAGAAAGCCTATATTTTTCTGAGTAAAATTGTACCGTCATAAATCCATAAACTGTGTAATGCTGTAGATATATAAACCAGTGTTACTGGTTTATATATAATGAACACCAGTTCATTATCGAGAATTATTCACCAAATGATGTTTGTGCTGCACATTTATATGAATGGCAGGCAGTACAGTAGGCTTGTTTACATCTGCCCCACCACAAATGTAACAAGAGTAATGTTACATTTAATTGTCACCAGGTGGAAGGAATTTTCCAAGTTTTATTATTATCTCTTGAAACAGCTTATAAATTAGGTTTTTGTTTTAGGATTTTTTTTATTTTATGTGTGTGAGTGTTTGTGTACATGTATGTATGTGTAGCACATGCATGACTGGTGCCTGAAGAGGTCATAAGAGGATGTCGGATCCCCTGGAGGTGGAGTTATAGACGGTTATGAGCACCATGTGGGTACTGGGAATGGAACCCAGGTCCTCTGCAAGAGCAGGAAGTGCTCCTAACCACTAAGCCCTTGTCTCTCCAGTGCCTCATTATTATCTTATGAGGCCAGCATCACATGTGTGGTCTATCATTAACTGAGAATGATTATATGTGGTATTTAATGCTTAATAATAGTAATAAGCCACACATCATATTAAATAGTCTGTATTGCAGATTTTAATTATTATATTTTAGTTATTTTTTAAGGAATGGATGTGCATATATGTACCCATGCCACTGAAAACTATATATTTTGGAGGACAGCGTACAGGAGTTAGTTATTTCCTTACATTACACGGATCCTGGGAATTAAATTCAGGATGTCAAGCCATGTGGCAGGTCCTCTTACTTGCTGGACCATCTTGCTGGCTCTGTTTTATGTTTTAGTTTTGTTTGGGTTTGATTTGGTTTTGTTTTTTTTTTTTTTAATTTGAAGGAAAGGAAAAGAAAATTCAAAGTTTTTGTTTTACTTATTTATTTATTTATTTTTGGTTTTGTTGTTCATATTTTCCTGTTGATTCCTCTGCCTTTGCCTCTTCTACACTTGTTTACTATTGCCCAAGTCTTCTCGATTCCTGACTTTTCCAAAATTTCAAATCTTCTCAGCTAAAAAAAAAAAAAGCACAATTCATGTGTCATTCCATCATTCACACTTACTTGATATTTCCAACTCAAATTAATCTCTCTCATCTGAACCCATTTCACATTTTAAGTCTACTGACCTATGATAACTTGTGTGTAATTTGTTCCATAATTAGTTTCAGTGAAAATCTGTCTTGTTCATATTTTTATTCTCTGTAGTTTTTTTCATGCATTCTTAATCAATCATACATAAGGGTTTTCTAAATTAATGTATTAGTTCATTAAAACAAATAGAAATATTCTGAATCCCAAAGCCCCAGGTGGGACACAGAAGTCCTTCACTGGTACATAAGTTTATGCACAGTCATTTCACTGTGTGGTTCTTTTCCCTTGTCTTTAGAAAGCATTTTAGCATTAGCCATAATGAAGATCCTGTCTAGCTGAAATTCCTGTTTAAGAGTCAAGAATTAAAAAATAATTACAATATAACCATGTGTGTGGTCTAAACATTTGTGTTTAGTTCTGATCACCATTAAATTCCAAGCTCTTAGACATCACTCTAAAATAGTATAATTGGCAGAGACTACGGGACAGCTACACAAGGATATCACTTACAAGGAGATATCCAGCCCCATATTACAAATAGCTAAAGATTCTCAGCTGTACTCAGTCTTCTGCACTGAGCCACAGTGGAAAATTAAAGATGGAATTGGTGGCATTAGGTGCATGGAGGTATGCAGTCTCTGTTCACTGGAAATTTTATTAGGTGCAGTAATAAGACAAGCAACAAGATAATATAAATTCTTATTCTAAAGCAGACAGTATACATCTACTGTCATCTACAGTATTAGATTTCAATCCTAAATTTAATACCAAATCATTCCTGAGATATCGCAGTTTCTCATTTTTCACCTCTCAGCATCCTGCTGGTTTAGAACATGCAAAATAATAGCTTTACATGATAATTAAAATGCTACTTGTCTCAAAACACTTACTTCAGAAAGGACATAGTGTTGTTTATAAGTCTATCACAAGACAGATTTTTATTTATTCTGGATTCTGAATGATTTTACAATGTTATTAAACAATAGTTTCTCTTCTATTGGGTTTCATGAATATTATTTTTATTAACTTTGATTATATTGTTTATAAATCTATGTGTGTATTGTTTGTGTATTTATATAAAATGAATGTCCCGTATTTCCATGAAAATATCTAAGAATATGAACTAGATCTAAACTTAGATTTTCAGAAGTGAGCAGTGATAGGATATACCTTAAAAGGATGCAGTATTTGAAGTAATCATCAACTAACTACGGAATTCAAACCATGTAAATTGTCATGGTTTTCAAGTTGGGCCTTCTATGAATTCCCCTGAAAGACACCAAGTCTCAAATCGCTTACCCTGGTCTTGTTGCATGTTTAAACTGCTTAGTGTTAATTTTGCTTTATGCTGTGTGCTGGTCAAAGCAATTCTAACCACTGAAATATGATTGATAAATTCCACTATTTTTTTCCTTAGAGGTGAGAGGAGTCTGCATGGAGAATACTCAACTATTAGGAGCTATGTTAAAAATTCTGAATGTTCACTATTCTTTTAATTCTAGAAATACCTATTCAGTGGCATAGTAAGTGACAAAAAGAATTCTTATCATTAGCTCCCATTAAGGAAAGTTATAGTGATCCCTTTGAATGCAGTAGTTTAGAAACAATCAGCCTCATTATGGAAATGCTGAAAAAACAGAAGTCAATGAACTAGTTTGTGAGTATGTGTGTGGAGGAAGTTGTGTGTTAGGATGTGTATGTTACATTCAAAAATAATTTTTCCTTAGAGAAACCATTTCAGAAAGAATCAAAGGCGTAAACACTTTAACAAGGATTGGTATTACTTAAGCCAATCCCCAGACTTATTAATGTACCTTGCCCCATGATTCCCTCACACACGAGAATCAGAAACTAGTGGGGAAAAAGTCACAGTCATAATGAGCATTAGATACATCTCATAGGAATGACACTCTTGAGATTAATTATTTTAAAAAGTTACCTTCTGTCATTCCCTTTGAGATACATTATAGGTTTGATGTAAGTGGTAAGAGAAATTTCTGTAAATGTGTTTTCTATTATGAATTTCTAGTTGCCTAATTAAAACTAAGGCCCATTATTCTATCAAATGATGGTAATAGAGATTATCACAGAGCACACATGTCATCCGCTGTACAGGAGAGGAAAGAGAAGACAAGTATCATTGGGACTAAGACAAACTCATGGTTAATGAGAGCAGGACCATAGGAGTAATTTTGAGAAAGCTGCCTAGGCTGTCAGTCAAAACTTCTGTATTGTGAAACAGGCACAAAGCATTAGGCACTTATTTCACAGACTAAGTGTTAAAATAAATAAAATATGCACATAAAGGATTCATTACAGCATTTGCTTCATTGTGGTCTTAACCAAATCACAACAAAACTATCATTTTTGTTATCTCAGTGTACTTTATTCTCTTCTATATACAGTTATAATTTTTAACAAGACCATTGGCTTTCTCACCTGATTCAAGTCCTATGAATCTTAAGATATATTTCAATCTTACAGTCTTGATAATAGTAGATCACTTTGACAGATTCTTAATTTCCAATAGTAGTTACCAATGAGAACATTTCATTTTTTTGGTATTCAATGAGAATTTGGGGCAAATGAAAACAAGGTCTTTTTCTCTATTTTTTAAATTAAGCATTTCTATATATCTGCTCATAACCTGTTAATTGTAGCTATAACACAAATTTATGTCCTAGTGACATAAAATATATAGTTCCAAAATTAATTTCTATTACTTTTACTGGATCATATGCTTGTGGGTTTGGCCTTTCAGTATCCTTATCTGAAGCAAAATTAGTAGAATTTTAATGAGAAATGCTCATTCAATTTTGCTTCAATCTAATATATGTATACATATTATATGTGTGTATGATCATAACTTAATGTAAATAATATTTTATGATTAATGAAATTTAAATGCCTTACCATAAACAGCAGTTATTAAGAGAGTTAATTGTGTGTGTCAGTTGATTGAGTTATAAAGTGTCCAGATACCTGGGCAAACACTATTCTAAGTGTGATAGTGAAGGTGTTTTCAGTGAAGTTGACATTTCAACCAGTGAACGAAGTAAAGAAGGTCACCCACCCTGTGTGGGCAGCCCTTCTTTAATTAGTTGAAGAACTACAGAACAGAAGCACTAAGTAGAAGAAAACTTTGAGAGTCTGAATAGCTGAACTCAGCCATAGTTCTCCTGCCCTCAAATTGGAATCTACTTGCTTGACTTTTCTTCTTCAAAGGCCTTCACAGTCAAGTCCAAATGAGTTTATAATTATACCTTCAGGTTTACAATAGCAGGCATGGTTTTGTCTGTGTACAGTGAGTCTAAAATCTAAGCAGAGAACAGTTGGTTACCACTTTAGTAGTCATATCACTATGTACCAGTGGACACATAGTGCATGCAAAGACCATGTATAGCAAAATCATTGATGAATTCTCCCTCCTAGCAGCCCTTTAACGGACTTTCTAGCACTATATACACTAACCAACAGTGAAGGAACTGTCAGTCCTGTTCCAGGTCAGTTTTTCTTTGTCCTGTAACCAGAGTGTATGGTATCTTCATCAACAGGGTCTTACCATTTAGTTCTACTGGGCAGGCAAGAACAATGGAAACAGCCTGTGTTGTTCTTACAACCTCTGGGTCTCACTGATCAACAGTCCATAGGAAGCTATTGCACACCTGCACTGAAATGTCATTTGTTCACGCATGACTCCTATAATTAGTAATATCTACTTAGGTAGGGATAATCTGTACAAATTATTTTAATGCATTTTTAAATGAATTATATGGTAACATGTTTCAATGTGTCTTATTCTTACATCCTTAGTTCTTGCAAACACTTTCCACATTCCTCCATTCTTCTATTCTCCTACCCCTTTCCCTGTTTATATGATACCACTCCCAAAGTTCTCCGTCTGTATTCATTTCACTACCCTTTCAGCCACTCCTCTATCATAACTATCTTCTTACAGTCTTCTCTTACTGTCTTCCTGGTCTCTACTAATATCCTGAGCTCAACACAAATTGAGTCAAAGAGCTATAGTTTGAAGCAATGGTTCATAGTTCAGAGAGAACATGTAACTTTTTTTCTGATTCTAGAATACATCACTCAGTATAATTCTTTTAAGTTCATATATTTACCTGAAATTTTCACAATTTCATTTCTTTAGTATTTAATATAATTCTACTATGTGAATTTGCCATAATTTTTGTTATTCAGTTATTTTTGATGACCATCCAGGATAATTAAATATTTTAGACACTGTGAATGGAGCAGTAGAGACTGTGAATATATATCTTCATTGTAGAGTATAAAGTCCTTTAGGTATATGCCAAAGAGCAGTAGAGTTGGATTATGTGGCACACATATTTTTAGATTTTTAAGGTACCTCCCCACTGGTTTCCATAGAGAGTGAATGACTTTATTTATGCTCCAACAAACTGTGTTCCCTTTTTCTCAAATCCTCATCAGCATTTATTACCATTAGTTTTCTTGAGGTAAGAATTACCATTTATTTCTTACTGAGGTAAAGAGAAATCACCAAGTAGTTTTTATTTGCATTTCTCTGATGGCTAATGATATTAAACACATTTCAAAATATTTATTGGCTGAATGTGGTCCTTTGTTTTCAGAGCACAATTTCATAACCATTTCTTCATGATTACAGTCCCTTTATTTTAAAAAAAATACTAATTCTTTGATAATATTTTCCTGTATTTTGATCATGCTCATCATCTTCTTCCAATTCCTCCCATATACATATCCCTATCTCTACATAACAAATTTTGTGTCCTTTTATTAAGCCAATCAAGTCTAATATGTGCTGCACAGTCAATATCAGTAATTTATTATGTTATTTGCATTCTTAGTGTTCATATTTTTTTAGTTCTTTTTATATTCTAGTTATTTGATATATAGCTGGCAAATACTTTCTCCCACTTCCCTTAGTCTTCTTTTTCTTTATGATGCACCAAATCCAATTAATGTTGCCCAAATGTACAAAGATATGGGCCCACTCACTGGAGCATGGAAAAATCTACCAGTGGCCACATGTTCAAAATAAAATAATTCTTCTTCCCCCAGAAACTATTAACTACCAATATCTCTTCAGTAAATGGTGGACCCTGAAGAGCACCTTCACAGTTTATGCTAAATTTTGGCTGTCTTGATCTTGTGCAAGTCAACACAACAGCTGTGATGTCATGATTATGATAGCCTTATCATGTCTAGAAGAAGGAAATTCACAGCATTCTTCCAGGTCTTCCGGCTCTTACATTCTTCCTACTTCCTCATTTATGATGTTACTTAATCACTGTTGGTAGTAAGGTAGGTTTGAAAAAGTTGCCCATTTAGGACTGAGGACTCAATCTCTTATTTTCAGTCCTTTGACAATTTATGCCTCTAAGCATTGACTTCTGTTCCCTAAAACAAGAAGCCTCTCTGACTCATTTAGAGAATAGCCCAAGTCAATGGATAGATAAACATATTGAGAAGACAGTTTGGCAACATGACCATTCCATAAAATAACAATAGCAGATTCTATTTAAAAACCTGTGGTTTCCCAAGCCATGGACTTCTGACTAGGATTACAGTCAAGATAAGAAATGTCCTCCCTTGGAGCAGGCCTGTATTCCAATAAGAAAGAGGTCAGTTACTGTAGTGGTTTCAATGAGAATTCCCCTCCATATGCTATGCATTTGAACACTTAGTTACACATTTGTGGCTTTGTTTGGAAAAGCTGAGAACCTTCGGGCTGTGGTGCCTTGCTGAAGGAAGTATGTCAATAGGAAAGGGTTTCTGAGAGTTTGTAGTCTTGTCTCAGTTCCAGTTCATTCCCTCTGTTTTCTGGGTATTGGTGAAGATGTGACCTCTCAGGTTCTTCCTCCTTCTACTGTGTCTGCCACTTGCTGGCATGCCTCTCTGCCATAACCGAGTCTTCACTCTAGAACCATAAACCAAAAGAAACTCTTTCTTCTGGAAGTTACTTTCAGGCATGGTTCTTTATCACAGAACAAAAAGTAACTAATACAGTAGGTGGCACCAGCAGAGTCGGGCGCTGCTGTGAAGAACCTGCTCCTGTGGCTTTTTTGGTTTTATAAGAAAGTGGAAGATCTTGAAACTTTGGACTAGAAAAGTAAAGGAATGCTATAAGAAGAATATAAAAAGCTGTTCTAGGCCGGGCGGTGGTGGTTCACGCCTTTAATCCCAGCACTTGGGAGGCAGAGGCAGGTGGATCTCTGTGAGTTCGAGGCCAGCCTGGTCTACAGAGTGAGATCCAGGACAGGCACCAAAACTACACAGAGAAACTCTGTCTTGAAAAAAACCAAAAAAAAAAAGTTGTTCTACCAAAAGTCTAGAAGTAGTGTTGAAAATAATGCAGAGAATAGAGATCTAGTTCATGGCGGGGTGTTAAGATAAGCTCTCTAATGGCAACTGAGGTATAGGCAATTCCTCTGATATTTTGACAGATTCTGGATGCCTTCTGCCTATGTCTAAGAACTTTCTTGAGGCTAAATTAAAAAGTAACTGACTTGTTTTATGGGTTTTTTTCTTTCTTTCTTTTCTTTCTTTCTTTCTTTCTTTCTTTTCTTTTCTTTTTCTTTTTTGGTAGCAGAAAGTTCAAGACAGCATAAGATTAAGTCTGTGGAATAGTTACTACTTATAACCTTTATGCAGGTCTACAATGAAAAAGAATAAGTGGGACAAAAGAAAATGTAAGTTGTGAGTTTGGAGAGGCAAAGAGACTAAGAAGTTTATTGCTGATCCGGACACTCAGGAGGCAGTTCTGAGTTCCAGGACACCCAGGAATACCCAGAGAAACCCCTCCAAATAAAAGAAGAAGGAGGAGGGGGAGGGGGAGGGGAGGGGGGGTGGAGGAGGGAGAGAGGGAGGAGGAGGAGAAAAAGAAGAAGAAAAAGTTGTTATTGAAGTCATTCAGTGCTAGAACCAAGGCTATGCTGAAAGAAAAGCACCTTCAAAGCAAGACCCCACCAGATAATTTTCCAGCTTGTAAAAGGAGAAAGCCTAAGAGGTTGTTTAGTCCTAGAAAGCAATTGCTCTAAAGTATGGTAGTTGCTGCTAACACTGTTGAAGGGAACCAGTGTCCATCTCAAGGTGGCAGCTGAATTTAGTATGTTGTCCTCATAGCAATGACATTGAAGACAGAAAATGCACTCTGCTTCCTGGGTGAATCTTCCAAATGAATTTCCTATACCTAAATTCCATGTCAGTGTAAGTTATTGGTAAATCTAAATGAAACAAAATGACCAATTTTCCTTCTTCCCTGATGGAAGAAATTCTGTAAGAAGAGTTTGAAGGTGGAGTTCTTGTGTCTTATGTGCACACAGGAAAAGCATTAATAACATATCAAAATAGTATAGCAATTCCAAATGAAGGATTCCTTAGATTTTCAAAATTTATGCTTCTTTATTTATGAGTAACATGAACAAATACTGATATAATGGGACACTACCCAGAGACAAAGTTGGCATGCTTTTGGGTTACCACACTTTGCTAATAGAAAATAATTTTAGACATATACAAATATATAGAAATCCAAAAAGGAACACTAAAGCAAAGAAATAAATTTTTAATAGAATTACATCAAAGTCTTATAATACAATATTTAGGGGAAAAAGCATATATGATTAAAACAAAAAAACAGAGTGAGAATGAGAGAATGATGACTTCCAGAGGGAATTAAGGTTATGAGAGCAGAATAGTTCTGGCGGGAAATTCACTGAATTACATTTTCCCTGTGTATGTAGAGGACCACACATATTATAATAGTTCTTTATACTTAACATAGTTTGACATTATTTCCATTTTTTTAGTATCTGAATAAAAATATAGTTTAGAAAGATGTCCGTCAGGATAGTGGCTTGTTTACATATAGGGGCCACTCAGATTCTCCATGGAGACAAAAGAGCTTCAGGCAAGTTTAAGAGCAGCTGAGCTAAAGAGAGGTTGGGTTGTGCAAGGAGGCAGTCATTTTGGAAAAACTATTCCTCCAATCCTAGAACAAGAGGCTGAGTTGTATCTGAACCTACCAAAGAGAAGGTATAATGAATTTTATCTTCCTGCAGAAGATATTCCCTTTTAAGTGGCAAACAGATAAGGTATGCCAACTCAAGGAATTAATTCTAACTCAGACTCCAAAGGAAACAAAAGCATGTTGATTCTCTTAGCCATTATTGACATGCAGCATTCAAATAAACCAGGTGTTCAATCATCAGTTCCCTTTCTGTGAAACTATTTCCTTTTCCCCACCCTCCCCCAGGGAGAATTGGAGGAAACTATTTCTTTGGCTTTATTTTCTGCCCAGGTCACAATATTATTCTTGAACTCTCTGTTAGTTGCATGTCTGCTTTACATCTTAACCTGAAGATTTTCACCACCGGCAGGCAGGTTTAGAATCCTTACCTCTGCATCCTCTTGTCTTAGCAGAGTCACTTGGGAAATGAAATCCAAATGAATGAAAAGGAAAAGTGAACAGGACTCACCTTTTTTATTCTTGCAAATTGCCCTTCTTCTCTAAGAAACTACAGCCAGGAAATGAGGAAAGGGGATGATGGATAGATCCTAATAAAGCTGGGAAAGGTTTGACATGTAGTGAACATGAAATAATCTGACACATATTTCCAGATTTCCCTTTAAAATTTTTTTTAATTATGTGTGTGAGTGTGTGTCTGTGTGGGTGTATGTGCACCTGCTTGTAGGCTCCCTTAGAGGCCAGAGTCATTGACTCTCCTAGGAGCTGGAATTACAGGAGGTTATGATCCACCTGATGTAACTGGAAACTGAACAGGTCCTAAATGAACCCTCTGTAAGGGCAATCTATATTAACCATTGAGCCATCTCATGGGCTCCTCCAGATTCCTCCTTAGGCTCTCTTCCTTTAATTTAAACTTCTCATTCTTATGCCAAACGTTCTAGCCAGTACCAGTTTCCAGGCCTCAACCCACCTACCATGGTTTGTTAGTGTCACCCTAGCATACTTGTACCTCTGCTTTGGCCAGATCCAATCGTCAGGACCTGGCCCAAAGCTTTTCTCTATATGGAACTTTTTATGGCTCATAAATAACAAGATGCTACCTGAAGCCACAAGGATCTCTTTTCATTAACTAGAAATCGTAAGATTGTTTATCTAATACAGACATTTGAGGAAATTATAACTCATCCCACATGAAAAATCATCACACAAAGAGGAGGAAGGGTGAAAAAGATATGGAAAATTAAGATGGGCAAACACGGAACAGAGTCAGGAGGGACTGTCGGGGGGGGGGGATTGAAAGGAAGAAAAGGAAAGGGAAGTTTTGTGATTAAAACACAATCTCAAAAATAAACAAAAACAACAACGAAAGTATAGACAAACAGAAGACATAGGCCATGCTGCTTGCTAGGTGGGGTACCTTCCTCTTTTGTCAATAGTATAATATCCATTAGAGAGTGCAGTTTCTAGGGCCACAGAGCCTGGAGTCCCCCTTCTACCGTTTATTCCCTAGTCATCCTTTGAAAACTCATTGGAGCCCTTTGCCTCTTAGTCTTTCACATAGTAAAACTAGGATGATTTCAAAAACACTTGGGAAAACCAAATAAAACCATTACACCACCCATGACGTACAGACAAAATGTTCATGACTGGTCTTTCTTTAGAGCTGCTCAGGAAGGAAGCTAGGGTTACGTAGGAACTTCCACAGTGATGATTTCACCTCCTTATTCCTGAGGCTGTAGATCAATGGGTTCAGCATAGGGGTGACCAGATTATTTAAGACCTGCACAGTTGCATCCAGCCAAGGGCTTGGGGTTGGCCTTAAGTATATGAGGACCACTGGCATATAGAAAAGCAAGATGGCAGTGAGGTGGGCACTGCAGGTGGAGAAGGCCCTACGACGGCCCTCAGCAGAGCGGATCTGCAGAATAGCGAAGACTATGCAGCTGTAGGAGGTGAGGATGAGGAGGAAGCAACTGAGGGGCATCAGGCCCACACTGATGAACCCCACCATCTCCAGGGCGGATGTGTCTGCACAGGCCAGCTTCAGCATCACAGGGATGTCACAGAAGTAATAGTCCACTTCATTGGGACCACAGTAGGGCAACTGGAAAGTGAGAGTGGTCAGAAAGGTAGCCTGAATGCAGCCAAAAAACGATGTCCCTGTGGCCAGGATGGCACACACTCTGTGGCTCATGATGATTGAGTAGCGTAGAGGGTAGCATATGGCCACAAAGCGGTCATAGGCCATCACTGTGTACAGAAAACATTCTGTACAACCCAGGAAGTGGTAGAAGAAGAGCTGGCACACACAGCCTGCATAGGAGATGGCTCTGCTGTTTCCTGAGAGGTAGAAGAGCATTTTAGGAGAACTCACAGAAGGGAAAAATATGTCAAAAATAGACAACTTACATAGGAAGAAGTACATAGGGGTGTGAAGCCGAGTGGAGGAGATAATGGCCAGCATGATTAACAAGTTTCCCATCAGCGTGAAGATGTAGAAAGACAAAAAGAGGACAAAGAGCATGGTCTCCAGACCCTCTGTGTTCGGGATGCCCAGCAGGATAAACTGAGTCACTACAGAGAGATTCCTCATTGTTTTAAAACTTTTGCTGACCGCTTTGAGTGTGCTTAATATGGGCCAACTTTCTTATGATAGGCAGCAGTGTGATCTAGGTGCACATATCAAATGCTACAATTACCTCATTTGGGATAAGTCTGCCAAGTTCTCAGAAGAAATACTTTCTGTAGGGAAATGATTATCTTCTTTGCCAAGAGCAGCAACTTAGAGGTATATCAAAAACATTTTCAGGTTAGAAATCTTTTTGACGGCATTTGCTTTGAGCATATATATATTTTGAACTCTGGTGATATCTTTAAGTAATATACTCTATGCATTTCCTTCTGCAGAATAACAGAAAAGGCGTGTATTATAAATCATGACAACTAATGTCAATTCCGACTCCAGTTCTTATTTGTTTTATTGGTTAAAAAAATTTATACAATACCTCATGGACATCTATAAAATGAATTTCACAATTACTTAACAGATTTAGTAGCATCAAACATACTTTGGTGGTACAGTAGCATCGTATAACACCAGTGAATGTATCTAGCAAAACTGTGAGTTCTAATTAGAGTCTTTCATCATTTTACATATCTGACACCTACCTCTATAGGTTCCTTAATTTGATATTAGTATTTTATAATTATTTGAAAATAAATATTTGTTAAACAACATTATTAGGCAGATTTATTTATATATCTATTTTACAGCTAAGGAAACATTTTTTTAACTTTTGTTCTTCTCTCCTACATTATATCCCAACTGCAGTTTCCCCTCCTTCCATAGTTCCCAGGCTTTCCTCATAACCTTCCCTCATCCCCAGATGAACTCCTCCTCTGTTTCCCTTTAAACAACCAAACAAAAAAAGAGCAGGCGTCCCAGGGATATCCACCTAACATGGCTTAACAAGATACCATAAGGCTGGGCACAAACCCTCATATCACTGCTGGGCATGGAAACCCAGTGGGAGAAAAAGGGTCCTAAGCACAGGCAATAGAGCCAGAGACACCCCCCACTCCCACTGTTGGGAGTCCCACAAGAACACCAAGCTACACAGCCATGTGTATATGAAGGAGGACCTATCTCAGACCCATACGTTTATTAAATAACATTATTAAACTGATTTATACCTCATCTCTTCATATTATATCTCTTTAGAACTGAGAGTGCCCAAATGCCCAGGTCTGTCCTAGCTATATCTCTGGTAATTCTGGCCCTTTTATGCTAAATGGATGGAAACAACTCAGAAATATTAGCCAAAAGAAACAGCAGCAAAAAAAAAACATCAAATTCAGGTTACCATGATAAAGTGACAAAAAAGTTAAAAATGACCCACATGGAAGTAGAATATGGGCACGAAACACCATCACTGGGATTAATTACACTGTAAGTGGAGTATATGATGCTTGAAGATACAGGGGCCCCTTTTCATGACTCACCTAGTATTAGTGACAATAACAATATTACCAACAGGATGCCTTTCTTCCTTCCATTATTTCTTTATTTACACAAAAATTAATGAATACTCATTTTGTTCCAAAGATAGACACATTTCAAAATATGACTATTTTCAAAAATATATCCATGAAAGTAATAATTACTAGTAACAATAACAGTTACTAGTCAGACCTGCAGATTAGTAACTGAAGTCCAGCTGCATCACAGAGTGTGTCCCAGTTTCAAAAGTCGTATATGGGAGACCTGTTTTGTTCCATTTTTTTGTACCCTTAAATGTTTGAGAAATCTCTCTTCTGTCTTTCTCTGCTGCAATTCTGGACAACACCTTTGCAGGTAGATTCTCAGGCCTGCTTTTCTTGAATGTTGGAAAAAGTTTTTATGCCTTACTTCTTCCAGGTTAATTACACTTACTTAAAATCTCATCTGGTTTTAGAAACCATGCAATAGCCTTTTTGATAATTTTAAAGACTAAATTCAGTACTATCTCTAAAATAGAAACTTTTTGGTCTTAGGCAAAGAAGATAATAATTTCCCTACAGAAAGTATTCCTTCTGAGAGGGAAGTAGACTTACCCTGAAGTAGGCAATTGGAGCATCTAATATGTGTACATAGAACAGGCAGCTGCCTGTCATAAGAAAGAAAGTTGTCCTGTGTTAAAAGCACACTCAAAGGTTTCATTGGCAAAAGTTTTATAATCTGACATTACTGTTCAGACTGGTAAGTTTGTATCTTTTCAAAGTCTTGATATTCAGCATGAGAGTCCAGATCAAAAGCTGTAATAAATGCCCCTAATTTCTCTTTCTAAAAATAATATGAGCCATTCTGTGTTCCTCAATCTCACACCCCAATTGGTTACAAGAAAGGCAATAAAATGAAAAGTAGTGGCTTTACACAGTTGGGAGTGGATGACTGCTCCTCAATAACAATTCTAGCCACACCTGCATAATCTCTCTAAGCAAGTCAAGTTCCTCTGTGTTTTGCATCTTATCTCCTTGATCAGCAGAGGCCCTCAAAGGAATGTATTTGCTGCTTATGCTCAGACACCATGGTATTCTGATTCTATAATCTCATTTATTTTAAGTCGATTAGAAGAAATAGATGTCCCAAAGACAAAGAAGGGTCCATGCATGGCCCTTCTAGTGTGAGAGGAAGTCCAAGAGTAGACCTGGACAAAAGCAGGAGTACTCACGTCATCCTCCTAAGAACATGTTCATGTTTTGCTCATGGAAATAGCAGGGCTTGACATTTATGTTTCTTGTCAGAGCCAAAAGCACTACAAAGGAGTTCTCACTGCCCTGTTAATAAAGCAGAAAGTCCCATGGGACTTATACAACAAGCATCAGAACATTCTCCATAGACTGCTTTCTGGGAAGTGTCTGGCAGAATGGCAGAGCCCCTTAAGGCCTCGTTGTTAGCTGGGGATAGCTCTGAGGGGACAATTAGTTTATCCTCTTCATTCATCACTCAATCATGAAATAACAGTGATGATATTATTGCAAAGAGATGCTTTAAAGTGGGATACATGTCCATGTGTACCAAATAGACTCCAGTTCTAACATAGTCACCTGTAATGGTGTATCTATATTTTGGTGCCTTTTACACCTTAAAACTTTTGCCTGTGACATCATTTATCCCATAATTTTTAAAAGACTACATGCATACTTTTAGGCCTAAATGATTGCCTTTAACAAATAATGTTATTCAAATTAGAAGCATAATTGGGTGGTAGGCATGGAAATTTGTACCTTTAATCCCAGCACTCAGGAGACAGATACAGGCAGATCTCCGTGAGTTTGAGATCAGTCTGGTCTACACAGTGAGTCTAGGCCAGTCAAGGCTAAATAGTGAGATACTGTCTGAAACCAACAGACAAACAAAAACCCATAAAGAAGAAACATAACTGGAAACTATGTGGTATGAATATCAATGTCAGAACTTTCCATTATTACAAAGTATCCCTGCTCAGACAATGAAGTTTGCACTGTATTATGATGAATTGGGGATTTGCATTTTGCAGTCAAAGACAAAAAGGCATAATATGATCTTCAAATGTTTACAGAGACATGGTATGAGTTATTCTGTGGTGATATTGTGTCCCCAATATATTGTGCACCATAATAAACTTATCTGGGGTCAGAGAACAGCCACTAGATAGACATAGAGGCCAGAAAATGGTGGTACACACATTTTAAATTCTAGCATTCTGGAGGCAGAAATCCATCCAGATCTCTGTGAGTTCAAAGCCACACTGGAAACAGCCAGGCACACACGCCTTTAATCCCAGGAAGTGATGGCAGGAAGCAGAAAGGTATATAAAGTGTGAGGACCAGGAACTAGAGTCTTGTTAAGCTTTTAGGCTTTTAGCAGCAGTTCAGCTGAGATCCATTTGGATGAGGACACAGAGGCTTACAGTTTGAGGAAACAAGATCAGCTGAGGAATTGGTGAGGGGAGATTGGCTGTGGCTTGTTCTGTTTCTCTGATCTTTCAGCGTTCACCCCAATATCTGGCTCTGGGTTTGTTTTTATTAATAAAATCTTTTAAGATTCATGCTACAGTTATTCCATGAGGACTTTCATAATTGGGCTATGTGATAGACATATTTTCAAATTAGAAAGGAATTATTTATTACAAAATGAAATTAAAGTAACCTCATGATGTATTTATCTGTTTGCTATTGGGTGTCCTTAATAAATAAAGATGACCATCATTCATATATGCCACTGAGGACATTCACAATATGAAGGCAAGTCACAGCAAGTTCTTTCTCATTTTGAAAGAATTAGATTGTATTTATACTGTAAAGCTATTCAATGTCACCAGCCTAATATGATAAATAAAAGATCTTTGAATGAATCATTATCATTCAATTTAGCTTCCAGGGCAAACAAAACTAAAAACATAATCATTGTGGTTGCAAAAGTAACAATTGTGTGGTAAAACAACTTAATTATCATCAGAATATATCCAGAAAATGTTAACCTCTGTCTCTGAGCTGTGAGAATCAGACTGGATATGAGGGTGGGTTTTCAATAGAGGGACTTTCCATGTAGCCCTGGCTGTCCTGGAACTCACTCTGTAGACCAGGCTGGCCTCAAACCCAGAGATTTGTCTGCCTCTTCCTCCCAAGTGCTGTGATTAAAGGCATGCGCCATCACCGCCCACCAGAGAAGTCTTAGCTGCTAGGCTGCAATATTAAAGCTAGCACTGTCAGTGCCCTTCTAAGTATTGGCTCTGTGTGGTGGGCACCCTAGACATTATGATTCAAATTTTACCATAAAGTTATCATTCAAGTATTATCTCATTTTTTCCCCATTTTATTTTGGGTATATGGGTGTTTTGCCTACATGTATGCCTGTGCACTACCCACATACAATACCTGTGAAGGCCCAAAGAGGACATCATATCCCCTGCAGCTGTATTACAGATGGTTGTGAACTTCCATGAGCATGCTCGGAATTGAACACAGGTCCTCTAGAGGAGCAGCCATTTCTTTTCTTAACTGCTCAGTCATCTCTCCAGACGTATATATCATTTATTGTTATAGTACACATTTAGTCTTGAGAACCTTAAGCAAATGAACCAAAGTGATAAAAATCGAATTAACCATAGAGCTTTGTTCCCACACCTGGAATTGTAGTTGTCTCTATAAAGAGAAACAAAGTGTTTATACCTATTTCTGATTTTCAAATCCTCACTCATAAGTGACCACACCTGTCATATGCAGTTATTGGAGTTTCCTTATGCACTTTTAGATTGTTTAAATTAATTTTCAGCAATTGTGTAATGTGGGTCATGTTAAACTCCTTTAATAAATAAGGGCACTGGAACTCAAAACAGTTACAGTGTTCCTAAAGATAGACTGCTGGAGATCCCAGACATTCCCAGGCTTAGCTCACTTTCCACTACATCATCACTGATTCCTAAAATGACTCTAAGCAGAAAGCAGCTGTTCCTGTAAGAGTAGGGAGCTTTTAATAAACTTAATGGGTTCATTGTAGAGATCTAAACAAGCTTTCTGAAACTTCAAATTACTGAATAATACCAGAATTTGATAACATATGTACTATATTTTTCTATTGAGATCCATTAATCTTATATAGTCACTTGCCTTTTCTCAAAATTAGTCATAGTAATACTAAGATAATTTGAAAGTAACTCTACTATACTTTATGTAACTATGAAGAAAAATATTCTGTAAGTGCACATTTTTTTTTAAAAAATTGACGTTTCACCAAAAGACTTGGCATTATGTAAGATAAACTGCTGCTCTCTGGACACAACCTTTACTTTTCAAATTAGTTTGTGATATGGTCCCTTAAAGCAGAATTAAAGAACCCTCTGTAGAGCAGACATGCAAGCCAAAGAAATGCCCTGTTATATAACGTTGCAAGAATAGATTCTTGTTAAATGTAAACAAACAAGCACATTGCCATGAAGACAATGCTACGAAATGAAGGCTGTGTGTGGTGGCACAAACTTTTAATCCCAGCACTCTGGAGGCTGAAGCAGCCATCTCTCTGTGATTTCAAGGCCAACCTGATATATATAGTAAGTTTCAGGTCAGGCAAGGCTATATAGACTCTATTTAAATACAAACAAACAACAACCATAAACAAAACAAAACAAATATTATGTTATAGACTTTTAAATTCTGAAAGAACCTGAGTAAACAAAAGTAAATATATTTTTACTTGTAAAAGAACTTTATAAAATTGCAACAAATTATACAGTTTGAAGAAATGTCATAAAATTAATAACATCCTTCTTCTAAGTATCACAGATAATTTTGCAAACAATATTTTCCAAGACATCTTCATATAAATATCATTTACATGCTACCTGTAGTTGAAAATGCTACCATGAATTTAATATATCAAATGTGTCTAATTAATTCAACTTTTGTTCATATATAGAGAAAATATTCTTTGGGATTTCTAGGAGCATTTGGAGAAGTCTCAATTTTGAATCTAGGTTAACAAGTTAAGCTAAGAGGTTATTTTGGCATGTCTTTCAAAAACAGAGAATGTTTAAAATACTTGACTTAGTATGATTTCAGACCCTTGTGAAATATTGATTATTTAACCAAAGAGGACATGGACATCTGTATTTCCATAAAAGGAAAATACATGTCACTTAGTTTTTAAAAACTAATAAAAATAACACTTGGCTTGCTTAACAGAAAAGCCTGAATTGTCTTGAGGAAGAATTAAGACAATATGAAGCACAGGAAATCATTCCATCAAGATAACTGATATTTTTATTTCCTAAGCAGATTATGTAATAGATAACACTAAATCCCTGTCCCATCTCAGCATAAATAAATAATGAAAAATGCTATTCCTCTTTTCACAGAATGAATTCCAAATTCTAGTTTTGTGATAGTATGTCATTGAATTCATTTAGGGAAAACGTAGAAACAAGTCTTAGCCTTTTGGTCAAACATGGAAGCCCTGCTATGCAGACCTAATTTTCTAATCCATGTGGTGTGTTTTACTCCGTTCATTCTATCCTCCACATGTAGATACTTCCTTTAATTCATTATTTTGTATGGGGTCTTACTGGATCTCCTAGCGGTCCTTGAATTTGCTTTTCTTTTAACTAGAAATGCGGGAATTACAGGTGTTTTACTTACTTTTCTATTGCTGCGATAAAACACTAAGACCAAGGCAAATTATAAAAGTAAGTGTTTAATTGGGCTTGTGATTCCATAGTGTTAGAGTCCATGAAGGCTGAGGGAAGGTAGGGAGGCAGGAACAGCTGAGAGCTCACATCTTGAATGGCAACCAGTTGACAAAGAACACACTGGGAATGGCATGTGTCTTTTGAAAACTCAAGGACTAACCCCAGTGGCATGGCTCCTTCAACAAAGTCACACATTCTAATCCTTCCCAAGCAGTTCTACCAACTGGGGACCATGTACTTAAGTGTATGAAACAATGGGGGCTATTGACATTGAAACTACCACAACAAATATGTGCCACCATGCTCAACTTCTCTAATAATTTTACAATTCTATATTAATGATATTTTTAGATTTTTATTTTATTATTTTATGTGTATTGGTGTTGTGTCTCCATGTATATCTGTGTACCATGTGCATTCTTGGTACCTGTGGAAGCCAGAACAGGGCATCAGATATTCTAGAAGTGGAGTTACAAAAAGTTATGAACCACCATGTGGGTGCTGAGAATTGGACACAGGTCCTCTGGAAGAGTATCTGTTGCCTTTATTTGCTGAGCCACTAATCTAGCCCCAATAATATTTTTTCAGTCTTCAGTCAATTTTCTTTTTAGCATAAATAAGGAAATACAATGATCACATGAATATATATGCTTCTTTAGTGTGTGTGTGTGTGTGTGTGTGTACAGGATATGTGTAGTATAGATGTTAGTCAGCTGGATGGGGTAGTTTTGATTCTGTATGGACAGAAATCACCAAAAGACAAACAGGACATCCATAGTCTTGGTATTCCATGACTCTGATTGCTAAAAGGACATAGACTTAATAGCTATTGTTACTATGAACAGAATCTTATAGTTTTGAGACCCAGAATCTGGGGTTCACAGCTTTGGGCACTATAAGAAAGTTCTGGGTTTGAACCACCCATGGTCCTAAAAATGGCATCTAGTTTAATCCCCAGCACTTCCCCACATGAGCAATGTCAGCACTCACAACCAGTTCCAGCTCCAATAGCTTGGTTGCTAGGATCTTCTCTCCTAATAATGACTCATACAGAATTTGGGACTTTGAGCACTTAAGGGCTTGGCGGTTCCTTAGAACTTTTCTAGCAAACAGAGCCTAGAGTCCCTTGTCACATCCTTGTGTATACCTTATAATCATTCATCATCTGTCCCTAACCCTGCTGTCTCTGCCTTGAGTAGCTTTTGGAACTCTTAGCCTCAATTCATTAGTGTTGTTCTCTTGCTGCTACTGTCTGCCCGATGCCGTTTTCTCACTGCCAGCTCAGATTGTCCTACTTACAGGGAAAAAAGAAAGAATAAATATAAATAAATCAACAAGTAAATAATAAAGGATAACAAGGGTGCTGGTACCACAGCCCCTCATGCAAATGGAGATTAGTGTAAATGGAGATTAGCACTAGCATGTGTCTTCTCTTGAGCCACCCGGAGAAATGAGCCCCCTGTGGCCTGGATGAAAATGAATATAGGGTTTTCTCACATTCGTCAGGTCTTGGCTTTCATCAAGTGCAGTTTTCAGTGTGTCTCAAATGGTCATGAGTAGAACATGTCTTCGGCCAGAATGTAGCAGTGGCAAGGGTTGCAGCATCAGAGGCGGTAGTGGCCTAAGTGCGAACAAGAGGGTGACTGAAGAGTGCTAGGCAGTGTCCAGGATTGGAACAAAAGGAAGCATGTGGAGTGGAGACAGTGAGGATGAAGGAAACATAAAGAAGGCAGGAAAGGATGGAGTCAAGACTGATCTGTGGTCAATGAAGAGATGTAGTGGGTAGCCATTCCAGCTTTGATCTGGAAGTTCCAACCCCCATTGAGACTTCGGCAACTGCCACGCCTACAAGGCGGGGCCAAGGGAGGCGCCGGGGGACCCGAGATCTGGATCGGCGGGCGCTCTCTCTGTTGCGGGACCCTGGACTGGAGAGGTGGACTGAGCAGAGCTCCAGAGAACACCGCTGGACTGTGATACACCTTCCCCAGACTCCGCGACCTACCTATTCCTTAATTTGTAAGTTACGCCATTAAATAAATCTCCTTTTAACTACGTGGAGTGGCCTTAATAATTTCACCAATAAAGAGACAACGACTGAAAAAAAAAATTCTACAGAGAACAAGGCTTTTCACCCTGCACTCAGTTTTAATGGTAGAACCTTGAGGCAGTAGTGGGTGTGTCTTTTTCTTGTGGTCAACTTGCAGCAGACAGAAAATAAATCCAAGGTAATGGTAACACATAGGAAACAAGAAATGCTCTTCTAAAGCATGTATGGCTCTTTAATGTTCAGGAGACATAAAAATGTCATCCATGAAAGAACAGTTCAACACATGGCCCAAAATAAAACTTTTATTAAAGATTTATTTTTATATTTAATTATGTGAATGTGTGTATGTCTGTGAGGGTGTGTGAATGTGAGTACAGTTGCCAGTAGAAGCCTGAAGAGGGCATTGGATCCTTTGGAGCTAGTGTTACAGGCAACTGTGGGACACCTAATATGAGTCTTGGGAATTGAACTCCAGGCCTCTGCAAGAGCAGCATATCCTCTAGACCACATGGGCCATCTCTCCTATCCTGGCAAACAGTATTTAAGTGTGAAAACTGACATTTAACCACATTTGAAGTTTTTTGTTTGTTTGCTTGCTTGCTTGTTTACTTATTTGTTTGTTTGAGACAGGGTCTCTTTATATAGGAATTCACAATGAAGGCCAGATGTCTCAAACTCACAGACATCTTCCTGCCTCTGCTTCCTGAGTGCTGGGATTAAAGGTATGCATCACCACGTCTGGCCTGAATATTTTTTTTAATTATGTGTGTACGCCTGTATGTCTTTGGGGGGATATGTGCACATAAGTGCAATTGTCAATGGAGGCCAAAAGAGGGTTCTTAACACTCTAGAGTTCAAGCAACTTGGATACTAGGAACTGAACCTGGATCCGATGGAAAATCAGCACACTTTTAATGACTGAACCATCTTGCCAGCGCCTGGATCTGAAGAAAGTACAACTGATGAAACATTTCCTCACATGGAAACTCAAGAAGAAAAACATAATAATATAGTAAACATGCTGCTTTAAAACTGTAACTACTTCTCCAATTTAAAATTGAATCAATCAACAAAAGACCAACAGCAAAGTCATAGTACAAATAGACACTTTATTATTGGTAAAACAGTAATCTGGGGAAATAAGGACATTTGCTAGGATAAGGTATGTGAAAAGTGAATGTTCGAGAGATCATGGGAACCCCGTTCTTCATGCACTAAAAAAAAAATATTCAGGTATCAGCACAGCACAACCTACATTAGTTCGGAGTAAACCAGGCCACAACCAGACTCATAGGCCTAGTGGGTTAAAGCTAGTTCTACGGATTTCATTATCAACCTCTTACAGGATGATTAATGATTAAGGATGGATGTCTATTCACAAATATGACTCAACTCAAATCACTTAGGCAGGAAAAAGAATGGTATGGAACATAGAGGGACAGTAAGGGGGCATGAAGAATGTTCCCAACGGTAACAATAGGCAACATGAAACCTTGAGTCTCTGTCATCTTGAAGTTATATTGCCCCTGAAGGTGGCTTTCAATTTACCTCCAACTTCTTCCAAGAATGGAAAATTTCAAATCATCTTGGGTATATAACATATAAATGATAAGTATGTAAAATGACAGGAGAGTAGAGAAGGGATAAAGACAATTATCTAATCCAGGCATTCTCTAGCAGCAATGCTACAGTTCTTAGACCGGAGTATAATCTGTTTTCAAAAGCTGAGAGAAACATCACTACATGCAAATGTTTTGTACTACTCCAAGATAGGAAATAGTTTCTATGGTTACCAGCACTTGTCAGAGGGGACACACAGACACCGAAACTTGTATCCAGTGGGAGCTAGAACAGATAGTCAAAGTGTGATTATCCTTCACTTTTATAGTAGGATACAGGCCATAAGGTACTCAAGACAAAAATGCATCTCAGCAGAAGAGAAGGTGAAGGACTTGGCAGGAGGCAGAAAAAAAAAGACTTCCTTCTCCTGGGTATCAGCCTTTAAAAGTGAAGATCGAGGAACTCACAGATGTCTTCAAGAGTTTATTGGCAGTATGCATAAATTTGGTGAAGTCACGGACTGTGAGGAGAACAAGAGTCAGGGCTTTGGGATAGCAGGTAGGAAGCAACCTCTTTCCTTGACCTCTCTCAACCTCTCAAGACATCACCCTCATCCATACTATATCTTTCCTCCTGGTTTTTCCTTTCTGTGTGCCCCAATTTGCCTTTAATCCACTCTGATTCAGAACTTTCATCAGCAGGGAGACAATGAATGCCCAAGGAGTATTTGTTCTCAGTCCACAATTATTGAGACTCAGCTCAGTACTGAGTGAGAAAGGACAGTTACTGCTACCCTGTGTCCTTGCCATCTCCCCATCCATGTCCCTTCCCCCTTTATTCATCTCTTTCCACCCCCAATTACACATTTCAACCATATTTCACCATAGAAAGATAAGCTAAGGGAGCAGGAAAGCTGAGTCAGCATGGGGAAGGTACATGGGGGGACTCTCCAGTGCTCACTCTCTGCCAGGCCTATAAGCACAGGAGCTGGCTTCCTAAAGGAGAAAGAAAGGGGCAGGGAATGTGCTCCTACCTGCGTTGTTGTGAAGCCACACCACAGCCTTTCTTTCCAGAAGTTCCCACTCATCCTTCAATTCTTTGCCATTGGCATGCAGCCAGATCACAGCCAACACTGTAGCCCAAGCTGAGGGTTCCAGCACCTGCATAGACAGTGAAGACCCTGATGCCCAGGATGGAGCAAGAAGTCTCTCAAGGCAACACAAACAAAACTTCACTTGTTCCCCATCACATATCCCCAGACTGCTGCTGCATGGAGTTCCTTGGTTCCCTTCTAACCCCACCTTGCACTTAGTATGTCAGATGTTTTCCCTGATTATCAGATTAACAACCCACTGAGTCTTAGGATGGAAAAGTCTCTAGCTGTAAGTCCAATGCAACCACTAGGTCAGCTATGGGAACCCATCAAACACTTCTGAAGAGGATGGTCCTGCTGTGCCCAGAGAAGAACATACATAAATAGCTGTCTTTATAAAATATTTTGGTTACGTGAATCCTCTTCCCCCTTTCCACTATGGAAGGGGGAAACAGGAAAAAATAATGTCAACTCAATAATTATAACACACACACACACACACACACACACACACACACACACACACACACACATACAATGTCATACAAAAGTAAAATGGTTTACCCGGTGTTATCCTGTAGTGAATAATAGAGGTGGGACAGAAGACCAAATGAGTTTTTACTAATCACATTGTTGAATTGAAAACCTCAGTAACATAATATCACCCATGGGTTTTAGCCCACTGTTTCTTAGAATTTCAGTTTTCAGACTCAGCGGAACAATGGACATTCCTGCTTGAGACTATGACTCTCCACATTCAGAAGCAGCCATCTTGTCCTCTTTGAATGATGCCATTTCAGTACTTTGGCTTCTTCCCTAGAAAAGCTGCTCATGGAAGAGCAAGAATGCCAGGCTTGTTCTCCTTCTCTAAGAGATCATGACAATTTTTAAAATATACCCTGAAATGGCCACATCCGGAAGTAAACATATTTGTGAAATTCACTGGTCACAGCAAAAGCAATGGGCTTTACAAGTTAGCCTGTGGCCTCCACCAACCCTCAAACCTGTTGTTTCTTGATGTGTTATCAGCCAGCTGAAATGTCTGGTTTCACAAATAACTTCTGTTAAAACATTTTGTCTATCTGTTTGGGAGGCATCCAGGCAGTGGGACTGGGTCCTGTGCTCAGTGCATGAGTTGGCTGTTTGAAACCTAGGACTTATGCAGGGACACTTGGCTTAGCCTGGGAGGAGGGGACTGGACCTGCTTGGACTGAGTCTACCAGGTTGATCTCAGTCCTCGGGGGAGTCTTTGCCCTGGAGGAGATGGGAATTGGGGGTAGGCTGGGGGGAAGGCAGGGGGTGGGAGGGGGGAGAACAAGGGAATCCGTGGCTGATATGTAGAATTAAATTATATTGTAAAATAAAATAAAATAAAAACAACCCTGACCCATTGCTACTCAGGGTCTCTCCTGCTCTGCTGCTGTGTCAGATGGATGGAGAGACCTGGGTTAACTTGAAATAAAAAGACTCTTTGCTTTTAGAAAAAAAAAAACAAAACAAAACAAAACATTGTGTCTTTCTTCTCCTTGTATGGGTGAGAATTTAGAACCAATATCTGTATTTGCTTTTTTTTTTTTTTTTTTTTTTTTTGGTTTTTCAAGACAGGGTTTCTCTGTGTAGCTTTGCACCTTTCCTGGAACTCACTTGGTAGTCCAGGCTGGACTCGAACTCGCAGAGATCTGCCTGCCTCTGCCTCCCAAGTGCTGGGATTAAAGGCGTGCGCCACCACCGCCCGGCTGCTTTTATTTATATGTTGTGGTCATTTTATGAAATAAAATCCAGATTATCTTATCTAATGCTTTTGAAACCCAGACCCACTTCTCTATTACTTTGTACATCAAAACTATATTACATAGCTTATCTCTTAATTCTGCCATACATCAATAGGAGCATTTGGGCCTACATGTTCATCAGAAACTTCATTGGGAATACTAACCTACAAAAAAGGCAGAACTTTGTGTATTTAAAAAACATTTTAGTTTAAATAATTTTAAAAAAAATACAATTTAAAATACATTCACTATTTAGTGCTATGGATTTTCAATGAGTTTGTACTTGGTCCAGATATTTATTTTTTTTCAATAAAATCTCTTTTACTCAAATATTATACACCAGGTCTCTTGATTTCTTCATTCTGTTAGCCTGGTTGCCATCTTCAAATGGGATTCCACGTTCATCTCATATGTGTTGCTCTCAATCAATCTGTGCCAAAATTTCTTGATCCCTGTATCATCTTACCAACTTTTATAAATTATCCTTTGGATTCTTTGTTCTAAAACAGCATTTTCATATAAAAACACAATGCTAGACATATATCCTTTAAAATTTTCAAACACTTACATTTTTAAAAGTAAAAATAAACAGCATAATAATTTAGCAATTTGTTGTTGTTTCCAGGACTTCAGATTGCAGGGTCTTGTACTTGGCCAGCATAAGCTATAAATACTTGGGAACTGTATCCTTGAGTTGCTCGCGTATTTTATGTAACTCCAGATACTGCAAATCAGCAGCTTAACATGTAATCCAAAGCAAATAAGTTCTGCAATGTATTTTTGTGCTGATTCTTTGAAATAGCTATGTGCTCAATACACTGTACTTTAGTTTAAAACTGTGGCTCTTTATTTTCCATTAGTCACATTCCAGAGATACAGTAGCTACCTACCACTAGTGGATACTATACTGGACAATGTGGTTAGAGACTACATCGAGTTTATTTCATCACATTCCAGGTTTAGAAATTATTCAGAATAAAATTTGTCCTTCATTTTTCTTGTAATTTGTCCTATATTTCAAGAATTGCTCACCAGTTAGATGATTTATCAAGTTATCTTACAATTTTCAGTGTAATTCATCCACATCACCTTAATTCAATACATTTAAAGTAATTGGTCAGCCTATCGTAACTTCAATAAACTCTGAGTAAAGTGTAGGTCATATCCTTTGATCGAAGGTGACGCCATAATGAGACTGTTATTAGGGTTCTTAAGATACAGACTGGCATTGAATGCAACTCTACCCATCACTGGCAGAGAGCGTTTGTAACATTCACTTACATCTATAAATAGCAACACAAAAGAAAACATCTCTACTTAACTGATGTGAGGAACAAGTAACAGCATGTATGCTAATTGCTTAGCTAGCTAATTTTTACTTTTACAACTAAAATAACTGGCATAGAACATAAATGATGTAGAGGAGAATTTGAGATTTTCTTTTGTCATCCCATACCCTTGGAATGAACTTGATATGAATATTAGTCTATTCTTGCTCTTACAGTTCCATTATAATCACAAAAACTATCAATCTCTGTTTACTAGATATTAATCTAGTCCATATCACCCTCATATTCTCCTATCTTAAACAGACCTTGACTCATACTAAGTTTTACCACTACCAGTATTATCTTCAAAAAAAATACCATTTTCTTTGATTTTCTTTGGGTTTTACCTCAGTAGGGTGTGCAGCCTTTACGTCTTTCAAACTAGTACCTAGAACCTCAGCCAAATCCTCATTCATATCCCAGGAACCATCTGCATTTTGGAGAAAGATCAGTTGTGCAACAGTATGCTCCACGCTCCCTTTGAGAAGAGAAGAAAAGATAAAGTGTTGGGAAATTCTGTTGCTGCTGTATTTTTGGCCTACCTGTGTGGCTTTCTGAATTCTGAGCCATGCAGTAGCAAGAGTGCTGCAGAAAGAAAGCCTTCAGAGATTCTCATGTGGTGTCTTCATGCCCAAAATGTGAAGGGATGGCCAGGATAGAACGAGCCAAATAAGATGTCAGCTCAGTTCTGTAGGCCCTGCCTAAAAGGAGTGTCTGTAGGATGAGATGGCAGAGAAGGATTTGTCAGTCTAAAAGGCACCAGGAGCCCATTAGAGGTTTATAGATCCTATATTGTAGTCCAATGGAATTGGGCTGACCATGGCAAGTACAGGTACTGGACAAATCTCACCTGCTATCAAGTGCCCTCAGTAGATTTCTTGGTAGGGCGATTTGGAAGACCGGTTCTTTAATATCCATAAATCGGAGAAACAAACTAAGGTCTGTCTCACCTTGTTCGTAAGCACACAATTTGAGTATGTTGGGCAGCTCAGGGCGAGTATCTGTGTGAATCACGCATTTCGTCGCCTGGGGGTAACGAGGCTGTTGGGGTGCGCCTGAATGGATATGTGAGAGACAAACCTTGGTAAGACAATGTCCTTGGAAAAATGACCACTGAGATTGTAGGGACCATTACAATACATTGAACTTAAAAGATTCTCACCATCTGGCATGTGCGCTGTGAGTGCGCAGTAACCTGTGCCTGCACTCCTTGGAGGCTGGGCTCCAGGAGTACCAGCGCGGGGTAGACCTGAAAGACACCAAAACAAACGTCTACACTGCAGTACCCCTGCTCTCTGAAGCTGACAATGATAGTGAAACTGGACGATGTGAGACCCAAGCTCTCCCATCTCCTTCAGCTTTAGTCAGCACCTCCGTCTCTCACTCTTTTCCCATGTGTGGCCTTCTTGTGCACTCTCTGTCCCACCCTGCTTTCTATCTTCCTCCCTCGGAAACCCCTAACATGCAAGAAATAATCTTTCATCTGTCTTTTGATTCATCCCAGGGAGCTCCTTTCAACCATGTCTTCACTTGAAGTGATTTTTTTTCCCCATAAACTTGCTATCACTCCCAAAATGCCCTTGCCGGTGGACTGTATCAATAAGAATAAGGGTTAAGGAGTGGTGTTGGCAGTTTCTCCAGGCCCATATCATCACACTCCCTCCCTCACTTTGGTTACCTTCCGTCTGTCTTCACATTTCAGCCTCCTTCGTTATTTCCTATGATCTCCTGAACTATCTGAAACTCAGGATACTGACTTCCACTCCATTTCGACCTCTGCCATCAAGCTGAGAATTCTGCTACCCTTGTGGGTAACATATGCCACATCCTAATGGGAATGGACACGACTTCCTCAAATCCAGGGACTCTGCCTCTATTCTACTTCAGCACCAGCCTCCCCACTCAGGACGAACTCATTCAGCATTTCTCTACTTTTCAAAAATGAACTAGCATTGATATTTACATACAGTGTGTCTAGTGTTTTAACTCAGAGACCATTGTATTTGGTCCCTGTCCACATTTTAGATTACTTAAATCCTTTGTTCTTCTACTTTTCCCTTTAACATCAAGTTCCTCCTTACCACCTTTGTTCTTTATGCAATCCAATACTTTACACACACTTGCCAGCTGCTTAAATGCCCATCAGTTATTTCCTCTTCATTATACCTATCTGGCAAAAATTCTAATCTTCGAATCAAGTCAAAACTCTATCCATGTCATTTTTATTCAGAAATGAATGAGCATTGCTGTGGTGATATATTGTGTCCCCCAATATATTGTGCATCCTAATAAACTTATCTGGGGTCAGAGGACAGAACAGCCACTAGATAGACATAGAGACCAGAAAATGGCGGCACACACACCTTTAATCCTATCACTTGGGAGGCAGAGATCCATCCGGATCTCTGTGAGTTCAAAGCCACACTGGAAACAGCCAGGCATGGTGACTCACACCTTTAATCCCAGGAAGTAATGGCAGGAGGCAAAAAGGTATATAAGGCATGAAAACCAGGAACTAGAGCTGGTTAAGCATTTGGCTGGTTAAGCTTTTAGGCTTTTGAGCAGCAGTTCAGCTGAGAGCCATTTGGATGAGGACACAGAGGCTTCCAGTCGGAAGAAACAGGATCAGCTGAGAAGTTGGCAAGGTGAGGTCAGCTGTGACCTGTTCTGTTTCTCTGATCTTCCAGCTTTCACCCCAATACCTGCCTTCAGGTTTGTTTTTATTAATAAGACCTTTTAAGATTCGTGCTACACATTGCTGAAATGAGTACCCCAGATCATGACTGTCTTTAGGTGTTTTAAGGGTATCCTTATCCTGAACAAATGACTGTACTTCTCTCTGAGCATTCCATTACAACTGTCCCCAGTGGCTCTTTCTAATCTACTCCTGCTCAATGACTTTTCTTCTCCATAGTTCAGATTGTCTCCACCATTAGTCGTCATTATGCTCTTTAACAATCTACTCATCCAAAACTCAAATCACCTTTAGCTTTTAACTTTTGATTATTCAAGGTTTATATGCATTTTTGACATTTTCAAATTTTCCTTGTTTTTTTTTTCACAACACCTGGTTTCAAATATCTTTCCATATACGTACGTGTATGTGTGTGGTGTGTGTGTGTGTGTGTGTGTGTGTGTGTGTGTGTGTGTGTGTGTGTGTGTGTGTATGTGTGTATGTGTGTATGTGTGATTTCCTTGGAAGAGGGACATTTAAGACTTGTCATATGGAGGGACAAAAAGAAAATGGAACTTGAAACGAGAATGTTTTAAATATTTTCTTTACATAGTATTCTCAGAGAGTAAAAAAAACTCCTTATTCATAGAAGTATTTATGGGATAAAACTTACCATTAGGATAACTTCTTGGCCTCATAGAGAAACTACTAAAGAGAATTGGCCTTGGAATATCTCTATGAAACAGGGGCCCGTGGATTGGCTCATTGAGCTCCTTGTTGATAGAAACAAAAGTGGTGAAGGAGCTCATGATTCCAGACTCTAAGCTGATGTCCAGCACATCTCTCTTATAGATTAGTGTTGTCTCTCTGTAGCCAAAGTCTCTGGCCTGGATCATGGACTTGGCGGCAAGACGATGAATGGTGAGGCTGAAATAAAAACCTCCTGAGAGTAAGAGGAAAAGCCACGGGCCTTGCAGTTGGAACTCTGAAAAGTTACACATCACAGAAGTAAGGGAATGTGAGAGCAAATGGGAGGAAATAGGTGAATGGGCGAGAAACAAAACATGGTTTTAGGGATGCAGTTGGGTGCAGAGCCAAGGGAAGGAACTCACCCATCAAAACCATAAGGATAAAAAAGAAAAAAGGGGAAGAAAACAGAATTCTCACTTGTCATCAGGCTTGGGTTGTAGAGAAAATGTCACCTTTTCCTCAAAACTTTTGCCATGAATGGTGTATTTGAGACACACTTCACCTGTAGTCTCGTCTTGCTATAAATTAGAGAAGAAAATTAAAAGAGAGGCATCACTAGGAAGATGGTGAGGATGTAAGCTGAAGTCCCCTCCACTCCCAGCTTTATATATTCAACTTTCTATCCAGAAACCATGTGTTCAGGAGAGCAGAAACCTGGTGTGATGAGAAAAATGTTTGGCCACTTCCAGGTAGCAAATACAATAACCTATTAAAATTCAAAACCATCTACTTTATTTACTGAATCTGTCAGGGCAATAGTTGTACCAAGAAGAGAGACTAATATTGTGGACTCACCGGTATCTGTCCAGTCAGCAGGCTATAGGTGATTATCCTTTGACCTCTAAAGACAACAGTTTGCTCTGGAGATAGCATGTGTACAAACAGCCCAGGAGGCAAATCCCAGCTCAGAGAGATATTCTCTACTACACACTGTAAAGAACGTCTCAGGGACCTAAGAGCCTGGAGGAGAAGAAAGGGCCAAGTCAGTATAAGCAAGCAATGATAGTGATTGGTACCATTAATGACCTACTGTACATAGGGGTCATAAGATATAATGAATGTTATGTCTAATTCCTACTGCTATATAGAGAAATGGCCTTATTGCTCCTCCTTTGCAATCTAAAGATAAGAGATTTAACACATCAATGTGAGAGATTTAGTAAAGATGGTATCAGTGAGGCAGAAGCTTAGGCATATGTCTGAAGAGGGTTTCTCTTTGCACATACGAATAAAATGGTGCATTAATTTGAAGTCACTTTGATTTTATTATACATAGCCCACTTGACCCTTCACCTTTGCTTGACATCCTTTGCAGTGATGGTTGGCTATAACACTAGAAGAGGTCCTGAAGTACATACCTGAACTCTTAGGCACGACAACAAAAGCTCTTAGTCTGTCTCTCATGTCAACACAAAACCCTCAACTCTCAGCAACACATCTCTGAGCTTATGCCTAAGAGGACTAAAGATAGTTTTTCCACATACTATATTGGGCCCTCTTTCCATAGGCTAGAATTTTCCCCACTAAGTACAGGAACTAAATATTGGAGACATGAGGAAATCTGCCCTGCAGGGAAGCTGGACTCCTGCCCTTGAAGAAATACCCCACTCTGTCTCAGATTTGATTCATGTTACCCACTTTTTACACATGGTGCCTCCCCACCTTGGACTGCATCCTGTCGTTGCCTGTGATAAACTCTGCAGTACCCCCTGACACTCGGGCAAGGTTCTTTATTAAGCTGGTAGAGGCCCCTTCTCCAATGCCAAATGAGAAGCATCTGTGAATGTAAGAAGATGGAGGTTAAAGACAGAACTTGATTGGAATTATCAAATTAATGCATCATCATCAACAATTATATGAAGACAATGTACTAAGGAATAACTGTCATTCACTGATTATGTTCTATTTTAAAGATACATAATAATATATCTCACAGTAACAATACAATTTATCTATCAGGGGTCTCTTGAGATAATCTCTTATTTCATTTTTCACAAGAAGATCTGGAGCACAAAAATTAAAGAAATCTGTCCCAAGTCATATCCCACAGCTGATCTTTACCACACACCGTTTCTCTTTAATTTAAAAAAAAAAAAAAAGATATAAAATGTCAACAGTGGCCGGGCGGTGGTGGCGCATGCCTTTAATCCTAGCACTGGGGAGGCAGAGCCAGGCAGATCTCTGTGAGTTCAAGGCCAGCCTGGTCTACAGAGAGAGATCCAGGACAGGCACCAAAACTACACAGAGAAAACTTGTCTCGAAAAAAAAATGTCAACAGCACCTTCCTGACACTGCATAATGTTTGTCCTGGCAGGCGCAATGTCAGGATGAGGAGTATGTTCCCTGCCCTTCTAAGGGTAGTCCTCATTCTGTCCAAGTCTATACACAGCAAGCAGTGTTTTATCTACGGGTTAATTTCCCAAGAAGAACAGTATATACACAGATAGTGTATTATTGGTAAAACTAGCAAGCATTTTAGATAACATCAAACAATTTTCATTGTAAATCAACACACTGTAACTTAGGACTGTTTATTGGTTTCTTTTGACTGGGTTAGTGTAAGTTACAGCTCCCAGTGACATCAGTTCTAAGAGCAATGCTCTAAAATATTCAAGAACCAGGACCAGCTCTTAATTACAGAGAACTGACTAGGATTTTTCATCCTGTAGAACACAGCCCATCATGATCTTTATTAAAGTTTCTAATATGAACTTTCAACTGTGATCTATATCTAAACTATAAATTATCTTTATGTATAAGATCAAATTGAAAGTTTGTAGTGTTAGACTTTTTGCCTAGAACTCACTAAAGTGCTTCATATGGATGCTAATAAAAACATTAATTACAATGATAGCAAAATTTCATGACACTTAAACTGTATAAAGATAATTCCTGATGTTTATATAATTTTATTATTTAACAATCACAGCGAACCAATTAATAAATACTATTACTTTCTCCATTTTTCAGGAAAAAAAAATATAAAGCTTAGAGAGGTAAATTGAACTCACCATTTAGTAAGCAAATAACTACATAAGTGTAACTTACAGGAATTAAATAAATAGCTTATGCTGTGGGATGTTCTGTATGGCAAATGTGTTGCTAATTAGTCAATAAATAAAACACTGATTGGCCAGTGGCTAGGCAGGAAGTGTAGGCGGGACAAGGAGGAGAATAAAGCTGGGAAGTGGAAGGCTGAGTCAGAGAGACACTGCCAGCTGCCATGATGACAAACAGCATGTGAAGATGCTGGTAAGCCACGAGCCATGTGGCAAGGTATAGATTAATAGAAATGGATTAATTTAAGCTGTAAGAACAGTTAGCAAGAAGCCTGCCATGGCCATACAGTTTGAAACCAATATAAGTCTCTGTGTTTACTTGGTCGGGTTTGACGGCTGTGGGACTAGCAGGTGAGAGAGATTTGCCCTGACTGTGGGCCAGGCAGGAAAACTCCAGCTACAAGCTTAGGTTCAAACATTCATTGTGGGCTCTGCTCATGGGAACACTAGCTGCCATTTCCTAAACCAGAAAACTAGAGAAGATCTACAAATATTTCCCTTTCATTCTCTGAGAGTTTCATACATGTCTACAATGTATTTTGATCATGTCCACACTTGACTACCTGCTCCAAGTCCTCCCAGACCCTCTGCTCCAGCCATTTCCCCTGCCAATTTCACATCCTCTTTTTATAGGCCAATGAGTCCAGTCAGTGTTGTCCATATGTGAGTGGGTGTAAGACCATCCACTGGCACAAGAACAACCTGTCAGTGGCCACTGCCCTGAAACAAACTGATTTCCCTACCCTAGCAGTGCTCATTTGCCCAAACTTCACAGGTAGAGAGTGTGTCTCTCTCCCAACTATGCTGAAATTTCTACAAAGTATTTTTTTAATAAATACCATTTGAGAACATTAAAAAAATAAGATAACTGAATTATGTCTTTACCAAGATAGTAAGAACATATGGGTCAAGACCTTAGAAGGCATCCATTTACCTTCTGGAACAAGAAACAAATACAAATGGACAGGCAAAAATGTAAGCTTAGGCTTTCAATGAGCAGTGTCCCTTGTAATAGAGTTTTGGACAAAATCCTCTGGGGACATAGTCAAAAGGTTCAGGTGAATTGGAAAGGGACAGGCCATGAAATTCATTAGGCTCTGGAGAGATTGATGTTGTCAGCTGCTGGGCTATAGAACTCAGAGAGGAGAGTAAGAGCTTTCAGAGGAACAGTACCACTTAGACATTAAAGAACTAGAATTTGTCATAGGAAGCATCTTCTTTATAAAACATTTAGAGTTGAAAAAAAAGTAAAGAGGAAAATAAAATGACCCATTGATCTATTTACTGTCAGTTTAGAAAAAAAATAGGGCAAATTAGTTTTTTTATGGAATTGATGTTATTTGGAATATTGCTTCTATTGGCCTTGCTAAAACTCAGTTTCCCCAGTAGAAATGAGACTGTCCTTCTACCTGTGCCTTTTGCTGTGGAACTTAACTTCCTTGATTACATTAAAAGTTTCAGCGACTTCTCCATCTGTGAAGACAAAGACCTGCACAAAACAAACACCAGAACACCCATCAGGACACTGTCAAGTTCATATTAAGAGAACAGAACTTAACTCGAAACAATTCAACTAATTCACATCAAAGTCTCTGGTGCCTCTTTAAACAGGCAGGAGACTCCTAATCTCCAGTGTTGTGTCATTTAGAAGGTTTGCACAGGGTTGCAGTGCCAGATGCAGAATCCTTGGGAGTTTCAGCCATTACCTGCATTAGTTTGTCTCAGTTAAGAAGACAATCTTCATTTCACTCTCCCATATAGTAGAAGCCTGAACTACACACAGCATTTCCGTAGTCTTGCACTAATATTCAAGGCCATACATTCTTGAGAATTTTCATCCCCTCAGCCCCTTCTGTTAGTCTTGTTCCGATTCTTACCTGTAAGGGATGCCCTGGAATGGGGGTTTTCCTAAAAACTTTCCGCAGTGGTGTTAAAATTTCTGTCCCTCCTAGATCTGCCAACATAAGCTTTACTTTCTCCACTGCTTTCTCCATGGATTCCTGAGTGTATTTCACACTCTTCCTGAAAGAAGCAAGCGCATGTGGTCACATGATGGCAGCATCAGGTTGCCAGGGCTGAGGAGCTCCATCAAATAACAATCCTATCCAAATTCCCCCAAGCCCAGTCAACTTTTCACCAACCTTTTCACAGTGTGCTTCCTCCCTTTAAAATATATTTTATATGATTTTACAACATTCTGCTTGTGCGTGCATGCATGCATGCATGCATGCGCGCACACCTTCTTGCACACGCATGGGATAGCATACATGTGAGAGGTCAGAAGACAACTTGTGGGAACTGATTCTCTCCATCCACCCTGTGAGTCCTGGAGATCAAACTTGGGTTGTCAAGCAGGGCAGCCAGTATTCCTACCTGTGTTGTATGTCCTCCTACTTCTGCTTTCTAGAAACTTACGGAAAAAACGCCTCATGAGTGGATCCAAATCCATAGATGTTGAAATAGCAGCCCAAAGGCAAACTCTTCAGTAGCAGAATCAGTGTTTCCTGAAGGTGAGGAAGTAAGATGAGGAGAGTAATTAGGCATACACACAACACAAATGCCTGCTACAGCTGAGGAGGTTGTAGACTGTCATGCTGCTTTTTTCCACCTGCTACTCTAAGGAAAGCCTGAGAACTCAGACAAGGAACACACCTCCATCTCAAACAGACCCTAACTGAACCCCTCAGATTCATCCTCAGTGAGCATATTATTCATGGGGAAGAAAGAAGCTGTTTTTACCTTAGCAGCATCTATTCTCAGCTGAGACCTGTTCTGGCTACTCATTGGGCTCTTCATACTTTCTGAACGGTCCATAAGGAAAACAAATTCTCCACATTTTGTTGAAGTCTCCACTTCTGGTATTTCTGGATAGAAACTCACCATTGCAGAAGGTGCTCCCATTAGAGTATCTATACAGAAAGAATAAGGACCTTGTAAGACGAATAGAAACTCAAGAATCCTAAAGTCCCAAGAACACTTTGCTAATACAGCGAATCTCAGTTACTTGGGAGGCTACAACAGAAAAATTACAAGTTCAAAGGAATCTTAGCTACAAAATGAGTCCAAGGCCAACCTGGGCAATTTAATGAATTCCTTTCTCAAAGCAAAAAAAAAAAAAAAAAGGACTAAAAAGAGTGCTGGGGATATAGCTCAGCTGCAGAGTTTGCCTAATATGTAAAAGACTCTGGATCCACTCCCCAGAACACGTACTCTCACCAGTCTCCCTAAAGCTATTGTGACCAGAACTGTGAGCTGGAAAAACTCAAGCTCAAACCCTATTTATTTTTTGTTTCTTTCTTCCTTATGAACAGTCTACTTGCAAAGGGCTGGAGGTGAGTTACATACATTCAAGAGATAGAAGTAGAAGAGATGTGAACATGAAGAAAGAGGGTTGGCATGCCCAGGTAACAGTGACAATGCTGTCAGTGCTGCTGCATGTTCATTTCCTGGCACCTCAACAAATTGGTGAGGCATCCTAGGTTAGCATCTGCCAAAATCAGCCAACAAATTTGAATGCCCTCAACAAATCAAAGCCATGGGAATTTACTTCATTGGCCATTAAGACTTTAATTGTCTTATATAGCTTGGCAGGTAAATCTATCTGCTGCCAAGCCTGAAGACCTGAGTTGCTGCCCTGGACCCACATCATGGAAAGAAGGAGTGACTCCTACAAGATGTCTTCTGGCCTCCGTATGTACACCATGGCACACACAGCACTATGGCACACAAGTCCACACGTCCACACACACAGAGTAAATAAAGACATAGTAAAAATGTTTTGCCGGGCGGTGGTGGCGCATGCCTTTAATCCCAGCACTCGGGAGGCAGAGCCAGGTGGATCTCTGTAAGTTCGAGGCCAGCCTGGTCTACAGAGCGAGTTCAAGGAAAGGCACAAAGCTACACACAGAGAAACCCTGTCTCGAAAAACAAAAAAAAAATGGTTTAAAGACTAAGTACAGTTGAAAAGTGATGACAATGCTCATGAATGTAATTCTTAGGTTGACAAATTACAAGAACATTGGTAACAATTACGTATGCCAGTATAAGTCTATCTGCTCTGATTATAATGTATTCACTGATATTCCACAGATGAAAGAGGTGTCTTGAGATTGATGTTGAACTCCAAGCACCTTATTGTAACAATAGTCTGAAGAAGACTACTCTGTATGCATACGTTGTTGAAGTCATGGATAAATTTTAATTTAAAACCTAATGAAAATTAATTATGGGATTGAAAAACCAGTATTGAGATGTAAGTTCATTGAGAAGGACAGGGTTATTGTAACCCTAGAACAATTGTTTAGAAAGTATATGAGATTACACAATTATACTGTATTATCATTACAAAGTCAATCTGGGATGTCAAGTATGAATTCTTACTAGGGCTGTGGCTCAGTGTGACCATGGATAAAAGGGCTCAGTTTATTCTCTTACCCATTGTATACTCAAATAATTGAATGGATAACATAAGTAAGTATTACCTAAGAAAGATTTGATAGGATATTAGTGAAAAGATAATTTTTACAGAATCCAACACTAGGATATACAATATATAATGTGGCAACAGCTTTTTGTTTAATGTGTGTGAGATACATTACTTTTCTGGATAAGATGAGCTTACCGATGGAGTATTTCATGGCTGCTAAAGAAAGAGTTCAATAAAGGCATAGGAAAGGATCAACTAAAGTACAAACAAGGAATGGAACTCCATGGGAAAGGAATTGCTTCTAGCGAGCTGTCTGTAATTGTCTCGGGAAACTCAGCATGGGCAGCTGGCTCTATGAAAACATGACTGCAAGGGTTAGCCCAAAGGTTCATATTGGTGAATTTAAATGTGAAGCTGGCCGGGCGGTGGTGGCGCACGCCTTTAATCCCAGCACTCGGGAGGCAGAGCCAGGCGGATCTCTGTGAGTTCGAGGCCAGCCTGGTCTCCAAAGCGAGCTCCAGGAAGGGCGCAAAGCTACACAGAGAAACCCTGTCTTGAAAAACCAAAAAAAAAAAAAAAAAAAAAAAAAAAAATGTGAAGCTGTATTGGACAAATGTTAGCGATGAGAGATTGAGATGGCATTGAAATGAGTCCAATAACAACTAAGAATATGGCCAATATATACACGTAAATCAAGTGTATGGTTCTCAAAGGTCAATTTTGTAGATGATGATGCCATGTCACATTGTCAAAAGGCCAGGCAGACCTGCATGGACAAAGATTGTCAGTAGCACATCTTTAAAGCATTTGTAAAGACACACGATCATAATCCCAGACATCACTGCGATTATCACTGTCCCTAACGATGCAGAATTACACCTACATGGAAACTATCCCAGAAGCAACAGGATCACTGAACCAAGCAGCATAATGAATGGTGGCTTAGGAAGGCCCAAGATTACAAAAGACTGACATGTGCTATGCCAGATAGAGTTACAAGGAAATCCTCTCTGTCTCTCTGTCTCTGTCTCTGTCTCTCTCTCTCTCTCTTACTTGAGATTTGGAAAAAAGACAGACCTTAAATCAAGAGACTAAACTTACTAGGAAGCTAAAGAGAAATTTATGTACTATATTTGAGAAATTAAGAAAGCAGAGGAAAACAAACCATTCAGAGATATATGGTGATGGTTTAATTAATAACCAGGAGGACACAGAGCTTAGCATATAAGATAGTTAAAATGCTAAAATTTGATGTTTATACTATCTTGATATGAAAAATACTGAACTTCACATGAGATTACATGCCTATGTGATCAATTGATAAAAGTTATTCATTGAATTTAAAAAACAGAGCTAAACAGTCCTAACCTAACCACAATGACTACTTTCATCCTTCTTACATTTACAGATGACTCCTTCTAATCTCCCTATTTTATATGGTAATTTGTTATTTCTGAGTTACTTTTCCCTTGCTTTCCATTTTTACAGGATTTTTATTCTAAATCATTTCAACTAGTCAATGAGTATTATTTGAATAAATATACTTTAAAGCATGTTGTTGGGGGCATAGGAAATTTTATTCCAGTGGTATTTTCTTATTTACCAATACTTTATATTACTAAAATGTTGGGGGCATCCTCTGCCTTGTTTACTCATATCTACATTTGTTTCCTGAAGATTCCAAAAATTAGAATTGTCTAAATTATCATGAATGTTAACACATCTGATCCAAATTCTCCTACAATGCCAAGTTATCTTGCTGTTGACTTTGAAACAGGCAAATTTTATCATATTCATTTTTAGTGTTATCAAAATATATTTTTATTTATTTTGATGACTTTTATGTGCATATAACGAATCCTGGTCACACTCACCATCCCATACTCCTTTAGATCTCCCCTACCAAACACCTTTTATCCCACTACAAGTTCCATCCCAAAATCATGTCTTTGGTTTTGCTTTTGGTTTCATGGCCCCTGAATTTCATCAGGGCTGTCTTCATGGGCCTGGTTGTTTCAACACATTTTCTGAAGCATGAAGCATTATCAGATTGGACATGTTTGATCTTTTGAGAAGTGAAAATGTTATAGAACTATTTTGAATTGTATCTGTCTCAAGACTGGTTATGGTTCATGTTTATACCATTTACATTTTTTTCTTTTGAGTTATTTGCTCACATTCTTTCTCCAACTATTTATTAGTGGGCTTAAACTTGTCTTTAAGACACAATCACCTTATTCTTTGTTAAACTAGTTTTGGTTATAGAAATGCAAAGATTCTCAGTATTTTGCACTGATAATGTTTTCCTGGCCACTTGACAGAACAATGAGAAGGGAAAAATTTTAGGGTGGTTTTAAGACAGAGTGTCCTGCTAGGAGGTGACTTATAAGTGAGGAAGAAAATACCTGATTCTCTTTCAGGCATCCCCATCTCCACAGCTACACTGGGGCTGTGCACGTTCCTGTAGAAGATCAGGAGTTCCACATCCCGGTCAAACTTGTGTCCTTCAGCCAAGGTAACCTGAGTAAGAGACCAGCAGAGAAGAAACATCAGAACTACCACTGACTGCTTTGAGAGTTTGAAATCAGATCTAGGACTACAGGCTTCTGTGAGCAGCATGGAAAGAGTTACTGTACAAAGGGTATGTACAAAAAGGCAGTAGCTCAGAAAGTGAGGAGGATCCAGGAAGGTTGAGTTAGGACCAGGTCAATAGCTAAGGCACAGAGGACTGGCAACTCTCAGACTATTTACCTGAGCAGAGGTCTTGTTCTCTCCAATGTAGTCAATGGAACTCAAGGGACAGTTGCATTGGATTGTCCTGATACCAAGCTGGGAGCTGATGGTGGCAACCATGCTGAGTGTGTAGGGCAGGTCCTCCAAAGGGACTATTGGGGTCTTCAGGTCCAGGCAACTCTCCACAGATTGATCTACAGAAGGAACCTTAATTCTGTTCCTTGTCAACAAATCAAGCACTCCAAAAACTTACAGTGCTTTCCCAACATATGCTACCACAGACAGGTATCCAAAATGGAGAGGTACTCACCAGAAAGACGGTATCTAGGGTTCAGGACTGCTGGGAGCACATAACACAGGGCCCCATCATCTTCCAGAGGAAGCTCTTGCACATATTTCAGGGTGAGTGCCACCTTTGACCCTGGCTGCAGGTTTCCCACATTGCAACGGAAGACATCCTTGGAGCACTTATCTTCTTCTAATAAGTAAGTCTGAAATCCCCCAGAGAGGTCCTCTTCAAACTTTAAGTGGGCCTAAGGGGGATAATGGGAGGGGTGGGAAAATAAGACTAAGAAGACATTAATGAATAGACAGGATGTCCATAAAACTCAGACTGTTTCAGAAGGACTTTGATAGGTGCTGTAACTGGTAGAGCTACACTCTGGGTGACTAATTATCCATGTCCCAAATAATTGTAGGCAAATGGATTAGAAGTGAATGAAGGGAAGAACATTCAATACTAGAATTTTTAAGTTGCTGCATTTGATAAAGTCTAAAGAGAAAGTCCTATGGAAACAAGTAGGGGAGAGAGTGAACTCATCCTTCAGACCTGGTACTTGTCCTGCAACTCTGCCACAATTTTCTTCCCATCCACCAAGGCTTCAAAGCTGTAAACAGCAGAATCTTCATCCATGGGGAACACAAAGAAGGCTTCCAAGGGGACTTTCTCCTCATTCTCATAATTTAAGGTTGCAGACACACCAGCCACAAAATCCTTGATGGACAGAGTCACAGCAATGCTCTTCAGTGCCACTGGGGAAAGATCAGTGTTCAGTAGTTCAACAAGATGTGCTAGAGTCAGACCTGTAGGCTAGAACTATCTAGGGTCTAAAGAATTTGGCATTAAGAGTCTTGACTCTTGCTTACCTGGGTCCTTTATACCTGTGAGTAAGCCACTGGGAAGCACCATGTTGACACTGTGTTTCTGTGAAAAGACACATTATCTGCTACAGCAGATGGTTAAAGCCGACCATTCAAATACCAACACCTTCCGTTTCTCTGGCAGAATGCAAGGAGACATGCAGAGGGGCAGTTTTAGAACCAGGAAGAAGAGGTATGGAGTAAAGGAGACAGAAATGTCCAAGATAAGCTTCTATTAAAGGGCACCCCAGGTGGGAAGATGCAGGAATCCTGAGGTGCCCACATGCAGGAACTCTCTAAGGTTGCTTTACATTTCAATTCCATTTTCTCTAAAGTGTGACTAATGCACTACATCTCATGCATACTGAACAGGTACCATAAGTTTAGCCCTTCAGAATATCAGTAGGCCCTTTTAAGATGAGAACCATTAGCACCAGCATACAAACATGCCAGTTCATATGGATGAGCTTCCTAGATGAGGGGAAGATCCTTAGAAGGCATTCGTCAATGATGACAGATGTTAGCAGTGCTCCTGTTGTTATATTCTGTAGTTTTCAATAAATATTTGCTGCTTATTATTTAATTCATACTATTCAGAGACCTGTATGTGAGGAGCTGTGTAATCCAAGGGATGCCTGCATTTTGACTCCTTGTTGGTGAGTTGCTTTGGAGGTCAGAATTCAAACACACCACCAGTTTTCAGTCCAAGGTTTTTTTTTTTAATATGCATATGCATATGGTAAGTGCAACATAGCCTCGATTTAAAACTAGTGTATCCTGCTAGGCGTGGTAGTACATACCTTTAATACCAGCACTTGGGAGGCAGAGGCAGGAGAATCTCTGTGTGTTCAAGGCCAGACTGGTTTACAAAGGGAGTTCCAGAACAGCCACTGATATTACATAGAGAAACCCTGTCTCAAAACACACACACACACACACACACACACACACACACACACACACACACACACTAACCTAAGGTATTCTAATTTTATTTCTATAATATTATAATATTTTAAAAATATAGCATATGTTATGTTGTAAAATGATGAACAGAGTGCATGCTTCCAGGTTATGATTTACATGACAGCCTTATCATAGGATCTATAGATTGTGTCTCAGTGTTTGGTAGCTATCCAGATTTTAACAGCCTTGAAGTCCATTAATGATGGACCCCTCCCTCATAGCTGGCATTGGACCCCACATCCTGGTAATACTGAAAAGAGAAACATGACCTTGGTCCCACTTTCCCACTTTAGGATTGAAAATACATATGGTATGAAAAGATGGAGGTACTAGGGCTTTCTTGGAGGCCATTAAAGGAAAGGTCCTTTATTCAGGTCAAAAGAATAAAATCTGAGTTCTACCTTTGGTCCTGGGTAGCACCATACATTACATACTGTTGTCCTTCCCTTAAGAGTTAATCCAGTTGGGCCTGTCAATCACCTGGCCAGGAACCTCTCCAGAAGGCTGACAGCTAAGGAGATAGGAGGAACAACTGTCTTCTTAATGAGATAATAAACTTATCAACCCCCTAACCTTCCTACAGTGTGGAGTTCACAGAGCTCCTATACACAGGCCTCCAGTGTCTGCTGACTTATGTGAATATTAACTCAAGAAGCTTTAACTTTTCCTTTGACTTATTTTGTGTCTTTTTCATATTCCAACCCAAAGCCTGAGCATGCTTTTCTTGGCATTACGGCTTTCTGGATGTTTCTGTAAAGGCCTGCCTCTCCTTTCCATAGCTGCTTACATGCCTAACTTAAAAGGCACCAGTGGTCTCTCCTTGTCCTCCTGGCATATGTCAAGTTGGTTTTTTTCTCCATCTCTAATATCACTAGCCTTGAGCTTCCTTCCAAGTCTGCTTCTAAATTCTTTTATTAAAGAGACTACAAACCCATGAAAGTGAACCCTATTTTTCCAGTAGCACTAATGATGGGCCTAAAATTTTCCATGACAGCATTCTGTACCTGATCATTCCCTAGCTTTCCTTCCCCAGCCATGACAAAATGTGCCCCACACTGCTGTGGCAGGCACCAGCAAGGGTACTTTTCTCTGGAGCTGAAGTGCCACTGTCTGGATCACACAGCATGCTAAGGACCACTGATGCTTTGATGAAGGTGTGTTGGCCCCAGGGCAGCTGATTCATGTATACCTCCCCTTCCCTGAGACCTAGAAGCCATGAAAATGAAGGCTCTTGAGAGGTCAGTTCTTCTCTGTAGCACAACCCCACCTCAAGGATTCTAAAGCACTTGACAGTGATACTCCTGGGCCAGTGATTCTCATCTAAATCACAATTTCAAATGCATTCTGAGTTGTGATAAAGCATTTGCTTAGCATACAGAGCATGTGCGCATGCACACACACAGAGGGGGGTGAGCAAGGGAGAGAGGGGGAGAGAGAGAGAGATAGAGAGAGAGAGAGACAGAGAGAGAGAGAGAGAGAGAGAGAGAGAGAGAGAGAGAGAGAGAGAGAGAGAGAAAATGCGCAATCACCATGCTGCTCACACATCTGATATACCCAGCCCACTCCCACAAATCCACCACAGCTATGACTCTGGCTCTTCTCTTCACATTATTCTTCAGTAACTGGGGAATAAATCCTGGCTGTTAAAATGGGTTTTCACTTGATAGCAAAACAGGAATTGCAGCAGATGAGCACACCTTAAAATAATATTCTGCAACAGGTATATGAAAGCAGAGAGCAGTGAGGAAAACAAGCTAAGAAAGGGGGGCTTCCTTTAAATGAAAAATTACATATTTCTAATAACAGCAACAGGGAGCTTCGAGCAGGAAACTCACCCAGGAGCAGCTCAGCTGGAGGATGGGCTGTGTCTGGCAGCGGAGATCTCAGGCTGGCAGTGGCCACTGCAGAAGGCTGAGAGAGGAGAGAGGCAGACCACAATCACCTATAATGAAAAACAAAACAAAAACCCTTTATCTCCTGAAGCCAACCTCAGAGCAAATTTCCCTCACCGAGGGATTTCACCCTCCTTTCCAACCTTTCTCATATAAACAGTCGGTTGTGGAGGCTACCTTCTTCTGTCTCTCAGGAAGTTTGTAAGGGGGAAGACTCTCCCCAAGTGTTACCAGACCTACTGACCCTGATGCGGCTGGAGGACAGAGGGAATCTCACTGAGTCGGGATCTGCTCTGGTGTGGACCCCTTGAGCAGAGAGACTGCAGTGACAAGAGGTGGGAGTGAGAAGAAACAGCTGGCCACACCCCCTCAGTTGGCTGATGGGAAATCCAGAAGCTAGAAGCATAGCTTTCCAACAAAGGGGGGGGGGGGGGGGGGCGACATTTCAACTTTAAATTGTCTGCCCTTGATTTTGAGTACCCTAGAATTTATTAAAAGGTCAGTTTTCCTGAGGGTTTTTTGTTGTTGTTGTTTGGTTTTTGGTTCTTTTTTGTTTTTGTTTTTGTTTCTGCATAAGGTCTTGAGGGCTCCAAGCAGTTTCTGTGGTAAGAGGCTTAAAGCTGCACTTATAGCACGATTTTACATAAAACTGATAATTTAGTTGACTGTGAAAAGAAAGGAACTTTGGAGCTGAAAAGAGGAATGGAAAGAGTTAAGGAAGTACAGAGAGAAAGAGAAGGGGAGAAACAGACAGGAAAGCAGACAGACAGACAGAAGAGAGGAAGAGGGGCTTGCTTGAGGTTATTAGATGATTCAATGATTCTTGCAACCCGAGAAGTTTTCCCTAAACTTCCAATGGCGCAGAAATCTCCCACAAGTACTTGCTCGCTGCAGTTTGAACAAGCCCCTAAAGAGGATGGGCCTCCAAGGCCTGGGGAGAGCGGGGAAGGGAAGGCAGTTTAGGTGGGGGTGGGGGCAGGGCAGTGTGTTTCTAGAGCAGGGTCTGGGATTTGGTCCCGGAATCTGCAGCGCTGCCACTTACCTTCCCCAGAAATCCCAGTGCTGCGAGTCAAGAAAAGTGAAAACAGCTGCAGATGAATTTTCCTGGAAGACACGCCCACTTCTCTGGCTCTGTTGTAGCATAGCAACTCCGTGACTAAAGCATCCGCAGAGAAGAGAATTTCTTGAATTTCACAGCTTGCTGCTTACCTCTGCCTGGCTTCTGCAAAGGAAGAAGCAGAGGATCGGCAAGACAAGCAATTTGTTTTCAAGAGAAAATGCTGTAAAATTACAAAGAAACAAAACAAAAAACCGTCATGAAAATCAAATACTTTTATAGGAGACTTAATTACCAACAGCTTTACATCCCTGTGATTCTAGTTTCGGAATTGAGGCTTCCGTGTCAAGGTAACCGTTGGTCCAAGGCACACGTGTTGCCTCAAAAGGCAGCACAGTGTCTGTGTAGAAATCACATCTAGTGTTGTTTCTCACTGTTGGCTGGCTGGAGTATCTGGCAGCAAGAGTCAGAAGCTGGCAGAGTGAGCAGAGTTCTCCCTACAGTCTGGTGGAATAAGAGCCTTAGGACTTGAGTCTTCTGCAGGGCAGATGTGACAAATATGTTGTAAGAAGCAGAACTGGGGAACACTTATGGCACAATATTTACAAATAAACAGGACTTTATAGTTAACCATAAATCCAAACTTGATTTTAAAACAACGCATGATTTCATCTTTACAAATAAAATTTTTAGTGAGTCCAGCAATCAAGGGTTTGTTGAAAGAGAAACATGTCATTTTATATACGTATGCATTATATATTTATGTATATATATGGCAATGTTGTGCAAATTTGTGTTTTATCAATAATAAAAGATAAAAATATTGTTACCCAACTGTGTTAGCTAGTTTTTATATCAACTGGACATAAGCTAAAGAGTCATTTGGGTAGAAGAAACCTTGATTGAGAAAATAGCCCCCCAAATTGGCGTGTGGGCAGTCCTTTGGGATATTTTCTTTTCTTTGTTTTGAAGAAAAAAAAAACACACTTTTTCTTCATTCTGAGTATTAGACATTTGCACTCATAGTTACCATTTTTGCCCTTTTGTTTTCCATATGTTTCTGTCTTCATTTTTACTTTCTTCATCTACTGTTTTTCTCACTCTCTGTTGTTCAGTTTTGGTATTGTTTTTCTCACTCTTTCTCTGTCTCTCCTAGTTCAGAAGTCCCAAACTATGTTCTTTCTAGCTGCCTCCTAAGTAATCACCAGCTGGTTCAACTGTTAAAGCTTACAGGACAGAAGGCCTTGTCCTTTCCCCCAGTAACTCAGAAACCTCAGGATGCTCTCACCAGGGTCACTTCTTATCCAGCTGAAATCGTGTCCTTTGCCAGTGTCCCAGGCTCCTTCCTAAACACCAGGCAGAGAGATTGTTCTTCACAATCCTTGGGCTTCAGAACAGCCCTTGCTTGCTGGCTTGCTCGCTCAGCACTTTCTATCTCAGAATATTGCACCTTCCTGAGGACATGTCCTTCTTTCTGGACACACTCTTTGATGAAATCCCTTCACAGAGGTCTGTTGTGGTGAGTGCTTCTGTAATTTGTCCAAAAACATTTTTGTTTTCCCCAAACCTTTAAAAGGGAGTGTCTTTTGAATTCAATTCCAGTTTGATTTTTATCTTCCAATTTCTGTTGTCCTGAGAGAGACATCTGCCTTTGCTAAATGACCAACTTTTGCAAGTAAAATTTTCCATTTCCTTTCTTGCTGTTTTTACATTTGTGTGTGTGTGTGTGTGTGTGTGTGTGTGTTCTTTAGTTTCACTACAAGGTTTATCACTTGAATTTAGTTGATGTTGTTGGATTGGGCATTTGTTGAAACTCTTGAATCTGAGAACAGATGTCTTTATCGCCTCAGAATACCACCTGCCTTTATCTTTAAATGCCATTCTCTGTATAGTCTTCTTTCTTAACTTTCATCAGACATGTGTGAAATTAATGTTTAAACTCTATTCTTTGCCACTAATTCTCTAGCATTCAGTTTTCACACTCAGTCATTTCCTTCCTCCCTTCCCTCCTTTTTCCTCTCTTCCTTCTTTCATTCCTTTTTTTTAACAAGCAAACATGACAAAATAAAACAAAAGATAGAGCAAAAAAAAATCAAATCGAGGCTAGACAGGCACACAAAAATCAGAAACCCACTTGTTTTTTTTGTTTGTTTGTTTTTGTTTTTGTTTTTTCAAGACAGGGTTTCTCTGTGTAGCTTTGTGCCTTTCCTGGAACTCACTTGGTAGCCCAGGCTGGCCTCAAACTCACAGAGATCCACCTGGCTCTGCTTCCCGAGTGCTGGGTTTAAAGGCGTGTGCCACCACCACCCGGCCAGGAACCCACTTGTTTACACACTCAGGAGTCCCATACAATACTAAGCCATAATATATACACAGAGGACCTGGTTCAGGCCCATGTAGGCCCCTTGCTTGCTGCTTCGGACTCTGGGAGTTCATGCGAGCTTTGCTTATGTTGATTTAAGTGGCCTGGTTCTCCTAGTGTCCTCTGTACCCTCTGGCTCTCACATTCTTTCTGCCTCCTCTTCCATGGGATTCCCTGAGCTTTGACAGGAGGATTTGAGGAGATTTCCCATGTAGAGCTGTGTGTTCCAAGCTTGGTCACCCAACCAGTGTCAGGCATGGGTTCCATCTTGCAGAGTGGGCTTTAAGTCAAATCAGATGTTAGTTGACTACTCCCACAAGTTCTGTGCCACCATTGCCCTAGCATATTGTGCAGGCAAGGCATATTACAGGTCAAAGGTTTTGTGGCTGGATTGGTGTTTATGTTTCTCTTTTGGTAGCCTGTGGAGTACCTTCCTGCACCAAAGACACTAGAATTTAGGGGTGAAGGTTCTATGTAGGCACCAGCTCAACATCTCCATGTTCAGTGAGTTGTGAGTATGTTGTCCTTGGCAAAGGAAGTCTGCTGTCAGTTTGTAGAGAGCAACCCACTGTCTTAGACAAGGTTGTTTGAGGATTTTTCAAAGGACCCTTTTGGGCAACAACTCAATAAAATGCAACTTAGTCCTGGTATTGGAAGCCTCATTTGGTGGCAAGATATGGCCAGTTAGAACTCTGTCTTTCCCACTACTAGGAGACTTCCTTAGAATCACCTCCACATATTTTAGGAAGCTTCTACTGTCCTAGGTTTTCACATCATCCCTCAAATGTCCCTCAATAAGAGCTCTCTCTCTCCCTGCATTCCCTCCAACACTATCTCACCAACATCTCCCCAACTGATTCCTATCTCTCTCCTCTAGTCCCAGTGTACTCATAAGATATACTCTATGTTCCACTCCCAGGGAGATACATGTGTCCTTATGGCCAACCTAGTCCCTTCTTCTATGCCTAAACTCTCTGTGTCTACAGATTTGGTGTTGGTTATCATTTATTTAATGGCTAATATCCTCACATAAATGAATATAAACCATATTTATCTTTCTGAGTTACCTTACTCAGGATTAATTTCTTCTACTTCTGTCCATCAGCCTCCTACTTTCATGATGTCATTTCTTTTTAACAGCTGAGTAATACTGCATTCTCTAAATGTACCACATTTTTATGCATTCTTCTCTTGAGGGGCATTTAGATTGTTTTTAGTTTCTGGCAATTGGCTGAGCAAGTGTTCTCATGGTAGGATGAAATGTCTTTTGAGTATATGCTCCAGAGTAGTACAAGGAACCACCATATTGATTTCCATAGTGGTTCTACAAGTTTGCTTTCCCACCAGCAATGGAGGTTCCCCTTGCTCCACATCCTCACCAGCATGAGCTATGTTATTAATTTTAGCCATTCTGACAGATATAAGATGAAATCTCAAAGTATTTTTGATTTTCATTTCCCTTATGTTTAACATTTCTTTAAGTGTTACTCAACCATTTGAGTTTCCTTTATTGAGAATTCTCTATTTAATTCTCTGTGCCTCATTTTAATATTGTATTGTTTGGTTTTTTTGATATCTACTTTCTTGTGTTCTTTATATATTTTGGATATTAATCTTCAATCAGATATGAAATTGGTAAAAAAAAAATCCTTTCCCATTCTGTAGGCTGCCATTTTTGTCCAAAGGATGGTGTCTTTTGCCTTATAGAAGCTTTCCAGTTTCATGGGGTCTCATTTATTAATTGTTGATCTTAGTGCCTGTGCTGTCACTGTTCTGTTCAGGAAATTTTCTCCTTAGTCAATGAGTTTAAGGCTACTCCATACTTTGTCTTCTATCAGGTTCAGTGTGTCTGGTTTTATGTTGAGATATTTAATCCATTCAGATTTTAGTTATGTACAGGGTGATAAATATGGACCTATTTGAGTTCTACATGCAAGCATCTAGTCTGAACTTTGCCGTTTATTGAAGATGCTATCTTTTTTGTCTAGTGTGTATTTCTATCTCTTTATCAAAATCCGATGTCCATTGGTGTGTTAGTTTATGTCTAGGTCTTCAATTTGATTCTATAAGTCAATGTGTCTGTTTTTATGCCAACACTATGTGGTTTTTATTACTATAGCTCTGTATGTAGTACAACTTGAAATGAGGAAAGGTGATACCTTTAGCAGTTCTTTTATTGTTCAGGATTATTTTAGCTATCCTTTTTGTTTTTGTTTTACTTATTTTTTTTTTTTTTTTACATAAGAAATTGAGACTTCACCTTGGAATTCTGACAGTGGTCCAGAGGGTGCCTGGACTGGTCTACTCTGGTGACCTGTCTAGCGAATACCCTAACTATCATCATAGAGCCTTTGTCCAGTGACTGATGGAGGCAGATGCAGAAATCCATGGCCAGGTGCCAGGCTGAGCTCCGGGAATCCAATTGATGAGAGAGAGGAGGGATTCTGCAGGCGAGGAATGTCGAGAGCATGAAGGGAAGAAGTGCAGAGATGACCAGCCACACTATTGAAGGCCCATGAACTGTAGACTAGTGGCTGTGAAGCCCCCACAGTACTAGACTAGGCCCTCTGGATACGGAAGACTGTTGTTTGGCTCAAACTGTTTGGGGAGCATCCAGGCAGGGGGATAGGGATCCCTCCCTGGTGCATGGGCAGGCTTTTGAGAATCTGGTGCCTGTGGTGTGGTGCTTTGCTCAGTCTTGGTACAGTGGGAAGGGGCTTGGACCTGCCTAGGCTCGGTGTGCTGGGCTCTGCTGACTCCCCATGGGAGACCTTGATTTGGGGGATATAGGGTGGTTTGGGAGGGAGGCCTGGGAGATGGGAGGAGGGAGGATCTGTGGGTGGTATGTAGAGTGAGTAGAAAATTTCTTAATTAAGGAAAAATGGGGGAAAAAAGAAATTTAAGAAGAAGTCCTGAATTCAAGAAGGAGTGAGGGACAGGGAAGAGTTGGAGGAGGAGGGAATGGAAGAAAAGAAAGGAAAGGAAAAAATGTAATTGTTCATGATCAATAACCTAGGACCTAGGGAAGGCCAAATTAAAAGGAAATAATTTTGATTCTGATCCTGCATCTTTCACTAAGATATATAGCAATGAGGGTGAATGTGGAGAAATGAGCAACAAATTGTAGCTGGACTGTGGAGATGATCCTGCAGGAGTGGGGAGAGGTCAGGAGTTCAGTGATTTTTAATTGCTACATAAAATTTCAAGGAATAAACAGGCAACTGGAGAACAAAAAAAAAAAAAAGAAATTGAGACTTATCTTTTCAAGATCTGTGAAGAATTGTGTTGGAATTTTGGTAGTCATTACACTGAATCTGTAGATTGATTTTGGTAGTATGGCCATTTTACCATGTTAGTCCTACTAATACACACACACACACACACACACACACACACACACACACACACGGGTGATCCTTCCATCTTCTGACATCTTTGTCAATTTCTTTCTGCAAAGACTTGAAGTTTTTATCGTACAAGTCTTATACTTGCTTGGTTAGAGTTACCCTAAGATATTTTTGATTATTTGAGGCAACTGTAAAAAATGTTTCCTTTATTTCTTTCTTAGTCCATTTATCATTTGTATATAGGAGGGCTACTGATTTTTGAGTTAATTTTGTATCCAGCTATATTGCTAAAAGTATTTGTCACCTGTAGAATTTCCCCTATGGAATTTTTAGGGTGACAAATATATGCTACCATATTATCTGCAAATAAAGATCCTTTGACTTCTTCCCTTCCAATCTGTATCCCTTTGATCTTCTTCAGTTATCTTCTTGCTTTAGCTAGAACTTCAAGTACTATTGTGAATAGATATGGAGAAAGCAGAAAGCTTTTTCTTGTTCCTGGTTTTAGTGGATTTGCTTTATTTATCTCCATTTATGTTGATATTGGCTATAGACTTGCTGTAAGCTGTCTTTATTATGTTTAGATGTGTCCCATGTCTCCCTAATTTCCCCAGGACTTTATCATTAAGTAGTGTTGGATTTTGTCAAAGGCATTTTCTGCATCTAATGAGATGATCATGTGTTTTTTTTTTCTTTCAGTTTGTTTATATGGCAGATTACATTGTTAGATTTTCATATATTAAGCCATCTCTGCATCTCTGAAATAAATCCTACTTAATCATAGTGGATTTTTTTTGATGTGTTCTTAGATTTGGTTTGCAAGTATTTTATTGAGTATTTTTGTATCATGTTCATCAGAGGAATTGGTCTGTAATTTTCTTTCATTGTCGAATCTTCATATGGTTTGGATATTATAGTGACTGTGGCTTCATAAAAAGAACTTGGCAGTGTTTCTTCTATTTCTAACTTGTGGAAAAATTTGAGGAGTATTGGTTTAAACTCTTTTTTATAGGTCTGGTAGAATTCTGCTCTGAAATCATCTAGCCCTGGACTTTTTGGATAGGGGTGGGGAGACTTTTAATGACTGCTTCTATTTCCTTAGGGGTTATAGATCTATTTAAATTTATCTGATTTGATTTAACTTAGATAAATGGTATCAATTGAGAAAATTATATATTTATTTTAGATTTTCCGATTTTGTGGAGTATGGGTTTTTGTAGTATGACCTAAGGTGTCTTTTGATTTCTTCAGTGTCTGTTATACCTCTCTTTTCATTTCTGATTTTTTTGTTAATTTGGATATTTTCTCTGTGTCTTTTAGCTAGATCGGATAAGGGTTTGTCTATCTTATTGATTTTCTCAAAGAAACAACTCTGTTTTATTGATTCTTTGTATTGTTCTCTTTGTTTCTATTTTACTGATTTCAACCCTTAGTTTGATTATTTCCTACTATCTATTCCTCTTGGGTGTGCTTGCTTCTTTTTATTCTAGAGATTTTAGGTATGCTATTAAGTTGCTAGTATGAGCTCTCTCTAATATCTTTATGTAGGCACTTGGTGCTCTGAACTTTCCTCTTAGCACCAATTTCATTGTGTTCCATAAGTTTGAATATGTTGTACATTCATGTTCTTTTAATTCTAGGAGGTCTTTAATTTCTTTATCTATGCCGTGACATAGTAGTCATTCAGTAGAGAGTTGTCCAGTTTCCATGAGTTTCTAAGATTTCCGTTGTTTCTTTTGTTGTTGATATCCAGCTTTAACTGTAGTGGTCTGATAGGATGTGGGAGATCTTCCTAGTTCCCTGTATCTGCTGAGACTTGCTTTGTGTTAGACTCTGTGGTCAATTTTGGAGAACATTCCATCAGGTGCAGAGTATAAGGTATATTCTTTTGTGTTTGAATGAAGTGTTCTGTAAATACTTGTTAGGTCTATTTTGTTTTATAAAGTCTGTTAGTTTCAGTATTTCTCTCTTTGGTTTTTGTCTGGATGACCTGTCCATTGGTGAGAGTGGTGTACTGAAGTATCCTACTATCAGTGTGTAAGAATCAATGTGTGATTTAAGCTGTAGTAGTATTTCTTTTGCAAAAGTGAATGCTCTTGCATTTGGGGCATAAATATCATCTTGGTGAATTTTTCCTTTGATGAGTATGTAATGTCCTTCCTTATGTCTTTTGATTAGTTTTGGTTTCAAGTCTACTTTAACAAATATTAAAATAGCTACACCGCCTTGCTTCTTAAGTCCATTTGCTTGGAATGTCTTTTTCAAACCCTTTACTCTAAAATAATTTTTTAAAATTTTTTTATGTTTATTTTGCAATACAATTCAGTTCTACATATCAGCCACGGATTCCCTTGTTCTCCCTCCTCCCTCCCCCCTCACCTTCCCCCCAGCCCATCCCCCATTCCCACCTCCTCCAGGGCAAAGCCTCGCCCACAGACTGAGATCAACCTGGTAGACTCAGTCCAGGTAGGTCCAGTCCCCTCCTCCCAGGCTGAGCCAAGTGATCCTGCATAGGCCCCAGGTTTCAAACAGCCAACTCATGCAATGAGCACAGGACCCGGTCCCACTGCCTGGATGCCTCCCAAAAAGATCAAGCCAATCAACTGTCTCACCCATTCAGAGGGCCTGATCCAGTTGGGGACCCCTCAGCCATTGGTTCATAGTTCATGTGTTTCCATTCGTTTGGCTATTTGTCCCTGTGCTTTATCCAACCTTGGTCTCAACAATTCTCGCTCATATAAACCCTCCTCATTCTCGCTAATTGGACTCCCAGAGATCCACCCGGGGCCTAGTCATGGATCTCTGCATCCAGATCCCTCAGTAGTTGGATGGGGTTTCTAGCACGACAATTAGGGTGTTTGACCATCCCATCACCAGAGTAGGTCAGTTCGGGCTGTCTCTCAACCATTGCCGGCAGTCTGTTGTGGGGGTATCTTTGTGGATTTCTGTGGGCCTCTCTAGCACTTTGCTTCTTCCTATTCTCATGTGGTCTTCATTTACCATGGTCTCCTATTCCTTGTTCTCTCTCTCTGTTGTTGATCCAGCTGGGATCTCCTGCTCCCCCAAGCTCTCTTTCCCTCAACCCTCGCCCTTCACTACCCCCACTCATGTCCAGGCTGTTCATGTAGATCTCTTCCATTTCTCTGTCATTGGGAGATCCCCGTGTCTTTCTTGGGGTCCTGTTTTCCATGTAGCTTCCCTGGTGATGTGAGTACCAGTCCAGTCATCCTTGTTCCACATCTAGTATCCTCCTATGAGTGAGTACATACCATGTTTGTCTTTCTGAGTCTGGGTTACCTCACTCAGGATGATTTTTTCTAGATCCATCCATTTGCCTGCAAACCTCATGATGTCATTGTTTTTCTCTGCTGAGTAGTATTCCTTTGTGTATATGTACCACATTTTGTTTATCCATTCTTCAGTTGAAGGGCATCTAGGTTGTTTCCAGGTTCTGGCTATTACAAACAATGCTGAAATGAACATAGCTGAACAAGTGCTCTTGTGGTGTGGTTGAGCATTCCTTGGGTATATGCCCAAGAGTGGTATATCTGGATCTTGGGGGAGATGGATTCCCAATTTTCTAAGAAAGTGCCATATTGATTTCCAAAGTGGTTATACAAGCTTGCATTCCCACCAGCAGTAGAGGAGAGTTCCCCTTGCTCCACATCCTCTCCAGCATAAGGTGTCTTCAGTGTTTTTGATCTTAGCCATTCTGACAGGCATAAGGTGGTATCTCAGAGTTGTTTTGATTTGCATTTCCCTGATGATTAGGGATGTTGTGTAATTCCTTAAATGTCTTTCAGCCATTTGAGTTTCCTCTGTTGAGAATTCTCTGTTTAGTTCTATAGCCCATTTCTTAATTGCACTGTTGGGCATTTTGATGTCTAATTTCTTGAGTTCCTTATATATTCTGGATATCAGTCCTCTGTTATCGATTCCATTCGTCCACATGTCGATTTTTATGCCAGTACCAAGCTGTTTTTATTACTGTAGCTCTATAGTAGAGCTTGAAGTCAGGGATCGTGATGCCTCCAGAGGTTGTGTTATTGTACAGGATTCTTTTGGCTATCCTGGGTTTTTTGTTTTTCCATATGAAGTTGAGTATTATTCTTTCCAGGTCTGTGAAGAATTGTGTTGGTATTTTGATGGGGATTGCATTGAATCTGTAGATTGCTTTTGGTAAGATTGCCATTTTTACTATGTTCGTCCTGCCTATCCATGAGCATGGGAGATCTTTCCATTTTCTGACATCTTCTTCAATTTCTTCTAAAGTAATTTTTATCCTTGATGTTGAAGTATGTTTATTTGATGCAGCAGAAGGATGGATCCTCATTTCTCATCCATTCTGTTAGTCTGTATCTTTTTATTGAGGAATTAAAACCATTGGTATTGAGAGATATCAGCGACTGATGACTGTTTTATCTGTTATTTTGTTGTTGGTGTTGTTGTTGGTGGTGGTGGTGGTGTTGATAGTAAAGTGTGTGTGTGTGTGTGTGTGTGTGTGTGTGTGTGTGTGTGTGTGTGTAAGTTTCCCTTCTTTTGATTTTGTGGGTGTTAGATCATTTATTTCCTGTGTTTTCAATGTGTGTAGTTAACCTCCTTAGGTTGGAGTTTTCCTTCTAGGGCTGGATTTGCAGATAGATATTGTTTAAATTTAACTTTATCATGGAATGTTTTATTTTCTCCATCTATGGTGACTGAGACTTCTGATGGTTATAGAAGTATGGGCTGGCTGGCATCTGTGGTGTCTTAGAGTTCAGGCCCTTCTGGTTTTAGAGTCTCCATTTAAAAGTGAAGTATAATTCTAATAGGTGTGCCTTTAGATGTTATTTGGCCTTTTTCTCTTGCAGTTCTTAATATACTCTCTTTTTTCTGTCCATTTAATGTTTTGATTATTATGTGGGGAGGGAACTTTCTTTCCTGGTCCAATCTATTTGGTGTTTTATATGCTTCTTGTACTTTTATAGGCATATCCTTCTTTAGGCTAGGAAATTTTTCTTCTATGATTTTGTTGAAAACATTATCTGGACCTTTGAGCTGGGTTTGTTCTTCTTCCTCTATATCTATTATTCTTAGGTTCAGTCTTCACATAGTGTCCCAGATTTCTTGGATGTTTTTGTCAGGATTTTTTTAGATTTAGCATTTTCTTTGACCTATGTATCCATTTCCTCTATTGTATTTTCAACGCCTGAGATTCTTTCTTCCATCTCTTGTATTCTGCTGATCAAGCTTGACTCTGTAGCTCCTGTTCAAATTCCTAGGCTTTTCATTTTCAGAATTCCATCAGTTTTGGTTTTCTTTATGTATTCTATTTCCAATTCCATGTTTTGGACAGTTTTGTTTATTCCCTTATATGTTTGTTTGTGTTTTCCTGGATTTCTTTAAAGGATTTATTTATTTCCTTTTAAGGACCTCTATCATATTCATAAAAGCTGTCTTAAGATCTTTTTCATGTGCTTCAGCTATGTTGGAATATTCCAGGTAGGATAGCTGGGCTCTAGTGGAGATATATTGCTCTGGTTGTTGTTGGTTGTGTTTTTATGCTGGCCTAGGTATCTGGGATTGGATGATAAAAGATCTAGTTATCAGTTTCTTGATTTGTCTTTGTTGGGTGGGTGTTTTGTTCTTTACATTGTGTTTCCCCTCTGTGTTTTCAGAGAGTGTGATTGCTGTGATGATGTGTGGGATCTACAGGAGATGTGGGCAGAGGTTAGTAAAAGCCCCAGCTGGTGTTCTGTTGCAGTGCCAGAACTAGATTTGGAGATTAGGTCTGGGAGAACAGAGAGAGAGGGAAGGTCTGTGGGCAGCCTACCTGGTCTTCTTGCAGGATGGACTGTGATTTATAGAACATTTTCTTAATAAGTGATTGATGTGTGAGCATCTGTCCCATTGTGGGCCGTGCCACTTCTGGAGAGGTGGCCTAGGTGTATCAGAAAGCAAGATGAAGGGACTGTGGTGAGCAAGTCAGTATTCAGCACTCCTCCATGGCTTCTGCATCTTTTCCTCCCTAAAGTTCCTATGCTGGCTTCTCTGGATTGTAGACTATGATCATGATGTGTGGACCAAATAAGTCATTCCTCCCCAAGTTCCTTTTCATTAATGTGTTCATCACAGCACTAGACACATAACAAAACCACCAAATGAGCCTTATACTGTAAAGGGAAAAAATAAATGAGGGGGGCACGAAGATGATCCAGCAGGTAAATGCACTTCTTGCAAAGACTGCTCACCTAAATTCAATCCTCAGATCCAAATGACATAAGGGGAGGCCAGAGTCCTGAAGTTGTCTTCTGACTCCACATTCACACCTTGGCATACAAATAAAATGTAATAAAAGTAAAGAAATGAAAAAGAAAATATTGGTAGCAAAGTGTTTAAAGAAAACAAAATACTATCATGGACCTTAATTTCTAGGTACAGTCTGAAAAATAGGTCCATCACAAGTTCTTCTAGAACTTTGTGTACAACTCAGATGATATCAGACCATTACTTTCAATGGACTCTTGAGGTAGAGGAAAGAACTGGTCAATGAAAGGTGTATGAACCCACTGATGGCATACTTTTTCCCAAGCATGCTTTATTTTTATATAAATAAAAGGAATGCAGTCTAGATTAATGACAAATGTATAAAAATATATAAGCTAGCAATAAAGTAATTACTACCCTATTAATTATTTTTCCATTTTAAAAAGTGTATGTACTAAACATGTACATGACTGGCAGTACAGAAGATTTCTTTATTACCAGTACAAATAGGAAACATGTTGTTTTATGATTTTTTTTTATTTCTCTGACATCACTAGGTAATAGGAATTGTTCATTATTCAGCTACTTAATAATTTTCTGCAACTCCTCTCAAGGGTGTGGTCTGGTTGTTGGTTGATAGAATTATCTTTATTCTGTGAATTACTATAGTATAATAGAGAACAAATCAAGGCTACTTCAGATTTGATATCTCAACCCAGAAGTCTGCCCTTCTGATATATACCATTACTTAGTATATTAAAATATTGACTTTTTACCTTTGTTTTCAGACTAGTAGAATCTTCAGCTTGAAGTAAGTTTATGTTCAAAAATTTCCCTGCCTCCACTAAACTGGTACATCCTTGTGAATGATTTCTGACCAATTGAAGATAAAGAAGTGACAAGAGATAAGAGATGAGGCAGAAACTGGAAACAAGAGAGACTGGAAAGGTGAAATCCCTAAGGTCTGTAGAGAACACTAAGAGTCAAACAATACTTGCCCCAGATAGGGAAAAAAAATTACCTTGATTATTGTGAAACTCTTAACACTGCATTTAATTGCTCCCTATACTCAGAGGGCTTAGGCTCTCTGAGACTTTGGATAGATTGGGGATGAGGCTCTGCAGGGACCCAAACTATTTGAAGTTCCACAGAAGTAAGATGATTTCATTTCCATTAAGGACATCACCCTGCTGCCATCAGATATGCAGCCCCTTCTCAGTGTGATTCGGAATGAATACCACCTGGGATCCGATGCTGTAGAATAGATGCCCAATTCAATGGGAAAAAGAAAAGTGTGGAATGGAGAGCTCACAACTGCATAGAAGAAACTGATAGCAGGAGGGGGAATCAGCCTTTCTTCGTCGAGTCCCTCACGATCCCTCATCCATGTAAGTGCCCACTGCTTCTCTTATTGTTTCTCTCATTCAGTGGAATGATAACTGTGGAGGCTTCCTTCTCCTGTAGAAGGATGGCCGGGCTCCTTTTCCCATTTTCTGTCTCGCATACAGTGTGTGGGAATGCAGGCCTTTATTATTCTTTGCCAGTTAATTCAACATCTGTTGGGTTCCTGCTCCAAGAAAAGTGACTTACGAATAAAAATTAGTTGGGCGTATTCTTTACACAGAGAAAATAATAATTATGAGAAAAGGGTGTATAAAAGACAGTTCCCTGACTCTCTGAAGAATGAGAACAGTTCTTGTAGTGTGGCTCACTTTCTCTCCTCTGTTCCTACAGTGTGATTTTCCTCTAAAAGTTGCATGCCAGTCTTGTTTGGTCCTGGCCAAACCCTGCTTCTCTGAATGATCCCATTTGGAAGTCTCAAGAGCTGCCTTCACACAGGTATCTTCTTAACATCTCTAGTGAAAAGCTGCCTATAATAAGTGTAATCACAGTAAATGATTGGATAACATATTACTGTATATCAACACTTTCCAAAACCATTATTGTGTGAACTCTTGACAGTGACTTTGTGAAACAACTATTATCAGTTAGCCAAAACCAAGCACAATGTGCTCCCTACTCTATAACAAGCACAATTATGACAATATTCCGTGTGTTCACTGAGCAGTTACAATGTTAATTGCTGAACTACAGGTGTCTGGGACACAAGTGAAAACTGAAAGCAAAGGAGAATATTCTACTGGCGTGGGAGGGACTTTCCTGTTTTTACCCTATTTTTGCCATTATTAAAAATGATCCCTTAATCATGTAAACTACTGGATAATAAAGTTTAGCTGGCTAGTTAAGTTTGAGACTACTACTGTGAGAAATTCTCTCAGTTTCTTTAATGATAAGAAACTGAGGTTCAGAGATTATAAATGACTAACTCTTGGTCCTATCACCAGAAACCAGACCTTGAAAGTGGGTCTTTAGATCTGTAGACCAAGTTCTATGAGTTTTCCTCTGCTATCTCATTCCTCAGTACAGTTGAATTTGACTTCAATCTTCTAGGGAAGCTGCATGAATCTCAATTATGGGTGAAAACATTTACTGTCAATTAATTACTATTCTTTTTGTTTTGTTTCTGTTTTATTTTTTGACAGGGTTTCTTTATGTAACAGCCCTGGCTGTTCTGAAACTCTCTTTGTAGACAGGCTGACCTTGAACTCACAGAGATCTCCTGTCTCTGCCTACTGAGTTCTAGGATTAAAGGCATGCACCACTATGAAATTATTTGTTATTGTTGAGTTCATGTATCTATGATGTCTACAAGAGTAGTTAGTGATGAGTAGAAAAAGGTGATATATGCTAATCTTCAGGATTTGAAAAAAGCAACATTTAAAATCATAAGGGAAATTTGATTTCATTTTAAAGTTTTCATTACATTACATTTGTTTGTTTTGTGTGTAAGTGTGCATGTGTGGTGGTACATGCCTGCCACAGCATTCTTGTGGAAGTCACATCACAATTTGAATAAGTCAGTTAATTCCTTCTACCATAGGAGACCTGGGGATTTACTTTAGGTCCTCAGGCCTAGTGTCAATTGTCTTGATCCACTGAGCCACTTCATTGGCTATAAATTATCTTTAAATGATGGAAACTAATCTCAGGCTGCAGTGAGACTAATTTCATGAGAATTCTCATAGATTTCATTGTTGGGAATTTTAATGTTTCTGGAAATCAGATTCGTACTGCTTTAGAGGCTACAGCACTAAGAGTCATGCAATGGCTCCCACTGCACACCACCGATCAGATGTACCACATGGTTCATATTTGCACTCTGTTTTGAGTGGTTTGGAAGAGAGCTTACATATGGACAGTAAATGATTCAGTTAAGCCTTAAATCATGGATTTCAACCTTTTCCATTGTATATGTTAGTTTTCACCTTTAAAAAAGTTAAGTATTCTTAATGGGGGTTCAAGAACACATTATAAAGATTTCTCCTTATTCTGAGTTATTTAGAGTTAATGATGTTCAAGGGAATATCAAGCCATGCATTGTAAGTGCCCTTGTTTGATGTCTTTGTCTTTTGTTGCTGAAAATAGAACTTAAATTCTTTCAGGTGGTAGGCAAGAGCTTTTGCCCTGAGCTACACCCCAGCCCCACAAGAGCATTTCTACTCACCTAGATTGAGAGAATAAACAGCTTTTGCTAAGCATCTTCAGATCTTAGAAGTCTTGTTACTGCATTACCTGGTTTGTTCTAATAACGGGGGCAGGGAGCAGTGTACTACTACTATTCTTTCAGAGATTAGAAACTGGGGGCATATAAAAGGCACAAATTAGTTAAACAAGAGCCAACCCAGACACAAAATCTTAAAAACCTTGTGTTTTTTATCTCTGTTCTCTTGTGGTCTCCTCTCCCAGAAGCTAGCAATAGAATTTTCTATCACTCTCAAAGTTATTTCGTGAATATTGTGATACTTAAACTTCACAGCATTCCTAGGATGAGGATATTTTATGAGTTTATCAATAATGAGCATTTAGTGAGGAACTGATGTATTAACCACAATAATAGGAACATTCCACAGTTTTAAGTTTAGTTCTTCAACCAATTCATATTGATTCTGACTGAAAAAAATATTACTTTAATTTATTCTCTAAGTTTTCACAGTTTAAAGGTCACATATCCCAAAGTTTTCTGTACCACATGTTTAGACATGCTTGCCTAGGAATATATTCAAATACTAAACACTTAAATGGCAGTTATTTGTTGTGCACTAGTCTCCATTAAGCTCAATTGCAGTTGCTCAGAAACCTTCCAGGAGGCTGTGCAGAGAGATTCGTGGCAGGAGAGCCACCCAGTGGTCATTGTGACCTCACTTCCACAGTTAGGAACAACTCGCCTCAAATGTAGGTCAAGTGTCATCAGAAAGAGAGGATAACAGGAAACAAAAAAGAAGAAAACTGGCTTCCTTCCAACAAAAAGCACAAAAGGACCTTAGACTGAAAGAACTTGATAGGATGAACAGTCTATGGACATTATAAAATGGCCAGGGGGAAATCAACCAATTGAATGGATGAATTATGTATATTACATTGGTTATCCCATGAAAAAGACACGTGACATAAACACAGTATCTACAATTATACACATCATGGTATATAATTCTGTACTAATTTGGGTTATTTTGTGCTACATATTTCACATTGTCACAGAAAATATCCAACAACCAAAACTTTCCCATTTTACCTTTGAACAAAGAACTCCATTTTCTTTCCTTAATTCTTTACTCCAACTTAGCATATGCATTTTTCTTCAGGAACTTGATAATCAGTTATCAGCAATTATGAAGTTGTCATTGAATATATATATGTACATATATTATGTCTGTGTGTCATATATGTCTTATTTCATTATATATGCTTCATTTACTACGCTTAATGCTGTTGCCCCAAGGACTAATCACTCTCCAGGAAAATTGAATCAATTCCATCAGAAGTTCTTCTGTATAGATGGAAAGAATTGATTTAATCTTCCAATATTTAGAAGACAAATGCACCAATCAGTAACTGTTAACTATATAAAAAAAATTAGACAAATTGACCATGAATCAAAGTTAGTAATTGGGATGGTTATAATTGGACAGTTTTTATACACTTGGTTAAGTTCAAACTACAGATCATAGAAGTAAAGCTGTAGATGGAAACATCACATGTGCTTGCATGATTCACAAGGACCTTTGCATGAGAGTACTGTGACAGACAACCACCACAAAACTCCAGAAAAGCTGACCGATTCTCAGCAGCTTACTTCCCTTCTTGGATTCACAGAAAACAACACAGAGCTGAACTGTGTTTGCCAGGAGCAGGATCAGAGAAAATCATAATCTTATGCTCTAACAAAGCTATGGTGCTCAAGTCCATGTTTAATAAATTTGTGAGATGTTTGATGAGTGCTTTGAATAATTCTGCAAATGCTTGGAAAAATAATCAGAAACTCGTGCTTTCTGGTCATTTTATTAAGCACCATTCATGTTATGCAGATGGTTAAGGACATGTAGTTTGTTTTTCTGTTTGGAACTGTGAAGGATTTTCTGAGGCAGTCCTTATTTGGCAATGTTAAATTTTACTTAGCTTTGTATTAATAATTAGTAATGAATATAGTGTCTCCAAATATGGAAACATACATATACTTTACTAATGCCAAAGTATTTCTAGAAAAATATCTAATATTCAATTACAACATCATCTGTAAGGATTAGAAGTATCTAATAAAACTAACATTTAAATTTAATCTTCGTAGTTAATCTTCTTTTAAAACAATTCATTATATTTAGTGCGGGGGTGTGGGGGTGTGTGTGTGGGTGTCGGTTTGTCTGAGTGTAGTCTCCCTTTTGAAGTATGCAGAGATGGACCAAGTCATAGGGATAGAAAGGTTGACATTTTCCTGCAGTAGTGAACTAATGGGCGGGCTAATGGGTTCTCTCTACATTGAATCTCCTTGAAAAGCCTATTTGATGCTTTTTCTTTTGGTTAGCTCTATTCCCAATGTGAGAAAATTTACTGCCTCCAGATTCTGCAGGTAGTCCTCATCAAGAATATCCTAACCAGATGTGCCCTTGCTACATACACTCTTACAGAAATGTGGATTAATCAAGAACTTGCTCTGTATGATGTATCCAGTCTTGGATACCGTTGGATATTGTTTCATAATCATGATAGACCATGAGATGTTTTAGATTTTACCAAAAATGATGATTGGTTTATTAGTGTTGCATTTATTATAATTGCTTTATTTCCTTGTTTTTGTGTTTAGTTGAAAATTATTTCTACCAAGACTACTTTTGAAGATAATGAGGAATTACACACTACTCAATGAATTCATCCTACTGGGAATACCCCAGACACAAGGACTGGAAACTCTACTCTTTGTTGTGTTCTTATTCATCTACTTCTTCACCCTGCTTGGAAACTTGCTCATTTTTACAGCAATAGTTTCTTCATCTACCCTTCACACCCCTATGTACTTCTTCTTGGGAATTCTATCCATTTCTGGCATGCTGTTCCCATCAGTAACCTGTCCCAAGATGCTGCTTTATCTCTCTGGTCAGAGCCCAGCCATCTCTTACAAAGGCTGTGCTGCCCAGCTCTTCTTCTATCACTTTCTGGGTTCTACTGAAGGATGCCTCTATTCTGTGATGGCCTATGATCGCTACGTTGCCATTTGTCACCCACTGAGATACATGCTCATCATGAAACCTGGAGTATGTGTGAGCTTGGTAACAATAGCTTTTTCAGTGGGGTGTCTTCATGCCACAATCCTGACCTCTTTTACCTTTCAATTAGTCTACTGTGCATTCAATCAAGTGGACTATTTCTTCTGTGACCTTCCTGCACTTTTACCCCTGGCTTGCACTGATAGCAGACTGGCTCAGAAGGTAGGTTCTATTAATGTTGGCTTTCTGGCTCTGATGCTTCTCTTCAGTGTTTGTGTCTCTTATGCACACATTGGGATGGCCATTCTGAGAATCCGTTCAGCAGAAGGCAGGCAGAAAGCCTTCTCCACCTGCAGTGCCCACCTCACTGCCATCCTCTGTGCCTACGGACCTGTCATCATCATCTACCTGCAGCGCACACCAAACCCCCTGCTTGGTGCTGTGGTGCAAATATTAAATAATATTGTCTCACCTATGCTGAACTCTTTAATCTATTCACTGAGGAACAAGGAAGTGAAGAGGTCCTTGAGGAGAGTTTTCCAAAGTGTCATGCAGGCTGTTCAGAAATGAATTGTGGACATAATAACAATATTTAAAACTTTGTTTCTTAGCTTCCTCCAGCATCAAATGGGGATAAATACAGAGACCCACAGCTAGACATTATGCTAAGAGTGAAAGACTTGAAATACTCAGTCCTAAACAGGATGTCTCCATCAAACCCCTCCCCTAGAGCTCAGGAACCCCAAGGAACAAGAGGCAAAAAGACTGTTAAGAGCCATTGTGAATGAACAACACCAAGGAAACAAGGCCCTATAAATCAACATAAGCAAAGCTCATATGAACTCACAGAGACTGAAGCAGAAAGCACAGGGCCTACATGGGTCTGCACCAGGTCCTCTGTGTGTAGTATGGCTTCCATTTTAGCGTTTTCCTGGAATTCCTAAGTGTGTGAACTAGTGGGCCTCTGTTTCATGTGCCTTGTATCGGGCTCTTTTCCTTGTGTTTGTATGTTTTGTCTAATTTCAAAGTACTATTTTTTGTTATATTGTACTACGTTTTATTACTAAAAAAAGAAACGGCCTAACCATTTTGCTGCAGTAAGATAGCATAAGGTCAAAAAATCTGCCTCAAATTACATTAAACTCCCTGTAAACTTAAATTCAATTTGTCTTTTAGATTGGTTTGTTGTTTTTAATAGATATATAGTACTTTTATTTTTCACTCCTGAATATAAACCTCTAAAAGAAAATAATAATCAAAACATGTAGAGGTATTAAAGGACAACACAATCTAAAAAAGCCTCTCTTCCTATAAAGCTTTGTCTCTTACTATAAATCTTCAATTCCCTGACTTTTAAATAAAGAAATGAATAAATGAACACAGGATAGAATATCTGAATGCATGTGGTATGCCTATAATACTTTCAATGTTCTTCTGCCTCTATAATCCCTCCTAAGAAACTCCATAACCAACTACAGAGGCAACTAGGCCGGAAATCTGAGCAAGAAATCCAAGGAGCAATGTAAACAACAACAGATAGATTTCCTGTATCTATGATGTTCAGTGCACACATATCTCCTGGTTGAAAATTGGAGACAGCTGTGACCTTATTCATCCCTTCCCAGTATCAAATCAGTCTCATTTCACACTTCTGCTTTACTTAGAATGGGATTACTCTCCTTCCTGCTCCCAAGCACTTCAGTTCCCTATTTCACAAAAAGAATGTGAGATGTTTATAAGCCATGATATTTATAAGACATCACTGTAATACCCTCTTCATGACTATCATCTCCATATATGTACACATCAGTCCTATAAAACAAATCTTTACCACTTCTGTATGAGAGTTCTCAGTATTAGAATCCTCAAATAACAGATATAGAATCTCACATGAATTAGCATTATGGCCTCAAACATATCTAGTTAACTAAGAGACTCCTGTTCCTAATTGCCTACCCCTCCTGGAACTGCCCTTCATGACCTCTGTGGTCGCTTAACACACTTTATCATCTTGCCAGACAACTCATAATATTAATAAATTGTTCAGGAAGCAACTGATAATAAGTGCTGTGAATAGGTCTTTGATGTACACTGACCTCACTGCTAACTCTATTTTAATCTCTCCATTTCTCCACCTGTAGTAAGTAAGAGCAGTTAATATCTGACCCCTGCAACCATCTGTTGATGGCTGAATCTGGTCTGGGCCCAAGTTCAGTGCTTCCTTTCTTCATGCTGGGTTATCAGCTTGACACTGTCACAACCAGGAACCACAGGGGTTTTGTTTTTTTTGTTTGTTTGTTTTCTTGTTTTTTGTTTACAGAGCATGGCTGATGCTGTTAAAACGTACTACAATTGATGTTTTCAGAGCATGGCTCTTTAAGATTTCATTCTAGTTTTCAACTCTGAAATTTCTTAGTCTCTAGCATAAAACTATTTTGAGGGAGGATAGCCTTCAGGCTCTCCACAAGTGGGACCAGTGTTATAATGGTGGCTTTTAGGGATTTTCAGTTGACTCCAACAGATGTGCTCAATGTCGATTAGCTGGCCATCTCTCAGGGCAAGCAGCTGCTCTGGCGGGTACCCCAGTGCCTTCTTCATGAAGTATCAGTGTACCACTGACTCAGTGAATTCTACATTGTCAGACAAGCAAATCCATCACTGTACTTCCATGTGGTACCTAAAAAGTTTTCAGATGACAATCACTTTAGTCTCCAGATATTTCTATAGCTATTCCTTATCAAGAATCCACGGAAGGAATGTCACAGAAGAATTCCTAGTGTTTCAAGATGGCATGTAGAGCAGCATTCTCAAGCTGTGGTGGCATGCATTGGGATACTGGAAGAGGAAGGACTAGTGTTGAGAAATACTAAGATTTGATGTATTTATTTCATTGTGTCTATGTACTGCATCTCACTGGAGATCACCATTGAATGTCTTTTCCCTAAGTATATAATTTTTAGTGACAAAATTTCATCTTTGAACTAGAACAGATAGATTGTGGAGAAACTAAAATCCTGCCTCAACCCATGCCAAATGTAATGAACATAAGATTAACCAAATGAGCATTGATGCAGTTCCTGGCTGAGTCCCACGTGCATCATTTCAAAATGACTTGCCAAGGACCACTTCTACTGCGAGTATTTCCAAGTTTATTGCTTCTCCAAAATCATCTGATTAAAACTGAAAACCACATTATGCTTGTAGAACTAGTCACGCCCCTGTCCATAGTCCTTTTGTACAGTGGCCTTGTACATAGTCATAACCATGTCACCCAGGTACTTCTGGCAGATCTCCACAATTATGGAATACTGGTTATCACTGACCCAGCTCCTAGGTAACAGATGCAGTTCCAAGAAGTCATAGAAGCCCCCATTCCTGCACTTCACTGCCTGCTCTGGCCCTGATGTTGCCTTCTTAAGCCTATCCCTTAGATAGTCCAGTAGTTGCCCCATCATACCATTTAAGGGAAAGCCTGTTCAGCCATTGTGGAAAAATCCTAATTTTCAGTTGTTAGATTCTTCAACTGGTTCTACCTATAAACCTTGTTGTCTTACCTCATGTCTAACAAGACTGCAAATGAAAATCATTTCCCATGATTTTTTCAGAATAGGAGTAAGAAGGAGATGTGTTTATTAGGTTACACACACATTTTTTTCTGATATTATTTTCATTTGTGGTTTTTTTAATTAATCATTTATCCTGAACTCCAGATCTATGAGCTTAATAAATGTCTTCCCTTTAAATACTCAATCCCTGGAATTTTATTATAGCAATGAAACAAGTCGATAAAGATACCTTTCAAATTATGATTGATTGAATACTTTAGACTGCATCTTACTGAGTTACCCATGAAAAACTTGACTATCATCTTCATTCAAGAAGGACTAAATTTGTGAAGCTACTCACTCAGACTCCTAAGAAATTGAAAATAGAGGCTCTGACATAGAGACTATGACATTCAGGCCCAGCTCCTAAATTCTTTAAGTATGTTGAGTTCCTTTCCATCATGCAAAGTATACATGCCAATGCCTCAGATGGGAAATTGCTTTGTCCCTCCCTACCCAGTCTGCTGATTCACACTGCAGGTCCCAGCTAACAGAACATTTTCTGAGAAAGCACTTCTCTCACCTTCAGAGAACCCTACCTCACCATATAGGTCACTATGTGACAAATAGAATTTCAGAATTATCAGCTTGGAAAATCTTTAGCCACAGGTTAAGTATGTGAGAAAAATATTGAAATTTCAAGTAAACATTATTGAACAGTATTAGCCCTTAAGAATATTCACAAAAGATGTTGAAATACTCCCCTCCTACACCACCACCACCACCACATAATTAAAGCAAGGAGTTAATGAGATGCTTTTTCAATAAGACTCCTTCCTCTGGGGATTGATACCCAAAGGATGATCACTATTATTTAAAATCTCTAGTCTTGTGAATTATTGCAGTTCCTGGAACCAAACAGGAAATCGCTGCCAGGGAGCTAAAGCACACTTAGATGTGTGGAATTCTCCTGGAAACTGATTAAAATGAGGAGGAAGAATTATCAGTTCCAACTTACAGACTGAAGGATGGTGAGGCTCCTTCCTTCTGCTGGAGGTACACAGGAAAAGAGTGCTCAACAACACCATCCATCACATTAGGCTTCCTATTGTCTCAGTAAGTGCCCAAATGTCTCCTTCACCTTTATCAGAGTGCTCAGTCGTCTAGTCACTAGGGACATGATATGTTGGGGTCAGAGAGTTCAGAGTTTAAAGCAATAGATTTTCTGAGTTAACCTGTAATTTAAGGATTACCTGTATTAAAAAATGAAAATATGTCAGAAAATTTCAAAATATAAAAACTCAAAAGGAGTGCTTTCTATGCCCACCCCTTGTCTTTAACTCAAATATGGTTCCAGAACTAGACTTTGCAGCCTGAGGTAGTGGCAACAGTAGCTTTTCTTTTCCATATGGAATGCCAAGGTCTTTCTTTCTTTTTTTTTTTTTTTTTTTTAGTCGTATCTAACTTTATTAAGAAAATTATCAGGCATGCCAAAAAGTGAAGAAAGTATATAATACAATAAATCCCAGAGTATTCATCTTCCAGCTGTGACAATGTTTCACCCTTTTAATTTCATGTATCTTCCCCATCCCCAATGGACTGGTGTACACACTGATATAGTAAGGACAATATTTTCATTGTTGAAAAGGGGACACAGCATGACACTTGGTACATCTCCAGAAATTGTTGTTTTGTGGGACTGATGATGAGTGGTTGAATGTGTAAATGTGTTGACTTAGGACTTCATCACAAGTAGTAATTCACAGGTGCTGTATTATGTTACTCAGTCTGATATCCCTAGTTTGGTGAAAGACATGTCCAAAATTTTTCTCATGGGATAACTGTCATAGTCAAGTGTTCTATTGCTGTGAAGAGATGCCATGACCACAGCAACTCTTAAAAAAGAAGTCTGCCTCTATGCCACCCTGCTTCCTGCCAAGGTCTTTCTTTAGGTAGCCACTCTTTGTTGTCCCTCAGGACTCAATAATCATGAATGAAGAGTTAAAGGAAGCTCAGGTAGGATGATACATTCTTATGTTCACAGATGAACCTATGAAATTGGATGCAATCTTTCTTTGTTAACAGCAGGAAAACTGCATACCTTTTTAAATATCTGTGACTTTATTGTTTGCAGTGTGATCTTTGTGCATCCTGTCCCTTCCATACAATTGACCAAAAAAAAGTGCATTTGAGGTTGCCTTCTTGAACTCCACACCCTTAGTTTAATTTTTGAGATATATGTGACAAATGTCCTTTACAAATGTAACACAATGTGATTAGTGAGGTTTAGAAATGAGTCTCTCTCTCTCTCTCTCTCTCTCTCTCTCTCTCTCTCTCTCTCTCTCTCTCTCTCCCTCTCCCTCTCTCCCTCTGTGTGTGTGTTCATATATGTGCATATGAGATATATATATATAGATAGATAGATAGATAGATAGATAGATAGATATATTATGTGTTTAATAGAGAATGAAGAGATAGAGTAGACACAGCTCTTCTCTCATACAAGATGTGGCTAATGGAGTCTTCAGTCACTGTGTTATTCTCAATGTTTCTACTTGCAAGACACCGGATAATCCAATGTACAATCACACATCCTCATTATTTGCCAGAAGAGAGAGCAAGTATTCATGCTGCCAACTAAGAAAAATTTAGTGTAATTCATTAAGTTTACAATTTAGTGGTGTTCACACTTTAAACTTAAAATTGTGAGGTCTATCCTTTGCTGTTGTCATTTTCTAATAAATACTGTAGGTTTTGATCCTCATTTACCTCAGTCCAGAACTTGGTTGCTAATGTGATTTTAAAGACATAACTCTGCATTAATTGAATTTGTTTTGGACAGTTTTACGTCAGTATGTGATGTATTCTGATTATTCTCACTCCCCACTCTTCTTATCCCTCTCTTACCCTGCCTCCTCCCCATCTCCCCTACAAGTACATTTCTGGAGCTTTTTGTTTATTTTGGAATCACTGTACAGCATATGGGATGATAGAATGAGATCATTTATAAGAATTTGAGAGCAGAGGAGAGGAACCTTGGAAGTTAATTTCTGGATGGGGTTGTTAAGACACCTTCTACAATTGCCCTGTAAGTTATCTTCGGGCTGAGATTTTTAAGCAGCATTATCTGCAGTTAGGAGGCTAACTACACAAAGATACCCTGTCAACAGGAAAGGTGATTCTGTCTAGAACATCTCTCTGTAAATACCAGTATCTTTTTCTCTTCCACCCTGGTGAATTAAACTCATCTAATCCACATACGTAATAAATTTTACATCTTTCCACAGACTTCCAGGAGCTGATTCTTCCACAAACATGACAAACCACACCATGGTGACAGAATTCACCTTGCTGGGCATCCCTGAGACAGCAGGCCTGGAGAAGGTCCTGCTCTTCCTGTTCTCAGCACTGTATGCCTGTGCCCTCCTGGGAAACTTGCTCATTCTTACTGCAGTCATCTCCTCCCAGAGACTCCACACACCCATGTACTTTTTCTTGGGAAACCTCTCCATCTTTGACTTGGGTTTCTGTTCCACAACAGCTCCAAAGATGTTGTCATATCTTTCAGGACAGGGTAGAGGGATTTCTTTCCAGGGCTGTGTTGTACAACACTTCTTCTATCATTGTCTGGGTTGTACATTGTGCTTCCTGTACACAGTGATGGCCTATGACCGCTTTGTTGCCATTTGCTTCCCTTTGAGATACACGGTCATCATGAACCACAGAGTGTGCTGTGTCTTGGCCACAGGGACCTGGATGAGCGGCTGTGTGCACTCCATTATCCTAACTTCCCTCACTTTCCAATTGCCCTACTGTGGCCCCAGTGAGGTGGGCTATTACTTCTGTGACATGCCTGCAGTATTACTCCTGGCTTGTGAGGACCCCTCTCTAGCACAGAAGGTAGGCTTTACAAATGTTGGTCTTTTATCTCTCATTTGTTTTTTTCTCATCGTTGTGTCCTACACTCGAATTGGCATCTCCATCTTAAAAATCCGCTCAACAGAAGGCAGGCAGAAAGCCTTCTCCACCTGTAGTGCCCACCTCACTGCCATTATCTGTGTTTATGGACCAGTCATCATCATCTACCTACAGCCCAGTCCCAGCCCATTGCTTAGTGCAATCATTCAGATTTTGAACAATCTTGTGACACCCACACTCAACCCAATGATCTACAGCCTGAGGAATAAAGAAGTAAAAGTGGCCCTCAGGCATGTATTTTTTAAGAGATGTCTCAGTCTTGAAAATAAATGAAAACATCTAAATTTTTGCTGAATAAAGTTTTATTCACCATTTAATAGGACAGATTTGAATCTCCAACTTATTTTATAAGACAAATTGGCATCCATAACACCCAAGTCATATTAAAATGAAATATATTACATAAATTTACCACTTCCTTCATTGTTTGAAGATACATATTTATTTTGTATCTCCTTGTGTTTTATAATGAAATATAATTGACAAGGTCTCTTAGCAGATCCAGTGTTGATTTGTGTGTGTGTGTGTGTGTGTGTGTGTGTGTGTGTGTGTGTGTATGATGGATTAGGTTGTATAGCCTTGGCTATTCTAGATCTGTAGACCAGCCTGCCCTCAAAGGCATAGACAACCACCTGCCTCTGTCTCCCAAGGGCTGGGACCAACCGGCCTACCTGTGTTGATTTTGTGTTGTGTGGATTCTCTCCAAGCACTACTATTCCTCAAGCATTTGTTAGTCTTCTAACTCTTTAAATATGATCCCTCGCAATGTAGCTGTATGTACCTTACATGTGCCCAGATCACTTACTGTTAATTTTATCTCTAGGAGATAATCCAGTGTAGGGTCTATTTCTATAATTAAATTCTAACAACTCATATATGTGCCCTGATGGGCATATTGTAGTCATGATAAAATATGATATACTATTTTAGAATTCTGGCAACACAGTACAGCATAGAGCCTCAGTTAAGTTACAGTAGTAATGGCTGAGAGTTCAAGATGGCTTGCGTTGCCTTACCTTGTGAAAGAGCGTTACACTGCATCTCACTGCCTTGTGAGCAGATGAAAATTCAGACTGTGAAGTGTTGTTTCTATTGAGTCTATACCATTGTTTACATCATCATGAAAGCAAACATGCTAAGCAGAATGGTTGTGAATGGGGGACCAAATACAGCAGTTACCAAATAATGAAGTCCCGACTTCATCAACCATACTTAGCTTACTAATGGGTTTCTACGGAAGACTACCTCTCTCCTGATGGGCTCACCTCAATTCTTTCTATCAACACAGCATTCTAACAAACTTAGTGAAGCTGATACCCACCTTGTTGAGCTGTGATCCTGACTTATGAGAGGAAGTGGTCATAAGAGGACAGAATCTGTCATTCAGAGAGAGACAATTCCTTTTCAGAGAGATGAAAAATGCATCAAATGATGAAGTTCCTCTTGGACTAGAGAGCATTTATTCCCTCAACCCAGTCTGAAGCACTAGCTGTAATTGCATGTGACTATCTCAAAATTTTGGACTGGTTGGTAAAATGAGAGCATGGATAGAGGAATGGATGTCAAATGATAAATAATAAAGGGAGAGAAGATGCTATTGCTTTTCCACTTGACATGCAATCCTTGTTAACAATCAAATAAAAACTATTTCTCTTACACTTGCCTGGTACCAGTCAGAGACAAATACTGGAACAAATACTAAAAAAGAATACTGGTCAAGTTAGCAGGATTTTTTTAGTTTTAAGTATGTAGGAGACAAGGGACAAAATCAGGGTGAATTACAGAAATGCCAGTAACAATGTCCAAGATAGAGGTTTCTGAGTTCCAGGATGTAAACCTCAGCCTTGAGGACAGAGCTGTTCTGATAATCCGAGAATGAGTAGGTTCATATCAGACCCTTTGAACCACTTAATTTTTGTCTTACTGACACTATTCAGTGGCAATAACTTAAGTGTATGTGCCACTAACAACTTCAACCTCATCAATATCAACACTACAAGGTCACACAGCTCTCAAGATTATAAAGTCTTCATACTTTACTTTTAACCTCTTTGGGTCCTGTTTCTACTGTGACTAATTTTCTGAACTAGGTGCTGTAGGAATAGAAAAATAATCAGTTACCCAGAATTCTCAGAGGCTCACCTCAAGGATCCCATCTTCCATCTCTGTCCTTATCTATACTCTTGGGCCACTTGGATTACTTGTCTTTCCATATCTGTGATCACAGTACCTGACAGCACAAATTAAGGTGGAAGGTCAATTTGAGCTTGTAGTTACAAAGTCTTCATCGCAAGGTCACTTGATTCTGGGTGTCTGGGCCTATAATGTAACCATGAATAAACCCTGTTGCCAGGAATATGTGGTAGAAGGTATTCACTTCATGATGGGCAGAGAGCAGAAGCAGAGAATGACAGGGCTTGTGACAAGATCCAAGCCTTAAAACATGTCCCAGTGAACTACTTCCTCAAGACAGATGCACATCTGAAAGTTTCCATCGTGAGTGATAATGTTAATGTATGAGACAACATATTCCAAATCTGACATTGTCTCCCTTGCACTCAATGTCTCATACCCATCTAATAATTCCAAGACCACTTATTTTCTCTCCATCCATTTTCTTTGTGCGTTTGTTTGTTTTAGTATTAGAAATAGATCCTTCTCTTATACAATACATCCCTACCCAGTTTCCCCTGCCTTCATTCCTCCCGGCTCCCCCTGCCCCCAGTTTCAGCATTGGTCAAAAGTTCAATCCCCTGCCACCATCTGTGTCTAGGCTCTAGGAAGTGAGCCCATGTATATCCAAAGTGGCAGAGTTCCAGTGCACAGTAGCACAAAGCAAACATTCTAATTCCCAAATGAAGCAATGGAATAACATGAAGGAGCAATTAGACTGATGCAAGACTAAACAGGGCAAGCACTAAATCCTGTAGCTGTTTGCCCAGGATCTAGGAATCCCAAAGATTGTGCATTTGATCTTACTATTGGTGCCCACATGGCCTTTTTTTTTAAAAAAAAAAAAAAGACATAATTCTTTATTGATTCTTTGGGAATTTCACATCATGCACCGCAATCCCATTCACTTCCCGCTCCCTCCTATCTGCCCCTCACCCATGCAGCATGCTCCCCCTATAATTAATCAAAAACAAACAAACAAAACCCCACCTCTATCTTCAGTCTTTCCGACACCTCTTCATTCATCCTGATGGCATCTGGAGTTGTGGTGTGTCACACAGTATACCCGTTTGTCCAATCAGCCCCACCTACAAAATGTTTATTGCAATGAGTCACTGGTCTGCTTCAAGGCCTCTGGTACATCATCATCACTGGACCCTCACCGAAACTCCTCTTGGTTATCCTGCTGTACTCCCAGTAATGGAGATCCTGCAGTTAACAGTTATCTTTCCACAGGAGGTCCAGCAGGTCAGAGAGGGGGTAAATATTACGTAGGCCAACCCAAGGCCCAGGATTTGGGTCTGGGTGGTAGCTGAGCAGGCCAATCTTGCCACTGCCCCCACTCCACCTCTCTTATACCCATGCCACCTAGGCCATCTCTCCTACATCAGTGATGAAGGTTAGGGCCATCTCCTTGGATTGCTGGGGCCAGCTCTCTCATGGGAGTATTTGCCAGCTCTCCTGCAAAGCCCACTGAGGGGCAGAGTCAGTTATCCCAGGGCAAGTGGGGATGGATCCAGTTCTCTTAGGCCCATGGCACTCAGACCAGCTCTCCTACATCAATGATGAATGGTAGGACTATCTCCCTGGATTTCTGGGGCTAGCTCTCCCATGCGAATAGGGCCAGTTCTCTTCTCCTTGCCCAGGGTCAGCTATCTCAGAGCAAGTAAGGATGGGGTGGCTCAACATAGCCCTCAGATTTCAATACACATAGTTCCTATGATCCCTTGTGGTAACATAGCCATTGACATCTTCACAGACCCCAGCTTCAACAGAAACAAGGGCATCACCATGTTCCAGGTGGAAGCACAAACCACCCTGATCAGTATAGCCCTGGGTACAGCAAGGCCCTCAGACACAAACAGGGTCTCAGGTGGCTATCCAGACCCCAGGAGTCAGCATAGCCCCCGACTTATGGACATTTTTTTAAGCTGGCTTCACTAGTTCCTGTGGCTTTCCTTGAGAAATGTTCCATATTCTAAAGTTATCTAACATCCGGAGATCTCCATACTTGCTTAGCTTTTATCATCAGAGCTTCATCAATCACTCTGTCATGGACTGTCTGGAAAGACTGCAATCCATTGCCTGGCCTCAGTGACTTCCTTTTCAATGTGAGTGGAAGCCTCCATGTCTGCATAACCCTTGCATTTTGCATTCCTGCATATTTATTTAGATTTCCAAAAAAACAGGTACATGCCACTCCTGTGTACTTGGGGGTATATTTGGACAAGAGTTGAATAGTGTGTAAATCAGTGAGGTCCAATCAGGTGTAGAATAAACAACATCTATGGAAGGAGATTTGGGCTGGGGGGAATGCAAAGCCATATGCACTGTTTACCTAGTTGAAAACATGGTTCCACCTCATTATGAGACTAGATTTATTCATAATTTGTAAGGCAATAACATAAGTCTCAAAAGAATGGAATTTAACAGTTTACATATATATTAGATTGTGAAGTGAATAATTCAAAAACAATTATTGATTCCCCTATTCTGTACAATAGTCAGGATCTATGAAACACAGGTACACAAAATGAATATGAGGAGCTGACCTGCATAACATGAACTCTACAATTTTTGGTTTGGTTTGTTCTTTGTTTGTGTGCTCTTATTTGGTTACAATTTGGAGAGTTTGGGTGGTTGTTATTTTATTTTGTTTTGTTTTTTTGTTTTTGTAAGCTTTTTGTTGTTGTTGCCTTAGATCTTTGTTTGTATATTGAGAAAGCACTTATACTAGGGTGGGGAGAGAGGTGGAGAAGATCTGGAATGACTAGGGGGAGGAGAGGAACATGATGAAATACATTTAAATTTAAAAATCGTGTTCAATAATAAAAAGGAAAACAAGAAATGCACACCAGAAGGAATAAAGGACCTGTGAGGCAAACCCAAATACTATGATGTCACTGCTTAAATATTTGACTAATTTCCAAACAAGAAAACAGGAGTACTTGGACTTTTCTTTCCATGGAAGAATGAAGAATCTATCTTTAGGTTCTTTTCTGGGTATGGCAGCCATGTGAACCATCTGATCCTCACAGTATCATATTGATTAATATTTAGTTCTAAATCCAGATCCATGGTTTCTGTGCTCCAGGAAGCCATGCAACCTGCTGTGCATCCTGACAGTGCTGACAGTACCATCCCCTTTTCCTCCTGTGGTCTCTGTATATATATCTCTGTATATATACCCAAACCATGAAGTTTCTCTTATCTTTGAAAAAGCATAATATGATAATTATTTGAATTGGAATATTATTAAATGTCTGGGCATTTTTTGTTTTTGAATTGTTTAGGTGGCATGCGGATATTATGAAATCCATATTTCTACCCTTGGGAAAGTAGAAATTAAAGTCCCTGTGTTAGAACAATAAAACTTGTAAGTAGGAAAAGAGCCTCACCCTGTTCAATAATGAATGAACTCAGAGACCAGCAATAGGGAATCATGACTCAGTTAAGACACATCAACATCATATTAAGGTCAATGTGCAATTGTAGATGAAGCTATTTGGGGCTCATACATCTTTAAGAAATAACCAGAGAATAATTCATATTTACCTCTTAATATCTTTTCTAAAACGTAGAAATATTCACAATCAGAATTAATGCACTTTTTATAAATTAATAAAATTGGCATTCTATTACTTGGCATATTTTACAGTGTTGTAATTATTTTGCAGTTCATTGTATTAAGATAGAGTAAATATCATGCCCAGACATAATTTAATGGAGGTGACAGATGAGATAATGCATTTTTGGCTATATGCAAGTATTTACTGGATAATGTATTTATGTTCCTTTTTGGAATGAAATCAAAAGGTGGCCTGCTGGAGGACAGCATGCTGGTTGATTCAGGAAGCTGCCCTGTGGTTGCCTGGCAACAAGTTGCTGTGTGTGTGCATGCGTGTGTGTGTGTGTGTGTGTGTGTGTGTGTGTGTGTGTGTGTGTGTATGTGTGTGTGTGTGTGTGTGTGTGTGTGTGTGTGTCTGTGTTTTGTTTGTTTGCTTATTTGCAAATAGAATAGGCACATAAGCCAAGATTGTACTGAAAACAAGCAGGATAAAATGTTCTATTTCAGTTAATATCAACCTTTATGGAAATATGTATACAAATATGTATAGAATATATGTATTTATATAGAACTATAGAAATTAAATAGAAACATAAAAATCATATCTTTAAAGTCCCCAGAGAGACTGAAATATATTGAATTTTAGTAGTTAGGGTGAGGAAGTCAGCAGAAAGATGGTTGATAAAGCCCCTCAGTACACACAATTTCCTTGTTTTCTCCTTAGTTTTATAATGTTCCAAAAGTAAAAGTAAATAAAACCTTCAAGTTCATTTTTTCCTAAAAGCTGAAATGCAGAGGACTTATACTACCCCTTCCTGACATTATATTAAAAAATAAACAACTGGTGGTGAGAAGAGACTCTCAGACCAGCAGAGCTAGCTGCTTACAAGTCCCTCTAGAAGCTCAAGAATGCATCTTTGCTGAGTCACTATCCAGGCTGGGATGGGCTTCTCTGTGATGCATCTGCCTTTAAGTTATCCAAGCTTCTGTAAGTGACTGCTCATGCGTCCTACTCTTAGTAATCCCATCAACTCATTGGATAGGCAAGTTGGCCTTAGTTATCATTTTGGCATCATGTTGTTTCTCATTAACAGTTCTCCATGATCTTCAGATGCTGTATAACTCTTCAGTGCCCTTTGTGGTGCTGCACAAGACTACAGTGCTCTCTGTGGAGTAAACACATTTGTATTGTGCTCCATGGCATGCAAACACACACTTCTGTAGGTGTTTCTATTCACCAGCATAGAAGTGAAACCAACTGACTTGTGGTTTCTTAGTTACACTTTGTTACCTTCAAATAATGTTTGAGAAGGCTCCATTTACCTCTCCAACATATTCTCCTCACATAGTGTGTGTGTCTCAGAGATGTTGATTACTCCTTCGTGAGATTTAGAAAAATCAAAATGAAGAAGTGGTGCTTGGAATCCCACAACCATATTCACTGTCTGTGCCATTGTCCTGTCCCTTCAACTTCTGTGTTACATTTCCTCTCTTCTGATTCTGAGCAGCAATGCTTCTTCATGTGGATACTGAAAGGAACTGGCGATACTATTAAGCTAATGAGCAGCAATTGCAATGATGCCTCACAGAACTAAAAAGATATTTTGGACATCTTTATTCAATCCCAAATCATTCCAAGCTATATGATCAAACTAACTAATGAGCACTGAGCACAATACCTTCAAGTGGTGGATACTGAAGAAATATTTCATATACTATTGAACTTGGTCACTGACACCAGAGTTAATTCACGTTAATTAACTATGATTCTCAGTTAACTAACCTCTTATTTCAGAGATACAAACACCTTAAAATTATTCTGATATTAAAAAATAAAAATTAACATAGGCAAACTAAATAGGTCAGGAACCAGGGTTCTCAGAGTCTTCAACTGAAAGTAATTTTGCTTGGCAATCATTATTGGGTTTGTCAAAGATTTAGTTATTTTACTATTGACTAATATTGTAAGAAGAACTCACAAATCAACCTTTCTATCACACCTGTAAATATGGAAAAATTACTGGGCAGCATTTTTTCACTAAAACCCCAGACATTTGGAAAGACCTGCTTCGTCTACAGCAAATGGAAGCAGAACCTGGAATTTTATTCCAATTGAAATGAGTAGTTTGGTAAGGGAGGTTTCTGCTTTGGGTATCCTAACATGTCATTAGCTGGATAGCACATGTTTTGTTTGCCTGAAACAGTATTATGTGTTAATAAATAATAATTAAATAACAATTAATTAAATAAAAATAAAATAAATAATATTTAAAGGTTTTAGTTATTTATCAATGTATGTATATGCATGTAGAGAGTACATGGGTGCTTGTGAAAAGAACTCCAAAGGAAGGAGACAGTGAAGCCTTTGTGTGACAAAGCTTAAGGAGTCACCAGAGCATCTGATTACACAAAGTACCAGTGGTCACTTTGAAACATGGTCTAGGATGAGGCTAAGGATACTTTACCATAGTTCAGTCAACACTGAGTTTTAGTACATCATACTAGAGAGAACATATGGAGCGTTAACTGTAGCTATGGTGGAAACAGCAGTTACAATGAGCAGAAGGATATTCCTCAGCAAATAAACATCTCAGACTACAAAATTTAAAAACAGTTGGTCAAGAATGAAGTAATGAAAATAAGAGGTCCGATAAATCTGCTAACATTGTCTGTGGTAGAGGTTCTTTTTTTTTAGACTAACCTGATAGGATCAATAAAGCCCTTTATTTTTCGTTCAATAATGTTCTGTGTCTGAATGCACAATGAGAATCATATTTCAATTCTCATTAGCAGGAGAGACTCCCCTCCCCAGCCCTCAACAAAGAACCTCTGTGCACATCCAGGGACTGAGAATCAACAGGAGAGAGTAAGAGTTGAAATGAAAATAACTTGCCAGCAGTGTGGTGGCGCACGCCTTTAATCCCAGCACTCAGAAGGCAGAGATAAGTGGATCTCTGTGAGTTCAAGGCCAGCCTGGGCTACAGAGTAAGTTCCAGGACAGACTCCGATTTTTTTTTACGTTTCAGTATACCTAGTGTTGTCCCTGTCATGTCCACCCCATCTGCGACATTCCTGCAGTTTTAGTCTTCTCTTGTGCTGACCCAGAAGGTTGGTTCCACTAATGTGGAATTGCTGGTCTGATGCTTCTCTCCAGTATTTGTGTTTCTTGTAGACGAATTTCTAAACAGTCTTATTAAATAAGAAATGCCAAATATAGGGGTGAAAGCCGTAGAGATCAGAGAAATAGTGATAGCCACCAGCTAACCTTACTCACCACCGTAGCTTTCCCCAGAGAACCAGCTTCTTCCTATCTAACCTGAACCTTTATTGCCTTGCTGTTCTGCCTTCTCATTGGCTCTTTGACCAGCCACCTTATTTTTTCCGTTACTGCCGGTCTATATGGACCTCCAGGTCTTTATGGTTGGTACTAGGATTAAAGGCGTGGGTCACCACACTTGGCTGTGTTCTTGAACACACAGAGACTCTGCCTGCCATGTGATCGGATTAAGGGCTTATGCTACCACCGCCTGACTTTGGTTTATGGCTGGCTATGACCTCTGATCTCCAGGCAAACTTCATTTATTAACATACAAATAAAATATCACCACAGTCTCTTATGCACACATTGGGATTGCCATTCTGAGAATCAGTTCAGCAGAAGGCAGGCAGAAAGTATTCTCTACCTGCAGTGCCCACCTCACTGCCATCCTCTGTGCCTACGGACCTGTCATCATCATCTACCTGCAGCACACACCAAACCCCCTGCTTGGTGCTGTGGTGCAAATATTAAATAATATTGTCTCACCTATGCTGAACTCTTTAATCTGTCCACTAAGGAACAAGGAAGTGAAGAGGTCCTTAAGGAGAGTTTTCAAGGGTGTAACGCTTGCTTTTCAGAAATAATTTGTGGAATTAGTAATGATAGTCAAAACTTTGTCTCTTACCAAAACCCTTAATTTCCTTTATTTAAATGAAAAAATGCATTAATGGGCACACAATGGAATATCTGAAAACATGTGGCAAGCCTGTAACACTTTTTATATTCTTCTGCCTCTACAATTCCAGAGTCTTCCTACATAACGCTATAGCCAACTACAGAGGTTACTAGGGCTGAATTCTTAGTAATTCTGGTAATTGCTAAGCCAAGGGGCATAGTAACCAACAACAGAGAGATTTCCTGTGTATATGTGTATATATATATATATATATATATATATATGTGTGTGTGTGTGTGTGTGTGTGTGTGTGTGTGTGTGTGTGTGTATGTATGTATGTATACCATATATATATATACATATCTCACATACCTCATCCCACACATACCTCCTGGTTGAAGACTGGAGACAGCTATGACACTTTTCATCCCTTCCCCATGTCAAATCAGTCTCACTTCACACTTCTGCTTACTTAGAATGGGGTTACTCTCCTTTTCTGCTCCCAAGCCCTTCACTTCCCTGTTTCACAAAGAAGAATGTTAGACACTTAGAAGGCATGACATTATCTGGTGACTGTGATGCCCTCTTCACAACTATCATCTCCACATATGTACACACCACTCCTATAAAGTAAACGTTACCATTTCTATGCAAGAGTTCTCAGTATTGGAAACCTCAAATAACACATATTAAATCTGACATTATGTATTAGCATTATGGCCCTCAAGCATGTATCTAGTTAGCTAAGAGACTACTGTGCCTAATTGTCCACTCCTCCTGGAGCCACCCTTCATGACCTCTGTGGTGGCTTAACACACTCATCATCTTGCCAGAGAACTCATCATAGTAATGAATTGTTCAGGAAACAACTGATAATAAGTGCTGCTAATAGGTCTTGAGTATATATGGACCTCAATGTTAACTCCATTTTAATCTCTCGATTTCTCCACCTGTAGTAAGAATAGTTAGTATCCCGTCTCCTGCAGCAATCTATTGATGGCTGAACCTAGTCTGGGCCCAACTCCAATGCCTCCTTTCTTCATACTGTGTTAACAGCTTGATGCTGTCACAAGAAGGAACCATCGTGTTTTCACAGCATGGCTGATGCTGTTACATCCTAGAATCACTGTTTGTCTGACTGTGTTCACAGCATGGCCGATGCTCTGAACACCCCAGAACCACTGTTTGCCTGTTTTCACAACATGCCTGATGGTCTTACACCTCAGAAACACTGTCCGACTGTTTTCACAGCATTCCTGATGCTGTTACACCCCAGAACCACTGTTTGTCTGACTGTGTTCACAGCATGGCTGATGCTGTTATACCCCAGAAGCACTGTTTGTCTGTCTGTTTTCAAAGCAAGGTACTTGAAGATTTCATCCTGGTATTGGCATCATATTTTAGCAATTCTTTCATGGTGATGTCATCTCAACTCTGAAACATCTTAGCCTCTAGAGTAAAGTTATTTGGGGGAGGATAGTCTTTGTGTTCCCCACCGGTGGCTCAAGAGCTACAATGGAGGCTTTTGGGAATTTTCATTTGGCCACCCCAGATCTTCTAAATGTCCCATTACTGACTGTCTCTCAGGGCAGCAGCTGCTCTGGTAGGTGGCCGAGTGCTTTTTCACGAAGTACCCAGATACCACTGACTCAGTCAATTCTCCATTGTCAGTGAGGTGAATCCATCACTGTACATCCAGGTTGTGTCTGAAGAGTTTTCAGATGGCAATCACTTTAGTCTCCAGATATTTCTATACCTCTTCCTTATCCAGAAACTGGCAGAAATGTCAGAAAAGAGCTCTTAATATTTCAAGAGGGCAGCATTCTCAACCTGTGGTAGGATGCACTGGGATACTGGAGGAGAAAGAACTGGGGTTGAGAATTCTAATTTTTTTATATACTTATTTCATTATGTCTATAAAATGCATCCCACTGGAGATCACCACTGAATGTCTTTTCCCTGAGTATGAATTGTTTTTAGTGATTCTAGGCTGTCTTCGATTTAGAACAGATAGATTGTGATGAAACTCAAAGTCTACCTCATCCCATGCTAAAGGCAGTGAACATGATGTCAGGCTCATCAGCATTGATGCGGTTCCTGGCTGAGTTTCAGGTGCATCATCTTTCCAAAATGACTTGCCAAGGACCACTTCTCAGAGTATTTCTAAGTTTATTGCCTCTCCAATATCATCTAATTAAAACTGAATACCACATTATGCTTCTGGAACTAGACATGATCCTGTCCACACTCCTTTTGTGCAATGGCCATGTACTTAGTCACAACCATGTCACCCAGAGCCCCACAATAACGGAACCCTGGTTATCAATCACTGACCCAGCTCCTAGGTTATAGATGCAGTTCCAAGAAGTCATAGCAGCTCCCACTCCTTCATCTCACTGCCTGCATTAACCCTGATGTTACCTTCTTAAGCCTATCCCTTAGATAGCCTAGCAGTTGCCCCATCATACCATTTAAGGGAAAGCCTCCCCATCCATTGCGGAAATGTCCTAATTATCAGTCGTTATCTTGTTCAGCTGGTTCTCCCACCAAGCCTTGTTGTCTTACTTCATGCCTAACAAGACTGCAAATGAAAATCATTTCCCAATTTTTTTCAGAATCCAAGGAGCAAAAAGGAGGTGTGATTATTGGGATTATACCCACATTTTCCTAATATTATTTTTATCTGTGGTTTTTAAATTATACATTATCCTGGCCTCCAGAACTGTAAGCTAATAAATGTCCTTCCTTTATATTATAGCCAGTCCCTGGAAATTTTTTATGGCAATGAAAAAGAAATAAAGACCCCCTTCAAAATATGGACTACATACTTATTGGCATAAGAAGAAAGAACGTTAATAACACATTTTTATGCAGAACAGTGTTCTAAATTGGATGCATACCTATACTAGAAATGTACAGATATTTGAAAGTCAAAACATGAATAAACACTCATTCTTTGACTCCTTTTAAATAAATTTGTCAATGACTGTATCAAAAGTTCCAAACATTTTAAATAATCTCCAATTATAACACCCAACATTAGAATATTTAAAACTAATTCTCTAGATATATAGATAGATAGATAGATATAGATATAGATATAGATAGATATATACTATTAATAAGGAAACTATTAAAATACAAAGACATGGTTTTTGTTGATGGAAAAATTATGCTCTTCTATGCTCTTGTATTAATGAGACTATAAAACGGGAAAGTCAGAATGGAAATAGCATCATAGTTCCTTAAAAATAAGGAAGAATAAAATAATAAAATCAATCAATTCAGATTCTTATTGTATATACAAAATGCTCAAAAGTAAGATCCTGAAGAGCTACTTATGTTTCTGTGTTCATAACAGTATTAGTCACAAGGCCTAGGAATGGAAAATGTCTGAGTTTATGAATGGATCATCTCAATGTATTATACAATGGATATACAAAGTAATATTTTTCAGATGTGAACAGCAAGCAGGTTCTGACACATGTGTTACCCCTCACCCACATGGACAATCCTTGAGGAGAGTAAGCTAAGAGAGAACAGACAATCACAGTAAAATGAACATAGCCATTTTAGGCTCTAGAATGAGTTTCTTTTATTTAAAAATGAAATAGAATGATGGTTAATAAGGAGTGGAAACTTGGGGAGACTATAGAAGCAGAAGAAGAGGGAGCTTTGGTTTAATGGATGTATTTTCTTTTATCTTTTGAGATTATATATAAATTTCTCTTTCTCTTTCCTGCCTTCAAACTCTTCCTTATACCCAGCCTTTCTCTTTCACTTTCCTGATGTCTCTTTTCACTGATAATTGTTACAGGCATTCATGTAAATTATATATGTATATATTTCTAAATATAACCTGCACAGTCTAGATAATGTTGCTAATATGTGTATGTCTTCAGGGATTACCATGTGGTGTTGGATAGTCCATTGGTGTGCTCTTCCCTAGAGACTATTTCTCCTACTTCCAGCATTCTTATGGTTTTCAGTTTCTTTTAAAACTAATTTTAAATTATCCTACATAATCATGATCATCACTATGACACTTTCAGCATGTTTAAGTTTCAATTCTGCATAATGGAAGGATTCTATAGATTGTATAACAATGTGAATGCATTCCATACTGTTGAAACACACATACTAGAAGAGGTTTAAAGCTCTATCTTTAAAGCTGTTGCCTGTTTTAAGGCTGCATGCTTTTTGAGGTAGTGAGATAACTTCTTTTATTATAACTATATTCCTGGAGATTCTCGAACCACTCCATTTGAATTCTTCCCAACCTCAATGTAGCACAGCTAGGAAGCATCCGAGCAATAGAAAGCAGGGTGACTGAGAAACAGTGCTTACAGCATTAGCATTGTGTTCCCAGTTAGCACATCATACTCAATACCAGTCATGTGCGATTACTCTGTGGGTGCACCATAAGTGTGTCTGAGCTAGGCTGTTGTGTGATCATTTTGTAGATCAAATGGGAACTGGGAGTGTTAGAATGTTTGAAGTATTCACTTTGTGGAAATAAACAGGATCCTACTTCAGATGTTCACCCACCTTTGCACAATGGAACAAAATGGACTAAAACTAAATTGGTGACCATCACTATCTCCTAAGATATCTAACCACTATATTTATCCTGTTTATATCACTGGATTTTGTAGTCTTGTCCTCATATCCTTCACGGTCCCTCTTCTTAGCCATGGTTAATTTAGGTTTCTCCTTGTTGGCTTTATTACTCCAATTTTTTCTTTTGTTTTATACAAATCATCCTCTCTCTCTTTGAATTTCTTATCAGTCTGTTTCCCACCATAACAACTTCATTTTTCTCCTCATCTGGAAATAGAGATCTACTCTGGTACCATCATGTTAGGCTAACTAGCTCTTTTCCCATACACACTAAAGATAACATTTCTCTGAACTAATAACTATTCTTTCTCCTTCATTCCTGACCAAGTGTCTGAAAAGTCTCTAGTGCAAGGATCTTACTTGACTATTTGAATAGTATCTTCTTCCCCAGAACTATTCTTTGTACTGTAGATCTAATCATCTCTTCATATACTTTCTCACCCACAATATACTGAAACAGTCCTGCTTGAAATGGGGGCATTTCATCTACTCCTTAAATCAGAGACAACCTGCTTAATGTAAACAATGGGACCTTCAATCATCATCTGCTGTCTTCTCTCTCTCTGACTTTATCTTACTTGGAGTTCCCTTTCTACAACTCCTAACACCCCTTCCTTTGCAGTACTATGGATCAAACCTTTGGCCCTCCCCATGCTAAGCAATCACACTACAAATAAGTACACTTAAGATGAGCTCTATTCCTATCCACTTTAATTTCTTATTTTGAGACATGGTCTAAACAGGTTTTCTATGCTAACCTTGAATATACTCTGCCATTCAGTATAGGTGAAAGTTTCTGTCCTGCCAGCAACTCCCAAATATCCAGAAGCTGCTTTCCAAATTACCACATGGAGCCTTATATTAATTATAAATGATCAGCTGGTAGCTCAAACTTATTATTAACTAGCTCTTACATTTAAATTAACCAATTCCTATCCATCTATTTATTGACACGTGGTCCGTGGCTTACCAGTCCTCCAGCATCCTATTTCTTGGGTGGCTCATGGCATCTGCTCCACCCCCCACACCTCTTTCTCTGAGAGAAATACATATTCACAGGATACAAAAGACCATTCCATAGCTGTGTCTGGAGTTTTCGCTCCGGGTCCCACCAAGCCCTGGTAGTCCAACAGCCCACTTATAAAATAAACACACAGACGCTTATATTATTTACAAACTGTATGGCCATAGCAGGCTTCTTGCTAACTGTTCTTATATCTTAAATTAACCCATTTCTGTAAATCTACACCTTGCCACGTGGCTCATGGCTTACCGGCATCTTCACATGCTGCTTGTCATGGCGGCGGCTGGCAGTGTCCCTCCCCCCGCACCCCTGCCCCCCCTTGCCTTCCTGTTCTCTCAATTCTCCTCTCTGTTAGTCCTGCCTATACTTCCTGCCTGGCAACTGGCCAATCAGTGTTTTATTTATTGACCAATCAGAGCAACACATTTGACATACAGACCATCCCACAGCACATAGCATTTTGCCCTTTCTGTCTAATCAAAAGGAAAGGTTTTAACTTTATGATAGTAAGATTAAATATAACAAAACAATTACCAAGCAAGAATTATAGGTATAATATCTAGTCTATTCATATTTTATAAAATCAGAGAAAACATTTAATTATCTATGCTATCTTGGTGTGTCTAAAGTTTTATGTCTAATTTGCCTTTTATCATAACTAAGAAAAATTATGACTATGACTATCTAGTCTTCAACTCCATCAAAGACTTTAGAAGTTTGAAATGTTACCTAATGACAAGGACATCAGGCTGCCTGGACAGTCACCCAAAGTTTCTCTGAAATGTTGAGGCATCCATCTTTGGCCTACAGACCTAGAATATCTGACAGACCTTTTTCAGTAGCAGGAAAATTTGAAGGACTCTCTTACCCTGCCTTTGCAAAGTTTGGCAGTCACTTTTCTTTGCTTCTTGTTTGTCCAGACTAGAGAGTGTGCTTACTGTCAGCAGTCAAGGCAAGGGTAATCTCTTGCCCAATAGGCCAGTTGTGCTAAAAAGAAAACAAACTCCATATGGTCTGTCTTTGGAGCCTATCATCTTCTCTGAAGTAAATCGGAGCTGTCAGGAGCAGATGTGTCTCACTGTCATGAAAAGCTTTAAGTTATTGAAACATTTTAAATGCCATATTCTGTAGGTCTTTGAAGATTACCTATCTAATTGAAATATATCTTTGTATACCTAGATAACCTAACTAACATGACTATAAGTTTGACTATTATAGATGACTATTAATGTGTATTTTTAATAATACATTACATTTTTAAATAAGCTGTATAAACACAAAACCTGAAACAAGAGTAGAAATATACTTACAGTACAACAAAATTGACTTTAAATTTGTATCAATAAACTAAAATCCATAACAATGTAAAATATTTTGAGATTAACAGGTGTTTATTTTTTGGATTAAAGTAGATTCAATAATCTACCTTTTTTTCTATCATAATAGTCTATCCTTTCCCCTATCATTTTTATATCATATTCTCCTTTCTTCTTTAGAAAGTGATTGACTATGACCAATAACAATTTATAATCAACCCCCTAAACAAAGACAAACATCTATAATCTATTTTGGGGGAATGTGGGCATAGTTCTCTAGACTATTTCCTGCTGATTGGGGGCACTGATAATGATTTGGGACTCTGAGAAAATTTAAGATAATTGTTAAACTTTGGCTGTAGCATTTTGTGAGGCTGGATCATCTTAGTTAGCTGCCTTGAAGCTGTTTTGGATGCTGGATCATCTGGGCCATCGTTTTTATTGCTGTCTGATCCCCTTGCTCTAAAAATACATAAACTTTTAAAGGAAACATGCATCTCCATATTAATACAAATATAAACTGTTCATTGTACATAAGCCAGTCAAAGATAATTATTTTGTTTTATCTCTGAGCAGGTAAAATTATAAGTTACATATCTTGTAGTTACTTTAGGTTTATTTTCCCATGTCTGTAGTTAGAAATTCAGGGGGTCTTCCTTGATCAAACCTGATTTTTCTTAACCCTGAATGAAGCCTCTCATTTCCTGTGGAAACAAAAACAGAACCTCTTTCCCAGACAACATATCCCTTGACTTAAATTTTGAAGTCAAGACAATTTTAAAATATAGAGGTTGATATAATCTAGCAACTTTTATAATGTCTCTCAGCAGTTATCATTTGTTCATTAGCCATCAAAATATTTAAAGACATCATGATAATATACAGTATCCAGACTCTCCATATATTTTCCATTTTACATGGTTTATCATATTTTTTTTATTCTATTTCCTTTTTAAGGAACTTGTTATTTTTAAATCAATTTTTATGACTGTGATTACACTTTCTCTTCTTTCTCCCAAGTTCACACATATTTCTTAAACACATTTAGAGGGCTTTTTTGTTTTTGGTTTTTTTTTTTCTGAATCTATCTTTACTGCATATGTCTTTTTCTGACCATGAATGTCTTTAAATTACCAAGTGACATGATTAGGACCAAATCAGCTGGCCCCACCCCATTCCTTGGCTTCCTGAGAGTCTAGCTTCATGGTGGAGGTACTGGCTGGATCCATGTGTATCGCCCCAACACTAGGGAGTTTCTACATCTATGCTGTCACCAAGTAGCATGTCACCCACTGCACACAAAACCCATTTAAGTGTTTGGTAGCAGGGCCTCTTTAAAAAGCTACCCATTTTTGCCACTAACACTGAGTCAGGAAACTGTCTCTTAAAGGAGCTGTGCCTCTGCTTGCCACTAGCAAACAGAGCCTACCCAAGAAAAAGTGGTTACCAAGAAGCCGAGTTTAATTCAGTTTTCTGTGTTTAGAATCCTTTTTAAAGCTTTTAAGGCTTTATGTGGAAATTCTTGGCGAACGTTGGGTACCATATGTAAACAGAGGTGGAGTTTCTATCCCAGTTGCAACTCCCAAATACCCAGCAGCTGCTTCCCAAATTACCAACAGAGGCTTATACTAATTATAAATGTTTAGACTGTAGCTCAGGCTTATTATTAACTAGCTCTTACTTTTAAATTAACCCATTCCTATTCATCTATTTATTGCCAGGTGGTCCATGACTTACTAGTCCTCAGCATCCTGCTTCTTGGGTGGCTTGCAGCCTGTCAGGACCTTGTCCCTCTTCCTCTGAGTCCTAGTTTGACTCTTCTGCCTATCCTTATCCTGTCTTGCCATAGGCCAAAACAACTTTATTATCAGCTAATGAGAGAAATACATATTCACACTGTACAGAAGGACCATCCCCTAGCAATTCTGGAAAGTTTGTATTTGTGATCCTATTCCCTCAGACTCCTAAGAAACTGAAAATAGAGGCTTGTGGAATATTTTTTACACTGTATGAATATATGTCACTGTAACTGGTTTAATAAAGAATCTGACCAGCCAGCAATTGGACAGGATAAGGTTAGGGGGAGAGCCAACAAGAGAATGCTGGGAAGAAGAATGGTGGAGCCAAAGGAGCAGCAATCAGATACAGAGGGAAGCAAGATGGACATGTCATACTGAGAAAAGGTACCAAGCCACGAGACAAAGCAGAGATAAAAAATATGGGTTAATTGAAAATGTAAGAGTGAGCTAGAAATAAGTCTGAGCTATTGGAAGAGCATTTATAATTAATATTAAGCCTCTGTGTGGTTACTTGGGAGTGGTTTGTGGAGCAGAAAACTTCCACCTACAGAGACTATGACATTCAGGTCCAGCTCCTAAATTCTTTAAGTATGTTGAGTTCCTTTCCATCATGCAAAGTGTACATGCCAATGCCTCAGATGGGAAATTGCTTTGTCTCTCCCTACCCTGTCTGCTGATTCACATTGCAGGTCCCAGCTAACAGAATATTTTCTGAGAAAGCACTTCTCCTACCTTCAGAGAACCCTACCTCACCATATAGGTCACTATGTGACAAATAGAATTTCAGAATTATCAGCTTGGAAAATCTTTAGCCACAGGTTAAGTAGGTGAGAAAAATATTGAGATTTCAAGTGAACATTATCGAACAGTATTAGCCCTTAAGAATATTCACAAAAGATGTTGAAATACTCCCCTCCTACACCACCACCACCACATAATTAAAGCAAGGAGTTAATGAGATGCTTTTTCAATAAGACTCCTTCCTCTGGGGATTGATACCCAAAGGATGATCACTATTATTTAAAATCTCTAGTCTTGTGAATTATTGCAGTTCCTGGAACCAAACAGGAAATCGCTGCCAGGGAGCTGAAGCACACTTAGATGTGTGGAATTCTCCTGGAAACTGATTAAAATGAGGAGAAAGAATTGTCAGTTCCAACTTACAGACTGAAGGATGGTGAGGCTCCTTCCTTCTGCTGGAGGTACACAGGAAAAGAGTGCTCAACAACACCATCCATCACATTAGGCTTTCTATTGTCTCAGTAAGTGCCCAAATGTCTCCTTCACCTTCACCAGAGTGCGCAGTCTCCCAGTCACTAAGGATATATTATGGGGGGGGGGGGGGTAAGGGAGAGCACACAGGGTTTTAGGCAATAGATTTTCTGAGTTAACCTGTAATTTAAGGAGTATACTGTATTGGAAAATTGAAAAACTATTAAAGTATCAGAAAATTTCAAAATATGACAACTCAAAAGGAGTGTTTTCTGTGCCTACCCTTCTCTTTAACACAAATATGATTCCAGAATTAGACTTTGCAGCCTGATATAGTGGCAATATTAGCTTCTTCATTCCACCTAGAATGCTAAAGTCTTTTTTAGGTAGCCTATCTTTCTTGTGCCTCATGCCCAAGGAAATAATCTGGAACATCAATGAATCTACTGTATGAGTGACTTCAAAAATCATGAATAGACAGTTAAGGGAAGTTGACGACTGATTATACATTCTTATGTTCACAGATGAACCGATGAAATTGGATGCACCTTTCTTCATTAAAAGCAGAAAAAGTTCATACCTTTTAAAATATCTGTGACTTCATTGTTTGCATTATGATCTTTGTGTATCCTGTTTCTGCCATATAATTGGGCAATAAAGTGCTTTTTAGGTCGCTTTTTTTTGAGCCTCACATAATTATATGTGACATGTGTGACAAATACCCTTAAAAAATTTAACACAATATGAATTGTGAGGTTTGGACTTCAGTGTTTGTATGTGCATGTGTCTCTGTGTATGTATGTCTGTCTGTGTGTGCATCTGTGTGTTTGTGTGAGGTGTATATTATGTTTCCAAGAAACAGAAGTAAGTGAAGCTCTGCTATTATAAAAAGTAACTCTGGAGACTTCAGTCACTATGTTAGTCTCAACTTTCCTTCCTACAATCCGCAGAATTTTCCCATGTAAAATCACAAATCCTCATTTTTCACAAGAACTGTAAGCAAACATTCATGCTGCTGTGTAAGTAAACTTTAATGTATTCATTCAGCTTCCAGCTCCAGTTACGTTCAGATTTTGATTTTAAAATCATGAGGTATATCCTTTGCTGTTGTAATTTTTGTCATAAATGCTGTTGGTTCTGATTCTCTTTACCTGTAGTTCCAGAACCCAGGTGCAAATGTGATTGGAAGCAAAACTTTTTACTAATTAAAATTTTTCTTGGAAAATTTCAAAACTGTGTATAACACATCTTGATTATTCTCATTCCCCACTTTTTCTTATCCTTTTATACCCTTGCCATTTCCCCCATCTTCCATACAACTCCAATTCTAGTGTGTTTTTCTTCATTTTAGAATCATGAGCATCTGGAATGATGGAATAAGATCATTTATATGAATAGGGGAAGAGAGGCGATTAGCCTTTGAAGTTACTTTCTGGGTGAGATTGTTAAGACACCATCTGCAACTGCTCTGGAAGTTAACTTCTGAGTGACAATATTAAGAAGACTATCTGCAACCAGGTGCCTAACTGAGAAAAATACTCCATCAGCAGGAAAAGCAATTCTGTCTAGAACATCTCTCTGTAAATACCACTATCTTTTTCTCTTCCACCCCGGTGAATTAAACTCATCTAATCCACATACATAATAAATTTTACATCTTTCCACAGACGTCCAGGAGCTGATTCTTCCACAAACATGACAAACCACACCATGGTGACAGAATTCACCTTGCTGGGCATCCCTGAGACAGCAGGCCTGGAGAAGGTCCTGCTCTTCCTGTTCTCAGCACTGTATGCCTGTGCCCTCCTGGGAAACTTGCTCATTCTTACTGCAGTCATCTCCTCCCAGAGACTCCACACACCCATGTACTTTTTCTTGGGAAACCTCTCCATCTTTGACTTGGGTTTCTGTTCCACAACAGCTCCAAAGATGTTGTCATATCTTTCAGGACAGGGTAGAGGGATTTCTTTCCAGGGCTGTGTTGTACAACACTTCTTCTATCATTGTCTGGGTTGCACAGAATGCTTCCTGTACACAGTGATGGCCTATGACCACTTTGTTGCCATTTGCTTCCCTTTGAGATACACGGTCATCATGAACCACAGAGTGTGCTGTGTCTTGGCCACAGGGACCTGGATGAGCGGCTGTGTGCACTCCATTATCCTAACTTCCCTCACTTTCCAATTGCCCTACTGTGGCCCCAGTGAGGTGGGCTATTACTTCTGTGACATGCCTGCAGTGTTACCACTAGCCTGTGAGGACTCTTCTCTAGCACAGAGGGTGGGCTTTACAAACGTTGGTCTTTTATCTCTCATTTGCTTTTTCCTAATCCTTGTCTCTTACACTCGAATCGGAATCTCTATCTCAAAAATCCGCTCAACAGAAGGCAGGCAGAGAGCCTTCTCCACCTGTAGTGCCCACCTCACTGCCATTGTCTGTGCCTACGGACCAGTCATCATCATCTACTTACAGCCCAACCCCAGCCCATTGTTTGGTGCTATAATTCAGATTTTGAACAATCTTGTGACACCCACACTCAACCCATTGATCTACAGCCTGAGAAATAAGGATGTGAAAGTAGCCCTGAGGCACATATTTCTTAAGAAAACTCAACATCCAGAAAGTAAATAAAAATGTCTAAATCTTTGCTTAACAAAGTTTGAGTCAACATTTAGTAGGTCAGATTTGCATCTACAGCATATTTCACAAGAGAAATTGACAGCTGTAACTTCTAAGGCATATTGAAATGAAATGTACATTACATAAATTTACCACTTTCTTCTTTGTTTGAAGATATATATTCATTTTATGTTTCCTTATGTTTTATAATGAAATATAAGTGATAAAGTCTCTTAACAGATCCTGTGTTGATTTTTACGTGGTATGGATTCTCTCCAAGCACTGCTATTCTCCCAAGTATTTGTTACTCATCTAACTCTTTAAAAGGATTGAGACATATTTACTCCCTCAAACAGACTAAACCAGAATTTTATATCCTTTCTAAAATAGAAAGGTAGCCTCAATTTTCTACCAGAGACTCATAAATTCAAACTCATTAAGTTATATTTAAAGTGAGCTCTTCCAAGCATACAATCTTGCATGATTTCAAACTTGTTCCCTGTGCACATCTTCTGGGACTGAGATATGTGTGTTGTTCTGTAATTGTACCCCTCAAAAGGCACAAATGTGGATTATTTCTCAAGAGGTGGTCAATAAATCCCCTTTGTTGTTTTAAAATTTGTTTAAATCAGACAAAAAGGCCAATTAAATTGAAATACATTCATGTATTTTATGTGTCTCAATCAGGCAGCTGTAGTAAACTTTTAAAGGGATAACATATAACGTGTGTTTCTTCCCTTTTCATAGTAACATCTACAATGAATTTACCTTTCTCTAACCTCTACACTTCAAAATGCCAAGAAATAAATAGATATGTTTCATTTGTAGAACCTAGTTAAGTTTCTAATGAATGTATTCTTCCTCTTATCTTGGTTTTAGTTTTCTCTTAGTTTTTATATCTTCCTGACATCCAGGGCTATTCTTGAATTCTATATTCATTCCTATTTTGAAAAATAAATGATTAGATTATAGAGAGGGAGAGAAGAAAGAAGAAAGGGGAAAAATCTAGCTGTGTTGTAAAAGAAAAATTAGTACTGCATAATGGAACGATTGGTGTGTGTCTTTTTCATTAAGTTTCTGAGAAGCGACAGGGGAAGGCAAAGTCTTCCACAACTAGAAATTATAGATCAAAAGAACAAATCTGTAAGTGTGGTCAACTCTGTTAGAAAATATTCAAATGCCCCAGAGACAGTACGTTCCAATAACCAGGGCACTATGATGTGCTGTCTAAGGATCTTTGAGATAAAATACTGTAGATATCAGACAATACTGCTAGAAATCAAAAAGACATTAGTTTAACACAAGAAATCTTAGGTCCTTTCAGACAGCCAACATTAATTTGAAATATTAAACACACTAATGTTAAAGAGTCAAATGTAACCCACAGCTTTATACTCCCTCTGTCTTCAACATAAACCCTGAAAGTGGAATAACTACCCATTTCATCAGGAGGTTATGGTGTCAAACACTCTGCAACTCAGGAACCACTACAGTCAGACCTATCTTGTTCCTCTGCACTTGCCTTCTGGACAGAATGTCAAAATGGACGTGTTTTACAACCTTGCCTCACTTCCTCACTTTTACTACTTTTTCCACATTTATTCTCCCTCTTCTCCCTCTCCCCCTCTCCCCCTCTCTCCTTCACTCCCTTCCTCCCTCCCTCCTTCTCCCTCTCTTTTCCTCTCTCTCCCTCTCTCTCTCCTTCCCTCCCTCCCTCCCTCTCTTCCTCTCTCTCTCTCTCTCTCTCTCTCTCTCTCTCTCTCTCTCTCTCTCTCTCCCCCTCTCCTTCTCTCTTCCTCTCTCTCCCCCTTTCCATCTCTCCCTCTCTCTCACATAATAAATTGTAGTCCTAGCAGTTGCTGTCTTTTCCATAATAGCTTTGTGGTAAGGTTCACGGTCTAAGAATTTGTACACTAAAATTTATTTGGTTCAGATTACCAAGGGTGGATTCCACTCTTATGGTTTTCAGGACACTACTCATTCATCAGCAAAGTTCCAATTCTGACAGAAAAAGTTATGAGTTACTATGCTGCTACACACCACAGCTGACCATGACGACATTGGTCACCCTCCTGACAAATCATCATTACAAAAACATCACATGAAATCATACCATTTTGTTGTAAAAAAAAAAAAGTGTCTCTATTTAAACAGTACTTTAAAAAAACACAGAAGAAATTAAATATTTCTAAGTATAGAAAGCATACTTCAAAATAAATATTTCTAAGTATAAAAAGCATACTTCAAAAAATGTTTCTCACTCTCTGTTGTCATGAAATCTACACAGACTACATAGTATTGACATTTAAAAATCTATAAAAAAATATGGAAAAGGTACTATATGTGTACTATACAGGATCCATATACCCTTTACTCATTCTCAAAATGTTACAATTACATTTTGTTTACTTTCTTCATAGCACTGTGTGTGTGTGTGTGTGTGTGTGTGTGTGTGTGTGTGTACAGTTATGATGTGTTCTTGCCATTATGTAAACTCTAGAGTCACTTGTTCACTACTTATGAAGATGTCATTGATTTAATATGTTATCTGAAAAAATTACTTGACCAGGAAGGTATTTATTTCACTTTCCACATTAAAAATGATTGTTTTTGAAGTCAAGGGTATTTGGTGATTATTTCAACGGCTATTAAGCCTACATCATTGAAAGATGCTTCACAACAAAAGTTGAACACATCCTCTAATAGAACCCTTGTAAGCAAAGAACAAAATAGTTCAAAGGTGAAGTTAATACACTGATTCCTCACAATTTAACTGTGCCTATCTTATATGTGCCCAAAATATTTACTGTAACTTTTAACTGAAGAGGATCATCCAGTGTAGGGTCAATTTTACAATTAAATGCTAAGAGCTCATGTATGCTCCCTTATGGGTATATTTTAGTCATGATAAAATATGGACATTATATTTTAAAATGCTGGCATCACAGTAGAGCATGTAGCCCCGGTTACTCACTGCAGTTTTAGCATAGCTGAGAACTCAGGTGGCTTCCATTACCCTATATTGTGAGAGAGCATTAAACTGCAGGTCCCTACCTTGAAAGAAGATCAAAATTCAGACTTTGAAGTGTGGTTTCTATTGACCACATACCATTTTTTACATAATCATGAGAACAAGCATGCTAAGTCAAATGATCGTGAGTGACGGACCAGGTACAGTATAGTTACCAAGTAATGATGTATCTATTTAACCAATCATACTTCACTTAATTGGGTTTCTACTGAGGACTACCTCTATTCTGAAGGGCTCACCTCAATTCTTTCTATCAACACAGCATTCTAACGAACTTAGTGAAGCTGAGACCCACTTTGTTGAGCTGTGATCCTGACTTATGAGAGGAAGTGGTCATAAGAGGACAAAATCTTTCATTTAGAAAGAAAAAATTCCTTTTCAGAGAGATGAAAAACATATCAAATGAAGAAGCTTTACTTGGACTATACAGCATCTATTTCCCCTCCGAAGTCTGAAATGCTAACTCTGATTGTATATAACTGTCTCATAACTTTGGACTGATTCATCTCTTTGGGAACATGAAAGTATAGATAGAGAAATGAATGGCAAATGGGAAATAATAAAGGGAGAGGGGTAAGCTTTTATTTTTCCCCTTGTAATTAAATAATTGTTGAGTTAACAATCAAATAAAAATCAATTTCTTTTTCACTTGCTTGGTGCCAGCCAGACAAACACTGGGTAAAATTCTAAACTAAAACAAATAAGAAGTTTTTTTTGTTTGTTTGTTTTTTTGTTTTTTGTTTTTTGTTTTTTTTTTTTTAGTATTAAGTATGTAGGAGACAAGGGACAAAATAAGAAATGCCGTGTAGTCTCAGTTATACACTGTCATATTTGCATAACTGAGGGCTCAGAGTGGTTTCCATGGCCTTACATTGTGGGAGAACAGAATTACAGAAATGACAGCAACCGTGTCCAAGACAGAGGTTTCTGGATTCCAAGATGTAAATCTCAGCATTGAGTGCAGAGCTGTTCTGATAATCTGAGAATGAGTAGGTTCTTATCAGACCCTTTGAACCACTTAATTTTTGTCTTACTGACACTATTCAGTGGCAATAACTTATGTATATGTGCCACTAACAACTTCAACCTCATCAATATCAATACTACAAGGTCACACAGCTCTCAAGATTATAAGGTCTTCATACTTTACTCTCAACCTCTTTGGGTCCTGTTTCTACTGTGACTAATTTTCTGAACTAGGTGCTGTAAGAATAGAAAAATAATCAGTTACCCAGAATTCTCAGAGGCTCACCTCAAGGATCCCAACTTCCATCTCTGTCCTTATCTATACTCTTGGGCCACTTGGATTACTTGTCTTTCCATATCTGTGATCACAGTACCTGACAGCACAAATTAAGGTGGAAGGTCAATTTGAGCTTGTAGTTACAGAGTCTTCATCGCAAGGTCACTTGATTCTGGGTGTCTGGGCCTGTAATGTAACCATAAGTAAACCCTGTTGCCAGGAATATATGGTAGAAGGTATTCACTTCATGATGGGCAGAGAGCAGAAGCAGAGAATGACAGGGCTTGTGACAAGATCCAAGCCTTAAAACATGTCCCAGTGAACTACTTCCTCAAGACAGATGCACATCTGAAAGTTTCCATCGTGAGTGATAATGTTAATGTATGAGACAACATATTCCAAATCTGACATTGTCTCCCTTGCACTCAATGTCTCATACTCATCTAATAATTCCAAGACCACTTATTTTCTCTCCAACCATTTTCCTTTTTTGTTTTGTTGTTTTTTTTCTTTTTACTTTTCCTTTCTCTTTTTAAATTGAAAATAGATCCTTTTCTCATATAATACATCTTGACCATAATTTTCCCTCCCTCCACATCTCACAGCTCCCCTCCAGTTTCAGCATAGGTCAAAAGGTCAAGCCCCTGCCACCATCTGTGTCTAGGCTCCAGGAAGTGAGCCCCATGTAAATTCAAAGTGGCAGAGTTACAATGGACAGTATCATAAGGTAAACATTCTAATTCCCAAATGAAGAAATGGGAGGACACAAGGACACAAAGGAAGAATTAGAGTGAAGGAAGACTGAAACTCAGCAGGCAAACACTAAATCCTGTAGCTCTATGCCCAGCATGTAGGGATCTCACTGCTCTAATATTAGCTCCAATGGGCTTAGGTAGCACTGTGCATTTGATCTTGCAATTTTCAGTCTACATGGATTATTTCTTTTCTTTTTTTTTGCTTTAAGAAATTTTTTTTACTCACTTTACATACCAACCACAGATCCCGCTTTCATCCCTTCTCCCACTCCCCATCTGCAGCCTTCTGCCTCCAACCCACCCCCCCATCCCCTCCTCCAAAAGACTCCCATGGGGAGTCAGCAAAGCGTGGTACATTCAACTGAGGAAGGTCATGACCCTCCCTGCTGCATCAAGGCTGAGCAAGGTGTCCCACTATAGGTAATGGGCTCCAGAAAACCAGCTCATGCACCAGGGTTAGATCCTGATCACACTCACAGGGGCCCCTCAAACAGACCAATCTACACAACTGTCTCCCATATGCAGAGGGCTTAGTCCAGTTCTATTCGGGTTCCACAGGTGTCGATCTAAAGTTCGTGAGTTCCTACGAGCTTTGTTCAGTTGTCTCTGTAGATTTCTCCATCATGATCTTGACACCCCCTTGCTCACATACTGCCTCTTTTCTCTCTTTGACTGAAGTCCTGGAGCTCTGCTTGGTGTTCGACTGTGAATCTCTGTATCTGCTTCCATCAGTTACTGGATGAAGGCTCTATAATGACAGTTAGGGTATTCACCAATCTGATTACTGGGGTAGGCCAGTTCAGGCACCCTCTCCACTATTGCTAGTAGTCTAATCTGAGTCATCCTTGTAGGTTCCTGGGAATTTCCCTAACACCCCTTACCCGTAACAGTTCCCTCTATCAAGATTTCTCTTTCATTGCTCTCCCGTTCCTTCCCTCCCCTAGCTCGACCATCTCATTCTCTCATGTTCTCATCCCCCATCCCCTTCCCTCTATTGCCACCCATCCCCAGTTTACTAATGGAGATCTCATCTATTTCCCCTTTTCAAGGTGATCCATGCATCCCTTTTAGGGTCTTCCTTGTTTCCTAGCTTCTATAGAGCTGTGGGTTGCAGTCTGGTTATTCTTTGCTTTATATCTAGAAATGGATTATTTCTTAAGCTGGCTTCACTAGTTCCTGTTACTTTCGTTGAGAAAGGTTCATATTCTTAACTTACCTAACATCCCAAGATCTCCCCTCTTGCTTAGCTTTGACCATTAGAGCTTCATGAATCACCCTGCTATGGAATGCCTGCGAAGACTGCAACCCACTGGCCTCAGTGACTTCCTTTTTAATCTGGGTGGAAGCCTCCATGTCTGCGCAATCTTTGCATTTTGCATGTCTGCAAATTCACTTAGTTTTGCAAGAAGTAGTTAAGTACCAAACTCCTATGTATTGTTGGTGCATTTCTATTGGACAAAAACAGAATAGTGTGTAACTCAGTGATGTCCAATCAGGTGTAGAGTAAACATCTATGGAAGGAGATTTGGGGTTGGAAGAATGTAAAGCCATATGCACTGTTCACTCACTGAGTTGAAAATGAGTTTCTATCTCATTTGAGACTAGATAACTGAACTTTATTCATAATTATTAAGTCTAAAACACAAGTCCCCCCAAAATGGATGTTAACTGTTAACATATTAGATCATGAATAATTCAAAATAAGTATTGATCACCTATTATAGACAATATTTAAGATGTAGCAAACATAAGTGCACAAAATTAGCATGTACCCAACCTTAAGAAATGCACATCAAAAGGAAAAAACGTACTTTTAAGGAAAGCCTAAAAAACATGACATCAATGCTTTAAATTTCCAACTTATGACAAAACAAGAAAACAGGAGTATTTGGGCGTCTATCTCCAAGAGAGAATGAAGTATCTGTCTTTGAGCACTTTTCAGAATATGACAGCCATGTGAACCATCTGACCCTCTCAGTATCATATTGATTAAAATTGAACTCTAAACCCAGATTCATGCTTTCTGTACTCCAGGAAGCTATGCAACCTGCTGTATATCTTGACAGTGCTGACAGCATCATCTCCTGGTCCTCCTGTTAACTCTGCCTGCATGTATGTATACCCAAACAAAGAGGTTTCTCTTAGAATTATTGCAGAAGCAAAACATGATTACTATTTTTCTTGGAATATACTAAATGCTTGGGCATCCTTTGGCTTTGCAATGTTTAACTAGACTTTGAGTATTATGAAATCTATATTTTTGCTCTCAGGAAAATGGAAATTAACTTAAAGTACCCATGTTGAGCCATGGAATTTGTAAGTAGGAAAAGAGCCTTGAAAACTAACAACAGGGAATCATAACAATAAGTAAGGCATGTTAACATTATATTAAGGCAGGGGTTCTCAACAGGTGGGTTGTGACCCCTTTGGAGGTCAAATGATCCATTCACAAGGGTTGTCTAAGACCATCCGGAAACACAGATATTTACATTGTGATTCATAACAGCAATAAATACAGTTTTGAAGTAGCAATGAAAATAATTTTATGGCTGGGGGTCACCACAACACGAGGACAGTATTGAAGGGTCACAGCCTTAGGAAGTTTGAGAATCACTGTATTATGGTCAATATGAAATGATAGAGGAAGGAATTTGGGGCTTACACTTCTTTAACAAATAACCAGAGGATAATTCATATTTACTTCTTAATTAACAGTCAGAATTCATACACTTACAATTTAATGAAATTGGCATAATATTTCTCAGCATATTTTACCATGTTTTATTTATTTTGCAGTTTGTTGTATTATACTACAGTAAATATCATGACCAGACAGATTTAATATAGGTGAAAAATGAGGCAATGTACTTTGGGCTGTGCTTGAAGTATTTACTTGATAATCTGTTTATGTTCTTTTGTAGAATGAAGTCAATAGGATGGCCTGCTGTAGGACAGCTGATTCAGGAACCTTCCCTGTGGTTGCCTGGCAACAAGTTGTTATGTGGTGCATTATGCCAATAGAATAGGAGCATAAGCTGGGATGCTGCTGAGAGGAAGCAAGGTAAAATATTTTGTTTCATTTATTGTCTACCTTTATTTTCTTTAAGACTAACATTTTATTCTTTCAAGTCCCCCCATAGATGCTGAAGTCTATTTAATTTTAACAGTCAGAGGTGAGTAAGCCAGCAAAAACATGGTTGGTTAAGCCCATCAGCACACATGATTTCTCATCGGTCTCATAATGTTCCACCAAGTTAAAGCAAATAAAACCTTCAAGTTCCTTTTTTTTCCTGAAAGCTGAAATGCAGAGGACTTATACGGCCCCTTCCTGAGGTTACATTAAAAAATAAACAACTGGTGGTGAGAAGAGACTCTCAGACCAGCAGAGCTAGCTGCTTACAAGTCCCTCTAGGAGCTCTGGAATGCATTTTTCCTGAGTCGCTATCCAGGCTGGGATGGGCTTCTCTGTGATGCAGCTGCCTGTAAGTCATTCAAGTTTCTGTAAGTGAGTGCTCATGCATCCTACTCTTAGTAATCCCATCAACTCATTGGATAGGCATGCTGGCCTTCAGTTATCTTTTTGGACTAACATCAGGTTATGTTTCTCATTAACAGTATTCTGTTGTGGCCACATCGCGAGACCCCTGAGCAAGACCACCACAGAGCCAATATCCAATGCAAAACACACTGGGGTTTGTTGATAACAGGCAAGCTCGGGCTTGGTCCTCCTCCAACAAGCAACACAGCAGGTGAAGGAGAATGCCTCTGAGCTCTCAGGGTGAGCGGTTTTTAAAGGGAAAAACCACAGGCATGGTGGTACAAGCCTTAGCATCATACGATTCAGTGAGGGTATGTAACCTTTGAATTTACTGGTTGGAGGTTACAGTTATCATTTGGGGCAGGCCTGGGCAAGTCCCAGGCTCTGTCCTTGAGTTGCCATGGAGGCTGACTGGCCTTGCACATTCACATTGACCCATGCACATAGCTCTAAGTTGGTGAGGGGTCCCAGACAGTAAACAACTGGCAGAACCTTGAACAGTCAGGGTACATGCAGAAAGGGAGCTACTGCAAGGACTGTGTCTTTTGTTCATGGCCCTCCCAGAAACTGCTTGTTTAAGTCTCAGGAAACTGAAATTGAGGCCTGATCTCTGAGAAAAGACCGAGCAGCCTGTTATGGCATCTGCTTGGTCCTTTCAGTTTCATGAACTTCAGATGCTGTATGACTCTTCAGTGCCCTCTGTAGTGCTATACAACACTCCGTGCCCTCTGCGGAGTGAACAACATTTGTTTTGTGCTCCCATTGTATGTAAACACACAGCTCTGAAGGTATTTCTATTCACTGGCATAGGAGTGAAACCAACTGACTGTGATTTCTTAGCCACACTTTGTTACCTTCAAATAATGTTTGAGAAGGCTCCATTTATCTCTCCCATATACTCTCCTCACACTGTGTGTGTGTCTCAGAGATGTTGATCACTCCTTCATGAGATTTTAAAAAATCAAAATGGAGAAGTGATGGTTGGAGTCCCACAGTCATATTCACTGTGTCTGCCACTGGTCTGTTCCTTCAAATTCCTGGGCTTCAATTTCCTCCCTTTCTGTTCTGAAGAGCAATACTTCTTCATGTGGTTGCTGGAAGGATTTGGTGTTATTCATTAAGCTAATGAGCAGCAGTTGGAATGATGCTTCAAAGAACTAAAAAATCATTTGGGAGATTTTTATACAATCCCAACAATCATTCCCAGCTATGTTATCAAACCAGCGATGACCTGAAAATATTAAGCACTTAGCACAATGCCTTCACATAGTGGATATTGAAGAAATATTCCATATACTCTAGAACTTTGTCATTAATTGAGAGCAGAGTTAATTCACAATATTAATTAACTTTTATGCTCAAGAATTTAATCTCCTTTTTCAGAGATATAAAAAAAATCTAAAACATTTCTTGTCCTGACAGAAAAGAAATGAGCATAGGCTAATTAAACAGTTCAGGAATCAGTTTCCCCAGAGTCAACTGAAAGTAATTTTTCCTGGGAATCATTATTGGGTTTTGTCAAAGATTTAGTTATTTTTTACTATTAACAAATATTATAAGAAGAACTAACAAATCAATCTCTCCATCACTCCTGTAAATATGGAAAAAGTTACTGAGAGGAATTTTTTAACTGGACACCCAGACATTTGGAAAGACTTGTTTCACCTATAGCAAAAGGAGGCAGAACCTGAGTATTATCCACACTGAAATGAGTTGTTTGGTAAGGGAGATTTTGGTTTCGGGTATCCTAACATGGCACTTCCTGGATAGCACACGTTTGCCTGAAACAGCATTCTATGTTCTAAATAATATTTAAAGATTTTATTTACTTAATTATCAATATTTGTATATGCATGTAGGAGGCTCAGGTACTACATGTGTGCATGTGTAAATAATTCCAATGGTAGGAGACAGTAAAGTCTATGTGTGACAAAGCTTAGGAGTCACCAGAGCATCTGATTATGCAAAGTTCCGGTGGTCATTTCAATGACATGGTCTATTATGAGAGTAAAGATACTTTGCCATAGTTCTATCAATGTTGAAGTTTTGTATATCATACTAGAAAGAAAATATGGAAAGTTAACTGTAGTTATGGTGGAAACAGCAGCTATGATGAACAGAAGGATATTCATGGACAAATAAACATCTCAGTGCTTATTTGTGTTTGAATGCACACTGAAAATCATATTTCAGTTCTCATTAGCAGGGACAACTTTTTCCAACTCACCAACAAATATCTTCTGTGCATACTCAGGGAGTGTGAATCAATAGAAAAGGGTAACAATCGAAAATGAAAATAACTGATCACCATTCAATGGGATCAGGGCATTTGATCACAAATGCGTTTGGAGTGATATAGTGCATAACACGATCATAATGCCACAACTTGAACATCTATATGTCATGAGTGAATTTTTCTCTCTCTAGGAAATTAATCTCATTTTTCTCTCAAATATTTAGCTCAAATAATTAGTATCAATAGATCCCATTATTATGTGTCTATTATTTTCTATTGAAAAAATGGCTATACAATACTATAGGTATCATAAAGTAATTAAAGGAGAACATTCAGAGATAGTAGTGAAGGTCCACCATATGTGATCACACCAGTGAACATTTATGAGAACACTATTTCAAGCATATCTGTGTATATGAAAACATTTATATGAAGACAAAAAATGATCTGTATGTTTTTCTAATGTTTTACTCCTTCCTGCTATGAGAAATAACACTTATGGCTCTGGTTGTATTTCTGTCAATTTATTTGCTTTTTATTATTGTTTATTTTTCATTTCTGATAACAAAATTTTAACAACAGTCTATGAATATGCATATGCTTTTAAATAACATACTTTTAGGCAGATGAAATCTTTAATGTATTCTCAGTTTTATTTCCTCAGAATCACATCAGTATAAATTTAGAAGAAGATTGCAAAATGATGATAAAAATTTTAGATTTCATGTATTCCATCTTTTTAAATATTTATTTATTTATCTATTTTACATCTTAAACACAGCTTCCCCTCCCTCTTGTCCTCCCAGTCCCTGCCCCTCCACCTCCCCTCTCCCACCCATCCACTCCTCCTCCTTTTAATTCAGAAAAGGGCAGGCCTTCCCTAGATATCAACAAAGCATGGCATATCAAGTTGAGGTGGGATTGAGCTCCTCCTTTTGTATTGAGGCTGGGCAAGGAAACTCAGTATTAGGAATAGGGTCCTAAAAGTCAGAGTCAGAGGCAGCCCTTGTTCCCACTGTTGGGAGTCTCACAAAAATACCAAGCTATACAACTCTCACATATATGTAGAGTAACAAGTCAGTCCCATGCAGGCTCCCTGGGCTCCTATGAGCCCAGTTTAGTTGATTCTGTGGGTATTCCTGTGATTTCCTTGACCTCTCTGGTTCCTACAATCTTTCCTCTCTCTTTCTAGCAGGATTCCCAGATTTGGCCTAATGTTTGGCTGTGGGTCTCTGCATCTGTTTCCATTAGTTGTTGGATGGAGCCTCTCTGATAACAATTGGACTAGGAACTGACCCCAGCACATCCTATAGGCAGAGTACACTGTAGGTGGAAGGTTATGTGGCTGGGTTGGTGTCCCAATCCCTCCACTGTAAGTCTTGCCTGGTCACAGAAGAGGGCCAGTTCAGCCTATTCCCTATTGCTAGTAGTCTTGGCTGTGGTCATCCTTGTAAATCCCTGGGAATTTGACTTGCACCAGGTTTGTACCTACTTCAGTCCCCCAGTCGAAGACTAGATAAAGAAAGTGTGGTACAGACCCTTTCCAGTTGGCTCCTTTAGTACTCTCCCCCTAAACCCTCACACCTGATCCTCATGTTCCCACCCCGACTCCACTCAGTAAATCCTACATGACAAGAACTTCAAGTCTTTGAAGAAAGAAATTGGAGAACATATCAGAAGATGGAAAGATCTCCCATGCTCATGAATCAGTAGCATTAACACAGTAAAAATGGCAAACTTACCAAAAGCTATCTACAGATTCAATTCAATCCCCATTAAAATTCCAACACAATTTTTTACAGACCTTGAAAGAACAATATTCAACTTCATATGGAAAACCAAAAAAAAAAAACAGGATAACTAAAACAATCCTGTACAATAAAAGAACTTCTGGAGGTATCACCATTCCTGATTTCAAGATCTACTACAGAGCTATAATAATAAAAACTGCGTGGTATTGGCATAAAAACAGACAGGTGGATTAATGAAATCAAATCAAAAACCCAGATGCAAATCCAAATACCTATGGAGATCTAATTTTCAACAAAGAAGCCATATTATACAATAGAAAAGAGACAGCATCTTCAACAAATGGTGCTGGTATAACTGTATGTGGAAGAATACAAATAGATTCATATGTATTACCCTGCAGAAAATTCAAGTCCAAGTGGATCAAACACCTCAACATAAATTCAGATACAGCGGACTTGATAGAAGACAAAGTGGGAAATAGCCTTGAACTCATTGGCTTAGGTGACAACTTCCTGAATAGAACACCAATAATACAGATAAATAATAAATGAGACCTCGTGAAACTGAAAAGCTTCTGTAAGGCAAAGGACACCTTCAATAGCACAAAATGGCAGCATACAGAATGGGGAAAGATCTTTAGCAACCCCACATCAGATACAGGGCTGATCTCTAAAATATGTAAAGAACTCAAGAAACTACACATCAACAAACCAAATAATCCAATTTAAAAATGGAGTACAGATCTAAACAGAGAATTCTCAACAGAGGAATCTCAAATGGTTAAGAAACACTTAAAGAAATGTTCAACATCCTTAGCCATCAGGGAAATGCAAATCTAAACCACTATGAGATTCCATCTTACACCTGTCAGAATGGCTAAGATCAAAAACACAAATGACAGCTCATGCTGGAGAGGATGTAGAGCAAGGGAAACACTCTTCCATTGCTAGTGGGAATACAAACTTGTACAGTCACTTTCAGTATGGAGGTTTCTCAGAAAATTAGGAGTTGATCTACCTCAAGACTCAGCTATACCATTCTTGAACATAGACCCAAATAATGCTTAGTTATACCACAAGGACACTTGCTCAAATATGTTCTTAATAGTTGAGCTTTGTATATAATAGCCAGAAACTGGAATCAACCTAGATGTCCCCCAACTGAAGACTAGATAAAGAAAGTGTGGTACAGCTGTTAAAAACAATGGCATAATGAAATTTGAAAGCAAATGGAAGGAATTAAAAAAAATCATCCTGAGTGAGGTAATCCAGATCCAGAAAATAAAACATTAGGGATGTACTCACTTATAAGTGAATATTAGCTGTAAAGCAAAGGATAATCATGCCACAATCCATAGACCCAGAGAGGCTATGTAACAAGGAGTGTACTTGGATCTCCCTGGGAAATAGAAGGGGAAATAGAAGACATATATTCTAGTCTTATTTAGATATTTATATATGTTTTCATTTGGATATATTGATGTTCTTTTGCTGAAACATTAAATCATGTTCCTATTCTGTCACAATAACTATGCACATCTATCACAGTTTGAATTGTTAAATGGTATCTAGTAATTCATTCAATAAGTCTTAATTAACCATGTCCTTTGGACATCTCATTGTCTATAAAAGTATTGTTGAACATCTCAACCTTTCCAGATGCCATGACATTGTGGTTTCTCCCACCAGAATCCAACCATCAGAGCAACAAATGTAGTCTAGGATATATAACCACAAAACCACAAAACCACAAAACGTAGAACTAAGATTTTCTGTGGTTTAGATGATTTTCAGTCATTTTAGGAGAGATATATAATCATTAGGTTGTACCACATGACACTTTTTCTCCATGTGTGGGTTTCATTGTCTTCTTACTTCATTTAAGGGAAGAATATTCTCATGTTTAATACTCTTTTTTGTTTTATCTTGTTTCATATTATGGTTTTAAAAATATGGAGATTTGGGAAATTAAAAATCAAAACAAATCCCACAAATGACTAAAATGTGATGAAAATGAAGGTCTGGTATGGAATGGAATCCTCAGTAAATAGAACTTTCTTAGTTTCTTTTCTATTGGTGGGATAAAACACAATGACCAAAGCCACTTGGAAAAGAAAATGTTTTATTTGGCTTATGGTTTCAGAGTATTAGAGTCTGTGATGGCTGAGCAAAGGAATAGCTGAGGGCTCACTCCTTGATCCACACCCATGAGGCAGGAGAGAGCATGGAGAATTATGCCTCAAAGCTCAGCCCCCAATGAGAGACCTCCTCCAACAGGACCATACCCCCAACCCTTCCAAAACAGTTCCTCCAAGTAGGGACAAAGCTCAAATGTATGACCCTATGGGGCTCATTCTCATTCAAACCACCACAAATATCCTTGTTTCCCTTCTTGGATTCTGATTTTTTTAATGAGAAATAATTCTCATCTCCAGAGTAGGTAGAGGCCCAGTTAGTAAAATGCTACTTGGAGAGAAAATTAAATAAGCATAATAATTGAACCAGTTATTCCATAGTGCTGGGTGGGAAGGCTGTCCAATGATTTAGGCTGATAGTAATGTAATATATTGGCAGCATAGTGCAAGGATAAAATCATGGCAGAGGATTCAAAAAGAGGACGTGAGCCAATCCTGGTTTCACCTGAATATGGCACAGAGAAAATGACTATGACCTACCTACAAGTGGAGCCAAAGTAGAGCAGAATGACTAGTGACAACAGAGTCAATGTATCAACAAGGCCTGTGTCTGTTGTCATTCCCAGTTATTCTCTGACCCACTCCTTTCTATCATAAACTTTTTGAGAGCTAACAATGAGTGACATATTGCCAGGCATGTTATTTAAAGAAACTTTATTCATAAGGACTTAACAGGTGTGTGTGTGTGTGTGTGTGTGTGTGTGTGTGTGTGTGTGTGTGTGTGCACGCATGCGCGCATGTGTATGTAGATCCTACTTTTACTTTTTTTTAATATACTTGAGTGGGTAAAAGTGTGGAGATCAAAGATATGACTCAATAGGTAAAGAAGTATTTGTCATCAAACATCAAGAATTTTGACATCAACTTCATTTAAGCTAAAGCTCCAGTTAATGAATTATAAACCAAACTGGTTTGGTATTTTGAAGATCTTATCATTAAAGCACTTTTAGGAATATGTAAACTTTACTTTATGGTCAACAAAGGAAAATTAAATAAGTTGGCATATGTGAAAAATATCATCTCAGTGTCTGAAGAACAGTTAGTGCTCTGAAAATATAACTTAAGAATCAATAAAATGTGAATAGGAAATGTTAGTAGGCAGAAAGAAGAAGTGCATTCCAAGCACAATAGAAGTTGAAGTGAGGCCAGATTTGATACAGAGAAGAATAAAAGAAGTTGAAGTGAGACCAGATTTGATACATAGAAGAGTCAAAGTTCCATAATTCATTCCTAAACACCTAAGCTAAACTGTGAAACACTCTTCTCAAGGACCTCTTCACTTCCTTATTCCTCAGTGAATAGATTAAAGAGTTCAGCATAGGTGAGACAATATTATTTAATATTTGCACCACAGCACCAAGCAGGGGGTTTGGTGTGCGCTGCAGGTAGATGATGATGACAGGTCCGTAGGCACAGAGGATGGCAGTGAGGTGGGCACTGCAGGTGGAGAAGGCTTTCTGCCTGCCTTCTGCTGAACGGATTCTCAGAATGGCAATCCCAATGTGTGCATAAGAGACACAAACACTGAAGAGAAGGAGCAGAGCCAGAAAGCCAACATTAATGGAACCTACCTTCTGAGCCAATCTACTATCAGTACAGGCTAGAGGTAAAACCGCAGGAATGTCACAGAAGAAATGGTGGACGTGCTTGGGCCCACAATAAGTTAACTGAAAGGTAAAGGATGTCAGAATGCTAGACTGAAGACAACCTATCAACCAGGATACTATAACCAAACTCAGGCATACTCCAGGTTTCATGATGAGCATGTATCTCAGTGGGTGACAAATGGCAACGTAGCGATCATAGGCCATCACAGAATAGAGGCATCCTTCAGTAGAACCCAGAAAGTGATAGAAGAAGAGCTGGGCAGCACAGCCTTTGTAAGAGATGGCTGGGCTCTGACCAGAGAGATAAAGCAGCATCTTGGGACAGGTTACTGATGGGAATAGCATGTCAAAAATGGATAGAAGTCCCAAGAAGAAGTACATAGGGGTGTGAAGGGTAGATGAAGAAACTATTGCTGTAAAGATGAGCAAGTTTCCAAGCAGGGTGAAGAAGTAGATGAATAAGAACACAACAAAGAGTAGAGTCTCCAGTCCTTGTGTCTGGGGTATTCCCAGTAGGATGAATTCATCCAGTAATGTGTGATTCCCCATGGTCCAGGAATCTGTTTTGAATTTTCCCAAACATGAAAACAGGAATGAAGAGCTTGATATTAGTAATGTATTTACTGTCATAAATTTTAGTTAATTTTTCCTTAGAAATAACAATGGGAATTATTTCAAGGTCATTTATGTGCTATAAAAACATAATACAAATACAGACTTCATATCTAGAGATATATTTTCTCTCAAGCATGGGACAAAGTAAAACCTTAACATGCTGAAGTAATGGATGAGGTAAGAAGACAAAAATCCAAATAGTGAAGAGTGACATGGTTTAGCTAATTCCCACAATCCAATTGTTCAAAATTAATACAGAATTAAAATCCAACCTGGAAGATTATTCTTCTCCTTTCCTTTTAGAGCATTTGAAATTACTCAATGACATTAACCAGCAGGCTAAAATGTCCATTAAAATTGAACTTGGGAACTCTCACCTCTAATTTGAAGTATGATTCATCATAGAGTGCAATTTGTGTAGTATTTACACTATTCTAATTTCACACACACATACATATTTTTGTGTATAAATTTTGTGTATAAATATTTAAAAAGTTCTAGTGAGACTGAGTCCAGGGTCTAAAAAGTTCATGGTCCCTAAAATAAGGACTGAATTTTTAAATCTTTTTTGTTTTTGTTTTTGCTTTTTTATTTTATTTTATAATTTAATTTAATTTTACATATTAGCCACAGATTCCCTTGTTCTCCCCCTCCCACCCACCCCACCCCCGCCTTCTCCCCAGCCCACCCCACATTCCCATCTCCTCCAGGGCAAAGACTCCCCTGGGGTTTGAGTTCAACCTGGTAGATTCAGTCCAGGCAGGTCCAGTCCCCTCCTCCCAGGCTGAGCCAAGTGTCCCTGTATAAGCCCCAGGTTCCAAACAGCCAGCTCATGCACTGAGGACAGATCCTGGTCCCACTGCCTGGATGCCTCCCAAACAGATCAAGCTAATCAACTGTCTCACTTATCTAGAGAGCCTGATCCGGTTGGGGGCTCCTCAGCTATTGGTTCATAGTTCATGTGTTTCCATTCGTTTGGCTATTTGTCCCTGTGCTAACATGGTATGTACTCACTCACTGGAGGATACTAGATGTAAAACAAAGATGACTAGACTGCTACTCACAACTCCAGGGAGGCTACCTAGAAAACAGGACCCCAAGAAAGACACAGGGACCTCCCAGTGACAGAGGAATGGATGAGATCTACATGAACAACCTGGATGTGAATGGGGGTAATGAAGGGCAAGGGTCGAGGGAAAGAGAACTTAGGGGAGCAGGAGATCCCAGCTGGATCAAGAACAGAGAGGGAGAACAAGAAATAAGAGACCATGATAAATGAAGACCACATGAGAATAGGAAGAAGCAAAGTGCTATAGAGGTCCACAGAAATCCACAAAGATATCTCCACAATAGACTACTGGCAATGGTCGAGAGACAGCCTGAACTGACCTACTCTGGTGATAGGATGGCCAAACACCCTAATTGTAGTGCTAGAAATCTCATCCAATGACTGAGGGAACCGGATGCAGAGATCCACAGCCAGGCCCCAGGTGGAGCTCCAGGAGTCCAATTGGCAAGAAAGAGGAGGGTTTGTATGAGTGAGAATGGTTGAGACCAAGATTGGAATTTTTAAATCTTAATCTAATCTAGCACAATATTTACTAAAGAGCTGGAACTTAAGTCTTTGCTCAGTGGATGCATCTCTGAACGATAAGTTAGAAATTACTTCACAGACATAATTGGGCTATGTGTACCAAGAAGAGACCATGTTTATCATAGTTATTACTGCATCTCTATAACATATTTGGGGTGTTACCTGTTTGTTTTGATACCAAGTTTTTGAAGGCTCAGAAATGATTACTTTCAGCCTGGAACCATATATAGGACTTTGAAGCAATGAGCTCCAGAGTCACAACATTCATCTTTTGTCTCCAGATTTTATGCCTACTGGAGAACATTCAAATACTCTTCACTTTGTAGAGCATCTGATTCTTGAGCAAAGAGAGAGGCAGGTGGAATGCCAAATATCTTCAGAATTGCTGGCAAGCAATTATTGTCCGTTGGTAAAGAAAATAATTTAAAATAGTAAGTTGAGTGAAGAGTGAAGGAAAGAAAATGTAATTTCCTGAAAAGAGCCACATAAGAACATCACTATTACTAAAAATTCACATAACAACATGAAAAAAGTGTGACTAGGAATAAGTGTAAAAATATCTGAAATAGAATAAAATCTCTTCATACAGCCCAAGAGTGCTTAAGATCCATTTAGATTGTTCACCTTACTCCTTGTGATAATCACATATGGTAAATTATTAAAATATTAATGTAATTTATTTTTATTATTGTATGAAGTTTATAATGAATGTTTATTGCATTGAAGTAATTGAATCTTGGATACTTTGGGGTTCATGTTTTTAAAAAAGCTAATATTATCCCTGTTTATTCCAAAAAAAATTTACTGTTTCTCATGGAACATCATTTGGGCTTGAATTCAGTTTTTGTATATGCAGCATTGTAGAGAAGAGATCATGATTACTGGTTACAGTGGCTCTGGAACAGCCATGTCCATATAAAAACATCATTAGAGTTTTCAGGACAACTTAATTTACTCTCAGTAAGGAGGGAGAGCAAACAGAAAAACTGCTGTGTAGGTGTATGAATGTATTTCAGGGAAAATAATCTTAGCAAAAAGGTATAGAAGAGATTGGAATGAAATGAATGATATGAACCATGAAAATGTAGGAGACAACGAGGAATAGAGAATCACTAAAATCTGAATAAAATGGAAAAATATTATTGAAAACTTTTAGTGTTACTCACTATAGGTTTGCTTAAAGTGTAATGACTATTCAATTATGCATATTATTGGTGATCTCAGATAATATCTCTCAATTTCCTTGTTAAAAATAAATGTATGATTTATCTTGCACATGACAGAATTCTGTTGCTGCCAGAAGGAAAAGGGGAAGTAATTAGAAGAAATGTGACTTGTAAGGAGAGCAGATTTACTTGAAATGTTAACGAGTTCTAGTCATTTGTAGAGTAGGAGGGTCAAGAATTGTTATTTACATTTTCACTCAAGGCAAGGGGTGGGGAGGAAGCACACTGGTTTAATATTGGCATGAATACCACACAGTATGAATGTCTGTTTAGGAACTACCCTTTGTTCTCTATAGAGATAGCTGAATTTTGTTGAGAAATATAGCAAGTGATAAGAAGATTGGGGATGCAGGCTTAAGTGCCTGTAGTATCGTGTCCCATACAGCTTACATGTGAGTACCCTCTCAAAACATTCCAACACACTGCTATATAAATGACACTAATGGCTGATATCAGTGATGTGCAAGAGGAATCATAAGCCACATTACAGCCGATTCTAAAGCAGCATACACAAGATTCATACAAAGATTATAATTCAAATCAAACAAAGCCCATATGAAAATAGCACTGTTTGCAAACTGAGATATCGTTTGCACCATTTTGTAACATTTTCACATACAAATTCAAGCGACATTAAAAAAAAAAAAAAAAAACATAAAACCCTGAGGCATCTCACTAATTCTACACCCACCAAGGGCAAGCTCATAGAAATCACAAACACATGTAAAAAGAATGATAATTCAAGTAGCAACTTAGGATATCTCAGTTTTAAAGTGGATATGGATTCCTAAAAGATACAACTCAAAATTAAAGCATTTTCTATGAAAGATAAGCATGGTCTACCCGAAGTAGCTTAAACAAAATTGTAAAAATCTAATTTTAAAATTCTCACATGCGTGTGCGTGAATGAGTGTGGGGCGGGAAGGGGATATATTTGTATGTATGCAGATGGGTAACTTGTGGGTCCACATATGGAGGCTGATAATCAACTACAGTTATCTTGACTATGTCTCCCTACCTTGATCTTTTGAGAAAGGGTCTTTCACTTACCAGAGCTTGGTGTTTTGGTTAGCTGGCCATCAAGCCCTCAGAATCCACCTGTCACCATGCTCCATCTACTGGTGCTGGAGTTGCGGGTATCTACCATCACCCCCAGTTTTTATATGGATGCTGATGATCTGAACTGGTTCATTTCTGACTTTTATAATTCCATGATTTACAACTTTTAAACTCAGGTTGTCACCTTAAGCAAGGATAAAATTGTACATCAGAAACATCAAGCAAAAGTCCATAGTTAAATTTGCCATTTCAAGCAGATTTTTAAGAGTAAAATGGAGTGTTATGACTGTTAAAAAGCAGCACCATGAGAGTAAAAAGGAAAATTAATGTCAGACCGTTGAGCTACCATTATTCGTTCCTCATTTGCTCCCCATTTGTGTCGCACGATACTGGTTTTTGTCCTATGCCGTTATCCTGTGATTTGGGACTGCATGAGTGCTGTTATGAACATATAGGGTGCTTTTGTAAATCAATACCTGATTATAGTGAACATCCACTAAATGTGCTTTATTAACGTGGAACAAAATTCACTTCGCAGAGTTGCTGTCAAGATTTAATGTGATGATATTCTTGAAATGTTTTTATGCACAGGATAACACTGCATAGTGAGCCCACAGTTTCATGGACACTGTGGGAGTCCCTTTCTAAAGAATTTGGAAAGTGCTGAAATAAAAGTGAATATGTTAGGCCTGAATGACGTAACCTGGCAAGAGACCATAATGCCTGGAGATATATGACTAGAGGGCAAACCTTTGAAAATACTGTATTTAGATAATAAGAAAAAAGACAGACACTTATGAATGAGTACATTCATCTTTCAGAGAATTAGGAAGTCAAGCCTAAGCATTTGTCTTATGTTTCTTTGGTAAAGATCATTATTTTCTCCCATTGAAGAAAAAATATTTAACTAAATTCTATAACTGTAACTTTTTGTGGTACTATGGAACACAAGTGGTGATTAGTTAACAAGGAATAATGGCCCAGTATTTCCTCAATGTTGTGAGACACTGAGTGAGCAAGGACACTGGCCAGTACATTGATGGAAGAGGAAGCCTCGTCAGGACTTTCCTTTAAATCCTTGCACCCTAGGACTTCGAAATTGTGAAAAAGAGAATGTAAGAAGGAAGGGAGGCACTTACTTCGTGACAGATCATAACAGCTCTATGAAGGAAGTAATTTTTACTTTCTTCCAAAGGTGATGGGGCCCTCCACTCACCAAATGTTCCCCTCCCATGATGTCAGCATTGGGCTTGAGTCTTTTTTTTCTTTACACTCTTTTTTTTTAACCTAAAAAACACAAGTGGCCTCTTTTTCTTCCAAGATCATGCACAGAAGAGTGTACTACACCTAGGGGACAGGATGGTGTGTTGTTAGTGGAAGTAAAAGGACCTTTTGAGTTTGTGGGATTTTAAATGATATCATGGTCCCTCTGGAACTATATTCATGTTATAAGACTCACTGGTAAAAATCTTCTGAGCTCAGGGATTGATTAAACAATTATTACAGAACAGTGCAGTATGGAAGATAATTCTAAGGTAATTGACAGAGTGTGTGAATCCCTCCTGACCACCCCACTTTCTCTTGTGTGTAAATGTCTCATTAGACCACCTGTTCCCTGGGAACCTCTGCAAGTTCTGTGCCAAATCTATTGTTTTTCAAATTTACATCATTCCCTTATCTCTTGTGGCCTCTCATTTCCTGTTGATTTTAACTTCTTATCAAGATCATAGCAGTTCTAGGACAGGCTAGTAAATGTTAAAATGGATAGCGGTAGGTAGGCTTGCCTCCATTTGAGTTTCCTTTCAGTATAATGCTCAGTCCTGAACGCATATATACAAGTGGCTTTATACAGATTAAGTGGGTTGTATTTATGTATTTAGGGATATATATGAATATACATACACATATGCACATGTAATAACAATGAGAAAGAGGCCATGAATTTGAAAGAGAACAAAGAGAGGTATATGGGAGAATTTGGGAAAGGGGAAATGATGTAATTATAGTCTCAAAAAAAATAAAATAAAGTTAAAAAGCAGGTGAACATCAATATTAGAGGATACTTAAACATACTAAATCACAAGGAGGAACATTTATGTGGAAATAATTAATCTGAAATAACTTCCACTTGTCAACATAAGTCATGCACCACACAGATGGTTCAGTCAAAGAGCACCAAGTAGAACATGTCTACAATCTAGTTACAGAGGACCATCATGAAACTACAAGTATTTTCTATTGCCTAGTGATGCCCTAGCTTGCAGTAACGTTGACGTAAATAAGCCCACTGTACCACTTGTCCTTTATCAGTATATCAATAATGCTGTTGGCTTATAAATTTACCATACTATACTTTCTGTCAGTGTTTTAGGGTATAATCCTTTTATTTTTTAAAAAGAAACTCACTATAAAACAATATCCTATGTTATGCCAGGAATAGCTTCCACCCTGTGTTATGAATCTCCTGAGATTGCATCCATATGCAGAGGACTTTACTAAGCTATAACATAAAATAAAATTTACAGAAAAATTATGTATATTTAAAATATTATATTGAGACAACCTATGTCCAGACAAATATTTTGTGTTGTATCTAATATGTGGAACACAGCTTCTAAATGTTAAATGCATATATTTTGGAGAAAGAAACTGTGGAAGGATCCCATAAGATAGGAAAGAAAATGCTTAAAAGAAAAGAGTCAGGAGTGGAACAGAAAAAATGACATATGAGAGAGGAAGAGGGAATTACTCATGAGTCAAACGGCTCAACTTGGAAGGTTGGAGCAGAGAGACAGGCGAAGGACCTGGAGTTGAGTAAGTTCTGCATCTAAAATGAACATACAGAAATTGTTCTTGCTGTTATTTCTTCAATACTGTACTTCCACACAAATTACATTCTATTACATATAAATAATAATAATAATAATAATAATAATAATAATAATAAAGACTTCACTGGATAAAAATTCTTGTAGTGCAACTCAGATGAGTCAGATTGTCTAGTATGTGTCATGAGTTTCAGATTAAACAATAGGAAGTAGAAAGAGAACTCAGAGGGCAGCTCACAGTATAATGACATATTGAGTGGTGACAAAACATGGATATGTGAGCATTGGTGTCTCAATTTTTTCTGCTGTTTTATCTTTTCCTGATGTACAGAGAAGGGGTGCCTTAGTCCAAACATATGCATTTGTTTTTCTCAGATCATTGTAGATCCTCATAGTTCATGTTTCCTTGCTATCTATGTGCATACCATGTGAAACTGGACTAAGATAAGAACATTACAAATAAAAAGAATTGTTAGGATCCCCAAATGGGCTTAAGGGTAATGTTTCTACACTCTTAATGAACTTCTTCCCAGGAATACTTCCTCAGTTATAACTGTCACAGACACTGGACTAGAACCACTTGAAGCAGACTCTTCAAAGCTCAGCTGTTTGGTAGTTTTCTCTTCCTAGGAGGTAATATATTTTGGGGAGTAGGCAGCAGATGAGAGTTCTTCAAGCCCTCTATTTTCAGGTAGCAACCTAGATTCATTATTTACAACATAAGACTTGCAACCTTATACCCCACTGAAACAGGGTGCCTTCTAGTCAAGCAAAGCTGCCTTGGCCATCTTGGCCTACACCAGCTGTCTTCAGGCAATGCCTGGACCCTGCAGACCTGCCTGCCATTCTCACTGGAACCTGCTGCACCAGCCCTTGTCTTAGTCATTGTTCTATTGCTGTGAAAAAACACCATGGCAACAGCAACTCTTATAAAGGAAAGCATTTAACTGGGGCTTGCTTACCGTTTCAGAGGTTTAGTCCATTGTCATCATGACTGGAATCATGGCAGCATGCAGGCAAACATGGTACTAGAGAGGAGTTGTGAGTTCTACATCAGAATTTCACAGGCATTAGGAAGAGAGAGACGCTGAGCCAAGCCTGAACATTTGAAACCCCAAAGCCCACCCTTAGTGACACACTTGCTTCAATAAGGCCACATCTACTCCAACAAGCTCACACACACACACCTCCTAATCCTTGTCAAGTAGTGCTCTCCCTAATGATAAAGCACTCAAGTATATGAGCCTATGGGGCCTATTCCTATTCAAAGTATCACAGCCCTCTTTTCACATATTGGGTGCAGTCTGGGAACATTTTCTGTTTAGAACTCTGGCTACAATCTGTCTCTGGTATCAGGAACCTCCCTCAAGGAGTCTAAGGAATCTAAGCTCCATAATTTCCCATCATTTCTCTCTTTTTTGATTCTACTCGAGATTTTGGAGAGAACAGTGCTCTGCAGCTGATTTCCCTCCAAATGACAAATGGCTCCTGGTGTCTGGATGAAGATGTAGTCAAGTCCTTGGCTATTTAGATTTGGAAGACATACAGTCTGCAAATCCTGCCAAGATGAGATACAAAATTAAATAAATAAATAGATAAATACATGTGGTTTTCATAATGAAAATCAGGGTCCAGCTGAGAAAGAATAATATTGATGATGTATAGATGAAATTAACTTGTAATAAACAGAAAATGAGATCATCTCTGCTTAAGCTAAACAACAAAAAACACTGAATTGATGGGTTAGCAACTGGGAGATGTGGTAAGGCCAATATCCATCAGCAGGAAAACTGAGATCTTCTTCTGCTTTTATCTTCTTAACTGACAGGCTTAGTCATAAAATTAAGAATTACTGAGCTTAACTTTTCCAGATGCTGTGCTAAGCACTTAATATTAGGCTTTAATTTATTTGTTCCAAACTTCAATTATTTAAGGTAGGTCCTACTCATGTTACTACCTGTATTAGTAACTTTTCTACTGCTGTGATAAAGCACCACAACTAAGGCAATTTACAAAAGAGTTTATTTAGGGTGTGTGGTTTCAGAAGCTCAGAGTACAGAGGTAGCAAGCAGCAGGTGGTTGGAGAAGCAGCTGAGGACTCACATCTCAAACAGGATGCAGAAAAAACAGACTCAAAGTGGTATCAGTCCTTTGAAACCTCAAATCCCAGGCCCAGTGACATGTTTCCTTCAGCAATACCACATCTCCCAATTATCCCCAAGTAGCCACCAGCTAGGGACCAAGTATTCAAATGCCCAAGACTTATTGTGGATCACATACTTCCAACATACAGTGGTACAGAATATGCATTACTATCCAAAAGAGAGGAATGGGGATATGGTGAGGAACACTGGACCAAAGCAAAACTGAAACCAGAAGGGCAAATTCCATTTGTAGTAAATGGAATCACAAGCAAGCTCTTAGGAAGGCAGAAATCAGGCACAATCTTTAAAAATATCACAGGAATGGTCTCCATCCCAATTGTTAATATTGTTCACATCTGATACCTCTTGATCTGGGCCTCCATATTCCACATAGCTCTCAGCACTATTGTCTTCCACGATCCTAGTAGATGGTTGCTTAAGCACTTAAAACTTAATGCTTACAGCATTTAACCATTTTTTAAACCCAAAGTCACAAAGTCTTCCACATTTCTTTAAAAAAAAAAAGTCAGATCTGTTACAGAAGTGGCCCACTTCCTAGCACCAAATTCTGTATTAGTTATTTTTCTATTGCTACAATAAAACACCACATCCAAGGCAATGTACAGAAGAAAGAGTTAGTTTGGAGCTTACAGTTCCAGAGAGTGAGAGTCCAAGATGGCTGAGCAGAGGTAGCACCTAGCTGGGAGCAGCAGCTAAGAGCTCAAATCTCAAACCACAAACAAGAAGCAGAGTGTGCTCAAAATAATGCTAGTCTTTTGAAATTTCAAAGTTTGTTGTTAATTACTCACTTCCTCCATCAAGGTTACTTCTTCTAATCCTCCCAGTCACCAACTAGGAAATAAGTAATCAAATTACTGAGGCTTGTGGGTGATATATTAAAACTACCACAGCAGTCTATATATGAAGACTCTGAAGATTTCAGATGATTGACACTGTCTGAGCCAGTAAGTCCAGAGCTAATGCTAGTATAACCTGCCTTCAGAGCCTCCAAAAATAACTCCATTATTCTTTCTCTTCATAGTAGAAGATACAGACTTCAGGGAAAGTTATTTGAAGTGAGGATTGGAAAACAGCAATGAAAGCCATGTATCAAATATCTTCAAACCAAATTCCAAATACTAAGGAAATTCATTGAACCTTTTAATATTCTTGGGGAAAAATGGTTCAATACAGGATAGATGCCAAATCATAAAGAACAATTGCTGAATTATCCAAGTGTGAAAAGTGATGAATTGAACTTAAGATTTTTTTATTGAAAATAATTCTCCTCCTCTGATCCCCAGCCAATCCAACTCCACATTTTCGTTATAGCTCTCTTTATGAAGAAAAAAGGAAAAAAAAAACCCATAAACCAGAATAAAACAAAACAAATAGAAGAAAAAGAAGCATAAAATATAAGAAACATGTACACATGTAGAGACACACACAATCACAAAAAAAAACATTAAAAACACAAAATCAGAAAACATATATGCAAAAGACCAGTAAAATGAAAAATATCCAATCAAAGCATTATGAGGCAAAAATAAAGTCTCCAAAAATACCATTGTGTTCATTTTGTATTGACCATCTACTGCTGGGCATGGGGCTTACCCTTAAATATGGTTTGTATACTCAGTGAGACTCCATTGGAGAAAACTAATTTGTCCTTTGTGAGCCGTAAGCAATTGGAGAAAGTTCCTGGGTCAGAGATGGAGACTCATGTCCACTTCTCCCCTCAGCACCAGGAATCCATCTGGCTTAGATCTGTGAAGGCCCTGTGAATGCTTCCATGGTTTCTGTAAGTCATATGTCCATCAGTCCTATTGTGTCTGAAGGCACCGTTTCCTTGATATCATCTGTCCCCACTAGTGTGGTGGTATTGTGTTCCCCAAAATATTGTGTACCTTAATAAACTTATCTGGGGTCAGAGAACAGAAAAGCCACAAGATACTTAGGCTAGAAAATGTTAGCACACGCCTTTAATCCTAGCATTCCAGAGACAGAAATCCCTCTGGATCTCTGTGAGTTCAAGGCCGCATTGGAAACAGCCAGGCATGGAGACTCACGCCTTTAATCCCAGAAAGCAGCTTTTAATCCCAGGGAGTGGTGGTAGAAAGCAGAAAGGTTTATAAGGCGTGAGGACCAGAAACTAGAAGCATTTGCCTGGTTAAGCATTGACTGGTTAAGCATTCAGGCTTCTAGCAGAGTTCAGCTGAGAGCCATTGGGATGAGGACACAGAAGCTTCCAGTCTGAGGAAACAGGACCAACTGAGGAATTGGCAAGGTGAGATAGCTGTGGCTTGTTTGGTCTCTCTGATCTACCAGCATTCACCCCAATACCTGCCTCAGGTTTGATTTTATTAATAAGAACTTTTAAGATTCATGCTACACACTAGCTCTTACAATCTTTTCGTCCCCTCTTCCATATAACTCCCTGAATCCCCAGGGGAGAGTCTGATGGAGACATATCATTTAGGATGGAATGTTCTAAGGTCTCTCATTTTCTGCAGTGTACAATTGTGGGTCCCTGTATTAATTCCCATCTCCTGCAGGTGAGTTTCTCTGAGGATGACTGAATAAGACACTGATCTATATAAAAGAATGTTGGTAGTCATTTTATTGCTACATTTCTTTAACAATTTGATTTTTGCCCAGGTCCATGTCCCATCTAGTCTCAGATATTTGGCCACCAGAGCAGTGTCAGGAGTGGGTTTCATCTCATTTGAGTGGGCCTTAAATCTGATCAGATAGTAGTTGGTTACTCCCATGTAACATGAATCTTAAAAGGTCTTATTAATAAAAACAAACCTGGGGGCAGGTATTGGGGTGAACGCTGGAAGATCAGAGAAGCAGAACAAGTCACAGCTTCCTCACCTCGCCAATTCCTCAGCTGATCCTGTTTCCTCAGACTGGAAGCCTCTGAGTCCTCATCTGAATGGATCTCTGCTGAACTGCTGCTAAAAGCCTAAAGGCTTAACCTGGCTCTAGTTGCTGGTTTTCATGCCTTATATACCTTTCTGATTCCTGCCATTACTTCCTGGGATTAAAGGTGTGAGTCACCATGCCTGGCTGTTTCCAGTGTGGCTTTGAACTCACAGAAATCCGCATGGATCTCTGCCTCCAGAATGCTAGGATTAAAGGCGTGTGTGCCACCATTTTCTGGCCTCTATATCAAGTGGCTGTTCTGTTCTCTGACCCCAGATACATTTATTGGGATGCACAATATTTTGGGGAACACAATATTACCACACTCTCACCACTTTTGCACCACTATTATGGGAACATATCATGCAGACACATCACCACAAATATCAAAAGGTTTGTAGTTAGGTTGGCATTTACCTTTCTCCTCTGAGAACAATCAGAGTTCCTTCCAGTGCCATGAACACTAGTCAGTAGGTGTGAAGTTAGACACCAGCAGGACTTCTCTATGTTCAATGAGATATTTAGGTGTTGTCTTCAACAACAGGGACTTACTATTTGTGGAGATCAATAAATAACATTGGCAATAACCTGAGTTGTTTGGGGGTTTCTGTGTAGCCTCTTTGGTCAGCAACTAAATTAGATATAACCCATTCCTGGCACTGGAAGTTTTACTTGGTGGTGAGAGATGTATTGTTGGAGCTTTGTCTACCCCATTATTTGACAATTCCATGTAGCTTTATTTCACAGATATACATATTTTAAGAAACTTTTATTATAGCGGGTTTCCATATGACCTCTCAGGTGGCACTTAGTTTGAGTTCTTCCTCCCTGTATTCTCTTCTTTAATATTCTATATCCACCCCTTCTCTGTTCAATCCTTCCACTTTCGGTGCCCTCCCTGTCTCTCCATAACTATATGTCTTATTTTCCCTTCCTCGAGAGATACTTCTCTCCTGCCTTGTTCCTTACTTTATACCTCATCTCTATGGGTATGTGGATTGTAGCATGCCTATCAAAGACTTAAAAGTTATTATTCATCTATGAGATACTCCATACCGTATTTGCCCTTTCGGGTCTGGATCACCTCATTCGAGATAATTTTTTTGCAAGTGCCATCCATTTACCTGGAAATTTCATGATTTCAGTTTGTTTGTTTGTTTGTTTTTTAAAACAGCCGAATAATATTCTGTTGTGTAAATGTAGCACATTTTCATTATTCATTCATCTTCATTATTCATTCATCTGTTGATGCACATCTATGTTTCTTCCAGTTTCTGGCTGGTTTTTTGTTTTGTTTTACTATGTTGATCCCATCAGTCCATGAGCATAGATGACCTTTCCGTCTTCTGATATTGTCTTCAATTTCTGTGTTCAAACTATTGAAGCTTTATCATAACTAGTCTTTTACTTACTTAGTTAGAGTTACCCCAAGGTAGTTTATATTATTTTAGGCTATTGTGAAGGGATTTGTTTCTCTGATTTCTTTCTCAATCCATTTGTCACTTGAATATAGGAGGGCTACTGATTTTTTGTTGTTGTTAATCTGGTATCCAGCCACTTTGATGAAAATGTTTATCAGTAGTTGATGAAAGGCTTCCAATGGTGGGACTGGGTTAAAGTCTGTTGAGTTGTTGGCTGAGGTGGCCTTGCAGAGATTCCTAAACAACCCAGGCTGATGCTAGGACAGAAGGACACTTTCAAAACTGACAGCAGGGCCCCACTGATGAGGACAGCTTCCACATAGCTCTTTGAAAGTAGAGCAGTAGAGCTGGGGCAAGCTTAGAGCCTTCACCCATATGGTACAATTTCTTTGGGGAGAGAAGGTAGTCTGGAGGTTATGGAAAGATAAACCTGGGCAGATATCAACCCAGCCACAAAATCCTGCACCTACAAATCTGTCCTGCCTGCAAGATGTGCTGGGGCAATGGTGATATGCAAGTTGTAGGAGTGGCCAACCAATGTTTGGTTTAACTTGGGGCTCATGCCCTACACTGCCTGAATGGTCAGGAACCAGAGAGTGGCTAGCCCAGAGATTTAGGGTAGAATCAAACATGACTGGTGGGGAAGGCTTTGCCCTGGAGGAGATGGGAATGGGGGGGGGGGGGTTGGGGGGAAGGTGAGGGGGACGGGAGGGGGGAGAACAAGGGAATCCATGGCTGATATGTAGAACTGAATTGTATTGCAAAATAAATTAAAAAAAATTAAAAAAAATAGGAAAAAAAAGAAAGAAAGGTAGGAACAAGAAAGGGAGGGAGGGAGGGAGGGAAGAAAAGAAATCAATTACATGATTCCTAATGAGTTTCTGCTATACTCATAGATTAGTGCCTTGTCCAGTCGCCATTGGACAGGCTTCCTCCAGCGGCAGATGGGAGCAGGTGCAGAGATCCACAGATGGACATTATGCGGAAAGTGTAAATTTGAGGCCTCTATCCAGTCCCTCTCCTCAGAGATCAGGGAACCCCACCGAAGAGGGAGAGAAAAGAAAAGTGGGACTCAAAAGAGATGGAGGACAACAAGAGAACACGGTCCACTGAATCAACTAAGCAAGGCTCACATGGACTCATGGGGGCCAAAGCTGCAAGCACGGGGCCTGCAGGGGTCTGCACCAGGTCCTCTGGGTATATGTTGTGGCTGATAGCTTGGTGGGGGTTGTTGTTGTTGTTGTTGTTGTTGTTTTTGTGGGACTCCTATCATTGGGAGAGCGTGCGTCTCTGACTCTTTTGCCTGCTCTCCAGACTCTTTTCCTCCTATTGTACTGGCTTGTCCAGCCTTGATAGGACAGCTTTTAGTTTGTCTTATCTTGATTTGTTCTGCTGGACGGCTGTCTCTTGGAGGCCTGCTCTTTTCTGAAGAGGAACTAGAAGGGGAGTCAATCTGGGGGAGCAGTAAGGTGGGGGATAGTAGAAGGAGCGGAAGGAGGGAAAACTGCGATTGGGATATATTGTATGAGAGAAAAAACTATTTTCAATAAAAAATGAATTGTTTACAAATTTTTACATATTTTTTTCTCTAGCCACAACCAGGAAAGGAGCCTCTGAAATGTAGTGAATGAGAATGGTTAGAAACTCTGCCTGGGAAAGGCCAGGCTGCCACCATTGCCTTCACAATCCTAGTGTCTTCTCCATTGAAGGCGTCCTTGAACAGTGCTGGGAAAAGTGTCCAGGGCAGTTTCTCCAGAGCAGAGATGGCCAAGGCTTCATTTCTTAGCAGTGCCTGCCCTGCCAACTTCATGAGTGTGGGTGGGGTTTGAACACTCATCATGAATGGTCTTCAGACGGAAGGCTCCAGTTCTGAGCACTGACCACAGTCTCTTTATCCCAGCTGAGCCAGGCACTTGCTCCAGGCTCCAGGTCTCTGAGTATCTTTCCCCTGCCTCCCTGTGGGGACATTGATGAAGACCCCCAACTTGGAAACCTTCCAGGCTGTTCTAGATGGAGTAGACATGCAGCTGAAAAGAGAGTTTCACCTCGGGAGGGAGAAACTTCAGATGCTCGACCTGAGGAATGTTCAACATGAATTCTGGAACATATGGACTGGAAGAAAGGATGGGGACTGCTCAGCAGAGACTGTGGATGAGAGGTCTGTAGTGAAGGACCTTCCTAGATATGCACTGAGGCGGTGGCATCTGAAGGTGGTAACTGACCTCTACCTCAGGCTCCCTCTGAATGAAGAGCAAGCAAGCTTGAAGTGGGTCCAGCAGAGAAAAGACTCTCTACAGCTGCACTGTATGAACATGAAGATCTGGGCTGTGCCTGTGTGCACTGTCAAAGAGATCTTGAATGTTTTCCACCCAGGACACATTGAGGAGCTGGAATTGAACCTGGCCTGGAATATGTCCAAACTGGCACAATTTGCTCCCTATCTTGGACAGATGAGAAGTCTTCGCAAACTCTCCCTGAAAAACATGGACCAGGACACTTTGGGGATTGTCTACAGGACAGCAGACATTGAGAAGCGTATCAGCAAGGCCATTGCTCAGTTCTCCAAACTCCACTGTCTGCAGCATCTCTCCATTAATGACATCTTCTTTCTCAAAGACCACATGAAACAAATACTCAGGTGCCTGACAACCTCCTTGGAGACTCTCTCCATCAAAAACTGTGATCTGTCAAGGTCCGACTTGAATTATTTCCCCTGGAGCCACAGCCTATGTCAGCTAAAACATCTGGACTTGAGAGAATCCGAGTTTTTGACTTCATGTCTCAAGCCTCTTGGAGTGCTGCTAGAGAATGTAGCAGATACTCTGGAGTCTCTGGACTTGCAGGGTTGTAGGATCAAGGACTCTCAGCTCACTGACCTCATCCCTGCCCTCAGCAAGTGCTACCAGCTCACCGAGGTTAACTTTTCATACAATGACTTCTCCATGCCCATCCTGAAGGACCTTTTGCGTCATACAGCCAACTTGACCAAGATGAGTGTGGAGCAGTACCCTGCCCCTCTGCAATGCTATGATGATTTCGGTTACATCGTGGAAGACAGACATGCCCAACTTTGTCTTGAGCTCATGGATACACTCAGAGCCTTAAGGCAGCCCAGGAGCATCTTCTTCTCCACAAATGCCTGCCATGTATATGATGACCACTGTGAATATGATGAGTGCTGTGAAAATAACGAATGCTGTGTCTTTCACCTGGAGCTTTGTTCTTGCTGGAGATAAATAGGGAATATGACTTCTCTGGATTTGGGCACTCTCCCTCTGGGGTCTTCCTTAGTCATTAGCCTCCCTGCTAGCTTCAGGGTCTGGAAAGACTCTCAACTGGCCTCAAGCGTCTACTTTACCAAGGAACTCTTTTTGAAGTCTTCCATTGTGATCTCTTTATTAACTGTGTTTTTAAAAAGTCCCTATGCCTACCCATTACATTCTCCTTTTTCAGCATAATAAGGCAACAATAAAATAATTCAGTATCGGTTAAAAAAAAGAAGAAGAAACTATTCCTGGGAAACACATATTAATACAAACACTTCATAATGACTGTATTAAAAAGTAATTCCTTCTTAGTAAGATATTCTCTCTTTTAGTAAGACTTCTTAATATCTAAGGCTATGGCTCAGAAGGAGAATTCATCTCTCATGTCCAAGAAGGGATCTTGGATTTGAACCTCAGCAAGAAAATATGGTGAATAAGTGTTGCTGTTCTGCTTTTACTTTTTAAAAATATGGCAATTAGGACATTTGAAATTATATAATTATGTCATTGTTTTCCATTCGAAGTGATGTTTCTAGCAAATGATTAAAATGAGAAATTACAAACCCCTGCAAGATGGAGGTATCATACAGTCCAACTTAGAAACATCAAGGACAAGACATCAGACTCACATTAATTTTGATGTGATAACTGGCAAATGAAGAGTATCTATAGACTTGCTGTAAACAAAATGTGAAATTTGAAATTAATGATTCCACAGATTAATTGTAAATTAATTCAAAACTAATAGAATGGAATAAAGCTACAACCCAGAATCATCTGCCTAAGGATGGCACCACCCACAGTGGGCTAGGCCCTCCAATATCTATCATTAATCTAGACAATAACAAAATTGCCTACAGGTCAATCTTATGGAGACTTTTTATAAATTAAGATTCCCTATTCTCAGATTTCTAGGTTGTGTCAAATTGAGAAAAAACACAATACCCAGCTCTAAGTTCTGATATTTTAGTGTTCTGTATTTTCAATGGTAATTTTAATGAGGAACATCAGAATTTTCTCGTTTAAAAAATTAAAAAAACATGTTAAATAAAAAAATCAAGATCCCAAATACCTCTGAACTGTGACTTGCAATTTTTTTATTCAAAGCACCTTTATTACTAAAGTATATAGGGGGATGAAAGATCAGAATTCTTTTTGGTTATTAATTATGAGCTGAGTGGAGAAGAGAGGCAGCTGATTTATCTGGAGTTGATGTGAAAGTCAGAGGTGTCAGGTAGACAAAGTGAAGCAGCATGTGTGAAGCATGCTTAGCAAAGGCATTCAGATGACAACGCAGATCTCTGTGCCAAGAAAAGAGCCTGGCTTGCCCCAGACCCCATCCCTGGGCACCAGCCACTCCAGGGAAGACCTGCCCAACTTGGCCCCAGGTTCTGGCCACCGGGCAGGTTCCCTGCTAGCCACACCGGGAAGGATCCCCTTCTCCAAGAGCCCTGGCAGACCCTGCAGTCTCCACGCCCTGCCCCCACGCCCATCCGCCTGAGCCCCAAGCCTCTTCCTGAGACTCAGAGGCCGGCCCCCAGCTCCCATCTTGCTCCGGACGTCCCTTTTGGAATACTGGCCCATCCGCCTGAGCCCCAAGCCTCTTCCTGAGACTTAGAGGCCGGCCCCCAGCTCCCATCTTGCTCCAGACGTCCCTTTTGGAACAGTCGTGAGTACCCTTCCTTGCCCCAGACCCCATCCCTGGGCACCAGCCACTCCAGGGAAGACCTGCCCAACTCGGCCCCAGGTTCTGGCCACCGGGCAGGTTCCCTGCTAGCCCCACCGGGAAGGATCCCCTTCTCCAAGACCCCTGGCAGACCCTGCAGTCTCCACGCCCTGCCCCCACGCCCATCCGCCTGAGCCCCAAGTCTCTTCCTGAGACTCAGAGGCCGGCCCCCAGCTCCCATCTTGCTCCGGACGTCCCTTTTGAAATACTGGTGAGTACCCTTCCTTGCCCCAGACCCCATCCCTGGGCACCAGCCACTCCAGGGAAGACCTGCCCAACTCGGCCCCAGGTTCTGGCCACCGGGCAGGTTCCCTGCTAGCCACACCGGGAAGGATCCCCTTCTCCAAGACCCCTGGCAGACCCTGCAGTCTCCACGCCCTGCCCCCACGCCCATCCGCCTGAGCCCCAAGCCTCTTCCTGAGACTCAGAGGCCGGCCCCCAGCTCCCATCTTGCTCCGGACGTCCCTTTTGGAATACTGGTGAGTACCCTTCCTTGCCCCAGACCCCATCCCTGGGCACCAGCCACTCCAGGGAAGACCTGCCCAACTCGGCCCCAGGTTCTGGCCACCGGGCAGGTTCCCTGCTAGCCCCACCGGGAAGGATCCCCTTCTCCAAGACCCCTGGCAGACCCTGCAGTCTCCACGCCCTGCCCCCAGGCCCATCCGCCTGAGCCCCAAGCCTCTTCCTGAGACTTAGAGGCCGGCCCCCAGCTCCCATCTTGCTCCAGACGTCCCTTTTGGAACAGTCGTGAGTACCCTTCCTTGCCCCAGACCCCATCCCTGGGCACCAGCCACTCCAGGGAAGACCTGCCCAACTCGGCCCCAGGTTCTGGCCACCGGGCAAGTTCCCTGCTAGCCCCACCGGGAAGGATCCCCTTCTCCAAGACCCCTGGCAGACCCTGCAGTCTCCGCGCCCTGCCCCCACGCCCATCCGCCTGAGCCCCAAGTCTCTTCCTGAGACTCAGAGGCCGGCCCCCAGCTCCCATCTTGCTCCGGACGTCCCTTTTGGAATACTGGTGAGTACCCTTCCTTGCCCCAGACCCCATCCCTGGGCACCAGCCACTCCAGGGAAGACCTGCCCAACTTGGCCCCAGGTTCTGGCCACCGGGCAGGTTCCCTGCTTGCCCCACCGGGAAGGATCCCCTTCTCCAAGACCCCTGGCAGACCCTGCAGTCTCCACGCCCTGCCCCCACGCCCATCCGCCTGAGCCCCAAGCCTCTTCCTGAGACTTAGAGGCCGGCCCCCAGCTCCCATCTTGCTCCGGACGTCCCTTTTGGAACAATCGTGAGTACCCTTCCTTGCCCCAGACCCCATCCCTGGGCACCAGCCACTCCAGGGAAGACCTGCCCAACTCGGCCCCAGGTTCTGGCCACCGGGCAGGTTCCCTGCTAGCCCCACCGGGAAGGATCCCCTTCTCCAAGACCCCTGGCAGACCCTGCAGTCTCCACGCCCTGCCCCCAGGCCCATCCGCCTGAGCCCCAAGCCTCTTCCTGAGACTTAGAGGCCGGCCCCCAGCTCCCATCTTGCTCCAGACGTCCCTTTTGGAACAGTCGTGAGTACCCTTCCTTGCCCCAGACCCCATCCCTGGGCACCAGCCACTCCAGGGAAGACCTGCCCAACTCGGCCCCAGGTTCTGGCCACCGGGCAGGTTCCCTGCTAGCCCCACCGGGAAGGATCCCCTTCTCCAAGACCCCTGGCAGACCCTGCAGTCTCCGCGCCCTGCCCCCACGCCCATCCGCCTGAGCCCCAAGTCTCTTCCTGAGACTCAGAGGCCGGCCCCCAGCTCCCATCTTGCTCCGGACGTCCCTTTTGGAATACTGGTGAGTACCCTTCCTTGCCCCAGACCCCATCCCTGGGCACCAGCCACTCCAGGGAAGACCTGCCCAACTTGGCCCCAGGTTCTGGCCACCGGGCAGGTTCCCTGCTAGCCACACCGGGAAGGATCCCCTTCTCCAAGACCCCTGGCAGACCCTGCAGTCTCCACGCCCTGCCCCCACGCCCATCCGCCTGAGCCCCAAGCCTCTTCCTGAGACTCAGAGGCCGGCCCCCAGCTCCCATCTTGCTCCGGACGTCCCTTTTGGAATACTGGTGAGTACCCTTCCTTGCCCCAGACCCCATCCCTGGGCACCAGCCACTCCAGGGAAGACCTGCCCAACTCGGCCCCAGGTTCTGGCCACCGGGCAGGTTCCCTGCTAGCCCCACCGGGAAGGATCCCCTTCTCCAAGACCCCTGGCAGACCCTGCAGTCTCCACGCCCTGCCCCCAGGCCCATCCGCCTGAGCCCCAAGCCTCTTCCTGAGACTTAGAGGCCGGCCCCCAGCTCCCATCTTGCTCCAGACGTCCCTTTTGGAACAGTCGTGAGTACCCTTCCTTGCCCCAGACCCCATCCCTGGGCACCAGCCACTCCAGGGAAGACCTGCCCAACTCGGCCCCAGGTTCTGGCCACCGGGCAAGTTCCCTGCTAGCCCCACCGGGAAGGATCCCCTTCTCCAAGACCCCTGGCAGACCCTGCAGTCTCCGCGCCCTGCCCCCACGCCCATCCGCCTGAGCCCCAAGTCTCTTCCTGAGACTCAGAGGCCGGCCCCCAGCTCCCATCTTGCTCCGGACGTCCCTTTTGGAATACTGGTGAGTACCCTTCCTTGCCCCAGACCCCATCCCTGGGCACCAGCCACTCCAGGGAAGACCTGCCCAACTTGGCCCCAGGTTCTGGCCACCGGGCAGGTTCCCTGCTTGCCCCACCGGGAAGGATCCCCTTCTCCAAGACCCCTGGCAGACCCTGCAGTCTCCACGCCCTGCCCCCACGCCCATCCGCCTGAGCCCCAAGCCTCTTCCTGAGACTTAGAGGCCGGCCCCCAGCTCCCATCTTGCTCCGGACGTCCCTTTTGGAACAATCGTGAGTACCCTTCCTTGCCCCAGACCCCATCCCTGGGCACCAGCCACTCCAGGGAAGACCTGCCCAACTCGGCCCCAGGTTCTGGCCACCGGGCAGGTTCCCTGCTAGCCCCACCGGGAAGGATCCCCTTCTCCAAGACCCCTGGCAGACCCTGCAGTCTCCACGCCCTGCCCCCAGGCCCATCCGCCTGAGCCCCAAGCCTCTTCCTGAGACTTAGAGGCCGGCCCCCAGCTCCCATCTTGCTCCGGACTTCCCTTTTGGAACACTGACTTCCCTTTTGGAACACTGGTCTGTCTGAACCAAGTGTGCGGATAAGGCCAAGAACGAACCACAAGGAGATGGGCAGACGTCAAGGCAGAAACATATACAACAAAATCAATAGCAATACAGCATCACCAGGCCCTAGCCCTCCTCCAACACCTAGACCTGAACATCAGAAATTGGAAGAAGCAGAAGAAAACAGCCTTATGAATGACATCATGAAGAAGCTAGAGGCTTGCGTAGAGGAAAAGACAAAAAAATGTGAAGAACGCTGTAAACAACTAGAGGAAAGGGCAAACAAATTAGAAGAAATCAATAAAGTCCTGGAAGAAAACAATAAAATACTGAGAGAAAATCAAGAAAAATCAATGAAACAAATGAAGGAAACAGTCCAAGACCTGAAAAGGGAAATAGAAAAAATGAAGAAGACACAAACAGAGGGAATGCTGGAAATAGAAAATCTGAGAAAACGATTGGGAACTTCAGATGCAAGTATAATCAACAGAATGCAAGAGATGGAAGAGAGGATCTCTAGCGTTGAAGATACAGTAGAAGAAATACATTCATCAGTCAAAGAAAACACTAAAACCAACAAAGTCATGAACCAAAATGTCCAAGAAATTTGGGACACCATGAAAAGACCAAACCTAAGAATAATAGGGGTCGAAGAAGGAGAAGAATACCAACTCAAGGGCACAGAAAATATATTCAACAAGATCATAGAAGAAAACTTTCCCAACTTAAAGAAGGAAATGCCTATGAAGATACAAGAAGCTTATAGAACACCAAACAGACTAGACCCCCAAAAAAAGTCCCCTCGCCACATAATAGTTAAACAACTAAACGTACAGAATAAAGAAAGAATATTAAGAGCAGCAAAGGACAAAGGCCAAGTGACATATAAAGGCAAACCCATCAGAATAACACCCGATTTCTCAATGGAGACTTTGAAAGCCAGAAGAACCTGGACAGATGTAATGCAGACACTAAGAGACCATGGATGTCAACCTAGACTAATATACCCAGCAAAACTTTCAATCACCATAGATGGAGTAAACAAGACATTCCATGACAAAGCCAGATTTAAACAATACTTATCCACAAACCCAGCCCTACAGAAAGCACTAGAAGGAAAATTCCAACCTAAGGAAGTCAGATACACCCTCGAAAACACAGGCAACAGATAAAGCCACAGCAGTAAACCCCAACATATAGAAGTACCCACACATCACCACCAAAAAATAACAGGAATGAACAATCACTGGTCATTAATTTCCCTCAATATCAATGGACTTAATTCACCTATAAAAAGACATAGGCTTACAGAATGGATACGAAAGCAGGACCCATCTTTCTGCTGCATACAAGAAACACATCTCAAATTCAAAGATAGACACTACCTAAAAATAAAAGGCTGGGAAAAGACTTTCCAATCAAACGGTCTTAAGAAACAAGCGGGTGTAGCCATCCTGATATCCAGCAAAATAGACTTCAAACTAAAATCAATCAAAAGAGATCAAGAAGGGCATTACATACTCATCACAGGAAAGATCCACCAAGATGAAGTCTCAATTCTGAATATTTATGCCCCAAACACAAGGGCACCCACATATGTAAAAGAAACATTACTAAAGCTTAAATCACATATAAAACCCCACACGTTAATAGTGGGAGACCTCAACACCCCACTTTCACCACTGGACAGATCTCCCAAATTGAAACTTAACAGAGAAATAAAGGACTTAACTGATGTCATGACTCAAATGGACTTAATCGATATCTACAGAACATTCCATCCTAACAAAAAAGAATATACCTTCTTCTCAGCACCCCATGGAACCTTCTCTAAAATTGACCACATACTTGGCCACAAAACAAATCTAAACAGATACAAAAGAATTGGAATAACCTCCTGTGTTCTATCAGACCACCATGGTCTAAAGTTGGATTTCAACAACAACAAAAACTACAGAAAACCTGCAATCTCATGGAAACTGAATAATACCCAACTGAATCACCAATGGGTTATGGAAGAAATAAAGAAAGAAATTAAAGACTTCCTAGAGATCAATGAAAATGAAGACACCACATATCCAAATTTATGGGACACTATGAAAGCAGTACTAAGAGGGAAATTCATAGCACTAAATGCCCACATAAATAAGTTGGAGAAATCTCACACTAGAGACTTAACAGCATACCTGAAAGCTCTAGAACAAGAAGAAGCACAGTCTCCCAGGAAAAATAGACGCCAGGAAATTATCAAAGTGAGAGCTGAAATCAATAAAATAGAAACAAAGAGAACAATACAAAAAATTAATGAAACAAAGAGTTGGTTCTTTGAGAAAATCAACAAGATAGACAAGCCCTTATCCAAACTAACCAAAAGACAGAGAGAGAGCATCCAAATCAACAAAATCAGAAATGAAAAGGGGGACATAACAACAGACATTGAGGAAATCCAGAGAATCATCAGGTCATACTTCAAAAACCTCTATTCGACAAAACTGGAAAACCTAAAAGAAATGGATAACTTTCTGGATAGGTACCACATACCTAAGTTAAATCAAGACCAGATAAACTATTTAAATAGTCCAATAACCCCTAACGAAATAGAAACAGTCATTAAAAGTCTCCCAACCAAAAAAAGCCCAGGACCAGATGGTTTCAGCGCAGAATTCTACCAGATCTTCAAAGAAGAGTTAATACCAATACTCTCTAAATTGTTCCACACAATAGAAACAGAAGGAACATTACCAAACTCCTTCTACGAGGCTACAATTACCCTAATTCCTAAACCAAACAAGGATACAACAAAGAAAGAGAACTACAGACCGATCTCCCTCATGAACATTGATGCAAAAATACTCAATAAAATACTGGCAAACAGACTCCAAGAACACATCAAAACAATTATCCACCATGATCAAGTAGGATTCATTCCAGGGATGCAAGGGTGGTTCAACATACGAAAGTCCGTCAATGTAATACACCATATAAACAAACTCAAAGAAAAAAACCATATGATCATCTCACTGGATGCAGAAAAGGCATTTGACAAAATCCAACACCCCTTCATGATAAAGGTATTGGAGCGATCAGGAATACAGGGAACATACCTAAACATAATAAAGGCAATTTACAGCAAGCCAACAGCCAACATCAAATTAAATGGAGAGAAACTCAAAGCAATTCCACTAAAATCAGGAACGAGGCAAGGCTGTCCACTCTCCCCATACTTATTCAATATAGTACTTGAAGTTCTAGCCAGAGCAATAAGACAACATAAGGAGATTAAGGGGATACAAATTGGAAAGGAAGAAGTCAAGCTTTCCCTATTTGCAGATGACATGATAGTATACTTGAGCGACCCCAAAGATTCCACCAAGGAACTGATACAGCTTATACACACCTTCAGCAACATAGCAGGATACAAGATCAACTCAAAAAAATCAGTAGCCCTCCTATATACAATGGACAAAGAAGCGGAGAAGGAAATCAGAGATACATCACCCTTTACTATAGCCACAAACGACATAAAATACCTTGGGGTAACACTAACCAAGCAAGTGAAGGACCTATATGACAAGAACTTTAAGTCCCTGAAAAAAGAAATTGAAGAAGATGTCAGAAAATGGAAAGATCTCCCATGCTCATGGATAGGCAGGACTAACATAGTGAAAATGGCAATCTTACCAAAAGCAATCTACAGATTCAATGCAATCCCCATCAAAATACCAACACAATTCTTCACAGACCTGGAAAAAATAATACTCAACTTCATATGGAAAAACAAAAAACCCAGGATAGCCAAAGGAATCCTGTACAATAACACAACTTCTGGAGGCATCACGATCCCTGACTTCAAGCTCTACTATAGAGCTACAGTAATAAAAACAGCTTGGTACTGGCATAAAAACCGACATGTGGACCAATGGAATCGAATTGAAGACCCTGACATTAATCCGCACACCTATGAACATATAATTTTTGACAAAGAAGCCAAAAGCGCACAATGGAAAAAAGAAAGCATCTTCAACAAATGGTGCTGGCAAAACTGGATATCAACATGTAGAAGGCTGCAAATAGATCCATATCTATCACCGTGCACAAAACTTAAGTCCAAGTGGATCAAGGACCTCAACATAAATCCAGCTACTCTGAACCTGCTAGAAGAGAAAGTAGGAAGTAGTCTTGAACGCATTGGCATAGGAGACTACTTCCTAAATAGAACACCAGTAGCACAGACTCTGAGACAAACAATCAATCAATGGGACCTCTTGAAACTGAGAAGCTTTTGTAGAGCAAAGGATACGGTCAACAAGGCAAAGCGACAGCCTACAGAATGGGAAAAGATCTTCACCAACCCCACATCTGACAGAGGACTGATATCCAGAATATATAGGGAATTCAAGAAATTAGACATCAAAATGCCCAACAGTCCAATTAAGAAATGGGCTATAGAACTTAACAGAGAATTCTCAACAGAGGAAACTCAAATGGCCGAAAGACATTTAAGGAACTGCTCAACATCCCTAATCATCAGGGAAATGCAAATCAAAACAACTCTGAGATACCACCTTACGCCTGTCAGAATGGCTAAGATCAAAAACACTGAAGACACCTTATGCTGGAGAGGATGTGGAGCTAGGGGAACTCTCCTCCACTGCTGGTGGGAATGCAAGCTTGTACAACCACTTTGGAAATCAATATGGCGCTTTCTTAGAAAATTGGGAATCAATCTCCCCCAAGATCCAGCTATACCACTCTTGGGCATATACCCAAGAAATGCTCAACCACACCATAAGAGCACTTGTTCAGTTATGTTCATATCAGCATTGTTTGTAATAGCCAGAACATGGAAACAACCCAGATGCCCTTCAACTGAAGAATGGATAAACAAAATGTGGTACATATACACAATGGAATACTACTCAGCAGAGAAAAACAATGACATCATGAGGTTTGCAGACAAATGGATGGATCTAGAAAAAATCATCCTGAGTGAGGTAACCCAGACTCAGAAAGACAAACATGGTATGTACTCACTCATAGCAGGATACTAGACATGAAACAAGGATGACTTGTCTGCTACTCACATCACCAGGGAGGCTACCTGGAAAACAGGACCCCAAGAAAGACACAGGGATCACCCAATGACAGAGAAATGGAATGAGATCTACATGAACAGCCTGGACATGAGTGGGGGTAATGAAAGGCGAGGGTTGAGGGAAAGAGAGCTTGGGGGAGCGGGAGATCCCAGCTGGATCAACAACAGAGAGGGAGAACAAGGAATAGGAGACCATGGTAAATAAAGACCACATGAGAATAGGAAGAAGCAAAGTGCTAGAGAGGCCCACAGAAATCCACAAAGATACCCACACAACAGACTGCTGGCAGAGGTCAAGAGACAGCCTGAACTGACCTACTCTGGTGATGGGATGGCCAAACACCCTAATTGTTGTGCTAGAAACCTCATCCAACTACTGAGGGATCTGGATGCAGAGATCCATGACTAGGCCCCGGGTGGATCTCTGGGAGTCCAATTAGCGAGAATGAGGAGGGTTTATATGAGCGAGAATTGTTGAGACCAAGGTTGGATAAAGCACAGGGACAAATAGCCAAATGAATGGAAACACATGAACTATGAACCAATGGCTGAGGGGTCCCCACTGGATCAGGCCCTCTGAATGGATGAGACAGTTGATTGGCTTGATCTGTTTGGGAGGCACCCAGGCAGTGGGACCAGATCTTGTGCTCATTGCATGAGTTGGCTGTTTGAAACCTGGGGCCTATGCAGGATTGTTTGGCTCGGCCTGGGAGGAGGGGACTAGACCTACCTGGACTGAGTCTACCAGGTTGACCTCAGTCTGTGGGGAAGGCTTTGCCCTGGAGGAGATGGGAATGGGGGGGGGGTTGGGGGGAAGGTGAGGGGGACGGGAGGGGGGAGAACAAGGGAATCCGTGACTGATATGTAGAACTGAATTGTATTGCAAAATAAATTAATAAAAAAAAAAAAAAAAAAAAAAAAAAAGAAAAGAGCCTGGATCAGAAGAGGCAAATGCTGGGTAACACGGGGGCCTTTGGTTACCCGAGTTACTGCTCCTTGAGTTTGTAATCACCATTAGAGGTGAAACGGTGTTAAAGAAAGCTTTTCTTAAAGAGGCGCAGGCCTGTTTCTCAGAAAAGATCCACAATAACCAATGGAACAGGATTGAGAACCCACATAGAGGCCAAACTCCTAGAGCCCCCTGGGTTTTTTTATAAGAGGCCAGCAACATATTTGGGAAAAGACAGCTTCAAAAAATGGTTCTGGTCAAACTGGATAGCTACATATAGAAGAATGAAACTCTATCAAGTCTCCCACCCTGCACAAACTCATCTCTAAATGGATCAAGAACTTGAACCTATGATCTGATATTCTGAACTGATAAAGGAGAAAGTAGAGAATATGTTTGAACTTACAGGCACAGCAAAGGACTTTCTGAACAGGACCCTAGCAGCACAGGCATTAAGACCAACATGTGTCAAATGGGACCACACAAAACTAAAAAGCTTCTGTAAAACAAAGGACACCATCATTCAAGTTAATAGGCAGTGTCTTAGTTTGGGTTCCATTGCTGTAATGAAACACAATGACCAAAAGAATGTTCTGGAGGAAAGGATTTATTTCACTTATACTCCCATACCATAGTTCAAAATCAAGGACAGTCAGGACAGGAACTCAAACAGAGCAGGAACCTGGTTGCAGAGCTGATGCAGAGGTCACGGAGGAGTGCTGCTTTCCGCCTTTTGTAGCACCCAGAATCACCACCCCAGGGGTGAAAGCAACCACAACTGGCTGGGCCCTCATACATCAACCACTAATTAAGAACATGCCCTATATGCTCACCCTATCTTATGAAGGCATTTTTCTCAATTGTGGTTCTCTTCCCTCAAATGACTCTAGCTTGTGTTGAAGTTGACATAAAAACTAGCCAGCACAGGCAAAGGGGGGGCACTTTGGCAATTGTACATCTGAGAGAGGATTAGTACCAAGAACATACAAAGAACTAAAATACAGAACAAACCCTAAACATCAATAAAACAAATGAAAACCAAAAGAAACTAACTAAATAATGAGGCATAGCATTCTACAGAGCAGTCCCAAAGGATGAAATACAGATGAGTGAGAATTATTTTTAAAAATACTCACCATCCTTAGTCATCAGGGAAATGCAATCTTGAACTACTTTGCAATGATTTTATCTTAACCCAGTAAGAATGGGGTAAGATATAATCAATGAAACAAAACAACAGCAAAAATCCCAAAACAACAACAAAATGATGACAAAGGCAGATGTAGCTGTGAAGGAAGAGGAGCACTTCTCCACTGCAGCCACTATGGCAGCCAGTGTGGAGGTTCCTCAAAAGCTAGAAATAGATCTACCACAGGAGCCACTGATAGCATCCTCGTGCTACTACAGAGACACTCGCTCATCCATGTTCATTGCAGAGCCATTCACAGTAGCAAGAAACAGAAACAGCCTAGATTTCCATCACTAGATGAATAACGGATAATAAAATATGGTACATTCAAAACAATGAAATATTATTCAAATATTTAAAAATTATAAAATTAATAGTTAAATGGAAAGAGCTGGTCATCATCATTCTGTGTGAGGCAGCCAACACAGAAAGAAGACTGCTGTGTTTTCTCTCATCTATTCAAAGCATGTGAGCTTTGAATCTTCAGATGTGTATGGATAATGTATGCCAGGAAATTAGTAAGGGGCTATGAGCTGGGACTTTCAAGGGAGAGAAAAAAGAATGCAGTGGTATAAAGGGAAAGGGGGGATAATGGAGCAAGAAAGATTAAATAGTGTGGGGGCAGGATTTACAGGATAGAAGAGGGAATGCATGAAGGGTTTGCTAATGCTAAAGATCTTCTGAAAAATTCATATGAAGATCTGCTTCAGAACACATTAATATGATAAAAGAGCTTAAGTAGAGTTATCCACTAGTCACATGGACTATCAAATAAAAATCTGAAGCCAGGCGGTGGTGGCACATGCCTGTAATCCCAGCACTAGGGAGGCAGAGGCAGGTGGATCTCTGTGAGTTTGAGGCCAGCCTGGTCTACAGAGCTAGTCCAGGACAGGCTCCAAAGGTACAGAGAAACCTTGTCTCGCAAAACCAAAAAAAAAAAAAAAATCTGAGTGTCAGAAATGGGTTACCTCTGTTGAAGTTGGTGGACAGCGAAATCCCATACATTCCCAAATGTCATTGTTCTAGTGTACCTTCCAGAATTTGATCATAGTTTTATTTAAGTTAAAAAAGTTACTATCCATTAACCATATAAGCCATTAGTATGCATGATTATTTTGAAAAATAATTAAAATGAAAATAAAGGGTATCTTTTCAAGAGAATAAAATTCATGTCTCAGTGTGGAACCAAGAGAGACCCTGTTGATCAGAACCAGAAAGTTGTAAGGGAAATGATTCTGGGCAATAACTTAGCAGGGACAATGTGAGCTGTTCAAATCAGGTGGTTATTATGTTGTTGTTTATGCATTAGACCTCAGCTCATTTGTAATAAGAGGTATTAACACACAGGTGAATGCCTGTAATTCTCAATTCCACTGCTTAGCTCTGTTGGCTCTAATGCTCTCAGAGCTCTCACAGGAAACTTGTGAGGGCCACTCCAACTTAAAGCAAGGAGTTTTCATTGTACATTCAGGCTGAGAAACTTGAACAAACAAAACTTGAACATGAATGATATAGGAAGGAAAAATAATAAATAATGTAAGGAGAGATAACTTTGATAAGGTATAATAAGAAGATTCTCGGGTTCCTCCTCAGCCAACTGGCAGGAATCCAAGGTCATGCAGAAGCTGCATCTCCCTGGAACATACTCCTTAGCCATTTTTTACTTACAACAAACCAACACATAAACACAGCACCTTTATTCTTCAACTTCTTTTGGGTGAGATCCACTCTTGGACTCAGAAAAGTCTTCTGTATGCTTTATGCTTTCTTTCATCCTTGACCACAGCATCATTGCAGGCCTACTCTCATGATTTCCTTAGCTGATTGTTTTTTGTAATAGGCCCCACAGTTATCAGACACTAGGACTTCTTTTCATTCTCTAGTCAAGCACGAAGTTGCTCATCAAATGTCATCTGCCTGAGTTTACTTTTTTAAAAAAAATGAGCAGGACCCCATCTTTATTCTTAAAGAATGTTGTGATTGTCTGAGCAGCTACAGGCTAGACAATAGAAATATGGAAGAGCAGATTCTCCATACACTGGAGAAATAGAAGCACAGATCTTGAGAGCATTGAGGATGGCTTGACATGGACTAAACAAATAAGACTAGATTTCTAGAAACCACTTTAGGCTCTTATGTATTTGAAAAAAGCATTAAAAGAGAGTGTTAAGGAGCTTAAGATCAGTGACCAGGCAAAAGCTGGTCTACCTTCCAGGAACTCTTGCCAAAGGAACTTCAGTGTCTTCAAGTAGCCATAGGGTTGCTAGATTAGTCTGGTGGGTTCTGTGACTGTCCTCTGGTTCTGACAGGAGCGTGCAGAAGAGAACTGTCCCCTGTGCTCCTTTGTCTTCTGTCACCTCTTCCCAGTGCTTTTCTCTCTTCTTTGCCATTGTTAGAATGAGCAACACAGCTGCTTTAGTCCCACTGCATGTAATCAAGTTGCTAACAATTTCAGTCATGAAAATAGTAGCTTGTTAAATTGAAGAGCAGATTTCTCATTTGTAGTTCATTTTAGCTGGAAACAAAATCAAAAAACTGCTGGAAGGTAAACCAAAGTCAACCCCCATGTCTGAGTAGGTATAAGCTGAAAAGGGAAAAAATGTAAGTGATATTGTCCAGTGGTGCCTTGAATTCAACCATAAGGCCTACTCAATCATTCTCTCAAGCCCCGTTCTTTATGTGATATCATTTTGGTTCAATGCAACTAAATCATTGAAAAATAAAGACCACTTCTCTCAAACTTCAGTAACCCTTAAGTGAATAAATTGATTAAATAGTTAATGCAGATATTTTATGGGAATATCATTCCATCAAATATGAAAAAGCACTAGGGAGAAGAAAAAGAAGGGGAAGAGGCATGAGATAGGACAATAAAAATAAGGAATTAGAAGCACTGAGTCTGACCACAGTGCAAAAAATGATGAAAAGAAAGCAGGATGAAAGAGTGGTGGACAATCAGCAGGCTCACATTGTTCTGCCTATGGGAGGACTGCTCCACTCTCACCTGCCTTCGCTCTTCACTTGAGGATACAGGTGGGTGTGAGTCAGACAAGTGGCCCTGGAGGTTCCATTTACCATTTGCTCTCTAGATGCCGAGTCTTTGTGTCTTAGTCAGTAACAGTGCAAATTTAAGATAGTAATAACAATGCTCTCAAATACAAAGTAGTTTTGAGTATTCATTAAATCTATTCCATTAAGCTGAAGGGTACCTAAGTATTCACTACTGATCTTTCTTTACAACTGTCCAGGTAGGAAGCACAGTGGACGCAGGACAGTCCACAGTGATGATTTTACCTCCTTATTCCTGAGGCTGTAGATTAATGGGTTTAGCATAGGGGTGACCAGGTTGTTCAGGACCTGAACAGTTGCATCCAGCCAAGGGCTTGGTGTTGGCCTTAGATAGATGAAAATCACTGGCATGTAAAAGAGCAAGATAGCAGTGAGGTGGGCACTGCAGGTGGAGAAGGCTCTGTGTCGGCCCTCAGTGGAGCGGATCTGGAGGATGGAGCGAACTATACAGCTGTAGGAGGTGAGAATGAAGAAGAAGCAACTGAGGGGCATGAGGCCCACACTGATGAAGCCCACCATCTCCAGGGTTGATGTGTCTGCACAGGCCAGCTTCATCACCACAGGGATATCACAGAAATAATAGTTCACCTCTTTGGGACCACAATAGGGCAACTGGAAGGTAAGAGAAGTTAGAAATGTGGAATGAATGCAGCCAAAAACTGATGTCCCCATAGCCAGAAAGGCACATACTCTATGGCTCATGATGATTGAGTAGCGTAGAGGGTAGCATATGGCAACAAAGCGGTCATAGGCCATCACTGTGTATAGGAAACATTCTGTACCACCCAGGAAATGGTAGAAGAAGAGCTGGGTCACACAGCCTGCATAGGAGATGTCTCTGCTGTTTCCTGAGAGATAGAACAGCATCTTGGGAGAACTCACGGAAGGGAAAAATATGTCACACACGGACAGCTGGCCCAGGAAGAAATACATGGGGGTGTGAAGCCGAGTGGAGGAAATAATTGCGAGGAGAATGAGCAGGTTTCCCACTAAAGTGAAGATGTAGAAAGACAAAAACAGGACAAAGAGCGTGGTCTCCAGACCCTCTGTGTGCGGGATGCCAAGCAGGATAAATTGAGTCACTACTGAAAGGTTCTTCATAGCTTCGAGAATGTTTGACCTTGCAAAGATTAAAAGTCAGCAATCTGGTCATCGATATCTATTAAGAAGCTGTTTCTCATGAGTACTTTGAGTACGATTTGAGTAGCAGCAAATGGCTTTCTATGGATGTGCAAAAACAAGATCTCAGTAAAAGTACCAGTTACTATAAATTCATATTTGAGAGTTTGTCTACTCAGATTTTAGAAAAGAAACTTCATGAATATAAATGGTTGTCTTCTGTTCCAAGGGCAGAAGTTAAAAGACCTAGTCAAATATTCTCATTAGACACTGCTGTACATGAGTTTGTATTCTGAGAACATGTTTGTTGAATCTTGATAATATATTTAAATGACCAGCTGTCACTCTTCATTATACTCTGCAAAGCAGTAAGAAAATATTGTATGAGAAATCATGACAAATTGAGATAATTTATACAATGTGTTTCATAGTCATCTACAAAGTGTAAGACATACTTACTAAATGTGTTCTTATATAACAATAAAGTTTATAAACTGTCTGAAAGTTCCCAGCAAAACTATTACCAAACGCTAAGGTAAGGTCTTTCTTAACTTTACGAAGCTACAACTTCTAGAAATGCTAGGGAAGACAAAAGGGAATGAAAGGAGCCTCCTTGGTGATGCTTCCCAAGCATCTTTTGAGGTATATTATCATCAATACATCAACTGCCTCTAAACAATTGGCATGATCAGTGGTCAGTAACACTATGGTACTGAGTTTGTAGTCAGCCTTGAGCTATTTTGTGTGGCCCAGAGCTCAAAAAAGTATATATGATAGGAAAGAGTAGCTATATTTATTGCTGTCAGTTTATTCTTTATCTCTGTTATTTTTGTGTTCAGGTATAATACCCTTTATAAGTGGCATGCTTGATGGTCAGAAACTCTCTTTACAAATATTGTGAGTGGCTGCCTCTCACATATAGACCAGACAAGAGGGGTCTCCTCTGAGGTATGATCTCTCTTGTATTAAAGAAGGTATTCATTGTTGATCTCCTTTAAAGATATTAGAAATACAAAATTCAAAAGGAAAGGGATTTCTAACACAACATCTAAAAATCCCCAAGCTGCTTGTAACTCATTTTCATGCATTAGCCTTTAAATAAGAATTAAATATCCATATGTGGCTAATAATTTATTGCAAAGTTAAAAGATGAGCCTACGGTAGGGACTGTCCAGTGGCCACAAATCTAAAGTATAAACTGATAACAGAAAATATAATTAGTTATTCCTTCCTGACCCAAAGAAAGCAGAGATAAAAGAAAAACTGACAGCAACAAATATAGTTATTCCTTCCTATCATATGCACTTCCTGAGTTCTGGGCCACACAAAATAGCTCAAGGCTAACTACAAACTCAAACTTTGAGAATAGTAATGTTCAATATTTCTCTCAGGTAACCCAGAAGGATGAGTACTGCTTTCCTGACCAAGGCCCATGCCAACCTGGGAAGAAGGCAATTTTGTACCTCCTATAATAAAATCATAAAGAAAAAAGGTTTTGAGCACCCAGTTCTTACCCTCCTGGTCTGTTCACCTTGCCTTTTTATTGGGTTTCTTTTTCCTTTAATTCTCCTTTAATGAAATGTGGGACTTTTTATTAACCCTTCTTTGATTCCCTTGCCACAAATAATCAGTTTCTCTCTCTCTCTCTCTCTCTCTCTCTCTCTCTCTCTCTCTCTCTCTCTCTCTCTCTCTCCAATAAATGGCCTAAAAAGTTCTCCTCAGTTTCCATTCCTATTTCCTTTTGTCGATGACAGCAAGAACTTATGAAGGGGACTCTATGCCCTGGGTGGAGCATAATTTAGCTCTTACGTATCTTCCATTAACACTGGTTTTCTACACTTATATACAAACAATTTTTTTACTAACTTGGGTCTTTGACTTTTCAAGAAAAATAAAATAATGCTAAACAAGAGCCCAGCTAAGTAACAATTAAATGGTATTGACAAATTCACATATAAAAGCTCAGTAGATCTATTTAATATGTGTAAACTATAAATAGAAATAGAATCCCAAGGCACCTATGTTTCTAATTTATTAAACCAATTGTTTTGCATGACTATTATATGTCAGACACAGTCTCTATCAACTCACTGGCAATTCATATGGTCTCAGGGCTCAGGTCATCTTGTAAAATAATCTTTTAAAATTCTATTATTGGATTGTAATGTGCTGGATCCTTAACGCAGATGTCCACACAATGTTGTTTACTATCTTTAGAGAAAGATGGTAGAAATATAGGACAGAATATTCACTGGCTTTTCTAATTGTTTCATGTTAGATATGTAAAAGAATTTTGTTATTATCTATATTCTTGAGGCAAGATCTCCCTGGGTGACCCTGGATGGCCTGACTCTTATATAGATAAGTTTAGTCTCAGGCTCACAGAGATCCTTCTGCTCTCATCTCTTGAGTGCTGAGATTAAAGGAAAACATCACCATGTCCAAACCCTTATCCATTTTTAAATGGAAATTATTGAATTGCTATCCAAGACAGAATAATTAAATAGAGTGCATGGGATATTTTTCTGTCTTACTTTATATTCATCCTATCCAAAGGTCAAGCTTGGTAGTCAGTGTCGTCACTGTTAGCAATTTTTTTATTACTTTCTTTATTTTTTGAGATTATATATAATTACATCATTTCCCCCTTCCCCTTTTCCCCTCAAAAACCCTCCCTTAAACTTATTCCTCTAATTCAAATTCTAGCATCTTTTTTCATCATTACATGCATGTACGTCTATACACAGATATTCCCTAAATACAACCTGCTCAGTCTTTATAATGTTACTTGTATGTGTTTTCAGAGCTAACCATTTGGTATTAGATAACCTATGTCTGTGTTCTTCCTTGGGGAAGACTATTCCTGCCTCTCTAATGATTTCTTATTTTTATGATATAAAATGATTAAGTGGATTTACATCACATCCGCCTTAGATTATATCACTGCAGACTTGAGAGCTAGTGTGCTGAGAGAGGTCCCCAACTCTGACAGAAGCTGCTGTGCCAGTTCTTTTCAGCCTTTATCTGTTCTAGATGGAATTAGGGCAACTCAAGCTTTAACCCAAAATAAATGGGGTGGGGGGTAAAAGCAACTACATATAAAAGGTAAGCTATTGTGTTGAAATGGAAAATACAGTAGCCTGTGCTAAATAAAGTCAAGGAACAGAACCAAGGGAGTGGGTCATGTAAGTAAAAAGCAGAGTAGGCACCTTAGGAGACGAAGAGCCTTTCCACTCACTACTCCGTTAGTAATGACAGTAACAATGGCATTGCACACACAGGCACACACCATCTAGTGGATACTCACTGTGTTCCAAAGACTGGTGAGTCATTCATAAAACTTGATTCTTTTTGAAAATATTTATTTGTAAGTTGTTATTTCCATCAGAAATCACATCTGCAGATAGAAAGTTGACATTCAAATACATCAAGAAAAACCCTTTTCTTGTTTTATTCCATGTCTGTGCTTATAATCTTTAGTAGGATCTTTTCTCTCTCTGCCTCTGCTTCCTGGGAAAGCCTCTTCTATTGCTGGGAAATGAAGCCCTTCCTGGAGGACTCTTTATGGTTACTTTATACAAAAGTGGAGAAAAACTTCATGTCTCATTCTTCTCCAGTCATTTCAGCCAGGTTGTTTTTAAATTTTGTGTGTGTGCATGTGTGCATGGGTGTGTGTGTGTGTGCGCGCGCATGCATGCATGTGTATGCGTGTGAGCGTGTGAGCGTGTGAGCGTGTGTGTGTGTGTGTGTGTGTGTGTGTGTGTATGTGTGTGTGTGTGTGTGTATGTTTGCATGTATCTGAATATACCATGTGTGCTGGTCAAAAGACAATTTATGGGTGTCACCTCTCTCTCTATTGTGCCCAGGGATTGAATTCAGGTGATCAGGAAGGTGCCTTTACTGGCTGAACCATCTCCCCAGTCCTCATTTTCAATTTTAATTTTAGATTTTAACTGAAATTTTATTTTATTTTAGAAATCACACAACATATATTTTCTTCCTCTCACACATTCTGTATTGATATCAGCTCCAACACAGGAACTTTTGATCTATATAGTTACATTTCTCATAAAGATTCCAGACAGGCTGAGACCAGAGCTGCTAAAAGCAACATCTCTAAAGATAGGGGCCAGTTTAACATGGGTCAACACATTCCACTAAGGAAAATTTTTAAAGTAAGGAGAGACACAGTAACATTCTGAGGAGAGGGCAGAGGGCGCTTACTTTTATAAGTGGTCTGAACAGCTCCAGTTCCAGTGAGTCCTCCATGTCCTCCCATGGCTAAGCGAAGACCTTCAAAGGTTCTGGCCTTTGTTTATGCTCATATACCATGATGTTCTGTGATTCCATAGGCTCACTGGATTTTCCTATTGATTTCAGGAAAATGCATTCTCGAAGGGTCAGGAAGTCCTGTGTGTTGTCTGTCAGGAGCAACAGCTGATAGTGAGATACTGATGAAAATTCAAATAGTTCTGGAGACCTGGAAACATGACCCCAGTTTTCCAAAGTACAATAACTAGAACTTGCATTTCCTTTTATGACCAGAACAGTGTGCTGCAGCCAAGGAGCTTCTGTGCCCACTTACAGCATCATGTCTCATGAGGCTTGTGCAATCAAGGCTAGAACACTCTCTTGCTAGAGAGTTTTGAAGAACCTCTTAGGCCCTGTTTGGAGTTCAGGGACAGCTCTGAGGGAGCAATTAGCTTGTCGACTCTATTCGCCATCTAAACATGAGATTATGGTGATGATTTCATTGTAAACAGATGTTCCAAAATGGGAAACATGGTCTTCCAATATTATTCGCACAGTAGAAAGCACTTCAATTCTTATATTATCAGTTCATCTGTAATGCTTTCCCTCCATTTGGCTGCTTTTGTATTGTTAAGACTCAGCTACATCATTTATCTCATCATTTTAAAAATCATCTATACACACATCAAAAGTTAAAGAGTAAAGGAAATAATTTTAGATTTTAGAAAGGATTTTTTTTTTTGCTTTAAAAACCTGACATATTTTATTGAATATGGCACATTTATGAAAGTGTAAACAAGCACAAAATCAATATAATAATTATAATAATTATGGTCTATAAAGATTGATTACCTCCCCAAAGTAAGTACCTATGTTTAGTCTGTAAGTCTAGAAGATAGGCAAAACTGAGTCATTATTCAGTATTTCCCTTATTTAGAAAGGATTTTACATTGAGATTTTCTTGTATGGCAAAAGTTTCTTCCAAACTGGAAATGGAGATTAGGACATAACCAGAAAGTTAAGGTATGTCACAAAAAAAATGTTTGTGGAAATTAATACTTTAAAATAGTATGTTTATAAAAAATCTGCTTAAAGAACAAAGATTTTTCTGTTTTCTCAAAATAATTGGTTATAGTCTCCATTGAGTTTCTAGTTAAGAAACTTAGTCTTGACAGAGACAAGGATCATCTAACAATTTGTCCTTGCTGAGTTTCAGCTAAGTATTACATAACAGCTAATTTTTTTAAGACTTACTTATTTATTATGTATAGTGTTCTGCCTTCATGTATGCCTATCCGCCAGAAGAGGGCATCAGATCTCATTATGGATAGCTGTGAATCAAACTCAGGACCTCTGGAAGAGCAGCAGTAGCCAGCAGCTAGTGCTCTTAACCTCTGAGCCATCTTTCCAGCCCCACATCAGCTAAATTTTAAACCACACTTCATTATTCAATTCTGGTGTATCTGACTTTCTAGGTATTCAGCAATCACATATGATAGCCAAAACCAATTTAAGTCCAATGTCACAGCCAATGTTTTGGAAATTGCTCCTGCACCAACTAGATTCCAGGGAAAGATGCAACATCTTCAAAACTAGCCTTAAACTTTGGAAAGTCACCAGTCCTCTTGATCAGAGAGACCATATTGACCCCAGAAACTGGACTTTACTCAGGCTAAATTCCTAAGAGTGGTAGGGGGTGAATATAAAGGGAAATATCTTCAGGGCTTCCAAGGGAAGCAACATTGTTCACTAGACACTGACCCATCCCAGTTGATGGCCTAGCTTGTAGAAGTAGAGTGAGTAACACTAGGCAGGTACAATTGACCTTAAGAGTAAAGGGGATGTAGTTCAGTTATGGGCATCAGCCTGGCCTCAAGCACAAGCAGAAAAGCAGAGCAAAACACCACAATGACTTGCAGTAATACTGATCAATAACAACCTCAACAACCAAAAACTAGGCTAGAGAAAGGGAGGAAAAATGACACCATGACTCGGAGCTTACAGACCATCCTACAAAACTCTTAGTGCAGGCTACTAACAAGCACACAAGACAATCACAGTCAAGCCAACTGTAACACAAAGATAAATTCCATTATTTAAGATGTTAGAGGTTATAAACTTAGTTTATATTTTGTGCTCTTTGTTTCTTTTGGGGGGACACTCTTGCTACTTAATGCTTACAACCTCATAGTATCTCCCTTTTAATCTATTTCAACATGGAATTTTACCTAAGAATCATTCACTTGAATATTACTATAGTCTTCGTTATTCAATGACAATTTAATACAACTCGTAATGGATTTTTAGTCATTCTCACTTCCTCTCTTGTTTACTCCTTTCTCTCTTGCTGAAACTCTTCTTCCCAGCAGTCTCCTTCTTCCTACTTTTATGTCACTTTTTTGTGTGATCCACTGAGTTTAATTAGAGCTGTTTGCATCAGCATATGTGGAGGGTTATGTTTTGCACTCAAACTATATAACATGGGATCTCCTGGGACAAACATGCCATTAATTTACTGATTCTCACCATTTTGTTGTCAAGGAGTCATTAATTGGTGTAACTGTGTTTCTTTGGTTTAGATTTCATATCTTTAATCTGTTAATCTTTATCTTATAAGTCACCTGGCAGTTTCAATTTAAGCTCTTTGTGATACAAAGATCTTAGGCAAGTCCCTATACAGAAAATCCAAATCCTCTTCTCTCCACAAAAATGAACTAGAGAGAGAGAGAGTTTTGTGGCAGGGGAAGCACCCTGCATCAATACATAAGTAACAGGAGACTGGTCATCACCCTTAAACTCTCCAAAGATTTCTTGGACCACAGCTGTCAGTGGAAAGTTGAGGCAGGAGAGTGGAGTTGGGAAGAGTGGCAGAAACAGTCACCTATTAAAGACACCACTTAGCAAAAAGACTGGAAATCATTTCCTACCAAGGCTGTATACAAGGGATACAACATGCATAGTAGATTGCTTGTGCCATGTAAACATTTTGTACAGACTCAGAACTAACCTGTGTCTTAGAGCTACTGAGCAGCTGACTTTTTTTCAGCTCACTAGCCTACTTCTACCCCTGGAGTACCCCTTGTCTTTATTTATTAATTTATTCAAACAAACTGCCTTTATTTCTATCACAATTCATCTATCCCTGATCCAATCTGACCCAATTTATTCCCTAGCAGAGGAACCTAGAAATCCCAGCTGGTACCCCAATATTCTGATTTATGCCTCTAGCAGCCTAAAACCTATCAATCAACTCACCCAAATCAACCTTTCCTTTTTCTTTGTGTGTACACACAGATATGTGGGGGGGTGCATGTTTACAAGTCAAGAGTGGACACTGGATATTACAGTATAAATTATATTGGTAAATTGTCATGTGCTGTTTGTGTTTGCTGAAAGCAGACTCTAAGGACAAGATGGGTTGCCCTTGTCTCAGAGTTGACACTATTTATCTCCAGTTCTCCAAGACTCCTTGTCCAAGAGCAGTCTAGTTCCCTGGGGCTGAGACAAAGGAAGAAGAATCACTTCGAACAGCTAAGGGTACAAAAACAATGGACATCTGAGAACAGCTACAAAAAAACCCTGTTGTCTACCAGGGTTACCATTCCTTATTCCATGATACAAAAGAGCCAGCAGTGGAGACACTGGAAGTTCTTTCACCTAGATTGTCTCCAGGGGACATCTGGATCAGGAACTCCAGCATGACTTTCAGCAAGGCCTCTCCAGTCATTTCTTCTCTAGTCAGATGTTGTAGAAACCCAAGTTGATATAGTTTTTCTGTCTGTCAGATACTTTGAATTTGGTCTTTTACTTAGCAGCTTTGCCGAAGGAGAGGCTGTGTTCTGCCGAGGACTCTAGCTCAGGAACTCCAGTTGGCTGTCTCAACTAGGCTTGCCTAGTCATTTCTGAAGGATGTTATAAGTTCCAGATTTGATGACACTTCGCTCTCTACCTGCTGTCTGCTAATTGTTCCTTTACTTTCACCTCTTGCAGACTTACTAAACTCTCTCATTTAGAATCTACAGTACAAATATCATAAATAACTTCTCAGGAAAGAATGGGGATCTCTGACTATTACTGTCTACTTACTTGGGAGACAGTTTCTCACTGAATTTGGAGATCGCCCATTGTCCAGATGGACTGGCCAGTGAGCTCCTTGGATCTTCTCTCTGTGTCTGCAAATACTGGGATTAGAGGCAGCTCTACCACATCCATCTTATCATACAGACTCTGAGGATCCGAACTGGGGTCTTCAGGCTTGTACATATGCAGTTTACCCACTGGGTCATCCCCATCCAAACTCTTTTTTGCCCCTTGAGTTAATTTTCTCAAGCATTTTGCCATAGTGACAGAAAAGAAAAAAGAAAGAACACTGATTGACATGATCATTTTCAATCCTAACTGATCTTCTTCATTTTTAGTTCTAGCTGTTCTTTAACACTTGTGTTAGCCTGGTTAGGAACCTCATAGCACAGGCTAGATCCGAGGACTTGCAACCATCTCCCAAGGTGTTTAGAGATGAAGCAGAAACACTAATCTCCTAGTATTAGTTAAACCAAAGTACTTAGGAAACGGAAATAAAGACATGTAATGGAGTTAAATATATAAACAGAATCAATTCAAGATCTCCATAGTAGTTCTGAAATGGGCAATGTATGGCTTTTGTCTCTCTCTCTTTTTGTTATATTGATGTTGATTTTCAAATTTCATCCAATTCCTGCTCTTATGAACATAAAAGTCACTACTGTGACCATGAAAATCATGTAAGAACAGAACTGAGCAGACAATGATAATGCAGATTATTAATTTAGGCCCAGGATCAATGCTACAGTGCTGACTCGAGATTCCATGTCACCCTCTTTACTGTAATTTCTCTGGGAAACCTTAAGTGTCATTCTGCATATGAATAAAATAAAAGTCGCAATGCAGAAACCATGTTAGGGGACCATGACAACTTCTCACAGAGGAAATGATAGGGGCAGAAGATTAGATCCAAAGGGACCTAGACAAGATAAGAAAGGTTGTGGAGATGTCCTTTATTGTTATAAAAAGAAAGAAAAGGGTAAAGATGGAACCCAAAAGCTATCTCAGTCAAGGAGAAAGTCAGGGACTCTGTGGTAGTCAGGAAACATTCTTGCTTCATGAGTAGCATCCTCAGAGGCCAAACACAGCAGGAGTCACAGGTAATTTCAGGAGACTATTGGCAGCTTGCACAAGCATGGGGATGGAGGAGCCTGTGAAGAGGAGACACAAGAGTCAGACTGTAGGATTGGGAGGAGAGGGAGGCTTTTTCCTGTGCCTTCCTCAATTATTCCTCTCATCCCCTTCAGCCCTGATTTAGCTTCCTGTAGTACCCAGGCTCTTCCTCCTTCCTTGTTCTGATTTTCCTTTAGTCTTTGCTGTCCACAGCAACATGGCAGCAAGGACACAATAACCCTGCAGGAGTACCGGCTACATGTCTAGGGCTAGTCTTACTCAGCTAAGAATCCACATCTATGTTCTTTCCCCCTGCTTAGCTTGTCCCAACCACCAAGTACATATTTCATCCTAGTCCTGAATAGGAAGGATTAGCTAAGGGAACAGATATCATAGTAGGGGCAGCTATGGCGACTCTCTAGTACTCACCTTCTGTTACACATACAGGATTAGCTCTTGAGACACATCTGGGAAAGAGGGAAAGGGATAGGTGGGGCTGTGCTCCTACCTGCATGGTCATGAAGCCAGGTCACCGCCTTCCTTTCCAGAAGCTCCCACTCATATTTCATGTCCTTGCCATTGGCATGTAGCCAGAGTACAGCCAATATTGTGACCCAGGCAGAAGGGTCCCCATCCTGCAAAATGGACAGAAACTTCTGTGGTGCTCCATGCAGGGCAGGATGCCACTCAAGAGGAAGCAGAGAGATTTACTATCTCCTTCCTCATCATTCCCTAATCTGATGCTACATGGAATTCCCTGGCCCATTCTTACCATACAGACTGACTAAGGCTCAAGAAAACATTCCAGTACCACTTAGAAATGGACTTAAGGTATAAGTCCAGTGTAGCCATCATCATATTCCACAAAACAACCCATATACACAGTACATGGATAATTAGACTGTACTAAGAGAAGAAATTATATATTTGATTTTTTAAAGTACTGTTTTCATGAATTTTGTCTTTGTATCCTCAATTGACTATAAAAATACATAAGGAAAAATCAATAGCACATTTCCAAACATAAACACAAGTAATACAAAAGTGAGAAGATTTTTCCAAAGTTAGTACTCTAGAAATGACAGATGTTGGAATTAGTTCACCTAATAGACACAGAAGGAGCTCTCTTGCCCTTTACAGTTAGCTGGAGCGTGGATTTCCACATTTTTTTTGTGTGACAGCACAGACCACCAACTTCCACATGGCCTCAGACTTTAGCAGGTGCCATAGACTTCAGCATAGCCTGTAATGAAGACTTCAGTACAGAATATGAACATCAACATGACCTTGGGGCAAGATGGGCCACAGTTCCCAATATGGTCCTTGAGGCAATCCTGCCAATGGATAGCAACATGGCTTCAGGTGGCAGCACAGACCATGTATATCCACGGCCTTTAGTGGTAACACAGGCCACAGATTTCAACAGGGTCCCCTGTTACAGCAGGACCATGGACCCCAACATGGTCTTAAACACATTGGCAAAGGAAACAACTTCCTGAACAGAACACCAGTCACTCAGTCACTAAGACTGACAATTAATAAATGGGACATCATGAACCTAAAAATCTTCTGTAAGGCAAAGGACACTGTCAATAGCACAAAATGGCAGTCTACAGAATGGGAAAAGATCTTCATCAACCCCACATCAGACACAGGGCTGATCTCCAAAATATGCAAAGAACTCAAGAAACTAGACTCCAACAAACCAAATTATCCATTTAAAAATGGGTACAGTTCTGAACAGAGAATTCCAAATAGAGGAATCTCAAATGGCTAAGAAATACTTAAAGAAATGTTCAACATCCCCAGTTGTCACGGAAAAGCAAATCAAAACAACTCTGAGATTCCATCTTACACCTGTCAGAATGGCTAAGATAAAAAACACAAGTGTCAGCTCATGTTGGAGAGGATGTGGAGCAAGGGGAACACTCCTCCATTGCTGGTGGGAGTCCAAATTTGTACATCCACTGTAGAAGTAAATATGGCGATTTCTCAGAAAATTGGGATTTGATCTACCTGAAGACCTAGCTATATCAATTTTGGGTATATATTCAGAGGATGCTCAATCATACCACAAGGGCACTTGCTCAACTATATTCATAGCAGTTTTATTCATAATAGCCAGAAACTAGAAATAACCTAGAAGTCCCTCAACCAAAGAATGAATAAAGAAAATGTGGTACACTTACACAATGAAGTATTACTTAGCTGTTAAAAACAATGACATCAAGAAATTTGCCAGCAAAAGGATGGAATTTGAAAAAAAATCATCTTTAGTGATGTAACCTAGACCCAGAAAGAAAAACATGGTATATACTCACTCAAAAGTGGATATTAGCTACCAAGTAAAGTATAAATATGCTCTAATCTACATACCCAGAGAAGCTAAGTAACAAGGAAGACTTAAAGAAGTCGGGTGCACTTGAATCACCCTGGGAAAAGGAAATAGAATAGATTATTTAATGGGTGGAATGGAGGCAGGTGGGAATGAGAAGAAGAGAACAGGAGGGGTCAGGACAAAACCTGGTATAAGGGAAACTCCCAGGAATCTACAAGGGTGATCCAAGTAAGATTCCTAGTAATAGGGGATATATAGCCTGAACTGGCCATCTCCTGTAACCAGATAAGACTTCCAGTGAAGGGATTGTGACACTAATCCAGCCACATAACCTTCAGCCTACAATTTGTCCTGCCTATAAGATATGTTGGGGCCAAGGTGGCACAGAAATTGTGGAAGTGGCCAACTAATGATTGGTCCAGCCTGAGACCCATGCCATGAGAGTGATCCCACACTGACACGGCCTGGAATGCCAGGACACAGAGTCAGGATAGCCCAGAGACCTAGAATATAACCAAACAGGACTAGAAAAATAAAGTCAATGTAATGATGCCTAATGGCCTAAGGATATTCTGCTATGCTCATAGATTGGTATCTAGCCCAATTGTCACAGAGAGGCTTATTCCAGCAACTGATGGAAACAGGTGCAGAGACACACAGACAAGCATTAGGCAGAGCTTGGGGAATCCTGCCGAAGAGAGGGAGAAAGGATTTTAGGAGCCAGAGGGGTCAAATCCACAGACTCAACTAACCTGGAATCCTCGGAGCTCACTGAGACTCAACCGACAACCAGGGAGCCTGCATGAGACTGACCTAGGCCTACACTCTACATATATATGACAGTTGTGTAGCTTGGTCTTCTTGTGAGACTCCTAACAGTGGGAGCAGAGGCTGTCTCTGACTCTTTTAGGATCCCATTTCTCATACTGAGTTGCCTTGCCCAGACTTAATATGAGGGGAGGTGCCTAAGTCTTATCGCAATCTGATATGCCACGTTTGGTTGATATCCATGGGAGCTCTGCCCTTCTCTGAGTAGAAACTAAGGAGGAGCAGATGGGGGAGAAGCGGTCCAAGGGGAGGAAGGGGAAGAACTGGGATCAGAGGGGAGGGGAAACTGTGGTCAGCATGTAAAATCGTAATAATAATAATAAAATAAAAACCATTTAAAATTTTTCAAATTTTCAGTTGAACTTCAGACGTGATATTTATTCTATTTTACTATATGTTTTTACTGAATTGAGTTTGTGAATTCCTGTATGTTAGAGTTGAGTTCTCTTGGTAATTTCCTACTTTAACTAGTAGCAGATTTTTTTTTTAATGTCAAAACAGACTTATCATTTTAACAAGCAGCCAGTATGAAATAATTTTGAAGAAATATTCCCATTAATTGTGTCTCACACTTTAACAACTCAGAACTGTATTTCTTCTTAATAGTTTGACATCTGTCTTTTATTTAAGTGTTTTTTTTCAAATAATATTAGAAGATTCAGAAGGTAATCTTAAAATTCTGAAGGTTTACTATAGCCAGCCTATTTGAAAACACAAAATAAAGCTATATTAAGGATGTTATTGGAGTCGCTGAAGACAGGACATCCTAGCATTGAATCTAGTTCTATACTCACTGGTGCAGAGAGAGTTCACTTTCCTAATGTTTGATATCTTCATCTATACATAGCAAAATAAATAGAACCTGGCTTAATTAACTGAAATGAGGAAAAATAAGTATATTAATACTAAGGGCTTAAAAAATCTATCTGGTGCAGTAGGAAGATAAAAATTCTTTTTTTACAATTATATCTCTGGGAATATGATTAATATAGAAGAGCATTTATTTTCACTTTGACATCTGTAAGTTTAACCACACTTTCCTGTAGCTAGGCCATTAGTTCCATGGTCTTTAGGGTCCATCTGAAGTAGAAATAATTTTATCTTCTGTATATTAAAAGTTAATTTCACCTTTGCATTATTTATATTCTTATTTCTCAGCTCAGCCATGGTTCATTTCAACTCTAATTATGTTCCTACCATCATGAAGTACACTCTTTCCCTTTTTCCACTTTTGCATCTCACCTTGGCAGGGTTTGCAGCCTTGATGTCTTCCAAATTAGTGCCCAGGATCTTGGTCAGATCCTCATCCAGCTCCCAGGAGCCATTTGCCTTTTGGAGCAAAATCAGCTGCAGAGCAACATTTTCTCCAAAACCTTTGTAAAAAAAAAAATGAAAGAGATATGGCATGGGAAATTATGGGAGTCACTGGGATCAGAGCCCACCTGAGGAATTCTCCTGAAATAGGAGGCTGCAGTGAGGCTTCCGCAGGAAGTCTACTGACGTTTTGTTATTGGTGATGAGTTCTGAACTTGACAGAAGTGGAGTCTGCTGGGACCAGGACTGATTCTAGGTGGACTGTGTAGGCAGAGACTGCCAGGAGGACTCAAAGAACCTGAGGCCACTCAGTTGCAGTAGGTTAGACGCTATCAAGGGCTGTATTGTAGATTAATGAAGCTAGTCTCATTCTGGCAAATGTATGGCAATGCCAAATCTAACCTCCTGCATGCTGCCTCAAGTAAGTCACCCCATAGGTAGAGAAAGCTCCCAGATGAAGTACATGGAAGGTTAGTTTTTGGCTGCATAAGTCAGAGACACAATCTGAGGACCAATTTACCTTTGTGGTCATTTCGCAAGTTGGTTTTCTTGGTGGAAGAATCTGACTTTTTCATCTTTCTCGTGGATGCCACATTTCCCTTACTAAAACACGAAGATTGGACTTCACTAAATTCAGTATCTGTGACAAACAAACATTGCTGAGAAAATTTGTCCTAGAGAGAAACTCCCTCAGACTGTAGAAGTATGTCTTCATAGACCTCTATGGATGCTAACCATTCGTTGTGAATAAACATGGTAAACTTCTTGAAGATAAGCCTGGCTTGTGACCTGCAAAACATAAATGTACAGTGGAGATTGCAGTATCCTTCACGTGCTGCAACAAGCAACGATTGAAGAGTGTGGGGACTGGAGCCATCAACCCTCCCATTCATATCAGCTTCACTCACTAACCACAATGTGCCATTCTCCTGTGTGTCCTCCTCCAATACAGTCACCCTCTGAGCCTTCTTTCTACTTCCTACTGAGTGGTCTCAAACCACTGACATGTGCTGAACAATTACAGCTGCATCTTACTTTCAATACAGAAGCATTCTTCCAGATACACCTTAAAATGATTTTTCTCTGTCCTCCAAATCTTTTTACCCATCTCCCTTTCAAAAGAAGCACAACTGTACCCTAAGCATCAAGGTTCAGAAGGTTAGTTTGGCAATTGTCTAAGCCCAAGAATATTACCTTCTCTCTCTTCTACATGTCCTTACTACTATCAACTCTCAACTACTTAAATCACCTCCTACCAGCAACCAAACTACCCAAAAACCACACCACAGGCTTCCTGTGCACTCCAAACTCGCCCATAAATTTGAGAATTTTCATCATCCATCTAAGTAGCCTATGTAATATCTTAATGCAAAGATCTTTCCTTCCTCAGATCCAGTGACTGTGGGTCTTACACACCTCTCCCACACCTTCAAGGCATTGGTATCATGAAATATTGATTTGTCACAAATATCTTACCTTCAAAATATAATACTCATATTTCTAGTGTTTCAACTTATGGTTTCATGTTTTTAAAAATGGTCTTTGACCTGACTCATACCTTCCAAGTCCCTAAATCTTCTATTTTTTCATATATGTCACCTTCCTTTAATCTTTTATTTTTTTCATTCGATCTATATTCCAATCAAACAAATTAACACCCTTATCAGTCCTGTCAATACCATAGCCATAATTTCGAAACAAGATGACAAAATCTTACACTAGAAATGAACTCAGCCCTCTATCCACTTCATTTTGAGGTTAAATTTGCTGATCCTTGCCGTAAATGATTCACAAAAACCAGGATTCTAATCAGTATTTATGCCGACTGACAAAAGCCACCAAATGCAACTGGACCCTCAGCCATCCCAGAAAAAGGATGCTAGATTTTTTTCTTTTTCTAATAATCCTCTATCACTCTTTCAGATATCCACTATTTTCTTAAATCCTCTCTTCTACCACTAACATTATCAGACGCAATCTAGTCATCTGCTCTCTGTGTGGCCATTGACTAATTATCAACAACAGAAATCAGATTCAAATTAAATGATATGATTATTTAAGGTTTATAGATGCTTGTGCTTTATAATATGTCTTTGTGTTCATTTGTACTTCTACATTAAATTTCCCTCCCAGTCAGACATAATCTATTTCTCTAGAAAACTTAAGGGAAGCCATAAATCCTAGGTGTGGAAAGAAGAGGAAAACAGGGAAATTAGGAAATTAAATTTAAGAAATTCTGAAACTTATTGTTTAAATGATGTACTTGGATATCTGAGACTCATTGTAGATAAGTTTGAATTGGGATAAAACTTACGAGTCTTAACTTTATATGTAGACATCACAGGCCTTGGAATTTCTCGGTGAGCCAGAGGCCCCTTCACAGGCTGGTTGAGCTCCTTGTTTATGGCTATGAAAGCTGTGAAGGAGCTGAGGACTCCAGACTGAATGCTGATGCTCATGATATCCTCTATTGTTCTTTGTGAAGTCTCATGGGAGCCCAAGTCTTTGGTCTGAATCAGGGACTTCGCAGCCAAGCGATGAATGGTGAAGCTGAAAGAAGACACTATACAAAATTAAAGACAAAGAAATGAAGTCAAGTACCCAAGACTCTTAAGAGCTAGTGACTGCAGACAGAAGGGCATGTGGAGAAAAAGACTTCACATGAATGGATGAGAAAGAGAAGATCTTAGAGGAAGTAGCAGAGGCCAGTGACAGGAATGACTGAATCATCCATATGGCAGAGAAAGGAAGAGGAGTGAAGGAAGAGAAGGGAAGGGAAGAGAAGGGGAAGGAAGAGAAGGGAAGGGAGAGGTGGGGACGAGTGAAGATGGAGTAGCAAAGCTGAGTTCTTACCTGGCATTTGCCTTGGGTTGTAGGGAAAAGGTCACCCTGTTTTCAAGACTCCTGCCCTGCAGGGTGTACTTGAGGCACACTTCTCCTGAGCTCTCCACTTGCTACAAATAAGAAGAGAGCAGTAGTGACAAGCAGACACCTAGCCAGGAAAACAGTGAAGACTGGGGAAGCCCCTCAGCTCAATGCAATGCAACCCTAAGAATCAGGTAGGACAGGATAATGCAGACATGGCATGGAGGAGAGGGTGGGACACTGGCTGCCTGGCAAGTGACATATCTTGCTGAAATCACAAGCAATCATCAGTGTTAATAAAACTGCTGATAGAGTAACGAACAAGAATAGGGACTCACGGGCATAGTTCCCGTCAGTTGGGCATAGACGATTAACCTCTGACCCCTAAAGATGACAGTCTGCTCTGGGGAAAGCATGTAAGCTAACAGACCAGGAGGCAAATCCCAGCTTAGAGTGATGTCATCCGCTGAACAGTTTAGAGCAAACTTCAGAGACCCAAGAGCCTGTTGGAGGAGAGAAGAGCCAGAATTATCCATAAAAAAATGATAATAATGATGGTCATCCACTGAGTATTAGCCAAGACCAAGGATGTAATTCATCTCATGTCTAATTACTATTGCTAAATGAGAAATGCAAAATTCTTTCTCTATTTGTGTATATAGTAAAGTTACACTTGAGAGATGTAAAAGTGTAGATTTGAATGAGGGAAATATTTAAGAAAAGAGACCTCTACAGAAGTGAGTTAGAAAAGAAATGGTAACAACATGAAAAGAGAAGTTTAGAAATATAATCAGAGATGTCTTGCATTTTTGTGTACTAATAAATGAATGTGAACTTATGCCTTTGAGTCTATCACATACACACACACACACACACACACACACACACACACACACACACACACACACACACTTGACTATCTTTTCTTTTGTGTCTTTTGCATGGAAAGTGGATTTCTACCCAATCTACTGTGAGTACAGACTGCAGGCTCAGACAGAGCAGCCAAAACTTTCACCTTCTTTCTCTCTGGTCTTCAAAACAAAAGTCACAACCTCTTTATTTATCTCCTCTCTGGATCTCCAGCTACCAGTGTCAGATGCCAGTCTTTAGATATTAGACTGGACCCCTTTTTAACAAAGTATCAAGTAGACTCACTAAGGGTGCAGCCTGAGACTCATCCAAGTGTGTCCTCCAGGAGAGTGGGTCACCTGCCTTTGCAGCAGTGCCCCTGTCCTGTCCTATACTTACTCTGCATTTGTAACTCCGGACACTCAGCCTGCTCTCACCTTGGTCTGCATCCTGTCCTTGCTTGTGATAAACTCTGCAGAGCCCCCTGATACCCGGGCGATGCCTTTGATTAAACTGGTGGAGGCTCCTTCTCCAATACCAAATGTGAAACATCTGCAACAGTGGAATGATGAACATTAGAGATGGGTTCTCCATAGCAGAATTACCAGTTAACATAGGCTAATCAAACAGTCATGAAGAGATAAGGTACTTACCTCAAAGTCAGTGCAATGCTATCATTTAGAAATCAGACTTTATTCTATGGGAGGTAATAAATGCTTAAATAAGTAATACAATTTAATGCCATGAGTCTTCTATGAAAAAAGACTCTGTTTCATTTTGCTGATGAAGATCTAGGGCCCAGGTATTTGCAAAATCTGTCTTAACTTCTTTCCCCACTACAATGCAGAGGAGCAATGACTGTCTAACAGCATTTTATCTCTGAAAGCCTCTCTCCATAGCAAACTATGAAAATATTAAAGTGATAAGTAAATACACTGACATCTTTACTTATACATTCAGTATCCATGTACATTTTGTTAATGTAAGTCATCATCCCCAAATCCTGTGACATGGGACCTGAGAATTAGTGTTTGCAGTATGTAAGTGTGAGGATCAAAGCTTGTATTGTAGTTTTATTCCCTCTCAATACCTTATAAAGCAGTCACTATTGGTTTTAGCATTTTCAGGTTGATCAATTAAACACAGGTTAGTGGAGTTTGCAGACATTTGTTATGCAATGACATGGGGGCGAAATTCACCAGTTCTTAGAATCTGACAGTAAAGAACTCAAATACAAGGATCAAGACAAAACACTGTGAATTCTACTCACAGAAACACTAGACTAGGTTATTCAAGCCAGAGAGAACTAGAGACCTACAATCATAACTTGAATAATTTGTATAAAAGCAGACAACTACCAAGACAATAGGTTCCAATGACTGCCGAGAGAATATGAACCAAGAGCCAAGACTTTGAAATGGAGAGAAGAAAAGAGAAATGAGCCTGCGTATGCTGGTCACTTCCCATCTGAAGCATGTGGCAAGTGTGGATGGCTGAAGGCCGAGGCAGTTTTAGAGGAAGTAAGAAAATTGTGGAGTTTTGAACTTTGTCGGTGGTAGTTTTGCCCCTGAAAACGGCTGAGAATTTTTCACAGAACAATGTAGAGAGGTAGAGATAAGTAAGAAATGGTCCAGCCATGAAATTCATTACCCTTTAGCTGGATTCAGGCTGTCAGTTCCTAGTCTAGGTACCTCTGAAAGCAAAAAGAAAGACCTATCAGGGGAAAGATACCATTTAAATACCAATAGTCCAAAACACCTACTAAGTCCACTATGTCATCTAATAAACAATTAAGAAAGAAAGTTTTCATAAAATAGGAAAAGGGCAGTGTTTCCAGCTCATTTTTTTTTTGATGCCAGGAGTGCATAGATACCAAAACCTCACAATATACTTCAAAATTCATAGGATTACTTCTTACTAATAAATATTCAATATCCTAAGACATATGGGCCAACTGAATTCAAATGTACACACTCCAGGAGTTCACACATGTGCTTGCACACACACACCACACACACACACACACACACACACACACACACACACACACACACACACACACTTTATATTTTGGCAGGAGGAAATAAGAAAAGGTGGGCATGAGAACAATCAGTATACAATATATATAAGAAGTTGTCAAATAACCAGTTCAATTAATTAAAACCATACAAAACAACAGAAAATTAAAAATCCTTACATCAATCGTTATACTAAATCATACAATTAATAATATGATGTAAAAAGTAAAGAAGGGAGAGGAAAGTATGAGAACTTGGAATATGAAGAAAAAGAAAATGAAAAAATTATCATAGAAAATGTACAAGTAAGGAAGTATTGTACACACTATACTCTTAGGATTTGAGGAGCTCAGACAAGAGGCTCAAAAGACTTGGGCCCTAGGCTTTGTAGAGAAGCAATGGCTCAAAATGCCAGACAGACAAGGACAGCTGGGACTGTTGGAGAATGCTTAGAACCTTAGCAGTAAGGAGGCTGAGGCTGGAAGATGAATCTAACTCCAATGCTAGTCTGGTCTATGATGTGAGTGAAGAGAGAGAGAGAGAGAGAGAGAGCTAGAAGTACTTACAAATACCATCTGGAATTGACATATTCACTATGCAAAGCCAATGACCAGAAACTCAAGGGAAAAATAAAAGCTTATGAATCAAGTTTTGTACAGACAAAAATGTCTGATAAGTAACATAAAATATACTGCTAAATATAGATAATAATTATAGATTATCCATTTCCAAGAACAAGACAAAAGTATTTTGAAAGGATATATAGATATTTGAAGATATAAATATGTTTAACCTGATCTAAATATCTCTAAATAAATTATATGTATGAAATCTGATGCTATACTCCATAAATGATACAATTTTATGTTTTTTGTGTATCAGTTAAAAATTTAAAAAATGGCGCCGGGCGGTGGTGGCGCACGCCTTTAATCCCAGCACTCGGGAGGCAGAGCCAGGCGGATCTCTGTGAGTTCGAGGCCAGCCTGGACTACCAAGTGAGTTCCAGGAAAGGCGCAAAGCTACACAGAGAAACCCTGTCTCGAAAAACCAAAAAAAAAAAAAAAAAAAAAAAAAAAAAAAAAAGGCAACTATTTGTTACTACAGCATAGGAAAAAACTAATGAAAATCTCTACACATAATTATAAAATAGTTCACAGAGATTCTGAATATTCTACTAGATGAGGGAAATCACCGAAACCATGGAAACTAGGAATCTCAACAAGAAGGAAGACATTCAGAGAAAAACCCTATTTTGTTGCCTTGGAAATACGGGAATCATTAAAATTTGCAGTATTTGTTTTTAATTTTGCCATTGTGTCTGCTAACAAGCCAACAATCATCACATTCCTTAGCCAGGAGCCCTGGATATCTTAAATACTGAGATTTTTTTTTACTCTCACTATAGGGCTGCTTATAGAAATGTCTTAGTACAGGGTCACAAAGTATGAGAAAGAGTAAAACATTATTTTTATTCTTCTCTCATACATTACATCCAGACCCTCTATTTTACCCAGTTATCCCCTATTCTCTCTCTCCCCCAGATCCATTTTTCCTCCATTTCCCTTCAGAAAAGAACAGGCCTCTGAACGTGGCATAACAAGAGACAATAAAATTAAGCACAACTTATGGAACAAAAGAAATGAATTTGTTAAAAAGAATGAAAGAACATAAAAATGTGTTCTAGTTCCTACACTGGCCAGTATGAGTGTCTTATAGCCTTAGACAAACTATGCAGTGTCACAGTACATCAAAAAGTAATGCAACAATCTGGGTGTACAAATTGATAAAACAGAAAGAAGGAAAGGAGTAAAGGAAGGAACATGAAATGTTCTCCTTTGCAGTAAGGTGAAAACAGTGAATTTACAAACCACTATGTGAACTGGATATACAGTTCTGAGTAGTGCTATGCAGTCTCTACATTAAGTCACCAGTACCACAGCAGAAAGAACACAAGGAGAAGAAGATGGGGAGGAGGAAGAAAAGGAGAAGAAGGGAAGGAAAATGAGGATAAGAATGAGGACCAGGACAGAGATGAGGATGAGGATAAGGATGAGGGGGAGGAGCATTCAGTTATCATTTGGTTTCTGTCTAAGGAATTACTGATTTGGGTAATCATATGAAATTTAAGGCTACTGAGTAAATGATACTTGAGAACATGTGCACATTATTGTAAAGCAGTCTGTCAGAAGCTGAACTTTAGATAAGTGGTCAATGTAACATCCCTGGCACAATGCTGATTTTAGAATATTTGTGTTAAAAACATCCTGCATTATCCTAAATATGAATTAAAACTTGAGATTCTACAAAAATAATTCAAATTCTCCTTCACAATACAAAGGAACTATTTCTGCAATATTTCATAATGATTAACTACTGGAACAGAAACAAAAATAAACAAATAGCTATGAAATACTTTCATGGAAAAATTATGAAATGTGGACTCTAGTATCATATGATATTATATGAACATTAAATATCATTTAATGAATGAGGTTGTTTTAGTGTGGTTATTTAACAGAATGTCTTTGTTCTTTGAAGGTGAGTGCATTTTTACTTATCATGTTTTTATTGATTTCAACACCATATAGTTTACTTGGATTATATGCAGTCAATATCATTATCTTTCTAATCAGTATCCAAACAGATTATTTGTTGAATATTTGATATTTGCAAACTAAATCCAAAACAATGTACAAAGAACCAAGTATAATTAAGACAATTTTGAAAGCAAGGCATGAAGGTTCATACTCTAATATAAGCACTTAGAAGGCAGAGGCAGACAGATCTCTATGAGTTTGAGGCCAACGTGTTAGACATAATGAATTCCAAGAAAGTCAAGGTCTACATAGTGAAATCATGACTAGGCAGAAAAGAAAAAAATGAAAAAATGAAGGAAGGAAGGAAAGAAGGAGAGAAATAAGGAAGGAAATCTTGATAATGAGCAGAACAGATGCTCTAGAGCACTGGAAATTAAGAATTGCCAGAGAGATGATTAATTTACGTGGTATAGTCCTGAAATACATTTGTATTCATTGGCCAATGGATTGAAACAGAGGAATCAGAAACAATCTGCACTTGTATAGATGCTCATTGTGACACCCAAAGCACTGAAATTCAGTGATGAAATAACCAGTACAAGATGACCGAATTTCTGTGGTGAAAATGAACTTGAAGTGTATTTTAGACACTCTAAAAGAAAGAATTGTGGATGCAGGCAGGTAATCCTAGATTCTTGGGACATAAACCAGGAAAAGTGAAAGTTCAAATCCTGCCTGGGCTATAAAGAGTTCAAGACAAGACTCTCAAAGTAAAACATGAGTAGAGTCTGGGATAGAGCTCAGTACTGCAGGTATAATCAGTTGTGCTGAATTTCTTAATTTAAAATTGTAAGGGAGATAGTCTACATGTCTGGAAAAGGCTTCTTCTCGAGAACATTGGTTACTAAACAAAAACCCAATGTCAGGAAATGGATAACCACTTATGAGTCCAGAAAAACAAGATAGAGTCTTGCCATTGCTCATGGTTGCCTACCTAAGAGAGATGTTAAGTCCCCAATGCTGAAGCCACCATACACCTTGGTTGTATGACATAGAGAAATCAAGAGATGCTATAAAGGCTGCTGAGAGAGAAAAGACATCAATGATCTTAATCGGCTGTAAACTCTACAAACTATTATACCATCTGCCTGGCAGGATATACTCACTGATGCAATAATTACATGACTATTATGGGAGTACCATACTAAGAATCAGAGAAAAGGGTGTTCCTAGCCTTCAGTTGTATACCCAAGGATAAACCCCACCAGGATTCAATGGATAGTCCCAATCCAGTGTCATAGAGATGGTACTGAATAAACAAAATTGGTCACACTATAAAACAAAATGGCACAAATCTAAGAAAAGAACAGGTAGGGAAGAGAGATTGATGGAGATGGGAAGGAGAAAGGAAAAGTTAACAGGAGACAGAAACCAGAATATGTTATGTACATATATGAAACTGACGAAAAAAAACAATATAGAGAGCAAAATCTTTTCAAAGTAAAAGGTAAACTATCTACAAGGCTTGAAAAGAAAAAACTTAACAGAGCATATGCAAAAGTCATAATTCCAAAGGAAAACTTCAAAGAATAGAAATTGAAATGGATCACTTGAGTCAGGGATGGTAGCCCATGGCTGTAATCTCAGCACTTTAGAGGCAGAGGCAGGCAGAAGGACACCCACTGAGGCCATCCTGGTCTAGTAAAGGAGTTCCAGACCAGTCAGGACTGCACAGGGAAGTCTATCTTAAAAAATAAAATAGAGGAAACTGTGTTGTTAGTGAAGATGTGAGCTACAAAGAAAGAAAATAATCATCAATATATTCCTATTCAAAACAGAAAATCAAATACTTCTCAGTAAAAAATGAAAATCTACTAGAGAAAATAATAACAGTAATATAGAGATTTTAAGAAATATCAAAAAAGGCCACTTAATGACTATTAAATATTAAAAGTTGTATGAAATCGAGCTATCAGGAAAATCAAACTTTAAACCCTGAGATACTTTGGTCCCATGCACAAAATTGGCTAACTTTTAATAACTCAAAAGCTAAAATTGTTAGGAAATGAAGCAACTGGAATCCATGTATCAAGTTGATGTGAGTTAAATTATTACAGCTTGTGAAACTGCCATTCCACAGAAATTGGACAGCTCTGTCTACTTAAAGAACAGTACATTTGGGTGTGTTCATGTGACTGTGCTTTGCTTTCTGTAGAGTTGGTCCAGGATCCCTTGTAAATAACATCTGCCTTTAGCTTACTCATATCCTCCTATACAAATTAAATCTCCAGTAGATGGCTTGTGATATATAATACAATCACTACAGAGCCCAAAGAAAGCCCATCATTATAAGCATCAATATAAAATATACTGAACTAATTCATGGGAGAACATATGCAACTTGACTATGGTTATATGCAAATTATGTGTACAACTAAACAAACTGGTGAGATAAAGAATAAAGGTGAGGTATACGGAAAGAGACAACTACCACGAGACTCAGTATAATACCAAATCAAGAAGACTTCACATAATCCACAAGAATTATACTTGAGCTAGGTTTAAACTAGTGAGTGGAGGAAACAGCAAGAGAACACTGATAACTGACTAGCTCTGGATCTGTGATGGGTGCACAGTGTGCACACTGTGACAGCTTATCTACCCAGATAGCTATGATTTGAATAACTTTCTATTTGAAACTGTCAGTACCTTTGTAATGAAAACATGATTCAATATGTCCTTCAGAGCTTTGGAAAAATGAGGAACAAAGACCTTGTGGTATCAGTGTTAAGTGGAAAACTCCTTTTGAAATTTTTATAGAAATTATGGGATCAGCTAGTTCTGGAAAATCCTTGAGTCACTCTGTCACTTTGAAGTTGGGATCCCATGATATCACGTGGAACAAGTCACATGTGGCCCTGCTTAGGGTGCAGGCAGCATAATATAAACCATACTCTCCTCCTACCTGTGCCTCTTGCTGTTTAACTGAACTTGTCTAATGACACTAAATGTGTCACTGACTTCTCCATCTGTGAAGACAAAGAGCTGCAAAACAAACAAACGAAAGATGAATTCATCTGGCTTCTGTTGGTAGACAACAGCATTGGACCACATCCTCATGGACCACAAGTATTTACAGTCTTTGTAGCTTCTTCACACAGGGATGGGAACCCTAGTGCTCCACTGTCACTTGCTCCATGTTGCCATAGAGACTCTTCAGTGGGAAGAGTTTCACACCCTGGGAAGAGTTTCACATCCTCCCATCCATCTTTCATCTTAAACTATTGGTACCACATAAGAAGTTGACTGCCTGCCCTGTGGAATAGAGGAAGAACACTGTCTCTGGTCTTTTTCTCTTCACTCTATAGTAGCTGACTTACATTTACACACTATTTACACAATTATATATGGGAGAACTGGGAATCATATTAGTGGAAAATTTCACAATGTGTCCCTCTTAGCTTGGTTGCAAAGCTCACCTGTAAGGGATGGCCAGGAATGCAGGGCGCCTTGTAAATGTCCAGGAGTGGTCTCAAGATTTCAGTGCCCCCTAGGTCTGCTTCTAAATCCTTCACTCTTTTCACTGCCTCCTCCATTGTTTTCTGAGTGTACTCCACACTCTCCCTTAGAGAAACAAGCATGTCTAGTCACATGGCTGTCACACACATTGCTATGTCTATCATGAAATTACTATCATGAAAACTGCTTCTGATGACCCCAATATTACTAACTACTCTGCTATAGTCAGTTTAAAAGTGCCAACCCTACTTTAAAGTACATTATTTCACAGACCATGGTCTTCCCAGAAACTTACGGAAAGAATTTTTCATAGGAAGATCCAAATCCATAGATGTTGAAATAACAACCCATAGGTAAACTCTTCAGCAGCAGCATCAGAGTTTCCTGAAGGTGAGAGAAGATGAGGAGATGGAGTGAGAGAGAGCTCTACTAAACATACAGACCCCAGTCTACTTCCTAAGGGTAGAAAAAGTCACCATCTTATGTCACCTTTTATTTCAAGGCTGAGATCAAAGTGGCCATGCTTGTTATTATTATAGACCTACAGCTATAAATGAGCCCTACCCATAGCATTCCCAATCATCCTCACATGGCACTTCCCAAACATTGAAGAATCTGGCTTTACCTTGGCAGCTTCTATGCGTAGCTGAGAATCCTTCTGGTTGTTCATGGGGGATTTCATACTTCCAGAGCAGTCCATGAGGAACACAAATTCTCCACAGGACCTTGAGGTTTCCATTTCTGGGAAATCTGGATATAAGCTCACCATTGCAGAAGGAGCTCCCATCAAAGTATCTGTAGAGAAAGGAGAAGAACCCTGTAAGGTACAAGGAAACTCAGGTGTTCCAAAGTCCCCAAGAACCAATTATCAATTCAATAGAGAACTGAGAAACTGAAATTAACAAACAAACAAACTTGTTTTCTCCTTTTGTGCTGTGTGCACATGAATAATGTGAGTTGTCAGTATAAAAGAAAAAGAAGCAGAACAGAGGGAGAAGGAGGAAAACAAGGTAGGAATTAACAGACAATAACAAAGCAGTGTCAGTGTGTGCAAATTCTAGGCATCTTAACAATTGAATAGGGCACAATAGCTTAGCAGCTTCCAGCATGAGGTAAAGATACAGACAAGATTCCTAACAGGTAAATCTCTTCAAGTCTTATTAATGGGAAAGTGATGCCTGGGTCACTGATTACATCTTCAATTAGAGCCTTGGGGAGAAATAATATTCATATGCATAATTCTTAAGATGACAAATTCCAAGAGCAGGCTACTCAGGAAAGTACCCCTAGAAAACTGGGTGAAAACATTATACACATGAACCAGATACAGATCTTTAGATATACAGCTTATGCAAGAGTAGCATTGTTTTGAATGTGTAGAGTAGATTTCTTCCCACCCTGGGAGACAGGTGGTTAGCATGACACCAGGACTCTTCGGAGAAGCCAGAAGCCCATGAGAATGATGGGAATGAATATCTACACTGTTTAGAACAAGGTCTTGTAGGTATCAGCACTCCTCGTATGGTGTCTACCAGTTCTTTCAAACCAATTCATGTGATTTCACTTCATAAGTCAGAGCTTCCTTGTTTATAAATGAGCAACTCTACTTCTTAGCCTCAGTTGCCTCTTCTGAAGCATCAAGGTAGTAATTCCTACTATAGCGCTATTGTAAGGTTAAGTGATACAATATGCTTACAGAAATCAGGGTAAGGCTTAACTCACACTGAGCTGTTCATTATAATTTTATACATTTTTCTACTTTTAAATTTGTGTAATTATACATTTTAAGTTTAACACATAATAATTTAGTTCATGTATTTTTGTGCTTCATGTTGGTATTACATTAAAGGTTTTTAGTGAGCCAAGCTGCCTATTAACATACCCTTGTGCTTCTGGAGCACATGAAAACAGGATGATATCTGGTAAAATATATGCACTGGGAAGCAGGAACAAGGAATCATAGACAGAATGAATTAGACTGAGATATGATCAACTATGTCCACTGATAGCCTGCAAATCTGATCACAGAATAGAGATGAAAACATATTCATGGAACCAAGGAGATGCCATAGAAAGGAAGAAATTGAGACCTTAGTTATTACCTATTAAGTAGCAGCATCTTAAGGTTCTGTCTGGTGGATAAAAATACTCCTGACTGAAGACCAAGTCTGAGTTGGAATATTTTATGAAAACCCAAACGTGAGATCAAGAAATCAACAGCAACAAAGACAGAGCATAGAGCTACAGAGGAGATGAGGAAATTGGAAGAAACCCAGGGAAACTGGAATTCCCCTGAGTGACCTCAGAGAGAAGTGGCCAAACAGTGTGAGAAGAAAAAACCCCTACCTGCAGTTCAGCATGAGGTCATACTTGCAAATATTGAAAATGATATATTGGTAGGGGTTGAGTATGGAGACCCAGGTTCATGGTAAAGTCCTCACACTGCTTTACAGTGACAGCAGAATAAGCCCAAGCTCAGATGTCACACTGTGAATACCATTGGCCCCCAAAGAGCTTCCATATATCCAACCTGGAGATGAAGAGTTGCAGACCCTTTTGTGTTGTGTGATGATATTTGTAACCCAGTGCAGAATGGGCCAAAGAAGACAAAGAAAGCAAAACACACATGTGGGCTGTGCCAGCTTTTATAAAAGTTAAGTATGCATATAAGGAAATGTTTTAAATGGCAATCATTAGATGTAAATAAGAAACAAAACTCACTGGAAAGCTAAGTTTAGTCTAAGAAAAAAATCAAGTAGGCTACAAAGAATGGGTTTGAGTTGGATTCTTGTGATTTTTTTCCAAGTTCAATTTCTACAGTACACAGGAGACCTAAAATTAATTCTGTGTTAAATTTGACCATTCCTATTAGTCATAAGACAAAAAAATGAGAACTGGCAGCAAGATGACATCCAGTTATGATGAATTAAAAAAAAATCTACTGAAAGTGTCATTAGTTTTCACCTACAAATAACTATTTGCACATTGTCTAGATTATAGTATCATTATTTTCCTAATTGAACTATTATTTTATAGTGCTACTAGGAATTATAACTACTTTTCCCATCCCATTACCTGGAGACCTTCTACCTAAATTCTTCCAGTTTCTTAATGTACACTATTTTAATAATGACATTGTAACTAATCATGTAACTGATGACACAAATAGTGACTGCATAACCTCATCATTTACTAATATTAGATACCATTATAACATTGATCAATATCATCTGTATATCATATAGACGTTTAGATTTATATCAGAAGAAATATTGTAAATATTAGAAATGTCAAAATGAGTAATTGCTTTGCTATTTGTAGCCCAAATACTTTCAAAACAGTTGAAACCAACTGATTTGCTCCAACACTATCTGACAGTGTAAACTCGCCACACCACGTGCAGCATGAGACTTTATCAGATTTGGACATCACTGATACTATGACAGGAGAAGTAGTCACAAGATTACTTTTTATTTGCCATTTTTGTAAGACCAGTCATTGCTACATGTTGATAATGGGCTGCATATTTTCTTGTGAATTATTTAGTCTTATTTTCCCTCTAATTATCTAGTAATCTATGTAAATTAACCTATAGAACATAATCACATGATTACCTATTAAGCCCTGTCATTTTTCCATGTGGAAGTGAAAAGTCAATATTTCAATGGACATATACTTATCCTGGATAGAGGGTAGAAAAATCAAGGCTAATTGGGAGTTACATCTTAGGAAGGGACTATAGTGGGAAATAGAAAATACCTGGCTTCATGTCTGGCATCCCCATCTCCACAGCTACACTGGGGCTGTGCACTTCATTGTAGTAAACCAGGAGTTCCACATCCCGGTCAAACTTGTGTCCTCCAGCCAAGGAAACCTGAGTAGAATACCACCAGAGCAGCCATGTTAGAACTGCCACTGGTTGCTTTCTGAGATAAGGTCATAGCTCAGTGTTTCAGGCTTCTCACATCAGGAGCACAATCAGAAGTATAGGAAGGACTGGATGAAACAGAGTCTATACAATACCCAGAGTAGGGAAGGTAGATAATGTGCCTCTCCAGGCATGGCCAGAAAAAACAAGGGAAATGTGGGAAGAATGAATGAGGACCAAGTCAACAAGGAAGACAGAGGGGACTGACTATAGTGTTCTCTTACTACTCACCTGAGCAGAAGTCTTGTCATCTGCAAGGTATTGAATAGGACTCAAGGAGCAGTTGGATTGGACCCTCTCAATGACATGCTGGGAAGTGATGGTGGCAACCAAGCTGAGTGTGTAGGGCAGGTCTTCCAAAGGGATTATAGGGGTCTTTATATTCAAGCAACTCTTTGCTGACCTTTCTACAAAATAGTACATTAATTCTGTTTCCATGTCAACAATTTCCAACACAAACATAATTTGTGTATTTCCCCAGCCATTCTCCCACTGGTTTTTAAAGGCAGAAATTACTTACCAGAGAGCTGGTATCTTGGATTCAAGATTGCTGGGAGCACATAGCGAAGGGCACCATCTGTTTCCAGAGGCAATTCTTGCACATACCTCAGGGTAACTGCCACCTTGGACCCAGGATGGAGGTTCCCCACATTGCAAGAAAAGACATCCCTGGAGTAGTCATCTTCTTCCAATAAGAAAGCTTGATGGTGCTGGGAGAGGGCATCCTCATAGTTCCTATGGGCCTAGAGCAAGAGCAGGATGGATTGAAATGGAATCATGTGAAGTAAAGAAAATACAGGCTGTTCAGAGGGAGTGCCATGGACCCTGTGCACGTCACAGTTATTCTGGTAGCTTCTACTTGATTCCCTCTGCCTTACTGATTTTAGGCAAATAGTAATTAGAAGTGAATTAAAGAACAGTCAATATCTGATGGGGGAACCTCATGAATTGTTTATAAAGATAAAAGTAGAATGCAATTTAAAAGATAGAAGAGAAAAGATAATGTACTCATCCTTCAGACCTTCATCTTCTCCTGCAATTCTGCCACAATTTTCTTCCCATCCACCAAGGCTTCAAAGCTGTAGACAGCAGAGTCTTCATCCATGGGGAACACAAAGATTGCTTCTAATGGGACTTCTTCCTCATTCTCATAATTTAAGGTTGTAGACACCCCAGCCACAAAGTCATTGATGGACAAGGTTACCGAGATGCTCTTCAGTGGCACTGGGAAAGATATCAGTGTTTAGGAGATCAACAAACTTTACCAGTCTAGGATTATATATGAGGAGTTGTGCTGGGTACAACTACCTCACCACTAAGAGTTGTAAGTCAGGCTTACCTGGCTCCTTTTTGCCAGTGATTAGACCAAAGCGATGTTTCATGGTGACTGCAGGTTTCTGTGGAGAAGACACATCACTAAGAGGTTCATGATAGTGTTACACCATCAATGCCAGCAAGTTATATGCTTTTCTCTCTCAGACCACATGGCAAGGCAGAGAGTAAATAAGTGACTGTAGAATGCTTAGCCCTAAATGACCATCTAGATCATCCTGTCTGCACCCCCACACCTATCACACTGCAACTAACGTGCAGAGAGAAGTGTCAGAAATTTTCTGAGAGCCAAAGGTCATAGAGGACTACTGTAAGTCGGTGTCTTCTGTCCATGACAGGGCCATATTAGTCATAAACTCAAAGCAGGTATTGTTACTCACACAAGACATGTACCGTCAAACTAGTCACAGTTCAGCACAGATTGGAGAGGGGTGCATACAGTCCAATACCAACCTGAAGAGCTTTAAAGTTGAGAGCTTCTTGGAGTGGGACAGTCATTTTTCCTCAGGGACTTGGACCCTGTTAGATTGCCCATGCTCCAAAAGATGACCCTGAACCTTTGCACATATAAGCAGCACTAATTCGAGTCAATAGGTTAAGAAAAAATAAAATAAAGGGATATACTATTAGGAGAGGGACCTGTTGCAGATGTGAGGGGGAGCTAAAAGGTAGAAATGGGGTGGATAATCAAAATACATTGCACATATCTATAAAATTTTCAAAGGATAAATTAAAAAATATTACTTATTTTAAAAGACATACTCAGGCATATAAAGATTATGCATGTAACATTTCTTTTAAAATAGACATTCCAAAATATAGCTCATGAATTATATTTTTTTACAAATCTTGCATGTAATATAAAGACAAAGAAATATATTGATTATCTTAGGTAATGATTTACATGATTATTTTATCCACAGAGTCTACAGATTGGGCTAATCTCAATCATGATCCTGATAACCCTCGAAGCTCTTCTGGGCCTTTCTAAACCTGACTGTGTGTTAGCTTGCCTCTGTCTGTTGTCACTTTGTGCGACCACAGTGCCCAACACCATCAAGGGTGGGTTTCATGGAAATTCATCCTAAGTACCTAAAAGGTCTCAACTGGGAGCACACACCATGCTTGTTCAGATGCCCAAGGATGAGTCCCCTAGAAGTCCAGCCTTGTCTTTCAGATCTACAGGCAAGAAAACCCTCTTGAAAGAGCACCCTTGGTTCTCTGAGTATTAGGGATTCTGAAGGCTTTGGAGAGCTTTTTCTAGGTCCTTCAGGCTGATCCTCATGACCCTTTAAAACTCTCAGACTAGGGTGATAGCTCAGTGCAAAAGAACTTGTCAACCTGTACAAAACCCTGGGTTTCATATTTAAGCCCTAGGCCAGGCTGAAGGCTGGGGACACTGTCTTAGTCTCTCTGGAAAACATCCCTCTGATATCAGTGGTGTTTTCTACAGATTTCCTATACATTTCAGTCACAAAAATCTCTACCAAAAAAAAAAGTTTTCTCTACCAAACTGTTTTCTACACCTGCTATTTTGAGCTATTGGAAAAGTCTGACAGCGTTAAAATGGCTCAGATCTGGACAGCAGCACAGAGGTAACAGCTAAGCAAGGAGGAGGAGAAGGAGGAGGAGGAGGAGGAGGAGGAGGAGGAGGAGGAGGAGGAGGAGGAGGAGGAGGAGGAGGAGGAGGAGGAGGGCAGCAAGCCCTGGGAAGGGCTTTCCCTGGAGGCAGGTAGGGGAGCCTGGAGCAGGGGGAGAAGAATTTCTACTGACAGCAGCAGGAAGCTTTAGGGCAGGAGACTCACCCTGGAGCCGCTCATCTGGAGGATGGACTGTGTCTGGCAGCAAAGATCTCAGGCTGGCAGCGGCCACAGCAGGAGGCTGAGAGAGGAGAGAGGCAGACAGACAAGGGTCCCCTACAAGGAAACATCGACTTCCTGAATCCAACCTCAGAACAAATTTCCGGTGTTTCACCCTCTCCTGACCCTTCCTCGGGTCACCTGTGGTGTGTGTTCCTTCTGTCTCACAGGATGGAAGCTCTCAAAGGCCCTTGAGGCAGAGACTGGCTCCTGAAGTGACCAGTTATAGACTTCAACTGTATGACACTGGATACCGAAGGCCTTTTCCTTGGGTTGGGGAGCGGCCTGTGTGGTGGCCCTGCAGCTTTGTAACTGTTGAGATAGTATCAGCCCACCAGCAGGCAGGAAGCAGGGTGAATCAGCTGGCCACACCCTGCTAGTTACTGCTGCAGGAAGGGGACAATCCCTGCTTCAAGCCCAGGAAAGTGATTGCAGTGTGGAGTGAATAAAAATAGTTATTTAATCATAGACTCTCTATCCAAGACCTTCAGTGCCAAAAATTTATGAAAGACATAACTTCAATCTCTCAAATGTCTATAGAAAAGCATCTATGGGCTGCAATGGATCAGGGTGGGTGGAGAATGAAAGCTCCCTGTTCATAGGGCAAACTTACCTAAAACTGAAAAGAAAAACAAAAAAGCAACAACAAAAACCTATTTTGTGAGATAGAGGAAGAGTGAGAAGAAGAAAGAAGGAGGGGGGAGGGAAGGAAGGAAGGAGGGAGGGAGAGAGAGGGACAGAGAGAGAGAGAGAGAGAGAGAGAGAGAGAGAGAGAGAGAGAGAGAGAGAGATTTGCTGGATTTTAAAAGTTCTTATTAATAAAAAAAAAAAAAACCCAGTACCAGATATTGGGGTAAATCCTGAAAGATCAGATAGACAAAGGAACAAGCCGCTGCCATGTCTCAGCTCACCAATTCTACGAATCCTCTGACTGAAATCCTTTGAGTCCTCACTCGAAAGGCTCCAGTCGAAAAAGCCTCTAGCTGAAAGCAACGCTTCTGCCGAAAAGCCTTTAGTTCCTGTCTCCTCACACCTTATATACCTTTCTCCGCCCAGCCGTCACTTACTGGAATTAAAGGCATGTGTGCTTCCCAGTACTGGGATAAAGGTGTGTGCCACCACTACCTGGCTCTGTTTCTCTCCTAGACTGAATCAATCTCATGTAGTCTAGGGTGGCTTTGAACCTACAGAGATACAGACAGATCTCTGCCTCCTGAGTGCTAGGATTAAAGGTGTGTGCCACCACTGCCTGCCCTCTCTGTTTAATCTGGTGGCTTCTTCTGTCCTCTGATCTTCATGTAAATTTTATTAGGGTACACAATATATCACCACACAGTGCCAGGGACCAGCCTCAGCAGTTTCGGGGGTCTGAAGGATGGGATACCTGGAAGGCGCAATAATGACTCAGAGACAATGTTCGTGCAAGCTGACAGGTCACTTCGGGCTTCTTTGTTAAGTTTCTTTTGCTTCCCTAGCTTCTCCTAGCTTCTTTTAGCTTCTCTTAGTTTCTCTTTGTTTCTCTTAGCTTCTCTTAGTTTCTCTTAGCTTGTGCTACAGCTTCTTTAGATTCTGCTTTTGCCCTGGTAACTCCAGTCTTTTATTATCATAAGTAAAGGGGGAACAGAAAGGAAAGGGGAAATCACCCAATACAAAATGTTCTCATGATTCCAAAGATTATTCTTAGAAAAATCACCAATATATTCTTCATCATCTTTTACTAAACACAGGAACTATCCCAGACTTAACACCAAAGCAAGCATAATCTATTTTTATTATTAATGATTATACAATCTTCTGAGCACTTGACCCAAAGGCTAGCAACATGCAATTTCGCAAAAAAGGTAAAAATAGGAACAGTGATCAATGTACCAGACAGTCATTTCCTTCTTACACAGTCTGCTCCAGCCTCAAGACCCCTGGAGCCACCTAAATTCCTCCTCAGACCTCTGCAAACACTAAGCCCCATGACTGGTGGGCTACAATGACCTCAGACAAGAAATCTGTCCCTGCAAGTCAGCAACTTCTGTCCTTCTGTATTCAACAATTCCAGGGAAGACCTAATCTAATTTTTAGAGCTTCTATGAAAGGAAGCTCACCTTTCCTGGCAGCTCTTTTCAATCTAGGAACCCAATAAAGCTTGTAGCAATCACTCCATCAATTGTCACATTATCTCCACACTCCTTCAGGAGGAATAAAAAATATCTGAATTAAAGTTTCCATCTCCCTTTCCTGGTGGAGGCCACTATTTTCCTCCTAGTCTAGGTTCCCACACTTTTAGTTTGTCATCCATCTATATGTTACTCCATCCACAGTCTTCAGCCAATACCCCTTAGGGTCTCAAGTTTTACACAATGTCTTTGGAATATCCTCAGAAACTGAATTATTCATCATAGCCAATTTAAGTCCAGTGTGTTGATACACATTATACCATGTGCTATAGTTGACCATACATTCGGTACAGTTTATCCAAGCCTAAAATGCTTCCCCAGGCTGCAAGGTTTTTTTCCATGAACTACATAACTGCTTTAACCCCAGCCTGGGTGATCATCTCTGTATAATTTCCTGTGAAATTTACTTCACGCCTTTCCTGTATCACAGAAATCACCATTGATATAGGAACACAGAACATGAAGATCAGATAGAAGAAAAAGACTAGTATTACAAGAAATATTTATATGGAGGAGGGCATGACATATGTACACCATAAAGCGTGACCTTGTGACACATAGGCATTTCTGCCTTGGCCCTCTAGAGGCATGCTAAGCAGAAGATCTGGAAGGGAACACACGGAGGGTTGATGGTCCACAATCTCGGGTCCCCTTTTCTCCAATCTCTGCTGGCAGCACGTCAGCCATCTTATATGCTGTCCCCAGCAACACAGAGAAAGAATATGAACCCGAAATTAGGATCATTTATATGCTATCAACCTCAAAAAATCTTCAGGCATCACACACCAGGATGAGTTTCCACCAGCATCCTCCAAACCTCAGGGCATCCAGCTAAAAGGCACTTACAATTCTTTGTGGTTTTGGCTAGAATAAGAGGCTCTTATCCTTTAGATGCAGCAGGGAGGATTCTCCCCAGAGAGAGCAGAGCAGAGTCTCCACCCACTTCCTCAAGTCCAGTCTGCTTATAGAAGCTATAAAACAAAGTGGAGGCAGCAACAGTCAAACATCCAGGAAGACCTGCCCCCTTCTAGGTTTCTTTTTTTCCAAGGCTGAATACTGCAGCTGTACTATCTAAAAAAAAAAAATGTTTCAAACAGCCAACTCATGCAATGAGCACAAGATCTGGTCCCACTGCCTGGGTGCCTCCCAAACAGATCAAGCCAATCAACTGTCTCACCCATTCGGAGGGCCTGATCCAGTGGGGGCCCCTCAGCCATTGGTTCATAGTTCATGTGTTTCCATTCATTTGGCTATTTGTCCCTGTGCTTTATCCAACCTTGGTCTCAACAATTCTCGCTCATATAAACCCTCCTCATTCTCGTTGATTGGACTCCCAGAGATCCACCCGGGGCCTAGTCATGGATCTCTGCATCCAGATCCCTCAGTAGTTGGATGAGGTTTCTAGCACAACAGTTAGGGTGTTTGGCCATCCCATCACCAGAGTAGGTCAGTTCGGGCTGTCTCCATGAGTTGGCTGTTTGAAACCTGGGGCCTATGCAGGATTGTTTGGCTCGGCCTGGGAGAAGGGGACTAGACCTACCTGGACTGAGTCTACCAGGTTGACCTCAGTCTGTGGGGAAGGCTTTGCCCTGGAGGAGATGGGAATGGGGGGGGGTTGGGGGGATGGTGAGGGGGACGGGAGGGGGGGAGAACAAGGGAATCCGTGGCTGATATGTAGAACTGAATTGTATTGCAAAATAAATTAATAAAAAAAAAATGTTATAAAATGCTGTACAGCTCCTTAACAAGCTTGCTCACCAAGAGCATCCTCTGTGCTAAACCTGACTAATAGGAAAATGATAAGCATTATATTATAGAATTGGTTTTGGTCTATAGGTTATACCTGGAGACAGGACACACATGTCTAACAAATATTTTTCTCCTAAATTGTATGTTCCTTTGTCTATAAAATTACGATAAATTTATAATTACCACCTGGACTGTTTTGTTATAAAGATCAAATCGGATATGAAGCTCACACATGCATATGTAAATATATAGTAAAGCTCAATGTGAACACAGATTCTCTTTTATAAGCGATGGAATTTTTTTTTCATATGTCAAAATGGTTGTAAAATAGAATGAGTCTGTGTAGCAGTCTTATCCTGTGTTGTTTCCTCTCCCCAAGTGTAAGTGATCTCTGTTGTCTGCAGTATCTGGGTAGGGAAAATAAATGCTGGCAAGGCTGGCAGAGCTTGTCCTCTGGTCTGGTAAAATCAAAGCCTAGGACTTGAAGTTGCCTGCAGAGCAGACGTGAAAGTTTCCTTGGAAGTCAGTGAACCAAGTAGCACCTCTAGGATGCTGGCTCTCTGTAGGATAATTACATAAAAGTATACACAAAATTATGTCAACTTTTACATTGATTAAAGCTTGAATGAATTTCATTTATGTGTTCATTTGCGTTGGTTTTATTTGTGTTGTTCATTGTGAAAGCAAAGTTGACCCTTTTCTTAGAAAATATTTGGTAAATTAAATAATCAAGGATTTTATGGAGAAACACGTAATTCATTCTTTGGCAATGTATTTGGCAGTGAGACTGTTAGAACAGAAAGAACTCTGTGTTTCTTAACCATGGACATTTCCCAAGAAAGCTGTCAGCAATTTCTTGCACAGCCACAGATGGTACGCATCACATCAGCCACCTTACTGAAGCTCTTGATACGATCAAGAGACACAGTAACCCGAGGGGATAAAGTCAGGGCTGGAATAGCACGGCCCATTATCCTGTACCAGTCTCATTGTTTTTATATAAACAGATGGAGTGAATGATAAAACACTGAAAGTGTGATTGGATATAGTTTATAATAAACTCATAAATCAGTAGCTTAGTTATTCATTGTTATTCATATCAACAATCATGCACCTTATGCATTTGCATGTGCAATGCTGGTACATGACTCCAAGTGCAGCAGGCTCTCTACACCAGAATTACACCATGTGAAGACATGGAACATGGAGCTACAACACTATGGTGTCTAGAACATCTCAGGACTTTAGGGTTTTTCAGTTCCATGGTAGTCTCATGAGACCTCATCATAATGTTTTCTGCTTGTTATTGGTTGAAACCGTCTTTATGAGATGCATGTTCTTATAAAGAAATTATTGAATATTATTCCAAAGATGTATCACTTTGTGATTTAGCATTCTTAGACATATTCTTAAACATCACATAGTATTATTCTCTAGTATGCCTTCCATCCTATTATCCCCTCCTCTCTACAAGTCTCTATTTTGAATTCCTATTATTTTAGTTGAAAATTCATATAATATATTCTGACTGAGGTTTCCTATCTCCCAGATCCTTCCAGATCATCCCCACTCATCATACTCCATGCCCTTTTTCTCTCTTTTTAGAAAATAAACATACAAAAAAAATCTAGAAAACAAACTATCATTTTAAAAAGCAGTGAAAAAGCATGAAAAACACATATACAGAGAGACACAAACATAGACACACACACACATACACACACACATACATACACACACATAACAACAAATATTGGAAGCAGCAGTATACAAACAAAAGACAAGTAAGATAAAAACTGCCCAAACAAAGCAACATGAAGCAAACAATCTATAAAAAGACTATTGAGTTTGTTTTGGGGTGGTCACCTACTGTGGGTCACAGCGCATACTCTTAAGTGTGGTTTTTATACCCAATGAGACTCCATTGGAGAAAACTGATTTTTCCTTTGCAAGCAGTTATCAATTGGAGATAGCTTTAGTTAGGCATGGGAGGTCTTATCCAGTTCTCACTTTCAGCCCTGAGATCCTGTCTGGCATGAACCTGTGCAAACCCTCCCTGTGCACAGTGCCACAGTCTCTGAGTACATACATGAGTCAGTCCAATTGTATCTGGAAGACCTGTGCAAGCCCTCCCTGTGCATGCTGTCATAGGCTCTATGAGTACATACATGAGTCAGTACCGTTGTATCTGGATAATCTTCTTTCCTTGGTGTTCTCCATCCCTTCTGGCTCTCACAATCTTTCTGCCTCCTCTTCCACATAGCTCTCTGCCCCCTGAGGTAGAAGGAGATTGATAAAGCATCCCTTTTAGGAGTGAGTGTTCCAAGGTCTTTCACTCTCTGCACATTGTCCAGTTATGGATCTGTCTTAGTTACCAAATAAGGCAAGAGATCAGCCTTTCTGGAGATGGCTGAGCAAGACACTGATCTATGGGTAAAGCGGAATATCATTAGGAGAATATCAGAATCTTATTGCTATATTCATTTGGCAGAAGAGTAGTAGTTGGTTTTCACCTAGGTCCACAGCCTATGTAATCTCAGATACTTGGCCACCTGAGCAGTGTCAGGTATGAGTTCCATCTCATGGAGTGGTACTTAAATACAATTAAAGAGTGGTTGGTAACTTCCATAAATTTTGTACCACTATTATAGCAGTATATCATGCAGGCAGCTCACTATTGTAGAGTATAGGGTTTGTAGCTGGGTTGGTGTTTGTCTCTCTCCTCTGGTAGCATGCAGAGTATCTTCCAGCACCATGAATGCTAATCAGCAGGTGTGAAGGCTCTAGTTAGGTACCAACTCAACTTCCCCATGTTCAGTGAGATAATTCATTTCTCTTTATTTTGCTTTGTGTCCCACTGAGTTTAACCAGAGTGGTCTGTATGACCATGAGTTTGGAACTAGTCATTAGAATCTGGTGAACACCTCAGTGGGTATTCAACTGAAGAGAGTGACGCCCTCTCTACTATCATCCATCGGTAGCCAATAGTTCCATAGGTAGAAATGTGTAATTGATGATAACCACAGACTTATATAGACTCTGTACAGGTATCTAAAGCTGATGTGAAGTCATGATTTCATTGGCTGTGTTCTGCCCAGAACGCAGCATTTTATAGTGCTACTCCATATTTTGGGCTCTTATATTCTTCCTGTTACTTTCCCCATAATGATTCCTGAAGCTTAGAAGAGGAGATGTAAATGCCCTGTTTAAGGTTAAGTAATCCACTGTCACATATTCTCAGCACCTTGAACAGCCATGTTTCTCTGATTTCACTGTTATTCATTGTAAACAGAGTCTTCTCTAATTAAAACTGAGATTAGCACATGATTGTGGTATAAGCATAAACCTTTATAAGGCCAGGTTGGCAACATAAAAATTTAGCTTAGCAGCAGTAACTTTGTCTCTAGGCCCTAACATCCTTTCAGCCATGGGTTTTGTAATTAATTTACAGTACCAAGCATGGTTTGCCTCATGTGGAGTGGACCTCAAAACCAATTTAAGAGGGTTGGTTATCCCTGTAACTAGGGCCAAGTGGGCACATCTTGCCTTTCAGTCCATGCTGGACTTTTGTGTGCTTTGTTATTAACATAACAGTTATGGTTCAAAAATACTTTCAAAAAAATCAGAACTTCTAATGGATTCAAATACATATATACCATATAGTTGACTATAGTAATAATGCTGTAAAGTGGAGCTTAAGTATGTATCCATCTCCTCTAATTTAACTTTATACCTGTAGATTCATAAGCTCCCCTTTCTATCATCTGTGCCAAGACTAATGGACATGCTGCTCTTTGTTTTGCTGTTTATTCCTCATCCTTCTCTCCTTATCCTCCCTTTTGTTCTTCTTCTTTTTTATGTAAACAGAGTAAGTTATTGAATAGGTACAGAACCCAGAACTGCCCTGGGGTGTGTGATCTGCTATCCCTTGCAAAGCTCAGCTTTAGCATTCTTATGAATCACACAAGAAGAGATGTAGCTTGGATTGTGGTTTTATTTTCATGATTTGTGAACAACTCTTGATAATGTCAGTAAATGGCCACTTTATTGGTTAATGTGTTAACATATTACATATTTTAGTTTTAATATTAAAAACTGAACTTAATATGAACAAGATTTAGGGTCATGCCACAGTAGCTTCATTACTGGGGTGTTACTGTCTCATTTTGCATCAGAAACTGCTATGGAGTGTCTGTGGCTAGCTTCAAGCCCTATCTTTGAATCCTCCAGACTCAAGACTGAACTCTTCAAATTTTGCCTACTTTGTCTCTTTTGTTTCCCAGAAAAAAATTAACAAACAGGGAGCAATTATAGCTATGAGAAAAGTTAGCAGATATGATTCCTACATAGTCATTGGACCATTCCCTCCCAGTATTAGTTTTGTATTCATAAAAGTAAATAAATAAAATAAAATGTTTTAGAGACTAGTACTTATAAAAATAGAATGTACTTACAGTGTGCTTGATTGTACACATGCAGGTGCATGTGTGTGTCCCTAGTCAACTTCCTGAGGGTCCTTTGGCTCTACCTGGATGGAAATGGTCATAGGTAAGATTTAAATGGAATAGTAAAGTTTTAAATGCTTATAGTAGGTCCTTTTTTTTTCTTCTTTGTATTTAATTTTTTTTTTCATTTTACCTACCAATGACTGTTCCCCCTCCCTCCCCTTCTCCCAGTCCCCACCTACCTTCCCCCACACCACCCCCATCCACTCCTCCTAGGGGGTAAGGCCTCCCTTGAGTATTCAACAAAGGCTGGCATACCAAGTGGGGCAGGACCAAGCCCCTCCCTACTGCATCAAGGCTGAGTAAGTCATCACACCATAGGGAATGGGCTTTAAAAATACCAGTTCACATACCTGGGATAAGTCCTGGTCCCATTGCCAGGGGACTCACAAACAGATCAAGCCACACAACTGTCACCCACATGTAGAGGGCCTAGTGCATTCTCATCCAGGCTCTCCAGCTATCAGTCCAGACTCTGTAAGCTCCCACTAGCTTGGGTCAGCTGTCTCTGTGGTTTTTCCCATCATGATCTTGACCCTCCCTTGCTCCTATAATCCCTCTTCCCTTTCTTCAACTGAACTTCAGGAGCTTAGCCAAGTGTTTGCCTGTGGATCGCTGCATCTGCTTCCATCAGTCACTGGATATAGGCTCTATGATGACAATTAGGGTACTTATCAATCTGAGTACTACAGGGGAAGGCTAGTTCAAGCACCCTCTCCACCATTGCTATGAGTCTTAGCTGGGGACATCCTTGTGGGTTCCTGGAGATTTCCCTAGCACCAGATTTCTCCCTAACCCCATAATGGCTCACTGTGTCAAGATATCTCTTTAGTTGCTCTCCCTCTCTGTCCCTCCCCAAAATCAGCCATCTCAAACCCTCATGTTTCCATTTCCATCCCATCCCCTCTAATCCCCCCTCCTAGTTTACCCAGGAGATCTTAACCATTTCCCCTTCCTGAGGCAATCCATGCATGTCCCTCTTAGGGTCCTCCTCCTTACATAGTTCCTCTGGGGTTGTGGATTATAACCTGTTTATCTTTTGCTTTGTGTCTAGTATTCATTTATGAGTGAGTAGATACCGTGTTGTCTTTCTGGGTTGGGGTTACTTTGTTGTGCCCAGATAGCGACCCCCAGAGAGACCACCAAAGACGAGCATGCCGGAATGCAAAAGCAAGGTTTAATTCTGGATATCCAAAAGCAATACAAGCCTAGGCAGGGACTTTGTCCAATACATCCAACTCAGTGGAGGCTAGAGGAAGTGCCCACCTGTCTGCAAGCTCAGTTTTTAAAGGCAAAAAACACAAGGTTACATCATTTAGGGGTGCTAGTATGGGTACAATTCTGATTGGCTCGCTTCTAGGGGTTTTCTAGAAATCATGGCTTAATCTTACTTCTAAGGGGGTAGTTGCCTGCCACCATTTCTCATTGACTGCCCTCAGGTGGGGACATTTCTGTGGTTAGTTACCCTGGAAACCAGGGAGAGGACATTCCATAGTCCGGCAGTCATTACCTCCTGACTACCTTGTGACTCTGTACTTTTACACTTTCTGGTTTCTGGAATCTGGACTGACTTGTTTCAGTAACTATTGGCCTAGTCCTAGAAGGAGAAATCTTAGGCCTTAGTTTTTGGGTGAAAGCATTTTGGTCTTATTTCTAAGATGGCTCATTTTGGTCTCACAACTTCACTCAAGATGATTTTTTTTCTAGTTCCATCCATTTGCCTACAAATTTCATGATGACACTGGTTTTTTTGGTTTTTTTTTTTTTTTACTGCTGTGTAATACTCCATTGTGTAAATGTACCACATTTTCTTTATCCATTCTTTGGTTGAGGGGCATCAAGGTTGTTTCCACATTCTGGCTATTATATATAGTGCTGCTATGAAAATAGGTGAGCAAATGTCCTTGTGATATGGTTGAGCATCTTTTGGGTATATGCTCAAGAGTGATATTGCTGGGTCTTGAGATAGATTGATTCCCAATTTTCTAACAAACTGCCATACTGATTTCCAGAGTGGCTGTACAAGATTGCACTCCCACCAGGAGTAGAAGAGTGTTCCCCTTTCTCCACATCCTCTCCAACATAAGCTATCATCAGTTTTTTTTTATCTTAGCCATTCTGACAGGCACAAGATGGTATCAATTATACAATGGAAAGAAGAAAGCATCTTCAACCAACGGTGCTGGCATAACTGGCTATCTACATGTAGAAGAATGCAAATAAATAAATGACTATTGGCTTGAACAAAATTCAAGTTCAAATAGATCAATGACCTCAACATAAATCCAGTTACACTGAACCTGATAGAAGAGAAAGTGGAAAGTAGACTGGAACACATTGTTACAGGACACCACTTCCTAAATATAACATCAGTAGCACATACACTGAAAGCAACAATTAATAAATGGGACCTCCTAAAAATGAGAAGCTTCTGTAAGGCAAAGGACACAGTAAATAAGACAAAACAAAAGCCTACAGAATGTGAAAAGATCTTTACCAACCCCACATCTGACAGAGGGCTGATCTCCAAAATATATAAAGAACTCAAGAAACTATACTTCAAAACACTAAATAATCCAATTAAAAAATGAAGTGCAGATCTAAAAAGAGAATTCTCAACAGAAGAGTCTCAAATGACTGAAAGACATTTAAGGAAGTATTCAACATCCTTAGCCATCAGGGAAATGAAAATCAAAATGACTCTGAGATACTATCTTATGCCTGTCAGAATGGCTAAGCTCAAAAATACTGAAGACAGCTTATGTTGTAGCAGGTCTTCAGAGAAATTTTGACAACAGCTTGTTTCACTTTGCTCAGAACACTGGTATTCTAGAAGCTAGCTGACTCCTGTGACCTCTAACATAACTAGGGATGGTGCATTTACCATACAGGAAGAGTAAGATACACCCACCTAACTACTGGCTCTCCTTCTAACTATTTGGGGCAGTTTAAAATTCCAAGCCCAAAGTGTGAGGAATTAGGCATGATATCTGAAGAATTCTGTAGTTTGATGGTATTCAGGAATCCTTTGTGGGATGGATAAAAGGGAAGCTTAGCTAGCTGTCTTCTAATAATCTCAAGGTCCTATTCTTCATACCAATCTCTTTTACTATCTCTCTCTCTCTCTCTCTCTTGATTGTCCCCTCCCTCTCTTCTGCTATTCTTCTCTCCCTCATTTTCTTTCTCTCTTCTCTGCCAATTTCTGCATTTGAATATATATATATATATGTATATATATATATATGTATATATACATATATCTGCTGAGTGAAAGGGCAAGGATATTGTTGTATTTTGAACTGCCAGCTTCACTGCTCATAGTTATCTCACTTAACAGCACTTGGTCAACAGCAGGTTTCCAAGTAGAGAAAAGGTAGTATCTTGATTTCAGTTGCCTGAGCATCTTTCAGGAAGTTTTGTGGATGTTGAAGGACCATTATGAACTCTAGTCTCCATACATTATAAGAATTTGCTAGAGTCAGGAGAAATTGATCATAGCCAATTTTCTCTGACACATCAGAACATGAACAGCAATCTTTTTCTCATTTAAAGTGTTTCTTCTTCTAGACATGCTTCATGGTTAGAGCAATTTCACTATGAAAATGTAGTGTATCTCTGGTTATAGCTCTCTCCTCTGAGGTAACACATGCTATATGTAGTGCTCATTTGTGGTATTAGTCATGTAGATACTAGAGGTAAATTACTTTATATAAATCTCCATTATTTGAATAATTATTTTATGGGTGAAAAGTCTTCAATTTTCATAGCTCATTAGTCCATAGATACTTCTTTTTGATGGACCTATATGTTTTGAACATGAAAACTGCTATGCTAATCTTTCTTTTTTTAATTCTTTATTTATTTATTTTATATGTATTGGTGTTTTGCCTGCATGAGTCTGTGCTCCACATGCTTGAGTTACAGATCTGTGGACCTCCATGTGAGTAAGGCTGGGAATTGAACCTGGGTCCTCTGGACATGCAGTCATTGCTCTCAAACACTGAGCCACCTCTCCAGCCCCCTGCTAATTCCTCTTATTCTTGGATATCATACAGCTTTTTACTCATTGTTACAGTCTTATGTTTCTGTTAAAAAGCTTCAATTGACACAGTTCAGGACTAGAATTGCAACAACTGTGTTCCTGAAGATGTGCCCAATCAAGGTGCATATATTATTCCATTGTCCAGTTGGTCTTGCTGTTGCTTTCTAGTTTGTAACATTCTGAAGACTGATGATTCTATATCATTAATTTCCACAGCAGCATTTTTACTTATTAGTATTCAATATTTTAGTATTAGTTCACATTTACAACAAATGAAACCTTCTTTAATCATTACCATAATGTACATATTCATTGTTACTTTTCATCAGTTTCAGGTTAATTTCTTGTATTGTCTCACTCAAGTTACTCACAAAATGCTTTATTTCAAGACAAGCAGACAAAGCACCATGGATTTCTAAACCTATGTTTGACTAGTCAAGATGGTCCCCAAGTTCACATACATTTGAAGTATTATTTTCTATTTTCAAATACAAAGCTAAATTGTATCCTGTGCATGTAACTACAAAGGACTTAGGAAAGTTTTTTTTTTTTCAAGATAACCCAGGACTGTCCATTTGTTTAGTAATCTAGGAAAACTGTGAGAAAAAAAAGTTCTAGATTGAGTTTATCATTCCTATGTCAATTCTGAATCATCATTGCATTTTTGATAACTGGCATAATTATCTTTTACTCCAAAGAAAATCTTCTAGTTTCAAACAACATGAATAAAACTGAGTGAAACCTAAGTTTTTGTTTTGTTTTGTTTTGTTTTTAAAAGGCCAACATGAGCTGGCTTTTTGGAACCTAGGACCTATGCTGAGACATTTTATTCAGCCTTGGTGTAGGGAGGAGGAGACTGGACCTGCCTCAACTGAATCTGCCAGGCTGAGCTGAATCCCCAGGGGAGACCTTGCCTTGGAGGAGGTAGGAATGGGGGGGTGGATTGTGGGGGAAGGTTGGGGGGTGGGAGGAGGGAGGACAGGGGAATCTGTGGCTGATATGTAAAATTAAATTAATTATAAAATAAAACAAAGAAATACTTATGGGGTGTCTGGATGGAGATCTTGTCTACACAGCACTATTTGTAAACCCAGAATTGATTAGGGCATTGGGGTTGGAGATAACTTATGAAGTTATGTTTATTACTTTTCTCATCCCTGCCAGGATGAAGGAAAAAAAATAGGCAGTCATAAATGTACAAATCCTGAATGATTCACTTACAGAATATATTTATAACAACTCCATGGAAGCAAAGAAAACAGCAATGTTAACAAAGTGGGGAAGGTGAGAGAGACAAAATGGAGTTATTGAATGGGTATGAATCTTTAACAATGTTAGATTAGTAAGCAAGGGAGATAGGCTGTATGTTATAGTGTATATAAAAAAGATATGATATTGTTCACTAAAAGCTTCAGCCTTGGACCTGCTGCTACTGAATGTTCCAGGGTTGGGAAGAAAAGGCTGGAGGGGCGGAAGGAAGGGAAAAAAAGAAAAAAGAAGAATTAAAAAAAAAAAAACTTCAAAAGACAGCTCTCATGTTAAACATTCTGTTAAAAAAGGAAGTGATGTCAGAAAACCTTGAGAGGTGATACTTGTACTAATTACCTTGATTGTGATGATATTGTCATGGGTGTTTATATAATTCCAAACTGCTCAAATTACATTTGATTAAATGTGTGGAACTCACCACACATCTATTGTACCTCTATAAAAACATCAACAACTAAAAACTTCATTCTCTAATCACTTTGGTATTTTACTGATGACTCGTTCATCTCTAAGGTGCATTAGACAAAGCTTAGACAGCTGATAGAGGAAAGGTTGCTTGGAATTCTCAATCAAGGTCAAAGGCAAGCAAACATAAAAACAGGAAGCAGTAGGATTTAAGAGTATCTGTCAGAGTCAGACTTCAGGAGATGACATTGGTCACCTACGGTAGGTCAGGGCTTCACCAGTGCTGACAAAACCACAGTGACTGAGCGAGTGAAAACAGAGCTTCTGTGATGAGAATCAGTGTTTCTTTTCTTTTTTTTTCAACTTAAAGATATTTTTTATTATTTTTAATTTTGAATTTTATAAAAGTATAACAACAATGAATATATTTAAATAGTTTTAAAATAAAATTTTCCTGACTTCCAATACACACTAATTGTATATAAAGTTTTTATTATATGTAAAATAAACCTTACATGGTAAAGAAGTTGGAAGTGACATGTGGAAAAGATGATCATCAAAGCAATGTCTATTTTCTGGGTTCTTGTGAAAATACTGTAATTTTCTTAATATTTACTTGGGAAATATGTAAATTAACCATATATAGTTATATTACGATACAGAGTATGGGGTATATAATATAGATATAAAAAATAAACTTTAAAAAGCCTGACAAATTTAGGGGTGTGTGTGTGTGTGTGTGTGTGTGTGTGTGTGTGTGTGTGTGTGCTGTACATCTTCCATTCTAAGCTGGAAACAGAAAAATATCAATCCCTCTGCTCCAAATGTCTCCAGCTTCCTTCCAGTCGGTATACCCTATTTCCTCACTGAGATAATAATGACTGTTGTTTCAATTAAATAAACTGATTTATATAAACATTGTCTATCAAAGAGAACCAGTGTTTCTTGATGTAACCTGTGATATAAAAGAAAGACAGGGGAAATTGGCAGCTGGCCAATGGAGAGAGTCAAAAACACTGAACGATATGTATTTTAGTTTGTTTGATGCAAGTATAAGACATCCTAGGTAATATATAAGGATCAGGTATTAGTTGGCTAAGTCTTTGAAGGCTAGAGATTCTAAGATCAAAAGTTCACATATGATGTGGGCCTTTTGCCTTAGTGGAATCTGATGGGAAAAGAGACCACACACTGGAGATGGAAGACAACAGAATTGATCCTTTGTTTTAGAACACACAGGTAATAACTAGTGTCATAACCACATCACTCCACTTGCCTCATAGCAACTGTGCTTCAAAGTTCCCACATCTCATTAATTTTGTGTTAAAGATTTGGTTTCCAATACATGAAATTCTTGGGATGCCACCCATCTATAGCAATATGGGAGATCAATTTCTTTAGTTGGATTAAAAACAGAATGTGCATTAAGGAAACAAGAAAGGTTTTATATAAAATAATCAGTAAATTCTCAGTTATGAGGCCAGAAACCTCAGTTTCATTGTGTTTTAGGACAGATTTGCAGTACCAGGAATGTATTTTCTCCTGTGGAATAGGCCTTAAATCCAACCATAAAGTACTTGATTACCCCCATAGCATCCATGTAACTATTATCATCCAGTTATAGTTCACAGCTACATAAGACTACTGATGGCCATTCTGTCTGTGCTGGCTAGTTTTATGTCAACTTGACACAAGTTAGAGTCAATTGAGAAAATGTCCTCACCAGATTAGCTCTTGAGCAAACCTATCATATATTTTCTTGATTGGCAATTGATTTGGGAGGATACAGCTCACGATGAGTAATGTTACCTATTGGCTAGCACTTCTTTCCCACCTCTCCAACACTTCTTCATTCATTCTGGTGGCATTGGGAGCCTCGAGGTGTCATATATTATACCCTTTTGTCCAATCAGCTTTTCTGGCAAATGTTCATTGCAATGAGTCACTAGTCTGGTTCAAGGCCTCTGGTTTCTGGTTCACCATCATCACAGGACCCTCACCAGAACTCCTCTGGGGTATCCCTTTGATGCCCAAGTCATGAGTCATGGAGATCCTGCAGATATTGTTCCACAGCACCAGTCCCTTCACAAGTTCCAGAAGGTCTTAGATGGGGTAGATGTTAGGGTAGGCCAACTCAAGGCCCAAGAGTGGGCTTGGGTGGTAACTAAAATGGTCAGTCCAGGCCACTGGGGCCACCTGCCCCAGTCAAGCAGTCAGAGTCAGCTTCCCAAGCCCATGCCCTCAGGGTCAGTTCACCCTTGCCTGTAGTGAAGGCCAGGGCCATCTCTTCTGAGTCCAAGGGCCAGCTCTCCCATGCTGCAATGTCAAGTGAGAGGCAAAGCCAGCTTTCCCTGGGCCAGCAAATGGTGGGGACAGCTCAGCATGGCCCTCTGATTTCATCTCACCTAGTCTCCATGGCTCCTGAGGTTACATGGGCCACAGACCCCAGCTGCAGCTGGACCACAGCCCAGACATGGCCCTCAGTAGCAGTTTGGGCTCTGACAATATCCTGGTTCTGGGTGGAATTACTGGCCACTCAGGTCAGGACAGTTCTGGCCTGGGCACCATCAAGGCCTCAGGTTGTGGCCCCACCCCTGGGCTTCGATGTGACCTCTGGTGGCAATACAGGACTTGGACTTCAGCACAGACCCTAGCCACAGTAGGACTAAAGACCCAGATACAGTCCTCAGCAACAGCTGGGTTGGGATGTCACCATTGCCCCAGATAGTAGTGCAGGCCTCTCAGATAGTCACAGGCCCCAGCAGTAGTGTGGCCCTCAGACACCAACATGGTCCCAGACTTCGGGTGTCTGCACAGCCTTGAATAATAACAGGAGCCTCAGACATCAACACAGACCCTGGCTGCAGTAAAGCCAAGGACCCAGACATGGCTCCTAGCTGCAGCTCTGGCCAGATGTCATGATGGCATTGGGTAGCAGCACAGGCCACTCAGATATGCATGGCCCCAGCTGCACCATGGTCCTTGGACCCCAACCTAGACTCAGGTGGCTGAACTGACCATGGGCATCCTCACATACATTAATCCAGATCTTGGACCCTATAGGGTCATGGACCCAGACATGGCCTTTGGCAGCACCCTGGGCCTGGATGATACCATGGCCTCTGGAGGCAACACAGGCCACTCAGATCTGTATGGCCCCTGCTGCAGCATGGCCTCCAGACTCCAACAAGGCCATAGGCTGTGGTCCAGACTCCAGGCCTCTGTGTGGCCCCTAGTGGCAACCTGAGCCACAGACTTCAAACACACCCCAGCTACAGCTGGACTACTGACCAAGACATGGCCCCAGTCAGCAGGTTGAACCAGTCCACATCCTGGGTCCAGGTTGAAGCCCTGGCCATTCAAATCAGGATGGTTCTGGCAGCAGTATGGCCCCTAGACACCAACAGGGCCACACACGGTCCAGATCCCAGGCTCCATGTGGCCTCTGGTGACAACATGGGCCACGGACATCAACACAGACTTCAGCTGTGATAGGAAAATGGACCCAGACATGATCCTTGACAGAAACCCCAGTCTGGTTGTAAGTATGGCCCTAGGTGATGATGAAGGCCACCCAGATCAGTATGGCCCCAGCATCAGTAAGACCGCTGGACACCAACATGGCCTGAGGGGTATTTACCCACCAACCCCACAGCTCCCCAGAGTTTTCTTGAGTGCGAGCAGCAGGAAATATTAGATAGAAGGATTTAGATTGTGGGGATAAACAGATAGAAAATAAAAGATAGCCTCGAGAGGTCCTGGAACCTATTCCAACGGCCCCCGACTGTCTCTGCCCCAGGGTATTTATAGAGACGCCAAGGGATGGAGCAAAAGACCTCCCCGCAGCACAACCAAGTGCAGACCATCTCAGACACCTGCACTCAGGCCCGGGGTCCTAATCATCCTCTCTATGTGGACCTGCTGGGTAAAGCCACAAGGAACCTAAAAATTGGCTCCCACAATGGCCCCAGGTGGTGGTCCAGACCACTGGAATCAGCATGGCCCTTGTGGCAACAGGAGTCATGGACATCAACACAGACCTGGATGTCACCATGGCACCAGGTAGCAGCATATACCACTCAGATCTATATGGCCCTAGCTGCAGCATGGCCCTTGGGCACCAACATGGTCCCAGGTGGCTGACCAGCCCCCAGGCAACCGCATGGCCTTTGGTTGCAACAGGAGCTAAGGATGTCAACTCAGATCCTGGTTGCTGTAGAACCACGACCCAGACATGGCCCTTGGCAGCAGCCTGGCCCAGACATCACCATGACCCCGGGTGGCAAGCAGGCCTCCAACATCAGCCTACTCCTCATTACCTTCTTCATTTCTTCTTTAAACAGCACAGGGACCATTCTGTTTCTTTTTCTCTACCATTTCTTCATACTTACTCATCGTAATGGAACCCACCTTGCAGCCCCAGGTGGGCCCATGGATATCTTCCCACCATCGAGGGTCTTGACACCAACGGGGCTGTGGCTGGCCAACCCCTACTTGAGCAGAACTCTAAAGACACATTTTCAATCATGTATCAGCAATTTATTTGTGTGTTTATAATGCACTAAACACCATTCATACAGACATTTTCTACTCTCATTTACTACCGTATAGTTTACTTCACAAACCACACTGGTTATCCTTAACTCTCCATTTCAAGAAAACTAGTTACCGTCCTTCACTGTGCATCATTTCCTTGGTGCATTCAGTCTCTGATTATAGTGTATGAAGAATCTTCATCCTGCACCATTATGGAAAGCAACTCCACTAGTAATTTATCATGTAGCCTAAAATAATTACAAAAGCTCATTGTGTGTTTATTCCTGAATCTCTATTTCCAGATTTACTTATGTCAGCATGTTCTCCAAACCTTTCACTGAGATCTTTTAAGAAACCTTGAAAACATAAATAGACATGAAAGGAATAATGTTTAAGAAAATTACAAATATTATTTCCCCAAGCCTTAAATTAGCAGGAACACATCGATATGGCTTCAATTATTTCAGAAATTGTTTTGAGTTTGAAAGTCATCATCATGTATCCTTCATACAGACATGTCTGCCAGGGCTTAGTTTCTAGCATCAACCAAAATATCACTATTTCACAACAGAGAGAATTACACACCAGGGAGATAATAAGAGTGTCACAGGGGGAACAGAATAGGACATTTTAATTGCTCTTACCTGCCCCATCACTCTACACAGTTGATCCTAATGATAGGAAGTCTTGAGAGAGTTTCTTATGTGTGTGTAATATATATATATATATATATATATATATATATATATATATATATGATGTATGTAGTTCTTTATTTGACACTTCTTATACATCAAAACTATCTTAACTTTATTCCAGTAAGTGGTTTGGAAAGAGAGGACATGAATCATGGTACTTGATTCATAAAGTGGGAAGAACTTAGAACTTGAAATCGGTGTCCTGATCACCTGCATGAAAGAGAGTGGAGAGGTTTTGTTTTGAATTATCATCACCTACTACAGAACTATTCCATGTGAAGCTTCCTGGCTCTAAAACAGGACGGGACTGAAGTTTCCAAGTAGAGGAAAGGTAAGCACCAGAATTTTGTTTTTCCTGGCACCGTTACACATAGGAATGAGACAGATTTTCTGAGATCCAGTCTCTAAACACCAAAGGAAAGAAGCTGAAAATGATCACTCATATTTTGAGAAGACATATCAGAAGCCAGGAAAAAATATGTTTAAACCTAACATTTTCCAGGTATGATTTATGGTTAAATTGGTTTTGATGTAAACACAAAGTGTATCCAATTGGCTGTACTATTTCCTTGGAGGCAACATAATAATGCAATCCCCCTTTAGGCTACTCATTAGGTAGATACCAGGTATAACTAACTTTAATATAAATATTCAATTTGCCTTGATAGGTTTGACATATAATGCTCTATCTAGAACATACCGCCAAATTAGCACAAGGCACCAAGGAACTCTATATCTTATATTCCTATCTCTTCCCTCATATATACACCTTGTTTGCATCAAACAAACATTTAAATTCATTTGTTTTGATGACTTTTAGAGAATCATATATTTTGAACATGAAAATAATAGTTTTAACACTTGACTTTGAATATCAGACAACCAGATAATCTCCCTCCCTCTCCCCTTCTAGACTGTAGTAGTCTGAGGAGCAGGGGCTCTGTGTTATGCTTCTCTCTATACCCCAACCAGAAACATCATTACTGTTTATCACTTTTGAATGGTCTTCATTATAAGTTCACACTCATATCCTAACAATATCTTCTTGAAGCAGCAGCATCCTACAAGTATTCATTTTTGTCTTCTATAAATTTTTATAATATTTTGCATATGGTTATCATCTAACTTCTTTTTTTTTGTCTTTTTTTTTTCAGAGCTGAGGACCGAACCCAGGGCCTTGCTCTTGCTAGGCAAGTGCTCTACCACTGAGCTAAATCCCCAATCCCTCATCTAACTTCTTAATAAAATGGTTTTTTTTTTCATGACAAGCTTCCAACTCTAGATCAAATTTTAGATGTTCCCTGGGTCCAATAGAACTGTGATATATTTTCCTCTGTTTTCAGACACAAAGCATAACTAAGTAGTGAAAATAGGATGATTATAAAGATTTAGCACAGATTTTGTCAAGGTAATGCAGAACTATTTAAACAGTTTTTTTCTAGATGAACCTGTTAAAATATAACAAAATTTTAAAGTCCAGATATAAGATATAGTTTGGTGATTTCATTGTTGTTACGTAGCATTATTTGATACTTTTAAAATAAAACAACTTTGTTTTATTCTCCAAAAGAAATCTTACTGTCAGAATGAACATGGACAAACTTAGAAGATAGTATACAGACTGAACTAAGCCAGGCACAAAAGGAAAAGCACTGAATCATTCTACTTAAATACAGTAAGCATTACAGTAAAATCCATTAAAAAAAAAAAGCATACGAAAGTTACCATAGGATTGATGATAGAGGGAAGGAAAATTGATCAATATAAAAATCTTATTAAAGTTGGAATGGTGAATTATAAATATGTTCTATGCAATGCAGTGCCTGTGGTTAGCAACTAGGCATTTGTACAATCAAAACTTAAGAGGGCAGGTCTCAAATTAAGCATTGCTGTGGATATCGTTCTATATAAATAAAACACTGATTGGCCAGTGGCCAGGCAGGAAGTATAGATGGGACAAGGAGAGAGGAGAATTCTGGGAAGGGGAAGGCTGAGTCAGAGAGACACTGCCAGCCACCGCCATGACAAGCAGCATGTGAAGATGCCGGTAAGCCACGAGCCACGTGGCAAGGTATAGATTTATAGAAATGGATTAATTTAAGATATAAGAACAGTTAGCAAGAAGCCTGCCATGGCCATACAGTTTGTAAGCAATATAAGTCTCTGTGTTTACTTGGTTGGGTCTGAGCAGCTGTGGGACTGGTGGTAAACAGAGATTTGTCCTGACTGTGGGCCAGGCAGGAAAACTCTAGCTACAAAGCATTCTGAACACACAGAAACAATGACAGTACACAAGGAACACTTGGGATATGTCAATTATATTTACCACCTTGATTATTGTGGTGTCATGAGTGTTTCAATATGCACAATCTGGACAACTTAAATACTTAAAGTTTGTTGTATGTCACTTCTGAAAACTGGTGATTCACTCATCGCTAAGATGTATCAGATAAAGGCAGGCTAAGACAACTGATATAGGGGACAGTGTTTGTTATTCTCCACCAAGGTCAAAGGTATGCAAACATAAAGGCAGTGTTAGGGGAGCAGGAAGCAGTAGAATTTATAAGAACATGTTAGACTTCAGGACAATTAGTCAGTTTGGGATGAGCTAGACACTCATGACTAGTGTCAAGTCTACAATGACGCAGTAAGACATAATGGAGCTTGTGTGAAAAGAACCCTTGTTTTCCAGCACATTCTTGCTAGAGGCAGGGAACAGAGGAAAACTGGTCAGAACGCCAGTGAAAACAGGCTCAGAAGCATTTTAGTACATGTCAACATACTTCATGCTTCAATGACAGAATGCCACATTGTATAATGGTTACTATATAGTGACCACAAGTTTATCTGGCTCAAATCTGTTCCTTGAATATATTATTTGAACTTTTTCCATGCTGTGTGTCATTTTTTCAGACTTTATATAATATTCAATTTACTACTTTTATATGATATCCTCTGATTTTGGCTCTTATTCTAAATTTGTAAAAATGTGTTTGTGTCTTCCATCAATATCGATATAGCTTTATCTGCTATATTTAGCTTTCAACAGCCCATTTTTAATTGATTTGATTGAATGATATGTGAGAGTTACATATTAATAACAAGTGCCTATCTAATTATCCCAGCGCCATATGATAAAAAAGTATTTCCATTTGATTTATCATAAATCCTTATATCCACTGCTTACAGATATAAGCTTGTTTCTGGGATGTCAAACTTGTTCCTTTGATTGGCACATGATAATTAGTACTACACTAAGTAGACTATTACAATGTTATAGTGAGACTGCAGTGGAGAAGGGAAGGTTAGGTCTTCATTCTCCTGTTTTAAGTTAGTTCTGATTTTCTTTGGTCACATAATTTTCATGGGGGATAATGATTTCTGCACAAGTAAATTAAATTAAAAAAACAGGAAGTTGATAGGAATATCATTGAGTTTAAAGGTTGATCTAGAAAGTATATCCATTATCACAGTTATTTTCATTGACTAATAAGGGTAGATGCCTCTCTTTTTCTGTATGTCTTTAAATCTCTTTCCACACAGCTTTGTGATTCTAAGTGCAATGTTTTATATTTCTTTCATTTAATGTATATTTAAGTAAATTATAATTTTTATTAAATTACTGATGAGTTTAATGGTTGTTTCTTTTTGATCTTCTGTTCTGATGTTTGCTGACAATTTAAATATTTCTTCAAATTTCTTCATATATTAACTAGGATTTCTATACAGGACATTAAGTTATTAACCAGTAGAAAGAGTCTCCTTTCTTCTTTTGTGATTATAGGTGCTTTATAGTTAGTGTCTGATTCAACTTACTCTAACTAGAATCCATGTTACAATATTAAATAAATATATGAAGATTGCTTTCATTTATTAACTTATGGTGAAAGTATTTAGAGGTATTGTTTGACAGTTTTCCTGGATGATGCTGATATTTTAATATAAAACAATATTTACCAGATAGACATGAAAAATTGTTAGACAATTGCATAGACTTTGTTATGTCTGTTCTTTGGAATAAAAATAGACATGGACATATTAGATACCTATTTGCATTTCTCATGTTAGTCCTTAAATAGTAACATGCATGAAGAGCTGTTAGAAACAGGGGACAGAAGAACAAAAAGACTTGAATTCAATGTCATAATCAAGCACAAAGTGATAAACTGCCCCGGCCAGCGGGGGGGCGACCCACCTGCGGGAGAGAATGAAAGGGACAGGGAGACACGAGAGAAGACAGCAAGAGAGTGTTCTGATCAAGCTGCAAATTTTATTCTCCTCAGCAAGGCTTATATAGCATGGGAGGGGGAGGGGGCAGGAAGGAGGGAAGGGGTGCAGTTGAGGGGAGATGTGCAGGTGAAGGAGGACGTGCAATTTGTGAGGTTGCAGGATGTTGTGCTAGGTGATAAGGCCCATTGTTCTGTTGCTATGCTACCTGACCTACCTGACCTGTTCTTTATCTCTGGGGGCATCTGGCTTAGGGCAGGGGCTTGTTCTCTAGCCTAGCTAGTACTTTTCCATTGTCCATGTTTGGTCCCTGACAATAAACAACCTCTTTCACATTCCTACAAAGAACCTCCAGGAGGAAATGTCCGAAGGCAATCACTCCAGAGTGACTGAGTTCATCCTTGCTGGGTTAACAGACAAACCAGAGCTGCAGCTGCCCCTGTTCCTCCTCTTCCTTGGAATCTACCTGCTCACAGTACTGGGGAACCTGGGAATGATCATCCTGATCCTGCTCAGCTCCCACCTACACACCCCCATGTACTTCTTCCTCAGCAATCTCTCCTTCATCGACCTCTGTTATTCCACCGTTGTTACCCCCAAAATGCTGGTGAACTTTGTGACAATGAAGAACGTCATCTCCTACCCTGAATGCATGACTCAGCTCTATTTCTTCGTAGTCTTTGTTATATCTGAGTGTTACATGTTGTCTGCAATGGCATATGACCGCTATGTTGCCATCTGTAGCCCCTTGATGTATAATGTCACTATGTCTTACCAAGTCTGTTCCTGGATGGTAGGTGTGGTATATGGTATGGGCTTCATTGAAGCCACAGTTCACACTGTTTGCATGCTAAGAGTGCTTTTCTGCAAGGCTAATGTAGTAAATAATTTCTTCTGTGATCTTCTACCATTGCTACAACTTTCCTGCTCCAGTACATTTGTCAATGAGGTAGTAATTCTGTGTCTCAGTTCTTTTAATTTCTGTGTTCCAACCCTGACCATCTTGAGCTCCTATACTTTTATCATTGTTAGAATCATCTGCATGAAATCCACTGAGAGCAGATTCAAAGCCTTCAGCACCTGCAGCTCCCATATCTTTGCTGTGGCTGTCTTCTTTGGTTCTCTGGGATTCATGTACTTTCAGCCATCATCAGTCAGCTCCAAAGATCAAGGGAAAGTGTCCTCTGTGTTTTATACTACTGTGGTACCCATGCTGAACCCGCTAATTTACAGCCTGAGGAATAAGGATGTCAAACTTGCTCTAAATAAGTTGCTTCTAAAGAAGACATTTCAGATGTAAAATAATATTTTACGTTAGCAAAAGTCCTTATATCTGTGGTTTTGATAAGAAAAATACCTTGAAACAACAATGTATGTCAAATTTGGATTAGTATGTGGTTATTTACAGAAAAAAAAAAAAAACATTAGGATTGATTAGACCCAAAACTTTTAGATGTGGAAGAAGCAATTTTGAGATTCCCTGGAGCCTATTAACATGAAATTAACTAACACATCTCATATATATTTTTTTTTTTTTGGTTTTTCGAGACAGGGTTTCTCTGTGTAGCTTTGCGCCTTTCCTGGAACTCACTTGGTAGCCCAGGCTGGCCTCGAACTCACAGAGATCCGCCTGCCTCTGCCTCCCGAGTGCTGGGATTAAAGGCGTGCGCCACCACCGCCCGGCCCTCATATTTTTCAAAACACTTCCAAATCTTCTTATAGTTCATTATGCTTTTTGTGTGTGGAACTTGGCTATTTTGGGGTGATATTTAGTTGTCTCATTTAAAAGAATAAATATATGTGGTAGAAAAATATCTATTATCTCGTTTTTGTGTATCTGACCCTTGTCAATTAAGTGTATTACCAACTATATCTGAAAGAGTGATATCTAAAATAAGCAAACTTAGCAAAAATGAATAGACCCAGTCTATCACTTCTAAATCTTCCTAAGCATGTAGAACTGTATTGTGGAATATAAAACATATTAGAAATAATATTATGTCTACCTTCAGGGAAATAATACTGAAAACATTTGACAAGAGCGTACACATGTTCATATACTCTTGACATAGTTATTGATCCAGTTCAAGGACTTTACCAAAATCTTAATTTTTCTGAAAATTGTATACTACTTTTTCCTACTTAAAATAACTACTACTGCACTTTCTTAAGACCACATTTAGAATCTGTTTCAGAAGTGGTATTCTCTAACAAATGCATTGTTGTGCTATTTTTCATATAGAAAAATTAAAATTGGAAACTTGTCTGGCTAATGACATGTAGTATTCACACTCCCAAACTAACTATCCTTTCTGGGTTCATGACATGCGTGGAAGATACAACCAATAAATTTTATTTTCTAACCTCATCCAATTAAGCTCTAAACTAGAAATACCATCATCCAAGTCAGAAAGTCTCAGTATCTCTTGGTAGCATCCACCTTTCACATCTTCTCCTGGAGACATCAGCAGCAGAAGCATAGCTTTTCTGGTCTTATGCCTACAAGAGATTCCCCTAGAATAAGGCACTTCTTCATTGTTTTAGAAACTTCTATACTTCATGATTACTGTGAGTGAGCTCCAAAGCCTTTAAACCTGTTGCATTATGGAGACAAGCACGGAGATTTCCAAATAGCACATGTACTAATCTGTGTCCAGAAGCACCGAACTGGAGCCTTTATTCCTCTTCCCAGCATTGACTTTTAAACCTTATTATCTCACATCTATGATTTCAGCTGAATCCTGTAGTAGGCATTGAACATTGGTGGCTTTGTCTTCAGCTTGCTTTCAAATATGTGACAAGACACTTTCTATCCCATCTCTTCTCCCTCATCCTGTAACACTAAAACTAGAAACAACAAGCCAACATTCTTTTAGAAAATCAAAATAAGGCCCTTGTTTTTCTATAACCCTGACTTCCCTTCATCTTATCTTTTCTATTATCCCACAAAACTCTATGTATGTACATCCATTGCAGTTGTTTGTTTAGGTTGCATGACATGTGTGGCTCACTTACCACATACTAGTACAAAATAATACATATAATCAAAAGTTTTGATAATTGAAGAGAACATAAGTGGGACATAAATTTCCAAGTTGAAAAATATGAGTGACTGAATTCCATTTCTCCTAGCACCATTCCACTAAGTATGTGTCAGACCATGATGAACTCTAGTCTCTAGAAATTATAAAAATATACTCACAGTAGCTGAAAATAATCATTCTACAGTGATACCTCAGAAGACAAGAAATTATCTTTTTCCTATTTCAAGCCATTCTTTTTCCAGGCTTTCTTAGAGATACTCTTATTCTGATGTTAACACAAAAATTAATCTCATTAACTATGTCTATCTCCTCCCTTGTAGTATAGGAAGAATCATATTTGATTTGCACTGTAGTCATATAGATATTATGTGTAAGTGACCTTAATGTAAAAATTCAATTTTCATGGATAATTTTTGTTTATAAACCTCTGTCATATGATACACCCTCAAAGTAACACAATTCACCAGGTGTTATTTATCTTGTTTTTCTACTGTTTGTCTCATTTTAGATACCCTGTTTGTTTCAATAACTCATTTAAACTTATTTGTATGTTTTGGTGATTTTTGTGGATCAACAAATTTTTAAGATGAAATGAATCTAAACTTTGAATATTGTGCAGACTTGTTTGTACTTATCCTAACAGACTCTTAGAAATCTTCCTTGACCATCCTCAGTTAGCTCCATAACATCTGTGCTCTTATGGACCTGTCAATCATGACATTTATCCCATGGTCTACCCTACCCTCTCCTTCTAGACTGTACCATTCTGAGGAGCATGGATGCTACATCATGTATCAATCTATCCTGAATACCCACAAGGCACTTCTGCTTGCCACTAAGAAATATTTTAGTGCCAATTCACATCCGCATCTAAACAATATCTTAAAGCATTATCATCACGCAAGTATTAGTTTTATTTTCTGTAAATTTTTATAATAATTTTCTGTATATCTGACAAGCTATTGATGAAATGTTTTTGTCAAGACAACATGAAATGGAATGTCTCACACCAATATTTATAATTCTAGAACTAATTTTAGATGTTACCTGGGTCCCTAGAGCTAAGAGACATTTTTCTGCGTTTTAGCCACAAACAAACTATGTAATGTGTATGTAGTGACTGTAGAGATTTAGTAAATTTCCTATAAGCTAATACAGCACTATCCCAATATTTTATTATATTAGCCTAGTAAAATCATAATGAAACAAAGATCTACATAAGCATCAGAAATCCTATCATTGTTATGAGACATTAATAAATTCTTTTGAAAGAATACAATTTTGTTTGAAACAACCTGGATGAACACGGAGGTCACTGTGCAAGATGAAATGTATATCAATGAAAGGAGAAACACTGAATGATCCTTACTTGTATAGAGTAACTAAAACAGGCAGACTCATGCAAGTAGAGAACAAAACAGTGTTTACCATATAATGAGAGGTATAGAGACAGGAAGTAGTTTTCCACTGGGAAGAACTATGTCATAGTATTGAGTGATTAACTTATAAAGATGCTCTTTATAGAATAAGTATTGTAGTTTAAAAAAAGAACTGTTGTTTCTAGTACAAGAGGCAACATGTGGTTAAATTGCATTTATGAAAGGGAATTCAACACCTCTTACAAAATGTTCCCTTACAAAAAACACACTTTGTTTTTGAGAAAGAAGCACCCTTCTCTTTACTATGTTCCCAATGCGACTAGAAAAGCTATTTTTTCCTCAAAATTTAAAAGAGATAGTTCTTATATTAAACATTCAGAACACAGAAATTAAGGCAAGTAAACAAAAAGCATGAAGTAACATGGAAAAGTTTTGAGATATGATGGCTATATTATTTTGATTGTTATCATGATGTCATGATTTGAATGTACATGAACTGATTACATTATAGATAATAAATGTTTGCCACCCACTTCATAGCATTTCTACTTTAATAATATATTAAGAGATCAACAAATAAACTTTGTTCCATGAAATTATTTGGCAATTTGCTGATGAGAATCCATCTCTAAGATGTGTCAGTGATTAAGATACAAGAGAAGATTTTTGAAATTCCCTACCATGTCAAAGGCACACAAACACACAGGCAGTTAGCAGAAAACAGGAAGCTTCTGCCTTTAGAGAAAGTGGTTTAGAAGAAGTTGGTCACCTAAGTTTGGTCAGAACACCACACGCTAAAGATTGCAAGAGAGAATGGAGCTTCTGTGGTGGGATCAGTTTTCTGAGTCTTGTAAGAAACAATAAAGACAGAAAAAAATCTGTCAACTGACTATTGCAAACACTCAAAACTACAGAAGGACGTGTGTCTTTGTCTCTTTTATGCAACTGAAACAGTGTATTATATTCTAGGTAAAGTATAACGATCAGGAACCTCTTTGGATCAGTGGAGGTGGAGGGATGTCCAAGGTCAACGGACCACCGTAGATGTAACCAACCGTCTTTTTAAATAAGAAACACAGAACCAAAGCAAAGAAGAAAGCCAAAAGGTCAGAGCTAAGAGCTAAAACCTTACCCTTCCTCCTGCGGTAGTCCTACCTCTCCGAACCAGAGCTACTTTCTGTGTTAAAGTCCTTATATAGAATTTCTGTTCTGCCTTCTCATTGGTTGTAAACCCAACCATATGACTGCCTCATCACAGCCTGTCTGTATAGACCTCCAGGTTTTCCATGATTGGTACTGAGATTAAAGGTTTGTGTATCCAATAATGGCTGTATCCCTAAACACACAGAGACTTACCTAGCTCTGCATACCAAGTGCTGGGATTACAAGCATACGCCACCCCTGCCCTGCTTTCCTATGGCTTGCTAATAGCTCTGACCTCTTGGCTTTCTTCTTTGCATTGGTTCTGTGTTTCTTATTTAAAAAGACGGTTGGTTACATTTACAGACCACATCTAGGATATACCCTCTTCCTGCATCAGTCTGTGGAGGAAGCTTAGTGAACACTGGAGAGCCAGAGATGTCTAGCGTCACTGGAGAGCCAGAGATGTCTAGCGTCATCCTTATTTTAGGAATTCACATATGTGGCACCATTAAATCAGTAACCTTATAATATATTCTTCCTAGAAGACCCCAGCCTGTACACTATTATATTAGAGAGTAAATTTCTAACGTAAACTTTGAGAGACACATCCCAAATATAACTCCGTGCAATCCCAGCTTCTACAGTAGAAGAAAAACTGAAAAATATAATAAACTTAATAATGGAGGCTTTAGTTAAAAAAAAACCTAGGGTCAGCAAAGGACACCACATTATGAATTAATAATTTCAACATCTAGATACTCTTTCTACTTCTCTAGTGAGATAGAATTGGCTCAGATTTTGAGATGGTTGTTCTAGGCAGGACATGGTCAGTTGGAATTAGGACAACACAAACAGTAAGTTTTGAGGTTTGGGGTTTTTTTGATAATTTCTTCAACCATTTAACAGTTTCAGTCATTTAAATTATTTACATATTTGTAATTTATACCTTATTCTCTCATAATAAACATAAAGAAGTATTTTAAGTCACATGTCTCTACTGAGTCTGGTACTCAACAGTTAAGGCTAAACAGCCTATGGTTTCATTTTTATATGTTGCGGATTTAAAAATAACTATGGTGATAGTTGCCTATTAATACAGCAGTTTCTGTTGTTCATGGCAAAGAGGAATGTCATAATGTTAAGAAAACTATAATATGTGTATTTGGCACAAATGAAGAGCTACCTGCTAGATATACCTTAGATGGGAAAGACTTTGAGAAGGTGGGGAAATGGCAGGTTGTGATGGACTGCTTTGTGGGTTCACACGATACTAGTATTCTTTTGGTGCATCTTTAAATTTCAAAAATTTAATTTGTTACTATTATGTGTTTTTGTATGTATGTGTATGCGCAATGTGTGCGTGTGTGAGTGTGCATGTGGAGGTCAAGGGACAAGTGTGTAGAGTTGGCTTTCTCGTTCATCTTTTAAGTGGGCTACATGAATTAAACTAAAGTCACCATGCCTGTTGGGTGGGTGCCTTTACAGACTGAACCATCTCACTGGCCAACGTTTTTATGTTTATAACACATATACTAAAGTAAATGATATATTTTAGTATTCACATTTTCAATGTACAGGTAGGAGTTTTGTATATTCATGAAATGTGCAAATCTCACCATGTTATACTATAGACTATTGTCCACATATCAACTAAAGCCTCTAACCACATATGATCAAGTGAGCACCTCCTTTCCTTCCTAGCAGACAGACACTAAGCTGCTTTGCATCTATATGAACCTGTTCCTGACATTTCCTACACATGGTGCCATACGATGTATGACCCACTCTGGTACCTTTCTCCTGGCATGCTTCAGGCCTTTTGAAGATGCAATCTCTCTCAGAACTGCAGGGCTCTTTACTGCAGAAGAGTGCTCTATCCCATGGATGAGGTGCACTTGTCCTGTCTGTGCATCACTACATGGACACTCGGATGGCTTTCAGCTTTCAAATAAAAGCACTTCTGCAGTCACCATGCACAGGTTTTCTTGATGTGCACATTTACAGTCTGGGGTCGTTTTGTAGCACTAGAATTGCCAGGCCATATGGTAACTTGAACATTTTTTATTTTTAAGCATTGCCAAACTGCATTACCCTCATATACTGACGAGCTTTGCGGCAGAAACGGATGCCAGCTCCTTCTCTGATCCCATGACTCTGCTCTCTTCCTTCCTAATTTTTGTTACAATATTACATGTTGGCTACAATGGCATATGATTGCTATGTTGATATCTGCAATCCCTTGATGATATCACCAGTCTTAGGAAATCTGTTTGTGGGTGATAAGTGGAGCACATGCCATGGACTTAACTGAGGCTACAATTCGTACTCTGTGAATGCTTAGAGTACTTTTATGCAAGGCTAAAGCAATAAACCATAATTTCTGTGATCTCCTTCCATTGCTGCAGCTTGCCTGTTCCAGTACTTTTGTCAATAAATTGGCACTTCCATGCTGCAGCCATTCTTATTTCTGTGTTCCAACCCAGACCGTCCTGGCCACTTACATCATCATTGTCAGCATCCACTGAGGACAGGTTCAAAGCCTTCAGCAGCTGCACTTCCCACTCCTCTGCTGTTGCTGTCTTCTTTGTTTCCCTGGTTTCACATATTTTCAGCCTTCGTTAGTTTGTTCCAAAAGGAAAGTAAAGCATCATCTGTATTTTATTCAACTGTTGTGTCCATGCCGAACTCCCTGATCTACAGCCTGAGAAATAAGGATGTCAAATTTATTATAAATAAGCTGTTTCATAAACAGAAATTGCATGTATAAAGAATATTTTGCATTAGCAAATCTGTATCATATTTAGAGTTTTGATAAGAACACAGTCCAGGGGCAGCAATGTATGTCTGTCTGATCATGACATTATCACTAGTAGGTGATCATTAGATTTTGAAAAGAAAAAAATGGTGTAAGCAGTTATTGAATTCAAGGGTCATGATATATGAGGAAGCAATTGTGGGATGCCACTGTGTTCATCCACCAAGAGTTAAGTGTGATAACTCTAGATGGTTTAAGCCCCTTCAAAGCCTTCTTTATGCATCTAGAGCATGACTATTTTCAGGTGAAATATATTCATCTTACTCAAGGGAATATTTTTGGTTTGTATGATTTGATACTCTCACTATTTTGTGTGCTCAGCCTTTTAAAATTAGGTCCACTGTTCACTATTTCTGAACGTGATATCTAGAATAAGTTATTTTAGTAAAAATGAATACACCTGAGCTATAGTCCCTGATTCTTACTAATACACAGATCTTTATTGGGAAACGGAAATGTGAGGAGCATGCGGCTCCCTACAAGGAACTGACACTATGTGAGACTTCCAAAGCTCAGTGTGACCACATGCACTTCCCACAATCCCACACTGTGCACTGTTCCTCCATCCGGTTTCGGAGTTTGTTTTGCTAACTGTTCTGCACCACTCTTCCCTGTTTCATACAATGAATACATCATTAGAAAACCAAATTTTAGAATATCGTATTCAGAAGTTGCCTTTTTAGCACAATTCTTTTGAAATGGGGTCTCACTGTGTAGCCCTGGCTGGCTACATATGATGTAGTATGTAGACCAGGCTATCCTGGAGCTCACAGTGATCTCCTCGAGCCTCTGCATCCAGAGTGCTAGGGTTAAAGGTGTGCAGCAGCACATCTGGCTTTTTTGTTTTGTTTTGTTTTGTTTATGCTCTTGTTTTTTTCTGCAAATTTTACAATATTTTATAAATGTGTTCATGTGGACTATTCATTCACACTGAAACTTTAAATCTGCAACAGTTTTCTCACTGAAGGGAAGTAGCCCTCATCTACTAAACTGATTAGCTATTCTGGAAAAAAAAAAGAGGGAAAAGACCTCCAATAAAGCTTTTCCTTTTCTAATACTCAAGACACTAAGCTCATATTGGGGGACTTGAAAACATCAACAATAGAAGTTTAGTTTTCCTGGAACGTCATCTTCTCCAAAGGGACCCCACCACCTCTTTGGCATCCCTCTTGTTCTCACCCCACATGCCTGCTCCTCCTGGAGGTAGCAGCACCTTTATGACTTTTCTCATCACTCCCACAAAGAACTTCTTGCACTCAATCATCATTAAATCTTATTAAGGATTCTTTCCTTTTTAAATTTCATGGGTGCATATAATGTGTCTTGTTCCTACAGGAAGCTCTATATATCTGTATTATATCAGAACCACATTCAAATGATAGATGATGTTCCTGCTAATCACTATAAGCTTCAAAGCCTTCATAGTGCAGCAAGAAGAGTGGAGGCATCTCCAAGAAGCACCATGCTTCTGCTCTCCCCTGTGTCGTAGTGTCCACAACACAGCACTGGCCTCCTTTTCCCTCTTTACCCAGAATCACCCTGCTTACTCTGAAACTAGCACATCTATTATGTCTCTTAACAGGTATTGGGCAGTGTTTGGCTTTCATTTAGCTTGCTTCAAATCTGTGATGGGGGCATGTTATGTTACCTCTGTTTCCCTGTATACCATCAAAAATGGTAATGACAGAGAATATTTATTCCCCTATTTGAACATCAGAAGAAATATCCTTCTTGATTTTCTACGCACAAATAAGTTCTTCCTATCATAACCTCCAGCTATGCCCCATCTCACAAAGTTTCCAAAACCTCGAAAAATAAGCCGAGGCTGGGGACAAGCTTTCAGGACATTAGCTGTAGGAGACATTTTAGACCGAAATCATAATATATAATAAAGATTGTACCCATATTGATTGTACCTTTTACATATATTGGGAAGAAATATAGATACCACTTAGCAAGGTGATCTAAAACAGAAAGCTCTACATAAAAATAACATACACATTCATAAAGGAAACTGAAAAGAAATATACATTTTTGGACATCCGGAATTTGTTTGAGAGAATTACAGTACAGGGGGCTATGGAAATGTACAGAAGTGGGTGGTGATATATTGTGTCCCTATTAAATTGTGTACCCTAATAAACTTATCTGAGGGTCAGAGAACAGAACAGCTACTAGATTGGACATAGAGGCCAGAAAAGGGTGGCACACATGCCTTAAATCCTATCACTTGAGAGGCAGAGATCCAGCTGGATCTCTGTGAGTTCAAGGCCACACTGGAAACAGCCAGGGATGGTGACATACACCTTTAATTCCAGCACTTGAGATTTCATGTCTTGCTTGGGAAAGACACATGCCTTTAATCCCAGGAAGTGATGGCAGGAAGCAGAAAGGTATATAAGGCATGAGGACCAGGAACTAGAGGCTTTTAAGCTTTTAGGCTTTTAGCAACAATTCAGCTGAGATCCATTCGGGTGAGGACTCAGAAGCTTTCAGTCTGAGGATTCACGGAAACAGAATCAGATGAGGAGTTGTTGAGGTGAGGTTCACTGTAGCTTGTTCTGCTTCTCTGGTCTTTCAGATTCATCCCAATACCTGGCTCCCTAGTTTTTTATTAATAAAACCTTTTAAGATTCGTGTTACAGCAGTGACAATTAAGTGTTTGATGACTCAACCCACCAGACATATGATTCCCTGTTGAGAGGCCCCACTTGGCAAAGCAGTGGGGTTATTGACTATAAATGACTGGTTGTTTTCTGTCTGTAACTTTCTCATATACCACCATTATACCTCCCTAAAAGAATGGCTGTGGGTGCTTTCCACAGGCCTTTGGTAGTGTGTTTTACATCTTCGGGCATACTTATAGTTGTGGATGGTTAGGTTATGATTTCTGTTTAAGCTGTATCATTTTGATGTATAGAAATAACACTGGGATATTTTACATTACTCAGACTGACAGGATTCTTAGTCATAAAGACAGCTATTTTTGGACTTTAGAACAAATTTAAAACATACTAAACTGCCCCTGCAGAAAACACACAAAGACTAATTCCCAAGTGTTGTTTATTGCTAAACCAAGGCCAGGCTGTTGACAATGAAATATGGCTCCTTGCAGTAGCCCTCCTTCTGTATGTATCCTGACCACTCAAGGTTCAGCCAGTTCCTTACTGTCTGGGATCCCTCACCAACTTAGAGCTACATGCACGGGTCAACATGACATTACTAGCCTAGGAGAAACTATATGACTTATCTTGTGTTTTGAGAAGAGGTAGGGCCCTTCTCAAATTATTTGACCAGAGTTTGGCTGTAAGGGAGCATCGATAGTGTGGAGAGAGATGGCTGTGTAGAGCTGTGTGAGAGCTGCAGCAGAATGTGAGGGAAGAGCGCGCGCCCACGCACACTGAGTGAGAGATGAAGATGAAGAAGCATGAGAGCAGTGTGAGGGAGTAAGTAGGTGAAATAATGAGTGAGTAAAAGTCAGTGAACGGTGTAAAAGAAAGATGCATGAGAGAGTGTGTGAGAGAGAGAGCTGTGGGAAAGAGCTGCTGTTACGTAGTGGAGCTGTGCCTAGGAACTGTGTAAAGTGTTATATGGTGAGAGAGCTTTATAAATGAGACGTTTAACTGTGGCTGTGCGGAGATTTGGAACTGTGTGGAGACTAGGAAGATGAAGCTGTAGAGAAAAGAGATGTAGAAGAGAAATGTATGTAAAAGAAAAATGGGTAGCCATATGAAAAATGTATGTATGTAAAGAAAGATATGTAGCTGTATGTATAGAAGATATGTACCTGTGTGTATGTATGTATAGAAGCTGTATGTATAGAAGATATGTAGCTGTGTGGAGACAGAGTCAGAGACCACTCTTAAGATGAAGTAAAAGAGAAAGTTATCATCAGAAAGCATGTGTTCTCTTATTATTTACCCCTCAAATAGAACAAGTCTAGCCTTCAGATAGAAAAGAATTTTTTCCTAATCCCTAGCTACTCTGAGGTCGTCTATTCACAACCATGGAGCAGATCGTGGCAGGTGTCCTCTCACGGTCTACAATATTATAGTATATGTAAGTTTATTGTTAATTTACAAATGGATTGTAAATATGCTATAAATAATTAAATTATTTAACAATAAGTCAATAAAGAAACATAACAATTAAAAAGAAATGCCTAAAGCGATAGAAGCACAGAAAATACATAACATTGGCCTAGAACTTTTTCTTCCTCTCCCCCTTCCTTCCTTCTTTCCTTCCTTCTTTTCTTCCTTTCACTCAAGAAAATAAGCAGAATTTTCTGACATTCAATTTTTACTCCAGAATAATGTTATACTTATGGAAATATGGACAATAATATTAAGACATCACCTAAGGACATGGTACCCTGTCTTTACTCCTGCTGCCATCTACATACCACACTCATCAAAGCTAAGCATCCATGAGTCAGTGCATCTCTCAATACTAAAGAAGCTTTTTTTGCAGCAGATGTTGATGCACACTGAGACCGACAGTAATTGGGTTATAGAAAGTAAGTGATTGCTCTCTTGCTCAGCCCTAAATAGAATAACCATAGTAAAAGCCCCTCCAAATGCTCAGGTATCACATCAGAAGAGAAAATAACAAGAGTGAAAGAACCAGATGTGGCGAATGACTATAAGAAAACAGCATTTGAAGGGCATTTGTATATATAAAATCATAGAGATTGTGGCAGCATGTATAAAACCTGCACATGCTCAAGTCAGACAATATCCCAGCACTGGTGGAGGGTGCACAGAATCCCACTCCTAGCTAGGAGCTATTGTATTAATAGCTCTTTAAAGTCAACCATCCTTCTGTGGATGGTCCACAAACAGGAGTGAGTAAGTGAGTAACACAAAATGAGCTTGATGAGTTTTTAAAACGGAATGAGGCCTCAACACTGAATTAGTATGGAATAGGAAGGTGGATTGAGAGGAGATGAGAGAGGAGAATTAATATTATATAAAGACAATGTATGAAATTATCAAATAATTAACAAAATATCTTTAAAAACCCAAACAACCGATCTTAACCTTATTGTTTATTATTGCTATTTATACTCTGTGCTTTATTTAGCTTCTCTTAATTTTTTCTCACAGACATTTTTGTTCTTGGGAATTCCATGCTAGTTATCTAACTGAAGTTAGTTTCCATGGCCTCTTGGCCTCCTGTCTGCTGTCTAGTTTTCAGTTATTTTTAGTAGTTATAGAAATTTCAACTTGTATCCTTATGAAAACAACCCTTTCAACTATTCTATAAGTTAGCATAAAGTGATTATTATGTTCCTTATTTTATCTTTAATCCTACAATTGATACTCATTTCCAACTTTACTTACATCAGCATGTTCATTTCTAACCCTTTCACTGTGATTATATCTTAAAATGTCACAAAACAGTAAGAAATTATATGTAATTATAACAACTTTTTGTATTTTTGTGTCTCTGTGTGTATGTGTACTAATGTATGGGTGCCCAAGGAGGCCAGAAGAGGGCATGAGATTTTTCTGGAGCTAGAGTGACAGGCAGTTGTGAGATACCTGGCAAGTGAACGCAGGTCCTCTGCAAGAGCAGTAATATGGTCTTAACTGCTGAGCCATTGATCCAGCTCTTAGGTAGCAACATTTAATAATAATTACAAATCATTATCTTTTTCTCCAAGTCTTAATAAAACTGAAAAAAAAGACTAAACCAGTGTTTTCTAGTATTTCAGAAACTATTATCAAGTTGGAAACTGTTGTAAAAACCTCCTACAACCACATCTCCAGGCCTTGGGTTCTAACCCCTGACTTGATCGTTGTTACAACTTCAACGAAAAAGAAAGCATTGTACTTATGGGGATTGATAAGAGTGTTATAAAAAGGGTAATAAAGGGGACTTTAATTGTTCTTGCCTCACAGCAGCTCATCCCTTGTGGAAAGAAACCTTGAGAGAATTTCCTTTCACACATATTTTTAATGAAAACTCACTATGAAACGCTATGTGACAATAACATCATTCAGGTAAGTGCCTTGGGAAGCCATGAGGGCAATCAGGACAAAGAGTTTGTATGAGCATGTGAAATACTCAGAATTAGAGATTTGCCTTCTGACCCCTTAAAAAATGTGATTTTTGCTTTGGATTATCACCAAAATGAAGAGTGATTTCACATAAGAGAACTGGGCCTACCATTCACATTTCACAGAGAGACAGGTTTCTAAGTAAAGAAAAAGTTAGCATGCGCGAGTTGCATTTCTCTTCACACCATTCTAGCTCAGAATTTTAGAGGATCACCATGAACTCTATGGTGGCACAGATGCTGGCAGAATTTCTTCACACTGACAGTGATCATTCGTATTACCCAATAAGACATAAAAGACAGGAAACACCTGACCATTTTCATCTTTCTACCTATACTTATTCCATTTGTATGAGTTTTGCTGTTAGCAAAATTGTGTTTAAAGTAGCATACAATAAATCTAATACTGATTTGTTACTGGTTATACAGATACTAGGTGCAGGTTACATTTATATGAGCACTTTAGTGGGTAATTTCAATTTATGAAACACAGTTATTAAATCCACATACAAATCAATGTGGTTCATGCAATGCTGTTTAACATGTGTGCCTATTGTTTTTGTCATGTTGGCTCCCTTGTTTCTTTTCATAAATCATTGTAAATGGTTAACTTACTTACCTTACTATTCTTATGAATCCATACTTTAACACAAAACGTGGTTATAATAATACTTATCACTGAAAATTATGCAGACCTAGGTTACTTCTGCTAATACTTCTAGCCTTGGTTTCCATTTAAAAGCACCCACTGGACCCATTCTGGGCCAGACTACAGCAACTATGCTCCTGTGGACCTGCCACCATAGCGTAATGATGGTCTGTCTCCCCTTCCCCTTCTGTATTAGAGCATTTGAGGAACAAATGTCACTGACATATTTCTACCCTGAATTCTCACAACAGCATTTCTGCTTATCACTGTTAAATGGTTTTAGTGTCAGTTTGCATTCACATCCAAGTAATACCTTCTTGAAACATTAACTTTAGTTAGGTGTTCAGTATCCTAGCCTAACAATATCACAATAATTTTGTGAATGATATCAGCTAAGTTATTGAGAAAGTCTATTTTCAAGACAAGCTGAAATATAAATTCTTACAGAATAATAACTCACATTTTCTAACCCTAGGACACAATTTTAGGTGTTTCCTGGATTTGCATAACTAGGAAATACTGTTTTCTATTTTCATGGATAAATATAACTGTGCAATGTGCAGAAAATGACTAAGGAGATTTAGCAAATACTTAAGATAATGCAGAACAATTTAAATATATTATTGTATTAACCTAGCAAGACTATAGTGAAACAAAGATTCTGGATATGCCTTAGGGGTCTCATGTTTGCTATGAGTCATCTTTGCATTCTTGAAAAATAACACATTTATTTTCCTAAGGAAACCTTATTTGAAATGACATGGAGAAACTCGGAGGACAACATTCAAAGTGAAACAATCCAGTAAAAAAAAAAAAAAAGAAGAAGAAGAAGAAATGCTGAGTTATTTTACATATATAGGGTAAGCATAAAAAGTGAAACCCAACGCAAAGAACATAAAAGTGATTCCCGGAGTAAAGGGTGGGACACATAGGGAGGACTTGTGCAGTTACTACTAATTCTTACTAATTTTACATGAATAAAGTATGATGCTTGTGGTTTATAGCAAGGCATTACACTTAGAACTTAAGGTAGATTTCCTCTTTTTTTTTTTGGTTTTTTTTTTTTTTTTTTGGTTTTTCGAGACAGGGTTTCTCTGTGTAGATTTGCGCCTTTCCTGGAACTCACTTGGTAGCCCAGGCTGGCCTCGAACTCACAGAGATCCACCTGGCTCTGCCTCCCGAGTACTGGGATTAAAGGCGTACGCCACCACGGCCCGGCTAGATTTCCTCTTAATAAGCATTCTAAACACATTTAAAGAAAGCAAGCAGCCAGACAGTGGTGGTGCACACCTTTAATCCCAGCACTTAGGAGATGGAGGCAGGCAGATCTCTGTGAGTTCAAGACCAGCCTGATCTACAGAGCAAGTTCCAGGACAGCCACGGCTACACAGAGAAACCCTGTCTTGAAAAATCAAAAAAGAAAAGAAAGAATGAATGCAAAATTTGGTCTAAAAACTTTTGGTAGAGGATACATATATGATTACCTAGATTGTGGTGACAGTATTGTCAGATTGGGATATGCATGAACTGATTAAATTATGTATATTACATAGTCATTGTTCATTATATGTCATTTCTACTTAATAGCACTATAAAGATACATACAAATGATACTTCATTTCATTAAACCATTTAAGTATTTTGCTGATGACCCATTCATTTCTAACACTCATCAGACAAGATTAGACTAATCAACTGATTCAGGGGAAGTTGATTCTCTGCCAAGTTCAAAGGCATGCTTCTAGACAGATGGCATTAGCAGAACAGAATGCAAAGCTGCAGGACAGGACTCAGAGATTTTGTCAGAAACAGACTCGGGTTAGCTTAGTTAACTGCTGTGAGTCAGGCCCCCTGACTGCTGTCAAAGCCACAAAGACTTTACAAGAGATAATGCAGATCTTGTGATGAGGACTGGTGTTTCCTGAGATAGCTTGTGAGGCCAGGGTGGCAGAGAAAGCACTCATCTGGCTGGTGAAACACTCACACTTGTATAACGGTATGTATTATATGCTGATTAACACAGTGCCATAATGATATGTGTTGATCTGTTGTATGCTGATTAGCATAGTACCACATTCAAAAATAGACACTAGATAATGATCAGGAATTCATTTGTCTCCAGTCCCTGGATGCTTGGAAGTCCAATGTCAGAGGATACCTCGTGCTATGGCAAACAAGAAAGAACAAAGGATATACACACTAGAACACTAGAGTCCAAGCTCATTCTTATGTTAGGCACCTATACATGTGACAACTAGCTTACTTTCATCTTACTTTCCCACAGCACTTGACAGACAGCCCTTTCTGTCTGTATGAACTGCTCTATTCTTGACACTGTAAATTGGATCCTCTAATATGTGGCTACCCATACCTGGTTCATTTCACTTAGAATGCTTCAGACTCACAATGTGACAACTCTCATGACCTCAGGCATCTTTACTGAGTGCCCCATTTTATGATTAAAGTGCACCATACCTGTCCATTCATCATTGAATGGACACTTGAATGGCTCCCAGCCATTGGCTATCATAAGCACTTTTCTATCTACTCATATACAAATTTTTATGTTGGAATATTTTCAGTTCTTGAGGGTATGTATCTATCACTGAAATTGTTCAGTACATGTCAACCTAACAGTTTTTATTTTTAAAATAATACTGCTTTATAAATACTGTATATCATTTTAAAATTCCAGAAGAAATGTGTGAGAATGATATTTTTTCACTCATTTAACAATACTTACTGTCTTTTTACTGTAACTTTTCCAATTGGTGTGAAATGATTTTCCATTATGGTTTTGATTTGAAATTCCTTAACCAGTGGTAACAGAGAGATTTTCAGGTGATTATTGGCCATGTGTGCATCCACACTGGAGGAGTGACTATTCCCATTCTTCTGACCATTATAAATAGCATTATTTGTCATTTAATGGTTATGTTGTGTGAGTTCTTTATGTACACTACCTATAATTTCTTCAAATATATTCCTTGAACTTTTTCTCATTCTGTGTGTCATCTTTTCAAGTTATGTGTTGTGTCTTTTAAAGCACCTTTTAATTTTTAATAATGCTCATCTTACTAACTTTGTTTGATTGTCTTTGCTTTGGCATCTTACATAAGAACTATTATCAATTCCAAGCTTGCAAGGATTTAGTCTTGTGGTTTTTTATTATTATTATTGTTGTTGTTGTTATAGCTTTGGCTCTTATGTTTATTCCAATACCCATTTTAAAATAATTTTATTGATTCAAAGGAGTTATCTAATTATTACAGTACTATATGTTGAAAAATTACTATCCCTACTGAAATGTCATAAAATCTTTATACTTAATGATTTTTTCATAGATGTTTATTTTGAGAATATTAATTTCATTTCATAGTGTACCTACTATTAAGTCAATATGATACCATCTTGATATTGTAACACTTAAACAATTTCCAAGTAGGAAAAAGAAAGATCTCCCACATTATTCATGTCTTTCAAATCATTTACTCTGATTTTGCTGGGCTCCATACATTCTCTAGGCAATCTATTGCATGTGTTGGTATCTACAATAACAGATTTGTTGTGATTTCACAGCTATTGCACTGAGTTTATATGACATTTTAGAATTGTATTTTCCATTTTTACAATGCTGAATCTTTTTCCATTTACATAGCTCTTTAATTCCTCTCAATTTCTTATGATTCTAAGTACAATGTCTTACATTTCTGTCACTCATTCTTGAGAATTTTACAAGATCACATATTTTAAATAAGTTTTATGATTCTTGAGTTTTCTTATTAATCTTGTCTTCCACAGCCTCACTGACTTTATTCATGAATTTAATTGATACATGATTGGGTTAAAATTTTCTGTATAGAACATTGTTATTCATAAGAAGACACAACTTCACATTCGCTTGCCAATAAAAGATTTTTCTTTTTATTTCAATGATTAATTGACAAAATTAAACCTCTGATTAATACCAGGTGGTGGTGACACATGCCCTTAGTCCCAGCGCTCGGGAGGCAGAGGGAGGTGGATCTGTGAGTTCAAGGCCAGCCTGGCCTACAGAGTGAGTTCCAGGACATCCAGGGCTGTTACATAAAGAAACCCTGTCTTGAAAAAGAAAAAAAAAACAACTCTGATTCAATACTGAATGAAAGTGCAAGGAATTTTTATTTTACTTGTATTTACTTAATTAAGTTACCATAGGAGACTTCCAAGTAGTATTGTTGGAGTCTCTTATGGATGATATACATATTTGAATATGAAATCTTCATATAGAGACTAGATGAGCTTATTATGAGTAAGGTATGTAGAGTCCAGTATTGATACAAATGTAAACTATTTTTATATTCCTGTTTAAGATAATTTGTATATTGATACAAATGCAGAACTATATTTGTTATAATGTACATATATTTCTACTCTTATTTGAAATATTTGTATATTGATACAAATGTAAATTTTTATCTGTCATACTGTACGTATGTTCTACTTCTGTTTAGGATATTCTGTATATTGATATATATTTAAGATTATTGTCATATTGCCTATCGCACTATACATTCCTACCTCTGTTATAAATATCTTGTGTATTGTCACAATTTTGAAGTCATCGTCCTTTACTGTACATTTGCTTATAGACTGTTTACCTTGTTTACATGAAGCCTTAGTCCTTAGGTTATTTCAGTAGATAAGACTTAGAGATTTACAGTCACCTATGCTTGTCATCTCTAGAGCTATGTTAGTTAGGTTATCCAGATTTACAGATACATAGGTAGGATGGACAGGTAATCTTCAAACACTTCATAGACCTAGAGAATATGGCATTTAAATAACTTAGAATTCTGTTGACATGAGACACAATTGCTCCTGGCAGCACCAATTTGATCCCAAGAGAACGTTCGGCTTCTAAGACATTTCTATTTGGAAGTTTGTCTTCTTGGCACAAAATGGCCTATTGGGCAAAGAACTGCCCTTGCCTCAACTGCTGACAGTACGAGTGCTGTCCTTCTGGACAAGTGGGACACAAGGAAAAATGACTTCTGAACTCTGCCAAGACAGGGTAAGATGGTCTTTCAGAATTCCTGCTTCTGAAAATGGTCTGTCAGATACTCTAGGCCTGTAGCCAATTTGAATGCACCAACAATGCTGAGAAACATTAGGTGACTGTCCAGGCTGCCAGCTGTCTCTGTCTACTCTTGCAAGATTCCTGAAAGTTGCTTGCATCCATCTTCCATTTCTCAGGTACCATTATATTCCTTCTCAGGTCTTTGATGGGATTGAAGACTAGCAGTTATAGTTACAACTTAGTATATATATATAAAATCTTAGATAGAACATATTAAGTATTAGATTCAGGTTCTTTAGGACATGACACATTTTGGAATGATCTTTGTAACATACCATTTACCCACGCTCTAGACTTCTCTGGATTTTAGTATGTGTTTCTTGCTTGATATTGTTTGCAACGGTTGTAGTTCCATCTTATCTAGGTCATTATCCCTCATTACTCCTGGACAATATTTGATAACCATTCCTTTGTATATAATCTTGTATTAGGTTAGAACCTTCTTATTTAGACAAAAGGGGGAAATGTAGTGGGTAGCCATTCCAGCTTTGATCTGGAAGTTCCAACCCCCATTGAGGCTTTGGTAACTGTCATGCCTACAAGGCAGGGCCAAGAGAGGACCCTGAAGACCTGAGATCCAGATGCGCCAGCTCTCTTGGTTCCTGGATCCTGGACGCTGGAGGTAGACCAAACAGAGTTCTCCAGAGAACACCACTGGACTGCACTACAACTTTCCCAGACCCTGTAAACTATCCCTTCACTTGTAAGTTACCCCACAAAATAAACCTCCCTTTTAACTATGTGGAGTGGCCTTAATAATTTCACCAATAGTCCAGAGGAAGCAAAATCAAAGTAATCATACCTATTCTTCAGGTATTTGGGACCAAGCATACTGTTGTGCAATAGAACACAGATGAATGTACATGGCTTAGGTCTACCTGTTATTTGTTTGCATGTTCCATATTTTAGGTGATCACAATTTTTTTGCTAACTAACATAAACAAGTTATTGTTAAAGAACTGAAATATCTATCCTGAAAGACTTAAATTCTATATTACACTTCAATGTATGGAAAGACAATAAATATCTAACTCCTATTTCTTTTCACTTCTTAAATAGAACTCTCAGGAAGAAATGGCAGATCCATCCATTTGTCTGCAAACCTCATGATGCCATTGTTTTTTTCTGCTGAGTAGTATTCCATTGTGTATATGTACCACATTTTGTTTATCCATTCTTCAGTTGAAGGGCATCTGGGTTGTTTCCATGTTCTGGCTATTACAAACAATGCTGATATGAACATAGCTGAACAAGTGCTCTTATGGTGTGGTTGAGCATTTCTTGGGTATATGCCCAAGAGTGGTATAGCTGGATCTTGGGGGAGATTGATTCCCAATTTTCTAAGAAAGCGCCATATTGATTTCCAAAGTGGTTGTACAAGCTTGCATTCCCACCAGCAGTGGAGGAGAGTTCCCCTAGCTCCACATCCTCTCCAGCATAAGGTGTCTTCAGTGTTTTTGATCTTAGCCATTCTGACAGGCGTAAGGTGGTATCTCAGAGTGAGGTAACCCAGACTCAGAAAGACAAACATGGTATGTACTCACTCATAGCAGGATACTAGACATGAAACAAGGATGAATTGTCTGCTACTCACATCACCAGGGAGGCTACCCGGAAAACAGGACCCCAAGAAAGACACAGGGATCGCCCAATGACAGAGAAATGGAATGAGATCTACATGAACAGCCTGGACATGAGTGGGGGTAATGAAAGGCGAGGGTCGAGGGAAAGAGAGCTTGGGGGAGCGGGAGATCCCAGCTGGATCAACAACAGAGAGGGAGAACAAGGAATAGGAGACCATGGTAAATGAAGACCACATGAGAACAGGAAGAAGCAAAGTGCTAGAGAGGCCCACAGAAATCCACAAAGATACCCACACAACAGACTGCTGGCAATGGTCGAGAGACAGCCCGAACTGACCTACTCTGGTGATGGGATGGCCAAACACCCTAATTGTTGTGCTAGAAACCTCATCCAACTACTGAGGGATCTGGATGCAGAGATCCATGACTAGGCCCTGGGTGGATCTCTGGGAGTCCAATTAACGAGAATGAGGAGGGTTTATATGAGCGAGAATTGTTGAGACCAAGGTTGGATAAAGCACAGGGACAAATAGCCAAATGAATGGAAACACATGAACTATGAACCAATGGCTCTGGGGTCCACACTGGATCAGGCCCTCCGAATGGGTGAGACAGTTGATTGGCTTGATCTGTTTGGGAGGCATCCAGGCAGTGGGACCAGATCTTGTGCTCATTGCATGAGTTGGCTGTTTGAAACCTGGGGCCTATGCAGGATTGTTTGCCTCGGCCTGGGAGGAGGGGACTAGACCTACCTGGACTGAGTCTACCAGGTTGACCTCAGTCTGTGGGGAAGGCTTTGCCCTGGAGGAGATGGGAATGGGGGGGGGGGGCGTTGGGGGGAAGGTGAGGGGGACGGGAGGGGGGAGAACAAGGGAATCCGTGACTGATATGTAGAACTGAATTGTATTGCAAAATAAATTAAAAAAAAAAAAAAAAAAAAAAAAAAAAAAAAAAAAAAGAAATGCAAAAAAAAAAAAAAAAAAAAAAAAAGAAATGGCAGAAGGCAATCAGTCCACAGTGACTGAGTTCATCCTTGCTGGGTTAACAGACAAACCAGAGCTGCAGCTGCCCCTGTTCCTCCTCTTCCTTGGAATCTACCTGTTTACAGTGCTGGGGAACCTGGGAATGATCATCCTGATCCTGTTCAGCTCACACCTGCACACCCCCATGTACTTCTTCCTCAGCAGTCTCTCCTTCATTGACCTCTGTTATTCCACTATCATTACTCCCAAAATGCTGGTGAACTTTGTGGCAAAGAAGAATGTCATCTCCTATGAGGAATGTATGACTCAGCTCTACTTCTTTATAGCCTTTGTTATATCTGAGTGTCACATGTTGGCTGCCATGGCATATGACCGCTATGTTGCCATTTGTAATCCCTTGCTCTACAATGTCACTATGTCTAATCAAGTCTGTTCCTGGATGGTAGGTGGGGTGTATGGCATGGGCTTCATCGGTGCAGCAGTTCATACTTTCTGCATGCTAAGAGTGGTTTTCTGTAAGGCTAATATAATAAACCATTACTTCTGTGATCTTTTCCCATTGATGGAGATTGCCTGCTCTAGTACTTTTGTCAATGAAGTAGTACTTCTATGCCTCAGTGCTTTCAACATCTTTATTCCAACCTTGACCATCCTAGGTTCATACATCTTCATCATTGCTAGCATCCTCCGTATCAAATCCACTGAGGGCAGATTCAAAGCCTTCAGCACCTGTAGCTCCCACTTCTCTGCTGTTGCTGTCTTCTTTGGTTCCCTGGCATTCATGTACCTGCAGCCCTTCTCAGTCAGCTCCAAAGATAAAGGCAAAGTGTCCTCTGTGTTTTATACTACTGTTGTGCCCATGCTGAATCCTATGATCTACAGCCTGAGGAACAGGGATGTCAAACTTGCTCTAAATAAGTTATTTCAAAAAAAGAAGTTCCATGTGTAAAGAAATATTCACCATAGCAAAAATATACCATATCTAAGAGTTTTGCTTAGGAAAAATTCCAGAGACAGCAATGTGTGTCCAACCATGAGAGTACTGTTAGTATGTGATTGTTTTGGTAGAAAAAAGGGGATATTCAGGGAATAATGGATTTATAACTTCTTACACATTGAAAAGACAATTCTTGAATGTTCCATAGTTCACCTATAGAGAGTAACCTGTAAAACCTACAAATATATTTTTAATCCATCAAAGCATTTTATGATTCATTTTGCTTTATATGTATAAAATATGTTCTTTTAGCTAAGATTACTTATCTTACTTGGTGAACCAATACATTTGGTCATGTCTTTTTATATTCTCAATATCTTGACTATCTGGAATTTTTCAATGAAGTGTACTGCCCAACCACTAAAAGTTTGATCTCTGAAATAAATAATTTTAACAAAAACAAAAACTTGATATCTAAGTTTTATTAGCTGTGCAGATCTATATTAGAGAATATGGGGAAATAAAGGCATGTAATTTTTCTTATTGAGAATTAAATAATATGATAGTGTGACAGATACACATTACAAACATAGCTGCATAAATTGACACACACTTGTCCAGGTTCCTCAATACAGGTTTTGTGCTATGGTAAGTAAATGGCCAACACAAAACAAACTCAATAGTGTTTTTTAAAGCTCTTTGTCTCATATTGCTTTGTTTTGGCTTTTTTTTTTACCTTACTGGTCTTTTGCTTGTATATTATGGTTCACTATTTTGTTTTCATGGGGGGTTTGGGTGTATATATGTGTGTCTGCACAAAATGTTTCTCCTGCTGTGCTTTTCCCTTGTTTGTTTGTTTTGTTTTGTTCTGGTTTGTTTGTTTAATCTGACTGTTGGTTTCCTAAACATGGAGAGAAAGAAGCATGGGGAGGTGGGGAGGATCCGGGGGAGGTGATGAGGAAGAAAACAAACCCTGATCAGAATATATGGTATGAAACAAATTATTTTTCAATAAAAATCTGCTTTTCTGATAATTCAATACTAATTTCCCTATGACAAAGAGATAGTTATTTTTCAACCCACATTATAAAATCTTATATTCATGCAGAACATCCTTTTTCAAATGCAAACTTTGGGTTATTAATTAATATGAATAAGTTAAAACATTGCTTTCTGACTAATGACAAGTAGTGCTCAAACTCCAAAACTGTCTAAGAAAACAAACAAAACTTTCTTCTAATAAATTCCTCTGTCTGTCTGTCTCTCTGTCTCTCTGTCTCTCTCTCTCTCTCTCTTCACACACACACACACACACACACACACACACACACACACACACACTAGTTCTTTGAGAATTTTGTACAACTTGTACATCATACCCCCGTACTCTTGCCAGATCCACTTCCTTCCCTACACACCCAACTTGTATCCTTTTATTTGTTTTAAAATGCATCAAAAGCAAATTGTGTTGCTTGACTGTTCTCTTGGAGCATGGTCCACTCACCCGGGCCTACACTCTTAGAGATAACTGACTCTCTCCCAAAAGCTATCAATTTCCAATAGCTCCTCAGATAGGGGTGGAACTTCATCCCCACTTCCCGTCTATGGTGGCGTTTGGTCTGGCCTGGCCTTCATGGGTTTTATGCATGTTGTTACAACCACAACTGCCCTGCTATATCCAGAAGATAAAGTTTGTAGTCATTCACCACCTCTGGCTCTTACACTTTTTATTTCCCCTCTTATGCAAGGATTTCTGAGCCTTGAGAGAGGGGTGGAGTGTGTTTTATATGTTCCACTGAGGGCTGAGCAGTCTCGTATTCTCACACCTTGAACAGTTTGTGTGTCTCTGCTTTAATCAGTATCTACTACATAGAGAAGATTCTCTGTTGAGAGTTGAAAGCTGATTTAAACTTTTGGTGTAATAATAACTCAATTAGAGTTGCTTTAATACTATGTCAATGTAGCAGATCTCCCTCAGAGCCAAGGATCTGTCTAGTGATAGGTTCTTAGCCTGACAATAGGGCCAGGCATGAGTTTAATTTTGTGGCACAATTGTTAAATCCAACCGGAAAGTGGTTCATTACCCCCATGATGTTCATGCTACTTTTGCTCCAATGAGTATATCTTGACAGACCAGACAGGAACCACAGGATTTATAACTGGGAAAGAATGATTATTACATTTCTCCACTAGCAGCATAACACCTCTAGAACTATGAAAGCTAGCCAGTAGAAATGAAGTTTTCAGTTGAGCATCAACTTGATACTTCTATTTTCTATGATTCAAATGTGTGACATATCCAGCAACAGAGACATATTATCAAGTTCTTGAAGGAAACCAAGAGAATCAGCAATCCTTTAATGTTTGAAGGTCTTTGGGAACTGACTGGGTAGCAATTCCAAAAGAAGAAACCTATTCTTGGCACTGGGTTTTTATTTGTTAGCCTGTGATGTATAATAGAGTCATTGTGCCCCATTATAGAGTAACTCCATTATAATTAATACATGCATATGTGAAATCTTGTACAGTAGTAGGTAGGTTTCTTCGTTAATAGTTAAAATTACATTTAGTCATTTTATTTTTTATGTAAGTGTGTTGCTTGTATGTTCATATGTATACCACATGTATGCTTGGTGTTCATGGAAGTCAGATCCCCTCAAACTAGAGTTATGGGAGGTTGTGAACTCTGATGTGAATTCTAGGAATCAAATCTGGTTCCTCTGCAAGAGTAACAAATGTTCTAAAGCACTGAGCCATCTCTCCATCCCCAAAGTCATTAGGTTTCTAAATGACTTTTAAAAGAGATCTTTAATAGTATTTCTCTCTTCCAATACTCCCTCCTCTAGCCCACCCTCTCCTCTCCTACCCCTATTTAACACTAACAATTCCCTTATTCCCCTTCAGTTTTAAACAACTAGCTTCCATATCCCCTCCATGGCCCCTTAGAAATTCTCTGATCTCTATGGGTATTCTAAATGAAACACATACATCTGAAGATTCAAAGCTAACATCCACAAATGAGAAAAAAATATAAAAGACATTTGCCTTTCTGGATGTGGGTTACTGCACTCAGAATTTTAACTGAGAATGTTATAATGTAGTTTTTCTTTACAACTGAATAATATTTCATTGTGTAAATATACTTCATTTTCATTATCAATTCATCTGTTGATGGACATCTAGGCTGTTTCCAATTTCTGGCTATTAGGAATAGAGTAGCAATAAGCAAGTAACTTTATAGTAGGATATGAAATCCTTTGGGTATATGCCTAAGAGTGGTATAGCCAGATCATGTGGTGGATCTATTTCTAGCTTTAGGAAGAACTTCCACATTGAATGCCATAGTGGCACAACAGCTTGAACTCCCACCAGCAGTGAATAAGTGTTACCATATTCCACATGCATGCCAGCATTTCTTGTTAGTTTTCTCTTCACCCAGCCTTTATGACTGGGGTAAGACGAAATCTCAAAGGAGTTTTCGTTTGTATTTCTTTGGTGGCTTGAACCTTTTAAAAAATATTTCCCAGTCATTTTTATTTCATCTTTTGAGATATTTAATTCTGAGCCCATTTTTAAAATTGGGTTGATTTATTTAAGTTTAATTTGTTGAGTTCTTTGCATGTTCTAAATATTAATCATCTGTCAGATGTAAGGATTTTTCCTATTCTGTGAGCTTCTTCCAAACTAGATTCACAGTATCCTTTGCTGTACACAAGCTTTTTGGTATCAAATATCCCATTTATTAATTTGTTATCTTAGTGCCTGCACTATCAGGGTCCTGCTCAAAAATCCTTTCCTGTGTCAGTGAGTTCAAGCGTACTCCCTACTTTCTTCTCTATCCAGGTTATCATTTCTTACATTGAGTTCCTTGATCCATTTAGAGTTGAGTTTTGTATAGAAAGAGATTAGAATAGAGTTTCATTCTTCTACATATAGCAATCCAGTTTGACCAGCACAATTTGTTAAAGATACTAACTTCTCTCTAATACATATTGTCATTTTTTGTCAAAAATCAGGTGGCTATGTAATTGTGTATTTAATGGGGTCATCAATTCTATACATTGCTCAATAACTGTTTTTATGTCAATGCCATGCTGTTTGTATTACTATATTTCTGTAATATAACTTAAAATCTGGGATGGAGATACCTACTGCAACTTTTTATTGCTCAGATTTGTTTTGGCTAGCCTGTTTTGTACTTCCACATAAAACTTAAGGTTATTTTTAAGTTTTTGTGAATAACTGCTTTGCAATTTTAGTAGAGATTATGTTGAATCTATAGATTGTCTTTGGTAGGATGGCATTTTCACAATATTAATCATGCCAACCTGTGAGTATGGGAGGTCTTTCCATGTGATGGTATCTTCTTCAGTGTCTCAAAGGTTTCACTGTACAAATTTTTAATTTCCTTAGTTAGATTTATTCTAAAATTTGTTATTGTTGAGGCTATTAAGAATGGCATCGTGTTCTCGATTTCTTTCTCAGTAAGTTTTTCACTTGTACATAAGAAAGCTACTCTTTTGTTGTTCTTGTTAATTTTGTATCCTGTACTGAATACATTTATCAGCTGTAGCAGTTTTCTGGTCGTATCTTTAGAGTGTTTTATGTATAAAACCATATTCTTCTCTGGGCTGTCTCAGTGTGGTCCTCTGAGCCCCATGACAGCATAAACTACAACTTACAGCTACCTATAACCCTTCAACACATCTCAGTAAGTTATTTTTCATTAAATCTAAAACACTTTCATACAATATATTTTATTTATATTCTTTCACTTCCATCAACTGTTCCCAGAATTTTAGTGGAGCCATGATATAAGGAGGAAAACAACATTCCAACTAGATATCTTATGCCACAAAAGAAAACTTCCAATGCCAGGAATGGATGACATCTCATTGAGTTGTTGACCAAAGGGGTCCCTTAAAAAACTCCTTCCTCGTCGGGCGGTGGTGGCGCACGCCTTTAATCCTAGCACTCAGGAGGCAGAGCCAGGCGAATCTCTGTGAGTTCGAGGCCAGCCTGGGCTACCAAGTGAGTTCCAGGAGAGGCGCAAAAAAAAAAAAAAAACTCCTTCCTCAAATACCACAGGCTATTGCCGAGGCTATTAGTTACTCTCCATAACCTGATGGTAAGGCTCTGGTGCTGAAGACACGGCTTATTTTTGTCATGGAACTTGGAGAAACAAAGCTGATGCTCAATTAGAAGTTTCACTCCTACTGATCAGTATTCATGGTGCTGGAAGGTGTTTTGTTCACTAAGTTACTTAATGCCAATTATCTCATTGAATGATTACCTAATTTGTGGAAGTAGAAAAGTACAAGAAAAAAGGATGAAAAGCATTCAATTTTTCAAGAAAGGATGCCCATAATAATTTCAAAATATGTATTTCAATGATTGAATCCAATCCAAGTTTAAGGGAATAATTATTGCCACCACATATTTAATTGCTTTATTTGCATATTGTACAATGTGGGGCTTTTTGTTTGTCTGCTTGTTTTACTCTTGTTGGGGAAGAATGAAGTGATTTATTTTGTTTCCAAGTTTCAGAGAGTTCAGCTAATGATCCTGAGTTCAAGATGACAGGGCAAAGCACTTCTCATTAAAGACAACTGGAAGCCAGAGTAAGCCAGAAAGTGGCCAGGCAGAAAGTGGTCAGAGTAATATAAATTCAAGGATTCACTTACTGATTCCAGCTAGGCTTGACCATAAAACTTTTCTAAAATTTTCCAAATAGAGATACCAGCTGAGGATCAACACCTCAAATCATGGGTCTATGGGAACACTGCATGAAGTTTTCCTGGGGAAATAAGAACAAATGCTTGTTCTTAGTTTTTGCTAATGTCTTTTATTTTTCTCCTGGGGAAATTCCATTTAGCTCTTATATTGCCATTGGTTTTTCTACATCTGAGGCTCCTCTAGAACCTGTTTGTGTTGTTTGTGATGTTTTTGAGAATTGTGAGACCACTAGTAATGAATTATGTAGACTGTTGCAGAAGAGTGGGCTGAAGTGTTTATGTTTAGATGTAGTGTGTGTGTGTGTGTGTGTGTGTGTGTGTGTGTGTGTGTGTGTGCGCGCGCACAGAGGAAGACCACAGGAAAAAAGTTCAGTTCTTGTGACATTGTATCCAGAGTCATTATTGTTCACTTTTAGGCAAACATTTATTAATATTGGCATCAGCATGGTGGGAATGTGATGCTGAAACTAAATCCTAAGAAGCAAAGTAATGTGCCATTTTTTTTAAGGGAAGAGGAGGTCTTACACAACTTGCTTAGGCTTACTTAAGGTATGGCTTAATTTACCTGGCAGTTATCAGTCTTCCCCTTAATAGGTAAGTGAGACTCAGTGAAAAGTTGTCAAATATGACTAACTGATGAAAATACTGTTACTATGTCAGATGTATAATGTAGACAGAGTAGACTGATGATGACTTATAGGGTTAGGGAAATATGTAAGAGGGAACCAAAGTTTTCATCATGTTGAAATATTAGATGGAGTTGGAAGATCAATAAAAGAGTGGTTGGTAATTTTGAGTAATGGCTGTTTTTTTCAGATATTTGTTATTAGTGTTTTATATTTAAATTACAACAATGATTTTTCATGTCATTAGTCATAGTTAAATGCTATGTGGAAATAAGGACTAATTATATTTTATTTTAAGTTTATTGGTTTTAATGGGGCACTTAGCATTTACATTAAAGTCTTCACCTACTTTGGGGGGATTAGGTTTAATTATTAGCAAGTATATGGGTTGTTTGGTTGTCATAGGTTTTGGGGGTTGATTTTTTGATTTAATAGTTTTTTTAAATTTATTTGGATGGTATGCTAGTTGTGTTTGATTATACAACTGCTGTGGCTATGGAAGAGTCCCTGAGACTTGAGGTTTTAATTGAATTATTTTAGATGTTTTGATTTTAGGGATTTTATGAAGCAGAGGGCTATATATGTATGTAATGAGCTGTTATGATGGGGTGAAGGTGTAGTGGAATTTAACAATATGGGTGATTGGGTTGTTTATGGGAGTGATGATGTTGGGTAAGTAGGGGAAAAAGAGGTTGGGATAACAGCTATATATAATTGTGAAACTTGGTTGAAAATGGTGGCTGAGTGATGAATAACTCATGAGTAAATATGATGAGTAAATATGTAACACATGCAATGTGACAGTAGTCATGGTGACCAGAAAGATCAGAGTAAACTAGATTTGTCCTTGTCAGCCCTCTCTGCTCAGGGTCTAGTTACCTAGAAGGCCTACTTCCCAATGAGACTTGATGATCATGTACAAATGACCCTTATAGAATATGCGATTGTGTGTCATTCATTTGAGAGAATCAAGCTTAAATAAATTGTGTGTAATTCTTTTGTGCTGTTTGTCACTGAATACCATTAATTTTTGTTTAATACTTTTGTAAATCAATATACTTGCATGGATATTATTTCTATTTTAATTTATATTCCCCTATTAGGGCATTTGTTTTATTGCTAATCATGCTTCCTCTTTGGATATGGGAAATACCAGTCAGTCATGCCTGGGCCCCTTTGAAATCCTCCATCCATTTTGTTTTAACATTCTGTTCCTTCCTGGCATTGAAGATGTTCTAAAAACTCCTCTAATTTCTATAGCCAGAATTACTATTGTCCATTACTACATTTTTCTCAAGGTCCCTCTGGATATTTGTGGGAGAACACTATTGCACACCTGGTACACCCGTGGGAACTGCGTGTGCTCTTTGCTACTTTGGTGCCATTGCTTCTAACTGTCTAAACTAGGAGATACATGTATGTATACAAACTCTCATATGAAGACATGTTTACATTATCTGTGTTTGCATGTGTATTTGTTTATATAATAAAATGAACATTGTTTATACAACAGTTTCCTACTCTCTTTAATGAAGCCATATAGATCACTTTTGAAATTCTCATTGCTAATTTAGTAATTTCATAACTTCTCATTTCAAGAAACATGGTTGCCACTATTCGCTGCCCTATTACTTATTAACTGAATCCATGTCTTGGGCAGTAGTGTTTTCAGAATATCCCACCCACTCCCTTAAAAGAAGCCATTCCATGAACATTTTGATTGACCGAAATGATTGCAAAGTTCTTTTTGTATTCAATTCTTCAATCTCTACTCACTTCGAAAGTTACTTAAGACATGTTCATCCTCAGCTCCTTTGTTGAAATTACATATCAAGTTGTCTTTAAAATGATAATGAAACATAAAAATAACAAACTATAATAACAATTACAGATTATTGTTTACTCAAGCCTTAAATAAATAGGAAATATTGACACTATGGCCTCAAATATTTTAGATTGTTTTCAGATGAGAAGGACTGTCATTAAGATCTCTTATCCACTAGAGAGATTGATCGGTGGTTAAAAGTGCCTACTGTTGAGGCTAATAGCCAGAATTTGACGCCAGGAACTACATGATGGAAGAAGAAAACTGACTGCCACAAACGGTACTCTGGCCTTTATATGCATGCCTACACACACACACACACACACACACACACACACACACACACACACACACACACACACACACAAAATAAATGAATGAATAAATAAACAAAGCTAATAAAAAGATTCCTTACAATGATGTCTGCTGGGGCTTAATTTCTAGCCCTTAACATAATGATTTCTACAATTTCAAAACACAGAGAATTGAACCCAAGGGGTTAGAGTGACATACAAGGCATATTATAGGAAATCCTAATTGCACTTCTCTAGTAGCTCATCCCCAAGGACAGAAAATGTAGAAGAAGCTTCCTTCTACAGATTTTATGACAGCTCTTATACTTTAAAATCTTTGTAAAAGATTTGTAGGTGACTTAGGAAGCTGTGAGGAGAATCATGGCAATGGATTTGCAATGTTCATAAGAACTACTCAGAATATGAGGTTTTCATTGTGATCCCAGAAGTAAAGAAGAGCCAGAGGATTTCACTATGGACTTCCAGCACCAACAACCTCAAGCACAAGTTCACTGAAGGGATCCTTTTGTTCTAAAGCTCACCTGATTTCCAAGTAGAGAGAAAGTGAGTATTTGAGTTCCATGTGTTCTAGCACTTTCCATGCCCAGAATGTTGGAGGAACTCTGTTCTCAAGACATGATAGGAGTTTCATAAACTGAAAACAGCTCTCATGTTTTGGAGTTAGTGTTTCTTATAGTGTGTTTAGTGGTGAGAGATTTTGATGTTAACATAAAATGTAGCTCAGGGCTACAGTACTTTTCTCAAAGATAACATGATAAACATAATCTTAATTTTTTACTAGTTACATACATACTAAGTGTAAGCTGCTTTCAACTATTCCCCAATTATAGTGCATAATTATAATTTATAAACTCTATCATAAAATATACTCTGAAACTAAACACAATTCACCAGGTGGTATTCATCATATGTTCCTACCACTTTGCTCATTTTAGATACACCATTTCTTCTAAGAAATCATTTTGAATTATTAGTGTATTTTAGGATTTTGTAAATCTACACTTTTGACCATGAAAATTGTTGCATTAATGTGTATTATCATTTCAGCTTCCAAATGCATGAATAAATCTGGATGATACCATGCTAAGTGAAGTAAGCCAGTCACCAAAGGAAAGATACTGAATGATTCTACGTATCTAAGGTAACTCTAACCCACTGCAGCAGAAAATGCCTTGAAATTATCAGATTATGGAACTGCAAGAGACAGGGTAGATATGTTCAGCATTTATAAGTCTTTACTACTGTTAAGTGGTTAGGTTACAAAATATTCAGTACAGTATAATATCTACAAGTAATATGGAATTGTATACTCAAAATGGGGTATATCTCATATTAATAATCTTGATGAAACAATCAATCAAAAATCACCATGTGATAAAAGAAAATGATGGTTAGTGAAAGATTACTGATTACAGTGTATGTGTGTGTCCAAACTGATCAAACTGTATTTGACTAAATACATGTAGAGCATTGTATAGTGATTACACTTCAACAATACTGCTAATAAATTAATATTCTCACCTTAAACCATTCTTATATTTTTCTTATGCTCTTTTCATCTCCAAGATGAATTCAAGGGGTGTTGAGATAACTGTTGTACAGGGGAGGTTGTTTGGATTCTCCACCAAGGACAAATGGACACCACCACTGATGGTGGTAGCAAAGCAGAATGGGAAGTAGTAGGATGTTAGAGAATGTGGAAGACCCAGACTTCAGGGGAAGTTGGTCACTTAGACTGGGTCAGAACCCACCAACTGCTGTCCAAGTCACAATGACTAGGCAAGTGATAACAGAGCCACTACGATGCAACCAGCGTCCTGAGGTAACCTTGTAGCCCTGTGAGAGGCAAGGAATATCTGACAGTAAGAAGAGTAAAAAATATGGAAGAACATGTGTCTGTGTTGAATCATACAACTAGAAATATACATCTACAGGTCAGGTAATGTATAACGAGCAGAACTTTACTTGGTTGGAATATCCATGGTCAAAGACAACATCAAGTGAGAGCCATCTCCTTGTTTAATGCCATGTTGGAACATAAGGACAAAGAGAACACATGTTAAACAATACAGAAGATTCGGAACTTGTGCTTATTTTAAGAACCCACATATGATAACGAACTTATTTCCTAACCGCATTGCTCTGTTAAACCAATTGTCATTTAAGGGTCTCACATCTTTACAACTTTTTATAAGAGATAAAATTCACAGCACATGAACTGTGCAGGACTCATAACATCCACATCAGCACAAAGCATGGAGTCTTTAATTGAGTTAAAATGATGAGATAAATTAAAATAAACCAAATATAATAGCTAACTATCAAACTGTCCAATCTAGGGTCAGCAAGTTTGACTTTATTTTGAGTTAATCATATCAACTGCTAGATATTCTTAACATTTTCTAGTAAAATATAGAATTGGCCCATAATGAGACAATTGTCTTCTACAGAAGATAGTCAACTGAAGAAAGTTACCCAATTGTTTTCTATTCTCTAATCCCACCAGTAATATATGGTGATCCCACTTTCTTTCTTTTTTTCAGGTGACTTATATTTTGATTTATTAAATAAAGTTTCTAAGTGAGAAAGAGAGATTAAAAATGAAACTATGGCCTGTTATACCTAGAGAAAGTTAGTGTTGCAGGCATAGGATTGCATTTCTAGGATGGGTTGGCTGCCCAGGATCACGTAGAGAACTTAAACCACCCAACAATAACTAGAACGAAAACACTGGTTTCCAGGTCCACCTGTGGGTTTATTCTGTCAAGCTCCCTGGAGGGTGTGAGTGCTGTGGGGTCGTCTGTATGTCAAATTACTCTGACTGATCAATAAATAAAACCCTGATTGGCCAGTGGCTAGGCAGGAAGTATAGGCGGGACTAACAGAAAGGAGAAAAGAAAGAACAGGAAGGCAGAGGGAGTCACTGCCAGCTGCCACCATGACAAGCAGCATGTGAAGACGCCGGTAAGCCACAAGCCACGTGGCAAGGTATAGATTTATAGAAATGGATTAATTTAAGGTATAAGAACAGTTAGCTAGAAGCCTGCCACTGCCATACAGTTTGTAAGCAATATAAGTCTCTGTGTTTACTTGGTTGAGTCTGAGCGGCTGTGGGACTGGTGAGTGAGAGAGATTTGTCCTGACTGTGGGCAAGGCAGGAAAACTCTAGCTACAAACCATTTCCCACCCAATACCTCATGTTTGTAGTGGAGAACATGAAAGCCCTGGAAAAGTGACTTATTCAAGTCTCCTTGGGGCTGAGGGAGAGCAGTGAGGAGAGAGGAAGAATCAGTGAATGTAAATATTGTGTGGTATGTTCAGTGCTCTACACATTTTACTTCATCAACTCGTCATTTATTTCATTAAAATTTATTTTAGTTTATTATTTGTGGTGTCTACAATCAAGTATGGGGCCTTGAACATGGTAGGAAGATACTCTACCACTGAGCTACATCCTTGCTCTTGTCTTGATTTTATTACTTTTTTTGATTTTTTAAATTATGATATAATCATAGCATTTCTCTCTTCTCTTTCCTCCCCCCAGAACCTCCTATACTCTCCTTAAAAGCCTCTATTCTTAATTGTTGTTGTATGCACACACACACACACACATACACACACACACACACACACACACACACACACATATATATTATATATATATATATACATATCTAGATATTCCTAAATATAACCTACTCAGTCATAATGTTGTTACTCATATGTATGTTTTCATGGGTAATCATGTGTCCTTTTAAAAAAAGCTTTTGAGTTTGCAAAGTGCTGTCACCATGTTCCTGGATATAGGACCATCTACTGGCATATGGACAGCCTTTCAGAGGCTACATTGCTTTAAAAAGGATAGCTGACTCTCCTTTCACTAGCAGCAGTAAATTGTCAATAGCACCTCACCTAGAAATGAGAGTTCCTAACCACCTCCCTCCTCCATGCCTAGATTTGTCCCGGCTTAATTATGTGCAGGCCCTGTGTATGCTGTCACAACCACTGTGAGTTTACTATCCTGTTGTGTATAGAAACACTTTCACTGTGCTCATCCACTACCTCTAGCTGAGGGAGTGTCTTTGGTCCCATCCTTGATGATCCTTGGGCATTTGAAGGGAGGGTATAATGTAGGCGTCCCATTTAGATGCAGGCATGCTACAGTCTCTCATTCTCTATTTATTATTCGGTTGTCGATCACTGTGTAAATTGCCATCTACTGCAAAAAGAAGCCTGTCTAATAAGGGTTAAGAGATGAACAAATGTATGGGTACAAGGGTAAGTCATTATGAGTCAATTTAATACTATGTATACTTAACAGAACAATGGTAGTAGATTATCCCCCAGGGACTACGACCTGTCTGGCCAGATTCTTGGCCCCTATGTTGATGCTGGTCATGGCTTCTGTCTTGCAAAGCAGTCAGTCCTTAAATCCAATCCATCATTCTCATAATGTGTGTGCCAGTATTGCACCAGTGAGTATATCTTTCCACGCTGTGGTGATTCCTTGTAGGGTTTACAGCAGGCAGGGAAAAACCGTAGAAGGTAAGAATGAAACTCAGCTCAACCTGATTTTATTGTAACTCGTCCTGGACCAAGACTTCTAGAGTCTGGCCCAGATCATTTTACTTCAGCCACTTTGGGAGGAAAAAGTATTCAGATAACAATTAACTCAGTCCTAAGTGTACAACAATTTAAGACATGTTTACATTGAGATTCCTTATGAAGTACATCTGGCTTCTTTTGAAAGAATGGGTCCTGTTGACTCAGGGATAGTGTCCAGGATTTAGGTCCAGGAAGCTTGACTGAGATAAACATAAAGCCTGTGGGTGTTGGGATTGGCCTGGCCCTAAGAGAACATAGAAGTCACTTAGGCTGCTGTAAAGCACAAGTGGCCTCACTCCTAAGAGTGGGGTTTATAGTCTAAAAGCAGTGCTCAAGATTTAGGAGGAAAGATCTTGGATAAATAAAACATAAATTCTGGGAGACATGGGCAGAGCCTGTCTCTTCAGACAGCAAAGGATCACCAGGTTGTAAAACTCCATCATTCCTGGCATTCCAGAAAGAGCAGCTGTGCACCTCATTCCTTTGAAAAGATAAGCTGTGGGTGGAACTTTCCTCCTTCTCCAGTGCTTATCTGTGTGTGCAAGGCCTTCTTCTACAGCAGGTCAATCATTGTTGTAGCTTGCAGGGATCACAACTGAGTAAGACTGGCGATTACTTTCCTCCTCCAGAAATGTCCATAGATCTTTCTAGTACTATGAAAGCTAACTAGTAGGGACAAATCTTCCAGGCCAGTACTTGCTGCTTTCCATTATATGGTAGCTCCACTTAAATTACTCTTACATATGTATATGTGCACAGTTTTAGAAGGCTTCTGCAGTAGTAGGCTTTCATATGACTTTTAAAAAAGTCTTTACTCCTAGTCACTCATTCCTCCTATTTCTTCCTCTATCCTGCACTCCCAGTCCCACGCCACTTAATCCTTCTTGCTCCATGACCCATTTCCTCTTTATACCACCTGTGTTTTTATTTTTGTATTGTTGTTGTTGTTGCTTTACTAGCTATTGGGAATATAACTGCAATGAAGAGATGGGCAAATATTTCTATAGTAGAATATACAATCAGTTGTGACTATGTCTCAAAATCACATATTTTGGATCATGTAGGAGATCTAGTTGTAGCTTTTATATTTTACTTTACTATAAAAAAATTTAGCAATAAAAATATCAAACATCAAAATTAACCAGATTCAAGGACTATACAATTTAATGAACTTACATACAGTTAGAACTGGTATTAAAAATGAAAGCTGTGGCCGGGCGGTGGTGGCGCACGCCTTTAATCCCAGCACTCGGGAGGCAGAGCCAGGCGGATCTCTGTGAGTTCAAGGCCAGCCTGGACTACCAAGTGAGTTCCAGGAAAGGCGCAAAGCTACACAGAGAAACCCTGTCTCGAAAAACCAAAAAAAAAAAAAAAAAAAAAAAAAAAAAAAAAAAATGAAAGCTGTGTTGTTCCACATTCAACTTACACATTTATCTACCACCAAAACCAAAACATGACAGAATAAGCCAAACATTTAGCTTTATATTATAGAAGCCTGTCTAATAAGGCTTCTATATTATAAACCCTATTTTGTAATTCTCCCTATCTATGTACAGAGAAAATGCTTTCCTATGTTACAATCATAGTAACACACACACACACACACAGACACACACAATCATTTATATTTAGCTTTATATTATAAACCCAGGATAATGTCCAGATTTTTAAGGAATCTCCACAGTGATTTCCATAGTGGCTGCACTCCAAGCACCAGTGAATAAGTCTTTCCCTTTTTCCACATCTGTGCCAGCTTTTGTTTGATTTTTTTTGTTGTTGTTTACTGATTTTTTTGTTTTGATCTTAGCCATTTTGAGTGAGTAAAATGAAATCTCAAAGCAGTTTTAATGTATATTTACCTGATGGTGAAGGAGGATTTTAAAAATTAAATATTTCTTAGCCATTTGTATTTCTTTTTGAGAATTATGTTTAGTTCTATGCCCTAATTCTATTCCCTAATTTTTAATTGGGTTGTTTGTTAATAATTAACAATAATTCACATATTTCAGGTGTATGTTAGTAATCTGTTTCTCTCCAGTAAAAGAATCACTACTCAATCATCTGACCATTTCTAGTTGGATTATTTATTATTAAGATATAAGACTTTGTTTTGTCTACTAACAATTTTTCCTAAGAGATAGTGCTTTAAAATATATTTTCCAATCTGGGTGTTATCTTCTCAAATTATAGTGTCTTTTAAAACACAATTTCTTTTAAATTTTCATCTAGTCTTATTTACTTTTTTCTATTATAGTTTCTGGTTCTTGCATCTTTATTCAAGAAACCATCACCAATGCCATGCTCACAAAGATCTAGTCTTACATTTTTGTCCAATGTTGTTACTTTGACCTCTCACATTTAGTGATAGGGCCTATTTTTTTAATTAATTTTTGTATATGGTGTGAGAGAGAAATAATTGCATATTAATGTTTTCATATGTTTTAACCTAATTGTCAATTTGTTAAAAATTCCTTCTGTACTGAATTATTTTTAAATATTTAAAATTATTTAATTATGAATGCATTTACTTTTTCCTGATTGCCAACTTTTTTCAATATATCTGTTTAATCTATGTTATGACAGTTCTGAAACATCGTAGTAAGTTTTCAAGTGACAAAACTCAAAATCTGCCATTTTGACCAGGTGTGATGACATGCCCTTAATCCCAGAGGCAGAGGCAGGTGGATCTCTTAAATTGGAATGCCAGCCTCATCTACATAGTGAGTTCCAGGCTAGCAAGGGCTACATAATAAGGCCCTGTCTCAGAAAAGAATTCAATTTTATTTGTCTTGTTCAAGTTTCCTCTGATTATTCCATGTCCTTTCTATACTTGTAGGGACTTATGATCATTACATGCCAGGGGGAAAAAAGCCTGAGAGTTTTATAAGGATTACGCTGAACTTGTGCATCAATTGAGGAAGCATTGCTGTTTTCACAGAATTAAATCTTTTGATTCTTGGACATGGGATGTCCTTGCATGTTCTTTTATTTATGTAAACTTTATTTTTCAACCATGCTTATACCTGCAAGTGAAATAATTTTTATTTCTTTCACTTAATTTGTCCCTGTGTTTTGTTATTTTTTGCAATATTGCAGATATGTTTTTATGATTGCTTAGTTTTTCCATTGATCTTAGGTCCCACTTTCTGGAAAACCTTGAATTAATTCCAATAATTCTTTCTCAGAGATATTTTAATTTTGCATAAAAAAGATCAATTCATTTGAATGTAAAGGTGGTTTTATTCTTTACTGACTGTCCAATAAGATGACTTTTTCTTTCATTTTCTTGCCTGGCTGCCATAAATTGATCCTCTATTATAATGTAAAATAAGTGTGCATAGTGAACAGGATACGTTGTTTAGTACTTGTGGGAAGTCTTTTAGCCATTGACATTAAGTATATTGATTATATTGATTGTGTGTGTCTGTGTGTGTGTGTGTGTGTTACTATGATTGTAACATAGGAAAGCATTTTCTCTGTACATAGATAGGGAGAATTACAAATTAGGCTTGAAAAATTCTTAGAAAAATCCATTAAAACCATCGGATCTCTCTTTGGTTGTTCATGGAATGGGTATGAATGTACTCTCCTAATGTAGATCAGGAATAGTGATAGGTGCATCTTATATTTATCTACTTCCAAGTATTATAATTTTGAACTTCTGATGACCAGACTGATAAGGTATAGGAGTAGCCCTTGAACTTGGAGATACATGACTGAAGGAGCTTGAACTCGGTTTCTCACCTCATTATGTGATAAGACATGAATTACCTATGGTGACTTTTCTTTCCTCTCCTACAGAGAATTCCCAGAGGAAATGATAGCCCGAAACCACTCCACAGTAACTGAGTTCATCCTTGCTGGATTAACAGACGCACCAGAACTGCAGCTGTCTCTCTTCTTCCTCTTCCTCGGAATCTATGCAGTGACGATGGTGGGGAACCTGGGCATGATCACTCTGATCCTGCTCAGCTCCCACCTGCACACACCCATGTACTTCTTCCTCAGCAGTCTGTCCTTCATTGACCTCTGTCATTCCACTGTCATTACCCCCAAAATGCTGGTGAACTTTGTGACAGTGAAGAACATTATCTCCTACCCTGAATGTATGACTCAGCTCTATTTCTTCCTGGTTTTTGTGATAGCAGAGTGTCACATGTTGGCTGCAATGGCATATGACCGCTATGTTGCCATCTGTAACCCATTGCTTTACAATGCTATGATGTCCTATCAAATCTGTTCCTGGATGATATTTGGGGTGTATAGCATGGGTTTGATTGGTGCCACAGCTCACACAGTCTGCATGTTGAGAGTGCATTTCTGTAAGGCTGATGTAATAAACCATTACTTCTGTGACCTTTTCCCATTACTGGAGCTCTCGTGCTCCAGCACTTTTATCAATGAAGTAGTAGTTCTATGTTTTAGTGCTTTCAATATCCTTTTCCCCACACTAAGTATCCTGAGCTCTTATGTCTTCATCATTGCCAGCATCCTGCGCATCCGTTCCACTGAGGGCAGGTCCAAAGCCTTCAGCACCTGCAGCTCCCACATCTCAGCTGTTGCTGTCTTCTTTGGGTCTGCTGCATTTATGTACCTGCAGCCATCATCAGTCAGCTCCATGGACCAAGGGAAAGTGTCTTCCGTCTTTTATACTATTGTCGTTCCCATGGTTAACCCCATGATCTACAGCCTGAGAAATAAGGATGTCAAACTTGCCCTAAAGAAGTTGTATGAAAAAAGTTTTCCATGAAAAATATTTCTCTTTATCAAAATGTTGTGATGTTTTTGATCTCTTTTTAGGATATCTTCTCGATATCCTAAAGCCAGCTATTTCCTTTTTATTTTGTGTCCTATTTTAGATGACAGACCATTGCTACTTTCTTTCTGATTTCTCTGGGATTTAAATCCTGGCAACAACCTGTGTTAAGAAAATAAGCATATATGTATATATGCTTATATTTTAGCAATCTTCTGTAGTAGAAGTTTTTCAAATGATTTCGTTTAGAAAGTCTTTGGTGTTATCTCTCCCCATATTCCCTCCTTTACCCTGTCCTCCTATCTCCCAACCTATTTAAGCTGTTTGGTTCCATTGTTCTGCTTTCTTCCCTTATATCATCACCAAGTTCTGTCTTCCCTGCCTTAGAAGGATCCTCCTCCCGTCATACCTGCCTCTCCCTGGGAAACACTGCATAAGAGCAGGCGGGAGGAATGTAAGATGGTGGAGGTAAGGTGGTAGATGACTACAGTGTTGGCCAGACACAACAGGACAGCTGCACATATGAAGTCACAGCATTTGTGACATCATGTACAACATCTGCACAAGCTCGAGCAAGACAAATTCACAGCATGAAGGGAACAGGCGGTCATAAAGTCCCGCCACTGCCTCAGGAGCTCTTGGTAATTGATAGCTGCGGGGAGAAGGGAAGTTAGCTCTCTTTAAGGCTGTGATCCCTGGTATGTCTAACATGTTCCTGTGAATGGCCACACATCTAAAACCATATAGGCAGTACAAACGGGACTTGGTGTTTTGTTTTGTTTTTAATGAAGACAGAAAATTGGGTGAGTAAGGGAATGGGACAAAGATCTTGGGGAAGAGGAGGTAAGGAGATGAAGGTGATCAAAACACGTTGTTTAAAATTTCAAATAATTAGCCGGGCGGTGGTGGCGCACGCCTTTAATCCCAGCACTCGGGAGGCAGAGCCAGGCGGATCTCTGTGAGTTCGAGGCCAGCCTGGTCTCCAAAGCGAGTTCCAGGAAAGGCGCAATGCTACACAGAGAAACCCTGTCTCGAAAAACCAAAAAAAAAAAAAAAATTTTTCAAATAATTAATAAAAATACTTTAACAAAAGGAGCCAAACAAACAAGCCCAGACATCTTTAATTAACATAATATTTTGCCTGTCGCACCTCTTATACTGTGCCCAGAGTCATAACAATGGATTTTCCCATCATGAGCATTTGAACCTAATTATACCACATCTGAAACATCATGTGTCTGATCACAGGTGCAAAACATTGCAGACTTTGTGACCAGCTTAAATCCAGAACACAGGAATGTCAATGCCGTGTCAGTTTGTCTCATCCTGTGAAACCAAACCTTCAGAAGATGGAGACTTTTTCCTGGACTAACCATGTCTTATCTTCACAACTGATTTTCTCGCTTTACAAAGTTACCCAAATATATTTATCCACCATGTATGCATATTTTATGTGATACATATGTATGCTGATGTGAAACCTGTATAATATGAATGTTTCATTTTATTGCTTGGATCTGCTTGGAAGGTCTATGTATATAAAATTTCTTCCTATAGGCACAAAATAGCATCCAGATTTTTTTTTCATAGTCATGGATACTGGCTAGGATAAAACTATGCATTTTGTTATCAAGTATTTATTTACACATTGAAAATATAAACAGTATAAGAAAATACACGCTTGAACTATCCTTGATAATTCTGAGAACTGATAGGGAATAGAATATTTAAATATTAGAATTCTCCCACAAACAGGAGATACTAAATACCCTCAAGGAGAACTACTGCAAGGAGAGAAAAAAATGCATCAAGAATATAGGCAGAAGTTGGTCTATCATTCCCAGGCAATGCTTCTCAACTCAGGGACTACCTCTGTCTCTTTCAATTTATTTCTGGCTAATAGCTATGTGATTCAAATAAATGATGCATCTCGAGCCTCTGTTTGAGAACAGAACAAAAAGAGTTAATAAAATTCATGTCTAACCTGTCCCATACAGATTTAAAAGTACAATGCACTTTCACCCTCAACAAAGTAGGATTCCTGTGTTCTAAAACATATTCTTATAGCCAAAGATAAGATAGCTTCCATCTGTCACCGAAGAAGCTTCTCCTTGCAACAGACAAAGGCTGTTAGAAAACCACCACTGGTCACAACCCAGAGAACAATTACTCCTGTTCGTAAAGATGTGGACAGTTAAGGAAACTAATTGTATTGGGTATTGTGTGGAGTGTCACTGTAGACCAGGTAGTTATGTTTAACCATATGTTTTGAGTGAGGTTGTATGTTTGTTTTCTTTCTGTTAGAGAAAGGCTACAGAAGCAAGGTACAGTTCTCATGATATATCAAAAGGCATCACGCACAATCCACTCTTAAGGAATGAGAGATTGTGCTCTACTTATCTGAAAGGAGAGCTCCTAATTCATTTTCTTGGAATTCTTGCATACTATAAGTTTGTCTTTTAACTCCACTTATTTGTTTAATCACGTATTTAAATCACTGTGGACTCACAGACATTAATTTCTATTTTCATTTCTATTCTACTATAAACTGCTGCAATTATTTTTTGCTTAACTCATTTCAGTTATGGGAATTGAAAATCCTCTTCTGTTATGTCTATGTCCCTTTCATATACTCCCAGAAATTTAACTTTACATTGTTTTCTGGCACTAAAACTTTTCTAATTTTCTTTCCCAGAAATAAAAGTAACCATTTCTCCTATCAGTTCTGGATATATTTATTGAATAACAGTATTATAAACATGGTACACACATGGAAGCTGGGTGTGCTCATAGCTACTTTGATGCCATTAATTCTAATTCTCTGAACACACTAGTATAAACACAAGTAGTCATGTGTTTACACAAAGCCCTTATAGAGATACATATCTAATTACCTAACTACAATGTACCCATATGCATCTATTATAAGCCAAAAATCATTAATATAATGCATTCTACTCTAGATTAGTTCCAAATGGGTTAGTTTAGAAGTTTCCATTGCTTGTTTGTAACTTCCACATAAAATAAAAAGTAGTCACTATTGTCTATTCCCTATAACTTTATGGTTCCATTCCTCCTCTTTGCTTACAGTGGTCCTAGAATTTTCCACCTGTAAGTTTATGAAAAATCATTCTATCAACAATTATATTAAATTAATATTTATTTTATCTGTATTCCTGCAATCTCTACTCATTGCCAAAGTTTCTAAAGTCAACATGCTCATCTCCAACCACTTCCATAAAACTATGTATTGTCCTTGAAATAATAATGAAACATAAGAAAGAACTTTTGATAATAACTACAAGTCATTATTATTTCCCCAAACATTAATTCAACAAATAAAAAGCAGTGAAAACAGCCTCATATATTTTAGAGACTATTTTCAGATGGGATTTTGTCATTGAGGCACCCTACAACTATGTCATTAGACTTCAGTTTCTAGCCCCAAATGCAATGAATGATACTATTTCCAAACACAGAGTTATACCCAAAGGAGGCAAAGAGAAAGTATGAACCACATCATCACACAGAAAATCTTAATTGATTTTCCCCTGAGCGTCTCATCCCCAGTAGAAGGAAATCCTTGAGGAGTTTCCTTTTATAACCTTTTATGGTGCCTCTTATGTATCAAAAGTCTCTGTGAAAATGATATCATTTTGGTAAGTACCTTAGGAAGACACAATGGACTCATAACATTGGATTTATAATAGAAATGTATACTACTCAGAACATAGGATATATGTTCTGATCCCACAAATAAAAATGATCCAGATTTTATTTTGAATTACACCAATGACATGAAGAGGTGTTTGGTCTAGAACTCATATGTTACTTGAATGGAAGTCTCCAAGTAGAAAGGTGAGCAACCAACATTCATTTGTCCTAAAATTTTTCAATCTCAGAATGTTAGACAACCACCATGAACTCTACTTTTCAGACATTTTAGAAATTTTCAAATGTTAGTCAAAAATATCACTCATGTTTTTGGAACCAAGCTTTCTCCCAGGCATCTTTCATACTTGAATGAAATTTTGTTGTTACACAATGTATTTCTGTGGCTATAGCTCTTTCTTCTAAGATGATATACAAAAAAAAATTAAAATAAAAAAAAGCTCAGCAGCTCTTATTTTTATTATAAGTCATATAGACACTAGGGGTAAGTTATTTTCAAACAATTCTTCAGTTTTTACAAATAACTTCAGAGTACAAACCCTGTCATAAACAATAACACCTAGAGTAAACACAATTTACCAGCGTCTATTTATGAGGAGTTTCTACTACTTTCCCCATTTTTCATTATTTCTTCTAATAAATCATTTGAAAATTTTAGTATTTTCTGGTGTTGGTAAATCTAAAATAAAACTAATATAGTATAAACATACCTTATTTCTTCTTATTCTTCCAAACTGTATTTCTCTTGAAAATCCTTCAATGGGCCCATTTTAGATTACACACTGTGGCAGCTGTGCTCCTGCAGAACTGCTCAGTCATTATATGCATCCCATAGACCACATTTCTCTCTCTTATATATTATAGCATTTTATTGAGCATAGACTTTATGCCTATAAAATGTTTTCTGCATATTGTTATCAAATTTTTATCAGTCAACATTCACAGTCAAGCAGTATTTCTTGATCGTTATCATTATGGAAGTATTTATTATAATTTTCTGCAAATTTCATAATAAATAATACATGGTATGTAAATTTGCAATAGATATTTTTCATGACAATTAAAATATAAGGTCTTGGAAAATAACTAGTTAAGATTACTCGATCTCTGAGTAGTTTTACATATTCCCTAAGTTTTCATAGCTATAGATTATTGTTTTTTATTTTCATATATGAAGCATAATTGTCATTTGTACAAGATAAGTTCAACAGGCTTAGCAAAATCTATCAAAATAAGCTAGGGACCACTCAATATGGAAGAAGAACAAAGAAAAGTACATATTTTTAGATGCAGTGACTAAACACAGTTTTGTATGTTAACCTAAAAATTAATTATATAATCTATCAAATAATAATAACGAAATCAAAGATCTAGATGCACTTCACCAGGTTCACAATTTTTCTAGGCCATTGCTACATGCCTTTTAGTTCTGAAAACTTTGAGTGAAGGTGGAAGACACTATGTTAAGTGAAATAAGCCAATCAGAAAAGAAAAGATTACTAAGTGGCTCTATTGATATAAGGTAACTATATTGGTCAGACACATAGAAATATATAATATGATAATGATTGTCAAAGAACAGAAACTGAGAGAGAAGAGGTACACTTATTCAGTGGGTATAAACCCTTAGTAATAATAGATGAATTAAGCTATAAAATGCAGTATATAGTATAGTACCTATATTTAACACAGTATTATGTACTCAAAGCTTAAGGAAAAAAATTGTCCTTACATTTTGATCTTTTGCTTATAACATATTCATCTCTAAAATTAATAAAAAGGAGGCTAAGATATATATGTATACATACATACATGAAAGGAAAAAGAGGCCACGAATTTGAAAGAGAAAAAAGAGGATTTAATGTGAGGAATAAGAAGGAGGAAATAATGTAAGTATATTATAATCTCAATAAATAAAAGAAATAATTTAAAAATAAATAAATACACTGAGTTAAAAAAAACAATGCTGAAACAACTGATACAGAAGGTCTCTTTTAGTTCATTGGGTCATACCTCAAAAACATGATTGCCTGGATTTCCTCAGTGTCTGTTGTTATGTCCCCTTTGAGTTTCTGATTTTGTTGATTTGGATATTCTCTCTCTGCCATTTAGTAAGTTTGGATAAGGGCTTGTCTATCTTGCTGATTTTCTCAAAGCACCAACTTTTTGTTTCCTTGATTCTTTGTATTGTTCTTTTTGTTTTTATTTTATTGATTTTAGCCCTCAGGTTGGTTATTTCCTGCCTTCTACTCCTCTTGTGTGTGTTTGCTTCTTTTAGTTCCAGATTTTTCAAATGTGTTGTTGTCACTAGTATGAGATCCTTCCAAATTCTTTATGAAGGCACTTAGCGCTATGAACTTTACTATTAGGATTGCTTTCATTGTGTTCTGTAAGTTTGGGTATGTTGTACATTTATTTTCATTGAATTCTGGGAAGTCTTTAATTCTTTTATTTCTTCATTGACCCAGTGATGATTTAGTAGAGTTGTTCCATTTCCATGAGTTTGTAGACTTTCTGCAGTTTCTGTTGTTATTGAAATCCAGCTTTAACCCATGGTGGAAATTATCAACACTTGAATTTTGGGAGACACAGAAAAACTATATCAATATTGAAGCTTATTATCTTTTCTTTTACTTCTTTTACTTTTTGAGGTCATACTATAATTATAACAATTTATAATTTTTATAATTACATAGCTCTATAATTATAATTCATTTGTGTATTATAATTATATTTTTATGATTATAACACATATTTCATAGGTTTTTTTTCTTATTTTGCAATACAATTCAGTTCTACATATCAGTCACGGATTCCCTTGTTCTCCCCCCTCCTGCCCCCTCACTTTCTCCCCACCCCACCCCCCATTCCCACCTCCTCCAGGGCAAAGTCTCCCCCTAGGACTGAGATCAACCTGGTAGACTCAGTCCAGGCAGGTCCAGTCCCCTCCTCCCAGGCAGAGCCAAGCGATCCTGCATAGGCCCAGGTTTCAAACAGCCAACTCATGCAATGAGCACAGGACCTGGTCCCACTGCCTGGATGCCTCCCAAACAGATCAAGCCAATCAACTGTCTCACCCATTCAGAGGGCCTGATCCATTTGGGGACCCCTCAGCCATTGGTTCATAGTTCATGTGTTTCCATTCGTTTGGCTATTTGTCCCTGTGCTTTATCCAACCTTGGTCTCAACAATTCTCTCTCATATAAACCCTCCTCTTTCTCGCTAATTGGACTCCCAGAGCTCCACCCAGGGCCTAGCCATTGATCTCTGCATCCAGATCCCTCAGTCATTGGATGGGGTTTCTAGCATGACAATTAGGGTGTTTGGCCATCCCATCACCAGAGTAGGTCAGTTCAGGCTGTCTCTCAACCATTGCCAGCAGTCTGTTGTGGGGGTATCCTTGTGGATTTCTGTGGGCCTCTCTAGCACTTTGCTTCTTCCTATTCTCATGTGGTCTTCATTTGCCATGGTCTCCTATTCCTTGTTCTCCCTCTCTGTTGTTGATCCAGCTGGGATCTCCCACTCCCCCAAGCTCTCTTTCCCTCCACCCTTACCCTTCATTACTCCCACTCATGTCCAGGCTGTCCATGTAGATCTCTTCCATTTCTCCATCATTGGGCAATCCCCGTGTCTTTCTTGGGGTCCTGTTTTCCAGGTAGTCTCCCTGGTGATGTAACAGTCCAGTCATCCTTGTTCCACATCTAGTATCCTCCTATGAGTGAGTACATAGTGTGTTTGTTTTTCTGAGTCTGGGTTACCTCACTCAGGATGATTTTTTTTAGATCCATCCATTTGCCTGCAAACCTCATGATATCATTGTTTTTCTCTGCTGAGTAGTATTCCATTGTGTATATGTACCACATTTTATTTATCCATTCTTCAGCTGAAGGGCATCTAGGTTGTTTCTATGTTCTGGCTATTACAAACAATGCTGATATGAACATAACTGAACAAGTGCTCTTGGTATGATTGAGCATTCCTTGGGTATATGCCCAAGAGAGGTATAGCTGGATTTTGTGGGAGATTGATTCCCAATTTTCTTAGAAAGCACCATATTGATTTCCAAAGTGGTTGTACAAGCTTGCATTCCCACCAGCAGTGGAAGAGAGTTCCCCTAGCTCCACATCCTCTCCAGCATAAGGTGTCTTCAGTGTTTTTGATCTTAGCCATTCTGACAGGCGTAAGGTAGTATCTCAGAGTTGTTTTGATTTGCATTTCCCTGATGATTAGGGATGTTGAGCAATTCCTTAAATGTCTTTCAGCCATTTGAGTTTCCTCTGTTGAGAATTCTCTGTTTAGTTCTATAGCCCATTTCTTAATTAGACAACTATATCAATATTGAAGCTTATTATCTTTTCTTTTACTTCTTTTACTTTTTGAGGTTATACTATATCAATTTATAATTTTTATAATTACATAGCTCTATAATTATAATATATTTATATATTATAATTATATTTTATGATTATAACACATATTTCATAGTTATGTATTTTATAATTATAATGATTTTGTGTTATAATTATATCATTTATAATAATATCACTTTAATATAACTATATCATCATACCGATCAGTGTATTCTTCCCTGAGGAAAACAAGTTCTCCCAAGCTCAGCGTTCCTTAGTTGCCCATAGTAATTCTTTACATACTATCAAAGCCTCCTCATCTTTCCTCCATTGACATTAGCATGTCTACTGCTTCCCTTGTTCAGCTCACATTTAGGCAGTCATCCTTCTCTTTAAGAGAGATAAAACTATGGAAGCAAAATAAGACCAAAATGCTTTCACCCCCAAAACTAAGGCCTAAGACTTCTCCTTTTAGCTACAGGGTATAAGTTACTGGAACAGGCCAGAAGTTACTGAAACCAGTCAGTCCAGATTCCAGAAACCAGGAAGTGTAAAAGTCCAGAGTCACAAGGTAGTCACGAGGTAATGACAGCCTGACTATGGAATGTCCTCTCCCTGGTTCCCTAGGTAACTGTTTGACCATAGAATATCCCAACCATAGTTTCCATAGTGACTGTGTAATCACCAGATGCCCCCATCTGGGGGCAGCCAATGAGAAATGGTGATGGGCAACTACCTCCTTAGAAGGAAAATTGAATCGTGATTTCTGGAATTCCTAGACACAAGCCAATCAGAATTGTACCCATACTAGCACCCCTAAATGATGTAACCTTGTGATTTTTCCCTTTAAAAACTGAGCTTGCAGATAGGTGGGCACTTCCTCCAGCCTCCACTGTGTTGGATCAGTTGGACGAAGTCCCTGCCTAGCCTTGTATTGCTTTTGGATATCCCGAAATTAAACTTTGCTTTTGCATTCTGTTACGCTTGTCCTTGGTGGTCTCTCTAAGGGTCATGATCTAGGCACAACAAAACTAGGAGACTTGCTAAAAGAAACAGATTTCATACAAACTAGTATACTGTCACTTCTGAGTTTGATTTTAAGTTAACAAAATCAACCTCTAGAAAGTCTTAAGATTTTATAGAAAAGCATAGAATTGATCCACAGTCAGGATGGTTTCTCCCATTAGGAGAGACCAGCAGGAGAGGTAGAAGAAACAAGTGTGGAGTAGGAAGACCTCCACCTAGCATTGGCTGTTAGCGTTGGCTGCTACTCCAGACACTTTTATACAATTTTTTTCTGTCAGTGTGTTATTAATTCAGATAGCGGTGTCTCAAGTGTTAAAATTCCTTGGGTTGGTGATAACTCTATGGTTTACATTTTTTTCATTTTTCTTTATTAAGAACTTTTCTACTCACTCTACATTTTGAAGGATTCTCAAACCGTTTTCTGAAACTTCTGTGCCATTTTATAAACTCATCAGTAATATGAGGTTGTGACTCCTCCCATCCTTGTAAGCACTTACCATTTCATCTCAACCACTCCAACCAATGTGAAATTTTGTCTCTCTCTGGTTTTTATTAAAATGACCTTAATGTTAATCGTGGTACACATATTTTCGCTGTTTATTGGGAATTTGTCTATCTCCACTAGAAGGATCATTATTCAGATCATCTGGCTGTGTATAACTGGATTATTTGTTCCCTTAGCCATTCAGATATAAAAAATTTCTTTACATCTATCAGTAGTTCTCCCTAAGATACATTACATGAGATGTGTTTCCCATTGAGTGTGCTATTTTTCATCTATCTATGATGTCCTTTAAGGCACCAACTATTTTTATTTTTAATTATGTTCAATTTATTTATTTGTTTGTTTGTTTGTTTGTTTGTTTCTGTAGCCTCTGATTGTAACATCCTATCCAAGAAACTATCACCAATTTCATGGGTATAAAGTTCTAGTATTGCAGTTTTTATCAAATGTTACTATTTTTAGATAAAATATTTATATATAACATCCATTTTTCATTAATTCTTTCATAGTATGAAGAGTTGCATATTAATTATTTAACATGTAACTTCATCTAATTGCCCATGTATTGGAAATCCATTGTTCCTACACTGAGTTATTATTAAACACATAACTTTAATAATTTGTAGATGTATTTTTTTAACAGATTGCCAATTTCCTTATATCTCATGGCACATCTGTATTATGAGCATATTATAAGGTTGTAGTATATTTTTAGTTGGGGAAACTTGAAAATTCCAATTTTATTCTTTTCCTTCAGGTTTGTTCTGATCATTCCCAGATCAGGCCCTTATATTTTGTGGAGAATTTATGATCAGCATGTCATTATTGTAATCCATGAAGATGGGGTGTCTTTTCATGTATGAAATGGTTTATCCTTATGACAATGTTGATAATTTCAAGTGCAATACCTTATATGTCTTTATTTTATTCCTAAATGTTTTAACGTTTTCCATGATATTTTAAATGGATTTTTATGATTGCTGCATTTCTTGATGATCTTGGGCCCCACTTCCATGATAAACTTTTAAATAAATAACAGTGCTTCCTTATAGATTTCTTGGAATTTTGTGTATACAAAATTAATTCATATACATGCAAAGGTAGTTTTATTATTTACTTTCCAATTCAGATGCCTTTTGATTTTGTGTTCTTATCTGATTGCCCTAACTTTAACTTCTACTATAATGTTGGTTAAAGAAAGAGAATATGGAGTACCCAGGGGTCCCGGGTGCTATGTCCAGTGTGGGATATCTGAGGGAAAAAAAAATCTATGTACACTATGTTCTTGTGTCTGTTAACTTTATTCCTCCAAGACAAAATCCTATCAATACAGCTATAGCTCCATCAGGCATTTAGGGCAGAAATAACTCTAGATATACCAATCTCTATATCTGTCTACTTTATTTCTCTGGGAATTTCCATAGCTTCAGTTCCATCCAGTTCCCTAGCTCATAGTCCTGCTGACGACTAAATTCCTATGCTTCCAGCCTCATTTTTGTCCCCTGTATCCTCTTTCTCCATCTTTGATACTCTCTACTCCTGACACAGAAAACTCTACCCAAGATCTCCTTACCCTCTATGGGACCTGTCTTCCTCTCTTCTCTTTCGCCATGCCATTCTGTGCATTTCTACAGAAAATGCCAGCCCTTTCTTTCCCTGGGCATGTGGTTCTCTGTCTCCTAGGAATATTGTTCTATCTCTCACCTTGATATGTAAAAACCTCTTTTGTTCTCAGTTGCTCTGGAGAACCACTAGGCCTCAGGTCAGGAGGGTGATCTGAACTTCATTTGCACAAGAAACAAAGCTATGTGTCTCTGCCAGCTTGTCTTTGCTTATGTGACCTTATCCAGGTACTGGCTTCAACAGGGAAGTTACCTAGAAGTTCAGCAGGTCTGAAAATATTTGGCCATGCAAAAATTTCATAGTAGAGGATAGCTGGAATATTAAAGGCTGGATAGCACCAAATATTCATAATAAATGGCTTGTCTCTTGACAGGACCCTTGTCCGGTCAAGGTATAGATAGCTATAATACACAGCTGAATCTCTATAATATATTCTTGTAGCCTGCAAGAAGAGTCCAACTTATACTGTTCATTACTTTATGTAGAAAGCCTTTAGGTCACCACCATTAAGTAGAGGATGGGTTGTATATGTGCCTGATGTTCTTTTGTCTGTGTAGATGCTGCTCTTATTGTAACACAGAAAAAATGTTTTTATCTTGATTGGGAGAACTACAAATGAGTCATGAAAAGTCCTTAGCAGACTCTGCTGAATGCATCAGATCTCTCCTTGGTTGTCTATGAACTGAGTACTACCATTTTTATGGCAAAAGTCACAAACAGGGACAGATGTATCTTCTATTTAATTACAAGTGCCATGTGTTGGGAAGTCTAAAGTCTTAGATGGCTAACATGTAAGAACAGCTGTCAGAAAATTGAAGATGCTAGGCAAAAGGAAAACTTAAATTCTCTTTCACACCTCGGCATGTAATAATATAATAGATATTTATCTCATTTTTCCCTTCTCTTTCTAAATAGAACTCCCAGAAGAAAATGTTACAAGGAAATCTTTCCAGAGTGACTGAGTTCATGCTTGCTGGGTTAACAGACAAACCAGAGCTCCAACTCCCTCTCTTCTTCTTCTTTCTAGGAATCTATGTAGTTACAGTGGTGGGCAATATGGGCATGATCACCCTGATAAAATTCAGTTCTCACCTGCACACACCCATGTACTTCTTCCTCAGCAGTTTGTCCTTCATTGACCTCTGCCATTCCACTGTCATTACCCCCAAAATGCTGGTGAACTTTGTGACAGTGAAGAACATCATCTCCTACCCTGAATGCATGACTCAGCTGTACTGCTTCCTTGTTTTTGGAATTGCAGAGTGTCATATGTTGGCTGCAATGGCATATGACCGCTATGTTGCCATCTGTAACCCCTTGCTTTATAATGTTATGATGTCCTATCAAGTCTGTTCCTGGATGGTATTTGGAGTGTACAGTATGGCTTTGATTGGGGCCACAACTCACACAGTCTGCATGTTAAGAGTGCATTTCTGTAAGGCTGATGTAATAAACCATTACTTCTGTGATCTTTTCCCACTTCTGGAGCTCTCTTGTTCTGACACTTTTATTAATGAAGTAGTAGTTCTGTGTTTCAGTGCTTTTAACATCTTTATTCCAACTCTGACTATACTGAGCTCTTACGTCTTCATCATTGCCAGCATCCTCCAGATTAAATCCACTGAGGGCAGGTCCAAAGCCTTCAGCACCTGCAGCTCACACGTATCAGCTGTTGCTGTCTTCTTTGGTTCCCTTGCATTCATGTACCTGCAGCCATCATCAGTCAGCTCCATGGACCAAGGGAAAGTGTCTTCTGTGTTTTATACGATTGTTGTGCCCATGATGAACCCATTGATCTATAGCCTGAGGAATAAGGATGTCAAAGTTGCTCTAAATAAGTTCCTTGAACGAAAATTTTTCTTATGAAAAGACTAATTTTTTCTTTACTAAAATTTGTGTTTGTAGGATTGGCAAACAATTCAAAGGCTTCTTTATGGCCACAGGTTGTGAAATTATTCTAACACTGTTTATTTTTAAGTTGCCAGGGGGAGAATCAGTTTTAGCCAATAAGACATACAAAGGACAACATCTCACTAGGAATGCAGAAAATCCATCTGCTCATCATAACATGTATCACATAAGCAATTTATCAAACATTTTAAAGACTTCTTGTTAATTATTATGTTTTATGTATGTAGAACAATGCTTCTTTTATGCAAGACATATTTATCTTATGGCAGAAAATAAATATATTTGGTCAACATCTTTAATCATTTCAAAAATCTGTGTAATTGGCCTTTTTAATTAGGTATCGTTTTTAATATTTCAGACATTGCAATCCTCAAAACAAATAATTTTGTCAAAAAATAAAATATGCAAATATGATGCCTAATTTTTGCTAAGTGCACAGAACTGTGTTAAAGGTGATGGAGTGATATTGTGAATTATAACATACTTCTACCTCCAAAAAAGGTTACAATGGATGAGACACACATCATTAAACAAGAATGTACACATTGTGCACAAAGCCTCCAAAGCAGAGTAGAAATAAGAATAAGAATTCTTATGTTGGTACATGTTTTTTAATATTTGTAAGCATGTCTGCAACACATAATTGAACATGGCAGATTCAGAAGTGCATTAATTTAATACTGCACAACATGAAATATTTATTCATCTCTGGAAAGGAAAACTTGAAAAAAAATGTTTCCTGACTGACAAGTAGCCCTGATATTTACAAAAGGAGTATCTATTTCCAAAAGAAGGCTGAATTATGGATAGAGTGTGGGAGGCCAGCTCCCACATTTTCCCATTTTTTCCAGGGTACTCTAGAGGCAAGGGATAAGGAATATTAAGTATAAAAGGAGTATGAAGAAGAAAGAGACAGAAACACAGAATAGGTTCAGGAGGGCCTGCATCAGTATCCATTGGCCCCTTCTGTCTCTTCTAAAAGGATTTTTATAGGAATGCCAAGAGGCAGAGCAAAAGACCTCTCCCTAGCATAGCCAAGTGCAGACCCTTCCAATCACCTAGTAACCACTCACATGGTCATGCCATCCTCCAATGCAGACCTGCTGGGTAAAACAAGCTCATATCTCACTAGGAAACCTCTGTGGGCCTCCACAACAGAGAAGATGTCCAAAAAAAGTCCCTTTTTTCCACTTATGCAACTGAATTTTCATTGCTTCTCTTTGAAACTGCACTCAAAAAACTAATTTCATTCTTCTGGAAGGTAACTGTCTATCAGGCCATCTCAGTAGCTCTAAGTGGTCTCCAAAAAATATATCAGGTTCCATATCACCTCCTCTTGCTCCTGGAGGTAGCAGCATCTTCAGAACTTTTCTTGTCTCCTCCTAAAGCATCTCCAAAGAAGGTGCTTCCTTATTATCTAGAGCTACTTCTGGGCCATAGGTGATGATTGTGTTGTTACTGATTCCTTCTGAGTGTTACTGAAATCTTAAAGAAATTGAAAAAGTTTCTTTAGGAATTGATGGGTGATGTTGCTCTGTGTGCTGTGAATGTGTTGCTCTGATTGGTTGATAAATAAAATGCTGATTGGCCAGTAGCCAGGCAGGAAGTATAGGCAGGATAAGCAGAGAAGGAGAATTCTGGGACAGGAAGGCTGAGACAGAAGATGCCAGCCCACAGTCCAGGGAGTAGCATGTAATGGCACACAGGTAAAGCCACAGAAGACGTTGCAACATATAGATTAACAGAAATGGGCTGAGTTTAAATGTAAGAGCTAGTTATTGGTAGACCTGAGCAAATGGCCAAGCAGTTTTAATTAATATAAGCTTCTGAGTGATTATTTTATAAGCAGCTGCAGGGTCCGTGGGGCTGGGCAGGACCAGAGAAAACATCAACTACAAATGGTGCCCAACATGGGGCACAAACTCATGACCCTGAGATTAAGAGTCTCATGCTCTACTGACTAAGCTAGCTGTGCAATTATAATTTTTAAAAAAATGCCCCAGAGGCTGGCATTTCCTGTCCCAGCCTTCCTCTCCTTCTCTGCTTATCCTGCCTATACTTCCTGCCTGGCTACCAGCCAATCAACATTTTATTTATCAACCAATCAGAGCAACACATTCACAGCAACACATTCACAGCATACAGAGCAACACATTTAGAGCATACAGAGCAACATCACCCATCAAGGAATGATTCCCACCCAGGATCATGCAGATGACCTTGGCTAAACTCAGTTGGTCACAAAATCAAACAAAATGGCATGATCGTAGAAAGGGAACTTGTAGGAAGTACAGGATGGGACTAATACGAGTTGAAGAGTGGGTAAGAAAGTACTATGGAAGATGTCTTCTAATGCAATAGTGGCACAACTGTTATGGGGATAATTAACTACTTTCTAACTGGATTTGAGGCTTATTTCACAAGAACAAATTCATGCCTTACAGCATAAACCCAGTTAAAACATACTGAGGAATTCTTAGACCTGAGGAGCAAACTGACTACTGCTTTAGCTAAACAGTCATGGCCCAAAACTGCTTTCTAAATGTTTGTGTTTATAGTAAAAGGCAAATGCTACTCCTAGTTTCAAGCAAAGAAACCTTTTTTTTTAATGGACAACATTGAAAACAGAGACACAAGACTGTTCAAGGTACTAATGCTAAGTAAGAGTTGAGCCTTCAGCCCTAAGCAACATGTTTACACCAACCCCTCTGAGGCAGAAGAAAAGGGGGGGATTAGTGTGAATGTAAGAGCCAGGAGAAAGGGAGAAGGGTACTGTGGATATCACTCTGTATGCTGTGAATGTATTGCTCTGATTTGGTTGACAAATAAAACACTGATTGGTCAGTAGCCAGGCAGGAAGTATAGCATAGGCAGGATAAGCAGAGAGGAGAATTCTGGGAACAGGAAGGCTGAGTCAGGAGTCACCAGCCAGACACAGAGGAAGCAAGATGTAAAGATACCGGTAAGCCACAAGCCATGTGGCAAGGTATAAATTTATAGATATGGGTTAATTTAAAATGTAAGATCTAGCTAACAAGAATCCTGAGCCATTAGATCAGACAGTTTTAATTAATGTAAGCCTCTGTGTGTTTATTTGGTTCTGAGTGGCTGCGGGCCCAAGCATGACTGGAGAAAACTCCAGCTATAGAAGGGCTACACAATAGCTTCTGGGCATGGCACAGACAATGATATCATGGTCTCACTGCCTAGACTGGACCTATCATCAGTCAATCAGGAATCAGAAACAAGGACAGAACAGGGAACATTGTACAGCCCTATCTTTCCTTACTGAAGTATTATATACTGATAGATAATAAGAGAGAACCAATCATTAAATTTAGTTATGTGCCCATTGAGGAGCCCAGCAGTCTCCAATGAGTAGTTTCAAAACCATGGTCACACATATGATCTTGGTTTAACTTAGTGAGTCTCAACACAGAGAGAGAGAGAGAGAGAGAGAGAGAGAGAGAGAGAGAGAGAGAGAGACAGACAGACACAGATAAAGAACCAGAGATACAGAAAGAGAGAGAAAGAGAGAGAGCCCAGCAAAAATAAAAACTGAATGTGGAAAAAGAATTTTAAGCAGAAGTGGTAGTAATACTGGTGGGAGGGAGATTAAAAAGGGTGGGAGCTACAATAATAATCAGATTATGCTTTGCATGGAACTGTCAAACACAAAGCTAATAAAACAGAGAGTTGGGGGGATAGCTAAAACAATCCTAAATAATAAAAGACCTGCCAGAGGTATCGCCATCCCTGACTTCAAGTTGTTTTGACTTTGACAACAAAGCTTAAGTAATAAAAAAGCATGGTATTGGCACAAAAACATAGAAGTTAATCAATGGAATTGAATTGAAGATCCAAACATAAGTCCACATGGCTATAAACACCTTACTTTTGATAGAGTCCAGAAATACACACTGGAAAAAAAGACAACATCTTCAACAAACACTGCTGATCAAACTGGGTGGCTGCATTTAGTAGAATCAAAATACAGCCATACTATCACCCTGCACAAAATTCAAAGTCCAAATGGATTAAATACTTGAGCATAAACCAGATACACTGAACATAATAGACAGCAAAGTGGGGAATAGTAGTCTTGTATTCATTGGCACAGTAAAAGACTGTCTGAGCAGAACACCATTTGTACAGGCACTAAGATAAAAAAATAATAAATGGAACCTCATTACAGAAGATGACTTGTTTGGGCTCCATATCCTCCATTACTAGGACTCCTTGCTAGGGTCAATCTCATAGGTTCTAGGAAGTTTCCAATGAACTAGGTTCTTTAGCTTGATTTTTTTTGGACTCCTAACAATGGACTCTTTTGCCTGTTCATGGGACCTTTGTCCTCCTACTGGGTTGCCTTGTCTAGTCTTGATATGAAGGTATATGCCTAGTATCATTGCATCTTGTTATGCTGTAATTGGCTTGATATCACTGGGAGGCCTGCTTTTTTCTGAAGGGAAATGGAGGAGCAGTAGATCTGCGGGAGAGGAGAGGTAAGGGGGAGTAAGAAAGGAGAGAGAAGAGAGGTTCTGGTCAAGGTGTATTATATGAGAGAAAAATAAAGAGAAAAGAAATGGGACCTCGTGAAACTTAAAAGTTTCTATCAGGCAAAAGACACTGTCAGTCAGACAAAGTGTCAGCCTACAGAATGGGAAAAAAAATTTTCCCAACTCCGCATCCAATAGGGGACTGATATCTGAAATATATAAAGAACTCAAGAAACTAGGTATCAAAAAGCCAAATAATCAAATTTTAAAATGGGGTTCAGATCTAAACAGAATTCTCAATAGAGGAAACTCAGATGGTTGAGAAACACTTAAAGAAATGTTCAGCATCCTTAGTCTTCAGGGAAATGCAAATCAAAACTACTTTGAGATTTCATTTACACCTATCAGAATGGTTAAATCGACAAAACAAGTGGCAGCTCATGCTGACAAGGATGTGGAGTGAGAGAAATAGCCAGTCATCCATTGCTGGTGAGAGTACAAACTCACACAGCTACTATGGAAATCAGTGTGGCAGTTCCTCAAGAAGTTGTGAATCAGTTTACCTCCAGATCCAGCTATAACCAGTCTTAGGTATAAACCCAAAGGATGCTTCAAATTACCACAGAGACACTTGCTCAACCATGGTCATTGCTACTCTGTTCATAATGGCCAGAAGTTGGAAACAACCTAGATGTTACTCAACAGAAGAATGGGTAAAGAAAATGTAGTACATTTACAAATAGACAGTTATTCAGCCACTTAAAAAGATGACATCATGAAATGTGCAGGCAAATTAATGGAACTAGAAAAAAAATCATCCTGAGTAGGAAAACCCGATCCAGAAAGACAAATACGGTATGTATTCACTTATATGTGGATACTAGTTGTAAAGCAAATGATAACCAAGCTATAATCCATATAACCACAGGGGGTAGGTATGGAGTAAGAGACTAGAGGCAACAGATGAATTTCATTAGGCAAGGAAATAAATAGATAGATATAAATGGAAACCAGGGAGCTGGAATGGGAGGAGAGGTGGGCAGGGGGAGGGAAAAGGGTGTTGAAGGAGGAAATACGGGTAGAGACAGCTAAAGCTAAAAGGCATTTGAGGTGTGGTATGGGAACCTTATACAGTAGAAATGTCCCACATTCAGGAGCAGTTGACCAACAAATAATGAACTCCACAGGTTTTTTGTTTTGGTTTTTATGTGCTTTTATTTGGTTACAGTTTGGTGTTTTGATTTGTTTGGGGGCATAGTTTTATTTTGTTTTCTTGGTTTGGGGGCATTTATTGTTGTGCTGGAGTTTTGTTTGTTTTTTTAGAAAGAACTTAAAGTTGTGTGAATAGGAAGGAGGAGACGATCTCAAAGAACTTGCAGGAGGGGAAGAGTATGATCAAAATATACTTAAATTGTACAGTTGTTTTGAATAATAAAAATATAATTAATTTTCCTTGACTTTAAAATTTTTCTCTCAACTATTAAAAAAATCCTACCTCCTTGCTGTAATTGTTACCAAAGAGAAATATGAATAAATCCTCAAGCTTTATTTGAAAAAAAAAGGTTTCATTGAAGAGACAAGCATGGATATCCCCAAGAAACACTGTGTTTTCCCTGCCCTTGTGCTGTTCTGTGTCCAGAGATGTAGCACTAGACCCCTTATTCCTCTTTTTTGGGCACTAGCACTGTTTACCTTGTAACTTTAATACCAGTTGCCTCCTCTAGCAGGCTTGGGGCTATGCTGCCTTTTCTTCACCTGGCCTTCATATACATGATGAAACATCTCGATCCTGTCAGTTTTCCCACTCTGTGTAGCACCAAAACTGTATAATAGACTATTCTCTTCTTTGAAAACTAGAAGAAATAGCCTTCCTCACATTCCATATACTAATGACTTCTTTATATAATATGCCCTTTATTATAGCACAAGCAAACCCATACATGTCCATCATTCCTCACATAGATGTGTGTTATGTGGTACATATACATACAGTAATTTATCAAACACAATTACAAAATTACTCATATAACCAAAATGTTAATAATTTAAGAAAATTTCACAGAGTAAATACATTTTGTCACTAAGTACTACGATGAAGGTGGGTAATATTCTTGTTCAAGGTATTTCATTTCTCTGATACAACTGAATATTGTTTTCTACTAGAAAGCGTTTCTACATATGAAATTAGCATTTTCAAGGACCATTAGTTGTCACTAGAAGGAACATTAGACACCAAAATTTTGACACACATATGTACACATATAAACCATATCACATTCAGTCAAAAGGTCACCCAAGGTGGTAGAACAGTCACCCAGAGACATTAGTTTCTTTTCATTGTTTATCTACTGTGCTATAAGGAGCTCTCATTTTTGGTCTTACATAATGGTTCATCTGCATTGCATGACAGTAAGACAGAAATCTATGGAAGGAAAAAGGGGTGCCTCATACCTTGATGAGTATGACACAGGAATCATGGAGCTCCCCTATATCCCTTTTCGAAGAAGTTAGTCATAAGCAAACTTAGTTGCAAGAGATATTGAGAGATGCCATGTTGATCTAGATAGTAGCATGTCAAACTAAGACTCAGAATGTTCATTGTAGAAGAAAACAGAATATCAGGAATAAATATCTAACAGTTTCTTCCTCATATTGCAAATTTTGCATTTTTAGAGATGATGTAGTTGTATCCAAAGCATTTCCTAGTATCTTTTAAAGATTTATTTTTTTGTGTATCTGAGTTTTTGGTTGCATATATACCATGTGTGTGTCTAGTGTCTGAGACCAAAAGAGGGCATTATATCTCCTGGACTCAGAGTTACTGACTGTTGTGAGACACAATGTGGATTCTGGAAACCAAACCGAGGTCCTCCGCAAGAAGCAAGTACAGTGTACAGCTGAGGCATTTCTCTAATACTAATACCTAGAATTTAACATATGGACTTAGCATTGCATTTAAGAAAAATAATGCTGTTAAATGTGACTAAAATAAGGTATATAAAGCACTAGTAAAATATTCAGTATTTTAGTAACTTTTAAAACATTTTTTAGAAAGGCCCATATCATGTTAAACTCAGTCTTTATCTTTGTCTTTATTCCTGACGCTTCCCACCCAGAATGGCTTTTTTATTCCATCCTTTTCCAGCTTTTAGAGTCCTGTCAGTGACAAGCACAAGTGGTTAATTGCCATGCATTCCCTACTGCTCCAAGTTTTAACCAGACATCCCACTATACCACCCATCATACATGCTATAGAAATGGTGTTGCATCTGAATGCTGTAGATGTCATATACTATGTCTTGCATAGTACCATTGTTGATCAGCAACCATCTTTCCTTTCTTCTTTTAACATCTGCTCCAAGTAAGGACACCAGGAGGAAGTTCCTGCTCATGATACATCTAATACAGATGGATCTCTGTTCGCTTCTGGCTACCTAAAACACTCCAAACCCTACCCCCAACCCCACTTTCCAGCAGCACTGGGGTATGGAAGATAAGGTGCCAGCCTGTGTTAGTAAGCACAAGACCCACACAGCAGGGCTGTCACAGGTCCTCTGTCTTGATGTCTGTTTCTTGATTGATTGTTATTTTTTAATTAGTTTATTTTCATTTAAAAAATTCATGCAATATATTTTGATCATATATTTCCCCTCCCTGAACTACTCCCAGATCATCCTCCCCACCTCCTCCCCACATAACACGCCTCTCTCTCTCTCTCTCTCTCTCTCTCTCTCTCTCTCTCTCTCTCTCTCTCTCTCAAAAAATAAAAACACAAAAAACAAAATCCAAAAACAAAAAAAGACCCCATTAAGAATGGAAACACATGAACTATGAACCAATGGCTGAGGGGTCCCCACTGGATCAGGCCCTCCGAATGGGTGAGACAGTTGATTGGCTTGATCTGTTTGGGAGGCATCCAGGCAGTGGGACCAGGTCCTGTGCTCATTGCATGAGTTGGCTGTTTGAAACCTGGGGCCTATGCAGGATTGTTTGGCTCGGCCTGGGAGGAGGGGACTAGACCTACCTGGACTGAGTCTACCAGGTTGACCTCAGTCTGTGGGGAAGGCTTTGCCCTGGAGGAGATGGGAATGGGGGGGGAGGGTTTGGGGGGAAGGTGAGGGGGACGGGAGGGGGGAGAACAAGGGAATCCGTGGCTGATATGTAGAACTGAATTGTATTGCAAAATAAATTAAAATAAATAAAAAAAAAAGAAGAGAAAAAAAAGACCCCATTAAACAATCAAACAAGAGACCAGCAAGACAAAAATATATCAAAATAACAAAATGAAACAAAAAAGTCCATGAAAAACAAACAAGCAGAAAACAAAATTGGGCCCATTTTGTGTCTATCAACTACTCCTGGGCATGGGCCCTGTCCTGGAATGTGATTAATATACCTAGTGATATTCCATTTTCCTTTTGCCAGCAGCCATCAATTGCTGATAGCTTTATTTTTACTAATCTTATTTAAAACTTGAGTGGTAGGTTTTAACAGTTTGGAGAAATACCTGCATAAAGTACATTAAAACTCTATTCTGCATCCAGAAAATTTAAAGAATTCCAAAGTAAACAAAAATTTGTTGCTACCATTATCTCAAAACTGTATGTTAGTGAATAGTGAATAGAACATAAAATGCAATTTTACTTCAACAAATAATTTAATATGAAAATAGAGCCTACAAAAAATATGTTCACCTTGTCCATTCATATTTTATTATTAAAATTAGAAAGAAAAAATCTTCGTCTCTGTCTATTGGTCTTGTTAGGAACTCCTTGTGAGTCTTTGATAATATCTGAATATTTTAATGGGAAAGCAAAATAAGATATGCTTGTATTCATTCCACAATTGAAAATATTCTAAAAATCACTGCTTCTGAATGTATTATATATTTAAATACAGTTAGGGTAGTAAAGTCAACAAAGGTACATGAAAGCTTATAGCTTCTGAGGTTTCTGTTTTCCCTTTTGGAGAAACTACATGAGATAATTCTTTAAATATATGTTATACAATTATGCTGAAGTTTTGAAATTTCAAATGCCTTGGTTTAAGATATCTAGACTCTAACAATGAGAGAACACTCACATCCTTGTTTTTAATTCAGAGTCTAACAAGAAGAGCAAATAACCTTAGATGATATTAAACACTTGACAGTCGGTGGAGGAAGGGGATTTCTAATTGTTGACTTTTTCCCTCACAGTTAATACCTATGGGATAGGATTCTTCTGAGAGGTCATTATTACTTTTGTTTTTAATGAGACTGTGGTTTTCTCTGACATATGGAAGTGTTGTATTAGCCAACCTTTGCACAGGAACAAACGACTGAAGCACCAGCTTAATCGCAGGTCAAGATCAGAGGCTCAAGAATCTTTGAAGCTATCTATTCCCTTCGCACATTATGAAAGACAATTTTCTATCCAGTGAAATGGAGACTAAAAATCTCCAACTGAACTGGCTGTGAAGAGGGTAAGTACAAACTTCCATGCTTATCTTTTAAGACCTTATAATCTCCTGCTGCAATATCTCTCCTGGTCCACACAGATGTTCATGGCAGTTATCCATCTATACCTATGCTAATTCTAGAGACCACACTGAGGAGAAGTCTATTTCCCCCACGTCTTCTTCAGTATAGACTCATGTCACACACATCATTGTTCACTCACTTTTAGCTAAATCAGTGTGAAGATGGTATTCCATTCTTGTGAATTTGTTTTAACTGAATATTAAGTTTCTGTAGACAACTTTATTGAATGCATTTTTTGACACTTGCTATATACAAGCCAATAAGCCAAGCATTATTCAGATCAACAATTTGGAAGAGAAGAAAAATTGCTAACTCATGTAGGACATCCCAGAGAGAAACTCAACACATTTCAATGTAAACAACATGGTCCTCAGTTAAGTTCATACCTTGATCCAGAGCCTATGTGCCAATTAATTTAACTTTTACATGTCAGATTTTTAAATTTCTGTTTTCTAGGTGAATTGAAGAATGGAATAAATTTTCCTGAGGTCACACAGCAAGTAGGATTTTGAGAAAAGATTTGAACTTAGTTTGTCTAATCCATAACATTAGCATTATCAAGTCACAAAATAATAGAGTTGGAACAAGTCTTAAAAGTGACTTAATATGCCTAATTCTATGTCCTTGAGCAATATTGGAAAAATGGCTACACAGTAAATACTCTGACATTCCTGGATTTGAGGAAATCATAGCCTGTCTGACTGTTTGGTTTTGAAGCAATATACTTCAGGACATTAATTTTACTTTAAGACTGACAAATACAGTGAGGCCAATACTCATATTTTACCTTTTTGTAATTAAATCTTTTTTTATTTATTTTATATACCAACCAGTTTCCCCTCCCTCCTTTCTTCCTGTCCCCTCCCCCAACCTCCTTTCTACCCCCTCCTCAATCCACTCCTCAGAAAGAGTAAGGCCTCCCATGAGAGTCAGCAAAGCATGTCTTATCAAGTTGAGGAAGAACCAAGCTTCCCCCCTCACCCCAATTCACACACCCCCATCAAGGCTGAGAGCATCTCACCACAGGGAATAGGTTTCAAAAATCCAGCTCATGTGCCGGGGACAGATCCTGGTCCCATGGCTAAGGGCCCCACAAACAAACCAAGCTACACAACTGTCATCCATATGCAGAGGGCCTAAGTCAGTCCCATACAGGCTCCCTAGCTGTTGGTCTTAAGACCATGAGCTCCTAGGAACTCAGCTCAGTTGTCTCTGTGGGTTTCCCCATCATGATCTTACCCCTGTTGCTTATATAATCCCTCCTCCCTCTCTTCAACTGGACTCCCAGAGCTCAGTCCAGTGCTTGGCTGTGGATCTCTGCATCTGCTTTCAACAGTTACTGGATGTAGGTTCTATGATGACAATTAGGGTAGTTACTAATCTGATTACAGGAGAAGGCCAGTTCAGGCACCATCCTTACTCTTGCTGTGAGTCTTAGCTGGGATCATCTTTGTGGATTCTTGGGAGTTTCCCTAGCACCAGATTTCTCCCTCACCCCATAATGACCCCTCTATCAAGATATTTCTTTCTTGATATTCCTCTCCCTCCCTCCCCCAACTTGACCATCCTGATCTCTCATGTTCCCAACCCCCATCCTCTCCCCTCTTCTCCACCCCCAGTTTATCCAGGAGGTCTCATCTATTTCCCCTTCCCAGGGCGATCCATGCATCCCTCTTAGTGTCCTCCTTGTTACCTAGTTTCTCTAGGGCTGTGGATTGTATCCTGGTTATCCTTTGCTTTACATCTACAATCCACTTGTGAGTAAGTACATAACATGTTTGCCTTTCTGAGTCTGGGTTACCTCACTCAGGATGATTTTTTTCTAATTCTATCCATTTGCCTGAAAATTTCATGATGTCATTGTTTTTTACCACTGAGTAATACTCCATTGTGTAAATGTACCACATTTTCTTTATTCACTCTTTGATTGAGGGGCATCAAGGTTGTTTCCAGGTCCTGGCTATTATGAATAGAGTAGCAAGGAATATAGTTGAGCAAGTGTCCTTGTGGTATGATTGAGCATCCTTCAGGTATATGCTCAAGAGTGGTATAACTGGGTCTTGAAGTAGATTGATTCCCAATTTTCTGAGAAACTACATACTGATTTCCAAAGTGATTGTACAAGTTTACACTCCCACCAGCAGTGGAGGAGTGTTCTCCTTGCTCCATATCCTCTCCAACATAAGCTGTCACCAGTGTTTTTGATCATAGCCATTCTGACAGGTGGCTAATACTCTTTTAAATAGACCAATAAGATAAATATTTTGATACACATGTCATGTAATATGTGTATTTTTACTATATTGTCAAATTACTCTCTACTATGTTAAACATTCCCCAACTAATAAGAGTTGTTGACTTTTTTCTGAAACTATCTGGTTTCCATGTTCTTTCAAAATATCCAAGTCTGGTCTGAAGATAGTACAGATGTTGCTTGAAAGTGTTTTTTTTTTAATGTAAAGTAAATGTATATTGTTCATTTTGAAGAACTACATTATATCATTAGCTTAGTGGGTTGATAAAAATTTCAAATTCCATTTTGCAAGTGCTCTGATAATCTACAAGCCACCATCAATAAACACGTTAGAGGGTACATATAAACTTCATGATCACAGAATCTACCAGTGAAGAATGCATCTTGTGTTGGTCTTCCAAACTCTTCTCATACAAGTAGTATTTTGAGCTCTGCCGATTCAATAATGAAGTCCAGTTAGCAGAGGTCAGTCATGGTCCATTGTTTCTCTTCCACAGTGGTGAAGAATATAACTAAATGTATACCAGTGAATTTTTCCCTGGGAACTATCCTAGTTAGAAGAAAGCACAATGCCTCTGCTGTTGAGATACAAGTATAACGTCTATGGGGAAATTATTCTCTGCCCTGAAGGGTGGCAGGACTAAGTGAAGTATACGGGATACACAGTGCAACAGTTTCAATAGGATAGCTACTATATTGACAAGTCAGCCAGTTGGTCAGCTACTTATAGTCAGAATTACACCATGGAAAACAATTCTATGAATCCAGTTACAAATAGAAATGAAAGAAAATATTTATTATTCTTGTTGGTTCTTAATCTGATAAAATTTAATTACTGTGCATTATAAAAAGCAATATGCAAGACAACACATATGACAGAGAATTTGAGAGGGGGGGGAAATCTTTAAAAATAAAACATAATCCTTTGTTTTAAATTGAAGTTTAAAGTACAAACCTTGCACTCATCCTCAAAGGTTGTGATCAGCATTAATTTTAAGGTTCTCGATATTTCTTCCTCTTCCTCTGATCGTGCAGTCATCCCTTGTCCAAAGGAAATGGGAGAAGCTTAAGAAACAGTTTTATGGAATGTATGCTTTGATGAGGGACCATAATCTCCCCAGAATGCTTTAAGTCTCTGTCTCTCCATCTCTCTGTCTCTCTGAAACACACACACACACACACACACACACACACACACACACACACACACACACACACACACACACGGGAGGGGGGGGAGAAGGGACAAAGACAGCGATAGAGATAGATAGAGAAAGAGCACAGGGACAGTCCCAGAGGCAGAGAGATGTGGGAAGAGAGAATATAGATGGTGCACAAAACTGTACTCATTTCTCTGTTTTAAACTTAGAACCTCAGACAATATAATGAGAGCATAATGGGGTCTGGAAACCATTCAATGGTAACCGAGTTCATCTTGGCTGGACTCTCAAGCAAACCAGAGCTGCAGCTACCCCTGCTCCTCCTCTTCCTTGGAATCTACCTGCTCACAGTGCTGGGGAACCTGGGCATGATCATCCTGATCCTGCTCAGCTCCCACCTGCACACACCCATGTACTTCTTCCTCAGCAGTCTCTCCTTCATTGACCTCTGCCATTCTACTGTCATTACCCCCAAAATGCTGGTGAACTTTGTGACAGTGAAGAACATCATCTCCTACCCTGAATGCATGACTCAGCTCTACTGCTTCCTTGTTTTTGCTATTGCAGAATGTCACATGTTGGCTGCAATGGCATATGACCGCTATGTTGCCATCTGTAATCCTTTACTTTACAATGTTGTCATGTCTCATCATCTCTGCTTATGGCTCACAGTGGGAGTTTATACTTTGGGTTTTATTGGGTCATCAATTCACACAGGCTTTATGTTAAAGTTGGTTTTTTGCAAGACCAATGTGATAAACCATTATTTTTGTGATCTTTTTCCACTCTTGGAGCTATCATGCTCCAGTATATACGTCAATGAACTGTTGGTTCTTTTCTTGAGTGCATTAAATATCCTGACACCTGCCTTGACCATCCTTATGTCCTACATCTTCATCATTGCCAGCATCCTGCGCATCCGTTCCACTGAGGGCAGGTCTAAAGCCTTCAGCACCTGCAGCTCCCACATCTCTGCTGTTGCTATCTTCTTTGGTTCTGCTGCATTCATGTACTTACAGCCATCATCAGTAAGCTCAATGGAACAAGGGAAAGTGTCATCTGTGTTTTATACTACTGTTGTTCCCATGCTGAACCCATTGATCTACAGCCTAAGAAATAAGGATGTCAAATCAGCCATAAAGAAAATTCTTAACAGGTGAACATGATAGACTCATGAATGGAGTTGTTGTCATATTAGAAACAGGCATTTTGCCTGTGTTTGAGATTTGTTATGTATTTTTAGAATATCAATGATGCTTTCCTATGTAACCCTTCCACAATTCTCATTTATATCATCTTTGAACTTATATTGCAATGTTCAAAAAGTGTATAGAATGAAAAAAACTCTTAAGGCTTAAAGAGCCCAAGTTCTATGTTTTAATAATAATGCCAATGATGATAGTAATGGTAATGAAACCTATTATGAGAATGAGGATAATGATGATAGTTTTAGTATTCATCCTTGAGATTTTCCAAAATATAATGTGCACCCAAAACTTCAAATGTATACTTTATATAATAATATCTCTCAGAGCAAGTCTTAGTGTTATTCACATATTTACAAATGAAAAAAATGTATGCTCAGAGTCTTGAACATAAGAAGTAATTGAGCATATAGAGTTTGGATGTTATACCATGATACTACTCAAAATGATTTTTGGTTTGGGTAATTTTAAATAGATATAAAGCCTTATGTTCAGCTGAATTCCCTGATGTCAAGTATTTAAAAAAACTGCTTCAGTGTTGCCTAAAGTGATAGAAATAATATTATTGTCAACAGAAACTTTTAATGAAAAGAAAATGGTGTTGTAAACCTGTTAGTGACTATTATATTATTTGAATAATCCATTGCATATTGGTGCGTATGTCAACATTGTTTTGTATTTGGGGGTTCTATTTTTAATATACTGTCTTCCTATGAACTTTGATATCATTTGCTATGTGTACTATTGAGTCATCCGTATCATTGAGGGATCTATTAGAATGAATACCAAAATCACATGGGACAGTTCATCTCAAATCCATTCGTCTTGCCTGTCTTTTTCTACTAATTGATATAAACTCAAGTGAATTCTCAACCATGATGATAATCCCATCATCCAAGTGGAAATACTAAGCTCCTTTACTATGTGTACTCAATAATAGCAAAAATCAGAGCTGGATAATAGCTTCAATTTCTAGTTTGAAATCTATATCAAATCTATATCTTACTTCGGCAACTTAAAATTTTAAAATTTGAGCTACAGATATAGTTACATGCTATGATTGTTCAAGTAAACATATCCCCTTCTTTGCCCTTTGCTTTTCCTTGTTGTATTTGTCTGTTTATTATCTACTGCACTAAAAATAAATTGATGCATTGTGGCTCTGTAGATCTACATGGTTACATCCATGCCTCCAGGACCCAGAATACTTCTTGCCAGAGTAAGTCCATAATTATTTCCACTTCTGGAAAATCAGATACTGTCTTCTAAAATAAGTATCTAAAAATTCTGTAACAATTAATGTATGGTTAAACTCTATAAAGTTTAACTTTCAAAAATTCCTCAAGGGTCTTCAAGATAATGTGGACATTCTTACTGATTATGTACAAAAATATTGAAGGTTCAATCCAGAGTCCTTCTGTGACAATTCCCAGTAAAAGGGTAACATGATTATTTTTTGAGACATGGTTTCTCTGTAGCTTTGGAGCCTGTCCTGAAACTTTCTCTGTAGACTAGGCTGGCCTCAAACTCACAGAGATCCACCTGTCTCTGCCTCCCAAGTGCTGTGATTAATTTAAAGGCGTGTGCCACCACCACCACACAGTTAACATGATTTTTATATTCTTCTATTAACAGCCAAGAAGACTCTGATACAATATTCTTTTTTTTTAATATTTTCATTCATGTGTCATGGGGATACAGAAATATAATACACAGTAAATATATTTTATTGAGGGTTAAATTTAGTAAATATGATGAGAGAATTTATTTGGTTAGCTATTCAATCCAACAAACACTATCTGTGTGCTAGAGAAGCAAAAACATAAACAAACAAAAAACAGTAGTCATTGTAAGAATTAGAATGTCTCAGTAGTCACAATCCAGCAGAGGGCATAGAAGCTCCCTGGAGAGTCACTAGCACTCTGTCACAAGTTCTAACAAACTGGAATCTGAAATGTACAGATGATAGCAGCAGCAACAGACTTAATCAGAAAGGAGAGCAGCTAGAAGTTTCATGCTGCCTTCCTCTCTTCCAGTTATTTTCAACCTGGAACAGCACCTTTAGATTGTGCCTCCCATTTTCATAAGGGGTCTTTTTTCTCCCTTCTGTTGCTGTCCTTCATGTAAATCATCCCTGGAAATGTACCACATACACACCCAGAGGCATGCCTAACTATTCCTAGACCTCTCTTAATCCGGTCAAGTTGAAAAAAACTAACTACTGCGGGTTAGTATTACTTTGACTACTTGTCAGATAGTGCAGTCCACATTATCTGTATGTTTTATTCACAGGCTCCTCACCATACAAACTGTGGTTTTATCATAACTTTATTTGAAAGTAAGATGGGTGAATGGCCCATAGCTCTACAAGACTGTCCCCAGGAAGCTTTCAAATTCACATCCTCTTTTTATACATATATTCATATATACATGCATATATATATATATATATATATATATATATATATATATCCCCATTATATAAAGATAAGCTATTCAGTCTGTATGTTACCTGAATATTATACTTCTTTTCACATTACAGTGATCACCATTATTTTCATTCTGACCCTAAATCGTATATATTTTGTTGTTGTTGTTTTTTGTTTTTGTTTTTTCGAGACAGGGTTTCTCTGTGTAGCTTTGCGCCTTTCCTGGAACTCATTTTGGAGACCAGGCTGGCCTCGAACTCACAAAGATCTGCCTGCCTCTGCCTCTGCCTCCCGAGTGCTGGGATTAAAGGCATGCGCCACCATTGCCCGGCCTAAATCACATTTAAATGCATCTTGAAATCTTCCAACTCTACTGCTACTTCTCAATTATCAATTGAGAACCCATCAGCTGTCACTACCATTAATCAACTCTCAAGATGAACTTTCTTTGGGTGTTCACTCTTAAAAGTTCTTAAAATAACTAATTTAATTTTATTACATTCATTTATGGGGGGGCGGGGTGCCGTGATGAGCATGTCTGGTACAGGTGAAGATCAGAAGAGAGTGTTGCTTTCTGTGTTACTGAAGCTACTGATGGTGGTGAGCTGCCAAGGGCGTGCTGGGAACTGAACTCAGATCCTCTGAAAGAATATAAGATACTCTTAGTCACTGAGTCATTTCTCCAACCCTTCAAACAGCTATTTAACACAGTCGTTAAATGAGAATTCTTTTTTTATTCTCCTCTCATACAATATATCCCAACCACAGCTTCCTCTCCCTGCCCTCCTCCAACCTCTCCCACACCAACACACACTTCCCCTTACCCCAAATCCACTGCTCCTCCGTTTCCCTTGAGAAAAGAGCAGGCCTCCTGGTGATAGCCACTGAACTTGGCATAACAAGATGCCATAAGACTAGGCAAGTACCTTCATATCGAGGTTGGATGAGGCAACCCCGTAGGAGGAAATAGGCCCCACTAGCAGGAAAGAGTCAGAGTCATCCCTACTCCCATTGTTAGGAGTCTGACAAAAATCCCAAGCTAAAGAACAATAGCATGTATGCAGACGGCCTGGTGTAGACCCAGGCAGGCTCCATGATTGCTGCTTCAGTCTCTGGGAGCCCCTGTGAGCCCTGCTCGGTTGATTCTGTGGGCCGTGTTCTCCTAGTGTCCTCAGCCTTTTTGGCTCCTAAAGTCCTTCCTCCCCGTCTTCCTCAGGATTCCCAAGCTCTGCCTAATATTTGTCTGTGAGTCTCTGTACCTGCTCCCCATCAGCTGCTGGAGGAAGCCTCTCTGTCAATGGATGGGAATGACTAACCTCTAAGACAGTATATTCTTAGAACCGTTGGAGAAGGGAGACAAAATTTAACATTAAGTTTCTGACTCCTAGTTTTGCTCTTTTTAGATACATTTTTTTTTAATGAGCCAATTTTTTGTGTGTTCATTTCTTGAATTTCAAGTACTTTTACATGATTTTGATAGTTTGGGTTGTTGGGTTTTTTCCATCCATTAGTTAGTTTGTTTTCTGTAGTATTTAATCACTACACAATGTACCCGACCACCTTGGAGGGTTTCTCTTCTCAGTTGATTTTGCAGAGGCCTACCAATTCCTTTAGTTTCTTGTTGTTATAAACCTTATTTAGGGCCTCAGCACAAATGGCCCCTACCAACTTGACATTGTACATGTATATATGGTGCAATGCTTAAATAAAGTTTAATATATTTACAGCCTCAAATGTTTATCATTTATTTACAGCAAAATCTTTTAGAATATTTTCTTGTAGATTAGTCATCGTTATCTGCAATCAACCTATTTTACAACTGAACACCAAAATCCTTTCTCCTAACTGTGATTCAGTAATCATTAAATAACATCTTCCAGCCTCACCCCACACCTTTGCCACACCATGCTAAGTTCAGTTCCTACGAAGTCAATATTTTGAGTTTCCAAATGAATGACATCATGTGGTATTCATTTTTCACAAGAAAAATTAAAATATCTGCTTACAAAAGCCATACAAGGATTTTCACAACAGCTTTCTTTACAGCTATGTAAAAAGGTAAATAAATATGTAACCATCAGGGGAAGCATTAAAAATATGTTGTCATCTTTCTGCCATAAAAGTTTTATCAAGATATGAAAAGCTGTCCTCTGACCTCTATGTGAAAGCCATAGCATATACACACATACACATATACACACACACATACACACACACACACACACACACATACACACTCACTCACACATGCACCCACCCACACACACACACACACACACACGCACATACACACGCAATAAATAAATAACTATTTTTAGATATGATAGCTACCAGGCATGGTAGGTTAGAGCTGAAACTCCAGCAGAGTTGCACACGGCCATGTTAAGAAATGTCGCAGAAGTCAAGCTGAAAGTAAAAGAATCTAATGTCAATCATTGAGGCCAGGGCTAGAGCTCAGAGGTGAAACAGTTGTCTACCGTGTGCAAGGACCTGAACTCATTTCCCAACATCGAAAAATAATCAGGCTCATGGAGAACAGACACAGGAAGAAACTTCTGCTGAGATAGAAATATTCTTTATTGTGACTATTCACAGGCATTGTATTCACCAACAAGTTATACCAATTTTGTTATTTTGTTATGTGTAAAGTTTATTTTTAAAAACTTAAAATTTCCTAAATCAGGAACTGGGGTCATGTGGAAAGTGTGACTGTGCTATCAGAATGAAAAATCTAGACTACTGTTCCAAGTGGCCACAATCACCTCTCACTAGCACTGGTCCCACACAAACCATTCTCTTTTCGGTATTAGAAAATTGATTTTTTTTTTCATTTTGTTTCATTTTCTAACCCAGCCATTTTTAGTTATTAAGTCTCACAGTCTCTCTGCAGGACAATGATGAGTCATGCAGACAGAATTATACAAGCTCCTGTAGCAGAGTTCCTCATCCAATCGATGCATTGGCCTTCCGGTTATGGACCTGTCTCCCACAGAGCCGGGCTGAGTCAACTGATGGATACCATCTTCTAGTGTCCTAATTTTTGTCGTCCTTTTGAAAAATGGCATTCTGCTCCTATGAATCAGCTTAATAGGTTGGGCTACTGTCAAGTCTGTTTCCAAAAGAAAAAGTCCCTGTCTGTGCTCAGACAAAATGAGGATTCTAAGGTTGCAGGACAGAAGCATAGCCTACCCTGTGACAAACGAGTCTTTACAGAGCCATTTCTGACAGCCCTCCCAGACCTCTCTGATAAGGGCTGACCTCTCTACGGTATAGCGTGGATACAAAATTACCCCGCTAGAGCTGGGAGAAACAAAGGCTGCACGTTTTGTGGTGAAGTGATTTCCAATGTGAGTCCTAGGTTCTTTGTTCCCAGTTTTTCACTAAGGTTACTCAACAGGCAGACAAGGCTGCCGTGAGGAGAGGAGAACACGGGTGAGTCTTCCTGCAGTTTTAGACTCTTAGTTTATACTCTGCTTCCTAGGCAGGTGATTTTCAGCATAAAATCACTGCATTTTCACCATTACTACTTTTTTTTTCTTTTGTTGTTGTTTTTTTAAGGCAGGATCTCACGGTCTAGCTCACAGTGGCTTTGAACTCAAGCCAAAGGACCTCAGCCTGTGAATACTGGAATTATAGCTCTAACCTACCATGCTTACTAACGAACACATTACACACACACACACACACACACACACACACACACACACACACACACACACACATGCTCGTGCGCGCGTGTATGTGTGTGTGTGTGTGTGTGTGTGTGTGTGTGTGTGTGTGTGTGTGTCTTCTACTATGTGGAGGCAGGATCTCTCTTGATGCTTTACTGCTGGGCTATGTATTCCAGGTTAACTGCCCATGGATTTCCAGACAATTATACTCTCTCTTCCTCCCATTTCACCTACATAGACATGGTAGAACTATAGATACATGCTGCCACATCCAGCAGTGGGATTTGAATTCAGGTCAACAGGCTTGGAAGGGATAGGACCTTTACCCACTGAGCCATCACATTTGTAAATAAAGTAAGTCTATTAAAAAAAAACATTGCTTTAGCACTTTGAGAGGAGTGAGAAGACACACAGGACTGTCACACCACCATGCACCCATTAGAAGCATTTTTCTGGCTGGCCACAATCTAGCATGGGAGTTAGTGGTGACTTGTCTTCTTGTGTCATATGTTGAAAGTGGCCACTTGTGGGCTTCGATGGGACAGAGTCATGGGTCACCTTTCTGGTTTGCTGATGAGCCTTAAAAGTAATGTGTGTGAGTTGAAAATGAATACTACTAGAGATGCACAGAAGGGCGCAGCTAAATTTGCATCTACATCTTTTAGCTTCTTCCCAAGGATGTACTAATCAGTCAAGTCACAATCTATTCACATTAACAAAGCAGGAACATGTTGAGATTCTTAAAAGTACATATGATCAGAATATGTTCTATGTATTGGATTTTAATATGACATCTGTTTCTTAAATGGAATGAATTCTTAAAGGGAAGTTATCTCCAGTTACTCCTTTTGTTTGTTTTGCTTTTTTAAGATATAATTTACTTTTTATTTTTAATTGAAATAGAATTGTATCGCTTCCCCTTGCCTTTCCTCCATCCAGTCCCTCCCAATTCTCCCCCTTCAAACCACTCCCCTGTCTTCCTTTACTCTCAAGTTGATACTTTCTTTTTTTTCTTTTTAATTGAAAACAATTTTTTTCATGCAGTATATTCTGATCATGGTTTCCCCTCCCTCATCTCCTTCCAGACCTTCCCCCTCACCCCACCCATTTAGTTCTATGCCTCCTCTCTCCTTAGAGAACAATCAGGCCAAAAAAAGCTACAGTACAAATAAAGGAGACCAGAAAAAATACAGTAAGTCCATACATATACATGTGCGCACACACACACACACACACACACACACACAAATACACACACACACATACACACACACACACACACACACACACACACACACACACACACACACACACACACACCGTGAACACAAAATCAAAAACCATAATAGATAAGCAAAAGACAAATAAGGTAAAAAAAAAATCCCAAACAAAGCATCATGAGATAAAAATGCCTCCAAAAATACCATAGAGTTCATTTTGTGTTGGCCATCTACTGTTGGGCATGGGACCTCCCTTAAGTGTCGTTTGTCTGTCCAGTGAAACTCCACTGGAGATAATTCATTTTCCCTTTGAGAGCATTTATCAACTGTCAACAGATTATGGGTTAGGGATGGAGGTTCACATCTAGTTCCTCCCTGCCCCACCCCCATGTGGCTTCGACCAGTACACACCTTGTGTGTGTGTTCATTTTAAATTAATTTTTATACCATATATTTTGATCATGTTTTCCCTCCTTCCCCAACTCCTCCCAGAACCTTCCAGAATGCTTCTGCAAGCCCATCTGGAGCTGTGCACTGCCAACCACTTGAGAACTTTTCAATCATTTCCCTTTCTGGACATGGTGAAAGACAATCTATGCATAGGAAGAACTAACGTTTGCCAGTAAGTCTGAGAGCAAGCTTCTTTATCTCCCAATTTACAAATGCTCTTTAAACTAAAAATGGCATAGAAGACCAAACAGCCCTGTGTTCTTGCTGTACTATCCTGAGTATCACACTATGAAGATAAGCTGCTCTGGCTGCCTATTGGCTGTTAAGATAACTATTATCTGTATGAGTTGGATGTTCCTATCTTTTGACTTGTTACCTGCTGCACTATTTTCTCTTCCTTTATTCATTTGTGAGGTTCTTTATAATTCTGAACAGTGATTCCTTACTTGTATATAAGTTTCAATCATTCCCCAGCAAATAGCTTGTCCTTTATACATGTTGTATTTTTTGTATAGATTTTTATATAGCTGTATTTTAGCCATCTTCTTTAAAGATTATTCTTATTTGAGGTCATTGTAGTCCTTAGTATTTAATTTTTATGTTGTAATCATTCATAATCATTATCAACAGGAAAGGTAACAGGGCTAATGGTACGATTCAATGAGTTTGGAAAACTCTATTTACGTAAGAACTTAGCCAGCCTATCCATCCCAGGGTAGGAAGACAAGCTTGACTCATGGGCTAAATCTAACTTAAAGAAAATTTGGTATTTTACTCATGAGCAAATATTTCTTTATATCTTTCAAATGCTCTAAAAAGAAAAATTCAAATTAAACTCAAATTTCAATGTTCATAAATAGAATTTTACCCAATATAGCCACACACCTTCACTGCAATATCATTGGAAGCCATTGCCTCTAAAGGTTGACAGTTTACTGACTGCAACAGAGACCTTGTGATCTATATAACTTAATATATTCTCTAACTGGTTCTTTGTGGAACATTGTGGGCTAATTCCTGACATACACACTCTGTCTTTTTCCTCTAACTATATATAATTTATCCACAGAGACAACCGCTATGAATATGGTTTTTGTAACAGTCATTCTTGAAATAAGTTGCATCAAACAGAATGTACAAACAAATGTACATCCTCTGATGATGCTAAACCCTAATAAGACTTTCAAAGAGGAAAATGCCGTGTATTGAATATGCAGTTAATGTCCCTATATTACAGAATATCAATATCTAGCTTGACATATCTTTTTTTCTTTTTTAATTAAGGAATATTTTTATTAATTTTACATATCAACCACAGATCCCCCTCTCCTCCCTTCTCCCGCCCTTCCTACCTTCCCCCACCAACCCACCCCCTCCTCCAACAAGGTAAGGTTTCCCATGGGGAGTCCACAGAGCCTGGTACATTCAGTTGAGGCAGGTCAAGCCCCTCCCCCTGCATCAAGGCTGAGCAAGGTGTTCCACCATAGGTAATGGGCTCCAAAAAGCCAGCTCATGTGCCAGGAATGGATCTTGATCCCACTGCCAGAGGGCCCCTTACGCAGATCAATCTATACAACTGTCTCGCTTATGCAGAGGGTCTAGTCAAGTCCCATGGGGGCTCCACAGCTGTGGGTCTAAAGTTCCTGAGTTCGAAGTAGCTTGATTTGGTTGTCTTTGTAGGTTTCCCCATCATGAACTTGATGTTCCTTGCTCATAGAATCCCTCTTCTCTCTCTTCAACTAGACTCCTGGAGCTCAGCTTGGTTCTTGACTGTGGATCTCTGCATCTGCTTCCATCAATTACTGGAGAAAGGCTCTATGATGACAGTTAGGGTACTCACTAATCTGATTACTTGGGTAAGCCAATTCAGGCACCCTCTCCACTATTGCCATGGCATCTCCCTGACTACTCCCCCACTCTGTCTCTGCTCCAGTTCGACCATCCTCTTCCCTCATGTTCTCATCCCCCATCCTCCACCCTCCATTGCCCCCTCTCATCCCCAGTTCACTCATGGAGATCTCCTCTATTTCCCCTTCCCAGGAAGATCCATGCATCCCTCTTAGGGTCCTCCCTGTTAACTAGCTTCTCTGGAGCTGTGGACTGTAGTCTGGTTGTCCTTTACTTTACATCGAGTATCCACTTCTGAGTGAGTACATAACATGTTTGTCCTTCTGAGTCTGGGTTACCTCACTCAGAATGATATTTTCTAGTTCTATTCATTTGCCTGAAAATTTCATGATATATATATATATATATATATATATATATATATATATTATTTTATTTTATTTTATTTTATTTATTTATTTATTTATTCATTCATTCATTTATTTATTTATTTGTTTGTTTGTTTGTTTGTTTGTTTGTTTGTTTTTTGAGACAGGGTTTCTCTGTGTAGCTTTGTGCCTTTCGTGGAACTCACTCTGTAGCCCAGGTTGGCCTCGAACTCACAGAGATCTGCCTGCCTCTGCTTCCCGAGTGCTGGGATTAAAGGCGTGCACCACCACCGCCCAACGACATTTTTTTTTTTGTAAATCATTTTTTTTAAAGATTTATTTATTATGTATACAGTGTTCTGTCTGCATGTTTGCCTACGTGCCAGGAGAGGGCACCAGATCTCATTACAGATGGTTGTGAGCCACCATGTGGTTGCTGGGAATTGAACTCAGGACCTCTGGAAGAACAGCCAATGATCTTAACCTCTGAGCCATTGTTTTTTATTGCTGAGTAGTAAGTACTCCATTGTGTATATGTGCCACATTTTCTTTATCCATTCTTTGGTTGAGGGCATTTAGGTTATTTCCTCTGATGAGGCTAAACTCTAATAAGACTTTCAAAGTGGAAAATGCCGTGTATTGAAAATGTACTTAATATCCCTATATTACAGAATATTGATATCTAGCTTGACATATCTCCATAAACATGCTCTGAAAATTCTCATTAATTTGTACTTGGGGGAAAAAAATCATCTAACACTAAGATTAGTTTATATAGCCGGGCGGTGGTGGCGCACGCCTTTAATCCCAGCACTCGGGAGGCAGAGCCAGGCGGATCTCTGTGAGTTCGAGGCCAGCCTGGGCTACCAAGTGAGTCCCAGGAAAGGCGCAAAGCTACACAGAGAAACCCTGTCTCGAAAAACCAAAAAAAAAAAAAAAAAGATTAGTTTATATTAAACCGTTAAATATATCAAAGAAGTTATTGCATTCCATGTGCACATGAAGCAGAGAACATAGCATGAGCAAAATGTCAGCTATTTGCATTTGTGATCATGTGGCTGCCTGGGAGCTGTGGCTAGCTGCTGTTGCTTAGCAACACAAAGAACACTGTGACATTATTAGCCCAGGATGATACAAAAATTCAATGTTTGAAATAAAATTTCTACTAAATGAACGTTGCCTTTGAAGCATATGAAAGACAAATCATCAGAGAACCTTTCTTATGTGTGTGGTCATTTGACAGACAAGGAGGTCAATGGCATTTATTGTCTGTCATTTTTTTTCTGTGTTTTTCATTATGAATGCAATCACAAGAGACAAGCTTGTATTTTTATTCATACAGAGCAGAAATGATTTTATACTCTGACTCATAATACTTGAGAGGTGTCACTGCTATGAGATCTCTCAACTATTTGTGTTTTTCATCTTCTAGGTGAATGCACAATGGTATCTATCTCCTTGTGGCAACAAATAATCTTGCCTCATGAATATTGATGCAGAGATAGCTTGATGCTTTGCTAATCCTTGTATGGTCCTTATTTAAAACAGATTTTGTTCATTTTTAATTGTCTTTTATTTTTATTGTATTAATTGCTTGCAATAAATGGCATGAGAACTTTATCAGGTACATTTGTTTTGTGTTTGTGTTTGCACATTATGTTTTTTCAGCCCATATCACATTTTGTCCTTTAAAGATGATGTCTTTCAATGATTAGAAGTGTTAAATCTTAATAGATCATGCTTATCATTTCCCTTGTATTCTGTTTAATAAAAGTTTGCCTCCCTCCCAAACACAGTAAAATGCTCTCCTGATTTTTCTGTAATTGACTTCTAGTCTGGCGTGGTGTGGCGTGGTGTGTGTGTGTGTGTTTGTGTGTGTGTTGTATGAGAGTGGAATCAGGAGGGAGAAATCCATCCAATTAGTTCCAAGTATTGAATGTCACTTCACACTATTAATATGGTATAATTCTCCATTTATATATTTCCTTTAATTTGTCTCAAGGATTTTCTGAAATTTTCAGTGAAGAGGTTTTATTTATATATTGGTAAGATTTATTTCTAGGTATTCTGTGTTTTTAATGCTGTCTGGTTTCTTTTCACATTGATGTGATGACATATTTAATCAAAGCAATTTAACAGGGAAAGGACTTTTTCCATCACACAGTTCAAGGGACAATCCATTATTGTGGGAGTCAAGTCAGCAAGAGCACAAGTGAGCTGATCACGTGATCACAGCGCATCCATCATTAGAGACAGAGAGCAGCAAGGGTGTACATGCTTGTCCCAAGCTCACCTTCTCCTCTGTATAAAGTCAGGACCCCCACTCAGGAAAGGACCAGGTCACAAATAATATGGGTCTTGCCATGTTAGTTGTTGTAACCAAAATAATCCCCCACAGGCATGCCCAAAGGCCCATTTCTCAGAGCTTCTAGAGTCTATCAAGTTGACAAGTTGACTAGTCTTCACAGATAGATGCCTTTATATTGTACTTAACTTTATATCCTATACAATTTTATTACGTATTGAGTTTTAAACTTAACTCTTTGTAAATTCATTAGTTAATTTAAATCGATTTGGGAGAAATGACCTTCAATGTTTCATGTGTATAACAACAGTAACTGTAAAACACGATAATATTTATGCTTCTTTTTCCTTTACTTCTTTTTTTTTTGGGGGGGGGCTTTTTTTGAGGCAGAGTTTCTCTGGATAGCCCTGGCTGTCCTGGAACTCACCCTGACCTCAAACTCAGAGATCTGCCTACCTCTGCCTCCTGAGTGCTGGGATTAAAGGCATGTGCCACTACCACCACCTGGCTCCCTTATTCTTCATCAGTTAGAAATTACTGATATAATATTAAATATGATTAGAAAAGTGTGTATGCTTGCTTTTTCTCTGATACTCATAAAATACCTTCAATGTTTCCATATTAAGCATATAGCTAGTAGCTGGCATTTCATATTCTTCATTTAGTTGAGGAAATCCATCCTTTAGTTAGTGTGAGAATATGAATGGGGGAAAATGGTTTGGTAACTACTTGGACTGGGTCTGTTAACACTCTTACTGGCATTTGTCTTTTTATTCTGTTAATATCGGTGCCTTTGATTATTTTCAAATATTAAATTGAACTTTCAGCACCAAGATATACCTTATAGCATAATGACACACAGTTTCTTCTGAGTACTGCTGGATTCACTTAATGATACTTTGTTAAAGTTTTTGCTTTTAAATGCATAAGACATATCAACCCACAATGGTTGTTTTGGCAATATCCTTGTCTGTTTCTGGGTCTGATTGTGTTATTCACATAAACTCAACAGATTTTCTCTCTTTAAACAGTTAGCTTGATATTTGTCATTGTTGCTTCTTTTAATAATCAAAAGAATATATAAAGACATTTAGAGTAAGGTATTATTTTAAGTGTTATCTACATTTTCTTTTCTTTTTTTTTTTTCAGAGCTGAAGACTGAACCCAGGGTCTTGGGCTTGCTAGACAAGCACTCTACCACTGAGCTAAATCTCCAACCCAGTTATCTACATTTTCAATTTATGAGACTGCAGTTATAAATTCACCGGTTATCACTAAGTCTGTTTTGTAAATAGTGTCACTATAGGAAATGGCAATGGTCACTCCCAAAAAACAGCAAAGGTGGAAGAGAGTTGGACAAACTAGAGGAAAGTCCGACTTTCTTAAATTCACAGCTTAGTTACTGGAAGCTTAGCACGTGTTGGAATCTTTTAAATTTCTCCTCATTTTCATAGGGTTACACAGGACAGAGTGCTCATAGTCTGGTAGATATGGTAGACATAGTCTCCAGTCTCCTCTGCTCTGCTACATGATGTCAAATATGTCTCATGGTAAGTGTGTGTGTGTGTGTGTGTGTGTGTGTGTGTGTGTGTGTGTGTGTGTGTGTGTATGAAGCACCACAGAGAGCTTGTGTATGTGGGAGGGAAGAAAAGGCTGTATTCAAATATGTGCGCTTTGTAGTGATAAATCTGAGGAAACATTTGTCAGACATTCAGAAGCAAAAGTACACCTTGTGTTCCTTCATCAACATTATTTAAAAAGGTCACATTCCTGCCAAATTTATTCATAAATTCATTATCAGTTAAACTTCTAGCAGATATTTTAGAGAATTAAATGTCAAAACCTGAAATCCATTTTTGAAAGTGAAAAAGGTCCAGAAGAGAGAAAAGTGCTGAAGAGTTGGGCAAACGGCTTGTCAGGAAAAGTGTTTGCCTCACGAGCGTGAGGACGGGAGGTGGAGATGCTCAAAATCAACTCATAAAATCTAAGGGGACCTAATGGCCAGCTTGTAAAGGCAATTTGCTGGAAATGGAGGTAGGAATTCCCAGAGTAGGCTGGCTAGCTACACTAGCAAGCTCCAAGTTTAGCCAGAGATTCTGCCTCAGCGTGAAAGGTGGATAGAACTGGAGGAAGACACTGAACTTCAACCCCAGGCCTCTATCACATGGCACACACATGCATGTGCACCAGTAAACACACATACATGCAGACATCTGCTAAACCACATCCACATCTACACATCGTACACATACACAGGCAGATGAGCTGAATGATAGGCATTAAGCAATTCAAAGCATATAAAGTTACAGTTAACAAGGCAATGCCATATCAGAATCAAGATAAACAAAACTAGGTCCACATAGTCATGTCAATTTGCACCACAAAGGTTATAATCAAGGCCGTCTAATGATGAAATACATGCAGGAGCAGGAGTGAATCTCAAAGTAATTATGTTGAACAAAGAAACCAAGAAAAAGTTACATACTAAAATTACCATAAAATTCTTGAGAAAATGCTTTGAACCCCAGAATATATATTTTTAATCATAGAAAGAAAGTACATAACTTGCTCTTTTTCACCACATAGTCCAAAGTACCAAATAAATTGAAAATAAAATAGGAAACTCCCAAAATCTGTAAATAGTAAAATGGGGCTAATATTAAAAAAAAATACTGAGGACAAATGCTTAATTTTGGTTTTGAAAAGGACATTGATCATCCAAATGGTTTTAAAAGTTTTGTATTTATGTTGGAGGCAATGATTATACTCAAAATACTTGCTATACTTGAAATAAATTGTCTACATTTAACTAAGTACTATATATAATGAATACACCTCATAAAACATTGACAAAAGCTTGATATTTATTATTGAATCATTATTAATATCCCCAACACTCAAGTGGGAAATTCTCTCTTTTATACACCTCAGAGATTAAGAAGATGGCTGCTTCTATATTGCTAGCAGGTATAAATTTGATAATTATTTTCCCATTAGGGCCCAACTACTGGCATGGCAAGCCCCTAAGGAGAACAATGGTACATCTCCTTAGGTACAAATAGGTCTGAATGGAATTCCCACTTAATAATAGAAGATTAGGAGGCCACAGGATCTCTCTTCTTGCTCTGCTTAGTTGAAACCTCTTTTTCTTCAGCCAAATCCATAAAATCTCAAGCCAACTCAACTCTCCTATATTTTTCAGAATCTGGAAGACATTGGACTCAGTATTTTATAATCAAATCATCTGGTAATCGTGTGTGTTTGCATACACATATTTCATAAAATTAAAATCATATACAACCAGCTACACTTATACTGTTGATAATATTCAGGTGAGTCACACAGTTCTATATAGTTTTGATTAGATATTGTAGTTGAAATTTAACTTTGGAATCTGGTTAAACACTCTTATTATCTGTGCTGATGGAACTATTGTTTATATCCATTGGATGAGGAGGGACCATATGCTTCATGACAGAGCACAAAGTATTGTGCATACAAAGCACTGCTTCCGCATAACCTGTATCTCTCCTAATCCCAAACTCTCTGCTTTCTTCCCCATTAAGCACATTTGTGTTAATATTTATTATCAGTAGTAAAGTTTACAGAGCACTCTCGGGTGTATTACAACACACATTGTAGTGCTTCTTCAGGTCAGAAATCCCTTCAACAGACAGACACTGACATTAACAGATTTATCCTACCTTTCCAGAGAAGAACTTAGTTAATCCGTAAACTAATATGAACATTTCTAACTCTTAGCACACTTAATAAACTGTGATAGTCAAGGTCTGAAAGGGCACCCTTCTCTACTTACAATGAAGAATTTGGAGCTCTTTTTAAAATTTATTTATTTTTATTTTTTAATATATATTTTTACTTTATAATTAATTTAATTTTACATATCAGCCACAGATTCCCCTGTCCTCCCTCCTCCCACCCCCCATTCTTCCCCCTAATACAACCCCCATTCCCACCTCCTCCAAGCTGGAAACAACCTAGATGCCCTTCAACTGAAGAATGGATAAATAAAATGTGGTACATATACACCATGGAGTACTACTCAGCAGAGAAAAACAATGACACCATGAGGTTTGCAGGCAAATGGATAGAACTATTTATTTTTTATTTATGTACATTTGTGTGTTTGCCATGGGTGTTGGGTCCCCTGGAACTGGAGTTACAGACAGTTTTGGGCTGCCAGTTACAGACAGTTGTGGGTGCTGGGAAGTGAACCCAGGTCCTCTGGAAGAGCAGTAGTGCTCTCAACCACTGAGCACTGAGCCCTCTCTCCAGCCCAGAATTTGGAGCTCTTAAAGATAATCTTAAGAAACAGCAAATCATTCTTGACATTATCTAAGACTCCTTTCCTCTACATCATTTTTCTATCTGAACCTTTCTCCCTTGATTATAATTCTCATATCAAATCATAGATGTTTTAAGTAAAGCTATTAAAGCATTTTGAGCCGTGAACATTACCTTTATCCTCATATTTCCTTCTTCAAACATTTGTATTCCTCAGGATTACATGATCAGTGTTCCAAATATATTGAAAAATGCAATGATCTTTTATCTAATACCTTGTCAGGGAAAAAGGTCTAAATCATGTTTGTCAGTGGTACAGTCCACAAGGAAGTATATTTTTAGTATTTACAGAATTGGTAAATTGGGGATGTTGTCTTCATTCAAAGTTACTATTCAAACTGGTAAGGAAAAATATAAAATATAAAAATGCAAAAGTGATCAAGTCAATGAAAGCAAAGACAAAGGAGAAAAATGTGTGTGTTACTGGTTCTGTTATTTGGGTATTATGTGATATTATGAGAAGAAGGAGTCAGGACTTGTGTCGAAGCCAATACATAGAGACTCTGAATGAAGGGGGAGAGAGAACAAGCCAGAATAGGACATCCTCTTCCACTGTGCTGCATGCTTTTTCTAGAGACTGCCAGTTCTTTACAACAAATGCCCAAACTGCTCCTCTAGACAGACAGCAATGAGGAATAAGTCAAGATGGTAAATATGTAAAATGGATAGAAGAAAAGACTGAAGAGGTTTGAAGTATCCTACTGTCCAGCAGAATTCCTGGAATTCCAGTAAAAAGCACTGCCAAAACATTATTGATAATTTAGTAACTACCTGCCACTGCTCTAATGTCTCCATCCAGTCTCTAAGCACCAAATTTCTTCTGATGACTCAGAAAACCACATACTTCTCCCTTGAATTCCAAACTCATATTTAGTTTCCCATTCAACATATACACCGGTCCTGTAATTAGCATCAAGCTGAGTATGTTCAAAGCAGAAAAACTAGCCCCCTAACGCTGCCCTCCAAAAGCATCTTTTATGCATTTATATCCTGAATTGCACAAATGTTGGACTTCCTCAGCTCTCACAAACCATAGATACCATCCATTTCAAATGGATCTCACTCCTTTTTCTGGTTTACCATCTCTACATTACCAGGATGCCCAAGCCACATCTTTCTACATGACTATACCACTATGTGAGTCCCTAGATATACTCTGTGACCCTTACGATTATTCTTGACAGAATAAGCAGAGCCCAAGAGATTCTTGTGAAAATGTTCCAGGAAGTGAAATGCACTACTCTGCAAACTTCCCCACAGTGCTCATAACAACTTGAGGAAGATTTAGCCCTTTTGTTTGTTTGCTTTTGTTTTACCAAGGCCAGCTTCTGGTGCCCAGCCCCACTCGGCCATTCTCTTGTTTTCTCTCTCTCAAATGTACCAGGAGTGCCCCCCGGGAAACATTTGAATTTGGTGTGCTCTCCAAAGCAAATTGTATCATGATAATCCCATGGTTGCCTCCTTCACTTCACTTAGAAATCTATTCAACCTCAAGACACACTATAAAGCTACAGTAATTGATAGTGTCTTAGAGTTGACAAGCAATCAGTGGAACAGAATGTGTAACCAGAAATAAAATTATTTTATATGAGCCTTTGATTCTTCACATTTGCCAAAGCAGTCCAGAGAAGGATAAAGAACATTTTCAGTAAATAGGGGTATAATAACTAATATGTGTTTAATATAAATGAATACCATCTCTAATCCTGTGACAATTAATTTGAGATGAGTCAGAAACCCAAATGTAACTATGAAACTATGATGCTTACAGAAGAATATATAGGGAGATACTTTATGATTCACTAACATTTTAAGCTTTCTTAGGACAAAGAAAGTGATAAATTTAAAGGAAAGAAATGATAAATCACTTGCTATTAATATTAGACTTCTTAGCACTAAATATTTTAATTAAGAAAATGAATGAAGGGCTGGAGCAGGATTTGATATAATGCTGTCCATTTAGTTTGCTAATTCTAAAGTCTTTGATTCATGCAATTAAATACATCATTGTTTTTAAATGGTTTGTCAGCTTTAGGACTTTGTTATCTCAAGATTAAAAATATATTTTCTTATTTACTGAAAAAAAGAACTCTATTCAAACCTCACTTCCTGCAGAGTCTTTCCTCTGCTCACCTTCTTAGCTGTGCCCCCACAATGCTTTATTTTTATTAAGATAGTTTTCACTTCTCCATTCTGAATTCTCTGTTTCTTGGTGTATTGATTTCTTCTACCAGAGGGCACGCTTTTTGACAGCAGGGGGTGCCTCATATAATATTCCAACTTTGGAACGTAGAAGCCTCTCAAGAGTCTTGCATGAACAAATGAATGGACCATTGCAAAAGCCACAAATGGTAGGAGTTAATCTTCCCTGTAGGTAAAGAAATTGAATTTTATACAAGGAAGTGACACCTTCAGCATCAAAGGGCAGAGGTGATCACAATGAGGGGAAGCGACCATGTCTGAAAGTGAATCTGTTCCATTTGACTTTAAATCTTGAGTACATTACCAACAGCATGATCAAAATATGCTAATACAAGAAAGTATAGAATAGAGCTTATTAAACAGATCAAGGTAGACTTGGGGTATGGAGAAGTCAAAACAACAGAAATTTCAGGAAATCATTCCTGGATGCTGAGATGTTTTAAGTTGCTTGATGAAAGGTAAACTATTGCCTATTAATAGGAAGGATATGAGAATAGGAATACTTCTGAAATTAGAAAAGGGGAAACCTATAAAACATCAGCAAACTTTCTTTGCCAGAGGTCAGTATTTCAGAGTTGATAAAGAATGATAAAGAATAGGGTTGTTCACCTAATTGCTTAGTGTTATTTCTCATAACCTTTTATCACTACAGTATTCCACTGGCCCAGACCTAGTCTTAGTAATTCAGTTATATTTTATTCCATCCTTTGTAACCAGAGGTCTGTTTTTACTTATTTGTTTCAAAGAAGAAATGCTTCATTTCATATAATGTCCCCAAACTGAAGATGTGTGCATGCTCAGGTCACCACTGCTCTGTAACAAGTTCCAATTGTGGGACACAGCGGACTTCTTGCCACAGGTTAACTTCAGTATATAAATGTGTCTATGTGTCTTTTCTAGTACTGTTTTTTTTTCTACCTTAAGATAATTTAAGGGTAAATGCAATTTTAGTTAAACAAACAAAAGGCAAAAATGTTTTTAGTGCTTAGTAGTGTCCAATAGCCTAGCATAATGCTGTCAGAGATCACAAAAAAACTGGAGAAAATTGTTGAGAAGTTAGAATAATAAGCATAATGCAGAAGTTACCATCCAGTCTGTCCTCAGTCTCAAAGGGAAACTGTTGTAGGATAGGTCTATTGTTTTTTAAATAAAACAAGCAAAGATATAAGGCCTGACCTTAACGTTCACTAGATTGGGAAAATCTTATATAAATACATGTAAAGTAGGGAAAATAATGTTACCTTCAAGCAAAGCTGACATTCTCTAGTTGTTCACCTGTGAAGCAGACAACTCTCTCTCATACATTGTTCTGCAGTCTTTTTCACATAGTATGTGTCATAAGTGTGCCCTCAGCACTCTGCCTGGCACACGAGCACCTATGGTGTTGGTTTCTTTTCCCTTCCCCACTTTCCTTCGGCACAAGACAACAGCTCTCTGTTCACAGCACCTTCTATACAACGTCTCCAAATGGGCTGTATTCTCCTCACAGCTCTATGACTCGTGAGTAGCAGCAAGAAAAATCTAATTCAAGACCAGAAATGCAGAGTGCATGTAGAAAGCTTAGAAGGAAGCAAAGTCTTTGTGATTATGGTCAGGGACTGGATGGGCTAAGGGCAGGAGAAGCTCAAGCAACATTAGTTAGGGAAGTTCAAGGCCGAAGACATCAGAGACAACAGCCGGTACAGACCCAACTCACCCAATGGAAGAATGTGTCTGAGCAGGTGCTCCTGGAAGGTGCATGAATAACAGAGTTATTCTTCTTTTACAGGAAAAGCTAGAGCTTCATTTGGAGAGACAACATGGGTTTCACACTTAAACGTCACATGAGGAAAATAAAACAGGAACCCAACACGTTTCACTTCTCAATGCATGTAATAAAAATGAAGCCAAATGAAGTATAGACTTGATGGTAAATGATACTCAAAGAAGTACTATTAGTTTGTTGAGTTTAGATTCATAAAATTGGGTTCTGTTGAAAAATATGCCATTTGTCAAATTGCAAACTGTTAAATCCTACCCATTGGTAATGTTTGCCTCCCTCCATTGAACCACTCAACTTTTCACAGCTGGAGAAGAATGAGCCCAGGAAATTACTCTGCCTTATTTGTCCTTGAGGGGTTAACAGACCAGCCAGGGCTCCAGATCCCACTCTTTTCTCTGTTTCTATTGATCTATGTGGTCTCCATGGTGGGAAACTTGGGTTTAGTCTTTTTAATCAGGATTAGCTCTCAGCTTCACACACCCATGTATTATTTTCTCAGTAACTTGTCCTTCATAGATCTCTGCTACTCCTCTGTTATAATACCAAAGATGTTGGTGAACTTCGTATCAGAGAAGAATTCCACATCCATTCCTGAATGCATGACCCAGCTCTTTCTGTTCTCTTTCTTCGGTATTGATGACTCCTACATGCTAACAGTCATGGCATACGATCGCTATGTTGCCATTTGCAGCCCCTTGCTCTACAATGTCATCATGTCTCACACAGTCTGTGTGCTACTATCCACTGCTGTATATGCTATGGGGGCCTTTGGGGCCACGGTCCATACCAGCTACATATCCAGCCGTTCCTTCTGTGGAACTAATATCATTCACCATTACTTCTGTGACATCCTCCCTCTTCTGAATATAGCTTGCTCAAGAGACTATACCAAGGAGTTTTGGGTGATGATACTGGTTGGATTTAATGTATTTGCAAGTGTGTTTGCCATCATCGTCTCTTATGCCTTCATCCTTGCCAGCATCCTGAGAATACGTTCAGCCGATGGCAGATCCAAAGCCTTTAGTACCTGCAGTTCCCATCTTGCAGCTGTTGGAGTCTTCTATGGCTCCATCATCTTCATGTATTTTAAACCATCTACAGGTGACACAACCCAGGGAAAAGTGGCTTCTGTCTTTTACACCACAGTGATTCCCATGCTTAACCCCCTTATATACAGCCTTAGGAACAAAGATGTCAAAGAAGCCATAAGAAAACTTGTGAATGGTGGGATATTCTCTCAGTCTGTGTAGAAAACAGCACCTTTAAGCTAGCAATTTAAACATTCACTTTGTCTTTTAAATTGTCTTGCATGTAAGAACACTATTTCAAGTTGAATGGTCATCTTAAAATAAAATGTCTGTGTGGTTTATTTTTGGTGAACCTCCTTTCCCATTTTAGTATCCCTGCTCCCAACACAGTGCTTTTTACTCTCCTTGGTCTCTCTAACCTACTTTCTGTGGCAAGCCACAAGAATATGTTAAAAGGAGTCCAGCTGTGCATTAAAGCTATACCTTGACCAGGCCAAGGATCAGTAAGGTGGGAAGCCATCTATCATGGACTATATGATGTTACACAGCTTGATATTCAGCTGTGACTTGCTATGAATTTCTTGTGCTCACAATTCCCATAGAATGTGTGTGTGAACTTCCTGTTCAGGCCAGTCCTTGGATAAGGTGACTCAGGCAAAGCCAAGCAGGCAGTAGATGCATAGCTTTGTTTCTTGCGCAAATGAAGCTCAGACCATCCCCTTGCCTTGAGGTCTAGTGGCTCTCCAGAGCAATTGACTGAGAACAAGAGGATTTTACGTATCAAGGTGGACGGTAGGATGGAGCAACATTCCTGAGGAGGCAGAGAACTGTGTAGCAAGGGGAAGAAGAAACAGGTGATTTCTGTAGGGGACACAGAACGGCATGACCAGGGAGAAGGGAAGAACACAGAGGTTTTGTAGATGGTAAGGCAGAACTCTTATAGAGTTCATCAAAGCCAGGAGTAGAGAGCAAGTAGAGATGGAGGGTGAAGAAACAGAGGACAAAGATGAGGCTGGAAGCATAAGAGCTTACTTGTTAGCAGGACTATGAGAGGGCAGCAAAAGAAAGGACAAAGAGGAACTGAGTGTCAGGACTGAACTGAAGCTATGTAGACAGGATTTCATCTCAGAGAAATAAAGTAGACGGACAAAGAGCTTGATGTATCTAGATTTATTCCTGCCCTGAATGCCTGGTGGCGCTGGAGCTGTATAGATAGAATTTTGTCTTAGATGAATAAAGTTAACAGACATAAGAGCATAGTGGACATAGATTTTTTTTCTCCCTCAGATATCCAACGCTGGACGTAGCATCTTCCTTGGACTCTGGGCAATCCATAACTTTCTTACCTACTGGTATACATATAAGTATACATATAAATGTATATGTATATGTGTGTGTATGTATGTTCTTCTCAAATAGCACTAAGAAAAAAAATAAGACAAATAAAAACTTAAAGGTCTCATGTGAAAGAGCTAGGTCTGATTTATAAATTTTAAAAACCATATTTATTGACTTGTGGAAGGAGGGGTTCCATGAAAGGAGTGTCAGAGGACAGGATGAGAGGGTTGGCTCTCTCCTTTTCCCATGTGAGTCCTGGAGATCAGGTCTTCAAGTTTGGTGACAAGCATCCTAACCCACAAAGCCACCTCAATGGCCTACAGCCATATTTTAAATGACAAATCCACAAACATATGAAGGAATAATAACATGAAAGTGAAGAGAAGAAGAGACAGAATTCAAAGGCAGTGAGAGGACATGGAATTATGGATATATCCTGAAGAGAGCTTAACAAGTACTCATGGCTTTGATGTGGATTGCCAGAGAAGAATCATAATAGAAAAGCATTTCAATGTTTTTGACCTTGAAACTAGAATGCTAGGGTGGCAATTTCCAAATGCACAGAAAATTGTGAATGAGCCGTTTTGTATGAGAACTGTGGTAGTTAGAATATAATTGGCCCCCATTATGTCATAGGGAGTGGCAATATTGGGAAGAGTGGCTTTGCTGGAGTGTGTATGGCCTTGTTGGAGGAAGAATGTCACTGTGGGGGCAGGCTTTGAGGATTTCTATGCTCAGAATACTGCTCAGTGTGTCAGTTGACTTCATGTTGCCTGCAAGATGTAGGACACTCAGTCAGCCAGCATCATGTCTGCTTACACGCCACCATGTTCTACTTCATGATGATAATGGACTAAACCTCTGAAACTGTAAGCAAACCTCAATTAAATGTTTGCCTTTGTAAGAGCTGCTGTGGTCGTGGTGTTTCTTCACAGCAATAGAAAACCCTAACTAAGACAAGGACATATTCAGTTACAAACAACGATGGTCATACCTTCTGCACCAAAAATTTCACTTTAAGGAATAGCATGCATTTCATTTATTTGTATAGCAGCACCTATTATTGAAGCAAATATTTTTCCAGGAAAACTCACAGATACTTCATAGATTTCACCTGAAACCAGTTAGCATGAAAAAAACTGTTGGCAATAAGTATGAGCAGGCATGGACAGGCATGATTGAACTAACACCCACACACTTCTGAGGTGTATGGATTACCTAAGTAACTTCCATGTTTCATGTAGAGCTATTCCCAAGCAATGTGATTGGAACCAACACTGAGATAAAAGCCAAAGGAATGAGCCAGAGTTGGAAAGAGCAGGAAGATGTGAGATCGAAATAATGAGCTGTCTCCTGTTTTCGTACCATATCTGAAAGTATCAAAAGACAGTCATTATACTGGGATTTAGGAAAATCCACAGCAATAGTTTCCAAAACAGCCCCATCAACTTTGACAGGTTTCTAAGCAGTTTCTTTGTGGCCATTTCTTTAAGTTGTACAAAAAGTTGTCTTATTTATAGGATCTTAGAAACTAAACAAATGAGGTCATCCAGCATATACCTTCTTATTGGAAACCTATGTACCTACTTCATGACACTCATTTCAACTGTAATTTGATACTAGTTCTGAGTTAGCCATATCTGTCTTGAAAGTAAGATCTCTGATAATCATGGACATGTGTGTCTTTTATATTCTGCCCCCAATTCCTAGAAAAAATGAATGATGCAAAACTGCTCAAATACTGCCAGGTGAATGAATAAATGAATTTCTGGGCATAAAAATTTTAAAAAAACTAAAATCAATAGAGGTGTTTGCAGCCAAGTTCTTAGATACAGAAATTGCACTCCTTTGGGAATGAATCTGCTTGTGGTCTGGTTCTTAATGTTTTTATAATTATCCAAATGGTTTTCTCTAGATTCTTGAAGATTATTCCAAGGCTACATGACAAGAAGGACACTAGAATGAAAGGGAAACTGTGTAACTTAGCAATTAGGTTTCATTATGATTAATAACTTCTTAATAAAATAATATAAAGTTAGCTTATATCACCTGATAAAAGCCCTTTAATTAAAAGTATCTTCATCTCCTCTCCAACACAAGCTGTCATCAGTGTTTTTGATCTTAGCCATTCTGACAGGTGTAAGATGGTATCTCAGAGTGGTTTTGATTTGCATTTCCCTGATTGATGACTAAAGATGTTGAGCATTTCCTTAAATGTCTTTCAGCCATTAAGGATTCTATAGAGAATTCTCTGTTTAGATCTGTAGCCCATTTTTTAATTAGATTGTTTGGTATTTTGCTGTTTAGTTTCTTGAGTTCTTCATATATTTTGGAGATCAGCCCTCTGTCAGATGTGGGGTTGGTGAAGATCTTTTCCCATTCTGTAGGCTGTTGTTTTGTCTTATTTACCTTGTCTTTTGCCTTACAGAAGCTTATCATTTTCAGAAAGTCCCATTTATTAATTGTTACTCTCAGTGTCTGTGCTACTGGTGTTATATTTAGGAAGTGATCTCCTGTACCAATGCATTCAAGAATACTTCCTACTTTTTCTTCTATCAGGTTCAGTGTAACTGAATTTATGTTGAGGTCTTTGATCTACTTGGAACTGAGTTTTATGCATGGTGATAGATATGGATCTATTTGTAATCTTCTACATGTTGACATTCAGTTATGCCAGCACCATTTGTTGAAGATGCTTTCTTTTTTCCATTGTACAGTTTTGGCCTCTTTGTCAAAATCAGGTGTTCATAGATGTGTGGATTAATGTTAGGATCTTCAGTTTGATTCCATTGGTCCACATGTTGGTTTTTATGCCATTACCAAATGGTTTTTATTACTATGACTCTATAGTAGAGCTTGAAGTCAGGGATGGTGATGCCTCTAGAAGTTGCTTTATTGTAAGGGATTGTTTTAGATATCCTAGGTTATCTGTTTTTCCATATGAAGTTGAATATTGTTCCTTCCAGGTCTGTGAAGAATTGTGTGGGATTTCGATGGGGATTGCACTGAATCTGTAGATTGCTTTTGGTAAGATTGCCATTTTTACTATGTTAATCCTACCTATCCATGAGATGGGAGACCTTTCCATTTTCTGATATCTTCTTCAATTTCTTTCTTCAAGGACTTAAAGTTCTTGTCATACAGGCCCTTCACTTGTTTGGTTAGAGTTAGCCACAAATAATATATTGTAAAGGGTAGTGATCCTCTGATTTGTTTCTTAACCCATTTACCATTTGTGTATAGAAGAGCTACTGATTTTTTTTTTTTAGTTAATCTTGTATCCTGCCACATTACTGAAGGTGTTTATCAGCTGTATGAGTTCCCTGGTAGAAGTTTTGTGGTCATTTATGTAGACTCTCATATCATCTGCAAATAGGGAAAGTTCAACTTCTTCCTTTCCAATTTGTATCCCCTTGATCTCCTTTTGTTGTCTTATTGCTCTCATTAGAACTTAGAGTACTATATTGAATAGATATGGGGAGAGTGGACAGCCTTGTCTTGTTTCTGATTTTAGTGGAATCTGTAGCTAGAGTTTTCCTGCCTGGCCCACAGTCAGGACAAATCTTTGTCACCCGCCAGTCCCACAGCCTCTCAGACCCAACCAAGTAAACACAGAGACTTATATTGCTTACAAACTGTAGGGCCATGGCAGGCTTCTTGCTAGCTTTTCTTATAGCTTAAATTAATCCATTTCCATAAATCTATACCTTGCCATGTGGGCTTGTGGCTTACCGGCATCTTCACATGCTGCTTGTCCTGGTGGTGGCTGGCAGTGACTCCCTCTACCTTCCTGTTCTCTCAGTTCTCCTCTCTGTTAGTCCTGCCTATACTTCCTGCCTGGCCACTGGCCAATCAGTGTTTTATTTATTGACCAATCAGAGCAATTTGACATACAGACCATCCCACAGCACTTCCCCTTTCCTTTTTTTTTAAAGAGGAAGGTTTTAACTTTTACACACCTCCAAAACTCTCGCTACAGGAATCACTCTGAATTTCTCTCCATTTAAATTGATGTTGGCTGTTAGCTTGCTGTAAATTGCCTTTATTATGTTTAGGTATGTTCCTTGTATTCCTGATCTCTCCAGGACCTTTATCATGAGGAGTGTTGAATTTTGTCAAATGCTTTTTCAGCATCTAATGAGATGATCATGTGTTTTTTTCTTTCAATTTGTTTACATGATGGATTATATTGACATAGTTTCATAGATTGAACCATTCCTGGAACATTCCTCCACTGTTGGTGGGAGTGCAAACTTGTACAACCACTTTGGAAATCATTATGGTGGTTTCTCAGAAAGCTGGGAATCAATCTACCTCAAGACCTAATGATACTACTCTTGGGCATATACTCAAGAGATGCTCAATCATACCACAAGGACATTTGTTCAACTGTTCAACACGTATTCATAGTAGCATTATTCATAATAACCAGAACTGGAAGCAACCTAGATGCTCCTCAACCAAAGAATGGATAAAGAAAATGTGGTACATATGCACAATGGAGTATTACTCAGCTGTGAAAAACAATGACATCATGAAATTTGCAGGCAAATAGATGGAACTAGAAAATATCAACCTAAGTGAGGTAATCCAGACTCAGGAAGACAAACATGTATGTATTCACTCATAAGTGGATACTAGAGGTAAAGCAAAAGATAATCAGACTACAACCCCATGGGAGAACTTACCCTGTTGGAGTGGGGATGAAGGTTGGGGCAGAAGGCCAGGGGGGAAGAGGAAGGAGGGATGAGAGGGGGAATCTGTGGCTGGTATGTAAAATGAATAAAAAAATCAGTAAAAAGAAAAGTATCTTCACCGTCAACTATCTAAATATGTCATTGTGTAAGTGCGCCATATTTTCACTATCTATTCATCAGTTGATGGACATCTAGGTTTTTTCCAATTTCCAGCTATCATGAATAGAGTAGCAATGAGAGGTGGGTGGTATAAACCTTAGTTTTTCCTCCACCAGTTCCCTCAACCATGCCTCACAACTCTATTCCCTTTTTTCCTTCTCACTGACCCTAGACCCACCCCCACAACACACTGCTGGCAATGGTCAAGAGACAGCCCGAAATGACCTACTCTTGTGATGGGATGGCCAAACACCCTAATTGTCGTGCTAGAAACCTCATCCAACTACTGAGGGATCTGGATGCAAGAGATCCATGACTAGGCCCTGGGTGGAGCTCTGGGGAGTCCAATTAGCGAGAATGAGGAGGGTTTATATGAGCGAGAATTGTTGAGACCAAGGTTGGATAAAGCATAGGGACAAATAGCCAAATGAATGGAAACACATGAACTATGAACCAATGGCTGAGGGGTCCCCACTGGATCCGGCCCTCTGAATGGGTGAGACAGTTGATTGGCTTGATCTGTTTGGGAGGCATCCAGGCAGTGGGACCAGGTCCTGTGCTCATTGCATGAGTTGGCTGTTTGAAACCTGGGGCCTATGCAGGATTGCTTGGCTCGGCCTGGGAGGAGGGGGACTGGACCTACCTGGACTGAGTCTACCAGGTTGATCTCAGTCTGTGGGGAAGGCTTTGCCCTGGAGGAGATGGGAATGGGGGGGGGGGGGGGCCGGGGGGAAGGTGAGGGGGATGGGAGGGGGGGGGAGAACAAGGAAATCCGTGGCTGATATGTAGAACTGAATTGTATTGCAAAATAAAAAAAAAAAAATTCAAAACACATTAAATGTTCAAAGTCCTTTAAATATACAAAGTATCTAATACTGAGATTGATAAAAATCAAAGACAACTCATATATCTTCTTCGACCAAGTGAGAAGAATTAGTGCACAGTTACAATAATATCCAAGGCCACCAACATCCAGTGATGGAAATTGAATCTTGTAGCCCAAAGACTAGTTTCTTGGTCTCATGCATGCTCTTCCGGACTCCAAAAGGCATGGGTGCACATGGTTCATCTCATAGACTCCTGCTGAATCAACTCCACACTTGCAACTGACTAGGTGCTCACCTCACAGTCCTGGGATCTCCCATACCCCGAGTTTCCACTGCAACTGAAGCTGCACCTTCAAGAATGAGGGCCGCTCTTCAGGAACTCCAACACTGCCACGTGATGCCAAGCCTCTTCTGCTCTCCATGAATCCTTCATGCCTTCAATAACAGTATCAAGTGGGAGACTTTTACACATTACCCTGTTCAGATGCCAGCTTCAGATGCAGCCTTAGCCTCATCTGGACCATATCCTGGGTGCTGACAGTGAAGAAATATTTCCCAGAAGAGTTTGCCCTAATGGTGCTGGTCTCTTCATAACTAGAGATTTAGATCTCTTTTCCCATAGTGGACCTAAGTAATCATTTTATTCATCTTACATAGGTAAAGTAGTTTATGTAGTGGGTAGCCATTCCAGCTTTGATCTGAAAGTTCCAACCCCTTTGAGGCTTCGGTAACTGTCATGCCTACAAGGTGGGGCCAAGAGAGGGCCCTGAAGACCCGAGATCCAGATGCACCACCTTCTCTTGGTTCCTTGACCCTGGACGCTAAGAGATAGACAGAGCAGAGGTCTCCAGAGATCACTGCCTAACTGCGCTACGTCTTCCCTAGACCCTACAACCTACCTACCCTTCATTTGTAAGTTATGCCACTAATAAACCTCCCTTTTAACTACGTGGAGTGGCCTTAATAATTTCACCAATAAGTTTATGTTTTTGTTTTGTTTTGTTGCAGTTTTCCTGTGTACATTCGATCTTAGTTAATTTCTTTTTGGTCTAATTTAATCGATTATTTTCTATTCATTAAATAATATTTGAGTTATTTCTACTTTGATATTTATCATTTCCCTTTTCCTGCTTCATTGGCTGTTGTTTTCTCCTATTTTTCAGGTTTGTCATATGGATCTAAATTATTAGTTTAATGACTTTAATAACCTATAACACTTCAAAAACCTTTCAATAAACATATTTCAAAAGACTTCAGTATTTGCTAATAAGGTAATTTTGTTGAAGATACAAAGCCAAGATGACAAAATATGGTTACAATGCAAAGCTAGCTCTATCCTTGCTGTGCATATGGTACTAATTTAAATTACAGCCCAATATGCCTGGTGACACATGCCTGTGATATGAGCACTAAAGAGACTGAAGCAGGTTAATTGCATATGTTCAAGACTAGCTTGGACTGTGGAGCAAGAGCCTGTCTCAAACAAAACAAAAATAAATGCATAAACAAATATAAAATAAAACTACATTTATGTTAACTTTCTTATATAATTTCATTCCCGTCCTTCTAGGTTTTTTTCCTTTTATTGACTTGTACAAATACGAATATTTCTATATTAAAATTTATTTTGTGGGTATACCATACCTTATTTAAATACTTTTGTGAGTCTGTAAAGCTAGATACGTAGTATTCTTTTATATCTAAGCATTTATACAGTTTTCAAGGTATTACAATACAAACAACAAGGATAAGAATTTTTCATATTGTTTGAGCAACAACTTCTGGATAAGACTAATAATAAACTTCCACATCAAAAAGTATCAAATGAGGCTGGAGAGACAGGCCTGCAGGTAAGGGCACTTATCTCTAAGGTTAACAACATGAAGTCAATACCTGGAATCACAACCTAGAATCCATAAGGTGAAAGGAGAGGACCAACTCACTCAAGATATCCTCTGACCTCCACACATACTCATACACACACACACACACAACAACAACAACAATAATAATAATAATAATAATAGACAGAAAGAATTTTTAAAAGTAACCATAGATGATATTATTAGATACTGCTGAATTTCTCTACGTCATTTGTAAGAATTTGTATTCTCAACAAACTGTGTATAAGGGCATTTTTACTCATAGTCTTGTTAATGTTTTATTTGTTACTGTACAATGAAATACCTGGGATCCTTTTTTCTACTGAATCCAAATATAAACTCTGTACAGAACATATGGCACAACATTTGAAGACTCTTCACAGACAACATCAGCAAGAAGAAAGGGCAGAATAGCACAAGGAACCACTGGAGAGAGAGTCGATTACATCTAGTGCTTATGTTAAAACTGTAATTGTTTTATCTTAATAGTTAATTAAACAGATCAGTTTTTTAATGCTCTGGAATATAGTGCAGCTTTATCAGAACTCTACCCACAGTAAGTTAAAGATAAGTCCCTTATTTCCCCATCTCTTGTTTGCTAATTTGTTTGGTCCCTTTTTCAGAATTAGTGTGGAAGCATATTTTTGTGTGTGGTGTGGTTAGGGACTCTGTTTATTCTTCTTTATCAAGCAGCAATCAGACTGGTAGTCTCCTTTAGTCAAAGACACCATGTTTTATCAGATTTTTAGATGCTGTTTATGTATTTCAATTCTATAAAACTTGATTCTAATTTTTGATGTTATATTCCACTGCATATCCTGTATTTGATGTTTATTTCTCCTGTATTTTTTTCTAACGTCTGAATATTTTATAGCTATTTATTAAATACCCACAAAGTATTGCAATTCTGCTAAAACAACATAAGCTCAATATGAACAGTCCTTCTCAGTAATTACGAGCAGAAATCTGGAAAACATAAAAAATAATCCAACCACAACAGGACCATGGAAGTAAATAAAAGTAGAATTCAAGCTTATTCCAAATGAACCCTAAATATAACTGTAAAATTCAGTTGAAGCTATCTAAACACATTCTATCAAGATTAGTCCGATACTAAAAACAAACCTGTAATGTATGCATGCATAGATATGTAAGTGGAGGTAAATATTAATATATCCTTAAAAAAGAAAGGAATAAGGAATACAAGAGAGGGTAAAAATGGATGTTAAAAATGTAAGGGGGCAACTCAAGAGGAGCTCTCCCAGGAGAAGGTGCACCAATTAGTTGTCCAATGACAAAAGGTCAGTCCTGAAAACATACATAAAACTAATATTATATTAATTCAATAGGTTATATTTAAGAAAATATATGCATATACAAACATGTACAGGACTATATGCATATATATACACATATATATATGCAATAAAATTAATAAAAATAAAGAGACCATGAAGTTGAAGGGCAGTAGGAAGGTTTGGAGGGAGGAAAGGGAAGGGATAAATATTGTAATTATATTATAAACTCAAAAATTTTAAAAATACAAATATAGGCTTCACAGAAACTAATATCCACTCAAAATCTAGTATTGCACAAATGCCTTTTTTTTGTTTGTTTGTTTGTTTCTTTGAGACAGGGTTTCTCTGTGTAGCTTTGCGCCTTTTCCTGGAACTCACTTGGTAGCCCAGGCTGGCCTCGAACTCACAGAGATCCACCTGGCTCTGCCTCCCGAGTGCTGGGATTAAAGGCGTGCGCCACCACCGCCTGGCTCACAAATGCCTTTTAAAACCATACAAAAATAAGAGCAACTTCTATCAGCTAACGGAGATAAAACTGTAAAGAGAGATTATGACCTAAAGCTTATTCCCCAGGAGTGTGCATTCCTTGTGTCAACACCCTTCTCAAAGCCACCTTTACCTCCTTGTTTCTCAAGGAGTATATCAAAGGATTAAGGGAAGGGGTAACAATATTATTCAACACTTGAACCACTGAATCCAGCCAAGGACTGGAGGCAGGTCTCAGGTAAATGAGGACCACAGGGCCATAAAAGAGCAGGATGGATGTGAAGTGGGCACTGCAGGTGGAGAAGGCTCTGCGCCTGCCTTCCGAAGAACGGATCTTCAAGATGGAGATGACTATGTGAGAGTACGAGGTGAGAATGAGGAGGAAGCACACCAGTGCAACAAGACCTACATTGATGAAACTCACAGTCTGTGCCACATACGTGTCTCCACAAGCCAGGGGCAACATCACAGGGATGTCACAGAAAAAGTTGTCCACTTCATTGGGTCCACAGTAGGGTAACTTGAAGATTAGAAATGTGAGAACAGATGCATGCAGACAGCTCCCCATCCAGGTGGCCACCGTCATAGAGGCACACACCCATGAGCTCATGATGACTGTGTACCGCAAAGGGTGACAGATGGCTGCAAAGCGGTCATAGGCCATCGCAGTATACAGGAAGCATTCAGCACAGCCCAGGAAATGGTAGAAGAAGAGCTGGGAGGCACAGCCCTGGTAAGAGATGTTGTGGCTGTGTCCAGTGAGGTAGAGCATCATCTTGGGGGAACTCACCGAAGGGAAAAATATATCAAGCACTGATAGATTTCCCAAGAAGAAGTACATGGGTGTGTGAAGGTTGGAAGAGGTGAGGATGGCCAGGAGAATGAGAAGGTTTCCTGGAAGAGTGAGCAGATAGAAGGCCAGAAAGAGGACAAAGAGCACCTTTTCCAACCCAGCTGTATGTGGGAGTCCCATCAGGAAGAATTCAGTTATTGGAGTGCAATTCCTCATTTTCAAGTTTACTTACTCCTGGAAAATGAAAGGATGGACCTACTTAGCTGAACTTCCCCAAGAAATTAAAGCCTTTGCAAAACTCACTGGAAACCTTTGTATTGGAAAGAACTTTCAAAATGAGGTTTCATCTAATTCTGTCACTAATTAATATTTGATAGTGAATTAGCCATTTATTTATTTTTTAACTCTTCCCTAAAACTTGAAGAGGTGAACTTGAATTTAGAATTTAACATCAAGTAGGCAATCTAGGGCAGTGGTTTTCAACTTTCCTAATGCTGTGACCCTTTAATACATTCCTCATGTTGTGGTGACCCCAACCATAAAATTATATTCATTGCTACTTCATAACTGTAATTTTGATACTGTTATGAATTGTAATGTAAGTATCTTATATGCAGGATATCTGAAATTCAACCCCTGTGGAAGGGTTGATTAACTTTTTTCAGGTTGAAAACCACTGGTATAGAGAACCACTCACAGTTCCATACATCTGTATTCAAATGTCACATCAGCTCCTTACTCTGTGACCAGACAGTTTTGTCAAATATCTCTGAATTTAATTTTATTCTCTGTGAGGGACACTAGTAACTTAAGTAGGAACATCAGGCATAAAGTCCTAATTGCATAAAATATTTATGCAATTTTGTTCAGACACATCTTATTTTTTTAATAATTCAAAGTTCTAATATTCTGAATAATGGGCCTTCAGCCTAAACCATGATCACACAGTGACTAGGGCCTATTTAAGTGTTCTGTTGAGGTAAGTGATTCATAAAACCTCTTTCTTTTATTCAGAGTCAGTACAACTGAAAACTAAAATCTACCTGGTGGGCATACAAGAGAACAGAAAACCAAATGTAATGCTCAATACAAGGAAGAGCCTTTTAAGGTTGCCAGTGTTATGAACTGTTTCAATACAGAGTTTATGTTCTCAAAAGCCATGATCCAAGCTATAATTGTAAGCTATCCACATGTGTGTTTGTAAGGTGCATGGTCATCATTCATATCATAAGTAGTACATAAAGTGACATGAATATCCAAACTCAAGTAGACCTAAGTAAGCACAAGCTCTTACTCCTTCAAGGAGACAAACACCTCAGAAGAAAGAATGCTAAGAGAAGAACTCATTCCAGAAAATAGGCACTTACACACTGAAGCAGATTATGGTAGAATGGAGTTGAAACCCATGCCTACATCCACCCTCTCTTGTTGGAAGGGATGAAACAGAACAGCCTGGCTATGAAGCTAGGGGTGGGGATCTTCTTAGCCTAAGACCCAGCTGATGAGGCTTAGAATCTGTGATCCATCAGGACTCATGCCCTGAGTGAAAGAGCTGCTGCTAACCAGCCACTGAGGAGGATAGATGTTGTTTCCTTTGGGTCTCCTTTGGGACTCTCTTCCGCTGTGGCCCTGACTGGAAAGTGTAGAACAGAGGGATCAATTAACTAGGAAGATCTCTGCTTTTGTTCCTTCACTCCTTCTCATCTCTGCTTTGCTTTCTATGCTCCCTAGAGTAGGATGTACTCACCTAGTGGTTTTCAAGCCAGCTATTCATGTAAAGCTCCTTTATTGTATGTAAATCCTGAGTTCTCCCTGGAGGAGTCCATCCCTTGGGCTCAAATGTTTGCAATTACTTAGTTCTTTGGGGATCCAGATTAGAGAAAGATGGAAAACACCTAAAATTGTACTGATTTCAAGAAGAAGAAGAAAAAACACAACCTATTGTATAACATTTTGTTGTGGTTTCAATGAGAAATATCCACATGGACTCATACAATTGAATAGTGGGTCCCCAGTTTGTGGTGTTTTGTGGTGAGATCATGGATCTTCAGGAACTGTAAACTATCTGGAAAAAGTACTTCACTGGGAGAGGACTTTGAGGTGCTGTAGCCTTAATCTACTTCCTGTTCTCTCTCTGCTGCTTCTGTGTGGGAATGAAATGTGATCAGCCCACTTCCTGCTCTTCTACCATGCTTCCCCAGTCATTATGGACTCTATCCCTTTGGAACTGTAAGCCACAATAAAGCCTCTTCATCCTTAATTTACTTTTTATCAGAGTATTTTATCATCATATCAGAAAAGTGACTAGTACACTGTATTCTACATTTTATATAATATCTCATTATTATTTCTTTAAATGCTTGAATTCACATCTTATTTCTCACCTGAAAACTTTTTATTTGCCCTTAAGACAACTACAAATGTTTATTTGGGTGTATTTTAATCATTTTAATTGACTTTACAGATACTTTGATCAAACTATGAAATAGCTGCATAACTGTTATGGGGGTAACAAGCTGCCTTCTGATTGGATGTGAGCACTACTTTACAAGATGGAATTTGTGCCTGGTACTTAAACCTAGTCAAAGCTCATGGTTGGTGAGAACATAAGCCCTAAGTGGGAACCTATTGTTGTTCTTTGCCAATATGGTCAAACTGCCTTCTAAATATTTATGTTGCTGTCCTCAGATTTCTACTACTTTTAGCCTTGGTCATAGAAGCTTCTTTTTGCAAGAGACAGTGTTTAATGAAAAAAAAATGCATTACTGGTCAAAGTACTGAGAATAACTGATTGTGAATGTTCCAGCATAGAAGGAGCATCATTATCAATCTCCCCCAATTCCTCAGGTTCAGGAAACTGATGGAACAAGAGGCAGAATGAATGTGACAGCCAGTGGTTGTCAAAGCATACTGAAATTCTGTCTTCTGAACATTACATGGATGTTAGGTACATGAACTCACAGCAGCTTGATTACCTACACAAGACCTGCACAAGATAAAACACTTAAAACTCTAGCATGAATGGGAAATAGGCTCCCAAGACCCCATAACTAGCTAAGAAGCTATTGAGGGCAATTGAGGACTACTACAGAAGGAGATACATGGTTCACATCTCATTTTCAGTATGTGCAATGTGGTTAGAAGAGCAGATAGAGAAGAACATACAGATGGCTCTCATATGTGTGTGTATTACTCTAGGTGTTTCTGTGGTAAATCATGATAATACAACTAGATGATTCTAATCATAAAAGTATTAGATTAAATGTTAAAAGAATAAATTCTGAAATATTACAAAAATAAGTAGTAGATTTTGTTCATGTCTTAATGTCTATTAATTATTGTTCTATTACATTCAAGGAATTATGAGTGGTTATAAAAAATAGGAACTTCTGGCTCTATCATATTCTTTACACTGCAATTTTTAAAAATTTGTTCTCCCAGTTTACAGAAATGGATTGATGATTATCTCCTTTTATGACACATAAGGAAAGAATCCCAGCAGAAGCTGTCATTGATAGCCAAAGGACAAAATCGTCAATGCAAACATTTTGTAAGGAGGAGAAAGACAAAAAATCCAGAGCGGAGTAGCATTGGTTCAGAGCACTGAGATTGGATTCCAGTGGCCTTTTAATTAGGGTAATAGGCAATACCTTTAAAACAGGGTAATAGACAGACACCTGGGGTTTTCAACTGAACCTTCTGTACAGACTTCTCCAGACACATGCTGGCCTTGGAGATTGAATAGGTCTCTGAATTTTGGTCTGAAATTAATTAGCTGTTGTAACCATGTGTGAAGTCATCCAGCAAGAATGACATGAGCATCTCACACGACCACATTTCAGACCAACTGCTCTGTAAATTGTTTCTTATATAGTTGTCAATTTTATTGTTTCCTTTCACAAGTGCTATAATTTTTAAAATCACCTTTGAATGGTTAAAATACTGTGGCATGGATTCAAATATTTCAAGAAAAGCAAGCAGATAGACATGGATGCCAAGACTGCTTAATCAATAAACTTCTTTTAATTTTATAAATCCCAAGAAGATTGATGGTCTTTAGACAACCACAGGACTTGCTAACTTCTTCAGTTAAAGGTAAAATAATATTTAACTTTCTGGAAAACAATGTGCCCATCTAAAGAATTGAAGGGAATGGCATAGGATGGAAAACTGATGTTATCCATGAATTTTCCAGTAGCAAAAACATGAAACGCACAGACCTAGGATGGCAAAACCACACTATTCTGTCGCCCTTGCACATGGTCCCACTGTTGCTGTTTTGCGTGGGTGCGCTGTCCCACCTGAGGTCCCTGAAGTGGTCTTTGGAAAAATGAGCCCTTCTCAGGGTCTGGCTTCTGAATTAGATTGATTTCTTTAACACCAATATTTGTGCCCTGATACCAGCTTTTGATTGAGGACTAGTCATACCAGGATCCTCTATCAATTCCCCAGGCTTCCTGGGAGTGCCTGAGTACTTCATTATGCACATTTTAACTTTTATAATTCCAATCACAATTCATAACAAGCAAATCAACACCTTAGACTTTACACAATAAGACACCATCTTTTCAGAAAATAGAGACCATTCTTCAGGATATTTGAATTTGGTGTCTCCTACAGATGGATTCTTTTTTGTTCTAAACTTAGAGATTTTCATCAGAATTGACAGGATAAAGATACAGTTACTAACTTCAATCCTAGTTTCAAATTCCATACCTTATTAATGGTGATTAGCTTAACTGAGTGACCAAAGAGACAATTAGAAGAATACAGAAAGATAATATTTGAAAGGGGTGATGAGAGGAATTGGAGGGAGCATAAGATACTCCATGGCTTCTAGAAAGGGACAGCTTCATAAATAACAATCAAAACTGAATTCTGCACATAGATGTTGCAGAACAGACAGATTCATTGTTTTGGCAAATTACCATTAAAAACACTGGATTCATCTGAAAAGTCTTCTCTACAGGGTTAAACCCACATATAAGCCCTGCCTTGTGAGGATGCCCAAGAACTGGATATAGTAGCTTTGATCATCTCACTAATTTGGCATCAGTACTGATGAAGAGAAATCCCGAAATATCAAAGGAATGGTTGCTTCTATTCCTTATACCCCAACAGTTGCATTGCTTGGCTTACCACCTTTCTCAGGGCTAATTTCACTTCCTTGTTTCTCAAAGAATAAATCAGAGGATTCAAGGAAGGGGTGACAACATTGTTAAACACTTGGACAACAGAATCCAGCCAGGGACTAGAAGCAGGTCTGAGATAAACAAGAATCACAGGACCATAGAACAATAGAATGGATGTGAAGTGGGCACTGCAGGTGGAGAAGGCTCTGCGCCTGCCTTCTGAGGAACTGATTTTCAGTATGGAGATGACAATACGAGTGTAAGACGTGAGAACAAGGAGAAAACATGTGAGTGCAACAACGCCAACGTTGGTAAAACTCACAGTCTGTGCTAGAGAGGTGTCTGCACATGCCAGGGACAACACCACAGGGATGTCACAGAAGAAACTGTCCACCTCATTGGGGCCACAGTAGGGTAACTTAAAGATAAGAAATGTGAGGATGCTCCCATGTACAAAGCCCCCCAGCCAAGTGCCCACTGTGAGGCGGGTACACAGCCTGTGGTTCATGATGACTGTGTATCTCATAGGGTGACAAATAGCCACAAAGCGATCATAGGCCATCACTGTATACAGGAAACACTCAGTACACCCCAGGGTGTGATAGAAAAAAATCTGTGAGGCACAGCCCTGGTATGAGATGGTCCGGCTCTGCCCCACTAGGCAGTCCATCATCTTAGGAGAATTCACAGAAGGGAAGAGTATGTCAAACACTGCCAGGTTCCCCAGGAAGAAATACATGGGCGTGTGGAGGTTGGGGGAAGCCAGGATGGTGAGGAAGATAAGCAGGTTCCCCAGCAAGGCAAAGACATAGAAGACCAGGAACAGGACAAAGAGCATGTTCTCTAGTCCTTCGCTGTTGGAAATTCCCAGCAGGATGAACTCTGTCACAGAGGTGTAGTTCCTCATGCTCATGGCACAGACAGGCCTGGAAAAGTAAAGCAATGTTGTCCATGAGTAACTGAGAACAGCTCCCTGACCAAGGGATTCCTATCAAAGGCAGTGGCTGAAATCAGAATAAAGAATTACAAAGCTCCTATTTGAACTAATTCTTATTCAAACTGTGTGATTGGATTAAAATCCCAGCAAAGCCATAGATAGGAAGTAGAAAGTGTGTGTTCTAGCTATTTAGACATTGACTCCGGACCTTAGCAATCAATGCAACTTCACACATTCATCTTCTATCAGCCTGCCCAAATTATAAAGATAAATGGAAGCCCCATGCCTAAACACACAGAGAAGTAGAAAAGTGGTTCCTGACCATTACCGTCCTCCACCAATGTGTACCTCTGGATCCTGAGCAACATCATGGCTCACCTACTCTAAGGAAAACGGATATTTTCTGCCTCTTATAATTGTGAGGACTAACTGAGATAAAACTACCATGCTGTTATTTTTGTTGGTTCTTCAGTAACAAACAATAATGAAGTCAGTTTAACAAGTTACCCTCTAGCAAATAACCCTGAGGTAAGAATGATCATAAATAACAACAAAATCCTTGCAGATGAGATGAAAACCTAATGCAAAACAGTTTGTAAAGAAGTTGTAGGACATTTTAATATTATTCTATTTGCTTACATATTTGTTTAACCATACACATTCATGGAGCCTACAATTGAAGGCAAAACAAGATACATTGATCTGGGAAACATTATTTTCCTCTACTTAAAAAATGTGTTTTGTGTGCCGGGCGGTGGTGGCGCACGCCTTTAATCCCAGCACTCGGGAGGCAGAGCCAGGCGGATCTCTGTGAGTTCAAGGCCAGCCTGGGCTACCAAGTGAGTTCCAGGAGAGGCGCAAAGCTACACAGAGAAACCCTGTCTCGAAAAACCAAAAAAAAAAAAAAAAAAAAATGTGTTTTGTGAAGGAACGTTTAGTAGGTTAGAAGTGCTCAGACACTCTCTTACTCATAGACTTCCGCAGTAACCAGATTCCTATTGCAGAGCTGCACAGCTGTCTGGCCCTCACCTGCCCCAGGCAAAGTATAGAGTTCACAGCTGTTTTACATGTGTGTTCAGGATCCATCTGCCTAGCTTTCTGCAGTCATAACTCAATTCCATACTTCATGGATGAATGTCCTAAAAAAGGGTGTGATACCAGGAAAGCTATCTGGATCTGTGTCTCACTTCACCATGGAGACTCCAAATTCCCACCATAGGAGATTTCGAGTTAGAAGCTATATGGCCACCTGCCAGAGAGACAGAGAGGGAATCACTCTTCTGAGAGGAGTGTGAAAATTGCTCTTTGTTTTGGCAAAAAGCAGATTGTAAAATTTCACATGAACTCTTGTGAATATCCCAGTTCCGCTTTCACTACATTCACTTATGTTTAGGCGATAAAATGTCATGAGACACAATAAACATATGCCCATTACAGGAAGTACTCATGGGTAAGGTGAGGAAAGATAGCAATAGGGACAGTTTATGATACAGGGATAATTTCTAGCATCTATGCTGAGTGAAAAATAGGTCCCTAGCTCCCTGATATTACTCATTTCCTTCCTAAGGCCTTCACACACACACACACACACACACACACACACACACACACACACACACACACACACACACACATATGCGCACCACCTACACTTCTCCCTTTCATTGCTTTCTCATTGTTAATTTAATAATGGATCAATGAACTCAAACCTCTGTAATGTGCACAAGCTTTAGCACTATGGGAGTTGACATAGAAAGATTGCTTGACTTCAGAAGTTGGTGACCAACCTCAGCAACACAGACTTCTCATTTTAAAAAAAAATAAAGAAAAAAAGCCTTCCCTTTAGTTCTATGGTTCTATGATCCTCCCCCTCTTTGTTTTAGAAAATAATCTGATCAACAAAGAAGAATGGAAGAGAGAAAGGCATGTCCAAGAGTGATCAGAAGCAGTCAGAGCTTTACACACATACCAGCAGCTAGAAAACCCATCTAATGTGGGCAGACAGATGTTTTTAAAGTTTCTAGTAAAAATTTTCTAACAGAAGACTCTATTGTGCAGAAAGTGTCCTGGTGTAGAGACAGATGTTTCACCTTCTTCTCTTGAATCTATGATGTAGATTTGACACTCAGTTCTACCATTAATTTGACCTTAAAATAATGAATTTATAATGTTTTTCAAACCAGAAAATATTCATAGAACTGGTTTCTTTGGGAATTATATCCCCAGTGACCCAATCTCCAGACCTAAGATTCATGAATAAGCAAAGGGAATAATTAGAGGCTTTAATTTCTTTTCTTGTACCCTCCACTCTTTCCTAGTCCTTCCCCCATTACTATCCTCACTATAGAAGTAACATGACAATTTGTAACTTACTTAGTAAACATGTAAAACTCAAAGAAAAACTGCATTTTCTCTTCCTTATCAACTTTGAGACTTTAGAGTCATTTTCCCAATCATCTCACCATAGTTCTGATGTATTCTTAAGTATTAATAATTACACTGCATATGTATGTAGTTTTTGTCTTTTTATTTACCTAGTTTTAATTCACCTTTTTCAAAGTCCTTTCAAAATAATTCCAATGCTATAACTTATTTTTAGCAGTTGCACTTAATCTACACAGTGCACATATGGACTTCACTCAACTATCCTCATCTTCTGGATAGTTGTTACTTTTGTTTTGCTTTTTGAACATGTTTATCATGTTTGCTAAAGTAAACTAGTAGAAAAACAAAAAATAGATGGATACATATTTAATACATATTAATTTTACAGATTTAATACATATTAAAGTCTTTTGGTTTCTATGAGTTGTCTACTTTTAAGACTGTGTTTTGCCAAAGTAGGAATTCTATAAAATTGATGAATACTAGAATCTGGATGTCAATGGTCAAATTACTTTGTTAGCACCAGGGCCTGTGAGAGCAAATTTAACCAATACTGTATCCGAACTTTTCTAAAGTTGTTAAGGGGTTCATGATAAGTTGAAAACAAAGTATTTTTAATATTCATTGTTAGTTATCTAGAGTTAAATAAATTTATGTTACTGTTGAATGTTTTCTTTGTAGAAACAAAGACAGGAGTAGTATAAAGCAGACAGACAAATAGAATAAATGAACTGAAATTATGATAGTGGATGAAGAATAATGCATTTACAATGATAGTTAAGAGAATCCAAATCTGGCTGGCAGAGATTTATTTCTCAATGGGAGTGATGGCGCATGAGTGTTTGATTTATAGTAAATCCATATTGTGTATTTATAGCTAAGCACTGCTGTCTATATGTTCGATGTTGCACAACACAAGGCCAATGACTAAATAAAAATAGCTGAGTTAGAGATATTTTTGTTCTAGCTCATGGTACAACAGCAGGGATTGGGTTTATCTACCTTGTTTCCTCTAATTATATTAGAGGACTAATGGGCTAAAATATACACATGCATATTTTGAAATATTATACAAAACTTCATAGGTATATATCCCATGATTTACATTCTTTGTAAATAAAGATACAAAAACTGTCAACAAAAAAATGTATGAAGTAGAATCTATTGAACTATAAGAAACTGGTTACATCCACCAGACACATGAAAACTATCTTCCAAAGTGATCAAGTGAAACTGATACATGAAAACTATCTTCCAAAGTGATCAAGTGAAACTGATTCTTAGGGTGTAAATTGTCTTTAACATTTAAAATTCAAGTAGTGTGATTACTGTAGCATAGAAAATTTAATAAGGAAAGTATATGATCATTTTGATACATGCCTGTCTTATCTAGGGTTCAATTGACGTGAAGAGACATCATGACCCTGGAAACTCTTATAAAGAAAAACATTATTTGGGGTGACTAACATTTTCAGAGGTTTAGTCCATTATCATCATGGTGCAACATGGTGGCATGCAGGCAGACATGGTGCTGGAGAAGTAGCCTAGTGTCCTACATCTTGGCTTGCAGGCAACAAGAAGTAGTCTCAGTGTCACACTGAGTGAAGTTTGAGCAAAGGAGACCTCCAAGTCCACCCCTACAGTGACACACTTTATCCAGCAAAGCCACACCTACTCAAACAAAGCTGTTGTTCCTAATAGTGGCACTTCCTTTGGGGGCCAATTTCTTTCAAACTACCACAATGCCCAAACCTAATTTGACAAATTGCAAATTTAATCTCTGGTGAAATATTTTGGCTAACTAAGGATAAATGGAATCATGTCCAAAGTATCAAAGAACAAAATAAGACCAAAAATTCCCACTAGATATGTCATATTTACTGATAACAACCTGGTTATTTCCTCTCTAGAATTAGGAAGCAATTTAATGTTCTCACCTTTTCTACCCAATGTTGAACAATTTCTGAAAATGACAACTAGGTATAAACAAAATGAACTTTAAAGAAAAATAAATTGGTTTTGTAGACAACATGATCATATAGAATGTCTAGTATACAGCTGAAAATGTTCCAGTGAGTAAGTAGGCTCAATAAGTTGCAGTATTTACATTGTTGATACAGAAAAATTAATTGTAATTGTGTATATTATCGAAGAGTAACAGTCTAAATAACACCAACATAGAAAATAATGATAAAACGGGGCTGGACCTGAACACTGACGTTACACATCTTGAAAGAAATAAAATGTGCATACAATATTCATAATGACACTTTATAGTGGTATGATGTAAGTTCACTAATGATTGGATGTGATCTGATTGATTGATTGTGGAATGAATAAAATACTAATCAAAACTCTGGCAAGTTTATTGTAGAAAATAGCAAACTAGTTCTAAAATTCATATGGAAACCCAAAGGATTTTGAATGGCAAAAAACCTTGCAAAAATAATGTTTTGAGAGCAGTTCACTGGTGGAACAGTTCCTGTGAAGGTTCAGCAAAAGTACATAAAAGCTCACCCCTCTCTACTGTTTGTTAGGGTTAATAGAGTCACCAGAACATGGGATGGGCTCACCTGTGCCTTTTCCAAATAATACAAACAAAACGGCAACTTCCAATACAGAATCCTTAATGATATTTGAAGTTCTGCCTTGTTCATTACACAAGTGTCATTGGATTTTAGTGAATCATACCCCTGTAAGATGCATGGTTTTTTTCTTATTCTTAACAAAGACAAAATCCAGCAAATATCTCTGTTGATCTCTTCTCATTGAGGGAAGATTCCAATTGTTTCTGCATTCACATGAGGGATCTGACTAACCTCTGAATAGCAAACAGATGGGTAGCGATAAATTCAGCAGGACCTAAAAGAACAGTTGTGATGGGAGTGCATCTTTGAAAAGACCTGCATCATTTTATATATGCATAATTCCACACCTGCATGACCTAAAAGAACCAAAATGAATGAGTAGCAGCAATAAATGTATGTAAAGAAGCACGGGAGTCTAAAATTTAAAGATTAGTAATAACAGAGCTTGAAAAATATTAAGTGGGAATTAAATTGCATCTAATGATTAAGTTAGCCTTTCAGAGAGTATTACGATGGGTTCCCAATTCAGTAAACAGAAAACTAGTAAATGCAATTCAGAGATGGAAGAGTAAAGAAAGTAAGGAAAATACGGAGTATGACTCTCAGTGCAGAGTAGAGTCTTTCTGAGCACAGGAGGTAAGAGGGTTTTATAGATGAAATTCACGTACTCATGTTAGACCGAAATGCCATCGTCGGCACTGATGTCAACAAAAACCCCTAGTATTTGGAAACAAGGAAACATTTTTTGTTGAATATAAAACTTACATCACAAAATTTACTAAACTTAAATAATCCCTGGGGCTTCTTGATAAAGAAAACAAGTTCTTTTTCATGATAGACGAAATAGAGAGGAGGGGAGGGAGAGAAGTAGGGAGGGAGGAGGGAAGGTGGAAGGAAAGAAGGAGGGAGGGAGGGAGGGAGGGAGGGAGGGAGGGAGGGAGGCAGGCAGGGAGGGAGGGAAAGAAAGTTCAACTCCCTTCCTTCCAGCCTAAGAGGAATAAGGAGTGCGCGCTGAAGCATAAAGCCGTCCTTTTTCAGGCTTCAAACATAATCTGGGTTCTAAAGCCAGCAGCTGTCTCCGCACACTGTGTCTTGCGTCTGATCTCTGCTAGCAGAGAAGTGTCTGTGGCAGGGCTCAAAAGCATGCAGTGCAGCAAGTGAGTCAGTAATTGAAGACTGTTCCCTAGAAAGATGTCAGCGCACTGTTGCCAGCAGCAACCGTGAGCTTTTGTTGACCACTCCCACACGGCTATCATCGTCATCGCCATCTTAGTCATCGTCGTCGTCGTCGTAGTCGTCATCATCACCACCACCACCACCACCACCACCACCACCATCATCATCATCATCATTATCAGCATCATCAATGTCCATCCCAACTGTTTTTGATCCTCTCAATTCTGTCCCCGGTTTTTAACCACAGGCAAGGGGTAAGACGCCGCTGGAATGTGTAGACAGTTTCTTGTGGCTCAATAGCACCCTCTCTCGGACACAGCTTCACTTTAATGAGACCAAACCGAAAAGCAAGATTTGACAAGGAAGAATGGAAAGCATTTTCCCCGACAAAACCAGAAATTAGGAGCTTTATATACATTTTCCTTTTCAAAGTCATGAACAGATCCTTATAAAAATTATTCATGGAAACTGGAAAGATGACTCGACAATTAAGAAGATTCCTGTCCTTCTAGAAGATTCCTATGTGGGTTCCTAACTGCCTCTAAGTCCAGTTCTCTGGGATCTGACATCTTATGGCCTCTAGGAGTCCCAACCACACATAACACACACACACACACACACACACACACACACACACACACACACACACACACACACACACACACACACTAATAATAATAATAATAATAATAATAATAATTTTTATTATTTTTAATTTTTTATGTGTATCGGTATTTTGCCTACATGTTTGCCTGAGCATCACATCCATGATGTGGTCACAGAGGCCAGAAAAGGCCATCGGATTCCCTGGAACTGAAGTTATAAATGATTGTCATGGGCATGCTGGGAATCCAACCCAGGTCCTCTGAAAGAGCAACTAGTATTCCTAACCATAGGGCCATCTCAACAGCCCCATTTTTAAAAATTAAATTTTAAATGTCTTTTTTAAGATCTGGATTCCCTCACTCAGGATGATTTTTTCTAGTTCTATCCATGTACCTTCAAATTTACTGATGTCATTGTTTTTAACATCTAAGTAGTGCTCCGTTGTGCATATATACCACATTTTCTTTATCCATTCTTTGATTGAGGGGCATCTAGGTAGTTTCCAGGTTCTAGCTACTATGAATAAAGCTGCTACTAACATAGTTGAGCAAGTGTCCTTTTTGGTATGATTGAGCATTCTTTAGGTATATGCTCAAGAGTAGTATAGCTGAGTCTTGAGGTAGATTGATTTCTAATTTTATGAGAAACTGACATATTGATTTCCAAAGTGGCTGTCCAAGTTTGCACTCCCACCAACAATAGAGGAGTGTCCCCTTGCTCCACATCCTCTCCAACATGAGCTGTCACTTACATTTTTTTTATCTTGGCCATTCTGAAAGGTGTAAAATGGAATCTCGGAGTCATTTTGATTTGCATTTCCCAGATGGCTAAGGATGTTGAACTTTTCTTTAAGTGATCCTTGGCCATTTGAGATTCTTCTGTCAAGAATTCTCTGTTTAGGTCTGTACCCCATTTTTTAACTGGATTGTTTGGGTTTTCATGTCTCCTTTTTTTTTTTAGTCCTTTATATATTTTGGAGATCAGCCCTCTGTCAGATGTGGGGTTGGTGAAGATCTTTTCCCATTCTATGGGCTGCCATTTTGTCCTATGGATGGTGTCTTTTGCCTTACAGAAGTTTTTCAGTTTCATGTGAGGTCCCACTTATTAATTGTCGATCTTAGTGTCTGTGCTGCTGGTGTTCTATTCAGGAAGTTATCTCCTGTGCCAATGCATTTAAGACTATTTCCCAATACTCATTCATAAGTGGATGTTAGCTGTAAAGTAAAGGATAACCGTGCTACAATCCACAGACCCAAAGAAGCTAGGTAACAAGGAAGGCACAAGGTGGGGGAGGGGACATGTGGATCTCCCTGGGAAAGAGAAATAGAAGAGATCTTCTGGGTGAACTGGGGCAGGTGGGGATGGGAACTTGAGGGACTGGGTTGGGTGATGGGTGGCGGGGGGGAATACTGAAAGAGATTACTGGAAAGGGGAGGCCATTTTAGGGTCAGTTAGAAACCTGATGCAAAGGAAACTCTCACAAACCTACAAGGATGACCCCAGCTAAGACTCCTAGCAATAGTGGATATGTAGCCTGAACTAGCCATCTCTTGTGACCATATTGATGACTACCCCAATCGTCATCAGAGATCCTTCATCCGGTAACTGATGGAAACAGACATAGAGGCCCACAGCCAAACTTTATTTCAAGCTCAGGGAATCCTGCTGAGGAGAGGGAGAAAGGGTTGTAGAAGGCAGAGGGATCAAGGACATCACAAGAAAACCCATAAAAATAACTAATCTGGCTCATAGGATCTCACAGAGTCTGAACCAACAACCAGGAAGTCTTCATGGGACCAGTCTAGGCCCTCTACATATATGTGATAGTTTATACCTTGGTCTACTTTTGGAACTTCCAGCAATGTGAGCAGGGGCTGTCCCTGATGCCTTGGCTGGCTCTTGGGAACCTATTCCTCATACTGGATTGCCTTGCCCAGCCTTAATACATGGGGAGGTGCTTAGTCTTACCACAACTTGATATGCCATGTTTTGTTGATATCCATGGGAGACCTGCCTCTTTCAGAATAGAAACAGAGGAGTGGATTTGCAGGGGGTTGGGGGTGGGGGCAGAGGTGAGGTGGAGGGAGGGAATGGGAAGAGACGGAGGGGAAACCAAGGTTGGGATGTAAAATAAATAAAGAAATTAAATAAATATGTAAGTAAATAAATATTTTTTAAAAAAATAAATCTTTTTAAAAAGTATTTGTAATGATTATACTGAAAGAATTCTTTAAGACAGCAAGTTCAGCCTCTTCATGTTCAGTGTGAGGAATCAAAGCCATATAGGTGAATCAGCTTGTTCATGGAGATACAGTCTTGTAAGGAGTGCCACCCTTGAAACCCTGGGGGTTTGCTGATTGCCAAACCAGGGCTTCTTACACTGTACTGAATGGGCTAATGACATTTCCATTCTTTCCTGTCTCCTCATCTAAGGTACAGGGAAGGCAATAATATGACTTTTCCTCTGTATATAATTTGAGGGTCAGAGGAAATATTCCATATATATATATATATATATATATAAAGGGGAGTTTTGCATGTTTTCAGAGGGTTAGGTATTTCTCCCACGCTGAGAGTTTTGTCATCAGAGGAATAAACCAGAATAACACACAGACACATTACTTACACTGGTCACTAGGGGGAGCTCTCTTGTACTGAGCTATCCATTTGAAATAAGAATTCAACATTCTAAATTGAAAATCTAGACAAAATTATTAAAGCTGATTGTTGTCCTGTTTGAACCATTTCCAGTCTTATAATAAAATCATTCTAAAATCTCAAACAAAGATTTCAACAACTGAACAGGGTACTAAAATAAAAATAAAAAGGAGAAAAACTCAAAGAAGCTAGTAAGTAAAATTTCAATGTTCTTATGACAAAGAAAGGAGACATACTGGAAGAGGTGAATGTGCTAATGGACCTGGTTTGACCACAATGCGGCTGTGGTGTTTCAAATGAGGCTGTCCTCCAAAGGCTCATGCATTTGAACACTTGCTCGGCAGTTGGTGTTGCTGTCTGTGGAAGGTTAGGAGTTGGGGTGTGCCACTAAAGGCAAGGTTGAGAGTTTCAAGGCTTGTTCCATTTCTAGCTTGTTCTTTCTGCTTTGTCCTTGTGATTGGAAATAAGAAATCTCAGCCTCTGCTCCTGCTGCTCCCCACCATGACACTCATCCCTCTGGAACCAGAAGACGAACTGTTTCTTCCCTAAATTGCATTTGTCATGGTGTTTAATCACAGCAACAGAAAAAAATACAGCATCTATATTCATACTATCTTGACCCTATAGGCATGTGCAATCATTTACATATCAGTTAAAAACAATAAACTATAAAAGAGTAATTATGTCTTATTCTTTGTATAACTGAATATGCTCATTTAATGTTCCTTTTGTTTCGCAATTAAAATTTGTTTGTATGTATTTAAGCGTTTTTTAACTACTATATCATTATAGTAAATTTGCCTCAGTAGAGAGCTCTCTTTTTACAGACAGCAAGAACGCTCAACAAGAAGTCCTTGAGTCCAAGTAGACAGCTGTTGGTTACTATCAGGATGTAAATGCTACAATATTGCACCTTTAAGGATAACTTGCCATGCTGGTTAGTCATTAATATGGTGCATAGGTGTCACAGCTTGGCAGGATATTTATTGCTTTTCTCCCTTGGAAGCTTGCATAACACTTTCTGATACTGTCAAAGCTAGTCTTCAGGGAAGATATTTATGGAGTCAGATCAATCTTGTTTCTTCTGAAATCTACGTCAAAAATGTGTGGTCTCTTCAGCAAGAGGATCTCACCTTCAGCTTCTGGGAGGTGACCAAAGGCAATGGCATACAATATTTGGGGAGATGCTATGACTCCCCTGACCAATAACTTGAAAGAAATAGTACATAAATTTGTACAGCTCTTCAGGGAGCAATCAATCTAAGTGTGTGTGTGTGTGTGTGTGTGTGTGTGTGTGTGTGTGTGTGTGTGTGTGTTTATATACATAATTTTAGGTAAATATAATATGCTTCCCTATTGCTTTTTCAAATACCCTTAGTGTTATATAATGTTTTTAATGTGTCATTTCATTCATTTCAAAAGTGTGATTTAACTCATTTCCCACTGCCAACTTGGAACAGTTAGAGAGTTCAAATGCACCAGATTGGCATTATAGAGGCTGAAAGTGAGGTTATGAAGCTCCCACACATGAACTTCCTCTATTGCTCATTTTCTAGGATCCGTTCTTCCTCACCTTTGCAGGTGATATCAAACTCTAGGTTGTACAGCATTTATCCCACATTTTTTAATTCTGTGTCTGTCTTGACTTTCTTCCTACAGGCTACATGCTGGAATCAAATCTATCTTATACTATGTCCTCTCTCTCAAGCGCTATGCCTTATAAACAGTAAACTTCCAATAAACATCTGGATCCTCTAATGTCTATCCCTTGAATTAAATTTCATCTTAGCCTACTCATAAATTGTTGAATATAAAAACTGCAAAGTGTGTAATATTCTGAGTAACAACTTGAAAAGCATCAAAATTTTTGTATTTTAGTGATAAAAGTGATTCATAAATAGTAAAAAAAATACTTTGCAATGGTAGGTAGCAAATGTTCTCTGCAAATGAAAAAGACTGATACAATCTAAAAGATGTGATTTTTCACAAAGTAAGAATGCTGTATTTATTTATTTACTTTTTAAAAAATAAAGCCTAATGTAACCCAGGCTGGCTTCAAACTCACTATGTAGATAGGGATGCCCTTCAATGCCTCGTTTTCTTGCCTATACTGCCTATGTGCTGGGATTACAAGCATGTGATACTACGCCTGGTAAAGAAAAGTGTAACTTTTAAATCAAGAAATTCATATAAAACATGTGTTAACATAACAAATATCCCTAAACAGAAATATTTCCAATATGGAAGTGTTTACTTAAAGTAGATCTGTGGTGATTGGAAACTTGGCTACGTTTTTGGATGTCCCCTCACAATACAGGACCTAGTTTCTCTTCACCTGAGTATGAACTGTATCTCATGTTTCTACTCTTCATGACAACAGGAGTGACTGTATATGACCCTGAAGACAAGGTAATAAATAAAATAAAAATAAATAAATGCTTAAACCTTCCTTGGGCATGCTCTGTGTGGAAAGCAGCTTCCAGGATCTAAGTGTTAATAGATGTGGCTGGGTAACTGGAAATGCCAATGTACTGTGAGACCTCCTCACAAGAGGCCTGCACTGAGCCACTCTGCAAATACAAGCCCCATCAGAGGACTGCTGCCCAGTTGATAATGAAATAGCACCATCCTATTAGATTCTGGGCTAAGAACCCCATCTAAGCCACCTCCAGTCTTCTTGACCACCTTTGACCATCTAAAATAATAAATTCTTTTCTAAACTGTCAACTTCTGTAGTAAATTGTTGGAATATGATAAGCATCAAATGCCATACCATAGAGAGAGCAGGGAACCCAAGAACTTTCAAATGATTGAAATTAAGCCAGCTATGGCCGACAATGTAGTGACATACACAAGAGGGTAGTAAACCAGGTGACTTATATTTGCTTGATTTATATAACAGACAGAACTACCCATTCCATTCTTACGAATCAGCTCCTCATTATACCAATTGGGTGGAGATTTTAAGTTAATTGGACAATTTACAACAGAATGATTGAGTGAATATTACTTCAGAGTGGCAATGGCCTGAAATCATTATCTCAAGATTGCTTGTCTCTCTAGATATTACCTGGAGTCCGGCCCTGCTCTGATTTCCATGATGTCATTACTATGCCAATTGCCCTATACTCAGCTCTCTGGTAAATATGGAGATACAGTGAGGATTATACTAGATACTACACAAAAGTAATGCAGACAATGAATGATGTGTAGAGAAGGGTTAACGTAAAACCTCCACCCAACTGGTCCTTATATTAAACTGATGACCTTGCAGTTCTCCTAATGAGACAGGCTATCATAAGAAATGGCGAAGGGTTTAGTTACAGGTCCAAAAGCACCAGCAGTGAACAGTTCTTTGTTCATAGTTTCTCCCATTGTAAAATGACTGTACATAGAATCTATCTATCATGACACTGTGATTCTTTTAGTCAATGAATGTAAAATATTTCAAACATTGTCATGTACAAATTAAGAGGAATTCCAATGTCAATTGTTATTCTAAGTTTGTGAGTAGATGACTCTTTAATAAGAGCTATGGTTTTGAAATTAATGTAATGTGAAATTCTAAATGATGAAACAACCCCAAAATAAAGAATTAATGTTGTTACTGCTTTAATTTTAGTTAGTTACATATATAGTGCTTTTCCAGAACAAAGAATGCCTAAAATGCATAGAAAATTCTGGCTCAAAAATATTTTATGAATTTACAGTCTCTATTCTGACACTTTGAAACATTGCTCAATGGCCACTTTCTCTCTTGAGAGATAAAGAACCGTGAACGAAACACAATTTCTCTGGATGCAAAGGAAATAGGGGAATGGAGCTAGAAAGGAAGAAATAGCACAGTGTGTAGGTTCCATTAAATACATCAAGTAGAAACAGACCATTTCGTGATAACCAATTGAAATGGTTCAAACAGGCACAGAGTACCTGGAGCAGAAAAGATATATCGCTTTAGCAAACTGAAAATGGAGAAAGTACAGGCATAATCTAAAGAGCATGGCTGGAGATATAAATCTGAAACTCAGTACATCCATACCAATTCAAAGGCGTTACTGTTAAGACTCTTCTAAAAGAAGAGATATAGAGGCAGTGGGCTGGAAGCAGCCACACACACACACACACACACACACACACACACACACACACACACACACAAAAAAAAAAAAAAAAAAAAAAAAAAAAACCCACCTCAGAAAGGAATTTTTCCTACTCCTTATACCCTAAAGGCTGGGCCGCTTGAGCCATCACCTTCTTCAGGGCTAATTTCACATCCTTGTTCCTCAAGGTGTAAATCAGAGGATTCAAGGAAGGGGTGACAACATTGTTAAACACCTGGACAACAGAATCCAGCCAGGGACTAGAAGCAGGTCTGAGATAAACAAGAATCACAGGACCATAGACCAAGATGATGGATGTGAGGTGGGCACTGCAGGTGGAGAAGGCTCTGCGCCTGCCTTCTGAAGAGCGGATCTTCAAGATGGAGATGACAATACGAGTGTAAGACGTGAGAACAAGGAGAAAACACGTGAGTGCAACAATGCCAACATTGGTAAAACTCACAGTCTGTGCTAGAGAGGTGTCTGCACATGCCAGGGACAGCACCACAGGGATGTCACAGAAGAAACTGTCCACCTCATTGGGGCCACAGTAGGGTAACTTAAAGATAAGAAATGTGAGGATGCTCCCATGTACAAAGCCCCCCAGCCAAGTGCCCACTGTGAGGCGGGTACACAGCCTGTGGTTCATGATGACTGTGTATCTCATAGGGTGACAAATAGCCACAAAGCGATCATAGGCCATCACTGTATATAGGAAGCACTCAGTGCCACCCAGGGTGTGATAGAAAAAAATCTGTGAGGCACAGCCCTGGTATGAGATGGTCCGGCTCTGCCCCACTAGGCAGTCCATCATCTTAGGAGAATTCACAGAAGGGAAGAGTATGTCAAACACTGCCAGGTTCCCCAGGAAGAAATACATGGGCGTGTGGAGGTTGGGGGAAGCCAGGATGGTGAGGAAGATAAGCAGGTTCCCCAGCAAGGCAAAGACATAGAAGACCAGGAACAGGACAAAGAGCATGTTCTCTAGTCCTTCGCTGTTGGAAATTCCCAGCAGGATGAACTCTGTCACAGAGGTGTAGTTCCTCATGCTCATGGCACAGACAGGCCTGGAAAAGTAAAGCAATGTTGTCCATGAGTAACTGAGAACAGCTCCCTGACCAAGGGATTCCTATCCAAGGCAGTGGCTGCAAACAAAACAAAACCAGTGAGTGAAAAGGGAGAAGTGATGAATCTGCCCTTGACATTCAGTTAAGTGTTGTGACACATTGGGCCTCAGTGTCCTCATGTGTTAAGTTATATAAGGGAATAGTTCATCTTTATATTTTCAACTGTCTTAAAGTAATCAACATTTGTCACCAATTCTGTTTACTGTCTTCCAGTCTGGCCTAACATCAAATAAACTGGCATAATTCACATTGTACTGTCTTATCAACAAAAACTATGTTCCCAGAAAGGATCCCATATTAACACCAGCCAACTCAATCTGTAATTAGACTACCTAGTCTAATATGTGCATAAAATTGTGATTTCAAACATAAACTCATACTTTCCTTCCTAAAATATTTTAAATTTTTATTAGAGGATTTTATACTTTAGCATTGTGCATTCATCATCTCCAGTCCTTGTCTCCCCTTGTAGCTCTTCCTGTGTTCCCCCCAATATTTTGTAGTTTTGCTTTTAGTCATTCTTCATTTACATCCAAGAGAAAAGCATACAATTCACATTCCAACCCACTAGTACAAAGACAGGAAGTGTACTGAGTCAAAGGTATTACACAGTGCAAGAAATCCCTATGTTCTAACACATAATTCTCTCCCCTCAGGGTTTCTTTCTATAGGACACAGAACGATGCCTATTATGTTGCTTTATTGATGGAAATACATACTCCATAAGCCTGAACAACAAATTTCATCACATTTTCTGAAATCTCACTTTCTTTTATGTTTCCAGTTAGATCTTAACCTTCAATATATTGGACAAAATATAACTTCTTATATCTGCTACAATAAGTATTATTGAGGGGAAGTAACCTAATAAACTATCCATGTTGCTTCATAGTACTCTAATGTATATTATTACAAGTTTAGCCTTGGTAAAAGCCTGTGTTGTGCGGTGTGCAGAAATCTCAATAATTACTGTCAATAATGAAGGGGACAGATCTTTGGATCACTGCTGTTCTCAATGAAGAGCCTGACTGAAGCTAGTCCTTATCAACCTGTAGAAATAAACTGAGATTCTACCAAAGACACAGACAGTAAATACACAGAATTATTTCCCAAACAAAATGCTATTCACATGAACTCTGGCAAGCATTAGTCTACAGAATAGCAACAAATCTTTTGCAACTCTCCACCTGAGAGATGCTTAAAATCTAGAATATATAACATATTCATACAAACAAGTCATCCAATGAATAAATGCTCAAATAAACGAAATGAACAGACAGCTTTCAGAATAACAAAAATGACCAAAAAATGAATAAATAACCAACATCTTTAAGTATCAAGGATATGCCAATCAAACTACATTGAGATCCCATCTTTCCCCAGTCAGCATAGTTATGAATAAGAATACAAATGACAAGGAATGCTAATAAGGTTATGCAGGAAGAGGACCCTTATACCCTGCTGCAGGAAATGTAAATCAGCTTGGCCACTGTGGAGGTTCCTTAAAAGACTAAAAACAATCTACCATATAACAGAAAAGCAAACAGGGAACTGTTTAGGGAAGATGAACAGGGCCAGTGAGAAGGGTGAGAGGAGAGTAATGGGAGGGGACAAAGATGAGCAGTGTATAACTGTGTGTGTGTGTGTGTGTGTGTGTGTGTGTGTGTGTGTGTGTGTGTGTGTGAAAACATCATACAACAATGTTAATTACACAATAAAACATATTCTGGAGTCCAGTAATCAATTCAATTTCACACATATCATGTCTTCCTGCTTGAAAAAAAATAATGTATCTTCTTTTGAAGAACTCATTGTGGTTGGTTTGCTATCAGAGGCCCACACCTGTAATTCCAGCCCTTGGGGTGCTGAAGTAAGAAGATTTCAAATTTGGAATCAGCCTGAGCTACACAATAACACTCTTGGAGTCAGCCTGAGCTACACAGTAACACTCTTGGAGTCAGCCTAAGCTACACAGTAACACTCTGTTAGGAATAAATAAGCAATCAAACAAATCCATTATTTACCATTCAGCCTTGACCTAGAAGCTGTCTGATACCTCTGGAACTTGAAGCTCCTTCCTTCTGTCAAAAGAAAATGGACTTTTTTAATAAGCTTCTTTGTGAAGACAGAAGGTGAGATGTTTGCATTAGTCTTTCTCACTAATGAGAGTACACACAAGAAAGTTACTTTCAACAAATAAATCTTGTGCTTGTAACACTGAGTGATATTGTAAAAACAGAAAAACTGCAGGTGTTATTAAACTGTAATTACAAATGGATGTTAAAGTGTGGATAGCATTTAAAACTGTTTTTAATTTATAAAAGGGTGTTAGTTCATGAGTCTGGGTTTTCAAAATAGGTCTTGTTATGTCCTCAAGCCTTTCCCTGAATTCATAGTTCTGCGTTAACCTCCCCCATAGCTGGAGCAACAGGCAGGTGCTCCCTAGGAACCTAGTCTACTTACATGTTGTGTGACTGGCACATCAAAACTGTGTGTTTGTGGGGTCTGATTACTATTGAAGGTCATAGAGTAAGGCACACAGGCCAGGAAAAATGTTATTTCCCTCAGATTCTAAACATGTTATTAACATGCCAGCAGAAATAGAAGGTCACTGTGGACACTAAAAGTTCATAAACTCTCTCTTTATCTGAACTGTTTCTAGGTCAAGAACCAAGTACACAATGGTGAACGGCACAGGTATCTCCTGCTTATTGCATTGGGCAGGTGCAAACATCACATCACCTCACTAAATCCTCATCTCCTCTAGTCTAACTCAATATTGCACCTCCATGCATACCCTTCTCAAGAAAAAAATCTGATGTCCATCCACTGGAAACATATCCCAGACCAGCTCTCCTTCAGCTTGGGAGAGTCAGTTGAGAATGTACTGGGTATCCATCTCAGATAATTCAAACTTCTAGACCCTCTCAGGGAAACAGATGAGGTTGTCATTTTCTACAAAAAGGGTAATCAACTCTGACTTATAAAGCTTTTGAATTTCACTATCACCATATTCACTGCACTGAACTTTTTCTCTTGGTATTTGTTGTCTATGAACAGATTCATGTAAGATAAGTATGTTATGTAAGATGAATACTTATGTAAGAATACTACTTATGTAAGATGAATAGAAGTTAACAGGGGAAATTATTTCTAATTTTATAATTGAAAACTAAGATTCCCTAACAAAGAATCTAACGTATCTCCATCTTTGTCTCCCACTTTTCCCTAATAGCCATTCTACACACACACACACACACACACACACACACACACACACACACACACACACACACACACACCACACACACACTCCACTTCATTCCCAACATGTCTGCTTTCTATGCTTTGTCTGTGAGAGCTCGGTAATCCATTACAGAATCTGGTCACATGTAAGAGTGCTCTGCAGTCCTCTGTTTCTTCTCCTTCCATTGCTCACATAGGTCAAATGACCAGACACAGGCTGTGTCCCTGTAGTACAGAGGAGAATAAAAAAAGAACCAAGTAAGCAGAGCAAGAGTAACAAGCAAGAACAGGAAGCACTCTAACCACGTACCAGCTGATGGAAAATACATAGAGATGTTTTTCCTAAAGTCTTTAGGGTAGAAGAATGTGTTTCTAATCCAAAGTTTTATTTTGCATAAGCTAGAATATCATGGAGGCAAGATGTTGCATCTTCTCCTTTTGAATTAAAGATATTGATTATACACAATCCTGCTATTAATATGGCTTCAAATGTCTGACTTTATAATGCTTTCAAGCTGCAGAGTATTATTGTACATGATTTCTTTTGAGACAATGTCCCCAATGGCTCTATCCCTAGATGAAAGAAGTGTGAAGAAAAATGGGGCATAATTATAGGCTCCCATCTTTTGCCTTATACTGTTTTCATTCCCCTATTCATAATTTTATAATTTGATACATTAATAATGGAAGTACTATAAAATGTATGTTTTTCTTCTTTTATAGAAATATGCAGTGAATTATTATATATAGTCATACTACCACCATATATATTGCATACTACCATAGGTGCTAGCAAGGATATTAAAAAAAGAGAAACTTTGTGCATTGCTAGAAATATAAGTTAGTATAGCTGTTATAAAAAAGCACTTTGGAGGGTTATCAAAAAATGAAAAATAGGACTACCATGTGATCTGGCAATCTCATTCACAGGTGTATAAACAAAGGAAGAAAAGTTTATGTCAAAGATGTATCTGCCCTCCCATGTCCATTGTGGAACTAGTAACAATAGAATCACTATATATCATCAATTAAAGGAAATCTGAGATATATATATATATATATATATATATGACTAATTCTTGTTGATTAAAAAAAGTAATAATGTATGTGACAACATGGATGGAAGTGAAGATCATTATGTGAGGTGAAATAAGCCAGGCACTAAGAGACAAGTATTGCATGGGTTCATTCACATGTGAGGCCTTCAGATGTCAATCTCAAAGAGTGCAGTGTTACTTGCAATAAGCCAGGAGAGACAGGAGAAGATATAAGGAAAGAGTCAAAGAAGTCTAAGTTAGAGTTAGAGAGAGTAAAAGAGTCTGGTGTGCTTGTGCACCAAAGTAAGATAACTGGATAAGAAAATTAATTGCTTAACATTTCAAAGGGCTAGTAGAAAATAATCTGGAAATTTTCACCATAAAGAAAATAGGTATGTTCACCATGATTAAACATTTATGTAACATGCATATTCATCAAAACATTGCACAGTACTCCATTAATATGCAATTTTGTGTTTTGTGTATCAATTACAAACATTTTTAAACTTAAAAATGGAATTTGTTCATAATTAATAAAAGTAGTAGGTCTATATACACACTTTTTTACTGATGCCCACACAAGAGTCTCATACACTTATTAAAACTGTTGGCTGGCCTGCCTTTGGAACAAAGAAGGTATAAAATGTGACAAGGGCTTCAGAGTTTAAATAATCTTAACAACATTTTTATAATTATTGTCTTGGGTAGGTACAGAAAAGACACAAAATAGACCTTCTTGTCCCAATTTGAATTAGTAATTACCATATTTCAATAAACTTTCCTCTAATCACATTGTTAAAGACACTTTCATTTCTTACTTGCACCTTTATTACATATTGCTTTTTTTAAAATAGAAGATAGCTTTTGAAAATACAAATATTAGCTTCAAGTGTTTATTTCAAAAGTCAGTTAGTAATTGAATTTGAATTTTAGTCTTCATGAGTTTAAAACTTATGCTCAACTCTAAGGAAATAGAAAATATTTTCAGCCTTAACTTTGAAAGTAGTAACATGCTTAGTTATTAATTCTTATCCATTATATTATTATTTAACTTTGTGTTCTAAGAGAGAGATTATTTTTAATACTGTATCTATTTAGCAAAATAATAATAGTGAGTTTTTCAGTAGGAGCTATAATCTATCTAGCCATGGGTTCTTGGCCTGAAAATGTTTCCAGGTGTGGATTTCATCTTGTGGAATATTATTTAAATTCAGTCAGTGATTTATTATTCCCATCATGTTCACTCTACTACTGCACTAGTGGTCATGTCTTTACAGGGCAGTAATTTTTGTAGGTCACAGTGTTCATAGCTGGGTAAAATTAGTCTTACTTTTACCCCATATATCCAGCACTTTGAAAGCTAGCCAATAAGGATGAAGCTTCCAGGTCAGTACCACCTCAATTTCTCCATGTTCTATGACTCAAGTATATATTGTCTTCAGCAGGAGAGTCTTACTGACAACTTTTGAAGGCAATCAATACCATTTGCAATAGCCTGGATTGTTTGGAGGTCTATGGTACCTCACTGGTCAAAAATCCAAAGACATATAACCTATTCCTGAGACTGGATTTTTAATTTGTTAGTCTATGGGGTCAAGTATGGGTATCATTGTCGTGTTATATGGTAACTCCATTTTGCCTCTTTTTATGTGTGTGTCTATGTTCCATATATGTGCAAATTCTTATAATAGTATTTCTCTTAACAACCTCTCTTTTTTAAGTAGAAATATCACAAGTATTTCAAAAAGCTTTGCTAACATATAGTTTATAATACCATAAAACTAATCCATTTTCAACATAGATTGGGAGATACGTTAGCATCATCAGTGGACTACAAGTTTGCCTCAGTGAATGAGGTTGAAGAGCCAACAAGAAAGATTCCCAACATCAACATGGGTCCTCCACCTGAAAACACACACATGTGTGCACCACACATACACATACAAAGGGAAAGAAGAAAAATAAAGAATCTACAGCACTGAATTTATAGTTAATGCATACTTATCAATCTGCACAACCTAACTGGAAAAGTATTTCCTTCACACTGACAAACCTCACTCCCATTTACAATCCTTCACACCTCCAGCTTCAGGTAATCACAAATGTAATCGGACTTTCTGTGAAATGCTGGTTCCCAAATAATGACACGGAGACCTTTTATTAAATATAAAAGCTTGGCCCTAGCTTAGGCTTGTTCCCAACTAGCTCTTAAACTTAAATTACTTGTTTATGGTAATCTCTATTTTGCCGCATGGCTCATTACCTCTCTTCAGTACCAAACGTCAGATTTCCTCCATGTCTGGCTGGTATATCCCCCACGCCAGATTCTTCCCACTGTTCCTATCTCTGCCCAGAAGTCCCACCTAGCATCTCCTGCCTAGCTATTGACCATTCAGTTCTTTACTAAAGCAATCAGAAGGTGCCTTAGGCAGATAAGGAAGGACAGAGACATCTTTACACAGTGTGATCAGATATCCCGCAACACACCAATTTATTCTCAACCTCTGCATACTTGCATTTTAAGGAATTATTTTATGTGGAATTGTAAAATATGTGCTTCTTTGAGCTGACTTCTTTAACCTTGTTTTTGCATATATAGAACCAGTATGTTGTTTTGCTGTTGATGGTGGGTAATTTCCTTTTGTGTTTCCTGGACCATATGCTAACACTGTAATTCCATTTCTAGGTCCCTCAGACATTCTTGGTACAAACTTAGAACCATTTGTTAATTTCAAAATCATTGTCAACATCTAGTCAGAAAGGAATTATTTTGGATTGTTGTATTATGTATTAAGCAGTTACATGAGTGATTGTAGAAAATAACATGTGTGTCATTAATTATCCAGTTCCAGCTCATCATCTCAATTTCTTCTCTCTGGATCACTATAAAAAACAACACTGAGTTAAGAAAAATCAGCCCAACAGTAATATAATTTATAACTTATAAACATCTCTTTTTCAGTAGCTCTTATTATACTCAAATAATTACTACCCCGACATATTTATGTTATTGCACACACACACACACACACACACACACACAGAGAGAGAGAGAGAGAGAGAGAGAGAGAGAGAGAGAGAGAGAGAGAGAGAGAGAGCAATGAGCCTGTTTATCTGTTTTGTCTTTACAATTTCCTAGAACAGGAGTTCTTGGCAAAACCCTGAGCCATTAAATAATGTGACACAACAGCTGGAAATGGTGTCATTTGTTACAATTTTGTTTCTCGGTCTCAAAGCCTTCAGGCATTAATCAAGTTTCCTCTGCAAATGTTTTATTTGTCAGCCAGCCAGAATGAAGCAGGTTCATAGCCCAAGCCCATTGCTTACCAAGACTTATGTGTAGTTCAGGTAACGAATTTACAAATGTGTTATTTGTGCATTATATAGATTGAAACTATAATGAATTTACAAAGACGGATATGTTACTGTGCTCACAAGCACACACATGTTAGCAAGGCCCTATAATTTACTCTGTGTAAACATGAACTGTAGAATCCATTCCGAGGAGGCTTCTTTGAAGACATAAAGTTAAGGCCAAATGAAATGAATTATTATATTCAAATATTTCCTTTCTAACTCACTTTCAGTTTAGTCTTTCCTTCACCATATTAATGTACTTTCCATGAGGCAGCATGCACAGGGCCTGCATGGGTCTGCATCAGATTCTCTAAGTGTATATTACAACTTTCAGTTCAGTGTTTTAATGGGACTCCTGGGTGGGTGAATGCGTGGATCTCTGATTCTTATGCCTTCTCTTAGGCTCTTGTCCTTCTACTGGTTTGCCTTGTCCAAGTTTGATGTGATGGTTTTTGTTTTATCTTAGTATCTTTTTTGATAGAGTCTCTTAGAAGCCTGTTCTTTCCTAACGAGAGACAGGAAGGGAGGAGGACCCAAATGATATTGTATAAGAAAACAATCTATAGCCAATAAAAATAGGGGGGAAAGAAATATCTCCGCTATCATGTATCTATCTCTCCCTAGAACAGTAGCTATATACTCTCTGACCAGTACCCACTTGTTTTTTATTGTTAACATGTTTTCAAAGAATAATTTATAAGTAATAAAATTTACCTACTTAAAATAGAAAGTTGAATTATATTGAGAACATTCATAGTTTCCTGCAAACATTGCCCAGCCCCAGAGCATTTGCAACATCATCAGGGTTCCTGGTGCCCATGAGCAGTCAGTTCTTACTCTCACTATCTTCCCCAAAAAGTACCAGCCTTCCTGAGTCAACATAGATGTGTCTTTTCTAGACATTCATATAAGCAAAATAGTACCGTACCAGTTGAACAGAGCCTTTGAGATTGTCATAACATAGTCAAGATTCATCTATGATATAGATAAAACATAAAAATAAGGCATCATTTTTTATTAAGGAAATTTTTATTCATTTTACATACCAACCACAGATTCCCCCTCTCTTCCCTCATCCCTGCTCCCCAGCTTTTCCATCCCCAACCCAACCCCATTCCCTCCTCTGACAAGGTAAGGCCTCCCATTGGGGGTCAGCAGAGCCTGGTACACTCAGTTGAGGCAAGTCCAAGCCCCTCCCCCTGCATCAAGGCTGTGCAAGGTGTCCCACCATAGGTAGTGGGCTCCAAAAAGCCTGCTCATGCACCAGAGATGTATCTGGATCCTACTGCCTGGGAGCCCCTGAAGCAGATCAAGCTACACAACTGTTTTGCTTATGCAGAGGGGCCTAGTTCAGTCCCATGGAGGCTCCGCAGTTGTTGGTCTAAAGTTCATGAGTTCCCACTAGTTTGTCTTGGTTGTCTCTGTAGGTTTCCCCATCATGATCTTCATGCCTCTTGCTCATAGAATGCCTCTTCTCTCTCTTTGACTGGACTCCTGGAGTTCAGCCTGGTGCTTGGCTATGGATCTCTGTATCTGCTTCCATCAGTTACTGAATGAAGGCTTTGTGATGACAGTTAGGGTATTTACTGATCTGACTACTGGGGTAAGCCAGTTCAGGCACCCTCTCCACTATTGCTAGTAGTCTAAGCTGGGGTCATCCTTGTAGATTCCTGGGAACTTCCCTAGCAACCAGTTTCTCCCTATCCCCATGATGTTACCTCCTATCATGGTATCTCATTCATTGCTCTCCCCCTCTGTCCCTGTTCCAGCTCAACCATCCCATTCCCTTATGTTCTTATACCCTATCCCCTACTCTCTATTGCCCCACCTCACCCATGGTTTAATCACAAAGATTTCATCTATTTCCCCTTCTCAGAGCGATCTATGTGTCCCTCTTAGGATCCTCCTTCTTCGCTAGCTTCTCTGGAGTTGTGCGTTGTAGTCTGATTATCCCTTGCTTTACATCTAGTATCCACTTATGAGTGAGTACACACCATGTTTGTCCTTGTGAGTCTGGGTTACCTCACTTAGGATGATATTTTCTAGTTCCACCCATTTGCCTGCAAATTTCAAGATGTCATTGTTTTTTTACTGCTGAGTAGTACTCCACTGTGTATATGTACCACATTTTCTTTATCCATTCTTGGGTTGAGGAGCAGTTATGTTGTTTCCAGGTTTTGGCTATTAAAAATAATGCTGTTATGAACATAGTTGAGCATGTGTCCCTATGGTATGATTGAGCATTCCTGGGATATATGCTCAAGAGTAGTATAGCTGGGTCTTGAGGTATATTGATTCCCAATTTTCTGAGAAACTGTCATGCTGATTTCCAAAGAGAGTGTGTAAGTTTACACTCCCACCAACAGTGGAGGAGTGTTCCCCTTGCTCCACATCCTCTCCAACATAAGCTTTCATCAGTGTTTTTTATCTTAGCCAGTCTGACAGGTATAAGATGGTATCTCAGAGTTGTTTTGATTTTGCTGTCTAGTTTCTTGAATTCTTTATATATTTTGGAGATCAGCCCTCTGTCAGATATGGGGTTGGTGAAGATCTTTTCCCATTCTGTAGGCTGCCATTTTGTCTTATTTTCCATGTCCTTTGCCTTACAGAAGCTTTTCAGTTTCAGGAGGTCCCATTTATTAATTGTTACTCTCAGTGTCTGAGCTACTGTGTTATATTTAGGAAGTGGTCTCCTGTGCCAATGCAGTCAAGACTACTTCCCCCTTTCTCTTATATTACTTTCAGTGTAACTGGATATATGTTGAGGTCTTTGATCCATTTGGATTTGAGTTTTGTGCATGGCGACAGATATGGATCTATTTTCAATCTTCTACATGTTGACATCCAGTTATGCCAACACCATTTGTTGAGGGTGCTTTCTTTTTCCATTGTACAGTTTTGGCTTCTTTGTCAAAAATCAGGTGTTCATAGGTGTGTGGATTAATGTCAGGGTCTTCAGTTTGATTCCATTGGTCCACATATTGGTTTTTATGCAATACCAAGCTGTTTTTATTACTATAGCTCTATAGTAGAGCTTGAAGTCAGGGATGGTGATGGCTGCTCTATTGCACAGGATTAGTTTATCCTGGGTTTTTGTTTTTCCACATGAAGTTGAATATTGTTCCTTCCAGGTCTGTGAAGAATTGTGTTGGGATTTTGATGGGGATTGCACTGAATCTGTAGACTGCTTTTGGTAAGATGGCCATTTTTACTATGTTAATCCTACCTATCCATGAGCATGGGAGATCTTTCCATTTTCTGATATCTTCTTCAGTTTCTTTCTTTGGAGACTTAAAATTGTTGTCATATGGGTCTTTCACTTGCTTAGTTAGAGTCACCCCAAGGTATTTTATATTACTTGTGGATATTGTAAAGGGTGATGTTTCTTTTCTGATTTCTTTCTCAGCTTGTTTACCATTTGTGTATAGGAGAGCTACTGATTTTTTTTAGTTAACCTTGTATTCTGCCATAGTACTGAAGGTGTTTATCAGCTATAGGAGTTTCCTGGTGGAATTTTTGCGGTCACTTATATATACACCATCATATCATCTGCAAATAGTGAAAGTTTGACTTCTTCCTTTCCAATTTGTATCTCCTTGATCTCCTTTTGTTGTCTTATTGCTCTAGCTAGAACTTGAGTACTATACTGAATAAATATTGGGGTAGTGGACAGCCTTGTCTTGTTCCTGATTTTAGTAGGATCACTTTTGAGTTTCTCTCCATTTAATTTAATGTTGGCTGTTGGCTTGCTGTAAATTGCCTTTATTATGTTTAGGTATGTTCCTTGTATTCCTGATCTCTCCAAGACCTTTATCATGAAGGGGTGTTGAATTTTGTCAAAGGCTTTTTCAGCATCTAATGAGATGATCATGTGGGTTTTTTTTCTTTCAGTTTTATTTTTATGGTATATTACACTGACAGATTTTCATATGTTGAACCATCCTTGCATCTCTGGGGTGAAGACTACTTGGTCATGGTGGATAATTTTTTCATGTATTCTTGGATTCAGTTTGCCAGTAAAAAATAAGGTATCTTTAACTGCTAAATAATATTATGTTTTAAGATAATACCCAGTTTCATGTATCCTGACAGGATGGTAAAACACTCAATCTGTTCTAGCGAGGTGCCTGTACATGCCATGAACAACACAACATAAATGTCACAGAAGAAACTGTCCACTTCATTGAGGACACAACAGGATAACTTAAAGATAAGAAATGTGAGGATGCTCCCATGTACAAAGTGCCTCTCCCCTGCCAATTGCTCTCTGAGAAGCAGGTACAAACCCTGTGGTTCATGATGACTATGTATTACATACATAACAAATGACCACAATTCAGTCATAGGCTTTCACTGTATATAGGAAACACTCAGTACCCAATACCCTCTACCCTCTTCATTGCCATATCCCATTACCCAACTTGAGGGAGATGCACTGCTGGACCAGAGGCCACAGGGCCAACAGAACTCCAGGTAGGTCACCCACTTGCAGACCTCCTCCACTCTTTCGGTACCCCCCACAAAAAAAACACTATTCCGATTCCTCCCTCCCCTATTCATTACCATGTACCAGCCTCCAGCTCAGGAAGAGATTCCCTGCTGAAGCAGAGGCTAAGCAATCCACCAGAACTCAAGGCCTCAAAATAGGACAGAGACCCCATACTCAACCACAGGCCACAAAGGCTAGAGTACCAGAAAGGAAACAGAACCCAAAAAATAAAACACCCATCCAGCAAAGACAAAGCCAGAAATTGGCACCTGACCTATAATCACCACAAACCCAGATGCCTAGACACCAGCGTAAGAACACAGTCAACAACAGCAAAGGCAATATGTCACCAACAGAGCCCAACTATCCTACCATATTCAGCAAGGCCTGAATATTCTAGCTGAAGTGTAAGAAAAAGACCTTTGTGATTCTCCTTCTTCCTCAAGGTCGTTGGCCACTAGTCCACGAGGGTGGAGGGAGCAGAAACTGGGAAGAGGGTTCTAACAGCTGTGGATACAATAGAGACAGCCTTCCGGGACATGACTTCAGTGAGACAACTCAACTTAGTTCCAGAGTATACGAACTATGTAGGGTTGGGAATGTAGCTGAGGAGTCACCTAATTTGCATTAAACAGCACGCGCCTGTCATCAAGCTGGGTTAGTGGCAGCATGGCCCTGTGAAAATAGCTAGAGCATGTTACTTAACTACTGTGTTATCAGCAGGGGAAGAGCGTTTGCAGAAAGCTATGTCAAGGAGCTATGCCTGCATTCAGGCTTTGAGACAATTTTCAGATAAGGTCAGTCCTCCGGGCCTAGAGACATTCTCCAGATAAAGGCAGGTAGAGAGCAAGACATCTCACTGGAAAAGGAGTCCCTCATGTTATTGAGCTTGGAGAGGGCTGCTAGGTCATGATAGAATCAACCACTGACTAGCAAGACCTCCCAATAGACCTTAAAACCAATTTTATGAAGACGACAGATATCTTTTAAAAAGAAGTGAATAAATCCCTTAAAGAAAGCCAAGAAAAAACAAACAGTTGAAACAAACATGATAAGAAGAACTGGAAGGCTCAGCTCTGTAAGAGATGGTACAGCCCTGCCTCATTAAGTAGGGCATCATCTTAAGAGAAATCATTAATCAAAATATGTCAAACACTTCCAGGTTCTCCAGGAAGAAATACAAGGGGATGTGGAGGTTGGGGGAAGCCAGGATGATGAGGAAGATAAGCAGGTTCCCCAACAAGGCGAAGATATAGAAGACCAGGAACAGGACAAAGAGCATGTTCTCTAGCCCTTCACTGCTGGAAACTCCCAGCAGGATGAACTCTGTCACAAAGATGTAGTTCCTCATGCTCATGGGACAGCAGGCCTGGAGAAGTAAAGTGATGTTGTCCAGAGTGACTGAGAATAGCTATCTAAGGCTGTGGTTGCAAATGGAATAAGGCCAGTGAGTGGAAGGGGACCAGTGATGAATCTGCCCTTGAATTCAAGTACTACTTCACATTCAGCCTCAGTTTCCCCAAACAGGAATCTAGATGACGGAGTACTTTGTGGTAAATATAAAACAGTAATCACCTCTTACCACAAATCTCTACCTCTGGTTTATCAGGAATCATGCCTGCTACTTAATTTCTATGAGTTTTTCTGGGGGGGAGAGGGTCAGGTGACAACTAAAGTTTTGTTTTATTTTGGTTTTTGGTTGTTGTTTTTTTTTTGGTTTTTCGAGACAGGGTTTCTCTGTGTAGCTTTGCGCCTTTCCTGGATCTTGCTCTCTAGACCAGGCTGGCCTTGAACTCACAAAGATCCGCCTGCCTCTGCCTCCCGAGTGCTGGGATTAAAGGCGTGAGCCACCACCGCCCAGCTGACAACTAAAGTTTAATATCAGACAACTCACAGTTTGTTCATCATTAATCAGCTACTCAGAAATGGGATTTTCACCTAACCAGAAATTATACATACATATAATTTTTAAATATTGTAATATATTTATATAAATGTGTATTTAACTACTTTTCAAAGCATTCTTTTCATTCCTCACCATTTATATGTAATAGAAAAGTTCGCAATTTGTCGATTTTTACTTATAATCCTCCCACACAGATACAAAAAGAGAATAGGGTCCAGGAGGAGCATTGTTCATGGGGGTAGAAGTACCTTGACACCACCTGACTCTCTATCCTCAGGTTTTGTTTAGAAGCCATAGAACTCATTAATTGAAAATTGCAGTATCATTAACGTTACTTAAATGTAGCAACCAGTATAAGTATTATATAATCCTAAAGACTAACTTGAATTGTTATTTCTGATCCCTAATTTCTTCTCAAGTTTTGTACTACATTTTATCTTAATCCTTCATGTGGTGCCACGATATATAACTGACCTTCCTTTTCTGTGATCACATTTATCTACAAGAAATAATCTGATAATTCTATTCACACTGTGTTATAAAATTGTTACTCTGATCACTTCCTGCTTTATTTCACTTTGACATGTATAATAGCTTTTTCCCTGGATAAAAATCTCAGTAAGTGCCATTCCTGTCAAGACTGAAGATGTGGAGGAGGCAGGAATTCTGACTCTCATCCCTGTCCTCTGCGGAATAGCCAGACCCTCTGTGGTAATACAATGAGACCCCACCACAGATGTAGTCACAACAGACAAACACTTCTTGGCGGTGCAAAAGCAACTAAACCTCCTGCATGTAAGACAGAGGCAAGGGTGATAATGCAGCAGTAATAAATGTTGCAGATAGGATCACTGCAAAATAAGAGATGAAATCTAAGGATCTGTGGGACTATTAATGAACAGAGTAAATCACACAGATTTTAAATAAATGCCATTCAGACTCTAAGTTGTATTTTACTGTCATAAACTGGAAAAATTTTAAACTCTTTTGTAAACTGGGAGTTACTAGAAGTTACTAAACTCTCCTTTTAATCTGTACCTTTCTGTTTCTAAATAAACTCACAATGGTAAGTGGTAGTTGTCTACAGCATACTGCTCTGGGCAAAGTCAAACATACAAGCTCCCTAACTACACTTTCAAGATCCTTCTACTCATCCCCACAATACCTCCCCTGCATATCTCTTCTCAAGAAAGCATCTGAAGCCATGACTTTAATCCCCATGCTTAGGAGGCAGAAGCAGGAGGATCTTTGCAAGTTCAAAGCCAGTCTGATCTACATAGTAAGTTCCGGCCAGTCATGGCTACATATTAAGACTGTATCTCCAAAAATAATAAAATGAAGTAAGTGTTAAAAGGATCTGATATCACTCCAGTGAAAAACATCCGAAACAAGCTCTCATTCAGAATGAAGAATTCTTTGAAAAAGTACTGAATTTCTGTGGAGTTTCTTGTGATGTCCTTGATGTCCCACTGGCTCCTACAATCCTTCCTTCCTCTCTTCAGCAGGAATGTGGGTCCCTTCATCTGTTTCTATTAGTTACTGGATGAATGATCCCTGATGACAACTGGAGTAGTCACCAATCTGATCACAGGAGATGGCTACATATCCACTGTTGCTAGGAGTCTTAGCTGGGGTCATCCTTGCAGATTCCTGGGAGATTCCCTTGCATTGGGTTTCTACTTATCCTAATATACCCCCTCTTTCCAGTCATTTCTTTCAGTACTCTTCCCCTCTATCCATCCCCAACCTGATTTCTCAAGTTCCCATCTCCACCTGCCCCCAGTTCACCCAAGAGAGCTCTTCTCCTTTTCCCAGAGAGATTCATGCATCCTCCCTAGATCCCTCCTTGTTATCTAGCCTCTCCAGGTCTGTGGATTGTTATTCTTTTCTTTATAGCTAATATCTACTTATGAGTAAGTACATACCATGTTTGTCTTTCTGGGTCTGGGTTACCTCACGCAGGATGATTTTTTTTTTTCTAGTCCCTTCTATTTGCTCTCAAATTTCCTGATGTCATTGTTTTCAACAACTAATCAGGCTCATAGAAACTCACAGAGTCTGAACCAACAACCAGGGAGCCCTCTACATCTATGTGACAGTTGTGCAGCTTGGTCTAGTTGTGGGACTCCTAACAATAGGAGCAGGTGCTGTCCCTAGTGCTTTGTTGGCTCTTGGTAACCTATTCCTCATACTAGATTGCTTTGTCTAGCCTAAATACAAGGGAAGACACTTAGTCTCACTGAAACTTGATATGCCATGCTTTTTTGATACCCATGAGAGGCCTGCCCCTTTCTGAACAGAAACTGAGAAGGAGTGGATTGTGGGGGGAGGAGAGGAGAGGACGGATGGGAAACTAAAGTAGATAGATAGATAGATAGATAGATAGATAGATAGATAGATAGATGATAGATAGATAGATAGATAGATAGATAGATAGATAGATAGACAGACAGATAGATAGATAAAGTGTTGAATTTACATGAAAGCAGACTTCCAGTAGAACTTTTTGAACCATCTCTCAAGAAACAAAAAGCCATTCTTTAGGAAAGATGGAAGACTAGATGCTTCATTCAATCCAAATTCTAAAATGTTATTATAAACCTCTTATGAACTTTTGAATTTACTGTCAAAGCACTTATTAACAATTTTGAAAATTACTAACCCTTTGAAATAAGCTGGAAATATAACAAGGATGAGTGTGTGGTCTGTGTCTTGGATTCAAAGGGAGAAAATGCAAATCTTGTCTTTAGCCTCTGTGCAGTCCTATCTTATTCAAAATAGGAGTTTGTCTTAGAAACACATCCTGCTACCCTAGAAACTTGAGAAAAAAACCATCTCTCTTCCACATTAAATGTGTTCTCTTGCAGCTGGTTCATGTCTGGAGTTCTGGTTGCTTCTGCTAACCCTTGTTCTGTTTATATGACTCTCTCCCACTTAAGCCTCCTCTGTCCTGTGGGGCATGCTTTGAACTGTGGTCATTTAACCTGCACAAACTAGGAGAGGAGAACCCTAGCACATGCAAGAGAATTTTTGTTTGTTTGTTTTGTTTTTTGAGAAAGGTTTCTCCTGTAGCTTTGCACCTTTCCTGGAACTCACTCTGTGGCCCAGGTTGGCCTCGAACTCACAGAGATCTGCCTGGCTCTGCCTCCCGAGTGCTGGGATTAAAGGCATGTACCACCACCACCCTGCAGAAGAGAATTCTTATACATGGCAAGTTCCAAAACCTATCAGTAAGTCCTCACTGAGGACACAATGGAGGGGAGGCATGTTGAGAATAAAATTGTATGTGTGTGTATTAAGGGTGGTGTGTGTGTGTGTGTGTGTGTGTGTGTGTGTGTCTGTGTGTGTCTGTGTGTGTCTGTGTCTGTGTCTGTGTATGGGGTGTGTATCTGTGTTCACAAAACTGGCTTGTAGAAGGAAGATTGAAGACATGAAATCAGAAAGATTCTTTGTTTACAAATCCAGTCTTTCAGTTATAAAAATTACAAATTACCTTCCCCTTGAACTCATCATGCATAGGCATTTCTATATTTTAGTTACCCAAGTCCCATGTGCAGAAAATTTGGCCCTCGATCAATGACACTATGTAGAGGTCAACATTTTGGAAGGCAGAGCCTAGTTTGAAGGAGGCAGTCGCTAGGGGTGTGACCAGGAAGGGTATCTTAATCTTAGCACCTGAACCACTCTTTTGCCTTCTCACCATTTGAGGTGAGCAGTCACAATTGTTATTTCTGACCACAGAGATCACCATGCCACAGTCACAAAGCAATGAAATCATATGACCATAGAATAAAATGTCTGAAACAATAAACAAAAGTAAATCTTCCCTCCTTTACAGTTTATCAACTTCGCTATTTTGTCCCAGCAATGGAAAGCTAATCCAACATATCAATATATAAATGTCTTCAAGATATAATGTTAAGTAACACAAACTATGTATGTTTTGATGCTGCCTTATAGTTACACATAATTAAAAAATGCACATTTTAACTATATAAAATAACAATGCCTTGAAAAGTAATTGTAAATCACAGTAAAGAAATCCTAAGAATGGATGAACAAAGACAAGTGAGATCAAAATGGAAATAAAAGGCAAGTGGAAATGAGGTGCCCAATGATTGTTAGTTCATAATAAATATGAACTGTGTAGGTATGCTTATAAAATTTTATCCATATGCTTGTCATATGATTATATAAAGAAAGTGACAAAAATAGATATACTGTAGATTTTATATCCTGGTCCACACACTAACAGGGTTTATATTTAATCAACCAGCCAAAGTGAATAATAAACTGGACCAAAATGCATAAAAACAGGTGCTTTCAGATCCGGGAAAAGTGCAGACAACCGAAATTTCTGAGGAAGGAAAATTTAGGAGCTGAACACTTTTGTTTCAAAGAATGGATTGTGGTGTCAGGGATTTTACATAGAGAACAAGCAGACAGCATGATCATCTAAATAAAAATCAATCTGATGCATTATCCGAAATCAGTGAGTTTAGCTGAACTGCAGGATACAATACTGAGATAAAACATCTATTATCTTTCTACATGCTAAAATTATCACTTAAAATATCAAGACAGGAAATAATGATAAATCTGGGAAGATGAGCTAGGTCTGAGCACTGAAATCAATGCATTGTTAAGAGATATAAAAGACATATGTGGTATTCATGGTTCAGACACAATGCTTATAAAATGTCCGTTCTCCCATAATTACTCTGTATGTTCAATGCAATGCTGACTAGAACCTAAACAGATCTGTTTGTAGAAATTAGAAAGCTGATTCCAAAATAACATAGAAATGCAAAGAACATTGAATAACAAAAGTCATTGTTTAAAAACCAAACATTCAAGGAGGAACACTGGCAGAGCATGTCCAATGATGAAATGGTTGCTAAATACAAGCACGTGGAGTTCTGTCCTTATCTACTCATTTGCAGAGCATCAGAAGATAACACCATCACATGGGAATAGTCTGGGTGGTGTGGGGCATTATCTTATATAAAGTCTACAAGTGAAGAATTATATTTAAGTTTAATTTTATTTATCATTAACATCATCATTGTGTATGTATGATGTGTATGGGAAGGTATATGTGTCATGCTGGACTTGTGGAGGTCAGAGGACAATTTTGGAGGCCAGTTCTCTCCACCTTCATGTAGGTCCTAGGGATCCAACTCAGGTTGCCAAGGTTGTATAGCAAGCATGTTACTTAATGAGCCATCTCACTTGCCTGAGTGCAGAATTCTTGATGATGCCGGGAGCTCTAGTTTGTTTATCACATAGATTCTCACTGTATTGTGAAGGAGAGTCAAAAAAATGGATAATTCTTTTCTTCTTGCTGAAAAGATCAAACTCATTCAATGCCATTGTTGAGATCCTCTTGATAGAAAACCTATACTGAACAGGATGTGCATCTCTCATGAGAATAAAATACCAAAACTGCTTGCATTTAATAATGTAATATTGAGATATGTTAAGCAGAACTAAACTGACAGTAATTTTTAAAATAAACTTTCTAAAAATTGTGGTGGTTTTACATAGATAAAATATATCTTAATTTAAGTAGACACCGAATGTTAGAAAATTGAGTGTTCCGGTAGTTTGTCAGGAACATTCATTTAAGGGGCTTCCAGTATTCAAAACTCTTCCACAGAGAGGAATATTAAGCATCTATAGGTGCCAGCATTGCTTTTAGCACAGTGTGGGCTTTGGATTGCTTTTTATTTTTATGAGAACTCCTTCCCTAGTAATTAAGACATGCATTAATTCCAGGAGGAAACATCTTCTTTTTCTTTAGTTTCATTAATTCATGTGAAAACAAACAAACAAAAAAAAAGGACTTTCACATAAAAAAAATGCAAACATGTTTTAAACGTAAAGAAGGAATAAAGGCAGAAGTTCCAAAGAAATCTCTGAGCCAGCAAATGTGAGGTAACATCGATTTCTGGACAGAAGCCCTGGAGAGGAGTGGTTTAATTAGTAAGCTGCATCTCGAGGAACCACCACCTGAGTATTCCTGGAGCCTAGAAAAGTTAAAGATTCAACAAAGAGATTTGTAGCCGCTACAGAGAATTGCCCCCTAGGGCATAGAAGTCCTTATTTTCCACTTGTGAAATCACAGAAGAAATCTAGGACGAATATTAATCATTCCCTGCAGAAGTCTTGAAGATAGACTTTGATGGTTATTCATTACATTTTGACAAAATAAAAAGGTCAAAAGAATGATGGCCCATCAAAGCAGAACCAACTTACACACATGAATTTGGCTAGAATTATCAACATTCATAATAATGTTGAAATATGCTTGCCTATGAAGAATCTAGGGCCAAAATATTATCTCCTGAAATATCAACCCAATCTTAAACTCTTTTTCAAAAGGATCTTGTTTCTACAGTTTTTCTTCTTGTTTTTAACGATGCAGGGGAATAACTGCTACTACTCATCAAGGATATGGAGCTTCTGTAAACCTTAATATCTGCCTCGTAATCCAAAAAGAACTCCACAATTGGTAAGCAGCCAAAACTGTCTAAACTCAACATTTCATTCCTGGCTGGTCACACTGGAAAGTCTACAATTTATTTAAAGCAGAAACTTGGATTCTTCAGTTTTCTTAAAGTCATTTTACATTGCCTTAGTTGTGACTTAGCTAACACTGCATAGTTTAATAAAGGCCTATTATATAATACATCAGTCAATTAAGTACTTTCCCTGTACACCATAGCATTATAGCTCTGAACAATGAACACAGCGCCAGCAGACTTCCACACAGGAAGGCTATCCGTGATAGTGAGGCAAAGGTGACAAGTAGAGAAGTATCATAATTACTGAGCAAGTGACACTCCTTTTTAATTGACTAGGTCTAGATTTCTGGCCAGATTCCTACTGAGGTTCCATGACTTTTCACTATTTTTTAAATTTAACTGTATTGTTTATGAGATACCAGTCTGCTCTTTGAAGGAAAAAAAAACATTGTCTTATCTCTGAAATAATAGATATCCTACAAACAAACAAAAATAATTTCAGACTGTGTATACAGTTTGTATGTTTAGATTTCATAGCAAAATACTTTATTATATTTAATTCAGACCTAATAGTCAAAGATGAGACATGTCTAGCTCTCTCTACAATTTAAGCACAATTTTTCATGAACATTTCAAAATGCACAGAGATCATTTGATCACACGTCCATAGAATGAACACTAGCTTAAAGTCCTGGAGAAATAAGAAAGGATGGAGGAAATGTGCTCTGACCATTACTGTACTAGTTTTCAGCTTTTCTTATGACCAGGAAGGCAGGACACAGGAAAAAAGGCAGGCCCTCTGTAATACAAAAAATATTGCAGGCACACTCGCTCCTGGTATCTTACCAGAGAGCATCCAGGAGGAAGGTTGCTGTCATTTTCTCATTCAAATGCAATTATTTAATGATCAAAGTGGGAGAATGAATGACTGGAGGTGTGTGTGTGTGTGTGTGTGTGTGTGTGTGTGTGTGTGTGTGTGTACGTGCACAAGCACCCATATGTGTTAAAGAAAAGGAGAGAAGGCTATTAGAATGAAGGTTGGTGCTGGGAGAAGTTTATCAGCACTAGTTATTACTTGAGCGTGATCGTTCTAATTTTACAAAACAAAGAATTCAAAATTTGATCCTCTTGTTAAGTCAACCATTTCATGTAAATTTTGCATTTTTTTCATATGGCTAACAGGGTAATGGCTGGCATAAGAAAGCAATCATTCATTTGAACTGATGTGTCTGTATCAAATATAATAAAACAATTTACATTTTGTGTTCTTTGTCAGTGAAAATTCAATGGCCGTATTTCATATGAAGACATGTCAAACATGAGCCTAGTGACGACGTTCTTCCTCTCAGGTATTCCCCATGCACCAGTCCTGGACACCATGCTCTTTGCACTCTTCCTGGTGATTTACATTCTCACTGTGCTGGGCAACCTCCTCATCCTGACGGTGATCAGGGTGGATTCCCACCTCCACACACCCATGTACTACTTTCTCACCAACCTCTCCTTTATTGACATGTGGTTCTCCACAGTCACAGTGCCTAAAATGCTGATGACCTTGGTGTCCCCAGGGGGCGGGGCTATCTCCTTCTACAGTTGTGTGGCACAGTTCTACTCCTTCCACTTCCTGGGTAGCACTGAGTGTTTCCTCTACACAGTCATGTCCTATGATCGCTACCTGGCCATCAGTTACCCACTCAGGTACAGCAGCATGATGAGTGGGAGAGTGTGTGCCCTCCTGGCTGCTGGCACCTGGCTCACTGGATCCCTGCACTCTGCTGTCCAGACTTCATTGACTTTCCATTTGCCCTACTGTGGACCCAACCAGATCCAGCATTATTTCTGTGATGCTCCTCCCATCCTCAAGCTGGCCTGTGCAGACACCTCAGCCAATGAGATGGTCATCTTTGTGAACATTGGGGTGGTGGCCTCAGGCTGCTTTCTGCTGATTGCTCTGTCCTATGTGTCTATTGTCTGTTCCATCCTGAGAATCCGCACCTCAGAGGGCCGACACAGAGCTTTCCAGACCTGTGCCTCGCACTGCATCGTGGTCCTCTGTTTCTTTGGCCCTGGGATCTTCATCTACCTGAGGCCAGGCTCCAGAGATGCTGTGGATGGAGTTGTGGCCGTTTTCTACACTGTGCTGACACCCTTACTCAACCCTGTTGTGTACACCCTGAGGAACAAAGAAGTGAAGAAAGCCCTGTTGAAATTAAAATATGGGTCAGTATTTACTCAGGGTAAATAATCAAGTAAAGAATATGCTTAATGTCTTCAAAATCTCTGATTAAATTATGCTTCCAATGTGACGATGAGAATTTCAAAAGAGCACTTCAAATATCGAACCCTAACTTCTAATGAAGTAACTGATAATTTTTCACACCTTGGTAAACACTTGTATGAATCCCAAAGAAAATCCCTGTGAGCGTGGTCATCTCAGCAGAAAGGACACACTGCTGCTTTGCTTTGTGTTCTGAGAAAAACAACTTAATTTTACTACCTATACAAATATTTTCAAGAATTGCAATCCAGTGTCATATTCCTACAGTGTGCTTTATTCAAATGAATCTCCTTCTTTGTGTGTTTTATACACTTCATAATAAAAATTATATTTAATACAGTCCACTAAAAAACATAGTATGCTTATGAAGAAATTGACATATTAGGAAACACTTAACAAAACAGTTTTATTCCCCAAACTGTCTTTATTCCCTTTCAGGAGCTAAAACAATTGTAGATTTTAACATTTTTAATACTCTGACAACTATGAGAGCTATATCCATGAATGTGACATATACATTGTATGTTTCCTATTGGTTACTGATAACAGCTATCAGCTGTCCTTCTCTGGAAAATTCCTGACGTTTTGTTCAAATTCCAAGTGTCCATTTCAGAAATCTTAACTTTTATTCTGTAAAAACATAAGGACAGACATTAAGTGTAAAAAAAAAGTCCTTAGAGAAAAAGAATCAAAAGTATTCATTGAGTTTATTCTCCAATTTATACAGATTCTTATTGGTGAAATTATTAAGGCCACTCCACGTAGTTAAAGGGAGATTTATTTAATGGCGTAACTTACAAATTAAGGGATAGGTAGGTCGCGGGGTCTGGGGAAGGTGTATCGCAGTCCAGCGGTGTTCTCTGGAGCTCTGCTTGGTCCACTTCCACTATCCAGGGTCCCAACTCAGAGAGCACCCGCCGATCCAGCTTCCCAGTCTCCAGGTGCCTCCCTTGGCCCCCCCGCCTTGTAGGCATGACAGTTGCTGAAGTCTCAATGGGGGTTGGAACTTCCAGATCAAAGCTGGAATGGCTACCCACTACAGATTCTCATATAATTATGCTAGTTCTGCAAGCCATGTTTATTTGACTTAAAGTATAAATTGTACTTTGGACACTTTGTAAGAAGCAAGATTTGCACCATAAGTCCCACAATCAATTCTACACATACATACAGAAAGTGTGAATTGTATTTCCTAAAAATGTTTCATGTACATGTCATATGCATCCTCTTAATGCAATACATGCCACCCTTTCTAGGAGATGAAGAAGGTGGAGCTGGAACACTAACATAAAGTGTACCCAGACTCCTAATATTTGTTTCAACTGCATTTCAGAGGTATTTGAGAAAGAACAAGCTGTGCTAGCTTGCCATGGCTTCCTTGAATAAGCTGTGACACTGTGCTGAGAATAAAATCATACTAACTCTGGTAGCCTGGCACACAACATTCATAAAGTCCTGACCTATGCACAAGGTTATGCAATGGCAAGGGCCCACCATATAACTCATCTCATTTTGCAGGGTCGAAAGGCAATGCGTAGAAGCACTTATCCACTGGGATGACTTTATTCTAACCCAGAATTTCTACCATTGGACTGTCTTGTTTTTATTTATCTGTTTGTTGTTTGTGAGATAACATCTCACTGTGTGGCTCAGGTTGACTTTGAACTTTCATTTCTCGTGTCTCAGCCTGTAAGTTACAGCTGTGCACCACCACAATGTGCCCAGTGATAACTATTAATTAGTATATGACACTCTTTTTGAAAATGTCCCCCTAGTTTACCAGGAAGAGAATAAGGCACGCTTTGGTTTTATAAATTTTTCCCACAGTGTAAAAGGCATTATGGCAAACTGTAAATTTTATAGTTAACCTCTTAAAGCAGCCCAGCTGGAGCCTCCCTCTGGTTCCATCGGGACGAGCAATCTTGGCTGTCTGTCCAGTTAGATACAGGTCCCTGTCAACTAATATGCCTAGTCTGGATGTTGACATTACTAAGGAATTAAAAGAAATGTAGAATGCTTTAGCTGGGATCTCTAGTGACCAATTTTTGTCTCCTCAGAATTAGAGGATTCAAGCACAATATATTTTGGCATACAAATCAAAAGCTCTGTGAATTGAGGGCATATCACATAAACTTTATGCGCGATATATGAAATTTTCATTAAAAACCACACAGTTAACAAATGCTTTTGTCACTTATATGTGCAAATCATCACCTTTCTTGGATGTGGATGACATACCTCCTGATCTCATCTTTGCAGGACGCCCTGAGTTTACCATGCCGTCTCATATATGTTTTGTAACATTCTAAAACCCACCATTTTTTCATTGTGCCCTGGAGCTCCAGAACATGCATTAAATCTCTGTGTCTTCTATTCCTGAGATGTAGATGTCACTTAATTAAAATAATTGCAGAAATTGCTGCATTGTTTAATTACAGAGAAAATAGGGCTGAACTGATGAACACAAGTATCAGCACTGGGATTATTATAAAAGTTACCCTAACCTTTAAGGATTTGAGTCCCTACATGTTATCCAGTTACTACTTACAATTTTAAATCCTTTTCAGTTATTAATTAGCCCAGAACACACAATTGCAGAAAAATCCATCAGATATGTCATAAAACACACCCATACCAAATACAGATTTACTTGGAAATGATATCCTTGGTTACTGGCGTCTGTGGATACTTTTATAGTTTGATGCTTCAAGAGATGTTAATTTGAGAAAAACTTCCAAGTAAATAGAACAAAATATGGTAGAATATGGTCAAAGATCATCTGAAGTTTCAACATTGTGTATGTCGAGTGCAAGCCAACACCGGCTGTTGTGGTGGTGTTTGTAATTTTCTTCTGAAATTTCCTTTGAAAACAGTACTGATAGCTCTTCAGAGCACGAATAAAGACACACACATTTGTAAAACTAAGTTACCCTGACAATGTAAGTAGTTTATTATTAATTTTAAAGGTCAGTCATTTTGTCTTTCAGAGCTTTTACCAGCAGTTTATGCCCTCTTTCCTCCCTCATCTCCTAGGTTTTTTTCTTTATCCCTTGCTCTATTTTTCAGTTGCATGAAGGTGTCAGCTCTGAAGAGAGTTGTGGACAGAAATTGTACATTTCAGGTTACATTTTCTTTAGGTAGTAATAACAAGAAAAAATTAAATTACTATGAACACAATCATATATACAAAAATCATACCACATATGTAAGTGTAACTACACAAAAATATGTTATTTCTTAAGTCAATGATTATTGTTGTTCACTGATGTTACCCTGACCTGCAAGAAAGAAGTAACCTGGAAGTTGTCTAAAAGCAACATAGCATAAAAGATAGTGTATTGAATTTGGTACCAGATAGTGTGGGATCAAAGCTTGACCATATTCCTTACTTGTCATGCCCATTCAGATGACAGCACCTATCAGAATTTCTCCTAAAGATTAAATGGAGATAATCCAGTTGAAGTATATAATATTTCACAATTCAATACTGTCTATGGTTTTCTTTTCTGAATGTTAATTTGATATATTTTAATGCTATATAAATTTCATTAATAGTTACATTTGTTGCAAAGTTAATAAATATGGGTATATAAAATAAATAAAGATAATTAGCTGGACATAAAAAAGGCTGAATTGAGCCGGGTGTGGTGGCACACGCCTTTAATTCCAGCACTTGGGAGGCAGAAGCCGGTGGATCTCTGTGAGTTCAAGGTCATCCTTGTCTATACATTGAGTTCCAGAACAGCCAGGGCTGTTACTAGAGAAACTCTGTCTCAAGAAATCAAAAAGAGGGAAAAAAAGGTTGAGTTGTAAATAATTATATTTTTTAAGGCAATTTATCAGTAATCAAAAGAACTTACATTTCTGCCTCCTTAAAAATACCGTTTAACTGTCAGAGAAAGTACAGACAACTGTGATTCCAACCAGCAAAAAAGTTGTACACACCAAAGGAAACACTCCAGAAAATGACAACCCTGGACTGAAAGAAACATTGGCAGGTCATCTGTTTGATACAGAGTTGCTATCCAAAATAGACCATTCAAAACACGTAATATCGTATGTGTATAAATACATAAATATTGCATGCATGTGTGAGAGATGAGTCTCCAGAGAGAGACTTGAATATTTTCCAAACAATTCATATGAATTGCCAAGATGTATGCCTTCAATATCACTAATCATCAAGAAAATGCAAATCGAGCCATTAATGTGAAATGGTAGATATTACCAAAACTCAAAAATCTAGTCCATTACATGGAGATGACTACAAGAACAAGGTTGGTCCATTCTACTTTTCATACATTTTATCACTTTTTATCTTATCTAGCATTATTTACCTATTTTTAAAGTTTAACTTCTTGAGTTTTTTTAAAGTATCATACAATACTGTTGCTGTGGGATATCTTTCTGTATGCTGTGAATATGTGTGGCTCTCATTGGATAATGAATAAAGCTTCATTGTGTGGTTGATATATTGTGCACCCCAGTAAACTTATCTGGGGGTCAGAGAACAGAACAGCCATAATATTAAACATAAAGATTAGGCAGTGGTAGCACACACCTTTAATCCCAGGAAGTGATGGCAGAAAGTAGAAAGGTATATAAGGCAAGAAAACAAGAAACTAGAGTCTGGTTAAGCTTTTAGGCTTTTGAGCAGCAGTTCAGCTGAGATCCATTTGGATGAGGACTCAGAGGCTTACAGTTTGAGGAAACAGGATCAGTTGAGGAATTGGCAAGGTGAAGTGGCTGTGGCTTGTTCTGCTTCTCTGATCTTTCAGCATTCATCAAATAACTGGCACCAGCTTTGTTCTTATTAATAAGACCATATAAGATTCATGCTACATCATTGGCCTATGGCAGGGCAGAATGGAGCCAGGTGGGAAAATCCAAAAGAGATAGTGAAAGAAGAAGGGTAGAGTCAAGGAGTCACCAGCCCACCACCAAAGGAGCAACAAGATGCCAGCAGACTGGTTAATGCCACAGCCATGTGGCAACATATAGATTAATAGGAATGGTTTAATTTAAGATGAAAGAGCTAGCGAGCAAAAAGCTAAAGCCACAGGCCATACAGTTCATAATTATATAAGCCTCTGAGTGATTATTTTATAAACAGGTATGTGACCGTCTGTGGGAGAGATTTGTCCGGACTGCTGGGCAGGGCAGGAGTGGAGAAATTTTTGGCTACCTACTTACTGCATATACTTCACTTATACTCTTTCTCTCCTCTCTAAATCCTCCTATTCCTTCCTAACACTTTTTCAAATTAATGACCTCTTTTTCATTATTATTACATATAATAATACATGTTTTATGATTTTACTTTTTTAATTTTTACATATATGTGGGCACACACATATGTATATCTTTTTACTGTTGCTCATATGTACATGTTTAAGACTGACCAATTGTGATTGGATAACTTATCAGGGAGCTCATCCCGGAAAAAAAAACAAAATCTTCCCCTCACGGTAAACATCGATTTCCTGTAACTCTTCATCTTGGAGGAGGTGGTCTTTATGAACGTCCCCTATCCACATTGGCATGCCAACAGCTGTTGTCATTGTAAAGATCTTGTTTAAGCAACCATATTATCGAGATCCATGGTAGCAGCTTGCCTGCCATATCCAAAGGACACTAGCTTGTCAATTATTGGTCTTAATTCCTGAGTAAATGGAATTCTACTCAGAAAGTTCTTTCCTACACCTATGTCTTTTAGGATACTGTATGTGGACTTATATATACATATAAATTTATATATATAATTTTGAGATTATAATACAATTATTATTACATTATATTATAACCCTTACCTTTCTTTCCTCCAGCTCCTCCCATGTATAACTACTTCTCTCTTTAAATCTATGACTTCTCTTTCCTTAATTGTTGTTCCACGTATAATATATATTTACATATATACAAAGAAATATATATGTATATATTCTTCTCAGTCCATATAATGATGTGTGTGTGTGTGTGTGTGTGTGTGTGTGTGTGTGTGTGTGTGTGTGTGTGTGTATGTTTTCAGATCTAACCATTTGGTATTGGATAACCAATTGGTGTGCTCTTTCCTGGGGGGACATAGCATTCCTTATTGGCATGTATTTCTTTATGTAGGGTTGAGGTCTTCTGTACTTTCCCCATTCCACATTAGTAAGTCTATTGATGTCATCCTTCTTAATGTTGGATGTGAGTTCATGATGCACATCATTTATTGTGTTGAGGTATGTCCCCTCTCTATTTAGGAATTTTATCATAAAGACATGTTGAGTTTTGTCTGAATTCAATCATAAAGACATGGCTGAACATTCTGTATCTATTGAAAAGATCACGTACATTTTTACTTTAAGTAAGATCATGTAAGTTTTTACTTTAAGTCTATTTATATGATCTATATGATGATTTATGTATGTTGACTATCCCAGAACATCTATGATGAAAAAAATTTGATTATGTTGGATGATCTTTTTTATATAGCCAGAATTCTATTTGAAAGTATTTTTATGAGAATTTTTTAATCTATGTTCAATAGGAATATTGAACTATAGTTTTTTCTTTTTCTTTTTAATGTGTTTTACATGGTATGGGTATAACAGTAACACTGACTTTACAGAAGGAACTTCTGATTCTTGTATTTTTAATAATTTAAGAAGTATTGGTCATAGATCTCTTTGAAGTCTGGCAGAACATTGCTAACAGTCCATCCGAGCCTGGGCATTTCTCAGTGCAATGCATTTTATTGCTGTTTTTAACTTAATGAAGTATAGGTTTATCGAGGTTCTCTAATATTTTAAATTTCTTTGGTGTCTGTCATAGTGTTTCCCTGCTCATTGCTGACTCTGTTAATTTAGATTGTATCTTTCTTACGGTTAGCTGGGCCAAGCTCTGTCAATGTTTACCTTTTTATTGCACCAGCTCTTAGATCTGGTGAGTCTTTGTGTTGTTTTCTTTGTTAGTTTTCACTGAGTTCTGCTCTGATTTCTGTTCTGTCTTCCTATCTGCTCGGTTTAGGTTTGGTTTGTTTGTGTTTTTTTTTTTTTTTCCAAATTCTTGAGTTGTATCATTAAGTCATTTATTCATTCTCTCTGATTTTTTCTCTTTTTAAAATTATTTCTATTTTCTTTCTTTCTCTCCTTTTTCTCTGACTCTACATATTATTTCCTCTCCCCCAACTTCTCTAATGTATTTTAAGGTCTTTTTAATGTAGGCACTTAGAGCTATACATTTCCCTCCTAGGACAGCTTTTAAAGTGCCCCAGGGGTATTGTGTTGTGTTTTGATTTCCACTTAATTCCATGATGTTTCTTGATATCTTATTTTTACCCACTTATCATTCAGTAATGTGGTAGTCTCCAGGGGTTTGTGTAACAAGTAGAGATTCTTTTGATTCTCTACTATTGATAACTGTTGATTCTAACCTTTATTGTATCGTGAGCAGAGAGAATACATGGAGTTATTTCATTTACCTGTATTTGTTGAGATTTGTTTTGTGTCCCAATATATGGAGGTTTTGAGAAACTCACCTGCCTGTGCCTGTTCATGATCTGTGTGACCTGAGCTAGGCCTCGGAATATGGGGATCTATTTTCCTAATTTTTAAGAGAAACATATTGAAAACCTGTACTTATATTTTTGCTTTCCTACTTTCTAAATAAAAGCATCATTGGCTCATCTTTGTAATTAAGGACAACTCTGTACCAACGTGGCCGTAGTTTTCTGTATTTCCAAAATTTTGAGTTTGTAACAGAAGGTATCCAGAAAGCATGCCAGTCCAAACTCAGTAGGGGGAAAAAAGATGTTACAGAATGCAAAAAGCAAAAGTTCCAGTCATCTATAATAGAGGATTAAGTAAGTTTCCTCTACACAATCATGTCCTATGATCATGCCTTACTCATCATTACCCACTCAGGCATAACAGTATGATGAGTGTGAGAGCATGTGCTCTCTGGCTGCTAGCACTTGGCTCCATGGGTCCCTGAACTCTGTTGTCCACACTGATTTTCCATTGGACCGACTGTGGACTCAGCCAGATCCAACATTACTTCTGTGATGTGCTGCCAGTCCTCAAGCTGTTCTATACAGACACAGACACTTTTCTTTTCTTAAGGCAGCACAAGTTCACTGTCTTGATAGTTCTGAGGAACAGAACCTAAACAAACTGGGCATCAGTTGGTAGACAGAATTAATTTCCTCTGGACACTCTAGAAGACCATTTCTTTACTTGCTTTTTCTAGATCTAACATTGATCTATAGTCCTCCATTTTAGACCCTTTAATTGTTCTGTGCTTATCTTTCCAGCCTCTACCTTCTTGTTATAGCTCTTGCTTGTGACTTTGAACTTTTCTCTTATGCCTTCTGACAACTTTGGACCATTATGATTACGACACGAGGACCTTTACGATTAATCCAGGACAATCTCTTCATTTACTTACTCAAATTAACAAAACCCCCTTTGCCCTGCAAAGTAAAATATTCAAAGGTTGTGATGATTGGGAAATAGACTAATCTTCATTGTAAAAGATTGGCAGTGCCACTGTCATCTACACTTCTTACATGGATAAAATGGGGGGTTCACAAAAACAAGGATAGCACAGTGACATGATCAATTAATGCTAATATTTTGAATTAAACTTCTTAAATATATTTTATCTATTCTTTGAGACTTTCACATGTGAATGCAAGGTATTTGGATCATGTTCACCCCTTTACTCTAAAATCTCTAAGACCTCCTAGGTATCCAACACATACATCCCTCTTCCAACTTCATAACTTCTTATTTTCATTCTTGTTAATGACACACTGAATCTAATTAGCACTATCCCATCCCCAGCTACTACAGCATGGTCAATTTATGAGAAACAACACCCCTAGAGAAAACTGACTCCCCTTCCTCTACAAGGCATCAATTATCAATAGCACCTCAGTTTCTGGGTATTCATTTCCCCTCCTCCTTACAGGCTGAAGTGTTGAGTAGGTGGATCTTGTGTACTTCCTGTGTGGGTAACCACAGCTATTATGAGTTCATGAGTGCACCCATCCTGTCATGTCCAAAAGAGACTGATTCATCCCAGTCTTCCCCAACCTCCTACTACATCCTAAGTGTGTGCAATCTAGTTTGAGAATTAGCATCTTTAAAATATTGAATCTCCCAGTCTGTTATAATTCTTTGTGGATAATCACATTTCCCCAAATATGTACTGAGCTGTGAACATAACTGGAGGTCATTTACTTCACTGGTTGTCTTGTATGGCACCACACTTTGTCTTACCAATGAGAAGGTGCCTCTCCTAGTGATGGAAAAAGTACCTGTCATGTTGTATGGAGGCTAGATGACTAAGATTTTATTTTTTACTATATTTGTTATGATTCAACATATGTGTGTATTTAGTATATTTTGATTTTTAGGTGTTGAATCATAACAAATATATTCAAAACTGATAACTCTATAATGCATATTATAAATGGTTGTAGAACTTCATGACCATTGTTTTATAACACTCCATTATGTAAATATAAAGGAATATAATTTCATTCAACTCTTATGCATTTGAATAGTTGAATATTGCCCACTAGAAATGAATCATTGCTAGAGATTAAATTTTTATAAAAGTATTACATACATTTATTCATACACACATACATTTAGATGTGGAATTATTCTTAGAAAACTATGTATTACATATTACGAACCTTGTTTTGGATATGATGCACAAAGAAAAACACAGAACCACTGAAAAAGTAAAAAATCTGCCTTTGAAGAGCTAAACTAGAGACAAACATGACCTCTGCTAATTGCAGTAATGCCATGACTATGGACTTCTGGGTACATGCACAAGAGAAATGAACCCAAAGTGAACATTCTATCATATCAGCTAAAAGAGAATTTCAGCTTCATAAAGCAACCAAGATAACATCATATTGCTTTGTGAGTGTTACCTCTTGAAAATAAAACAAATCTTTTGCAAAGGGAAAAACATCAAACTATGAGCACGTTTGTCACATGTCAGAGATCTAATTGCAATTTGAAAATCCTTAGAAGACATGAGAATTGAATATTCCTGAGAAGGTGCATTCAATGATGAATTATAATTAAATTATATTACTGATGTTGGAAAATTGAAGTAATTCTTATCAGTGTTTACTGGCTCTGAGAAAATGCTACTCTGTCTTTGAGTTTAACCAGTGCTTTCTTTACCTCCTTGTTCCTCAGGGTGTACACAACAGGGTTGAGTAAGGGTGTCAGCACAGTGTAGAAAACGGCCACAACTCCATCCACAGCATCCCTGGAGCCTGGCCTCAGGTAGATGAAAACACAAGGCACAAAGAAACAGAGGACCACGATGCAGTGCGAGGCACAGGTCTGGAAAGCTCTGTGTCGGCCCTCTGAGGTGCGGATCTTCAGAATGGAACAGACAATAGACACATAGGACAGAGCAATCAGCAGAAAGCAACCTGAGGCCACCACCCCAATGTTTACAAAGATGACCATCTCATTGGCTGAGGTGTCTGCACAGGCCAGCTTGAGGATGGGAGGAGCATCACAGAAATAATGCTGGATCTGGTTGGGTCCACAGTAGGGCAAACGGAAGGTCAGCGACGTCTGGACAGCAGAGTGCAGGGATCCAGTGAGCCAGGTGCCAGCAGCCAGGAGGGCACACACTCTCCCGCTCATCATGCTGCTGTATCTGAGTGGGTAACTGATGGCCAGGTAGCGATCATAGGACATGACTGTGTAGAGGAAACACTCAGTGCTACCCAGGAAGTGGAAGGAGTAGAGCTGTGCCACACAGCTGTAGAAAGAGATAGCCCCGCCCCCTGGGGACACCAAGGTCATCAGCATTTTAGGCACTGTGACTGTGGAGAACCACATGTCAATAAAGGAGAGGTTGGTGAGAAAGTAGTACATGGGTGTGTGGAGGTGGGAATCCACCCTGATCACCATCAGGATGAGGAGGTTGCCCAGCACAGTGAGAATGTAAATCACCAGGAAGAGCGCAAAGAGCGTGGTGTCCAGGGCTGGTGTGTGAGGAATGCCTGAGAGGAAGAACGTGTTCACTAGGGTCACATTTGACATTTCTTTCACCCAGAATCATTCTCCCTATAGAGATATAAGGATCACTCAGACATTAATGAATAATTATCTGTGTTTCATAATATTACACTTTATGTTACTTCATTTAGGTCTTATTTAGTGATATTGGTGAAATGATTAAGCATCTCTCCCACACACAGGCCTAGGAATACAAACATTAGCATTCACAAATACGTATAAGAAAAACAAGAAAATGTCTTTGTTTTAGTTTGAGGGCATCATGAAGTCCCACAACTACATAAAACATACAAATGTGTTATTCTCAACATTTTGTGTGTCAGGCCTGCTGTGGTATAACTCACAGATCTTAAATCTCAAGGTGCAAACCAGTTATATAATCTTACCTGAGGGTCAGAATTTTACTCTACACTAGTACAGCTGTTGATAGAATATAGTTTGGTACAGTTTTAGATCTGAGCTTCTGATTTGTATAATGGTTCTTAGCAGATTCCGCCACTCTAGGCTTCTAGAAGTCACTCTAGGACCTATACAATTCTATGCATCTGGTCATGACACAACATGGCAAGTCCTTTTTCTGCTACCTGGAGAGTCACTTTCCCTAAAACAAAATGTGATACAAGATAATCAGTGAAGTAAGTAATCTCCAGCCATGTTCATAGCCAGGTACATATTTGGGAAAGCATGATTATTCAGGGAGAGTTTAGTAATTTGTAGTAATCTTGGAGTCTAGAGTTCTACCTACCAGAATCATTTTTCTCCTTTGGATTCCCACAGAAACTTCAAGAACCAAAATTGCTGACATTAGTAAGTATCATTGAAACCAATGGTATATTTCAATCATTTGATGTTAAATGTGTTTTTAACAATACTGATTCTGTCTCCCTGACTGAAAAGATGCAAGCAAAAATTGGCATTCAGTCTTTGCTCAGTGAATGACAGTGGAGCATACAGGACTGAGCCTTGCTGAAGTACTGCAAAGTTGCCTCTTCTGGATCTTAGAAAGGGAATATGTCAGTTCTGGTGGAATCCCATAGACCTCCCAGTTTGACATTACACTCTTAAAGGCTTTGTTCCTGCCGATTTAGTGATGCCCCATTACTGCCTGCTTCTCAAAGAGTCTCTCTAGAATCTCCAAGTCATGTAAGAATATCAGGTGCCCCATTACACAGTAGGATTACATACAACATCCCCTATGTCCAGAAAATAAAAGGCTTCATACATATTAAATCCCTGATTCCTCTCTATTTATGTATCATTAAGAAGATCAAATTCTCTCAACCACAAAATGCTGAGTAAGAAAGAGCTTTCTGTTATACATATGTTATACTAGGATTCTGATTCCTCTCTGATGCTGGCTTTTTTAGAGACGATGTTTTATCCACACCTTCTTTCCTCATAGTCCTCAAACAAAAACAGTGCTCTAAAAGAAGGAAATGATTCTGTCAAGTCTGTGTTGCTTATTCAACAACCTATGACATAAAATTGAAACCAGTGCAAACAGAGAGGCCCCACACCACTCAATCATGGTAATATTGTGTATGGCTAAGACTGAAATGATTATTTTTACTTGATACAAATTATTGTCTAGAACTAACAACTATTTTTTAGTTGTTTTAACTCTACTGTGTTGTGAATTGACTTGTGAAACCATTTTTCACTAAGAAAGAATAAAGGATCTGCTCTTAGAAGATTCCAGATAAAATGTATCTTCTCCACAAGGAGTTTGGCTTTGGCTACAGGAAAGTTGTCTTTTTAAAAATATGAGAAAAAATAGTAGAAACCAGATTATTGAAGTCACCACGATGACCATGAGGACCCCCCCTCAATCGGGGGAAATAGAGCTCTGAAACGTCTACTACAGCAACCAGACCCAATCACAGAGAAAATACATCCAGAGTTGATAGAGAAGAAAACATCCATGAAGAGAAGTATAAGGCAGCCTGACATCCCAGCGGGAATCTCAATCAAGGTCAGTGTTTAAGTTACATGGCTACTGTAACAACATCAGTATTATTTGAAGTCCTGCAGTTATTGCCTCTATCTATTGACCATGTACCTGCCCATGTATCTCTCTAATTAGTGAGAGAGACCAGGCAGCTAAAGTTAGGACAAAGTCTAAGAATTTACAAATGTCATTGATGAATGTGAATACGCACACTAAAAGGAAGAAGGAACTGAACAAAAAAACAAGTTAAATTCACTCAAGAACATCTATGAAGTATGGTGCATTTTAGTAGCAAAACATACCTGAGCTTTTCCAAAACTGTTTCACCTTCTACGTGTTATGGAGAAGCACTAATTTTCATGGTATCATATAAAGAGATACTCTGAGATGCGAAAAAGATGTCCTTTTCTAATTAGAATTCAAGCTAATTAATTCAGAGACTAGAAGCCAGCATGACTAAATGTGCTTGATTTCAGGTCTCAAGGGATGGGGTTGCCCTGGGGTTTCCACGTTCCCTTGATGAGCAAAAATACATCAGCAAGACATGAAGGAAAGGCTTTTTGTAAACATGCATGTCTCTCCTCAGAATATCTCATGTCTTGCTGGATCTTTCCAGTGCCTGTTCTCCACTTAAAATTTCCCAAAGTCTAAGTGAGCATCACTTGACTGCTGTCTGAAGCCGCATGCCACTGTTTCTTACACCGTCTATTGTCATCAACTCAAGCATCGCACATTCCTAACATTTGTGTGGTTTTGAAGGTTCCAGGGAATTCTACCAATGGATTCCAACATGGATATATGCTTCCCTGACACTTGAAACTTACTACCTTTCACTTATATAAAAGTTTCATGTTCAAGCATCTTCCAGACACAACAGAGCTGATACACTTAGGAACTCCCAGACACTGACAGCATGCACAAGAAAGACCTCCAGAGATGGAGAAGTGGACACAAAGTCCCATCCCTAACCAAGAAGCTATTTTCAATTGATAGCTCTGGTGAAAATGAATAGCAGTTTTCTCTAATCTTATCAGCAACACCGCAGGGCAGGCCCCACATCCAGAAGCAGTTTGCCAACACAAAACAGACTCCATGGGTTTTTCCTGTGCTCTTTGTTTTCTTTTGATATGTTCTTTTTTTTTGTCTTGTTGAGGCTTTGTGTTTTCTTTTTTTTTATTATTATTGTTGTTTTAAGAGACAGAACATAGAGTTGGGTGGGTAAGGGAGGTAGAAAAGATTTGGAGGAGGAGAAAGAATATGATTAAAAATATTGTATATATATAAAATTTTAATAAATTTCAAATTAAATAAAATTTAATGAAGTTTGAGGTTCTAAGGTATTCTCCCTTTTAGATCTTTATCATACTAAAAATGGGTGATTTTTCTCCATAATTAAAAATTGCAGCTATAACTATTTCACTAACTGCAATGGTTTTTGATCAGTTAAATTCAAATATATTCATGTTTATTTTAGATGTATTAAATTCTGATTGATGAAAATGAAATAGAAAATTTGCATTATATGATTTAATAAATTTGGTCTGACACATAATTTGTCTGATTAGGCTCTTTTGACTATTTGCTTCAAAATAATACTATCTAAACAAATATCATAGGGATTACCAACATAAGCAATCAAACTAAACTGGGTGAATTTTATGTCTACATTTTGAGATGTAGTCAAAATGCATTCTTTTTTACATAATCACCTCAAAATAACTTATTAAAGATGCCCATCTTTCCCTGATGCCCAGCAGGCTATCGTTGTCAGGTGAACATGTAACCTGTATCTTTACTCTCCTTTCTCCTATAGTTTTTCAGACCTCACACAAGCACTATTCTGAATTGTTAACAATCTTTAATGAGTTTCTTTTCAAGTTGTTAGAAGCTGTGAATTATCTCATTTCTTCTTCTCTTTAAGGTTACCATGACAACCTGAGATCTTTTAAATACACAGGTGGAAGCCACCGGTCTAAATCAATGAAGAGTATGTGGGAGTTTAATACCCCAATATGTAAGCACAATCAATCCTCCATTTCTTTTCATTTATATTATATATATATATATATATATATATATATATATATATATATATAAACTATTTTATAAGATCCCGTTGTTGTGGTCATATTCATTTTTATATTTATATTTATAGCCAGGTATTTCCCACCCTGAACATTATTGAATGTTTAGGCAATATAAATGTTGTTCTGGGGATATCCCATGGATTATAGTGTTTATCTGGATTCTTGACATACAGCCACGGGGTGCCATTACCCATAACAATCAACAAGATCTCCACACAATGCCAAATCATCCTAGTGAGGCAAAACTACCCCTCGTTGGAAGTTGTTAATCTACATATCTAATAGACACTTGATTTTTAAAAATATTTTAAATTTCATTTTTTATTTTTATGTGTATAACTGTTTTGTCTTCATATGTGTATGTGGACCATATACATCTTGATGCTGGTGGAGGTTGGAATTGAGTGTCAGAGCTCCTGAAACTGAAGTTATAGACTGTTGTAAGCTACCATGTGTGCTGGAAACCTACCTAGGTGCTCTCCAAAAACAGCAAGTGCTCTTAACCAATGACCACTTCTCCCACATAAATACTTGGGTTTTATTATATCAATTCTTAATAAATATAGTCAAAATAACAGTTTCATAATACATTTTATAAATATTTCTAGATCATCATTAAACCATTGCTTTAAAACATATATTATGTGTTTACACAAAAGTATTATTTCAGTCAATTGTTACATATTTAAGTAGCTTCCTATTTCTGCCTATCAGAACATTAGCATCTCTAGAAATACAAATTTGTATAAATATATAATAATCACACATACACACTGTATATTATATATTATGATATATTATATATTGTATTATGTTTATATGTATTATATGTTGTATTATATATTATGTTGTATATTATGTATATATAGCTTGTTTTTAATACATTAGCCTTACTAAAATACAAAGAGAACTAGTAAAAGAATTAAAATACAAACTTGAAGAATGACAGTCTCAGGATAACATGACCTCTGAGAATTGCTGCTGCTTCTGAACAGCAGCACAATGATTGCATACTCTTAAACTTATTTGCATGACAAATAAGCCTTGCAAAAGCAACATATGAGCTCAGGCTAAAGAAAAACAATTCAGCCTTCACATTGAATCTTGACCACATCACAATGTTATTTATTGTTTGTTTGTTTGTTTCCAGACAGGGTTTCTCTATGTAGCCCTAGCTGTCTTTGAACTTGCTCTGTAGACCATGCTGGCCTCAAACTCAGACATCCACCTGCCTCTGGAGTGCTGTGATTAAAGGTATGCATGACTACCACTTGGCACAATGCTACATTTTAAAGATAAAAATAAATAAATCTTTGGGAGGGAGATCATAGATAAGAATATGAGCATATTTGCCATGTATGATAGATATAAATGTAACTTCTAAGACCATTAAAAACATAAACCGTGTAATCCTGAGAAGGGGATTTTAAGCAATGATTTAAAACTAAGTTATATTATTGATGTTTTAAAAATTAAGTGCCTCCTTCACGGTATCACTGTTTTTAAGAAAATGCTATTTTGTCTTTGAGCTTCATCAATGCTTTCTTCACCTCCTTGTTCCTCAGGGTGTACACAACAGGGTTGAGTAAGGGTGTCAGCACAGTGTAGAAAACTGTCACCAACCCATCTACAGCATCCCTGGAGCCTGGCCTCAGGTAGATGAAAACACAAGGCACAAAGAAACAGAGGACCACGATGCAGTGCGAGGCACAGGTCTGGAAAGCTCTATGTCGGCCCTCTGAGGTGCGGATCCTCAGGATGGAGCAAACAATAGACACATAGGAGAGAGAAATCAGAAAAAAGCAGCCCGATGCCACCACCCCAATGTTCACAAAGATGACCATCTCAATGGCTGAAGTATCTGCACAGGCTAGCTTGAGGATGGGTGGCCCATCACAGAAATAATGCTGGATCTGTTTGGGTCCACAGTAGGGCAAATGGAAAATCAATGACGTCTGGACAGCAGAGTGCAGGGATCCAGTGAGCCAGGTGCCAGCAGCCAGGAGGGCACACACTCTCCCACTCATCATGCTGCTGTACCTGAGTGGGTAACTGATGGCCAGGTAGCGATCATAGGACATGACTGTATAGAGGAAACACTCAGTGCTACCCAGGAAGTGGAAGGAGTAGAACTGTGCCACACAGCTGTAGAAGGAGATAGCCCCGCCCCCTGGGGACACCAAAGTCATCAGCATTTTAGGCACTGTGACTGTGGAGAACCACATGTCAATAAAGGAGAGGTTGGTGAGAAAGTAGTACATGGGTGTGTGGAGGTGGGAATCCACCCTGATCACCGTCAGGATGAGGAGGTTGCCCAGCACAGTGAGAATGTAAATCACCAGGAAGAGTGCAAAGAGTGTGATGTCCAGGACTGGTGGGTGGGGAAGGCCTGAGAGGAAGAACGTCGTCACTAGGGTCACATTGGACATTTCTTCTCATCTTTTGTTTATTTCAATTTGCACGTAACTGAGAACTGAGAATCACTTCTCTATGTGGCCACTGTATTAGCCATGACAGATAATTCTAAAGTTTACTCAGTTTTGTGCATTTCAAAGCTTCTTTGGTAAAGACGATGAAATGATTTCAGTTTCTCTTTTCTCTCAAGCATAGGCATGTAGAAGGAGACACAGAAACATGCACACACCAAAAAGAGAGAGAGAAAAGAGGACAGTGTTTTATTACCTTTTTATTGGTATACATTTTAGCTTTCTGTTACTGTAACAAATAGCTGAAACAGTTTAGGAAGAAGGGTTATTGCATTTGATTGGCTGGCCTCATTTCTTTTGTGTCTCATCAAGCCACAGCATTATAGTAGTAACATGGCAATACTATTTATCTCATGACCAGTATATAAAAGAAAGAACATGGGGAAGGGTGCAGAGATCCAAAAATCCTCTTCTAAGGGTGTTTTCTCTATGATGAGAAGCCCTCTTAGCTAGAAGCCACCCCTTAAAAGTTCCCATTACCTTGTCAAGTCTTTGTGTGGACACTTATCTAACCCAACCACAGCCATTGATATAAATTACAAAAATTTGGTGAATGAAGTGCAAATATGGTAGCCATACCATTTCTTATGAATCAGATCAGTTGTGTATCTACTCAAGGTATCATGAAAGTTTAATAAAGGAATTATTTGGGGAATAAATCTCATCTCCAACCCTGGAACTTCTTACACCACTATTGAGATTGCTAATAGAACTTCATTCCTTACAGTTTCCAGGGTGAGGTTCTATGTTCTTTGTGATTAGTGGCAGATGTCTTTGCTCTAGGATTCTTCAGGCAAACCTGAGTGATAAAAAGTCATAGCCACCTGGATTTTTATAACATGGAAGTTACATTTTCAAAGCTATAAGGACAACCACTTCCCCATTACTGTGACAAAGTGTTGAATGATACAGTGCAGTCAGTGCAGTGGTACCCCATCACACTCATGACACTCAAGCATACTGAAGGGAAAGATGGTTGTGTAGGAAATATATACTGCTTGGCAGCTTTCTGGAAATTCTACCTCTCTTTCTCTATTTTCTCTCCAAAGTTGGTGTAAAAACTTACAGAGACAAGAATTTAGTTGCTGTAGTGAGTCTTTCTTAAGTTCACAACAACCTTAAACCATGCTCTGTTACCCTCACCTGTCACCTGGCATTACTAATATCACATCCCTGAGAAGTCACATTCAGTACATAAGATGATAGATGTGTAGAACTTAGTATAGCACTTTGGCATGTGATAACTGCTTAATTACTAATAGCCAATCAGTATACTCTGCAGAAACCTTACAGAATTGCCTTATTTGAACTTACAGAAAGAATAGGTATACTATCTTTGTGTTTAAAGACAATTCTCAATTTCAAAAGTAGTTTTTCAGAAAGCCTTCATCCTCACCACTGCTGTTGGTGCCCACATCACTCCTTGATTATCACAGGGCTTCTCTACGGTCTCTCAGAGTTAGCAATAATATCATTCAGCCTCCTCAGTGAGAGTCCCTACACCATTTCTCATGTCCTAGAAAATATTAAACCTCATACATGACTTACAGCCTGTCCTCATCCAGTTGATAATCGTCTATGAGGATCTAAGAACATCAGCTTCTTATGTGCTGTACCAGGTAGGATCTATTAGAAAGAGAACAGTTCCTGCAATTCACCCTTCTAACCTAGTTTTCTGAATACTTTGTGACTTCAACTTTCTTAAGATCACATTGTATCCTAATTCACCTCCTGTTTTCCTTAAACACAGACAATGCTCTCATGAGAAAGATTTTTGTCAAGTCTATGCTGCTTCTTCAAAACTTACCACCTGACACAGAAAAATGATACCAAGGCAGTTAAAAGAAATTGATGTCAAGAAAAATTGAGATCTCAAACAGCTGAAATGAAGTATAATTATTTTTACTTAATAAAAATATGTCTGTGGTTGTTAATATCTATTCATTGATCTTGAAATAATGATAGTTAATTATTCTGTGGACAAAGATGGTGAAAGATGCCCACCATTTAACAGAAATTGGGATCTGCTACTAAGAGACTTCACATAAAATAAAATTGAGTTTTAGCCTCAGGGAATGTGGTTTCAGGAAAATTAAAGCTTCATTTTTTTTCAAAATATGAGTTAATAGAGATAGGATTGTTACAATCATCAATTTTAATTCAGGACTCATTAAAGGGAGGAAATATAAGCATAAGATTTATACTGTATTAACAGAATGAAATCACAAAGAGAACTTCAGTTTTAGGTTTGATGAAAAAATGTTTTATCAGGTTAAACATTTTATCAGTTTATATCCATGGCTGGAATCCCCATCAGAAAAGTTAATATTCCACATGCTTGAATGTTTTAACAACATGGCCACTATGTGTAACCATCCTCTCTGTCTGTCTCTCTGCCATCTCCTGTTTACATTATCTCTATCTACTTACCTGTAAATCATCTAATAGGGATACTACCTAACTAAAATTAGATGATGGTCAAGTAACATTGCTGTATATAAAATTAAATTTAAGAAAAGTGAAAGCAGGAGAAAATTTATTAAACTTACTTAAAACTCACCTTACAAGATATGGTTTATTGCAGGAGAAAATTCATCTGAATTTTTCCTCCAAATGGTTTTCCTCCTATGTGCTGTAGAGAGGTACTAGTCTGTAAGCTGTCACTCACAAAACTGATACACCAAATTTAAAAAAAAAAAAAACTGGTCCATTTCTTATCAAGAGCTAACTAGATGTGGAGACTGGAAATCAACATGACTAAATGAGCAGGTGTTTAACTTGGTTGACATTGTTCTCTGACTCAGAGGAAGAAATTGAGTTTCCATATTCCCTCACTAGGCACAAAAACAGGAAGTCACCAAGGAATGTGCATAGGCACATTTCCCAGTGCATTTCTTACTTTACTCCTCCTGGGAAAGCCTGTCTCCTTCCTTATCCCTAGGAAGGGAGAAGCTGGATTGCTATTTTTTTTCTCTCTCCTGCGATGAAATCTTACTTGCTCTTGAACACTGTTCAGAATCTGGATGGTCACGGCTTTCTGCACACTCCAGTTCAGTATCATAGTTTCTTTCCCCATCTTTATACCCAGATAAAACATCTAAATTTTCCAAATGTTGTTGTTATGACTTAGGATATTAGGGTTACTATTCCCAAAAGAGTGCCTACAGATCATAATGACTTCCCAATTGTATGTCATAATCATATGTTACCTATTCTGTATCACTGTTTTCACAAACCTAAAAACTGCTTGTGCTAGCTTCTCTGTAAATTGTCTCATAAGGGACTTCCTTCCTTTCTTTCTTTAGAGTACTAGTGTTTTTCTTTTTGGTTCATATGAGCACTTTTTACAAATGGAAAAATACTAATATTGTCATCATTTAAGTATTGTTGTTCCCATGTATTTTTTTTACTATTCTGGGAAATTTTATCTAAGGATTCCAGTACAGTTTCAAAGTTGGTATTTTGTTTTACCAAAGTTTACTCTTGCAAAAACATTTATCAGTTTTCTCTCACAGAATATTTAGTACTTTAAATGACTATTCTCAATTACTTATTTGGTTTAATTTTACTTTAGATTTTATATAAAGGTGGTTCTATTTCCTACATAATTTTGGATTATGCTTGGCATTAGTTCATTAACTGGTGTGCTCTTTTAGAAATTTAAGTTTCCAATTATGGTTTCCTTTCTGTAAATCACTTGATGTGTTTCATCTGTTACATTAAAGAATAAACTGCAAAAGCTTCCTTTCATAGTGAAATAGCTGAAGTACAGTGCTTAATTCCATATGTTTATCCTTTTCTTCCTGTTATATCTTTACCTAAGTATCATAAAGGCTGGTGCAACTAATGCTACGGTCCGCATGTGATTGATTTTCTGGTGTGTACTTTGAGAACCAGGGTCAAGACTTTTCTCACTTGAAGTTCCACATAACCCAAAATAATCATTTGAAGAAGACTGCCTTTCTCTACCACACCAAGCACCAATTTGCTGTATATATCATTCTGTATAATTGCTCCTCTGCATGCTCCGTTTTGCTATTTTTCCATCCTCATTCAAGTGCTAGCTCCTTAGTGGGTTTCTACATGTAGGTTAGGGACTTTTATCTTTTTTGCTTTTAATTTCTCTAAGACTACCTTGATCAGTCATGTCATCTGTTCCATTTCAATGTGGTGTGCACTTTAAGATCCACATCCTCATGTGTGTAGAACTGAAGTTTTGGTAATACTTCAAATCTATACAACTTCAGTAGAATGGATTCCTTTCAAATGTTGAATTTCCCCTCTATGAATACACCACAGCCCTCTGTGTCATCAGCAACTTCTATATTAATCTCAAAAGTACTTTGCTAATTCTATTTTCATAGTGTTAGTCATCTTTACTTATACTAATGTCCTGGTCATCATCAGAATTATTGGCATTTTAGGCAAAATGAGTTTCCTGCGGGCTGTTCCTGCACTGTGAAAGGTTATGCTGCCCATGCTCATGAAATTTAACATCTCCACAAGTTACCAAATGATCTTAGTGATGCAAAACTGAGCCCAGAATCAATGATCCTTAAGTTGAATAGATACATTATATTTCATGTTGAACCTTCACAAACGTAGATGAATATAACACATGAGAAATATGCTTGCAGAGCACAAACACATATGTTACCATAGATTGCAGAGTAACTCCCTGCTTGTACATCAATCAATTTTCAATCAACTCCAGCAGTTTTTTGTGTCCATTTTTCACTATTCAAAATCATGTTGCAACAACTGTCTAGAATATGTGTTTTCATATACTAATGTAACTAAAGATACTATTATGAAGCTTTATTTGTCAAACAATTACACATTATACACTTTTCTCTTTCAGCACACATTTTGATTTGTATATACATAATTGATCACACACACACATACACACACACACACACACACACACACACACACACACACACACACACACCTTGGAGTAGAGTTTCTGAGTTCTAAGAACTGCCTATGATGGCTTTAATTTATACCCCTAGTTTGTTAACTAAAGGTTTGTTAATAGGGCTTGAAGGTTCCACTTCCTCCTTATATGGCTATAGCCAACATTTTCGTTTTAGTCCTTTGGTGGGTATAGACCAGTGTTGAATTATGTTGTTAAAATTCTCATTTTCCAAATAAAAATAAAGCTAAGAATCTTTTCATTATTTAAATTTGTTAGGCGCTATTATGCATGGCATCCTTTTTTCCATAGGTATTTTTTCTTGCTGTTTATCATTACTGTTCATGACACAACAATATTTAAACAGGAAAATACAAGCTTTGGAGTGAGAAATAATATTCACAGTACTCATATTTGACAAAGAGTTGAGTTCCAGACTATGCTGTGTCCACAGATCAATAAGAGTCATCCTTCAAATGGAAGACTAAGCAAAGAATGTGCATTAATAATTCACAACAGAACAAAGCTAAACAGTATCACAAAGTATATTCACTATTAGTTGGTGTAGTACAAAATTTCTAACAGGGTGGCTGGGAAGATAGCTTATAACACTCTTGAAAAGCACTTGGATAAAGGGTTGCTTCGTAACTTTGAAGGCCTGAGTTTGGATGCCAGCACTGATGCACTGCAGTCTCAGTGCTGAGAGGCAGGTACAGGGGGATTGCAGGACTCAATGACCAGCCAGTCTAGGCAATAACTGAGCTCCAAACTCAGTGAGAGAGCCTGTCTCAAGAAATAAAGTGGAAGCAGTAGAGGAAGCACCCTACACCAACCGCTGGCTTCCACAATAGAGCACACACACAAGCACACACACAATAAAACATGCACAGGCAAAAATATACCACATGTACATTCATGAGAAAGAGAGACAAAGACACTCTTCTACAGTATAGAGTTATGTCATACTTGCTACAGTGTCACTTTTATTTTTAGGTTAGGTGTGACTGGTTTTTTTTTTTAAATCACCATCATCACCTAACTTTATACTAATAATCTGTTTTACATTCTTGTGCCCCTTTCTCTATGTTCACAATAGCAAAATTATCTTTTTTTGCTTTAGAAAATGGTACAGGATTAACCACACTTCTGCTCTTGCCTTCTCCACCAACTAAAGTTATCACAGGAAGACAGTCAATATTTAAAAAAATGTAGCTATAGTTCAGTTTTCTCTACTGCTATTTAATATTTCATGGTGGTATAATACTTTTACTTATTCAACTTTTTAGGGTTGAGTACTTTATTTTTTTAAATAAAGTTTTTTAGTAAGAGATTTTCTATTCATTTTACATATCAACCACAGATTCCCCTGTCCTCCCTCCTCCCGTCTCCCAGCCTTCCCCCCTAACGCACTCCCCATTCCCACCTCCTCCAAGGCAAGGTCTCCCATGGGGAGTCAGCAGAGCCTGGTACATTCCGTTGAGGCAGGTCCAAGCCCCTCCTTCCTGCACCAAGGCTGCACAAAGTGTCTCACAATAGGCTCTAGATTCCAAAAGGCCGGCTTATGCACTAGGGACAGGTCCCGATCCCACTGCCTGGGGGTCCCCTATACAGTTCAAGCTAAACAACTGTCCCACTTATCCAGAGGCCATAGTCTAGTACCATGGGGGCTCCTCAGCTATTGGTCCACAGTTCATGCATTTCCACTAGTTTGGCTAGTTGTCTCTGTACTTTTTCCAGTCATGGTCTTGATATCCCTTGCTCATAGAATCCCCTCCTCTCTCTCATCGATTGGACTCCTGGAGCTCCACCTGGGACCCGGCCATGGATCTCTGCATCTGCTTCCATCAGTCACTGGATGAGGGTTCTATGATGACAGTTAGGTTATTCAGCCATCTGATCACCAGAGTATGCTAGCTCAGGCACCTTCTGGCTATTACCAGTAGTCTATGGTGGAGTCATCCTTGTGGATTCCTGGGACCTCCCTAACACTCTGTTTCTCCCTATTCCCGTGGTGTCTTCATTTATCATGGTATCCCTTTCCTTTCTCTCCTACTCTGTTCCTGTTCCAGCTCAAACCTCCCACCCCCTAAACTCTCATCTCCCAACCCTTGCCCTCCATTACCCTAGCAACCCCCAGTTTGCTCATGTAGATCTCATTCATTTCTCCATCACTGGGCAATCCGTGTGTCCTTCCTAGGGTCCTCCTTACTAGCTAGCCTCCCTGGAACTGTGGGTTGCAGTCTGGTTATCCTTTGTTTTATATCTAGTATCCACTTATGAGTGATACCTTCTGAGTCTGGGTTACCTCACTCAGGATAATATTTTCTAGTTCCATCCATTTGCCTGCAAAAAAAAAAAAAAAAGAAAGAAAGAAAGAAAAGCGAAGGTAAAGTTGCAGGAGATGTGGTCAACAGAGTGCTGATTGTTTATCACAGGGGCAAGCAAATGTTTTATTTGAAGGACCAGATATTAATTTATCATTTCCGGACCATATGGTATCTGTTGTAAGTACTCAAGCAAATAAACAAATTTTGTATTTCACAAAAAAGTACTTTTACTTATTCAATCATCTTGACTTGGTTTTCCACTGTTTTGCCATTATAAACCATGTATCAAGCACAAATACTTAATTGAGTAAATTTATGTACTTATGCTTCTACTAACAATATATTCCTGAAATGGAGTTTCTAGACCCCAGTGTCTGTATATCTAAATTCATAACAGGAAATAGTCTTACTTATAGAGAGTTTAAAATACATAAAGCCTAACAATATGAATAAATACCCCCCCTTCAAAATCGGTGATTGTTCACCATAAAGTTTTTTGTTTCTCTCAGAAAATCCCACTTATTCTTTCTTTAATTTTTAATATTTATAGTAATTATTAGTTTGTTTGTATGAGGCATGTGCCTGCCTTGGTACAACTTGGTGAATTTGGTTCTCTGCAGTCACCTGTAAATGGATTCTGGGAAATCAAACTCAGATCATCAGGCTTGGGCAGAAACATCTTTACACACTGAGCAATCCAACCAGCCTGCAATCCTACTCACTGTTACCTAGATGGCCCTACTTCCAGTTAGGAGACTCTTATCTACCTTCCGAGTCCGAGATGTCCTTCCCCTTCCTCCATGCTCTCCTTTCCTTCTACTTATCTTCTTAAGACAAATTTTCTCCTGCCCTGTTTTTCTTTTCTTTTTTTTTCTTCTATTTCAAAGTGTAAGAAAATACGGTAGGGTCTCCTTGAGTCTCCCCTCCTTCCTTCCATATACTCACCTGTGTAGAAAATCAAATTACTGGAGGTCTAGAGTTAACAAACTAACAATTATTTAGTTTCCCAAATAGATAAACATCTGTCCTAACTTCGGAAGACCAGAGATCCACACCAGAATTTGAAGCCAAAGCCTCTTGTACAATCAAATGTTCCCTTTCCTCATATTATTCTTTTTAAATGTGTACTTTCACCTGGAATATTAGATGTAATGGAAAGATGATGTGGCTGGAGTCCTAAGTCCCTCCCACCTTACTTTCTATGTGGAACGATCTACCAGCAATGATAAATTTGATTTATACTTCCCATAATCAGGAAGTAAAGAAAATAATATTCATGCAATAGGGAAATAAGCTGATAATCACAAACCAAAGTACTTGGTGTGATTCCTTAATTACAGAATAATGTATTCAGAAACAGGCCCAATGCAATGTGTTAATTCACAAATACGTTCCTGAAAAGTGGAGTAACAATTTCTTTAATAATTAAACTATGTTAAACACTATACAAAATATATTTTAGCAAATTTTTGCTATCTGTAGTTTGCCTTCTCTAGTTCAAAACTACATGCTTGTCCATGCCTACATCTGAATGAGTTCATGTCATCTGTCAACATAGACTTAAATAGGATTTAATTCATTCAATTGTATGACATTAACTTTTGGAGACAACCTTACTTGCCGTAATCCCATTTCTTCAAGAGTAGCATGGTATGTGCTCTGAGTCACCTATCCAAAGGCCCTCACAGTCCATCTGCTTTCATCCTGATAACCAGACACCACTCTGCCCCTGATGGTGTGACATACTCTAGTACAATACCCTAGTGATTGACTCCAAGTTAAATTTGAATGGCTCATTTAAAGTAATTAATAAGTGGCATTGGTTCAATACCCGTAGCTTTAATATTCTTTCAGCTTCCACCCAGACTTTCATGGAATATGTGAGCAATTCAGAATTATCTGAAGTTTCAGGGTGAGAAAACTAAAACCCAGAGAAGAGGAAGGGGCCTCTCATGGATTACCAAGCACCTGCTCTCATCAGGATCCTGTGCTACAGGGACACTACTGGCCACTCAGCAAATTTCCAAAGGGTCTTCTGTGAACAAAGCCCAGTGAAATTTATTTACGCTTGGTAGTTAATTGCCCCCAATGGAAAAGGCAGAGTGAATCTCAGCACCCCCTTAACTCCTACCCCATTGAGACTGTAGGAAGGAAGAACCTGATTAACAGGAAGGAAGAACCTGCTTAGCAGAAAACAAGACTCCAGAGGCCAAAACCAAGGGACCCCACTGCCCATAACATCACGTAGGCTATAAGAGGGGAAGCAGAAAGAGCACAGTTTCACAAGCAAGAAGGGTCACGGCCCATAAAGCTGCAGAAATGGGCCTCCTTATGGAGCAGCAACATGCAAGAAGCTGAGGGAAACAGCTGGCCTCACTGCAGATTCTCATCCAGGCAGAGGTCATCAGCAGGCTCCAGGAAGAGCAGGGGAGGGAGAGGTATAGTAACGGGGATCCTTTGGAGATGCGACTTTATTAAATGTTACAGGTGTTGGGAACAGAGGAGACAGGTGAGACCTAAAGCATTGCATATGACAGGAGAGTCTTTGAGTGCCATTTAGCAAAGGTCAGTCTTGTCTTGGAGTTTTCTGATCCAAATGCTCTTCAAAGTTTATCTTAAGGTACATAAAATAATGATGAAGCAGTTACATGGACCCTGATGTCCTCAGTCACAAGCCTTCATGAACACTGTACAGATCAGAATGCTGGATACTGATGATGCAGTGTGCAAACTTGTCACTGAGAACAGCAATGTCTGTGACAGTCCAGAAAGTTGAAGGATAAGATTTGCAACAACCATTAACAAAAACTGATAATATACTGCCATACAAGTTCTGTGTTCTTACTCTCATGAAAAAGTAAGACAAGTAATATTTTCAGTCCATGGGCGACTATAACTGAAACTTTGGAAAGCAAAACTGTGGACAAGGAAAAATCGTTCATTAGTTTTAGCACTGAGATGTTCTCTGCAAGCAAATACAATCTCCATCAGAGGGGATGAGAGGGGAAAAATGACAAGGAACAAGTGAGTGATACAGAAGAGAGAGGAGGAAGAGGGGGGAAGAGAAAGAGAGATAGAGAGAGGGAGGGGGAAGGAGGGAGGGGGAGGAAGGCATGGGAAGAGGGAAGGGAGAAAATCTTTTCTGTGCCCGTTTGGGAATACTGCAGAATATATGTGTCGTGGCTGGAGACTTCACAAGAGCATTAAGCCTTTCTTTCCTTCTGTCATCTTCTGTCAGATGTGACTGTCAAGGACATGCAAAGCGGCAACCAGACTTCTGTGTCTCACTTCATTCTGGTGGGTCTGCACCACCCACCTCAGCTCGGGTTCCCCCTCTTCCTAGCATTCCTTGTCATCTACCTCCTCACTGTCTCTGGCAATGGGCTCATCATCCTCACTGTCTTGGTGGACATCCGGCTTCACCGGCCCATGTACTGGTTCCTATGTCACCTCTCCTTCTTAGATATGACCATTTCTTCTGCGATTGTACCAAAGATGCTAGCTGGCTTTCTCTTGGATAGTAGAATTATCTCCTTTGGGGGCTGTGTGATTCAACTGTTTTCTTTCCATTTCCTGGGCTGCACCGAATGTTTCCTTTACACACTTATGGCTTATGACAGATTCCTGGCCATCTGTAAGCCTTTACACTATGCTACCATCATGACTCGCAGTGTCTGTAACTACCTAGCTTTGGGCACCTGGATTGGAGGAACCATCCATTCACTTTTCCAAACCAGTTTCATATTCAGGCTGCCTTTCTGTGGCCCAAACCGAGTTGACTACTTCTTCTGTGACATCCCTGCCATTCTCCGTCTAGCCTGTGCGGACACCACCATCAATGAGTTAGTCACTTTTGTAGACATTGGCTTCCTGGCCCTCACGTGCTTTATGCTCATTCTCACTTCTTACGGCTACATCGTGGCTGCCATCCTGAGAATCCGGTCTGCAGATGGGCGTCGCAATGCCTTCTCCACCTGCGCTGCCCACCTCACTGTGGTCATCGTTTACTACGTGCCCTGCACCTTCATTTACTTACGGCCTGGCTCACAGGAACCTCTGGATGGGGTGGTAGCTGTCTTCTACACAGTCATCACTCCCTTGCTTAACCCCATCATCTATACACTACGAAACAAAGAGATGAAGGCAGCGTTGCGGAGGCTGGGGGGCCTCAAGGAGGTGCAGTCTCGCTGACTTCATCCAGTACAGGTCTATCGTATACACAAGCACGAAGACAACCGACATTGTGCCAAACAGGAAGAGTTAGAACAGAAAAAGAAAGGAGGATTGGTGTGGGAAGGAAAGGACTCCTTGTTAGGGAAAGCAGGAGCCTAGAAAGTTCCACATTGTAACCCCTTGGTACTCATGATTTTCCATGTCATCCTTCAGCACTATGGAAAATCAATCAAAAATCCCAATGGGCAAGGGCGGCTTCTAACAGGAAAGTTGTACGGTAAGTATAATGGTCACATAAAGGCTGTGGCATCATCTATGTGTGCATTTTAATTTCTAAGTCCCATGTTGACACAAATAACCCACATGTAAACTGTCAGATTTAACCTTGGCAAGCAAACCTTGTGTTAGTTAAGTATTATTGTCAATATCATACAAATATGGAGGAACTGAAATTCAAGGAAGCAGGAAGACTTTCCCAACTCTCTTCTTTCTGTGTTTTAATTTGACAAACAAACTCCAGTGTACTTGAACATGAAGGGGGCAATGTCACTTAGATATGAAGAGCCTATTGCATGTACACTGTCTGATGAGTTGAGTAGATACAGCTTCTGAACTTTCATAGGACTCTACTTTGGTAAAATTTGGGTAGGTGAATCGAGGAATAGTTTCCTTGTCATAATCATAAAGTGGATCATTCTGATCTTCTGTGGATATAAATAAAGCAGATTGTTAGAAATGGTGGATGCATGCTTGTGTTGATACACTCCTCCATTCATTACAGAGATGTAGAGTATGCATGTGGGGAAGAACTATTGGGGGTATATAACTGATTGCCAGAAAATATTCAGTGACCTGAAGCTCATCCTAGTGCCTTTGTGTATAAGAATGTGGCCAGCATCTAAGGGAAGGGTCCTTCATTGGCAGGACCCTCCCCACCCCCACGAGCACTGAATATACTTTCTCTGATTTTCAGAAAGTACATGGTCACAGACAGTCCAAGAAGATATCTGTATTTTGCAGACTCAGTTCAATTGTGATCTCTTTTTAAAGCCTAGGATGATGGATGAGGGAAGAGTACTCATAAGAAATGTGTGTTGTCATGGAATTCCCTCCCAAAGTTAAACTTCAAAATCTGCACGAATGAGCAATGTGATTCAATTCAGCACTAATTTGTTCAATATATCTTCAAATCAATGGCATTATTGTTTATTCTAAATGAGTTTCTAATCTTCAGACCAGAAATACATTTACATATAGGGCAAAAAGTAAAAATAAATTACCAAAATGATTAAGAAATGGTTGATACAATTCATCATATACTAGATACTGCTTAGGAACTGATGAAAAAAAAAGAAAGATCGTTTGGTTTGAACTACAAAAATGACTTCCTGGGAAAATATGGTACTGTAGTTTTTTTAAGACCTAGTTAATTGAAGAAGTACACAAGTTTTTCATATGGTGGGAAGAATGTCCTACATGTAACAAGAATAAGAATGCTCTAGAAAAATTGATCAACTCTCTGAAGAAGATTAGCCAAAGATAGTTGCATACTCTTTCAGGTTAATATACACAACCACAAATCCAGAGGGAATCATCACACTCCAAAGACAAAATGGAGGCAAATCATAGGTAATAATGCCCATGGGCTAAATCAACCCTACTGCAAACACAAAACCATCACTGCTCATCAAAGCCAATTATGAACACACCCCACAACATTCTGAACAAACCTCTTAGCCATTTTACATCTAATGAAGAAATATTCTGTGCAAACTCATCGTTTTATGAGGAAAAGTACCACACAAAATCCCAAGAAACAAATATATTCTGTGTTCACAATTGAGAAACATCTTATTCACACTATTCACTGGGAAGAACTACCTAGGAATGTGTTTTAACTTTCACCTCTTGAACGCCGGGCGGTGGTGGCGCACGCCTTTAATCCCAGCACTCGGGAGGCAGAGGCAGGCGGATCTCTGTGAGTTCGAGGCCAGCCTGGTCTACAGCGCGAGATCCAGGAAAGGCGCAAAGCTACACAGAGAAACCCTGTCTCGAAAAACCAAAAAAAAAAAAAAAAACTTTCACCTCTTGAGAGGATCCTGATGTAAAATCTGGTTTGAGCTTATCTACCCTTAAAAATGAGAAAAAACCAAGCAGAGGAATAAAAGTAGTGTTAGCCTGTGCAGCTGTTTCAGCACTAACAAATGCAGATGTCATACTTAAATGTTACTTAGAATTTCAATAGTATGTTCTGGCCTCTTTTGACCCTTCAGTTTCATATTTTCAAACACATACACATCAATATATGTGTATGTATTTATATCCAGATTTTACTAATATAGGTTTTCTAGTAACAAACTTCCTTAAATAGAATTTTTAAATACCCTTAAATATACAAAAGGTTATTTTGTCAGTCTTTTCTTCTCATTATTTCTGTTTTATTGCATTTGCTTAGGTTAATTTCAGAATGTTTTCTCAAAAAGTAAACAAACAAAAATATTTCAGTCCTACTCTCTGAGTTCATGTTGTCTTTAGGAACTATTGTCAGAAAAGGATGCTCTTCACTTTCTATCGACTGTGTCCTTGAGCATGGAGAAGCCTATTCTGCAGGTCAAGTTTTCCTCACACTTTACCAGACTGGCTTTCTCAGGGGCAATATACTATTTCTTGCAACTGGATAGCATGTTTGACAAAAGTTGTTTGTTTCTATCAGCTCAAATCATGTTTGTGGTGATTTTAATGTTTAGTGCTTGAAACTCTGATAATTATTATTTTTAAGTTCTCTGCAGGACACTTTATCTTACCACACTCCATTTACTCCCCTTGAGATTCATTTTCTGTAAAACAACATTTAACAAGATGATTTTTCAAGTTATTCTGTATTTTGAGAATCAAATACCCTGTAACTACTCCAGTCCCACTCTGTCCAAGAAAGCTTCTGATGAAAGCTTTCAAAACTGGGTGCAATGATGAGGAGTGTTCTTGAGAAAGAAAAAAACTGAGCCTACTAGAGAAAGATCAAATCTCTTGAGCCAGACATGGCCTCACCTACCATTTCTATCCTCTATGACATAGGTAGCTAAATGTATCAGGTCTGATTTTCTTTGCTCAAAGTTTTGTTTCTATTTGCATTTGTTAGATATTTTACTCTATTTCATTTGTTTCAAAGAAGCATTTGTGAGGTTGTAACCGTTCTGGTTTAAACTATATAGAAAGGCTGTTCATATGCATGAACCAGTCTGTATTTGAATAAGCTTTCCTATGCAATAGTAATAGTCTCACACTGGAAGGGTCATGGAAAAGTTAATAGAATAATTGATTGAGAAAAACTGTAGTGTCATCTTATGTAATATACTGCCTGGTGTTATGATACTAAGGTCCATTCTATACAGATTTTTGTTTCCATTTTTGAAATACAGAATTGATTATCCAGTAAATGTACATTGCATATACCTACTATAATGCATATCAACTCTTAAAATATTTAACTATTTTTAAATTACAGATGAGTAAAATTTAAATGTGTAAATTTGTATGTAGTTCCAAATAATTTACCAGGCTACTTGGCTTACACTAAACTTACAAATAAATATTCTCCCTCCATCCAGGATCTATACCTGTTCATGGTACCACAAACTATTCATTACCACAAACCTCATTATTAACATATTAATTGTGTTTTATACATTTATTTGATGTAAGATTTACTCATGTTATATATGCACTTTGTTAATTTAAAAAAAAAAAACTCACCACCTGTGCAAACATCTCTACCACCAAATTTGAGAACTTTTCTACCACTGTATTCAATTCAATCAATCCTTGTTTACACACAGCTCCAGGAATTCACTAATCTACTTTTTTTTTTCTGGTTTTGGAAATGTCTTTTTTTTTTCATTTTTCTTGATTAAGAATTTTCTACTCACTCTACATACCATCCACAGATCCCATCTTCTCCCTCTTCCCACCCCCAGACCTCCCTCCTAAGCCACCCCACATCCCCCAAATCAAGGTCTCCCATGGGGAGTCAGCAGAGCCCGGCACATTGAGCCTAGCCAGGTCCAAGCCCCTCCCCTCTGCACCAAGGCTGCGCAAGGTGTCACACCACAAGCACTGGGCTCCCAAAAGCCTGCTCATGCACCAGGGACAGATCCTGATCCCCTTGTCTGGGTGCCCCCCAAAAAGTTTGAGCCAAACAACCATCTTCCCTATCCAGAGGGCCTAGTCCAGTCCCATGGGGACTCCACAGCCACTAGTTTACAGTTCATGGGCTTCCACCAGTGTGGCTGGTCATCTCTGCATTTCTTCTTATCAAGATCTCAAAATCCCCCGTCTGCAGAATCCCTCCTCTCTCTCATTGATTGGATTCCCGGAGCTCAGCCTGGCTCCTGGATGGATCTCTGCATTTGCCTACATCAGTCACTGGACAAAGGCTCTTGTAGAGCAAAGGACACAGTCAATAAGACAAAACAACAGCCTACAGAATGGGAAAAGATTTTCACCAACCCCACATCTGACAGAGGGCTGATCTCCAAAATATATAAAGAACTCAAAAAGCTAGACTTCAAAATACTAAACAATCCAATTTAAAAAATGGGCTACAGAGTTTAACAGAGAATTCTCAACAGAAGAATCTCAAATGGCTGAAAGACGTTTAAGGAATTGCTCAACATCCTTAGTCATCAGGGAAATGCAAATCAAAATGACTCTGAGATACCATCTTACACCTATCAGAATGGCTAAGATAAAAACACTGAAGACAGCTTATGTTGGAGAGGATATGGAGCAAGGGGAACATTCCTCCACTGTTGGTGGGAATGCAAACTTGTACAGCCACTCTGGAAATCAGTATGGCAGTTTGTCAGAAAATTGAGAATAAGTCTTCCTCAAGACCCAGCCTTACCACTCTTGAGCATATACCCAAGGAATGCTCAAACTTACTACAAGGAAACATGCTCAACTATGTTCATATCAGCACTATTCATAATAGCAAGAAACTGGAAACAACCTAGATGCCCATCAACTAAAGAATGGATAAAGAACATGTGGCATATATACACAATGGAGTAGTACTCAGCAGTAAAAACAATGACATCATGAATTTTGCAGGCAAATGGATGGAACTAGAAAATATCATCCTGAGTGAGGTAACCCAGACTCAGAAGGACAAACATAGTATGTACTCACTAATAAGTGGATACTAGATGTGAGGGAAGGGATGGCCAGACTGCAACCCACAGCTCCAGAGAAGCTAGCTAAAAGGGAAAGACCCTAGGAGGGACACATGGATGGCCCAGTGAAGGAGAAGTGGATGAGATCTACATTAGCAGACTGGGAGTGTGGGGGGGTAGAGGGCAAGGAGTGGGGGATGAGAACATAGGGAAATGGGAGGGTTGAGCTGGAACAGGGACAGAGTGGGAGGGCAGGGAGGGAGATACCATGATAGATGAGGACATCATGGGAATAGGAAGAGGCAGGATGCTGGGGAGGCTCTCAGGAATCTACCAGGGTGACCCTACCTGGGAGTGCTGGCAGTGGTCTAGAAGGTGCCTGGACTGGTCTACTTTGATGACTGGTCTAATGAACACACTAATCTACTTTCTATTTAATGGATCTGTCATCATCATACCCTACATACACACACACACACACACACACACACACACACACACACACACACACACACACTCACACTCACATTACAGCATGTCATTACATCATTTTTTATAACTGTGCAGTATTCTGCAACATAATTGCCACATTTTGTTCATCTATTCATCTGTTAAAATGTTTTTCTATATCTTGTTGACTCTGAATAGTTTATTTTTACTTTGTTTGTTTGTTTTTAACATGACAAAATAAAAATATAATAAGATAAAGCAAAACATCAAGGCTGAACAAGGCAACCCAACAGAAGAAAAAGAGCCCCAGGAACAGGCACAAGAATCAGAGACCCACTCATTCACACACTAAGATCTCATCTATTTCCTCTTCGAGGGTGATCCATGCATCCCTCTTAGTTTCCTCCTTGTTACCTAGTTTCTCTAGGGCTGTGGATTGTAGCCTACTTGTCCTTTGCTTTGCATCTGTTATCCACTTATGAGTGAGTACATACTGTGTTTGTCTTTCTAGGTCTGGGTTACCTCACTCAGAATGATTTTTTTCTAGTTCCATCACTTTGCCTGCAAATTTCATGATGTCATTATTTTTTTTACCACTAATACTCCATTGTGTAAATGCACCACATTTTATTCAACAATAGAAACCCTAATATGCAAGCCAAGTCTCTCATTACAGAAGAAAAGACATTAGAATAAACAAGCAGAGACAGTATTTGATTAGAATCTGGAAATACAAGTATAAATGCACAGACTTTATTATTTATACCAATAGCTACAGAAGTAAATATAGATGAGGATATACCAATGGGTTGATACTCATACATGTATTTCCTATTTCCACAGAGAAAAAAAACTAGAAATACAAGCCCATGTATTGTAGCAAGTAGAGTGCACCATTCTGACCTTTGGTTTGTGATGGCGTTTCCCATTAAAAGAACTTTTGAAGTGTCATTGAGACTACGGTTGTGGCAGTAATAATATAAAAGGTGCCTAGGATATAACAAAGTAAATTGTGACAGGACATAACCAAGTATGGAGAAACTGAGAAATGTCAACAATTGCATGTGTGTTGCACAAGTCTTAAAAGGTCTTATTAATAAAAATACTCAGAAGCCAGATATTGGGGTGAATGCTGAAAGATCAGAGAAGCAGAACAAACCACAGCTAACCTCACCTTTTCAACTTGTCACCTGATCCTGTTTCCTCAGACTGGAAGCCTCTGAGTCCTCATCTGAATGGATCTCAGCTGAACTGCTGCTAGAATTCTAAAATCTTAAAAAGCCTCTAGTTTCTGGTTTCCATGCCTTATATACCTTTCTGCTTCCTGCCATCACTTCCTGGGATTAAAGATGTGTGTCACCACGCCTGGCTGTTTCCAGTGTGGCCTTGAACTCACAGAGATCCAGATGAATTTCTGTCTCTGGAATGCTAGGATTAAAGGCGTGTGCTACCACTGCCTAACCTCTATGTTTAATATAGTGGCTGTTCTGTTCTCTGAGCCCAGATAAGTTTATTAGGGTGCACAATATATCAACCACACATGTGACATACTAATAAAGGCTTGGAAAACTTGAGTAATAAAACAATCACCATTCATTAAGTAATATATTCTATATACAGCATAGCATATTATTTCTATTACATAGAACTAGTTATATAAATGAATAATTGAATAAACAAGTGGGCAGGACATTACAGAATTGAACAGTGGTGTAGGAGGGTTTGAGAAGATTAATGTCAAAATATGTCTTCTCAAGACACTGAGCATGACTAGAAACAAGATATATTGGCATCATATATAATATGAAGTCTTAAAAATAATGTGTCACTTCTGGGGTAATATTGACCAAAACCACACAATCTTTATGTACTCATCACAAAATCTGCTTGGAGGTCATCAACATTTAAGGAAGTTGGGTCAATATGAACGTTAATTCTTCTCTTTTTGGTTTAATTAATTTAATATTTAAATTTAAAATGTTTTAATGTATTTAGTGTTTTATTACTATCTTGAGCAATGACTTTTCCTTATGTATCTGAGTTCTGTTTTATGCCACTAAACAGACTTTTCTAGATTTCTCCATTGCCTTCTAAAGAGCCTCTAGAAGAATTATTTGTATCTAATAAAATCCTGTGCTTACAAGGTACAATTCAATGATTGCTAGTAAATTAACATGTTATCTAGCTATTGCCACATTTAATCTTAAAATATTTACACCGCTTAAGAATGGGGGTGGGGGGGTGGGGGGGTAGGGGGTCGTGGCCCACACCTTTAATCCCAGCACTTGGGAGGCAGAGCCAGGTGGATCTTTGTGAGTTCAAGGCCAGCCTGGTCTACAGAGCAAGGTCCAGGACAGGCACCAAAACTACACAAAGAAACCCTGTCTCGAAAAACAACAAAAAATAAAGGCATTTATGGCCATTTATACTAATTTCCTACACTTGCCTCCTCCTTTCAGTTATCCACTACGCTGTTTTCTCATGTTATAAACTGATTATTTCAGTATATTTCATAAGCATGGAATCATGGCATATAGGATTTATTTCTGGCTGCATTTTAGGCACTCCAATAATTTTATGTACTGTTAACATATAGTTATGATTCTCACTGCATTTACTCATTCACTACTTGATGTGCAACAAACTTGTTTCTAGGATTTGGCTGTTTCAAATAACTACCATGGACATTTTCTTGCAAGCATTTGCAGGGACAAAGATTACATTTGTTCTGTGGAAATTCTCAGGAGAAAAAAATATGAGTTTTAAACTTTCTATGAAACAGCTTATATATGTATTGTGTGTTCAAATTTCTCCACATCTAATATGCTTTTTACTCTTTATCTGATTCTTAAACTTTTATTATATTTATTTATTAGCTTGCTTTGTGTAGATGTGTATGCCATGGTATGTGTGTGGAGGTCAGACAACTTGAAGGGAGTTGGTCTCACTTCCTACCATGTATGTCCTGGGACTTGAACTCAAGTTGTTAGACATGCCAGCAGGCATCTTTACTCTTTGGGCCATCTTCCTGTCCCTCTATCTTATTTTTAATCATATTCATTCCAGTGACTGTAGAACACAAAAATCAAAATCTCATTAGTTGAAACATCATGGACAATTGCACAAAACATGTAAATAAAACTGAAATACAAGAGCCTACTCAACACTGCTGTGGAATCTTTCATGAAACAGAGATCACTACTTTTCTGAGCCTGGCGAAGCAGAGGTTTATAGATTTTTGTCAGAAACATCAGAACAATTATCAATGCATTGATACATTTATTGGATATGAGGAATTAAGGTCCTATCCTATCAGCTTCACTCAGCCCTAAACATTGAATAGCAGCATCGAATAATCACTGACAATATCCATATTTTACATTTAAGGAAAGGAAAAACAACAGATAGATCATTGTTACCATCTATTTCATTCACCTAATAAGTGGTCAACTGGGGACCTCAAACTGAAGTTCGTAAAAATCCCAAAACTGTGGTTCCTTCTTACTGCTACTGTTCTATCTCTAAACTGTCAGGAAGAAACTAGAGAACATGTGAGACCCTTTCCCTGTGTTCTTCTTGAGGAAACATGACACAAACACAGAATATCAAATCAGCCAAGGCAAAGAATTATGGGAATTCATATTTTCATTAAGTTTCAGGAATTTCTAAATCAATATGAAGGGAAATGTGTATAAGTAGATCTCTGAGGAATTAAAGTTTAAATACTCACGCTGCAGAGTAAATTAAGGAAGGTGAGTGTTGGAAGTGTTTTGTTCATGTTTGAAAGGGAAATGCCATGACTGTATTGGAAAGAAGTTATAGCAGAGAAGATACGTCAAGTAACACATCTGAATGGAAGGACTGCAGAAGATAACTATCTTATCACAATGGAAAGACTTTGAGATGTCACAAAACAATGTAGCAAGAGTAAAGGGTCACAGTTAAGGTGTTTTCAGAAGGCTGAGACACACAATATATAATCATCACAATCATTGAATACTAGAAGAGGTGGTGCCTAAGATTCCACTCCAAGACAAACCTTAGGGAAAATATGTGGAAACTGAAGACATTATAGGTAAAAGTCAATGAAGGAGACTTACACATGATAGAGGATCTAATATACAGTATAGAATGTATCAAAAATTTCAGTTCTAAACCAATGGAGAGGAACACCAAGAAAGACAAGGGAAAATAACTCCCAAAGTGTAAGGAAAAGTGTTATGGGGAGAACATGAATTATACTAAATAAATAGTTTGCATAATTGTATAGTCTGTTCTCGTGGGCTTCATTATCATACTCTTGAGGGTTGTGGGTAGCTAAGATTCCAAAGAACTCCCTCTGAGTGAGAAATGGGTGGGAGGATGTGTTCCTGGCTGATGTAATAGCCCTCTGATTCTAGCTAAGTCCAGAGATGAATGCTGTTCCCAAATGGCAAACAGCAATTAAGTATGTGGCTGGGTACATGCAAAGCACAGAAGAGGAAATTAGGAGGCAAGAGCATCACCATTCTCAAGTATACGACAAAATCACTTCCTCAATGACGGCAGAATTTGTCCTCTGTATTTACATAATTAATTTGTGGACTGTATTTCTACAGACAATTCTTACAATCCATATGTACCCTATAAGACTACGGGTCATGCCTCCAAAACTTTATTTTTGCAAGACTGTCTAATATGAAAACAGAAGTATAGGAGGAAGTTGAATTGAATCTGTTAGTCTTCTTATCTTATGAAACAAGGCCAAGATGGAATGCACCAAACAATAAAGACGTTTGAGGAAAGAGGGCAGCTATTTACTCTATTACAGTCAGCTTTATTGAACAAGAGATAAGAAGATGACTGTCAAGACAGAGTACCTCAACCAGACTATGGTGAGCCACTTCTTCCTAGAGGGTCTGATGTACACAGCTGAGCATCCTGGCCTCTTCTTCCTCCTCTTCCTCCTCATCTACAGCATCACAGTGACTGGCAATCTCCTCATTCTCCTTACTGTGGGCTCTGACCCTCATCTCCGATCCCCCATGTACCACTTCCTGGGCCACCTCTCCTTCCTGGATGCCTGTCTGTCTACAGTAACAGTTCCCAAGGTCATGGCAGGCCTACTGACTTTGGATGGGAAAGTAATCTCCTTTCATGGCTGTGCTGTACAACTTTATTGCTTCCACTTTCTGGCCAGCACCGAGTGCTTTCTATACACAGTCATGGCTTATGACCGTTACCTGGCTATCTGTCAGCCCCTCCATTATCCAGTGGCCATGAACAGGCGGGTGTGTGCAGGGCTGGCTGGGAGCACATGGGCCATAGGTGCTGTGCACTCTGCAATTCACACTTCCCTAACCTTCCGCCTGCTGTACTGTGGGCCTCACCATATTGCCTACTTCTTCTGTGACATCCCTCCAGTACTGAAGCTGGCCTGTGCAGACACCTCCATTAATGAGCTTGTCATGCTTGCGAACATTGGCGTGGTGGCTGCAGGCTGCCTTATTCTCATCATCCTCTCCTATGTCTTCATTGTGACCGCCGTGCTGCGCATTCGCACAGCGGAGGGACGGCAGCGAGCCTTCTCCACTTGCACAGCACATCTCACCGTGGTGCTCCTATACTACATGCCCCCTGTCTGCATCTACCTGCAGCCAAGCTCCACGGGTGCAGGGGCGGGAGCCCCGGCAGTCTTCTACACAATAGTCACTCCAATGCTCAATCCTTTCATTTACACACTGAGGAACAAGGAGGTCAAGCAGGCTTTGAGGAGGTTGGTGTGTAGAGGCTCCTGAGAGTCTCCGACTGGCAGCCCAGGCCCCCACCTGAGCCTGTGGCTGTGTTCCCTGCCCATCGGGAAGACAACAATGACAATCACTCAGGTCCTATTTTAAGGAGGAAAATGCTGGGTGTCAACTGAGCCACATGTCCTTCTCTTTGGTCTGCCTCAGCACCTCCTTAACAAACTCTTCGTCAGTAAAATGCAGACTACAGAGGTGACTTTTTCAAGTATTTCCAACACTTAAACTCAGGGGTATGTAAATTTTGTTCAAACTCTTGCTTGTTTTAGTATTTCTGTAAAATAACTGTACTGACTATATATCTATTACTAATTCTTAAAGCGAAAATACAAGGTCCAAATTTTTGTTATTTATCTCCTGGTTTAAGAGAAGAGACTAAATTTTATCATGATTAAAATAAAACTCCAATGAGAATTGTGACTTGCCCAATATCACTTAGAAAGTCATTATCTTATCTTTTCCATTCCAGGTAGTGATACCTAAGACCATACTCACAAGGTGAAATAACAAACAGGAAATTGTAGCTGAAGTTTTTCTGGTCCCACTCAGTTCCCATGGCCCCGCAGTCCCACAGCCCCTCAAACCCAAATGAACACACAGAGGCTTATATCATTTTTAAACTATGGCCATAGCAGGCTTCTCACTAGCTAGCTCTTACATCTCAAATTAACCCATTTCTATAAATCTATACTTTTCCACATGGCTTGTGGCTTACCGGTACTTTACATCTTGCTTCTCCTGGCAGCAGCTAGCAGTGTCTCCTCTGCTCTGTCTTTCTCCTTACTCTCTCTCTCTCTCTCTAGTTAGAATGTCCTGCCTCACCTTATTCTGCCTCACCATTGGCCAAACAGCTTTATTTATCAACCAATCAGAGCAACACATATTAGCAGCATACAGAACAACATCACCCATCAGTGGATTTGGAGTCATTTGAACCTACCCAAATCCCAGACTCTGAATTCACTAGTCAGTAGATAGAAAATTTTGTACAAATCTTATACCTGTATCATCAGGTTAAAGAGAAAATTAAAAATAATTTCCTTATGGAATTTTATGAGGTCTGAATGAGATAATTGGAAAGGTTTTGGTATTTCCATTGGTGAAGTACTTTCCTTGTAGAACAACCACAAGAACAGATTTTTCTAGATAATGAGGTAACAAATACATCAAGATTCTGCTTAAAGTAATTTGCCATATGAAGGGAGAAATTGTGATATCTTCCAGGATGAGTGATTGATCTAACCTTTAGATAAATGTGCCTGGACTGCTAAGCTAAACACTATTCACACGGCACTTTATCATTTTAATTGTGCTATTCTTCTGTAGGAGTAGCCTCAGCCAAACAAGCCACTCTTTATGCTATGTTTTAGAGCAAAAGAAAATAAGTTGTAAAATTACCAGTTGAGAAACTATTACAATCCAATAAACATAAAATGGGTGAAATTTGTTTAAATGGATGATGTCTTGGAAATTCAAAGATGTTATTATAGGTTTATTTATGAAGGAGAATAAATATATATTAGGATGAGAATAGTAACTATGATGGATAATCTTGGTCACCAGCTTGACTAGATCTGGAGTCAACTAAACGGCCAGTTGATGGGCACAGCTTTGAAGGATTTTCTTGATCAGATTATTTGAAGTAGAAAGAGCCACCTATAATGTAAACAATACTTTCTGGTGGCAGCTCAGATGAAAGGACACAGAGACAAGGGTGGAAGCTTTGATTTTTGCCTATTTGCCTTCACTCTTGCTGGCACGCTTGTCTACTCTGTTGCTACAAATGCTACATTCCTTTGCTGGTATTAGAACTAGACTCTTCGGGCTTCCTATGTTGACTGAAGATCAGCAGCTCTTCAGTAATCTTCCATGCCTACAGAGCCAGATTGGAACTGCTGAGACCTCCAGCCTCATGGACTGAGTATCTACAGAATTCTTCACCATTCCAGTGTGAACCATAGGAAATGCATCATGTAAGGCAACCAAATAAAACCCACTTCAATATGTATTTGTTCTATGTGCTCTCTTCTTCCAGAGAACCCTGCCTAATATAGTAACTATAATCCACCATCAAATCCATTTCCTTGAGGTAGCATGATGGTTGTATTACCTATTTTACTGCTCATCAGGATTATATTTCAAGGAACATTTTTATTTTTCTCTCTACCTGAAGATGGGGTAACCATGATCTACAGACACAAAGAAACTTTCTCAAGACCATGTTTCAGCTCTGATGTGTGTGTGTGTGTGTGTGTGCGTGTGTGTGTGTGTGTGTGTGTGTGTGTGTGTGTGTTAGCTTTAGCTCTAATATATACAGCTTCAAAGACCACATATTTCTGTATTGCGACAGTGTTTTAAAGGTAATCAAAAACCACCCCTCATCATTTAAGAAATTCATGGAGACCTCAAAACCATTTTAGATTTTGTAGTCAAGATTCCCCAGTCTTTGAATTGTGCCTGGTCCTCTATAAATGCAGGACCTTAATCTAAAACTCTGGAAATGGATAGTATATAGGGAACATGACTGCAGACTGAGATACGCAGTTAAGCTGCAGCATCCACGCAGAACTCAGGGTTATTCTCCCTTGTTCTGGTATCTGACAGTTACTGGTACAACTGTAGGAAGGATGAAAGCAACTCAGGCAAGCTCATCGTTCCCACCAGAGCAAGCTTCAACACAGACTAAACACAGAGTGAGGACAGTGCCAAGACAAGCCCGGGTTCCATCTGACACTTCCCTCAGTCCTGATAAGCAGCTGCCTCTTGGAAATGCAAGGATGAATTATAGAAGACTAGACACACAAGTGCAATCATGATTTTTTTCCCTTTTCCCTTTTGCCTTAACACTTCTACATTTGTCTACCCAGTAAGAACCCTTCAATCTCTTGAGTTCTTCTCTTCCTCTTTCAAATGGTCCATGACATCAGCTAATTCTAAGTCTTTATAACTTTGTTGATAGATACCTTGTCTTTATTTATTAAATATTTTGTATACATATCACAACTATAAGAACTATAAAAGGCTTTATACTGTTAAGTGTCCCAAACAAAACTACTCAACAAAATATTTAGTTCAGTAAAATACATGTTCCTTCATGTATTCAGCATGTACAAATGAAACAAGGCACAAACACATTCTTCATAGTAGAGTTACCAAATAACAATATTGGTTTTCTAATTGTTTAGGGAAATGGAAACTATTAATCCAAAATTTTTCCTCTCAAATTTTTGTATTTTATTGTAAGATTTGGGAAGTGTGTTATAGCTAATTGTGCTAGTGCAGCTATAATTAAATTCAGAATGTAAAAGAGGACTTGAGAATTCATTTGCACTAATAAAAATGAAAAAAAAAAGACTTGACAAAATGAAGATAACTATTTAAGATAATTATTTCCCCTGCCTCCCTACAACATGGCTAGTAAGTGACTGATGCTTCTATATGATGAACATCTGTCAAATGAACAGGAACTAAACAAAAGTATTTTCTAGGAAAATCTGCAGGTAAGGTTTTCCTGTGAAAGTGAATAAACAATCTTAACATGGGCAATCCTAAGACAAGAAAAGAAGGTGAATAAAATTGCTAGAAAGTAAGACTGATTGATACCCTGCCTTATATTCAATAGCTCATATTCAGAATTTTGCAATACTCTGGAAGGCAGAGTTTATGAAGTAAATTATGATGCTAGTAATTGAGTGGCAGCAATTTCCCACAGTGATTAATATGCCAGTGGCCATTGTCTTCATGCTATTCTTTAAGTAGTATGTAGTTCTAAAAAAAAAAAAAACTGTGTTCCCTTTCATAACTGGCAGCCTTATGACTAAATAAAATACCATTTCTTTGAAAAATATTCTTCTACATAGAATTCTTTTACAAGTTTATATTCAGTCTGCATTAACGTCAGTTCTAACTCAGGTACTCATTACTAATATTTTTCCATGTAAATAAAAGTAAATTATAAAAAAAGAAGAGCACAGGCTATAAAGAAGCTATGATGAGGTAGCATTTTAACAATATATTATTAAAATGTATAATGGTAGAGCCCAAAGCAAGATTTTTGGACCACCTTAATGAAAGGTGATTGCATTTGAGAAAAAGTTGGTGTTATTCCTTTTTTCTTTAGAGCTGAATAGTATTTCATTTTATGTATGTTCCAGGTTTTCAACATCCATTCATCTGTTGATGGATAACTAAGTTTGTCAGATATTGAGCTTATACCTCTCAATTTTGAGAATTTTATTTATTTATTTGTTTGTTTGTTTGTTTGTTTTTAAATATATATTTGTGTTTGCTTATTTTTACAACCCAACTGCTGTTTCCTCTCCTTCAATCAAACAAGGCATATCAAGTTGAAGGCTGGACAAGGCAACCCAATACAAAAATAAGGATCCCAAAGGCAGGCAAAAGAGTTATAGACAGCCCCTGCTCCCACTGTTAGAAGTCCCACAAGAAGACCAAGCTACACAACTGTAACATATATACGGAGGGCCTAGGTCAGTCCCATCCTGGCTTCCTGGTTGTCAGTCAGTCTCTGTGAATCCTTATGAGCCTAGGTTAGTTGATACTATGGGTTTTCTTGTGGTGTCCTTGACCTCTCTGGTTCTATGATCCTTCCTCCCTGTCTTTGTCAGGATTCCCCAAGGTCTGCCAAATATTTGCCTGTGGGTCTCTGAATCTGTTTCCATCAGTTGCTGGATGAAGCCTCAACTTTGAAAAAATTTAATGAATGAAAGTTTTAAATATCTTTTTTTTTTAAGTTTTTAATTTTTTATTTGGTTTATTTGGTAAAAATATCCATTCCAATATAATATCTTCCCTTTGCATTAATATTCCTGTTGGGGAATGCCTAGAAGGTAAAATAACCAAAATGCAATCCAGCTTTGGATGAATACGATCTACGTGCCCTTCATGTACTTTCTTTTCTACCAAGGCCAATTCTCTCTCAGCTTCAGGTGATAATTCTCTTGGACTATTTAAGTCCTTATCACCTTCTAAGATTTTAAACAAATTATTCAGTTCATCATTTTTTACCCCAACAATAGTTCTTAGATGAGAAATGTCTCCAAATAATCTTTGAAAGTCATTAAGAGTCTGTAGTCGATCTCTCCTAATTTGCACCTTTTGAGGTCTAATTTTTTGAAGTTCTATTTTATATCCTAAATAATTAATAGAATCTCCTCTTTGTACCTTTTCTGAAGCAATTTGTAATCCCCAGCAAGGCAAAATTTTCTTTACTTTTTCAAACATTCTTTCTAAAGTATCTGCATTTGAATCAGCTAATAAAATGTCATCCATATAATGATAAATTATAGATTTAGGAAATTTTTTACGTACCACTTCTGATGGCTGTTTTACAAAATATTGGCACAAAGTTGGGCTATTCAACATTCCCTGTGGGAGAACCCTCCATTGAAATCTTTTTTTTTTATTGCACTCATATCTTTGCTTTTGGTAATTCCAAAGACAAAGAGATGTTATATAGAGCTGCACAAGTCTCAAATCTCTGTTTACATTTGGTTAATAGATGTGTTTGTTTTCTTGTTTTTCATTTTCCTACCATACTGTCCTTGATTTGCCTTTAAATGCACCATTCATTTACTATGTCATATCCAATGCCTTCTAAGACTATTCAAAAAGTCTTAAATTTCATTTGTTTTAAATTCTAGGTGTATAAATTATTTTTTCTGGAAATAGCATAAAACAAAATTTAAAAACAAATCTTAGATATAGGTTAAGGCTAGTTACTACACTGATACATTTGAATGTGGTTGTAGTTTTGTGGGAATATACATGTCACAATTTATTAATGTTGATACTTTAACTTCATGCATTTCATTTGATGTTAACATACCTTAAGCAAGAAACCATAATCTATATTAAGCTTGACTTACATAAACAGGTTTATTTAATTAAACAGATACTTAATGATCTAATGTCACTAAAATTAGCTCAAAAAAGAGACTAAATAGTCAATTCATAAAAAATATAGATTTTAAAGTATTATTTTGAAAAGAAAACAAATGAAAGAAACTAATTTGAATTTAAGCCATTTTAACTGAATATTTTCACTCTGTTTTTGATTTGAACAAGTTTTATGATCATCATACACACAAAGAAAGAAAGTCATCAATCGATATTTTACATATGAGAAGTCTCAGGTTCACATGGCAGTTAGTACTTGCTTAATAATACGTAAATAGCAGAGGCAGGCCCAAAGTCCCAGGTTCTTTCAATTCTATATTCTGAGTGGTGACCATTTGGAATGGTACACACCTGTATCCAGTGAGCAATGTCCCCAAAATCCTCCCACCATTTCTGTCATCATGTATATTTCTTTATTAAATTGATTTTGTTCCTGTACTGTAATTATTATTGCCCCTTTCTCTAATCTCCTACCCCATTTACAACACGCCCTCCCTCCCTACAAGTCCTGCTTCCACATTCATCAATTTTTTTTTTATTATTTGGTTTGAATTGGTTCTCTTTTTTGACATTTCCATATGTTTATATACTTGGTGCGCACAACTGATACAAAATGGTGGTACTTAAATTGATACGTTTTTATATAATATTTTTGTCTCCAAAGTTGTACTTCTTAATATTTTTATTTTAAAATTTTCAAAAATATTTAGTTTTATTTATTTATTTTCTTTAAATCAAGTCCACTCCCCGTGCTCTCCACTCCAGTTCTTCCTCCATTCTCCCACCATTAATCTTCCATGCTTCATGCGCTCTTTTCTCCCTCACTGAATACACTCAGCACAGCCCACGTGTGTGTGCATTACGGGGCCATCGACTGGAATATGGGTAGTCTCTCAGGGTCCAAATCCCTAAAGAAAAGTGACTCTCTCCCCGTGGAGCCAATAACTCCTCAACCGGGGGGGGGGGGGGGGGGACTTCATGTGCACTTCTGTTGTCCATGTGGGGATATTTCTAGCTGGATCGGGTGTAAGTCTTGTGCATGTTGACATGACCACTATCAGTTCCTAAGTGCAACAGCATTATTTTGTCCTGAAAACACTGGTTGGTTGTATTCATCCACCACCTATTGCTTTTACAATATCTCTACTACCTCTTCCATGATGGTCCCTAAGACATGGGAGGAGGGAGTGTGATATAGATGACCCATGTAGAGATAATTGTAGTCTCTAATTGTCTACATGTTGGTCATTGTTGGTTTCTGTGTTAATCATTCATACTAAAAGAAGCTTTTATCATGAAGGTTGAAGAATGGACTAATATATAGGTATAATGATAATTCACTAAAAGTCAGTTTAATAATGTGTACATTAGGCTCTAGAGAGTAGCCAAAAACAATGTAATAGAGGGAAATAGTTGGTGTTCTGTAGTATACCACAGATCAACAACTCCAAAAGAGGTAGTTCATTCCAGCACTGTGCTATTTGATAGACTGCAGTGACTAGGAGGAACATTGTTTCCCCACTATAGGGTTGTTTAAACTCTTTTTATATATGGATGTGATATATTTTAGGAAGCTTCCCAAGCAGAAAGCTTCCACATGACTTTCTCAAAGGTCTTCAGTGTTAGTTACTCCTCCCCACAATCCTACCTTTGTCCTGCCCTCCTATCACCCACCATCCCCAAGCCTTCCTACTCCATTATTCTCCTTTCCCCCTTTATATCTCCTGTGCTCCCTCTCCCCACTCACCAAAGCCTAATCAGATGACTCCTGCCTCCATAAGTACTCCAGTTTAAATACACATACCCAAAGATCCAAAGCTAGCATCCATATATGTAATAACAAGCAACATGGGGTTACCTCACTCAAAATGATTATTTCTAGTTCCTGAAAATTTCATAATAGAATTTTCTTAGCAGCTCAGTAATATACCACTATATAAATCTAGACACATTTTTGTTATCCATTCATCACTTGAAGGACATCTGTGCTTTTCCATTTCCTTGAATTTGTGAATAGAACAGCATTGAGTATGACCAAGGAAATATCTCTGTAGTAGGATGGAGAGTCCTGTGGCTCATGCCCCAAAATGATATAACTGTATTATATGACAGATTTAGTTCTATCTTTTTAAGGAAACTCTATACTCCTTGCTATCATATCCACACCAGTTTTCAGTCCCATAGTGAATAAGTGCTCTTTTTTCCTCACACCTATATAATCATTTATTGTCATTATTTTTGTTTTTCATGTTAGCCATTCTAAGTTAATATAAAATCTCAAAGTAGTTTTAATCTACATTTTCATGACAGAATTTAAAATGTTGATCATTTAAAAAATTATTTCCTTAATATTTTTGGTTGTGAGCCTAACCTTTTATGGCTGAGCCATCTCTCCAGTCCAAACTCCCCAAGGAAGGCCTTACCCCCTCTGAGGAGTGAATGAGGGGTGAGGCAGCGGGGAGGTGGGTGGGAGCAGGCAAACGAAAGGGAGGGGAAACTATGGTTGTTATGTAAAATAAAAAAGTTTAAACAAAAAAATATTTCTCAGCCATTTGTATTTCATTTTTTAAGAACTTTGTTTCATTCTTTTCTCTAACTTTGTTTGGTTTTGTCTTAGTTACTTTTAGATTACTGAGAGGAGACACCATGACCAAGGCAACTTTTAAAAGAAAGTTTTTATTAGGCATTTGTAGCTTCAAAAGATGAATCCATGACCATCATGGTGGGGAACATGGCAGGCAGGCATGGTGCTAAGGCAGTGCCTGAGAGCTCACATCTTGATCCACAAACAGAAGGCAAAGAAAGCTGACTAAAAATGGTGTGAGCTTTTGAAATCACAAAGCCCACCCCAGGAACACACCTCCTCCAACAAGGCCAAGCCTCCTAACCCTTCCCAAGTAGTTTTGCCAACTAGGAACCAAGCAATCATATACATGAACCTATGGAGGCTAATCTCATTCTAATCGTCAGAGTATTTTTGGCCTTTAGTTTTTAAAATCTTTTTATATCTGAAATATTAACCCTCTGTCATATGTTTATATAGTATATTTTGTTCCCATTTGGTAAGCTACCTCTTCATTCAAGTGATAGTGTCCTTTCCTATCTTTTTAGTTTCATGAGTTACATTTACCACTCATTGGTCTTGGGCCTGAACTACTATAATCCTGCTCAGGAAGTTCTTTCTTGAGCCTACAAGTTCAATGTATTTTTCCTACTTTCTCCTCTATCAGAGGAGAAAGGTCTTATGTTGAGGTCCTTAAGCCATTTGGAGCTGAGTTTTGTGGCAGGTGAGAGACAAAGATCTAGTTGAATATTTGTTGATGATAGGGTTTTTTCTCTCTCTTCAATATGTGTTGTTGGCATCTTTTTCAAAAAATGGGGTGATTGTTATAGCTGGAGTTTTCTCCAGTCCTGCCTGGGCCCACAGCTGCTCAGACCCAAATAAACACACAGAGGCTTATATTGATTATAAACTGTATGGCCAAAGCAGGCTTCTTGCTATCTAGTTCTTATATCTTAAATTAACCCATTTTTATTAATCTATAAGTTGCCACATGGCTTGTGGTTTACAGGTACTTTACATCTTGCTTCTCATGGCGGCAGCAGTGGTGGCTGGCAGCATCTCCTGACTCGGCCTTCCCTTCCCAGAATTCTCCTCTGTCTTCAGATTGTGATTATGGGGACTCATGTATGGTCCTCAGTTCTATTACTTTATTGACATGTCTGCTCTGCTTTTATGCCAATATCATGTTGTTCATAGTTCAATAGCTCTGTAGTACAACTTGGAATCAGGAATTTTAGGTTTAGCTAGAGGAATAAATTGTTCAAAGATGAATTTGCATAATTAAGCACTGCTGGTCAAAATGTGGATTAACCAATTAGAATACTTCAATCAGGCATAATGCCTCCAGAACTGTTTTTACTATTCAGAATTGCTTTGTCTATTCTGTGTCTCTATGTTTTCATATAAAATTTAAGATTAGTTTTCTTTCTCATATTGATAGGGAACACTGAATCTGTAGATAGTTTTTGGAAGGATGACCATTTTCACAATATTAACTGTAATAAACCATGAACATGCAAGGTCATTCCATCTTCTGGAGTCTTCTTCAGTGTCTTAACATTTTCCTTGCACAAATATCTTCTTTAGTTAGATTTATTCCAATGTATTCTTGAGGATATTGTATATGAGATTATTACCCTGATTTCCTTCTCAATATGTTTGTTGTTGGAATACAGAAAGGTTACTCATTTTGTCTTAAATTTGTATCCTGTTATTTTGCTGAATGTTTATCAGCTGTAAGTATTTTCTGATTGAGTCTTTAGGTTTTATAGTCTCTTATATGTAAAATCATACCATCTACAAATAAGAATATTTTTATTTATTTTTCTATTTGTAGCCCCTTGATCTCCTACAGCTGTCTTATTGCTCTAGCTAAGACTTCAAGCACTGTATTGAACAGGAGTAGAGGGTAGACATATTCTAGTGGGAATGTTTTGAGTTTTTTCATGTGTTCATAAATACTATGTGTGCTATGTGTATGTATGAGTGTGAACACACATGTGTTCTGGCATGCGTATGGAGGTCAAAGACACAGACAACCAGAGGCATTGGTCAGCTTTCCATCTTTCTAAACACATACAGACTGAGTCTCTTTGTTGGTTACTGCTGCCCACGGCGTTGGCTCAGGAGCATCCAGGGACTGTCTTGTCTCTCCCTACACCTCATCATAGGAGCACTGAGACTATAGATACTTGCTATGATGCCCAGTTTCACATGCATTTAGAGGATTCAAACTCAGCTCCTCACACTTGTCCAGCAATCCTTTTATATATGGAGCCATCTCCCCAGCCCTTGTTTTCTCTCCTTAAAAGAACATTAGTCAGTTTACATCAGGACAGGATAAAGACCTCACTTTATCTTTTCCCCTGACTAAAGGCCTGATTCTAAATACTCTCCTATGATGAGAAACTTCTGCAACCCAAGTCCTAGACCAGAGTCCTGATTCTGGACATTCATTGTTTGGTGTATTAAACAACCACAAGAAAGCCAATAAAACTAACAATTAAGAGATGGGAGAATAGGTTAATTAGAATTGGTATTTAGGAAAATGGAAATTAGTGTTTCAGCTTCTCTTTGGAATAGTGATATGCATTTTAGGTTTAACTATAATAATAAATTGTTCAAAGGCTAATTTGCATAATTAAGCAATGAAGGTCAAAATGTGGATTAGCCAATCAAGATCTTACTTTTGGTTTTGAAAGATAGCTCTGGAAAATTTCTTCCAACTTGCAGGGACAATGTAATTCCCATGAACCTGGAGGTGACCTCTTCATGGGAGATGTGTCTGCTAATCCTGAAATCCATTGTAACTGCAGGTTTAAGGTAATGACTTGATACATGTTTTGAGGTCTGGAATGGGATGCTATAAAAGTTAACAGAAAGATACCTTAGTTCTTCTTATCTCTGGGCCTTCAGCCTTGAAGGGAGTTAAGATAGTTTAAGTATAACTACTAACTAGGGGAGGACAATCAAATAATTAACATACCCACATGCAGAGGTAAGTGGATAGTTGACCCAAAGAGGAGACAGAGACCAATGAAGGCAGACACTCCATGCTTTTATACTGCTTATAATTACTTTCTGAGCCCAAGTAAGGAATTAGTGCTTTTCAGAAAAAAAATTATTTCCTGAGTGCCTGTCAAACGGGATTACAGGGCTTCATTGTGTACACTTTCATGAAAGTAATTACTACTAACAAACAATTAATATGAAAACAAAAATACTAAAAGAACACTAATAATAAAACTTGTAGGACATTGCCTCAAACCCACTGGTCTAAATCCAGCGGTCTCTTCAAGTGTAGACACTTGTACAGAGAAAGCAAAAACACAGGATTAAAACTATTCCAACCTGGGGCTGGAGAGATGGCTCAGTGGTTAAGAGCACTAGCTGCTTTTCCAGAGGAGTGGGGTTCAATTCCCCCTAACCACATGGAAGCTCACAATTGTCTGTAACTCCAGTTCTAGAGGATTTGGTATCTTCACACAGACATACATGCAGGCGAAACACAAATGCATGTAAAAATAAATAAATCTCTTTTAAAAGGATAACCCCACCTGTCTCGTGCTCCTGTTTTAGTTGGCACATCTCTCACTCATTTTCTCACATTAATGCAGAATTAGCAAAGGAAACATTGCCTCTCCTGCACGCTATGGCAACTCTATGTTACTTACAGTGTGTTGCTTCATAGCTTTAACAGCAAACTGTTCCTGAAATGTCTAGGATTGGTTATAAATAAACACAGACAGGGTTTCTAAACAGGTAAGGAAAGATGCAATTCTGGCTATTTAGGAGGTTGATCCACCAGGATTGCTTAAGATCAGTAGTTCAAGGCCTGAACCAAAAAATGAAAGCAGAGATGAGTGAAGTCCTTTGTGTGACTAGTGCCACCTGGATTTTTACTGTTTTAATATCAGGGTCTGGGGATGTAGTAGCACCTTGTCTAGCCTTTGCAAAGCTTTCTGCTCAATCCCTAGAACTGTCATAAATAAATGAAAATAAACAAACTACTATTTCCCCTTCAAAACCCAAATATATGAACACTATTCCCTAATTATTTTCCTCTATACCACATCCTTCTTCTGTGCTTAGCTCTGTTCTACTACACCAGAGTCACAATCACTGATTTCTCATGCTTCATAAACATCAAAATTGTTCCTGCATCTGAAAATACATGTCTAGTTCATCAGTCTTCCTGGAATGTTCCACTGACTGGCCTGTCAGCAAACTAAGGTTGCACTCCTCAGAACAGCCCATTGTGACCAGGCAACAGAAAATAAACACGTAGTAAGTCTGCTCCATCTCTGCTAAGAAAGGGTCTCCTCAGCTCCTCCAATGCATTCAGATGTATCGTTGTTTAATTGTTCTTCATCTACTGGATTTTTTTTTTGCTCACCTAGACCTGATGTCGACCTTATTATAACCACTCAGACATTGGAAACCACAGATAATTAGCACCTTCTTCACCATCTTGTTTTTATTTTTAAAATCATCTTAGTACAGGATAAATTTCAGTTTATATTTCTTGATTAGTAAATACATCATTTGCACTATTTAACATTCCAAGACAAAAGAAGATTAAAACGTAATAAAACAAGAAAATGCGGGGTACTAATGAATTAGAGGGACTGCAGTTCCTCTACAAATAATTGATAAACATTTGTAGTTCACCTCCTTCCCAATGGAGACCTAGTTTGTCCCCACACTCATGTTTATGCTGTAACACTGAAGCTATCAAATCCCAGGTAGCTCTCTATCCTGGCTGGTCCGGGTGTGGATTCCTGCCCTTACTAACTAGAACCAGAGGAAAATCTATGGCCTCCCTTAAGAATAAAGGAAGAAGAGACCAGAAAATGAAATGAGAAGATCATGACACATGCCTCTGCCCTTTTCAAAACCAGAAAAGCTCCCAAACAAAGTCTTCTCCAGTGATTAATAGAAAGTTATTCAATGAATATATAGATGATTGGCTGAACGTCAGTTATCTCCATGACAGCTAGACAAGAATTCTAGAAAAGTTCAACTCCAAAATTAGACCATCTTGCCTTTTCTGTATTTATTACCATCCCACTTTTTCTCCTTAAAATCTTACAATTTCTGCAAATAACCTGGAAAATGAGCCTTTTTCTCTTCATTCTCTTACTTGTCTTATCTGTACCTAAGAAACAATTTCTGTAATTAATTTAATTTTCTCTATTATTTAACCACTTACATCTTATTGCAATGATGAGATCTTCCCTTCATACATTTATACACAATGTATGTGCCCATATGCAGATTTATCATATAAATCAGTACATCTTCTATTTAAATGAACACCTTTGCTTCAAAGTCTTACTCAGTGCAATTTTAACATCTTTGTTTCTCAAACTGTAGATGAAGGGATTCATCATGGGGACCACAACAGTATAAAACACTGTAGATATCTTATCTTGATCCACTGACCCAACAGGAGAAGACTTAAAGTATATGAATGATGATGATCCAAAGAACAGAGAAACAGCAATCATGTGGGAGCTGCAGGTGCTGAGGGCCTTGGACCTGCCCTTTGTAGAATGAATGTGGAGGATGTTAGAGAGGATCAAAGTGTAAGAAATAAAGATTGTGAGCCTGGGAATGATCACACTGACACCCACCACAATGAAAACCACCAGCTCATTGATGGAGGTGCTTGCGCAGGAGAGCTTCAGGAGAGGGGATATGTCACACATGTAGTGATTGATGATGTTGCCATCACAGAAGGTGAGTCTCAGCATGCACACTGTGTGGGCCATGGCACCCACAAACCCCATTGTATACCCACCCACCATCAGCACAGAGCAGACCTGATGGGACATGGTGACCTGGTAAAGCAGGGGCTTACAAATGGCAGCATATCTGTCATAGGCCATTGCTGTCAAAATAAAACATTCATGAATAACAAAAAAGGCAAAGAAAAAGAGCTGAGTCATGCACTCAGCATGAGATATGATGTTCTGTTTCACAAAACTCACCAGCATTTTGGGGGTTATGACAGAGGAGTAGCAGAGGTCTGTGAAGGAAAGGTTGAAGAGAAAGTAGTACATGGGGGTGTGCAGGTGAGGGTTCAAAACAATCAGAACCATCAAGCCCAGATTCCAGACCGTGGAGACCACATAGATTCCCAAGAAGAGGAAGAAGAGAGGCAGCTGGAGCTCTGGCTGCTGTGTCAAGCCCAGCAGGATGAACTCCTTCACAGAAGAGTCATTTTCGGAGGCCATTCCTCAGGTCATACCTGTAAGAATGGGAAAAATAGGGACATTAGGATAGTATCCTAGCTTTCACAAGTAAACTCATACAATGAGACTGAGAGCCAGAATGGAGAGATGAACTCTAGCCCTATGTTTCAGGCCCTTGTGTTCATCTAAATTTCATCTAATGGGGAAAATTTATAAGCATGAATGTGAAAACACAGAATACAATTTTACTCAGCGTGATGATGACCATTCCTTGCCCTACAGAATCTCTGTTCCACTTCTGCCTTGACAGTCTACCTCTCTCAGTTCAGTGGAGGTCTCAGGAGGGAGGAGATGAAACCCATGAAAGGCCCCCTGGCTTCCTTACATAAGGTTCCTAATAGCAGAGTACCGTCCATACAGTTGCACATTCACCATTTTACATCCCCACCATGAGAGGAAAAGGTTAACTCTTCTGCGCTATTGTCATGGAGGACGAATGGCTTTGACTAATTTTAGGGAGTAACCACACAGGGGGAAAAACAGAGATCTGTCCAATGGTTTTTCCTGCTTCAGCCCTCACTCTTCCAAGCTCTGAGAAACTATGGGCTGAAGACCGTGATTTCTAGGGTAGCTTTGCCCAGAGTGTCCTCTCCAACCCTAAGTTAGTTAATAGCACCTACTAAAATCAAAAGAGCCAGTTGGTAATATGGCCCCAGGGACTTAATGAGTTGGAAAATCCTTGGGACCCGATTAAAAGTTGGAGGCCTATGCTTCCCCAGGGCTTTCTCTGGAACAGGCTTTGAAGTTAAGCAAAATTCGGTACCCACATGTACAGCCTAGTTCAATAATGGCAATGGCTTACTAAAATGGAACAATTTAATGTGTATTTGGGCCCATCTCAAGTCATAGAGATCAAGATGACCTTTTCTTCATCTTCGGTATCTGCTCCTATAAAAATCTCTACAGCACTATAAAATATGATAAGTTTATGGCATTGTTTTTGCTCATCCCTGGCTCCTTTTTTAATTTATTCAAGCCTAATATGTTCTAATATAGGGAAGTTAATGGAAATTTCAGCTTTATGTTATTCTATATTATCATAAAAATGAAGAAAAATAAAAAAATGTGTTTAGCAGGATGGATTTTCTTGTTGGTTTTCCCAAAGACATTTTTCTGACTTTTTATGAGGTGATAATATAATCACCTTTCTCCCTTCTCTTTCTTCCCTCCAAACCCTCCATACACTTCCACTACTCTCCTTCAAGTTCACGACCTTTTTTTTCACTAATAGTTACTGCATGCATAGATGTATATACACATATATTCCTAAATATAACCTGCTCTTTCTGTATAATTTATTTATACACCTGTTTTCTTTTTTATTTTATAATTTAATTCAATTTTACATATTAGCCACAGATTCCCCCATCGTCCCTCCTCCCCCATCCCTGTCCCCCCCCAACTCACCCCCCATTTCTACCTCCCCCAGGGCAAGGACTCCCCTAGGGATTCAGCTCAGCCAGGCAGACTCAGTCAAGGCAGGTCCAGTCCCCTCCTTCCTTTACCCAGACTGAGGAAAGTGTCCCTGCATAGGTCCCAGGCTCCAAATAGCCAGCTCAGGCACTAAGGACAGGTCCTGGTCCCACTGCCCGGGGGCCTCCCAAACAGTTCAATCTAATCGACTGTCCCACCCATCCAGAGGGCCTGATCCAGCTGGGGGCTCCTCAGCCATTGGTTCATAGCTCATGTGTTTCCACTAGTCTGGCTATTTGTCCCTGTGCTTTTTCCAATCATGGTCTCAACATCTCTTGCTCATACAGTCCCTCTTCTTTCTCGCCGATTGGACTCCTGGAGCTCCACCTGGGGCCTGGATGTGGATCTCTGCATCCGCTTCCATAAGTCATTGGATGAGAGTTCTACCATGACAGTTAGGGTGTTTGGCCATCCTATCACCAGAGTAGGTCAGTTCGGGCTTTCTCTCGACCATTGCCAGTAGTCTATTGTAGAGGTATCTTTGTGGATTTCTGGGGACCTCTCTAGCACTTTGCTTCTTCCTATTCCCGTGGGATCTTCATTTATCATGGTATCTCTTTCCTTGTTCTCCCTTTCTGTTCATGATCAAGCTGGGATCTCCCGCTCCCGTAAGCTCTCTTTCCCCTGATCCTTGCTCTCCATTACCCCACCTCACGTCCAGTTTGCTCATGTAGATCTCATCCATTTCTCTGTCATTGGGCAATCCCTGTGTCTTTCTTAGGGTCCTGTTTTCTAGGTAACCTCCATGGAGTTGTGAGTAGCAGTCTAGTCATCCTTTGTTTTACATCTAGTATCTGCCTATGAGTGAATACATACCATGTTTGTCATTCTGAGTCTGGGTTACCTCACTCAGGATGTTTTTTTCTAGATCCATCCATTTGCCTGCAAATCTCATGATGTTATTGTTTTTCTCTGCTGAGTAGTACTCCATTGTGTATATTACCACATTTTATTATCCATTCTTCAGTTGAAGAGCATCTAGGTTGTTTCCAGGTTCTGGCTATTACAAATAATGCTGCTATGAACATAGCTGAGCATGTGCCCTTGTGGTATGATTGAGCATTCCTTGGGAATATGCCCAAGAGTAGTATAGTTGGGTCTTGGAGGAGATTGATTCCCAATTTTCTAAGAAAGCTCCATATTGATTTCTAAAGTGGCTGTACAAGCTTGCATTCCCACCAGCAGTGGAGGAGAGTTCCCCTTGCTCCACATCCTCTCCAGCATAAGCTGTCTTCAATGTTTTTGATCTTAGCCATTCTGATGGGTATAAGGTGGTATCTCAGAGTCGTTTTGATTTGCATTTCCCTGATAATTAAGGATGTTGAGCAATTCCTTAAATGTCTTTCAGTCATTTGCACTTCCTCTGTTGAGAATTCTCTGTTTAGCTATATAGCCCATTTCTTAATTAGACTGTTGGGCATTTTGATGTCTAATTTCTTGAGTTCTTTATAAATTCTGGATATCAGCCCTCTGTCAGATGTGGGGTTAGTGAAGATCTCTTCCCATTCTGTAGGCTGTCACTTTGTCTTGTGGACTGTGTCCTTTGCTCTACAAAAGCTTCTCAGTTTCAAAGAGTTCCCATTGATTAATTGTTTCTCTCAGTGTCTGTGCTACTGGGTTTACACCTGTTTTCACTGCTGACTAACCTGCAGCAAATGCCCAAAAAAATTGACAAGTATATTTAAAATAAATATATAACTATGATTATAATTAACAAATTGTGGTTTTAAAAATAAATTAGAGCATATTAATTTTATGCATGAGTACTACTAAAATTTTTAATAAAAACAGATGGTTAATGTTTATTCAGACGTATGTGCTTCATCTAGATGGCACAGACTATAACAACAAGAAGTGAACTTCTCTCTTCCTTATACCCACTCTTGTATGTTTTATGCCAGACTTCCCACAAAATGATTCATGCCTACAAGCTTTCTGGAACCTGTCATTGTAACAGGAATGAGAGTTTTCTCTATGTTATCATTGTCTCTTTTATTCAATTTGACAGCTACCTAAATTATCAATATGAGCATGCTAGCATTTGATATAACCTCTGGTTTTTGTTTTAGACGTTGATAGTTGTGGGGGTTGATGTGGCATACATATATCTGTGCATATGTCTTATTGAAATAAGCAGCAAAGATAAATTTGGATGCCAAAGGGGAAGAGATAAGCAGACACTCTACAACTCCAGTGAACAGCCAGTAAGTGATCTTGATTAGACTATTCAGATTCCAGAAAGATTTGAGATGGTTTTGTGCTTTGCAGACTTCAACACATTCTTTCAAGTTGGGCCAAAACTGTGGAATACCTCATATCTGTAGAGTATCAACTTGGGTAGCCAATAGACATTACAATTCTCCCTAACACATCCAGGTGGATTAATCAAAGTAGAAATAAAAAGTTAAGAGAAAAATAATTCCACTTAAACTTTTATATTACATTGATTATTGTGGGGGGCACATATTACTACACTTCATGCTTTGAGTTCAAAGGACAGCTTCTAGGAGTTGTTTCTCTTCTTTTACCATAGAGGACTCAACACAAGTCAGCATGCCTGGCAACAAGCACCTTTACGTGATGAGCCATCTTCCCAACCTAGAACCCCTTTCTAAACAGATAGCAATGATATTAATCCCCTGTCACATTGATATCTCATTTTTGTTCTGAGACAAAATACTATCTTCTAAGGACATTCTATATTTGAATGTAGGTATGATCAAATACCATATTGAGCAAACTTTTTGATCCATTTCTTGTTTCTCGGTTTGTATCAGTTACTTTTCTCAATTATGTGTGCATATCCCTGACCAGAAGCAACTTATTGGAGAGTTTATTTAAGCTTACAATTTGAGGGGATATAGTCCATCATGGTTGAGAAGTCATGGCAGCAAGAAGCCAAGAGTGATTAATGCTGGTGTTCAGTTTCCTTTGTCCTTTTAATACAGTCTAAATATATAACCCATAGAATGATGGTGTCTACATTTAGGGTAGGTCTTCTCACCTAAGTTAACCTAATCTAAAATATTTCTCATAGACATATCCAGATGCTTGTCTCTTTGGTGATTCTAGATTCTGTCAAGTTGACAATCAATATTGGCCATAACAGTCAGCTTCTATGAGAGAAGCCTGTAGTGTCAACACTAAAACATAGTCTGGCTAAGGTGTTTATTTAGCATAGTGGACAGAAGTCCATGATAGTTGAGAGTTCTATCATTTTGGGTTTGGTAAGGAAAATAACTTACTCTAGGAATTTTAAGCAAGGAGAATGAAAGGGAATTAACTACTTTAATTAACAGATGTGCTTAGAAAACGGATTCTAGACTGAGGGTTAAGGATTTATCTCACTTCTCCATATACCGGACCCACTAGGAAAGCACTTATAGGTGAAGCAGAGTTCACACATAGTGCTCATGTAACACTCTTAGGGCATGCTTTCTCTAATTCCTGAAAAAGCAGAGCAAGGCTGGCTCATCATTGATTCCCTTCCCAGTGGTTAGAAATAAAGAACTCTTCTTGCATTCACCATTCCATTTTATTTAAGGGACAATTTTGTGAGATCTTAAAATGTTTGAAAAATAAAAATGATTAGCTACACTGTGTTGACTACCCAAGAGAGGCCTTACTCTCTATGAGGAGGGGATGGGATGGGGGTAGGTGGGGGTTGGGAGGGGAAGAGGGAGAGGGAACAGGGGTTGGTATGTAAAAGGAAAGAAAATCTTTTTTTAATAAAAAATTATATACAAAAAAAATGATTGGCTACAAATAAAAGTTACATTATACACATTGTCGTGATTTGTGTTTTGGGATTCTACAGTTGGACAGCTTAGCTGTTTGAGTTTCGTTCAATGTTGGATTTCGTCAATAGCCTTTTCTGCATCTATAGAGGTTATCATGTGATTTCTATACTCAGATCTATTAATATAATATATTACATTTATTGAATTGTGTATATTAACCCATCCTTGTATCCCTGAAGTGATGTACACTTGGCCATGGTAAATAAAATATGTGATAATTCTTCTTCTAAGTTCTGATTATCATGTCTTACTCATCCCTTCTATTGGTATGGCTGTTCACTGAGATTTTATTTGACTTAATGAGCTTTTTATCCCCAAAGTTTCATTTTTTTCAAAATTTCTGTCTTAAAATTAATCTCCATTGCTTTTAATATCCTTTTAATTAATTCTTTGAGAATTTCATACATGTATACAATGTATTTTGATAATATTCAGTCATCCCCCTAACTCCTCCAAGATCCATGAAAACATCTCCTCCCAACTTTCAGGTTTATTTTTGATAGCCCACCAAGTTCATTTTGTGATGCCCATATAACCACATGTATAGGCCTATCTACTAGACCATGGTACAACTACCAAGGGCCACACCCATAAGGGAAATGAAATTTACCCTCCTTTCCCCCAAAACCATCAACTTTCAGTTTCTCCTCAGCTCTGGGAGGGAACCTGTGAGCCCCTCTGACATCCATATTGGAATGTTGACTGGTTTGGTCTTGTTTAGCTCTTGTATAAATAACCATAGCTGCTGAGAGTTAATAGGCAGAGTTGTCTTGTCATGTCAAGGAAACACTGCTTTGCCCCAGTCCTCCCCAACATCTGGTTCTCACTATCTTTCCACCCATTCTTTCCATGTGCTCCCTAAGTTTTGATAAAAGGAGTTTGTCATACAGATGTCCAATTTATGACTGAGCACTTCACAGAAACGTGTTCTCTGCAATTTGCTAGGTTCTGAGTTTTTGTATGAAATGTTTCCCACTGTAAAATTAAACTTCTCAGATGATGTCTAAGAATATATTTAGAGGGCAGTTGATACTATGTCCATTTAGGAAAATAATATTAGTGGTCTCATCTCTAGGGTCTGTAACCCCCTGGCCATGGTTTGGGGCTAGATTTGTAGTACCAGGAATAAATACCCTCCTGTAGGATAGGTCTTGAATCCAATCAGAAAACAGTTGGTTACCATAACAACATCCATGCCATTCTTGCACCAATGGACATACCTTGCTGTGCCAGTCATTACTGAAGCTGAAATTGTCCACAGCCAGGTAAGAGTGTTAATGACTTTTCCCCCCAGAAGCCTACACAGCATCTTCCAGTACTATGAAAAGCCAGCAGGAAGAAAGTGTCCTATTCAGTACCAAATTGATTCCCCCATGTCCTGGAACCAATGTGTGTGGTATGTGTAACAATGAGGTCTTACCACTAAATTCTGGTGGTCAACCAGGAGCAATTACAAAAGCTTATATTGTTTTGATGGTCTCCAGGACACTTTTCCTAAAAACTCGATGATTTTATCTGGCAACATACTGTAGCTTCTGGGATGAGCAATATCTCCTTGTAGTGTAACTCCAATACCTATACTTGTATGAACATGTATAAATTCAAATAAATATATTACATGTGTGTAAGCTTACAAAACAGTAGGATTCCATGGGGTTTTCAAAACATCCTTAGGTTTTTCCCCTAGGTCCTATGACCTATCTAGACTCAGGGTCTTGGCCTCACTGACGGCATCAGATATGGATTCCATCTCATGAAGCAAGCCTTAAATCCAATTTAAATGTAATAGGTTACTCCCCAAAACATGCATGCCACTCTTGCACCAAGGGCCTACTTTTCAGGCAGCTCCTTACTGTAGCTCACTGGATTAATACCTGGGTGAGACTGATGATCACTTTCCTCCTCTGCTAGAGTGTATAACACCTTTCAGAACTATGAATGCAAGCCAGTGGGAATGATGCTTCCAGATGGGTCCCAACAAGATCTCTCCATGTTCTACAACATAAGTATGTCGTACCTTCAGCAATAGCATCTTACCATCAAGTTGTGAAGGACAACCACTAACTAGCATCACCATTGTCAAGGGGCTAACAACTAAAAAGGGTATAATCCATTCCAAGTACTGGGACTTTTATTTGGTAATATAAGGTACCTAGTTAGGGCATTGTCACCCCCATTATATGGTAACTCAATTTAAACTCCTTTTATATATGTATGTATTTTAAGAAGATTCTACAGCCATCGGCTTCTATAGAACTATTTCAAAAGGCCTTTGGTGTTAGTTGTCTCTCCTCATCCCTCTCTTCTACCCTGCCTTCCTTTCCCCTTCCCTATTTAATACTTCTATTCTAGATTCTCCTTTATCTCTTCCAAACAGTATATTCTATTTCCCCTTCTTTAAAAGATCCCCTCCTCCCCACATCTGGTCCCATACTGGTTACCTAACCTCTACTGGTATTCTAAATAAAATGCACATATCTAAATCATGGAAGCTAACATCCAGACAGAAAAGAAAATACACAATGTTTGTCTTTCTGAGTTTTGTTTAACTTACTCAACATGATTGTTCCTGACTCTATTGATTTGCCTGCAAATTTTAGTTTTCTTAATAGTTAAATAATATTTCATTGTGTAAATATATCACATTTTCAACATCCATTTGTCAGTCTGTGGACATCTAGGCTATTTCCAATGTGTAGCTATTATGAATAAAGCAGCAATGAACATGGACGAGCAAGTATCTCTGTTGTAAGATATAGGGTCCTTTGAATATATGCCCAAGAGTGGTATAACTGGACCTTGAAGTAGATCTATTTTCAGCTTTTTAAGTAGTCAACACACTGATTTCCACAGTGGATGTACCAGTTTGCACTCCCAGAAACAATGAATAAGTGTCCCCTTTCCATGCATCCTTGCCAGCATGTGTGGTCATGTGTTTTATTAATCTTGGCCATTCTGACTAGGACAAGATAAAATTTCAACTATCATTAATGTAAGTTATTTCTCTCCTCTGCTCTGCTTTCCTTATTTCACTAACCATTTTTGTAATCTCTTTGAATTTATTTCTGAGCATAATCATGTTATTATAATTATTATTTTGAATTTGGAGCTGGAATTTCATGTTTTTTCACTCTCATTGGAGTCCTAACTGCAGAATTAGTAATTTGGGGAAACATCATCTTACCTTACATTTTTATGGTTATATTTCTGAATTTGAATTTGCACAAATGGAATTAAGTTGTTGGTTTGTGGTGATATCGTGTTCCCCAAAATACATTGTGCACCTTAATAAACTTACCTGGGATCAGAGAACAGAACAGCCACTAGATATAGAGGCCAAAAAATGGTGGCACACACACCTTTAATCCTATCACTTGGGAGGCAGAGATCCATCCAGATCTCAGTGAGTTTAAAGTCACACTGGAAACAGCCAGGCGTGGTGACTCACGCCTTTAATCCCAGGAAGTGAGCCTTTAATCCCAGGAAGTGATGGCAGAAAGCAGAAAGGTATATAAGGCGTGAGGACTAGGAACTAGAGCTGGTTAAGTTTTGAGGCTTTTGCGCAGGAGTTCTGCTGAGATTTATTCTGGATGAGGACTCAGAGGCTTCCAGTCTGAGGAAACAGGATCAGCTGAGGAATTGGCGAGGTGAGGTGGCTGTGGTTTGTTCTGCTACTCTGATCTTCCAGCATTCACCCCAATAACTGGCCTCAGGTTTGATTTTATTAATAAGACCATTTAAAATTCATGCTACATTGGTTAGTGTTTTTTTAATCAACCATAGTGCTTATTAATGAAAAAAGTCACAATATCCAAGTGGTACTAGCTTGTAGTAGGGTTGAGATGTTATTTTTTCCTACTGAATGGAAGCTATATCTAAGCAAGCTCATCTTTCAACCCCCATCCTCAGGGCATCAACTTCTCTCTCCAACTTCACTCTGAGAAGATAATAGGAAGTGCAGAAGCAAACACAATCATTGTGTGTATTTTCTATGAAAATACAGTAGTGACTAGTTTACTTTTGCCCCTTTGACTCCAATATTTTTGGAAACAAACAAACAAGGATAGTAGTAGGTTATCAGTTGCTAAGGTAGAAATGGAAAGGGAATAAACAGAGCAGCCAGTGGAGTAGTATGGAAGGAACAAAGGAAAATGATAAAAAAGTAAATAAACCTATTCCCATACATGTAAATAAATACTATTCCCATGTAACCACATTGGTGGGGGCAACTCAAGCTGAAAGTAAAATGAAATGGGGAAATGTAGTCAGATGACCTTAAACAATCTCAGCTATCAAGAGCTGAGGCAGGGACATCCCCAACTCTTTTCCAACATACACAACTCACAGGCCACCTGTTAGTTATTGTGCTCTACTGGGTGGACTACAGTCTTCACATATAGATGTACTTCTTTTCATGGGTACCATCCTTCGTAGAGCTGCTGTGGCTCACAGGATGCTTGTCATCAGCCTCACAAGAGACTATCATTCTCAAGTCCCCACAATGGCTGAGCAGAGGAAAGCATTCTCGGATTGTGCCTCAGATCATTCAATGGTGTTCATGGCCTGTGGTAGATTTTTACCTTATATCCACATATCAAAGGATCATTCCATGCTGCTCTACAAAGATATCTCTGTCATTAACTGTATCATCACATTCTACTGAACTACTCACCTTCAAGCTCTATGGAAGAAAAGGTAATGTCTTGGGGTGATTTAAGCTCACTGCTGTGGAGAAATAATGTTGGTCACAAGTCAAAAGAAGTATCCTTATAAGACCGTTAGATTGAATTTTTATTGGAACTTGTTTAAATGTGTTAAAAGTGTTGGGTATTCAAGTAATACCCTAAGTTAGTAAAGGATAAGCCCTTATAGATACACGACATGACATGTTAGATTATCCTCCACTATCCTTGCTACAGTCAGGACACATTTTCTCTGAAGTAGAGTCTCTAGATTTGAAAGTAGGAAAGCATATGCAGCCTCCTCTCCCATGATTCAGAGGAAACATTATCATACCAATAGTATACTGACACATTCAGGACTTTGAAAACCTATAAGGCAAACCAAGGAGAGGTTAGCAAGAGCCAGTTAATGATTCTCAATTGTTTATAAGAAATATCATTTTACTGAGAATGATAAAAACACCTTATTGTCCTTGAACATATGCAAAATGCTTTCTTATATTTTGTAGGCTTCCTTGTATATACAATATATTGAGGGTGTCAATATGGTACAACAACAGTTAAAGGTGCTTACCCCTAAGACTGAAGATGTTGAGTTTGATCCACAGGCCACACACAGTCTAAGGACAGAATTAACCACTACTAATTGTCCTCTGACCTCCATGTACACGCTGTCCCACATGCCCCCCAACATACACACACACACACACACACACAGAAAGGAAAGGGAGAGAGAGAGAGAGAATATTATAAAAAAATTAACTTAAAATATATCTCTTTGAAAATGACGTAGAATGCAACAACACTTTTATTCCAATTTAGTAACATATGGCACAAATTAAGCAATTTATTTTAATCAGTTATTTATAGAGCACTGAATCCTTAAAGTACATAATAACAACTCTTTCTATTCTGTTTTTATCTTGCTGTTCATTGCTTTTTGTCTAACTTATTACTTTTATTTTTAAAATCAAAATATAACATTATTTACTGTTTTAGATGGAGTCATCTATGTATCCCAGGCTGGCCTTGAACTCAGTCTTCATTGATCTTCTCAAATTCTGAGATTACAATTATGTGCCGTCATCCTTGTCTAGATAACAAAAATGATTTGAAGCTGTAGCAATCACAGATTCAAGAAAAATATGGAATATACCTAAGTCTGGTCAAACATACTTCTTAATAGATGATCATAGCAAGTACCATCATTAAAATTATATTTCAGTAGAAAGATGGGTAGATGGATAGATAGATAGATAGATAGATAGATAGATAGATAGATAGATAGACAGACAGACAGAAAGATAGATAGGCAGGCACAGGTAGACAGGACCTTGCTGCGACCCTCCCTCAAGTGATTTTGGAGCATCGCAAGCAGGGCTGTGCAGGAGCCCAGCAGCACCAGAAAACACATGAGAGTGACCAAGCCAGTGTTAGACACCATCAGAAGATGATAGATAGACAGACGGATGGATGGATAGATAGATAGATAGATAGATAGATAGATAGATAGATAGATAGATAGATGGATGGATGGATGGATGGATGGATGGATGGATGGATGGATGGATGGATGGATGGATACATAGATAGATAGATACATAGATACATAGATAGATAGATAGATAGATAGATAGATAGATAGATAGATAGATAGATAGATAGATAGATGTAGATATGGATATGGATATGGATACAGAGGGAGATAGAAGCAGATAGTATATGACATTGTATATGACACTAAGCATGCACAGTTGAGAGATAGCAGTTAGACTCTTATACAGTAAGCAAGTCAAATAAATTTCATCCCACCTCATGCAAATCATTTCAAAAACAAGAAGACAACCTATACATAGAGGATCCTATGCCTGTCATGTCAAATGGCAATGGACAGATGGCCAGTCAACCCACTGTTCTTAACTCCAACCACTGTCAATACACATTGGGATACTTGATCTGTATTGATCTATTTTTGAAAATGATAAGCAGTGATTTCAACAAAAAAAAATCAAAAGAAGGTGTCAGTCTTTTGACAATTGCTTTATCATTTTGCTCTACTAATCAAATCATATAGAAAAATACATTTCCCATCTAGAAGAAAGACATAATAAACTTTTGATTAGTAATTTGTTCTGAAGTGCAACATTCCATCTTGGAGGGAAGCTCATTAAAACTCAGGAATCTCTAAAGGTTAATCTATTAAGATTTGGAAGTGAACAACCCAGAAGTCTCAAGATGTCCTTGAAATTTAAAAGGATTTCAAGGCCCATGCCTCCTGAAGGTTACATAGCAGTGAAAACTGCTGAGTAAAGGAAACTCTTCAACTTGTCAAGCTGCATGCCGGTCATGCAGAGGACCCTGGGTCCTAGCTTTCATTAGTCATCCCCTATGCTTGAAGAGTTTTCAGTAATGTGTCTGCCTTTGAGTTGTCCAAACTTTTGTCAGTAATGCAATAGATGCAACATAAATTGGATTTCAGTGGTATCATTAATTTGGCCTGTCATCAGTTCCCTCTCTGAGGTAAAAGTGTTTGTTTACATCTCCCCACTAAAACTGTCATACAATATATATCATTCTGCCAAACAACTGTAAAACCTAACAGTTTCTAAGATTATAAATCTCTTTAGATTCCTCAGCCTCATAAATTTCATTTCAAGTTCGGATCTGAATTAGGTAAGAAAATGATCATTTAATTTCCAGTCATCTGTGTTGCCACCAGTCAACTCAAATACATTAATTTTATAGTCTACCAGGGCAAACATTCTGAAAACAATAAATCAAATGCTTAAATACCCTCCTTAAAACATGTATTTATTGTGCTTTCTCTTTCTAATATTTATTGTGTATCTGAGAGAGGCAGGCACAAAAGATACCTACCAATCTAAGTCTCAAAATCATTACATCAAGATGACAACCATGAGCCAGGTGTGATAGTACATACTTCCAATCTCAGAATTTAGGGGACTGAGACAGAAAAATCATGGGTTGGAGAAAATCCTGGACCATATAGAAAGGCTTTGTCTCAAAAATAATGTCATGACTGGAGCAAGGATGGAATGGGAGAGCAATGAAAGAGATATCTTGATAGAGGAAGACATTACAGGGTAAGGGAGAAACCTGGTGCTAGGGAAATTCCCAGGAATCCACAAGGATGACGCCAGATTAGACTACTAGCAATAGTGGAGAGGGTGCCTGAACTGACCTACCCCGGTAATTAGATTAGTGAATACCCTAACTTCATCCAGTAACTGATGGAAGCAGATGCAGAGATCCACAACCAAGCACCAGGCCAAGCTCTGGGAGCCCATTTGAAGAGAGGGAAGGGGGATTATATGAGCAAAGGTGGTCAAGATCATGATGGGGAAATCTAGAGAGATAATAGAACCAAGTTCATAAGAACTCATGAACTTTAGACACAGCTGTAGAACCTGACTGGGACCAGACTAGGCCCTCTGCATATGGAAGACACTTGTGTAGCTTAGTCTGTTTGAAGGGACCCTGGAAGTGGGATTAGGATCTACCCTGGGGCATGAGTTGGCTTTTTGGAGCCTGTTACCTATGTTTGGATGCTTTGCTCGGTCTTGATGCAGGGGGGAGGGGCTTGGTCCTGCCTCAGCTGAATGCACCAGGCTTTGCTGACTCCCCATGGGAGGCCTTACCCTTTTGGAAGAGGAGATGGGGTGGGGTCTGGAGAGGAGGCTGTAGGGGGAGCAGGAGGAGGAGTGAGAGGGGGATCTATGGTTGGTATGTAAAATAAATTTTTAAAACTAAAAGTAATCATAGTAATAATGTCATCAAAGTTCATTGTACCTTGCCCAGGTGGATGATGACTCACCCGTATACATATGGGTAGCACTAATTGGACTCAAATGGTTACTATAAAAGGGAGGGTTTGAGAGGGAGAAGTGTTTAAGGGATCTTGGGAGAATTTGGAGGGATTTGGAATATGATTGTGATACACTATATACAAGGGTGAAATTTTCCAAGAAAAAGGTTCATAGCTGGTTTAGAAAGCTGAAGCATTTGTTCTTCTTTTTTTTCCTTTTTTTTCTTTATTAAGAAATTCTTTATTCATTTTACATACCAACCACAGATCCACCTCTCTTCCCTCCTCCTGCTCTCCCCTGCAACCTTCTCCCCTCAACTCACCCCCATCCCCTCCTCCAATAAGGTAAGGCCTCCCGTGGGGAGTCAGCAAAGTCTGGTACATTTAGTTGAGGCAGGACCATCATTTTCACATGTAGTGTCTGGGCCTGAGTAAATCAGAAAAGCACAGCAAAGAAAATCCAAAGTTTCTGAGCTTGAAGTGGAGCTGCTAAAGATACTTATGAACCTTCTCATACCACCCTCTGTTCAAGAACCAGAGAATGGAGCATCATCACAGCAGTCAACCTCCACTCTGGACAACCTGGCAGGCAGCTGAACTTGAAAGACATGTGTGAAAGAAACAGATGCATACATACCAGTTGCCTTAGTTACTACTTTTCTATTGCTGTGACAAAGCACCATGACCAAGGCGACTTATGAAAGAAAGCATTTAATTGAAGGCTTACAGTTCCAGATGGCCCATGATCATCATAGCAGGGACCAGGGAAGCAAACAAATAGGCATGATGTTGGAGCAGTAGCTGAGAGCTTCCCTCTGACCCACAAGTATGAGGCAGAAAGAGAGCTAAATGAGCATGTCATGAGCTTTTGAAACCTCAAAGCCTACATCCAGTGGCTCACCTCCTCCATCAAGGCCACACCACCTACCTATTCTTTCCCCAATGGTTCCATCAAACATTTAAACCTATGAGGGTCATTTTTACACAAACCACCTCACCAATGTTCTGGATGTTAGTCCCCTAAAGTCAATTCTTCTTCAATTCTCCATACTTCTGCCCCAAGTTCCCTAATCTTCATGTGTTCAGTTCAAGAATCACCCTCCCAATGTTCCTCATTCTCCAAACACCACCTACCTAGTCCAATGTAAAATGCCATATCTGTCTTTTCCAGGGAGACAACCTGAGACACAAAAAGAAGTTTTGAATATAATGTAGGATTTAGACTTAAAAGTGTAGAGACCTAGGTTCTATTCCAGAAATAAGCTGAGTACTTAAACAAAACAAGTTATTTAGTATCTCTAATCTGCAAATGACTCATCTTTAAAATTGATGATGGTAAATAATTCAAATAATATAGGGGGAACTAAAATAGATAATAAATATAAACAACTACATTCAATGCTTGACACACTGAGCTCCCACTGAAAGCAATGGTGATGATGATGATGATTGTGATGATGATGATGATGATGATGATGATGATGTCAATGAGGATATTAATAATGGTGGCAATGATGATGATGATAACAACTATGACTTTAAGAAACTGTGAGGTGAAAACTAACTTGCCCAAGGTAATTTTCTTTCTTCATTGACAACCATTCAGCTTCCTGAAATATACATATGATTGTACATTTATTTTAATCAACTGAAAAAAATTCTGTGATTTGTACCCAAGACATATCAGGAAAGGATCACCAGCTTCATTACTTGTGGGCATATTGAAGCCTAACCTAAAACATTCTTAGCATGGTAAGCATCATAGCCATCCTACAATGTGCTCTCTAAATTATATGACAATTGCTACTTTTTTTCCTAGAAGACACATAGCAGTTCTAGAATATTCTACTCATGTTTCAGACACCAGAAATTAACTATGGTTAAAAACAATTTTTAAGCAGCAGGCATGGAGATTTGTCTACTTTATGGACCTTCTGAATCATTTTTCAATTCCCCAAATCCTGGCTACTTGCTGAGTAGTCAATGCTCTGAGGGACCGAGAAAATCCTTCTGCCTCCGCCATAGCTTCTTCATGGCAGCAATCACTTCTTTATTTCTCAGGGTATAAATGGCAGGATTCAGCATGGGGGTGACCATTGTGTATAGCACAGAAACTGCTTTGTCCATGGGGAATGTCCTGAAAGGTCTTGCATAGATGTAGATGCAAGGAACAAAGATTATAGTCACCACAGCAATGTGAGAGGCACAAGTAGACAGGGCCTTGCTGCGACCCTCCCTCGAGTGACTTCGGAGCATCACAAGCAGGGCTGTATAGGAGCCCAGCAGCACCAGAAAACACATGAGAGTGACCAAACCATTGTTAGACACCATTAAAAGCTCTAAAACAAAGGTGTCGGTGCAGGCCAATTTGATTAGCTGTGGCACATCACAATAAAAATTGTCCAGCTTGTCAGGACCACAAAATGGCAGATGGATAGTAAGTCCAATTTGTACAATGGAGTGGATAAATCCCCCGACCCACGAGGCTGCCATGAAGAGCCCGCAGACTGTCTGGTTCATAATTAATGTGTAGCGTAGGGGCTGGGAAATGGCGATGTAACGGTCATATGCCATGACAGTCAGCAGGAATATCTTGATGCCTCCAATGAAGTGGAAAAAGAACAGCTGGGTCAGGCAGGCTCCAAAGGAAATAGTGGGGCTGTGTGAGAGCAAGTCAACCAGCATCCTGGGGGCCGTGATGGAAGAATAGCAGAAGTCCAAGAATGAAAGGTTGCCTAAGAGAAAATACATAGTTGTGTGCAAGCGTGGGTCTGAGGTCACTATGGCCACAATAAGAAGATTGCCAGTGACAGTCAAAAGATACACTGCTGAGAACACAGTGAAGAACAGGAACCGAAGCTCCCATACCTGAGTGAGCCCCAGGAGGACGAATGCTGCCACCTGGGAATGGTTTGTTGGGCTCATCTGCCTGGTATGACCTCGTAAGTGAGCCTGTCAAGGAAAATGGACATATTCCTTAAAAAAGCTACAAATTTCTCTAAAATAATTCTCTCTGTCCCTTCTGGGGCAAATGTCTACTATTTCATTTAACATAAGAATAGTATAAATGTAGATTCAGCAGATAAAAATATTTCCCACAAATCATGATGACTTGAGTTCAATTCCCAAAACCCACATAGGTTGAGGGGCTACTGCAAGTTGTCCTCTGATCTCCACACGTGCACAGTGCTATGTGTGCACCCACACTCATAGGCAAACACCCTAACACACACAGTCAGTCAACACACACAAACATCAATATATGTTTACATTTCAAAACATAGTATTATACTTGGTTCAACAGAGCACCAAGCACATGATCATTATACATTGCTGTTCAAACTTCAAGGGACTAAAAATCAGGGCAGCACTGATAATATTCCTGGCTTTGTAGAACTGAAAATAATAGGGCTTTGATTTAGAAAGCCTGATGAATCCCCAGATGCCAAACAATGCCCATGGGATGACACACTTATCATTTGTATCCTCAAACAACAAAAACCTAAAGTTGACATTGCACCCAGGAATAAACATCTGGTTGCCTTCTACGTATTTATTTTTTCATTAGACATCTGATCATAGAAAAGCATAATAGGAAAATATCTCCTGACTTGAATGTTGCTCTTTAAATGTGATTTTTCTTCTTTTCGATTTTTTTATAATAAATTTATTTATTTATTTTACAGCACGGCCACCATTTCCCATCCCTCCCTGCCTAGTAGCCCTTCTCCCCATTCTCCCTCTGTTTCCACCCCCAATTTACTCCTCCTTCTTTTCTGTTTAGGAAAGGGCAGGTCTCCTCTGAGTTTCAACAAGATATAGCTATCAAGTTACAGTAAGACTAAGCACCTCCCCATGTATTAAGGCTGGGCAAGGTGACCCAATATGAAGAGTAGGGTCCCAAACACCTGTAAAAGAGTTAGCAATAGGCCCTGCTCCCATTTTTAGGAGTCCCTCAAGAAGACCAAGCTACACAATTGTAACATATATGCAGAGAGCCTAGGTGAGTCCCATGCAGGCTCACTGGTCATCCGTTTTCAATTATTTAAAAATATATAAGCCTTCTTTTTTGTCTTAAAGATCATGTAACTTGGGGTTGAAGAGGACTGAAGGGGCGCTGAATATAAGAATAATGAAATAATCCATAACTGAAACATTTTGCCAGCGTTCTTTGTGCCATTTAAGATATCCATCCACCTTTTTCTTTGGAAAACACAATTTTTCATTTGAATGAGTTTATTATATAAAATGTTCCACAGGCTGTGGGGCAAGAGAAATGGCTTGGCGCTTAAGAGTGTTTGTTGTTCATGCAGAGGATCAAAGTTTGGTTCCTAGCACCAATATGACTGCTTACAACCTTCCTTAACTTCGGTTCCAGGGAATTAGATGCCCTCTCCTGACTACCCCCAAGAGCCAGGAAATCCCCAGGTGCATAGGCACACATGCAGACAAAACATTAATATGCATAAAATAAAATAAACAAACCTTAACATTTGTTTTAAGTTCTACAAAGTCACAAAATTTAGAGGAAAACGAATATTGGGTCCTAAAAAGAGAAAATATTTTTATTTTGTTATTGTATATGTAAGGATTCTGTCCTTAATTACATCACCAGCCTGGGACGGCATCCCAGCCTAAAAAGCAGGCTGGCCCTCTGTGCGCCCTCTTCTCTTTCTTCTCTCTTTCCTTTCGTCTGTCGTCTCTCTCTCTTTCTCTCTCTCTATCCCTCTCTCTCCCCTCCCCAATAAAGCTCTAAAAAGGTAACCATGGCTTGTGATTCTTCCAACCAGCACTCTCCTCTGTTGGCATGGCGGCCAGCCACAAGCGCTGCTGCTTAACCAACAGTATAAAAATTAGAAAACCATAAAAAGCAGAATTTCAATATGAAGGCATTTTTGCTATTGTCATTCATTTCATATGCATTATTAGGTTAGTGTGTGTGCAGAGTCCAGCTCCAACACCTTTCCTCAGATATCTTCTATTTTATCATGAACCCCTGTCAGTCAGCTGTAGGTTGTTTAATAGACTCATGAAGCTTAATACAAAAAATAAAAGAAAGTGGAAGGATGCTAAAGTCATAGTGAAGACAACAAGATAGAAAATGATGTTCTTCCACTTTTTAAAGGCAGACAAGAACTATTGTTTTCTCTACAATTAGATAAGAAGGCATATGAAAGAAGAGTTTCCAATCTTATGGCTTTGGGGAGCCCAGAAAAACTACAGGCCCTGGGAAAATGCAAGGGACTGTAACTAGAATATAAAACCTCTTCCCACAAGTTTGAGAATGCATGTTAATTCAAGGATATTATTCAAGGAATAACTTTTACTCATATGTGATACAGGAAGAGAAGGCTGTAATTGAAACTTCAGAATCATCATCTAAATGCCAATCTACCCCCAACATTTGGAAACTTTTAAAGTAACAGGAGTGCTTCTATATACTTAAGTATTTTTTATGGAAACTAAGATGCAAAACATTTAAACTACTTTTGGAATTAATTTCTTCATCTCACTTAACAGAAATGTGAAATGTCACTTCGATTTAACTTAATTTTCATTTTAAATATAGCTTTTTCAGTTATGTATTCCTTTGTGCTTTACTCATTCAATTTGTATATATTAAGTACCTTCTACTTATTAGGCACTGTATTAAATGCAAAGAATTTAGAAAGGATAAGAATTGAATGACTTGCTAAGCTGGTGTCTTAGCCACTGTTCTGTTGATTGGAAGAAACATCATGACCAAGGCAACTTACTTTTTAAAAAGCATTTAACAGGGGTCTTGCTTATAGTTTCAGGGTTAGTCCATTATCATCATGGCAGGGGCATGTCAGCATGCATGGCACAGGAGCAGTAGCTAAGAGCTACATCCTGACCTACAGGCAGCAGGCTGAGAACAGAACTCTGAGCTTGAGCATGGGCTTTTGAAACCTCAAAACCCATATGACACACCTTCTCTGACAATGCCACAGCTTCTAATCCTTCTAAACCAGTCCACCCCCTGGTGACTAGGCATTCAAATACATGACCCTATGGAGGTCATTTTCATTCAAACCACCACACTTGGCATTGGTTGCACACCATCATCCCAAAGCTTGAGAGGCTGCCACAAAAAGATCATGAGTTGAATGTCAGCCTGAACTACAAAGTCAGCCTGTGTTATGGTGTAAGCCAAAAGAAAAAGAAAAGCTTTAGCATGTCTGCAAATTTCCAAATGTGTAACATTCTGCGTGGGACTGTCCACAGCTGACCCCTGAGTACCAATCTTGTTTTGTCTTACTAAACAGTACACTTCCTCACACTGCACACTAACCTTCCTGAGTTCCCAGCACTTGACACTCTTAATCCTTGATTTGCTTCTTGTTTCTTTATTAAACTCTATGCATCTTGCTTTTAATTTGATGGAATGCTTTAATTATACAAATAATTTTGGATTTCTACTGTAAGTCTCAACATTCTAGGAGCTTGAAAGTCAGTGCTCAATTTTAGAAAAATGTCTATAAGCTGAAAGTCGGTAATCAGTCAGAGATGAGGTTGTAGGGTAAACAACCCAAAAAAACAAGTATTTGGAGAAAAACTTGACGAGTATGCACAAGATTTATAAGAGGGAAATTACAAATTCATAATTTTTTAAAAGTTCAAAAGAAAAATGAATTAAGACTATTGAATTCTACAATAATAATAAACCTTGACATTATCAAAACTTCAGTTCCTCAATATTTGATAGATGGGTTCAATGTAATCCCAATCAATATCCCAATGTGTTATTACATAGATATCAACAAACTGATCTTATGGTATATATGGAGAAGCAACTCATGCTAAATATCTAACAATATCTAAGGAGAATAAAATGAGAAGACAGACACTGGCCAATATTAGGTCTCACTGTTAAGCCATGGTGTTCAAGATGCTGCTACACTGACAAAGAAATACAAATTGGCCAATAGACTAGGAGAAATGGAATTATAGTAGGACACATGTTCTTCTCTGGCTCACATCAAATGTTCTCTAAAGTAGACCATGTTACATCTCAGAATACATAAATTAACAAGTCTAGAAGAATATAAATCACATAGTGATTTATGCTACAAGTCAATAATGAAAAATAGCTATTTATTCCCAAATATTTGAAAATTAAGCAATACTTCTAAGTGATGCATGGTTCAAAGAAAACATAAAAAAAATCTAGTTTTCAGAAGTATAAAATCTTAAGAGGTAAACATAATTTATCAAAATGTGTTCATCAAAGGCAATGTTCAGAAGTAAACTAAAGCATTAAATACATAAATGAGAAAATAAGAAAATTCTAAGTCAATAAACCAAGTTTCCACCTGAACAGAGAAAGACTTGAAATGTAGGCCTAAATAAACTGATGAAAGCAAATCTTAAAACACTTAACATAAATCGGTGCCGCTAACATTAGAAAACCAACAAGAAAAAAAAATAAGTGAAATTCAAACTGCTTTTTTTAAAAGATAAATCACTAATAGAAAAGAAAAATGAAGAATAAATATTACTAAAATTACCAGACTTTACAGGATTCAAAACAATTCCTACCAATTCCTAGTGGCATTCCTCACAGAACTACAAAATAAAACTAGCATAGAATCAAATAAATAAATAAACCTTACTAGATAAAATAAGCATAAGAACAAAGATCAAAAGCAGGAATCATTACACTACCAGACTTCAAAATATCCTCCAGTGCTGCGAATCAAAATGGCAAGGTATTGCCGTAAGTACAGACATGATGACGAGGACAGAGAAGACTAGAAGTAAGTCCACGTGGGCAAACTTAACTCCTCTAACAGCACGAAGATACCTTGGATAAAGACAGTCCTTTTGAAGGGATAAAGAACATATCATGCTTTAACTTTCACTGAAGATGATTAACACACTTTACTCAGGAATTAGAAAGTGAACTACAAGTCAGAGTTTTCCTTCTACATGAAGATCCAACTGCTAAACTGCTTCTGTGAGCCTGGAGCTTCCTCTGCTTTGAAACACATTGTTGAAACTACTACAGGTTCACATTTAAATATGTCAGTCGCCCGTGTCCCACCACCACCACCACTTAGAAAGTAGCTGGACAGCTTCTCCTCAAAACCCAAGTAAGCATACATTTTGAATTTGAATATATTTTGAATCCAGAACTCCGCTTTTCCATATCTAACATCCAAAACCCTTAAGAAATATGAAGATAAATCAATATACTGGGATAATAAATATACTTGGTAGCAGGAAAGTGTAAATAATTAAGTTCTTGTAAAGAAATGTTTAAATAAATTGGAAGAAGGTTGAGAACAGTATACAAAATGAAGTGCATAACATGATCCTTCTCTGGTTTTGAAAGCTTTATTTTTTTCATTGCTAGTATAATATGGAAATGCACACTATTATTGTGAAGCTCAGAAATGATAATGGTGGTTACCGCTAGATGGGCAACTGGCATTAGAAACATGATGGGTCAGAAAATGCCTGTGCTTTATTCCATTACATTCACTTATTTGAATTCTACATGGCTGGATTCACTTATTACTTGAGTAATCAAAAGCCAAAAATATAATTAATCAAATGGAGCCTTCCTTTTCTCTTCTGAGCGACCCTACACTTTATGCAGTGTGACTCTGCTCCATCGTCTCTGGCTAAGTGAGAAATGCAGTTACATTGGCTTCCTGTGGAAACACTAGGAAGTGGGATCTATATCTAGAACACAAAAGAAACTGAGCACATTGCTCCTGGGGTTGTTTAAAAAAAAACTTGAGTTTCTAATCCATAATTTTTAATGAAATAAGTATGCATCATTTTGCCACAATATATCTGAAAACAGATTTCTACCAACGAATCCTCTGGCCATACATTGCCAAATATGTCTAGCACACAGTGTAGAAGAGCACGCATTTTTGTACCAGGTGTTTTACTCCCTGCCCCTCATCTTCCCGAGGTGAAATGTTCTGCTAATCTCTCTAGCAGCTCCCTATCCCTCCATTCTTACTCTTCCATGCCACATTAATATTTGGTCACTTCAATTCAATGTCTCTGTCCATCTCTTATACCATGTAATGATTCCTCCATTCCTAAAAAAAATTATTCTAATAAAGGTCTTCTGTGACATTTGCTGGGCAGATTACAGATTCTTGTAGTATGATTTTTCTGACACCAAGAAATTACTTTTCTTGACTAACTATGTCACACTAAAAAATTCTGGGAATTAAATACAGTCAATACACATAAAATGTCAAGAAGAAACAATGTATTTCATTTATTGAATATCTTTAATCACCTACAAAATTCATTAACAGCTGCTACTTAAACTGATGGACAAATGATGCCAATTTAATGTATAATATGATCCATAGTCTCAAATGTCATCAAATAATGAGTGTTTGGCATTCTACCAACCTGCAACATCTTAAATGCAGACTGTCATTTCCAAATCAGAAAACATCTACATAACACATAAAAAGATATCAATAAATTCCGAAAGAAATGGGTTTGTTGTAGAATCCTCAGCAATTAGTGAAGTAGGGTCTATTCCTGTGCCCCCTTCGATCATGCCACCCTTTCCCATGACTCTTACTTCATCACTCCAGAGATGAATCACAAGAGTACAGGTGGAGACCAACACTAATGTGTACTTCAGTTGTATCTCATACCAATAAACTGCTCGATGAAATTCATTCTTGCTCACATGTCTGCTCTGGAATAAGACAGGGTGAGAAGGTAACATTGTCTCCTGCTTGGTTTCTCTTCAACCCTAGCTCTGCTCCTCAATGAAGGGTCTCCATTCTACACATGTGTACTTCTATTTGTATGCTAAGCCTTTCTTCTGCACTGTGATCCAGAAGACATAGGTTTCTGCTAGGCTATAACGTAGGCACAGATGGACACATACTATGTCACCCTTTAGCCTTGGGAACAGAACCCTGAATAAAGCCCTGGGAGTGGTATCAGGAACATTGGACAAGGGCCCCATGTACTAAATGTATGGCTTAAATTTGCAAAGAACAGAAGGAGCCACTAGTGAATTTTGATAGAGTGTTATGAGGCCTTGCCTTAGGAAGGGAGTTAGCTAGAGTAGTACCCTAAATAGAAATGTCACAGCATCCAACACCAAACACCTCCCTTATGTAAAACTGTGTGGTTGTTATTATATTTTCACCCCATACCAGAGGAAAAATTTAAAGGACTATTTAAAGAAAATTTTAATACAGATCTCTGTGAACTTGAAGCCAGCCTAGTCTACAAATTGAGTTCCAGGGCAGCCAGGACTATTACACAGAGAAATTCTGTCTCAAAAAAAAAAAAAGGAGAGAGAGAGAGAGAGAGCAATGACAGAAGAATTCAGTAGATAGGCAATTAAAAATCTGGGGAAACATTGTAGAAAATATTTGCTGAAATTCACCTCATGAAAGTCTTGAGTTACAGTGAGACCATACTAAGGTTATCCTGTTTAATAGAGCAACCCTTAGCCATATATCAGAATACATAGTAGTAAAAGTGTTCTCTGTTCAATAAAGGGTAATAGCAAAATTAGATACTGGCATGCACAAAAATGAAAGTCAACTGCATTATTAAGTTCTTAAAGTAAATAACCATATCATAGAAAACTAAAAGATCAGATACTATGAAACTACTTTCATAGAATAAAGGGAAATAACATGTGGCATTGATCCAGCCAATGAATTTTTGGATTTGACCCCAAAAGTTGAAGAAACAAAAGTGAAATCACAGGAATAAGATCATATCAAACTAAAGAGCTCCTTCACAGCAAAGGAAACAAAGAGCAGAGTGAAGAGTCAGCCTATGAAACAAGAGAAAATCCTCTTAAGCCATCATTTGCTAAGGGGGTGCTACTAAAAATATGTAATAATCTTGATTCCTTCAATATTATATATAATAATCATGTTGTAGGTATTGAGTTCCTCAATAGTAATAAAATAATAACCTGACTGAAAAATGAGCAAAAGAGCACCACAAAGATTTCTCAAAAGAAGCCATACATATTGCCAATAGACACATGAATAAAATATCTGACATCGCCAGGCAGTGGTGGCACATGCCTTTAATCCCAGCACTCGGGAGGCAGAGCCAGGCAGATCTCTGTGAGTTCGAGGCCAGCCTGGGCTACAGAGTGAGTTCCAGGAAAGGCACCAAAGCTACACAGAGAAATCCTGTCTTGAAAAACAAAAAAAAAGTCTGACATCACCAATCATTAAGGAGTGGCAAATTCAAACCACAATGAGATACTGCCTCGTACCTGTCAGAATGGTTATCCAAAAGAAAGACAAAAGTCAGCAAGAATGTAAAGAAAAGAAGTTATTGCGTACTTTTGGAAGAAACATATGTTAATAAACCTATGGTGGAAAAAAACTGTACTGTTTTCACAAAAAAAAACAAGAAGAACAAAACAGAGAGAAAGGGAGGGAGGGAGGAAGGGAGGGAAGGAGGGAGGAAGGGAGAGAAGGAGATCTGGAATAAAAAGGCTAAAGCCTGAGCTAGGAAAAGGATGAGCTACTACCCTGGAAAGAGACATATCAGTTCACCTGGCTGGAAAGACTGGAGCCTACAATGATGGGTCAATGGTGGGCAGGAGCGTACCTTGTTCAGAACTTTCTAGCTATGCACAATGCTGACCATCTTCTTAAACCTAACCCTCATGCTGGGAACCTAAAGATTGACTTGTGAGGTCCCCGAATCTCTTTGTTCCTTTTCCCAGTGTGACCACATTGAATAAATATACTTTTTCTGCCTTTCACTGTGTAAAAAAATATATTTACCACAAAAACTAACAATTGGACTTCTACATATTGATCCAAATGACTCAACATTAGTATGTTGAAGAGATATCTGCATTCCTATATTAATACAGCTATATCTGTGACAGCCATGTTACAGAAACAGCATCTACCAATGGCCCCATGGATAAGGAAAATGTGGTACATATTTACAAGGAAATACTGTGTAGCCTCTAAAAGGAAGAAAATTCTGTCGTTTGCAACAATGTGGGTTAATCTAAAGAAAGACATTGTATTATAGAGAGCAAACCATAGTCAGACAAACTCTATGTCTTCACTTCTGTGTGCAATCAACAGCCATTAAACGCATAGAGTGGAAAGATGTTAATCACAGATCAGAGTGTGGGGGAATGGAGAGAGATAGTCAGAGTTTATGAAATTTCATTTTGGCATGAAGAAAAAATTTGTGAGACCCACTGCACAGCATTGCAACTATACTGAACTATTATACATATACATTAACACATACTATTACCCCATTAAATACATGGAATTATACTCTTTGTCTATTTACATGAAAGTATCAGCTAAATAAATTTTAAAAAGGGTTTTCTTAACATTGTGCCAGCTGTATTTCAAGTGTTCTAATGGCCCCACATGGCTAGGGGATGTTATATTGGTAAACAAATAGAAGTGCTTCTGAGGAAACCATGCTGCAATTTCTCATGCTCCACACCACACTCTTCCAAGTTAGTCATGTCACAATGATGTGACATCACCCAGGACCCCCTCAACTGTCCACTTCACCCTGAACAAAGCATAGGCAAGAGCTGCAGATGAGAAACACATGTAAAAATCAGCCACAAGTCCTGAGAGTACCAGTCAGGGGACAAGATTGTTGTCTGGGATACCAGAGAATACACTTGTTCACAGTCAACAGTCTAACAAAAACCTCTGCTTATGGAAGCTATATCATGAAACTTGTGGCTTCACACTAAAATGTCTGTGGCCCTGTAAAATGTACTTAATTTTCTCTTTAGATTTCCTGTGTGTAAAATGATAATCATAACAATATGTCCAGTTTGCCTCACTGAGCTCTTTTAAGTATCAAACAAGGCCAAATATGTAAAACAAATGTAAGGCATTGAGTTTTTCCAACCTCTGCCTACCAGGGCTGCCCAACCTTTGAAAACTGTAGCATGATATTGTGGTCAAAAAATAACAAATATAAATGTGTTGGGTCATACTTATAGCTATCCTGGATGCATAGTCAGTGGAAACATAAATTCATATTTACATAAATCTATAGGCTGAGGGCTGAATTGCCTGAAAAGGAAATTGCCCAAAAGTAATTCACTGTTACAGATAAGATTAAAACAGGATGCGAAGGAATTACTGCTTCATTTTACCTGAAACCTTCCCTAGACTTCATCGAGTCTCACTGTAATGTCTTATTTTTAGAAATGTGAGTGCAGAACTCAGGTTTGAGCTAACTCGTCTTTAGCATACACTTCTGTGTGTAATCCTATACCCACATGTGTGAAGTACCTATTTCTTTTACTCAGCAAACATTTCCTTCTCTGAATGCTTTGTGTAGAGACTGCTGGCCACCATAGGAGTAATACAACTGAGCATAGAGATGTACAGCTGTAATCCATCACTTGTAAGATAGGTGTGGGTGAGAGGGGCTCAAGATCACTCAAGGCTGTCCACTAACATTATGATACCCCGTGTTGAAATAATAATAATACCTCTATGTTCTTTACCTTCTTGGATTATATTTTGGGTGAAAAAGTAAGGAAACAATCACTTTTGTTAATAAGTTAAAAATTGGAAATAACTGATAACTATTTATACAGGATTATAGGTAAAGTTCTATCAGGGAAGAAGTCACTTCTACCTGAGCACACTGGACTCGGTTTCCTTTACCTCAGGTCCCCCATTTCTGTCAGCCTTGGGTTCTGAATAACCATAGCATTTGCTGACCCTTATCAGTAGGTTTCACAGGGAAGCTCACACTGCCTTGGAGGCAACTCTAAGAATGCTGGCTCTAGAATTAGCAGTGAACATCTGGGCAAACATTCCTAATTGTTCTGGATTGACTCTGCCAAGGGTTAGCACTGAGGTCAACCCTGCAGTTTTCAAAACTGTAGAGTGGAAATAACATTTGCTCTGTAGGGCGTTAATCATGAAATTGGGTAAAATAGAAAAGGCATTTAGCCTATTGCCTAGAAGAAGGTTAACTACCAGTATCTTGAACACAAGCATGTGCATAGCTAATTCTTGTAATTTGGAGAAGATAGTTGATTGTCGAAAGTAGGTCAGAAATGGTGAGTTTCAATTTCAAAGAGAAGAGAGATTAAGAAAGTGTTCAACAGTGGAGAATACGCAGGAATACAACGAAAATGTCTGATTTAGAAAAGAAATCTGGACAAGAGTGGAGATAAGTAGATAAAGGGCAAGTTGTGCTCCAGCTAAATGTTAGATTAAAGAGTCCCTAATCTAAATGAGGATTTTTGAAAAGGAAGACAGGGAATCAAACCGTGGCTTTAGTGTCACCTACCTGTGGCATTTGAGCATTCAATTTAAGTAATGATTTAAAATTAGCTAGTCACATCACAAAAACTTAAATCTATTTTAGCAAACAGGCATTTCTATTTGAAGGGAAACAGTAATGTCAATCTTATTTTTCATCCTGAAAATAGATGATAACACACACACACACACACACACACACACACACACACACACACACACACACACACACACACTGTATTACGAAATTGTTCAGAATGATGACCCAGAGAAGGGCAATGACACAGAGTCTCCAAAGTCACTTAGCACATCCTGAAGTGGAACCTTCAGTGTGCTCTTCTAGTGGATGATCGCAGGTTCAAACCCTCCGAATGAATGAGGAAAATCTTAATACACTAAACAGCTGTGATTCACTCACCTGCAGCTTCCCACATATCACTGTAGAAATTGGTGAGGCATACATTTGGATCAAAATATTGCAGCAGGCCCTCAAGAGAGCTTCAGGACTTGAAGGTCTATTGCTAAGGGGTGTTGGCAAAGCAGAGGTAAATGCCAGCTGTGGGGCATGAAAACCTCCCATGCCATCCTCAGCTAAATGTCACTGGGGACCACACCAGGAACCAAGGCAAGGAAGAGCAGTGACCCACATGAACCATCCCTGAAGGATAAATTAGCTACGCTCCAGCACCTCCACATCACAGCTCCATAGTTCAGTGAATAAAAATTTCATGATTTTTTTCAAAATTCTTTACTTCATATATTTCTTTTGTGTTTGATTATTATTTTTTTTTTTTTTTTTTGGTTTTTCGAGACAGGGTTTCTCCGTGTAGCTTTGCGCCTCTCCTGGAACTCACTTGGTAGCCCAGGCTGGCCTCGAACTCACAGAGATCCGCCTGGCTCTGCCTCCCGAGTGCTGGGATTAAAGGCGTGCGCCACCACCGCCCGACTTGTGTTTGATTATTAACCCCACCAACCTACTGAATGGATTGATGATGTAATACCAACAAATAAAGTAAAAGAAAGAAGTCTACTTACCTAATACAAATACACTTCAATATGGCTTTACTTTCTTGGTTGCTGTGGTTGAAGCCAGGTCCTCATACGTGAGTGGATGCTCTAACCACTGAACTCCATTCTGAGCACTATATTTTTATTTGAAGGCTTTAAAAGTCATCTAGATAACTGATGGAATTCAGTGCATGTTAATAAGGTCAATTTTCTGCTGCAGAAAACACTTAAGCATGTTGATATCTTAGAAACATCTCTCAGAAATAGGGAAAGTCAGGGATGGAGAGATGGCTCAGTGGTTAAGAGCACTGGCTGCTCTTCCAGAGGTCCTAATTCAATTTCAGGCATGCATGCAGACAGAGAATTTGTATATTAAAAATTAATTAATTAATTAATTAAAAAAAGAAATAACAAAATCAGTAGAATGCTTGTTATATATTTATTTACACTGTGTATTTTACCATATTGTTGCCATGAGTAAAAGTTATCAATTTTATATGACTTTCAGTTGTTTTCTAAAGTTCTGCTTTTAATGTGCATTTTTAATTGTCATTAAAAATGAAAATTTCTTTTGCCTTTAAATTTTCTTCAGGGTCTTTCAGGTTGCTATTGTTTTGTTCATTAATATGTGAGTTGTTTATTAAAATCTATAGCTCTGAAAGCCAGGCATGGTGGTACACAGTTGTAATCCCAGAATTTAGATGCACAGAGAGGAGAAGTTAAAGGCCACTCCAAGTTACATATACTAGGGGCCAGGCCAGGCAGGTTTACATAGCAAAACTCTACCTCAAAAAACCAATTAGAAAAATGAAAATTTTAAAATAGTAGTTCTGGTTACGTATAAATAGACACTATATTAAATGTACTGTCATGGTTTAAATATGGCATGGCCCCCATAGGCTCATGTGTTGAATGATTGGTCCCAGCCTGGTGGTGGTACTGGAGATGATTTGGGGAGATTGTAGAAATTTTAGAAGGGAGGACCTAGCTAGAAGCAGTAGGTAACTGGGACATGAGTTTGTGGGATTTGTCTTGCTCTGGCCTCCCTCCTTTCATCCTTCTCTGCCCACCAGGAAATGAAGAATCTTTTCTATCACATCTTTTAGCCACCATGATGTTTTGCTCAAGCCCATAAGCCCAAGCAATCATGAACTGGATCCTCTTGAGCCAAAATAAATAACTCCTCCCTGTAAGTTGTTTTTCTTAGGTATTTTACTCATAGTTATGCAAATGTAATATGCGCACATAGGTATACTATTATATATAAATATATGTATACATATATTGTAGTATGTATATTTATAACTTATATAAACATTTAATCTAAGTTTGTTGCTGTGTTTAGAAAATCCATTTCAATAATCATTCTATATTAATCTAGTTTTTTTTCCTAAGGTGTGTTTTTTAAAATATTTTTACTTTTTCTTTGGCAATTTCATATATGTATATAATATACTTTGATTATATTTACTCCCTACCATTCTTGATCATATTCACACCTCAACCATTTTCTCTTATACCTTTGTTTTCCAACAGGTTCCTTCTTATTTTCATGTTCCCTTTTTGATTCACTGGGTTTAATTAGGTTGCTTACAAGAGCATGAGTGTGGAGTTATTTATAGGAGCATGTTCAGCTTACCAGTGGCTACACAACTGTAGAGAAAATAACTCCCCCCATCCCCAGAAGCCATTAACTCTTACTGAGCTAGGGGTAAGGCCTCATGAGTCATCCCCCATCCATGTTGGAATGTTGTCTGGCTTTATCTGGGCTTTTAACCACAGCTGCTGAGAACTGATAAGCTCAATGGCCCTGTTATTCATCCAGAAGACAGCACTTCACAACACTCTTTCCCATCCTCTGGCTCTTACCTTCTTTCTGCACCCTCTATCATCGTGTTTCCTAAGCCTTAGTGGGGGAATAATAGATGTCTCTTTTAATGAGAAGCACTCAGCAGTCCCTTATTCTCAGCACTTTGACTAGTTATGAGTCTCTGAAGTAACTGATGCCCACTGAAAAGACAAGTTTCTCTAACCAAGATTGGTAGCAACTGGTTACTACCAATTAATACACTGGTATAAACACAAATATTTAGAAGGCAGTTTGACAGCATATTCATGTAGCAAAATACCAATGATAAATTCCCCCTTGGGACTTATGACCTCCTGAACCGTAGGCTTTTGGCCAAGTTTACAGAACCAAGTATAAATTCCTTTTAGGAAGCAAACTACAGATCTAAAAAAGTTGTTGGTTATCCCCATTACTGTTGTGCCACTACAGCACAAGTGGGTAGGTACATCCTGCCCGGAAGTCAGAATTGTAACATACAGGGTCCAGCACTGGGTCAGACTGTTGGTGACTCCCTCCCCCATGCCCCCACAGCAGCTAGCATAGCACTTCTCAGGACTGTGAAAGCTAAACAGCAAGGAAGAATTCCTAGTTCTGTCCAGCTTTGTCTTTTATTTCCCAGTTAAATTTAACAAGAGTTTACTTTTTTTTTTTAACTTAAAAAGATATCTGTTTTGTTTTAGCTTGTATTTTTTTTCTGGGGAAAAAAAAAACTAAATTTCCAACCTCTCTTCTTTTTCAATCTTATAACTTTGAGTTTGTTATAATCAATAATATTGATTTGATAATTAAAGATTCTATCAGTATCTATTATCAGTATGACCTAGCATTATTTACCTTTAAAATGATACAATTTAGCTGTGTTTTTACCTGTTTTAAATTAAATTTAATCACAAAATCATTATATAGAAATGTTGATATCAAGTAGTTTTGTCTTGTACTTCTCATTCTAATATAAAATATGGATTTTTTTCTTTGTTATGGTAAGATTATTTTATTAATAGAGTACTAAAATATGGATTTTAATTGCTGGTTAATTTCAAATTAGATACTCGAGGCATGAAATTATCACTATTTTGTAATGCAATTAATATACATGAAGTAAATTTTGATGTATTATTTAAAGAAATGTATCCTAAATTTTCTGGATTATGTTTTAGTTCCAGCATTATGTTTAGTTAATACTAGTTTTAATATTTGTGGATATGGGAGTTTTGTCTGCATGTATGTCTATACACCATGTGTGTGCCTGGTGTCCATATAGGCCAGGAAAGGGTATCAGGTTCCTTGGAACTGGAGTTACAGATGACTGACAGCCATGCTGAGAACTGAACCTGGGTCTTATGGAAGAGCAAGCAGCAAGTGCTCTTAACCACTGAACCATCTCTCCAGCCCCTTGAACTAGAATTTTTAAACTATTGCTTGGGGTTGTTAGGACAGCCTCTTTGTATCTACCAGGCTTTAGTTCCAGGATCCCAGGTACGAAAAGCATTGGAGCTCAAGGCCTTTATATAAATGACATATTCTTTCCCTATAACATGTGCATGTCCTCCTGCACATTGTCAGACATCTCTAATTGCTTATACTATATACAGTCAGATCAAAGTTGATCCTGTGTAAGTAGTTGCTATTCTAATTTATTTAGGAAATAATGGCAAGAAAAGAATTTGTGCTTGTTCAGTATGGACATAGCAATTATAGACCTACTTACATTTTTCATTGAACAGACAGCTCTATAATCACATACATGTGGGACTGATTCAGTTTCAGGGCTTTATGGCTCTATCCATTGAAAAAGTGGTCTTTTCACTTTGACCTTTCCTACTGTCCCAATGGGCTATCAGGACTATTGAAGTTGATACACATTTCTTAAGTGTGTGTTTTATTCCATTTCACTAAGATTTTCATGCTGACATAGGGATCTGTGTATTTGTGCTATTAATAATTTTTATAATCTCTCATATTTCACTTTTTGCTTTGCAAAGTGGTCTTTCACTGATGAAGGACAATTTCTCAAGTGAAAAAATTACACATTTTTTATTTTGTTGGAAATTTCTGAAGTTAAAAAAAAACTAATTTTGAAAACTTAGTTTCCAAAGAACTAGGTTTCATTACTGCATTTTACAAACAAAATCTTTGCTGTTTCTCTCCTGCCCTTTCCTTTTCTGCATCCCCCTTCCCTCCCTGGTTTCTCACCCCACCCCAGTAGCCTCTCTTCTATTTTCAAGTTTTATGCTATGTTTTCCTCCTCCTTCCTTATTTTTATATTGTCTTCTCTTTTTTTTCTCAGCCATCATCACAAAGCTTTCTTTATAGTTTTCTGGGTTGTTCTTTTCCCCAAGCAGACTGGGGCCGGAGACTCTGTTGCTTTTTATTGCGTGGGTCGCATCTACTCAGTCAAACCTTTGTTGCTTCTTCTCTTCTGCTACTGCTTTTAATTCCATGGATGTACACATAGGACTTCCCTGCTTATTAATGTGCAACATAAATTTAAGTTTTGCGTCATCCTATAAACTTTGGCATATCTTACGTTTTGTTTTCTATTCATCTCAAAGTACATCCTCATTCCCTTCATTTTCTTCTTTGACGCTGCAGGTACTTAGAGATATACTGTTTAATTCCCACATCCTCTTCATTTTCAATTTTTTATTATTGTTCACTGTTAGTTTTATTCTACTATAATTAGAGAATACACTGTGATGTCCGGAAAAAAATGGCCCCCAAAGGGAGTGGCACTATTAAGAGGTGTGGTCTTAGATCCAAGATGGCAGCCAGCAGGAGGCTGATGAAGGAGCTTGAAGAGATCCGCAAATGTGGAATGAAAAACTTCTGTAACATCCAGGTTGATGAAGCTAATTTATTGACTTGGCAAGGGCTTATTGTACCTGACAACCCTCCATACGACAAGGGGGCCTTTAGAATTGAAAGCAACTTTCCAGCAGAGTATCCATTCAAACCACCCAAGATCACATTTAAAACCAAGATCTATCACCCTAACATTGATGAGAAGGGGCAGGTCTGTCTGCCGGTAATTAGTGCTGAAAACTGGAAGCCAGCCACCAAGACCGACCAAGTAATCCAGTCCCTCATAGCACTGGTGAACGACCCCCAGCCTGAGCACCCACTCTGGGCTGACCTAGCTGAAGAATACTCTAAGGACCGTAAAAAATTCTGTAAGAATGCTGAAGAGTTTACAAAGAAATATGGAGGAAAGCGACCTGTGGACTAAAATCTGCCATGAGTGATTCCAGCAAGTTTGAGCAGAGCCCCGAGCAGTACTCAGATACCCCGCAAAGCAGGACTCTGTGGTAAATTGACACGGGCCACCACCTGGAGTCCACTTGTGGCAGTTACTAACTTTCTACAGTTTTCTTAATCAAAAGTGGTCTAGGTAACCTGTAAAGAAGGATTAAAAAATTCAGATGTTCTAGTTCTGCTTGTTTTGTTTTAAAAATCACTGCTTTAGTCTACTTCAAAAAATAAAGAGGTGTGGTCTTGTTGGAGTAGGTGTGGCCTTGTTGGACGAAGTATGTCACTGTGGAGGTGGACCTTGAGGTCTCATATATGCTCAAGATACCACCCAGAGTGTCAGTTCACTTCCTGTCTGCCTGCATGATGTAGAATTCTCAGCTACTTCTCCAGCATTATGTCTGCCTGCATGCCATCATCATGCTCCCAGGTCATGATAATAATGGACTAAACCTATGACTCCTCAATTAAATGTTTTCTTTTTAAGAGTTGCCATGGTCATGGTGTCTCTTTACAACAATAAAAACCCTAACTAAGTCATACACTGTTAATTAGAATTAATTTTATTAAAATTGGTTTGTGACTTAGAATATGGTTTATCCTGGAAAACAGTCTATATGTATTTGAGAAAAGTATGTCTTCTGCTGTAGTTGGATGCTGTATATAGGTGACATGTATGCCCTTTTTATCTGCCATGTTCAAATTGTTTAGCCATTATCAAAATTGTGGCTTGTAGTCTCCAGATACTATTATAAAACTCTCTTACTTTATATGTTCTGGGACTCTATTGTTTGGTATATATCTGTCTGTGATTGGTATAGGTGCTTGATAAATTGGCCCTTTGGTCAATATATGAGTCTTCTACATCGCCTACAACAGTCTTGATTCAAAGTCTATGCTGTCTCATATAACTGTAGCCTCTCTTCTGGTTCTTGGTTTCTATTTCCATCAGTTATTTTTCTGTTCTTTCTCTTTTAACCTATTTGTGAGATCTAGCTTACAAAAAAAATCATATTGTCTTTCTTCATCCTCCATAGGGACACTGCCTTTGGCAATTTAACCCATTTACATTTAAAGTGATTACTGTTATGAAAGGCTTTCTGCAATTCTTCCATTTTATATCAGTAAGTTGTGTAATTTTTATGCTTCTCATTCCCACAATTACTGTTTCTTTGTGTGTTTAGTTGATTTAATGCAGTCCTGTATGGTTTGGATAGTAACCATTCTCTAAAGTAGCATTTGTTAAAGGCTTTGTTTCCAGTGTATTGAGAGGTACTGCAACATCTGGTAGATGGGATCTAGCAGAAGGAAGTCATTAGAGGAGATGCCTTAATGGGATGTTAAGACCTCAGCCTTTTCTTCTTTCTTTGCTTCTTGGTCACAATGATACCGCAGCTTTTCTCCATTGTGCTATCCCCACCATGGTGTTCTGCCACAGAATCCCAAGAACAATGCAGGAGCTGAGTGTGGACTGCAGCCTCAGAAAGTGTGAGCCAAAATAAACCTTCCCCACAGGCTGTCTGTCTGCAGTACTTTTCCCTGGCAAAGGAAAGCTAACACAGCTGCTTTTCTGTTCTTCCCTCCCATCTCTTCACATAAACATTTTCGATATTTACCTAATGATTACCACAAGATGATAAATAACATCCCAAATGTATAACAAGTTGGTTAAAGAGATAGAGATTTGCTGTCTAAAGCATGAAAACACTATCTTTCTGTATAATGATACCTGTCTCTTTTAAAGAAATTTTTGTGACAAATTACATCCCTACATATTCTGTACCCAGTAGGGTAAATTTATAGTTCTTTTCATTTATGTGTCTTTAAATCTTGTACATAGTAAAAGGTATATTTGTAAAACTACAGCAATACTGGATTTTGTAGTTATCTACAGAGGTACTTCCCTGGAAACATTGTGTTCATCATTTAGCTTTGTGTTTACATTTAATCTCTTTTCTTGTCACTCCATTCTTTCTGATAGGACAGGTGAGTGTTGACGGCAAATCCCTTAGCTTTTGTCTGTCTGGAAATAACCAAATTGCTATTTGTTCACTTCTTTGATTGCTTGTCTTCAGCTGGTGTTTTGCCAAAGATCTTCTTGATGGCCAAGAGCCAAAACCAAAGCAAGAGAATACCGAGGAAGAGGATAAGGGGAGCAGGGAGTTGGAGGATGCGTGAGAGGAAAGAAAATATGTTTTGAAGAACAGCAGAAATCTGTGTCTTTGCAGATTGTCTCTGCAGTAGGCACTGCTACTCTCCCTCAGCCACACTTGCTGCTGGCTGATCCTAGAGACAAGTCAGAGATAAAAATTTAGTCTTCTTTTGTAGTTATTCACATGTGTCTTGCCTGGGGGTGTAAATGGCTCTCAAAACTCCATGGTACCAGGCTAGAGAAATGGTTCAGTGGTTAAGTTAAAAGCACCTGCTGCTCTTGCAGAGGACCAGTGTTCAGTTCTCAGGACCCACAGAGTGGCTCACAACCATCCATAACTTCAGTTCCAGAGGTTGCCCTATTTCAATCTCCACAGGAACCAAGAACACACATGGTATACCAACATACATGCACACAAAACACTTATACACATAAAATTAATAAATTTCAGATATATGTTACTTATGAATATTTTAATTCTCCAAAAGATTTTCTTTTCAGATTTAACTGTTTGGCTTTCAATATCTTTGTATTTGCCACACTTTCTTATTATATGTATGTATGTGTGCATATGTGTGTGCACATGTATGCATGTGTGCACATGTATGTGTGCACACATGTGATGCTTGTACATGTGTTTGTCAGTGTGGACACTCATGCTAAGCCACATCTGTGGATGTCAGAGGATAATCTGCCTGAGTCAGGCAAAAACCTACATATGCAAATCTCAAATTATATTGTACCCTGTGGTGACATTTCTGTTACTTTTGGCAAAGGGGGGGGGGGAATAGCGTATCTCCTGTCATATGGCCCCCAGAGATTAGGTCACATAAACATAATTATTTTATAATAAAATCTAATCTGCTTCTTCCAGATCTGAGGACTAGGGCCCCACAGTGTGGTCACAAACCAAAGACTCAGCATCTACCAGGAAGCCCCAGGAGTACTGGCATGTTAACCTAGGGTTTAGTACCTGTGAGGCAAGTACTTAATTGCTGAAAAACAGCCACATCTGCCTCTTTATTGGTTCATCATTTACTTGTCCACTACAGACCAAATTCTAACAAAGTTGATTCTGACAGTTTGGGCAACTTTTCAATGTTCATGTAGTAGGGTGGGCCTTCTTTGCTGGTTTAACTGATGTCACTCCTTTTGGGATATTTATAATGCTTTTATTGCTTCCTCTACAAGCTTATTTTGTAACCTTACATCATTTTTACACTAGCCATTTCAAGGTTCCCCCCCATCCTAATTCCATCATCTCTGTTTTTTCTGTCCATTTCCTATTAATTTCCCCTTGCTTATGAGACATAATATGCAGCTCCTTGCATGAAATGGCCTTCATGAATTGTTAACATTGCACTGGTTCATATTCAGATTTTCTTGTCTTACTTTAATGGGTGTTAAATTTATTTTAAGGTCCAAGCATGGTGATGCACACAAGTAATTCTAGCACATAGGAGGCTGGACTGGAGCATCACCAGTTCTAAGCTAGGTTAGCTTAAATTACACAGCATGATCCTGGAGAGGGAGAGGGCATAGACTTCGGTTATGTTTGGAAGCTATTTACTAATGAGGTTGAGCCATTAAGAGCTTTAAGTCCAGTTTTTAAAAGACAGGTCTACTCTGGCTTTACTCCTCAGAAAATTTAGCTGTACTATTGTCATAATATTTTTAATTTCTGATTATGCTAATTGCTCAAAATCATCTCTGTCCTGTTCCCTGGATGGATGGATCTGGCACAGCTAGCTGGTCACTACAAGCACTAGCAAGATTTCATCTTCCAGCTCCACAGCAGTTACTGTTCTCATAGTCTCATATGCCCTCTCCCTCTCCAGGCTCATGCTATGTAACTTAAGCTAGCTTGACCCTACTCACTGGTGCATGCAGCTCTTTCTCTGGTCAGTTCCTCTCCTCATTGATATCATGGACCAAATACCAAAAGAGCCTTCACTTTCTCAAACCCTGATATCTAACTCCTCAAAGCAGCAAAACTACTCTTCTGTGGCTGGGATTTCCTTCTGAGAATTGTATCTGGAAGGTGTGTACAAGTAGAAAGCCAGGATACTTCAAAGTCTCGCCTTATTTGTTTGGATTAAAAAAAAATCTTGGGAGCATCTCAACTCATCAGTAATAGTAGGGAGCTATCCTGAGAGAGAGAGAGAGAGAGAGAGAGAGAGAGAGAGAGAGAGAGAGAGAGAGATATGAGCCAAAAGAAAATAAATACTAGGTAGATGATAGACAGTCAGAAAGATGAATTGGTGATAAATAGATTAGGTAAGTGATAGATAAGATAGCTAGATGATAGAAAGATAGATAGATAGATAGATAGATAGATAGATAGATAGATAGATAGATAATAACAGATAGATGGACAGAGAGTGACAGGTGGCTGCACACATATACTGATATATTCAGAGATACCTGTGCTAATGTGTAAACCTATTTTTTTCTCCTGTTAAAAGCTCAAACTGCTAGCATGTTTATGTATGTATATATATGTGTGTGTGTTTGTGTGTATATATATAAATGTGTGTATATATGTGTATGTATGTATACATATACAAAGATATATATGTATATACATGTATGTGTGTGTGTGTGTGTGTGTATATATATATATATATATATATATATATATATATATATATATATATATCTTTGTGACAGAGGGAGAGAGTTGGAGATAGTTATGAGCCCCAGCTAAGGAGCTATTGACAATTGATATCTACTGGGAGAGGGAGAACCAGTTTTCTTTAAGGGTGTCACCCCAGGTAGGTTGACTACTCTCCAGCGGAAGTCCACACATCCAAGAGTACAAGAGCAGCACAACTGTAATTGATGGGTTAGAAAAGAAAAGAAAACCAAGTTGGGTGGGTAGAGAAGGAGGTAGATCTAGAAGGAGGTAGAAGAGAGGTGAATGCGATCAAAACACACTGGACACAGTTCTTGTCTCAAAGAATTTTAAAAAACAGACTAAAAGAAAACTTTGTTTACTATAAATAATTGGAATACTTTGTCAGTCATAATCTTGAGGATTATGGTATCATTACAGGGTCCTTCGATTCTTGTCTTCTTGAAGGATGACTTCAGTCAAGACAGAGACGATTGGAACTCACGTTTGTTTGGCAAAGCAGCACAAGCAACGCTAAGGAAAGTAAGCTCTCCCAAGACGGAGTGGACTCAGGAAGCACAGCATTGTGGGTAAACTGAACAAAGCCAGCAGTGCAAGGAGTTAAAGGGGTGGTCTGCCCCAAAACAGGGAGCACATAGTGGATTCTGTGTTGTGGGACTTAATGAATATTCATGAGGAGGGTGGAGCATTCGGAAGGTGAGTTGACACAGTTCATGTCACAATCACGGTGGGCCAGACATTAGTATCATAGTGGGTTTTTTTTTTTTCATGATCTCCACAAAAGGGAAACTGTGGCAAAATATTCCTTTACACTGTGTGAATATGTGCCACTATATTCAATATATATTCAATAAAGAGCTGAGTGGCCAATAGCTAGGCAGAAAGAGATTAGGCAGGACTTCTGGAGATAGAGAGGTCTCTGGGAAGAAGAAAGGCAGAGTCGCCAGACAGAGAGGAAGCAGGATGGGCAGTACAGAGTAAAAGTAACTAAGCCACATAAAAGAATGTAGATTTTAAAATATGGGTTAATTTAAGTTATAAGAATAGTTGGGAACAAGCCTAAGCTAAGGCCGAGCACTCAAAATTATTAAGAAGTCTCCATGCGGTTACTTGGTAGCTGGCAGGCAGGACAAAGAAAGATTGGTTACAGGAAACTGTGTCAAAAACAAAATGTCAGATTCTTGAGGTTGAAAGCCCTTCATTAGTGCACATATCAGGGTAGGGGATGCTCCAGTGCTTTAGCTTCTGGAACAATCTAACTGCAGCTTCAAGGATGTTTAACCACAAAGGGGCGTTTTTGACAGACACAGTAACCAAGGTGCAGTTGTAGTTTTCCTTGGTTCCATCATAGTTAGTTGTTAGCCTATGTGGTGGTCTTCCATGTCTACTCCCTGGAGTAGACCATTCTTACCATTTAGTATGTTGCAGTTAAGTGTATTAGAACATGCGAAAGTCAGCAATGTCTCGAATATATTCCTCTGGGGAGAGAGCTGTTCCAAGCCTGGAAGCCTGCCTATTTGGAGCCTGGAAACTTGCCAAGATCAGCATTGTTTGTCTTCCAGAGTACTGTCTTTCCTCTTATCTGGTCTGTGTGACAGTCTAACATTCAGCAAACCCCTCTCATTTACTTTCCTGGGTATTCCTAATCACACCACTATAACCCTAACATTTTTAATTGAAAATATTTTTTTCATACAATACATTCTGATCGTGATTTCCCCTCCCCCAACTCCTTCCAGACACTCCCCACCTCCTCACCCACCCAAATCCATGCTCCTCTCTCTCTTTCATTAGAAAACAAGCAGGCATCTAAAAAGTAATAATAAAATAAAAATCAGAATAGGCCAAACATACAAAGAAACAAACTGTTTAAAAAAATAATAAAGCCAAAGAAAAAGCACAAAAAAATACAAACACAGAGACACACACATTTGCACACACAGAAATCCTATAAAAAGGCAAAATCAGGAAACACAATATATAAACAAAAGACCTGTAAGATAGAAAAATGCCCAGACAAAGTCTTAAGAAACAAACAAAAACAAAAACAAAAAACCTCCAAAAATACCAGAGTTCATTTTGTGTTGGCCGTCTACTGCTGGGCATGGGGCCTGCCCTTTAGTGTGGTTTGTATATTCAGTGAGACTCCATTGGAGAAAACTAATTTTTCCTTTAAGAGAGGTAAAAACCTACCATTCTAATATCTACTTAACCCTAAAGTGTGTTTCCTCAGAACAATCAGGTAACTAACTCTACCATGTTCATATTTATTTCAGCCCCATGGGAAAATCACACATGTATAAACTCCACACTTATTTATGGTCTCTCATCTAATTTTGCTTTTATTTAAATAAGACTCAACTAGTGCTTGTGGTTTATATTTTTCTTATTTACAAATTTATTCTAATTGTACAAAATGTTACCGCTGTTGGACACAGTATTTTCTATTCAATGATAAATCTTGATTCAATAAGAAGTTTCAGTCCGCTCATGTTTCCATCCCTAATTTAAATCTGATTTAAATAATTTCAGTAGCCTAGAAAGTGTTCTGTACATTTCTATGCTGGCCAGCAACATGTTTTACTTATCCAAACAGCCCCTCAGATGAGCATGCTGGAATACACCTTTCCATCTACTATCACTTCATCCCAAATGTCTTTATTTACACAGTTGTACTGATTAAAATCCTTAGGCAACTGAAAATCATATGTCATTTTTTTCTAAATTCGTGTCTATGCCTGTAAGTAAAATGTTTGCTCATTTAATTGCTGATATTTTAGCTATAATGTCATCCATCAAAATGAGATCCTGTCTATCACATATCCCATACTATTCCAATACTTTCTGTCTGGTGTGTTCGGTCTTTTATTCAGCACAAACTGAATAAATGAATTGCTATCATAAATACATCACACCCTCCATGCAGTGGGCTTTCTTGGCTGATCACGAGTTTAAAGACACGGGAAAGAGGGATCTACAAACCCCAAATGGGCCTGACAGATGTGGCTTTTCAGGCAGCAATCATGTGCACCTGGATTTCAAGCTCTGGTTAATTTTAACCTTTAAAATCAGTTCTTTGCAGACATACTGACGCCACTGAAGTAATAAATAACTTGGAGAATGCCTTCTTTAGCTTATCTCAATTCTTACCTGGAATGCAGAACATCAGTGAATGACCTCCAGGCCAGATCTGGTGCTGTTCTTCACAGAAACCCACAGCCACCACAATTACATCCACTGCTTTGCAGCGACCCTTTTGAAGTCTTTTGTTTGTTTGTTCATTCCCCAGACATGCAGGATGCCTTTTCAGTGCACTTATTCTGATCCAACCTTGTTTGGGCTCAGATGAGCTCTGTTTATATTGAATGTGTCTCATTTTACTTTTCACACTGACAAGCTCATTCTTGAAACTGTTTAATGTAACTTTCCATTCAGAACATACCATGAACTGAAAATTAAAGATGCCTAATTTGTGGCATAGAGAAAAAAATGTCATCTCAGAGAAACCAAACAGAAAGAAGCAAAATACTGCATACACACTGTTCAAGATGAGGAAAAAAGTGTGATGTTTTTATTAGATTTAAATATTTACTAATCTCGATATGCTATGTCTTCTGCTTGGATGACCAGATGCCATGTATTCTCACTGAGGTCATATTCACTTGATTATTTGCTTAACCTTCATCCTAGAACTACACTTACATTGAGTGTTGGATTTTAATGAGCCCCTTACAGTAAACACACAGGAAAACGTCCTCTACATTTGTTATATAATGTTTTGTGGTGAATTCCATCACACATTTGTTTTGTTTTGTTTTCTCTAAATGACTATGCAGTGCACTGTGGTTTTTCCTCCTCTTCGGACTAGATTTAGGAAAACAAGGGTTAAAAAATAAAATGTTTAATTCTGGTAATGATATGAAACTTTAAATTTAAAATATATGCTACTGCTTGCTTTCATATCTACTATATTATACCATGTTAATCATATGTATGTGTAATTCAGTAATCTGAATATTTGTAATATAGTTACACAGCTAACCTCAGCTCAGCTCAGATTGCTTTTAGGGATCAGAGTATAGACATGATTAGGAATACATAAATACATCTCAGTATAAAGCACATTTATTATGAAGATATTTTTCTTCTTACAAGCTTCACCAATGCATTTTTTACTTCCTTGTTCCTCAGACTGTATATCAGTGGATTTAGCATGGGAATCACTGTGGTATAAAACACTGAGGTCACTTTCTCATGGATGAGTGAACCATTTGAAGCAGGTTTCAGATACATGGACATGAGCGATCCATAAAATATAAGAACAGCTGTCAGGTGGGAGCTGCAGGTGTTAAAGGCCTTGGACTTGCCCTCTTTCGAGTGGATGCGGAGGATGCTGGCCAGAATAAACCCATAAGATATGATTATTGTCAGGCTGGTGGCTACCATATTAAAGCCACCAATGATAAAAATCAAAAGCTCATCAACGTAAGTGCTGGAACAGGAGAGTTGAATAAGAGGGACGATGTCACAGAAATAATGTTCAATGATGTTGGATTTGCAGAAAGATAACCTTAATATACAGCCCCCATGAATCACAGCGTCGGTGAAGCCCACTGAAAAGACAGCAGCCACCAGTAAAGAACAGACCCGAGGGGACATGATGACAGCATAGAGCAACGGACTGCAGATGGCCACATAACGATCGTAGGCCATGGCTGCCAACATGTAGCATTCCGAAATGACAAAAACACAGAAAAAGAAGAGCTGAGCCATGCAATCGGAATAAGAGATAGCTTTATCCCTGCTTAGAAACCCCACCAGCATTTTGGGAGTAACAACAGACGAGCAGCAGAAATCTAAAAAGGACAAACTACTGAGAAAATAGTACATGGGGGTATGCAGTTGAGAGTTCGGCTTGATGAGGGCTATCATGCCAAGATTTCCCACCGCAGTGACTATGTAAATCACCAGGAAGAGACAGAAAAGGGGCAGCTGAAGCGTTGGCTCCTCGGTTAACCCCAACAACAGAAACTCAGTCACCGTGGAGTGATTTCTTAAGCTCATTCTCCTCTGAGAAATTTGTAAAGATGAGGGGGGGGGGGGGGGGAATGTCAAATAAGAGCGAATCCTTGTTGTTCTCGAGTCCTCCAGAGCCCAGGTGTTTCTTGCTGTGAAAACAAAGACTGTGTTATAAAATTCAAAGGGTCAGCATATACATTGGAAAGTCAGTAAGCACCTACTACCATCGGTTTTATGAACCACCAATACACTTCACCATCTCCTCCAGGGCCTCAAATTCTCTGGGCAAAGGACCAAACATTCCACCCTAGAATCTAGGACAGGAGTCATGCTAAGGATTGTGAAGGCATTCTCCTGAAGCAAATCAGCAGAAGTGCATAACTAAGAGGATGGAACCAAGACACTTCTCAAAAGACTGTGTGACTGTGGCTCACTCTGCTTTGCCCACACAGTTGTTATTACTATCAACTATTTTTTTTTGCATTCTAGATTTTCCAGCATTGATAACAGAATACTGGCTAAGTGAAAGTATTAAGAGGTATTGCATGAAATGAATACTCAAGGATCATTTATTAGAAACACCTGATGAGTTACATAGACTATTCCTCAGTTCTCGTAAAGGACTGTATAGAATAAAATATTTCCAAGTGTGTTTAAAGATAGCCACTTGGACACTTTTTTTTTTTTTTTTTTTTGTATAGCAATAGTGTGACTCGGGAAACAAGTTCTTATGTGTTAGCAGTATTTTCAAGTGGACTTTAGATGGTTTTCCTGGTTGAAAGTCTGTTCTCCTCGCACTTACAGATGATGGGAGAATGCTGACCTCTCAAAGGCATTCCAGCCTTTTTGATCTCAGCTAGCTCCTGTCCATGAGCAACCCTGAGATCTGTATCTCTCCCTGGAGGCTTCCAAACAGCACTTCTTCTCTCTTCCTGTCCTCTGGTGAAGAGCCAAGATGGTAATCTTGAAGTGGCCTGCCCTCAGGTCGAACAAGGCCTTGTCTCTGAGGTCTGACTACTTTTTCCTTGGTTGTGCTGACCACAGAGCTCTGTCTGAACTTCCACATATGGAGTCCTTCTCAGGCTTGTATCTATCATTTTCTCAACCTCTTTGGTTCTGGATCTGTCTCCCTCCATGGCTCTTCAAGAAGCTGTTCCATTTTGGTTTCCAGTTATTAACATTAAGGACAAGATACTCTTTGGCTACCTGAACTTTCAAAGATGCAGGAAATTATTTCCCAGAACCTTCTCTCTTTCTGAAGAAAGGGAGCATAATGACATTCAACAGGTATTTTCTTAGTGGGGCTCAACTCTACAAAGCACGAATCTTTTGTATCATGAGCAAATGGAGGTACCCAGTTGCCCTTGGCCTGTTACAGAAACACCTAGGTGTCTTCCTGTCCCATTACCCCTTACCAGTTAGGGTACACATATGCAGACTAGTCATAATGACTGTACAGAAAGACAAAGGAAAGGGGTGTTCAACAAGATTCTTATTCTCATGTATTATTTCTCCTTTAATCTCATAGATGTTTCCATACCAGTCTTTAATCTGCCCTGAGGGTCACATACACACTAACCATTCTCAGTACATATCTAATCCTCCCACACAAGCCCCTAGTCTTACCGGCCTTTTTATCAAAGGAAAATGTCTTTCATATTTCCTGTTTCTTCTTTTGTTCTAGTGTTCTACATATTTCTGACTTCTGTTCAAATCAGTTCTCTTTTTTATTTTTCCTAATGTCCATGGAAATTTTAGGTTTATGTCCTTTCTCCTCAAAATGGTCCATTGTCCATCAACATCTGCATCACTTGGGAGCTTGTTAGGACAAATCTTGAAACACATAGTATATTTCAACTTATGGTGCATATCCAGTCAATGTAGCTACACTTAAAATGCTCAGTAGCCACTTAGAGGCTATCTTACCGTATTTTTTTTTCTAAATATGAAGTCTCATTATGAATACAGAGGGCAACAGTGAGCCCACCGTTATAGTTCTGACCAAACCTCTAAGACTTGTAGGGAAGCCATTAATTCACAATGCAGCCTTTGTGAACTTTTTTCCATAAAACTTAGAACTACTGCAAAGCATTGTTGTATAAGCTACATAAGACCAAAAGTATGAGCGGACGCTAACACTGTAAGGTCTGCAAAGCACGTGTTGAAGCTCAGTCTAATGGCATCTTCCCTGCACTCCGACCGCTGACTCAGCGGGGCACAAATACGCTAAGACTCTAGAGCTCATGGGCAATCAGGAGTGGATGTTAGACCACGTTATCACAGTCAGAAGATACGACCACTTCTGAAACTCACCTTCCTCGTTCTGGTGGCTTCAGGAGACTTCTTCCTCCTGGTGGTTTCAAATGAGAATCTCTTTTTTCCTCTTCTCCAAGAAATAAAGGTGGGTTAATATACCTTCTTCCCTAACTAGCTAAACAACAGTAGATAACAAGAAGCTGAGAATTTGATTCTTAGTTCAAGCATTTTATTTGAGTTGAAATAAATTTCTATATTCATTAATGTAGAAATATAAAGACAGTCATCCCTGGGGTTTCTTTTCTCCTGGGGCCTATCAACCTGTGAGTTTGTAAGACCTGGTCCCAAGCTGCATGATACATCATTTCATGCATCCGGCATAGATTAGGCACACTGAGCAAAGCTCCAAACACTCCCTTAGAGCTTTTGCAGCCCACTGGGTCTGAAGGCCACCCAACACAGACCCCTCTAGGACATGCTGTTGAATTACTGGGTCATCCCAGGAGGCACCTACATGCTCATAAGTGTTGTTTGATCTCAGAAATGGAAAGCCTCATTACTATAGAGTATATTAGATTATAAATTATGCCTTTAAAAGGTGGGATGAATTTACTTAAGCTGAAGATATATGATGAAATATTCAATATTTAGATAAGGATATGAACAAAGAAACTAAGACACAGAAAACATAAGCATATATAAAAGACATCAGGAATGGTTTAGTACTTCCTGGATAAAGGAGCCCCATGAGGGACACAGAACTGGCCTCTGGTTCCTAGGCATGGATCCCTGGGATATCTGGCAGAGTGCCTCATGATCTTTGGATGAGCCTCTTTCTAGTGACCTTAAAAAAGTACATGTACTTGAAACTTCCAAATTTCAGGGAAAACAACTAGATCTGGCTTTGGTAATATTTGTGTGTTATCTCATAATTAGTTATAAAGCATATACTACATTAAAACCAGTAACTCTAGTGGGTGGAGAAAAAATAATAAATTGTGGCCCTTGTTTATTTCATTTGGTGTTAAACTATGTCTTCAAATGAACCTATATTTTTAGGAAACATGCCCTTGGGATCATCCATATCCCCCTCTCTATCCTCCCTTTGAGGGAACAGTCATTGTAGAACTTCTTCTAACACACACACACACACACACACACACACACACACACACACACTAGTTCTGCTAATCCATAAGCAAGGACAGTCTTTCCATCATTGAGTGTCTTCTTCAATCTCTCTCTCTCTCTCTCTCTCTCTCTCTCTCTCTCTCTCTCTCTCTCTCACTCGTTTGTTTCAGTATCTTAAATTTTGTCTTGTATAGATAGATATTTCACTTCCTCAATTAGGTTTATTTATGGGTATTCTTAAGCTACAATACATGAAAATTTTCTGATTTCTTTTCAACAAGTCATGATTGGTATATAGAAAATCTCCCAATTTTGTACATTGATTTTACATCCTGCTAGTTTAATGAACGTATTATCAGACCTGAGAGTCTTTTGGTCATGTCTTTAGGATCTTCTAAGTATGAGATCGTTTTATCTGAAAAGAATACTTTTTTGGACTCTTCCCTTTTTTATTCATATTCCTTTTAAGTCTTTCTCTTCTCTCACTGCTCTAGCTATGACAAGTTCTAATGGGACAAGAGCCGAAAGGGTGGGCACCATTGTTTCACTCTTGATTTTACAGGAAGTGTTTGTCTGTCCCCACCTAGTATGATGGAGATAAGTTTTTCAACTAAACACTTTATTATTTTTAAATCTGTTATAGTTTCAAGTTTTCTTTTTATTCTCTAATGATGTTTTAGAGCAGAATCTGTTGTAATATCTTCTTTTTTATCTCTAATTTATTAACATGTGTCTTTTTTTCTCTTTCCTTTAGTTACTTTGTCTCTGAAGTTCCTAAGTTGACCTTTAAAGGTCACAGTGGGGCACTGAAGTCACTCATTGCTATCACGGCCTTAGTGTTTGTTTTATGAAATTAGAAGTCCCAACATTTGAAGTATGTGTATTTGCAATTGTTAAGGAATTGCTTTCTCTATTATGATGTAGTGGTGTTTTTTGTCTCTTACAGATTTAGTTAGAAGATTACCTTATCAGATATCATGACAGCTTTGCCTCTTTGCTGCCATCTTCTATTTGTTTGATAGATTCACTATTAGCCTCTGACATTTGTTTTTACTTTTATTTGTGTGTATGGATGTGTGCCTGCCTGAGATTATGTGCACCTTGCATGTGCAGATGCCAAACTGTTGAAAGTCACCTCATGTGGGTGCTGGGAACCAAACCTAGGTGCTCTGCAAGAGCAGTAAGTGCTCTTACTCTTAAATCTATGGGTGACTTTGTCTCTGAGGTATCTTCTTGGAGGCAACAGACAGTTGGATCTTATTTTTTGTTTGTTTGTTTCTTTATTTTTCAAAACTCTCCATAGTCCTTTTTTTAAATTGAGAAAAAATTTTTATTCATTTTACATACCATCAAAAAAAACCCTCCTGACCCTCCAGCCTTCCCCTCCCAACCCACCCCTCATTCTCTCCTACAAGAAGGTAAGGCCTCCCATGGGGAGGTACATTTAGTAAAGACAAGTCCAAGCCCCTTCTCCTGCCTCAAGGCTGTGTGAGATGTCCCATCATAGGTAGCGGGCTCCAAAAAGCCTGCTCATGCACCAGGGATGAATTCTGATCCTACTGCCAGGGGGCTCCTTAAGCAGATAGAGTTACACAACTGTCTTGCTATGCAGAGGGCCTAGCCCAGTTCCATGCAGGCTCCATAGCTGTTGATCCAAATTTCATGAGTTTCCACTAGTTTGGTTTGGTCATCTCTGCAGGTTTTCCCATCATGATCTTGATGCCCTTGCTCATAGAATCCCTTTTCTCTCTCTTTGACTGGACTCTTGGAGCTCTGCCTGGTGTTTGGCTGTGGATCTCTGCATCTGCTTCCATCAGTTACTGGATAAAGGCTCTATGATGACAGCTAGGGTATTCACTGATCTGATCACTGGGGTAAGCCAGTTCAGTTCAGGCACCCACTCCACTACTTCAAGTAGTCTAAGCTGGAGTCATCCTTGGGGATTCCTGGGAACTTCCCTAGCACCTGGTTTCTCCCTGTCCCCATGATGTCTCCCTCTATCATGATACCTCTTTCATTGCTTTCCCACTCCATTCCTGCTCCAGTTCAACCATCCTGTTTCCTTATGTTCTTGTCCCCCATCCCCTACCTTCCATTGCCCACCCAGTTTACTCATGGAGGTCTCATCTATTTCCCCTTCCCAGGGCGATCCATACAGGATCTTGGTTTTTAATCCAGTCAGTCAGTCTGCATTTCTTTATTCATTGGTTGGGTCTATTCGTGTTTAAACATATTATTAAGAAATGCTAATTAATTCCTTTAATTTTATCAATTGTTTTTCTTGTTTTTTGAATTATTGTTCTTTTCTTTCTTTTCTATTAATAATAAGCAAAATAAAATTAAATAATTAAAGAAAATGACCAAGAAGAATCTTGTGGACTGGAAAAGAGTGAAACATTAGAAAAGGGAACAAAAAATGGGAAAATAAAACAAAACAAAAAAATAACATCTCAATAATGAAAATGGTAAGAAACACAATTAGATAAAGATAAAAAGTACCTTACAAAATAAAAAGTTTTTCAAAATAACCAATATGATAAATGCAAAATGCCACTAAAAGCATAACAGAGAGGAAAACAGGGAATGGAGAAAAAAAAAGGAAAGAAAAAAATGAAAAAAATGTGAAGAAAACAGACTACTCAATATTGAAAACAATGTGTGTACAATTACATGAATGTGTGAAGGAGAGCTACTTCCTTCTTCCATGTCCTTTATATAGATGTGCCAGCAGAAGGTGTGGCCCAGATTAAAGGTGGATCTTCCTACCTCAACAATCTGAATTAAAAGTGTGTCTCTCCACTTCAAATTATTTAATTAAGAAAAAATCCCTCACAGGTACACTGAGTCACCAGGTTTTAGTTAACTCCAGATGTAGTCAAGTTGACAACCAGGAATAGCCATCACAATCACATAACTTCCCTTCCCCCAACTCCTTCCAGATTCTCCCCACTTCCCTACCCACCCAACTTCATGACCTGTCTGTCTGTCTGTCTGTCTATCTATCTATCTGTCTATCTATCTATCTATCTATCTATCTATCTATCTATCTATCTACCTACCTACCTATCTTTTAAAAAATTGAAAACTGAAACAAAACAACAACATAAAACACCATAAGATAAAAAATACCAAAACAAAAAGTGCACAAAAATCTTGGAGTCCATTTCTATTGGCCAACTACTCCCTCCCTGAAGTATGGTTTGATATACCTGGTGACACTCCATTGGAGAAAACTGGTTTTCCCTTTCCCAGCAGGTACCAACTGCAAATAGCTGCTCGGTTAGGGTTGGGACTTTGCATTCATGTCCCCTTCTCAGTGCTGGAATATTGTCTCTTTTGAACCTGTACAGATCTTGTGCATACCCACAGTATCTCTGTGAGTTCAGTCATGAATCAGTCCTCTTGTATCTGGAAGACACTGCTTCCTTGGAATTGTCCCCTACCTCCCACTCTTACACTCTTTCTATCTCCTCTTCCACATAGATCACTCAGCCATGAAGGGAAGGAGTTAATGAAGACATCCCATTTGGGACTGGGTGCTCCAAAGTGTCTCACTCTCTGCACATTTTCCACATTGTTGTGGATCACTGTGTTAATTCCCATCTGCTTCAAGAAGTTTCTCTCTTGAGGGTAGAGCGATGTACTGATCTATGAGTATAGAAATATGTCTGTAGGAGCCATCTTACTGTTATTTTCCTTTAGCAGAATAATAGTAGTAGGTTTTCCCCTAAGGCCTACAACCTATCTAGTATCAGGTTCTTGCCCACTTTAGCAGTGTCATGTATAGGTTCCATCTCATGGAACAGACCTTAAGTTCAAGGTAAAAGAAAAGTGATTTGTCATTCCCTAATACTTTGTACCACTATATTGTAGGTAGGTCACTGTTGTAGGTCACAAGCTTGTTGATGGGTTATATTGATGATTATTTTTCTGTAGCTGGAGTTATCTCCAGTCTTGCCAAGCCCTCAGCCACTCAGACCCACATAAACACACAGAGGCTTACATTAATTAAACTTTATGGCCTAATGGCTCAGGCTTCTTGCTAGCTAGATCTTGCATCTTAAATTAACCCCTTTCTATAAATCTATACCTTGCCACGTGGCTCATGGCTTACTGGTATCTTTACATCTTGCTTCCTCTGTGTCTGGCTGGTAACTCCTGACTCAGCCTTCCTGTTTCCAGAATTCTCCTCTCTGCTTGTCCCACCTATACTATACTTCCTGCGTAGCTACTGTCCAATCAGCATTTTATTTATCAACCAAATCAGAGCAACACATTCACAGCATACAGAGCAATATTCACAGCATTTTTCTCTTTTAATAGCATACAAAATACCTTAAGCACTATGAACATTCGTCAGTAATGATCAAACTTCTAATTGGACACCATCATGATTTCTCCATGTTCAATGGCATAAGTAAATGATGTCTTCAACAATAAGAACCTATCATCAGGTTATGGAGGGTAACTGATAGCCTTAGCAACTGTCTGTGATTTGCGGGTGGGTGAGGCAGCTACAGGTTCCCTTTGACCAATGATGCAACAAGTTGTAACCTATTTCTGGCACTGGAGGTTTTACTTGGTAGCATAAAATGTCTATTTGGGGCATTGTCTCCCCCATTATGGTGACTCTATTTAAATTCCATATATATGCTGTGGGATGTCTTTCTGTAAGCTGTGAATATATGTTGTTCCCATTCGTTAATAAATAAGCTGCTTTGTCCTATGGCAAGGCAGCTTGGAGGCAGGCAGGAAATCCAAGGAGAGAGACAGGAAAGAGAAAGGCAGAGTCAAGAGAGACACCAGCCTGCTGCCCAAGGAGCAATATGTCAGCAGACCAGTAAAGCCACGGAACACATGACAAAACATTGATTAATAGAAATGGATTAATTTAAGATGTAAGAGCTAGCTAGCAAGAGGCCTGCCATAGGCCATACAGTTTGTAAATAATATTAAGCCTCTGAATGATTATTTTATGAGCGGCTGTGGGACAGCAGGACCAGGTGGGACTGGAGAAAACTTTTTTCTACACACAACACACACATACACACACACACACACACACACACACACACACACACACACACACACATATGAAGCTTCTATGGTAGTAGGTTTCTTCATGGCTTTTCAAAAGACCTTTAAAGTTAGCTGTCACTCTGTCATATTCCTCTCTCTCTCTCTCTCTCTCTCTCTCTCTCTCTCTCTCTCTCTCTCTCTCTCTGGTTTGGTTTTTCGAGACAGGGTTTCTCTGTGTAGCTTTGCGCCTTTCCTGGAACTCACTCTGTAGCCCAGGTTGGCCTGGAACTCACAGAGATCTGCCTGCCTCTGCCTCCCAAGTGCTGGTATTAAAGGCGTGAGCCACCACCTCCCAGCTATATTCCCTTCTTTACCTTGCACTCCCATCCCACTCTCCATTTAATCTTCCTATGCTAGTTTCTCCATTATGTCTTTATACCACTATACACTATTTACTCTTCCTTGGAAGATACCCCCACCCTTGATTCCTTACTAACTGCCTAACATCTTTGATTATATGTATTGAAGCACATATGTCTAAAGCTTAAAAGCTAACATCCACATATAAGATGTGTTTGTCATTTGGGGTCTGGGTTACCATACTCAGGGTAATTGCTTTGAGGTCCATCCACTTCCCTTCAAGTTTCATTTTTCTTAATAGCTGAATATCATGTAAATGTTCTATATTATCTTTAGCCATTATTAGTTGATGGACATCAAGGCTGTTTCTAATTTCTGATTATTATGAATAGAGCAGCAATGAACACAAAATGAGCAAGAATCTTTGTAGTAAGATGTGCAGTCTGGTTATATGCTTGAGTGGTATAGCTGAATATTGTGGTAGCTTGGTTTTCAGCTTATTGAGGAAACTCCACACTGATTTCAATGGGGGATGTACCAGTTTGCACTCTCCTCAGCAATGAATAAGTCATTTCCTTTCTTTAAGTCACCAGCATGAGCTATCATTTGTTTTCTTGATCTTGGTCATTCTGACTGGGATAGAATGAAAGTAGTTTTAATTTGTATTTCCCTCACAGCTTTGGATGTTGAACATTTTTAAGTGATTCTCAGTTATTTATGTTTCATCTTTTGAGAACTCTCTGTTCAGTTATATACCCTATTTTTAATTGGGTTATTTATTTTCTTGATACTCGGGGTTTAGTTTTGTTCTGTTGGGGTTTTGGGGGTTTTTTGTTTGTTTGTTTAGTTGGTTGATTTGGTTTGACTTGTTGTTATTGTTGTTGCTATTTTTGCTTCTTTATATATTTTAGATACTAATCCTCTACCAGATGTATAATTTATAAAGATTTTTCCCATTCTGTGGACTGCTGCATTGCTTAATGATGGTGTCCTTTGCTGTACAGAAGCTTTTCAGTTTCATGAGGTCCCACTTACTAATTGTTGGTGTTAATGCCTGTGCTATTGGTATCCTGTTCAGAAAGTTCATCCTGTGTCAAAGAGCTCAAGAAGTCAATTTTATTTTTATAATCAAACAGATGATTTGTTGAACGTATTTAAAATACAGTTGAGAGCATGTTGAGTAAGTCAATTATTGTAAGAGCATCAAATAAGATTCATAGTAGCATATATAATGTGTAGGCAAATATGAAAGTCTCCTCCTCCTCCTCCTATTCAGCTCGGGTTCATCTCTGTGACCTCCAAAACCCAGTTGTCTGGTGATCCCAGTAAATAAAAGGCAAAAATTGTGATGTAATTGTCTAAATCTTCATCAAGGTGCATGAAGCCCCAGCTCCAGCAGGCATGTTCTCACATGGACTCCTTCTCAAAAATAGCTCCATCTAGTATCCACTCATGAATGAGTACATACCATGTTTGTCCTTCTGAGTCTGGGTTACCTCACTCAGGATGATATTTTCTAGTTCCATCCATTTACCTGTAAATGTCATGATGTCATTGTTTTTTACTCCTGAGTAGTACTCCATTGTGTATATGCACCACACTTTCTTTATCCATTCTTCAGTTGAGGAGCATCTAGGTTGTTTCCAGGTTCTGGATATTATGAATAATGCTGCTATGAACATAGTTGAGCATATGTCCTTGTGGTATGATTGAGCATTCCTTGGATATGTGTAAAGCAAAGGAAAACCAGACTGTAACCTACAGCTCTAGAGAAGCTAGCTAACAAGGAGGACTCTAAGTGGGACGAATGGATCGCCCTGGGTAGGGAAAATAGATGACATCTCCATGAGTAAACTGGGGATGAGGGGTGGGAAATAGAGGGTAGAAGATGGGGAGTGAGAACATAAGGGAATGGAATGGTCGAGCTAGAACAGAGATGGAGTGGGAAAGCAGTGAAAGAGATACCATGATAGAGGGAGACATCATGGGGACAGGGAGAAACCAGGTGCTAGGGAAGTTCCCAGGAATCCCCAAGGATGACTCCAGCTTAGACTACTTGAAGTAGTGGAGTGGGTGCCTGAACTGAACTGGCTTACCCCAGTGATCAGATCAGTGAATACCCTAGCTGTCATCATAGAGCCTTTATCCAGTAACTGATGGAAGCAGATGCAGAGATCCACAGCCAAACACCAGGCAGAGCTCCAAGAGTCCAGCCAAAGAGAGAGAAAAGGGATTCTATGAGCAAGGGCATCAAGATCATGATGGGAAAACCTGCAGAGATGACCAAACCAAACTAGTGGAAACTCATGAAATTTGGATCAACAGCTATGGAGCCTGCATCTGCTTAAGGGGCCCCCTGGCAGTAGGATCAGAATCCATATCTGGTGCATGAGCAGGCCTTTTGGAGCCCAATTCTATGATGGGACACCTTGCACAGCCTTGATGCGAGGGGAGGGCCATGGACCTGCTTCTACTAAATGTACCTCTCCATGGGAGGCCTTACTTTCTTGTAAGAGAGAATGGGGGGCGGGCAGTAGTGGTGCACACCTTTAATCCCAGCACTCGGGAGGCAGAGCCAGGCGGATCTCTGTGAGTTCGAGGCCAGCCTGGTCTATAGAGTGAGATCCAGGACTGTGGGGCATTTACCCACCAACCCCACACCTCCCCAGAGTTTTTTTTTTTTTTATTAATTTATTTTGCAATACAATTCAGTTCTACATATCAGCCACGGATTCCCTTGTTCTCCCCCCTCCCGTCCCCCTCACAGAGTTTTTTTGAGTGCGAGTAGCAGGAAATATTAGATAGAAGGATTTATTGCAGAGAATCTTGCAGATATAAATAGATAGAAAATAAAGGATAGCCTCGAGAGGGCCTGGAACCTACTCCAACGGGCCCCGACTGTCTCTGCCCCAGGGTTTTTATAGAGACGCCAAGGGGTGGAGCAAAAGACCTCCTCCCCCAGCACAGCCAAGTGTAGACCATCTCAGACACCTGCACTCAGGCCCGTGGTCCTAATCATCCTCTATGCGGACCTGCTGGGTAAAGACATGAGGAACCCAAGAATGGGCTCCCACACAGGACAGGCACCAAAGCTATGCAGAGAAACCCTGTCTCAAAAAAAAGAGGGAATGGGGAGTGTTTTGGGGGGAGGTTGGAGGGGCAGGAGGAAGAAAGAGGGGGATCTTTGGTATGTAAAGTGAATAAAAAAATTCTTAATTAAAAAAAAAAGAATAGCTCCAATTCAGAACAGGGGCAAACAATCCAGACATTTGAGGATGTGGAACAAGTTATCTTGAGAGTAATAGAGTTCCTAAGGAGAAAGATTTAATGCAGATACCCTGTTAGTTTATGGACTCAAGTAGGAAACAGCCCTACAGCAGGGGAAAATCTATATCTGTACTTAACAAAAAAGATCAGATATGAATGATTACGTTTATGGTATGAGGATGGTAGGTGGTTATGAGCAAAAAATATCTTTAAAATCAAATGTCCTAAGTAATTAGCTATTCTACTTCCATTTGTCCTTCTAGCATACTGCACAGAGATCTATTATAGATTATTAGCCAATGAATTATACATGGTATAAATGATGTTTAATAAAAAGAATTTCTTATCAGCCTATCATGATTCTATGCATATGTGTTCCTTCATTATGCAAGCAGTTGATTTGTGAGATAAAAATTATTCATGACTTGTACAATAGCATGCAGGAGCCAGTTTACTGGGAAGAATAAGCATAATCAAAAGCATAAGTATTCACTGAATTACAGAGTCAGGAAATATTACAGCATAGCAAAGTCCATCACCTACTTCTGCACATAGGGAAATTCTATCCTAATGGACTTCGTTCACATCTCAGGAAGATTCTTGAATAAGGAAGAAAAGAATATAGAGACCAAGTAGTATAAAATACATCTGATTGCCAGTGTATACATGCTCCATAAACATGTGCAGTATGGATACTATTTACCCATTAACACTTTCTTCACTTAAACCCAACAAGCAGAGAGGAAGTTCCTTCATGTAAGTCTCCAGGATTTATGTTGATGCTTGGTGCCATTTTTTTCAGATGTCAGGATTTCCAGCTACAGGAAACCTTGAGTAAATAGCCTTGGATACATATTGTTTAAGCTGGAGTCAGACTACCCAGACATCATCAAAAGATGACTGCTACTATAGGGCCTCTCGTCACCAGGCCAACGTGCATTCTTACTGAGCCAATGAAGGTAGATGTCACCCTTTCACTTAAGGTGAAAGAAAACAATATCTAGATAGGAATCACAGAAACAATCCAATTAAAAACTGTTACAAGATCCCAGGGTTATGAAAGTTCAGAAGTTCGTTGTAATTTACTAGGCCTTATGATTCTGACAATTACCACTTGGATCAAAGAGGCACCTACACAACCTACTAAGAAGAGAGAGAGTAATTTAGATTAGTAGTCATTTCTTTTTTCTTACAGTCTCTAGAGCTGGTGTTATTTGGAAAGTCTTAATTGTCTCAATGGGGCACATCCAATTATTTGAAAGTGAATCCTGCAATCGTTAGTGCCACACTGTTATCATTTCTATTTTCTAAGACAACTACGGGAGAAAAACACTTTTATGTCGGAATATATTTAAAAATGGATTCCCATTTTAAAAACTAGCCCCCAACCTTTCGTTGGTATCTTTTTTTGTTGTTGTTTTTTTTTTTTTTTGTTTGCTTTGTTTTGTTTTTTTGATTTTTCGAGACAGGGTTTCTCTGTGTAGCTTTGCGCCTTTCCTGGAACTCACTTGGTAGTCCAGGCTGGCCTCGAACTCACAAAGATCCGCCTGGCTCTGCCTCCCGAGTGCTGGGATTAAAGGCATGCGCCACCACTGCCCGGCTTTCGTTGGTATCTTAGTCAGGGTTTCTATTGCTGTGACAATATACCATGACAAAAAGCAACTTGGGGAGAAAGAAGTTTATTTCATCTTACATTTCCAAGTAACAGTCCATCATTGAGCTAAGCCAAAGCAGGAACTTGGAGACAAGGAATGAAGGAGAAGCCATGAAGGAACATTGCTTTTTGGCTTGCTCTTCATGGCTTGCACAACCTTTCTTGTGCCCAGGGCCAGCAGCCCAGGGGTGGAATGACCCCCAAAAGGCTGGGCCCTCCAAAATCAATCATTAATTAAGAAAATGTCCTACAGGCTTACCTATAGCCAGGTCTTACCTAGACATTTTCTCAATTGAGTTTCTCTTCTCTCAGACGACTCTATCTTGTGTCAAGTTGACATAAACTAGCCAGCATGGTGAGTTTTGATCACAAGAGTGAGAAGATTCATTATTCATGGCATGTTTATCTTGTGGACCTTAATAATCTTGACACCTAAGTAACTGGACAGAGTACATAGCATTGAGAGAGAAGGAGGGAGAGAGAAGGGAAGCATGGGAGACAAGGGAGGTAGAGGAAGGAGAGAGAGAGAAACTACATGTGTAGACATTTTCATGTTCAAAACTGATTAAGATCTGTTTCTGCTAAGCTGAATGTGATGACTCATGCATTTAACCCCAGCACTCAGGAGGCAGAGGCAGGCAGATCTCTGAGTTCGAGGCCACCTGGTCTACAGAGAGAATTCTAGTACAACCAGGGATACACAAAGAAACCCTATCTCAAAAATAAATAAATAAATAAATAAAATCCATTTTATTAACTTCTATGGCCAAGTTATCTCACCTCTCTGAGCCAATGTTTCCTTATTGGCAATATTGATATAAAATGGAGTTTTTCTAATTAAGTTTTTGTATTTCTGAAGGTCACACAAGAAAAATGTGAAGAATTATATAAAGTATATAAAGAGATACACATAAATATGCTGCTATTAACAATAGTCATTTCTTCTAGGGAAGAAAACAGTGAGAAAATAAAACCATCTAATTCCTCAGACTCCATCTTATTTCAGGATACATTGCCATACAATATGTGAATGTGAACATGACCAGTATATTACAGGAAAACATTACCACAGACTTGATACAATGGACTGTGGTTCTATTAATATTGTTTCTAACTGCTCATGCTACCAACTACATGTAATATGAACATTTTTATTGCATCTATATTTGAAACGTATGCACATAAACAGAAATGGGAAAATAATATGCAAAAGGAAATTGGTTGCCTCAGTAAATCAGTATTTTTATAGCTTTTTAAAAATTTCTTATATCCTATTATTCTGACAATTTTTCTTTTTAGTGGTAATTTTCATTACTTTACACTGCTCAATATCTAGAGTTCTGTGTTTTTCAGTAAAGATAATCTTTTGTCAGGTACTCACCAACTAGAGTTTACTGTTTCAGAATTTCATGGGTACTGTATTTACATCAATTTTCACCATTCTCTCCCCCTCCAATTTCTCCTATGGCCCCCCTCCTCTCAAATTCATGACCTCTTCTTCTATACTTCTTACTGTACACACACACACACACACACACACACACACACACACACAATGTATATGTAAATACAGCCTAATGAGGCCATTTGGTGTTACTCATATGTGTATGTTGAGAACTGATATCTTAAGATTGGGTAACTTATCAGAGGGTTCACCCCTGGAAAAGATCAGGTCTCCCTCTCTCAGCAGCTATTAATTGCCTATAGCTCTCCATCTAGAGGGAGGACCTTGTAAGCTTTTCCCCATCCGCACTGAGATGTCAACTCATTGTGAAGGTCTTGTTTGGGGAATCATATTATTGAGAGGTCGTGGGGGCAGCTTTTCTGTGATATATAGAAGACACCATCTCACAGCAGACACACTGGTCCTCTAGCTCTTAGGAACTTTCTGTCACATTTTCCATAATGTTCCCCGAGGCTGAGGTGTGGTTGTGTTGTAGATATGTCAACTCAGGGTGAGCATTCCATAATCAGTTGTTCTTGGCATTTTGGTCAGTTGTAATTTCTATAATGATCTCCATCTGCTAAAAAGAAAAAAAGAAGGAAGAGGAGGAGGAGGAGGAGGAGGAGGAGGAGGAGGAGGAGGAGGAGGAGGAGGAGAAGGAGAAGAAGAAGAAGAAGAAGAAGAAGAAGAAGAAGAAGAAGAAGAAGAAGAAGAAGAAGAAGAAGAAGAAGAAGAAGAATAGAAAGAAGAAAGAGAAGAAGCAGTTTCTTTGATGAGAGGTGAGAGTTCCCCGTGTCTTTGAGTGTAAGAATAGGTATTTAGAATGCAGTTTTAGCAAAGTGACAGTAGCAGGTTCTCTTTAGGGTCCCTGACCTCACCAGACACAGGAAATTGGCTAGGTTTATAGTACCAGTCATGAACTCCCTTCTGCCGAATGGACTTGAAGTCCACTTAAATAGTTGTTGGCTGTCCTCAGGGTAGAAGTTCCACTACTGCACGTTGAGGAGTATCTTGCCAAGCTATTCATTGTTGAGGTTCACAGATTTTATAGTGAAATAGGATTGTTGATTTCTTTAAACACAAGAGTGTCAGTTTGAATAATGCCTTCAGACACTATGAGAGTTAGTTCTCAGGGTAGAAGCTTCCAGAGGGATATCTTTTAATCAAATGTCATAGTAATTCAAAGCAGTCGTCAAAATTACTTTATCCCCCGAGTTTTATCCTACATTTCTTCTGGTACAACAGCCTAGAAAATAATGTCTTTGTGAAAGCCAACGATAAGGCAGAGGACCACACTGAGGAATGAGAAAAGAAGGAAAAAATAAATGGGAAATAGAAATGAGAGAAAAAAACTCACATGAAAAAATATAAATGGCCAATAAATATACGGGGGGGGGGGGGGAGCAACATCTTTAGCAACGAAGCAAGTGCAAATCCAAACTCTGCAGAGATTTCATTTCACCACAGTCAGAATGGGCATCTACAAAAGAACAAATAATAGTAGGAGTCCAGGAAAGGGGCCTAGAGAGATGACTCTGCATCTAAAAACAGTGGCCAACCAATATCTGATTTGACTCAAGGCCTACTCCATGAGATGAAACCAATACCTGAGACTGCTTTGGTGACTAAGAACCTAGAGTAAAACCAAATACTACTGTTCTAAAAAAAAAAAAAATGGTGGTGAGTGGCTTCCTGATAACCTTCTGCTAGACTCAGAGCCCAGCGCTTTGCTCAGCCACCACCAGAGAAGCTTCCTCCTGTGGCAGATGGGAGAAAATACAGAGACCCATATCCAGATATTATACAGAGAATGGGACCTTGGAGCACTCAGCCCTAAATGGGATGTCTTCATTCTAACCCTCCCCGTAGAGCTCAGGGAACCCTGCAGAAGAGGAAGTGGGGATGGAGGACACCAAGGAAATGAGGTGATCTAAATAAACAGGATCCGGGCACACATCAGCTCACAGAAACTGAGGCAGCAAGCACAGGGCCTTAACAGGTCTGCAATGGATGGAGTCCTACAGCCTGAAAGGAGAAGTGAACTCAAGCCCCCATCCTTAACTCAGAAGCAATCTCCAATTGATAACCACTTGCAAATAAAAATTTAGTTTCCTCCAAAGGAATCTCACTGGGAAAACAAACTACTCATAAGGGTGGGTTGCCTGCCCAGCAGTAGATGGCCAATAGCAAATAAGCTCAGTGGCATCATTGGAAGTTCCTCGTCTCATGCCATGTTAGAACTGTTCTGTATTTGGGGATCTTTTTATCTTATTTTGTTGTTGTTGTTGTTGTTGTTTTTATTTTTATTTTGGAAGTTTCTCGTCTCATGACATGTTAGGGCTTTTCTATATTTTGGGGTTTTTTCATCTTATTTTTTATTTTTTGTTTTTGTTTTTATTTTATTTATATATTTTTCTCTCTTTTTATTCTACAGGTCCTTTGCATATATATTATGGCTTTCAGTTTACTGTTTTTATGGGATTCCTGAATGTGGGAAGAAGTGTGTCTCTATGTCTATATCTGTTCCTTGTGTCTTTTCTTTGCCTCTTTTCCTTCTGTTTGTTTATTTTATCCTTTCCCAGTGTGTTAATTTTTATTTTATTCTATTTTAATTATCCCCTAGAAACCTGTATGTTTTCTAATAAAAGACAGAAAAGGAATAGATCCAGTGGGAGGGGATATGAGGAGAAACTAGGAAGAGTAGAGGGAAGGGAAAACATAATCAGGACGTATTATGTAAGAAAAAAAATCTATTTTCTTTTTTTTATTTAAAAAAATTTCTTTGCTTTACATATCAACCCCTGTTCCACCTCACAAAAGGGAAACAGAAAAGATGCGCACTCCTTTATGTGCTGCCTAATTTTATGTTGCCATGCCTAACTTTGATATCATAGTTTTTGCTTCATCTATTATATTTTGTCATGTTTGGTTGCTTGTTCTTTACTAATGGAAACATTAGGGGAGTGGATTCTAAGGGGAGAGGGGTGGGGAGTAACTGGGAGGAGAAGAGGCAGGGAAACTATAATCAGAATACAGTGTATGAGAAAAGAATATTTTCAATAAAAGGAAAAATGGGGGGGGAACAGAAGGAAAGTATTTGGAGACAGTTTTCTTGGCTCCCAGGAAAAGGCATTTAAGGAGTTTTTGAACATCCCTCTGGATCCAAACCTAACGCATACCATAGTTTTTTCTCCTCAAGGACTCCACAAAATGTTTTCTCTGTCAAGTTACAAAGGCAATTCTGACAAGAAATGATTCTTACACCTTATGGAAGATAGTGGACTGAAATGACCCAGTATACCAGAACATTTTTTTTTTTTTTTGAGATTCAGAGCTTTAGTCTCCCTAGAAGCCTAATTAAATAGGCTTCTTTGAGAAACCACATTGAAGACCTGAGTTTATACAACACACCCAAAATTTCTAATGGGCATTCCCTTTTGTGCTGCCAATTAACTGAGCACTTATCCAAAAGACCTGGGGATTGTCTGCTTCACAGACTCCACCCAGTGTCAACTAACCCCAGCACATGTAGTTCTGACTGCAATATGGAACTCCTTTAGTTACACCTGTCAAATGCCTTTAAAGTCCGTTTCTGATATCTCTTTCTATGGTATCAGACTTTGCCACATACAGCTCTCTCAAAGAACTTTTGCACAGCTTGGTTGCTCCTATGCCTTATGTTCCAAGGTCAAGGGTCAAACCAACAGACAAAGGATTCCACGGTAGTTTGTTGCTCTGACAACAGTCTGCCCTTTATATAAGAATGGTAAAGGGAGGAAGTCATCTTTTCTGCTCTACAGGTTACTTCAGCTTTTGCCTCTGTTGATGTCTGTGGCAACACCTCTGCAGTCAGTGAACATTCAGATTTCATCCTTCTTCCTGTGACTGATCAAAGAAAAGACATGTGAAACATTGGTGATAGTCTCCGATAGAAATTTTTTATCCACAGTGATGCATCTCCCAAACAGAAGTATCCAGAGTGTCAACATAGTCTTCTCCTCTGGGGCCATACTCATGTTGGTGGTAGGATTAATCATGGAAAACTGGGTGGAACTGATTCCCAAAATAAGAAAGGATAAGACTACCCACAGTCCATGGCTGGGTTGCTGTCCTGCTTTTTGGCCTGAAGGTCAGAACTATACTATGGAAAGTAGTGGGTGGAGAGGAAATTTTCATGGTTCCTTTGACTTTTATCATCTGATCAATTTACCCATTATTCCTGGGAGCAACTTTCTCAGGCCCACAGTAAATCCATTTGCAAACATAATGTAGTGGAGGAAAACTAAAATTTCACCATTTAGATTTTGGGAGAAAATATTAGGATCTCACTGGTTTAAGCACTGGACTTTTGATAAAACTGGTAAGTAGCAGTAGGGTTACCAGCACAACTGGACATGAGGGGTATGACAAAAATGACTAGCCAAAAGGCAAATGGATTTTAGCATCCCTAAGAGAGAATGGGTGGAATAAGGTATTTAACCTGTGAGTTATGAAAGAGCTTATAAAAGCACTAAGTTTCTGCTGGGACTCTCAGCTGTCTCAAGCACACTGCCTCTTTATTCTTTACTCCTTTTCCCTCTTTCGCATTCTGACTTTTTTAGATCCTCATGAAAGTTTGACCTCGACAGTTGTGGAAATGAGTCTAGAAGAAATACCTTGTCATTCTCTCAATACAGCTTCTGTTTCCCAACAGATAACCTGGGGACGATCAGTAGCATGATGAGGATGAGTCTCAACATATCCATCTATCTTAATTTGATCTTAGGTCTGCAATTCACCTCTATGATTTCTCAAAATAAGTGTGTGCACCTCCTAATTGGTTTCCTGAGTTTCTTCACAGGTAACAACTTCCTGGCTCCACTGGTATAGATGGAAGTTGCAATGGGCTTGTAGGTTCCACCTGTAACCCTTAAATAGCTAGTCTTTCCAATTCTCTGATTCAAGGGTATATATTGCTTCTGAGTTAGATCTGTCACTAACTTATGATCACTCTATGAAATGGCTGTCCTGGAAGTGACAGTTTGGGAAGTAAGGTGAATGGGGGTGAAGATGTGACTAATGAGTTTAAATTTCTTAAGAAAAAAATTTCTTTATTTTGGACAATAGGTTGCCTTTTGTTCTACGCAATCACTGTGTATCATCACAAGCTAAATAAAGGTCAACAAACATACTTTGTTACTTACAAGGTCAAAAGGATCGCTTTCACTGTCTACTTAGCCATCGCACTCTTCCTTACCTGTGGTGAGTATCTCCAGGGCACTAAAAGAGAGATAGAAATCAGTGAATCCATACGGAGTAAAGTACGAAATAATGAAAATGGAGAATCGAGGAGAAGAGGCCAAACCCATGCTTTAAAGGGTGAAAAAAAATCAGCTGGACAATCTAAATACAGTTCTTAGAAGCAGAAAGCTGAAATTGGACATGGTAGGCTATCCCTGCCTCTAAGAGCACTCCTCGTCTTCTCCTTTTCAATATTTTTAGTACTTTACAACTTCAAGGGAGAGATAAACCATGAAGGTCACCACCAAGGACAGTGGCTGAGAACAAGGTTCAATTATGTTAGAGGGCCAGGGAGCCAAGGAAAAGAGCGTGGTGCCAAAGCAGTTACAAGACAGGCAGTGTCAAAGCTGATACGAGAGGGACCCACCAAGACAAGGGGTCCCCTTCTCCTTCTCCTGGGGAGTCTTTAAAATTTCATAAGAATTGCACCTCCTCAAAGAACCCATATCAAAGCACATCTTCATTCAGAATGAACCCTCCACAGGTTACTGTGGATAATTCCACTCCCTCTGACTAAATCATTCTTCTCCAGGATGACTGCAGATAGAAGCTGGGAAGCATTCACAAGGCTCAGTGCTCAGAGTCTTCTAAGAATTTGGAAGGAAGTGGTCCCACACCTCTGCACAGTACACTAATCCTGCTCCCTTGTGTCTCTGTCCCTAGGTACCTTCTGTTTCATGCAGTGCACAGACAAATGTGCCTGCCTGAAATTCTGTATACCATCCAGCGAAGTCAGTAGAAGAAGGCTGTCTGGGAGTTCAATCCAAGTGATTTCACTTCCAGAGCGCACCACAATGCCTCGGAGCATTGTCCATGTGCACTCCATGACCTCAAAGGATGATACCCTGAACAGACCACATGTACAATCACGTCGTGTAACCTGGGCTCTATGACGTAGCAGTGTGTGTGTGTGTGTGTGTGTGTGTGTGTGTGTGTGTGTGTGTGTGTGTCTCCAATAATTTCATCTGTGTATGGCATTATGAATATGTATGAATGCATTGAGGTCAATGAAAATATTCCAAAAATGTCACTTTTTAAATCTTGGTCTGATTTCCTCTATATTTGTTATCAATGCAAAAACTCTAAATAAATCGTATTTGCTGCACTGTTAACTCTATAACAGTATAGAATATTTTTTGTTTTATTGTGTAATATTTTGAACATATTGATGGGAAGACAAAGCAATATGATAAACACCTGTAGATACATCACTCCATTTTATGAAATTTTAGCATTACATCCTTTCTTATTATTTCCACTATTTCTACTGGGAGATTTTTTTTATTCAAACTGGCATTCCTCTAGACATTTTCCTAATCTCATCTTTATTTACTATGATAAAAACACTTTTCAGGACGGCTTGCTGGTGATTTTACATCATGAACTCATTTCTACCTCAATGCCTCTGGATAAATGATGTCCAACTAACCTTTCAGGTGTTTGGAGAAATTGTGTAGGTATAGGACACAGTGGCAAACACAAGCTAGGACAGAACCAGGAGGAAAAACAAGAGGAAGTTTATCACCTCTGTGAATCAGTAGCTATTCAGTTTTCCTATAGCAGTGTGGCAACATCACATAATACGTCAATGATGGCAGTGATTCCTGTTAAGTGTAAGCATGCAAACATGAACTGAACTTCCCTAAAGACGGTTCTCCTGTGTTAAAGGCAGGCTTCCACCAGGTAGCTAGAGCATCACATTATGTTGGTGGAGGTACAGACTGTTTTAAGATAAGCACTAAACTGTTTGGGGCTATTGTACACCCCCATTAATCACTAGTTACACCAATGTTTGTATCAAGCTTAACATTTTTGAGACTATAAGGCAAATCTCACACAACGTATTAGTAAGTTACTTATAAAACATGATATACAATGAATAACTCAAATGTCTTGTCATACATATATGTATGTATATTTATAATACGTATTTATATATGTATTTTTAAACAAATTTCTTGAGAAGCCTTGTGGAAAAAGCATTGGTGTGTTTCTCCTTGTTCTCTACAGTCTGCAGCACCAACCAATTGACTAAACATCCTTTTTCCCCCGTTTTCCAACTCATTCGTACAGAGTCTCTCAAATAGATCTCAAACTGTATACTCTCATACTCTCCTAGCCATTTGAAAAGCAGGCTATCAACAGGAGTGTAAAACAGCGGCTCTCTACAGACATGTTTGAAACAAGTTGCGTTAACCTCTGAGCACTGCTGACTGCTGTTTGTCATCTTCTACTGGGTAGCTATCTAACTTGATGCATTGTTCTTTGACTGTATTGTTTTGTTTTCAATGACTGTTCTTTGATGTATTGTTTTATAGCTGTTTTCTACTACTTAAGAGGACCAATGTATGACACTTGAACTGGGGATATTTTCATCTTCAAGTTTACCCTATTCCTCTTTGAGGTCATTTCCCAGGCTTGCTATCTAAGAAGTGATTTTTCCAGCAGCAGTTTTCATTATTCTTATTACTTAATATACTGATTGTTTTAGGTACCAACTATGCCTTTTGAGCAAATGGTAGACATCACACCAAGCTTTGGGTGCTAGAGCTACATCACTGGAAAACCAAATATAGCAAAACAGTAGTTTTGCTATTTTCAGCCTGGTGAGAATAGGTGAAATTGGTACAGTTTTACTTTCAGAGCCATAAAAAAACCACACAGACAAGAAGGAAGGGGTAGGATATTAAAGATGATTTGAAGTTAGCAAGAGCATGGCTGAAAAACATGGGAGAGAAAACAGGCAACTAAATGTGAATACAAATTACTTGACCTGCCTGTCAAGTCTTAGTATTAGTATGAAGAAGGAAGAATGAATGTGAATTCTGATGCATTTGTCCCATCTGTACTGTAGAGTATGCTGTTTGTGCACCAGAAAATAGTATGGACATTTATTGTTTGGGCACAGAAACTTTGGAAAGGAAAACAATATTCAAATATTTGTAATGAAAGAATTTTTATTAGTGTCTAAACCTTATTTCAATAGTTAGGATCCTTTAGGTTTTCATAAGAAGTTCTAGGGTACTATAGTGCAGTAAATTGACTGAATAACTTTACTGTGCAGTTCAAAAACCTAAGAGACACCATATCAAACCTCTCTACTCAGCCAGATCCTTCACATCCTTCCCCAAGGTCTAGCTCAGTAAGTCTATCTTACTTTCTTTCCCACACACCATCCCCAAGCTCCCTGATCCAGCCCAGGCCCCACATCCTGTGTCCCAGTTTAATGTGGCCACCAGTGCCTGGGCCCTCTCATTGTACATCCAACCTCTTCTCCCAGCCAGATCTATTCCCACACTCCAAGTTTGGACCAGGATGCACACCTTTCACACAAGCTCAGTTTTATCTATGCATCTGACTTCATTCCAGAATCTAAGCCCAACCCAACTAAATATCCTTTCTTCTGCCACAACCTGTTCTGTCCATATCAGACACAGAACTAATGAAGTCCAGATGTCCAGAGCTCATCGCAAAATGCAAACAATATTAAAGATCAAGGCAGTATCTCCCTCCAAAACATACAAGTCCTGTAGAAATGCTTGCCAGTAAGAATTACATAGATGAACCACAGCACACAAAATTTTAAAAGAACAGTCATAAACTTCATCAAAGAATTCAGGAGTTTAAAAAAGACACAAAGAAACAACTCAATGAAATTAAAGAGAATCAGCTTAAGGAAAATAACCACCTAAATAATGCCCAAGAAAATACAAACACAAGGATGATGGAATGATAAAGACAATCCAGAATTGAAAATGGAATTAAATAAGAGATAGAAACACTGATGAGTGTTATGATATATCACACAGGGGACCCTAGCTCGCCAGGCCAGGGTATCCCACACATGCAGGGAAACATGGCAGGCAGATGCAGCAGTAGGCGACAGCACGTGGAACACTGCATCCACATGGAGAGTTTATTATAATAGAGAGGTGAAGAGAAAGATAGGAAAGAGGGAGACAGGAAGAAAGAGAAGGGAGGGAAAGCAGAGGTGTGCACACCTCGTGGGATGGAAAGAGAGAGAAAGAGAGGAAGGGGAGGGGGGCTTTCTTTAAAATGAGGTTTTTAAGTCAGGATGCAGGGGGGCCCCAAGGGGCAGGTTTCCAAGGGGCAGATCAGAATACTAACATTCCTCCATTTTGATTATTATAAAAAGGTGAGTTATGAGTAGCAAGCGTGGGAAGAAAGGCACTGAATTCCTGATACTGCTTCAAGCTGACATGGTGCAAAGTGTAGAGGGGGAAACCGGGAGTCATGCATGATGCCGGGATCTCAGGCGTCTGTTCCTTGAGGGAGCTGAGGAGGCAGGCTGCAGCAGTGGTGTTCCAGGAGCTTGAGGAACGGCACACCAAATCAGGAGTATAGAAGCCACAGCATCTGCTGTTTCTCTGGAGGTCAGGTAGGAAGAGTGAATCTGCAAAATATGCTAGAAAAATAGGCGGGGTCAGAAATGGGCTCTGGAGGTTGTTAGTTTTCATCAAACCAGATTTTTTGATACAGTAGCAGAACTTTTCCCAAGAACCTGCAGGTATCTGTAAGACAGCTGGAACAGATTTACATCATAGCAAAAGGGTTAAAAATCCATAGAAATTTAGGGACTCTTAAGAACCGTTTGTAGTCAATGTTGTATTAGTTTATCAAAACTGCATCGAAAATTTTGAACCTCTGGAGTTATATCTGAAACCTGTACCATGAAGTTTGTGAATGAGGCATGCCTGTCTGTATTTTTAACAGGAAACTTATTAATGAGCTATGAAGGTGCTTGTAGTCTTGGGATTGGGGCTGTTAAACTGATACATCCTAGTCATCAAACACCATCAGATCTGAGAAGGATAAACATAAAAAGAAGTGAGACAGCTTTCCTAACTTCATATAAACAAGCCAGGATATACTGAGAGAGAGCAGCCAATAGTAAAAAGTTATATTGGGATCTGTTCTGTGAGTTTATCTGATCTGGTAACAAGATAAATTGTGTCTAGACCTAGCCATAGAGAAAGAAAATAATTATGTTTGGCTGGACTAATCTACATCAGCCTTTAAGTCCATGTCACAGGTTGAAGTCAGTAGTCAGTACCTGGATGTGTCAGTCAGCCAAATGGAAGTCCATTGAAACAGATACAGCCTAGAGACAGAGTTAAAATTTATGGACTTGTTTGGAATTTTTTTTAATTTATTTTAATTTATTTTGCAATACAATTCAGTTCTACATATCAGTCACGGATTCCCTTGTTCTCCCCCCTCCCGTCCCCCTCACCTTCCCCCCAACGCCCCCCCCCCCCCATTCCCATCTCCTCCAGGGCAAAGCCTTCCCCACAGACTGAGGTCAACCTGGTAGACTCAGTCCAGGTAGGTCTAGTCCCCTCCTCCCAGGCCGAGCCAAACAATCCTGCATAGGCCCCAGGTTTCAAACAGCCAACTCATGCAATGAGCACAAGATCTGGTCCCACTGCCTGGATGCCTCCCAAACAGATCAAGCCAATCAACTGTCTCACCCATTCGGAGGGCCTGATCCAGTGTGGACCCCTCAGCCATTGGTTCATAGTTCATGTGTTTCCATTCATTTGGCTATTTGTCCCTGTGCTTTATCCAACCTTGGTCTCAACAATTCTCGCTCATCTAAACCCTCCTCATTCTCGTTGATTGGACTCCCAGAGATCCACCCAGGGCCTAGTCATGGATCTCTGCATCCAGATCCCTCAGTAGTTGGATGAGGTTTCTAGCACAACAATTAGGGTGTTTGGCCATCCCATCACCAGAGTAGGTCAGTTCGGGCTGTCTCTCGACCATTGCCGGCAGTCTGTTGTGTGGGTATCTTTGTGGATTTCTGTGGGCCTCTCTAGCACTTTGCTTCTTCCTGTTCTCATGTGGTCTTCATTTACCATGGTCTCCTATTCCTTGTTCTCCCTCTCTGTTGTTGATCCAGCTGGGATCTCCCGCTCCCCCAAGCTCTCTTTCCCTTGACCCTCGCCTTTCATTACCCCCACTCATGTCCAGGCTGTTCATGTAGATCTCATTCCATTTCTCTGTCATTGGGCGATCCCTGTGTCTTTCTTGGGGTCCTGTTTTCCGGGTAGCCTCCCTGGTGGTGTGAGTAGCAGACAATTCATCCTTGTTTCATGTCTAGTATCCTGCTATGAGTATACCACTCTTGGGCATATACCCAAGAAATGCTCAACCACACCATAAGAGCACTTGTTCAGCTATGTTCATATCAGCATTGTTTGTAATAGCCAGAACATGGAAACAACCCAGATGCCCTTCAACTGAAGAATGGATAAACAAAATGTGGTACATATACACAATGGAATACTACTCAGCAGAAAAAAACAATGGCATCATGAGGTTTGCAGACAAATGGATGGATCTAGAAAAAATCATCCTGAGTGAGGTAACCCAGACTCAGAAAGACAAACATGGTTTGTTTGGAATTTTTAGGCCTGTAGTTTTGGTAATTGGAGACCAGGAGAGAGAAAAATGCCATCCTCAGGAATAGACTCACACCTGTAGGTTTCCCAGGGGCAGGTCAGAATACTAACATTGGTTTCCAAGGGGTGAGTCAGAATACTAACAATGAGAACTCAAGTTGGATGAAAATGAAATTGAAAAGCCCAATAATTCAACTAGAAAATGCAAAGGAAAGCCTGACAAATAGAATGAATCAAGCAGAAGAGAGAACGCCAGGAACTCAACGACAAAGCTCCATTTAGACCAAATAAGGAAGGAATGTGAAATTTCAAAAACAGGAAAACGACATATAGGGAGTGAAAAAGACAGAACCTTTGGATTGCAGGCACCGATGAGGGAGAAAATCCCAGGTCAATGGCATTGGCCGGATCTCCAACAAGACCAAAAGAAAACTTCCCCCAAACTAAGGAAAGCCATGTGAATAAAGATACAAGAATCACACAAGACACCAAATAGACAAGACAAAGAATATCCCCACAGCACACCATACTTAAAATCCTAAGTATAGAGAACATGCTCTGAAAATTGCAAAAGTAAAAACACAAGTCACATAAATTCCTTATCAGTCAGATAAGATGAATAAGTTCAAGAAATGTGTTGCATCATAATGTGGAATTAATAATATATTTATTACACTCTTATTAAAAAAAGTGTTAAGATGGTGAAAGTATTCTGACTCTCCCTGTGCCAAAAACAAGGTGTCTATGTGAATTAATGTATACATTAATTAGCTAGATTTAGTAATTTTCCAACATGTATATACATATATATATACATACATATTTCAAAATAATATGTTGTACATATATGGTAAATGCATACAATTTATGTCAAATTTTAAACAATGTTTTTAAAAGAAATGTTTGGAATTGGGTTGTTTTGTTTTGGTGCTTCTGATTTTAAAAAAGGATAAAGCAGTTGGAATTTGGAAGGACTGGCAAGAAGGCTTAGCAAGTAGAGGCATTAGCCACCAAGCCTGATAAACTGAGTTCAATCCCCAGTACTCACATGGTGTGAGATGAGAACTAACTCCTTCAAGTCTCCTCAACCTCCGCAAGTGTGTTGTGGCATACAGCACACACAAGAGGGGTGGTGGGGAGGAGAGAAAGAAAAAGATGAGAATAAACAGATAAATAAAGGGTGAAAAAGTAATCTTTGTACTGTCTTTTTTACTGCTAGACTATAAGAGAAACATAACCAAGACATCAATGGTCCTTCTTATTATAGGCTAGAGGCTCTTGGTTTGGGGCACAAATGTCCTATTTCTTTGAGAGGTTTCCCCTTTGCTTCTTCATGCTGTCAGAACAGTAAGATTTCAAGGAGTCGTGGAACAAATGTGACCCTAAAGTGCCTCCAGTCATGCGAGTACCTCTTCTAATAGGAAGAGTCTTGGTGTCACTCAAATCATCCACCTCATCAAAGGAATACATTGAGGTTGTGCTTCAAGCTCAATAATAAGCAATATTGTTTCTCTGTCTGTGTCCTGCACAGACTCAGGAGACTGACTGCAGCTGCTGTAGACAGCTGGTCACAAAACTAAGAGCTCAGCTTCATGGGTCCCAGCCATCTCTCTATTGGTTTCTGCCTTAGGGACCAAGTTTGAAATTTTGAGAGAAATGTATTGTACATAAGTAAGTAAGTATACTTTTATCATGTATAAGTTATTCCCTTGATAAATTTGTTGAGGAGGGCTTTAGTGAGAAGTTGGCATCTGCAAACTTTAAGAATTCAGTAGCAAAAAATAATAGAATCAAGCTCATGCAACAAAAGACTGAAATTTCATCTGGCAAAGAACAGCTTTTCATAAATTGGGGGCAAAGGAATCCCCTGAGGTGTGGCCACAGTGTATGAATGGCACAGTTCTCTAAATCTTATACATGTATTCTTGTATCCATAAATATTAATATGGCATCAGCGGTATAAATTTGTAATTAGCGTTTGAGTCCTGTGGCATGTTAAAGGAGCGTGTTATTAAACTCATCATTCTTTATGCATGGAAATGAACTACAAGAACACAAAGCCAGAAAGAGACTCTGGCAGTGGGAGCAGACAGCTGTTTCCTGCACACTGGCCACATAATAAGTAATAGAAATAAGAGCAGCTGATGGCAACAGCTGAGGATAACGCCAAATGACTATGGATTAAAGAAGTAAAATCTAGACTCTTTCAGGAAAACCTGGGAATCAAGAAATCTGTTATCGGGGAGACCTCGTCCTTGCATAAGAAGCAAATGCCTTGGGTACCAGTTGTGCTCCACTTCCTGTTAGTGAACTCAAGGGTCACAACTTGTGCCCTAAATCAAGTCCTCCAGTCCTCATTAAGCCAATTTAAAAAGCCAAATTAAAAGTGGAAAGCAGAAAACAGAAATATATTCCACGTGGCTACCTTGGGAAGAGAGATAAGGAGATCCAGTGAACAATCCCAACTCTCCCTCATCCCACCCACCCCTCCCTACCCCCTGTCCTCCATTGACTCATTGTGTGGGCTTCAGTCCCATCCTCTGAGGTGGTCTGACAAGTTGTTAGAACTGTGCAAAATCTTTTTCAGGGAGACAAGTTCCTGCTGTGGGATGTTCTGTATGGCAAATGTGTTGCTCTGATTGGTCAATAAATAAATCACTGATTGGTCATTGGCTAGGCAGGAAGTATAGGCGGGACAAGGAGGAGAATAAAGCTGGGAAGTAGAAGGCTGAGTCAGAGAGACACTGCCAGCCACCATGATGACAAACAGCATGTGAAGATGCCGGTAAGCCACAAGCCATGTGGCAAGGTATAGATTAATAGAAATGGATTAATTTAAGCTGTAAGAACAGTTAGCAAGAAGCCTGCCACGGCCATACAGTTTGTAACCAATATAGGTCTCTGTGTTTACTTGGTCGGGTCTGAGCGGCTGTGGGACTGGTGGGTGACAAAGATTTGTCCTGACTGTGGGCCAGGCAGGAAAACTCTAGCTACAAGTTCCCCTCTAGTTGGTGCCCTTTCCTTCTCCCATCCTGAGATTCCTGGGGAAATTTCCATTTGGGGTCTACTGTTTCAACAGTCTGAGTCAGATTGAGAGATGTGTCTTTTTATAATAGCCTCTGTTCTGGCAGGCCTGTTCCACTACACCACAACAGAGTCCAGCAAGTCAATATATTTCTATCTTTTCAGTGGCCTCGATTATAAAATAAAGCGACTGTGTTGTTGTGTGACAGAGACTAGGAAGATTTGAGCCAGTATGTGCAGCAATCCCAGGGGAATTTCATTTGTAAAGTAGATGCACTGCTCTAATACTTAAGGAAAAGCATTTACCACAGCCCAGAGAATCCTAACAGCCTGATAACAAAGCATCCTTCAAATCATCCAAGTTCATGACAAAGCTCTAGGTGCCCTTTTTGCTTTTCTTTTCTTTTCTTTCTTTCCATCTTTCTCTCCACATCCATTCACAAAGAGATAATTATGAAAAGCTGAGTCAAAATGGAGGCCCATGTGCAAAACCCTAACAAATGTGTGTGTGTGTGTGTGTGTGTGTGTGTGTGTGTGTGTGTGTAGAGCTAGAAACCATGAGGGAAGCATGACTTTCTGCACCCATGCATGTAGGAACCATTACACACCCTTCCTGAGGACTTTTTCAAGCAGATGTTCATAATAAGAGCTTTTCCTAAGAACTTTCCAAGCCAGAGCTCGCTCATGAATTATGGAGTAGCTATCCAGATGTACAAGAATACTTATCTAACATGCTTTTAACGTTCTATTCATGAACAAGGGATGAGAACTCTTGCTATAGGACCTTATCACCAGCCTTCTTTTATTTCAAAACAAATTATTTGGACTCCTCTCTCTTGCATTTAAATGTTTCCCCTTGTCTCGACCTCCTTAGATATGGTTCAAGGCATACATAACCTACATTGTAATGTTTCTTATTGTTTTGGTGAATCTCCTCTCTCTCTCTCTCTCTCTCTCTCTCTCTCTCCCCATTGTTATTTAGATTGACAAAATTAAGTACACCATACATCTCAGGCCAAGATAAAATATGAGTATTGTTCTATATGGGACAAAATCCTCATCTATTTCAATCTTTTTTAAATCTCTCTACTCCAGAATACCTTCCCCTGCCTCCTCTGAAAGGCAGTATTCATTTATATGAGGTCTTATATCATGTATATTGCTGTTTAGTGTTGACTAAAAACAGCCCATCAGTCTTCTCAGCTCAAGTAAACTTTGAAAAAACATAGCAATGATCCAGAGCAATGGCAGGTCATGGTTGAGGCAACACTCTTTTAGACAGGCTAGAAAGATAGACAGACAAAGAGGATATGTGAGGAAAAGCAACCCTTAACTCAAGAATCTAGTTAAAGTCTCTCAACAGATGAGAGTAAAACATCTTGGCACAACTAACAAAGATCACTAAGAAGATTTTCTACATAAAAATATTTCTTTTCATGTGGAGATATTTCAAATAAGAATGTTAAAATAGCAATGGGGACTGGTGAGATAGTAGGTAAAGTGATTCTCATGTAAAAGTACGATTGATTAGAGTTCAAATAACAATTTAGAAAGTATAGTTGTTGTAGGGTTAAAGTGGACAAAGAAGCAATGGGTTGACATCACATTGAAGGGTCCTCACATGGTTATGGGAAAGAATTATGGAAGAGTAGGGCAGCATAGAAAGTCAGAAAAAAATTAAGGGAATGTGGGAAGGGAGAGAAGTCCTTCACCCTAAGGCTGAGAATCAAGAAAGTTCAGTTGAACCAGTAAGTCCAGGTTTCCTTACAGATATAATGCTTGTGTGTCTAAAGATATTTCAATGAGGATGTCAAAACAACAAATGGACCATGCTTACTTAGACAGCCAGAATGGCTGTAACCAAGTTCAGCTGTGTTGCATCCCTAAATCTAAACAACATACCACATAAAACTACAGTTTCACTCACAAAAGGAAATTAAGAAAAATAAAGAAACCAGTTCATAAATCTCTAGTTAATTTTTAAAAATTAAAGTTTGGTTAATCTTTTAAGTGTATTTAAATTATATACTTTGAGCAAAGTAACTTACAAAGTCATAGGCATACACACACACATACATACATGCATATATATATGTACTCATCAGCTATAATAAATATACATTCCTTCGCTGTAATTTACCATTTTACTATCTTTTTCATTCGATTCCAAATGTTTCCTAATAGGGTACATTATAATTTTTTTTATCCAAGAGTTTATTCAAGATGATTTTAAATTTCTAAGAAAGAAAGTATATCTACTTACATGCTGTTTCTTTTAACTATTTCCCTGTAACTTAATTTTATTGTAATCCAAGAACCCACAGTATCCTGGCTGCATACTACTTCTTCTTTGCTTGTGTTCTGTGTGAATACTCTGTGGTCATTTGATGAACACGTGGTCTGATTTGAAGATGAAGAGCTTTATTCATGTCTGTTGGAAGGCCTTGCTAGTCAGAGGTTGCGGTCTATCATGGCCTGGCAACTTTTTCCAAAGCTGGATGACATTGAGGACTCCCTCCCCCACCGTGAGACTTTCTCCTCTCTACCTGCCCTTATCTGGAGAATGTCCCTGGGCCTGGAGGACTGACCTTATCTGAAAGCTGTCTCTAAGCCTGGATACGTGATTTATCTTTAGCGTGACCCTTGGCACAGTTTCCCGCTAGAAGCCTTCCCCCTGCTGTACATATGGTAACTAAGACTTGTACAAGGAGCTTTGCTATAGGACCCTGCTGCCACATAAGCCTTATGATAGGAACATGCCACTTAATGCAAATTAGGGTTTGTCCCCAGGCTTCCCAATCCTATACATTCCTTATACTCTGGAATAAGGTTGAGCTGATTCATGGAAATAATCTCCCAGAGGGCTGTCTCATACTCACAGCCATGAGCTGATTCGTGGAAGTAGTCTCCCAGAGGGCTATCTCATACCCACAGCCGTCCAAACCTGGTTTCCCTTCGTGGACCAATGCAGCCGACAATCCGGAGGAAGAAGCAGAGCCACACAATCATGTTCACTAGATCAGTGCTTCTTAAACATCTTCCACTCACAACCCTTTTTATCCTGGAAATTTTTATGTGACTGGTATACAAGCATATAAAATGGCTACAAAACTCAAACATCTATGATAATGCATCATAAAGAAACTCAGGTTAAAATAATCCTTTGGTGTACATATAATTTTACAACTCGGTAATGATGAGAACAAGTGTGCATTTTGAGGTGGATGTGCTTGTATTTAGACATAAAGAATTCAGTCTCACCTGAATATTGGGCACAGCAGGATACAGAGCACCTCCAATGTTTTTCATAGTTGATCGAAGTTTTAATTTTATAATCACCAAGGCTGAGAATGCTGCTTTACATAAACAGACACCCCAAAACAGAAGAGATATGTTTAATGACAATGTTAGAAATTGACAGAAATTCTGTTCTAATCCCAGGCTAAAATTTAAATAACTATTAGTTATGCAACTCAAACAGCAAGTTTTAAAATCAGACATCCTAACAGTACAATTCAAAGATATACTAATCTGATGTATGCTGAGGAATGTCAGTAAAAGCCTTTGTTTTCTGTTTGTAAATCACTATGCTTCTATAAAGAGGGAACTTTGTGTACCAAGAAAAGCATTCATCGCAGAGTCTCAGTCTGAGCGAGGTGTTTCAAGTAGCATCTTTTGGCACGGCCTCTCATGACGGCACATACAATGCAAAGCACACATGTTTCATGTTCAGAACCAACACAAAGTAAAGGTAAAGTTGTGACATTGGGATGGGGAGATGGCTGAAGGGGCAAAGCCCTTACCATGCATGCACACGGTCCGGAGTTCAAATTCCCAGAACCCACATAAAAGGGGTCATGGTAGCACATAACTGTAATCCCAGTCTCCTACAACAAGATTGGCAGCAAAGACAGCAGAATTACTGAAAATTCAAAAAGTCTAACCTGGCACATGCAGAGGTGAACAAATAGCACATCCTGTCTCCAGATGGAATGCAAGGACCAACACCAGTGGTTGTCCTCTGACCTCTGCATATATGCTGTGGCATGTGCATGTCCGTTCTCACATATAAACACACATATGCACACACAGCACACATACACAAATAAAAAACTTGTGATGCAACATAGGCAAAAGCTGCCCAAAACACCAATGACACTTTAGATGTCTTGATTCTGTATTACAGAAACCTTTACTGTTGCCAAACCTCCTGTGACCCTTATATTGGGTAGGGCCCACAATTTAAGTGAGGTGCACTAGACTAAGTACATTGCTGTTATTTTATACTCATTTGGAACCTATAGATTATTGAGAGATACCTGTTAAAGGCTCTCACAAGCATGATTAGCTTGCCATTATCTCTGCACTTTTTAACTTTTGTTTGTATAGTTCGAAGCTTTTTTTTATTTTTTGGGGGGTGCTTTTTTTTATTTTATAATTTAATTTAATTTTATATATCAGCCACGGATTCCCTTGTTCTCCCCCCTCCCACCCACCCACCCCTGCCTTCTCCCCAGCCCACCCCCCATTCCCATCTCCTCCAGGGCAAAGACTCCCCTGAGGATTGAGTTCAACCTGGTAGATTCAGTCCAGGCAGGTCCAGTCCCCTCCTCCCAGGCTGAGCCAAGTGTCCCTGCATAAGCCCCAGGTTCCAAACAGTCAGCTCATGCACTGAGGACAGGGCCCGGTTCCACTGCCTGGATGCCTCCCAAACAGATCAAGCTAATCAACTGTCTCACTTATCCAGAGGGCCTGATCCAGTTGGTGACCCCTCAGCCATTGGTTCATAGTTCATGTGTTTCCATTCGTTTGGCTATTTGTCCCTGTGCTTTTTCCAATCTTGGTCTCAACAATTCTCGCTCACACAAACCCTCCTCTTTTTCGCCAATTGGACTCCTGGAGCTCCACCAGTTCGAAGCTTTTGATTCAGTGCATGACAGTTGATCTTAATGAGCATTCTTCTGGTGAATTCAACATACCTTTTCATCCACAGTAATACATTTTGCTATAAATTTTGTCTTAACTGATACTGTCACCAGAGTATACAGTCTGTTTTGCATGTCCTTGGCCTCCTAGATAAAGGAAATTTTAAAATGAACTCAGAAAGGGATTCAATGAGTTTACTAGGCTCAGAGTGTGAGAGGGTACCCTGAATATCAGGACACACAATATTACAGTCTCTGCAGATACCTGGAGGAGGGAGGTAGAAAAAAGGAGTCAAAGAGCAAGTTATGCTTTCTGAACCAAAAGTCAGAGAGCTGGAAGCTCAGCAGGGGAAGTCTGGATGTTGCTGCCTGGCAGGGTGAGAGTCTTAGAAATCATACATGCTAACTCATTAAAAAGACAGCTGTCCCTCCATTTGTCTGCAGATGTGCCAGATTTCTCTGAACCATTTGGTTTGGGTAGATCTTCTTCAGGATGTAACTTCATCTCTAACACAGTCAGGACTTTTGCTCAAAAGAGTCCCCGTCCCATCTTGTCTGGACAGAACATGGAAGTGCTCAGTGATTACATTTAAAAGGGTGTTACCAACCACCACACATGCCGTTTGTGCCAGAAGATGCCCACGTGTTGATATCCATGTGTCCCAAGTGATGCCCAAGAAGCTGATGGCAGCCAAGAACCTTCCATCATTTGCTGCCTTAGTAAGAATGAGGCTGTACCTGCTTTCCTTGTGTTCACATCTGCCTGGTTCATCTCAGCTAATGTTTTCACTTTTCTTCCTTATAATATTGGTATGCTTCTTAGAAATGGCATATAGTATGGATGTCTGCTTTCCAAATACTCACTGATTTTCAATCTCTCCACTGAAGAATTTTATCCATTTCCATTTCTTCAACCTATTGGAAGATGCAGATTTCTTTTCTTCTTTCATTTACACCTTTTAGCTTCCTGTTGTTACCCTGCTTGCTTTTACTTTTTCTTTTCCTTCTTTGCTGAGTTCTGAATTTTTATTTGGGTGTTATTTTTCATTTTTTTTCTGTTTGGTTTGCAACTTGCTGTCTCCAATCTCTGTTTCTTCATAGGGACTCCTAACGTTTTGTAAAGCACAGTTTAAAATGTCTCCAATCTATGCCGGGCGGTGGTGGCGCACGCCTTTAATCCCAGCACTCGGGAGGCAGAGGCAGGCGGATCTCTGTGAGTTCGAGGCCAGCCTGGACTACCAAGTGAGTTCCAGGAAAGGCGCAAAGCTACACAGAGAAACCCTGTCTCGAAAAACCAAAAAAAAAAAAAAAAAAAATGTCTCCAATCTCCTTCCCCTCACCTCCACAATGACACAGAATCCCTGGGATACTTCATCTCCAGCGTCCCCTGGCTCACAGACCATTATTGTCCCCATAGTTTTGTCATTTTTAAGCCCTTGGTTTAATCTTGTTGTTATTTTTTAGAATCTCTGTTAATGGGACCCAGTGGGTAGAAACACTTTCAGTTTCTGTTCCTTTGAAAATATTTCCATTTTTTTTTCCAAAGAATTTTCTAGCTGTGAACTAATAGGATGGACAGCAGTATTTTCTCTAATAGTCTGGCCTCCGTTGTGCTGTGGGAGGGTCGGTGTGTTGCTTCTGCCCCTTTGTGTATAATGTGTCCTCTGGCTTTTGTTATGCTCCTGTGTCACTGATGCTATACTGTCTACATGTGATATGTTGGTGTCTTCTTGTTTATTCCCCTCGGGATTCAGCAGAACTCCTGAATCTGTGAATCGGTGCCATTTCAAACTCCAGTTTCATTTTTTCCCCTTTCCTTTGTCTCTGCATTGTGACTAATTCCCTCCCGTCTTCCATAACTAATCTATTCAGGCTGCATAAAACCTCTCATTTGAATAAACCAGTACATTAAATTTGCAAATTTTAACATACTTACATTTTTCAAAGTCTCATAAATGTCTTTTTCAAACTTAGACTATTTTTCATGCATGTTCTTTACTCATTTTAATGCTTTTTTTAAATTTTGTACTTATTTCTTCTATTTTTGAGATTATAAAATGATTATATCATTGTCTCCTTCCCTTTCCTCCCTCTAATGCCTCCAATATACCCTCCTTGCTCTCTTTCCAATTCAAGGCCTCTTCCTTTATTAATTGTTGTTACATGCATATATGTGTACTTAGGAACATGTATATAACATATTCTATGATAACTATATATAATATAAATTATAGCTATATATAATATAATATACACATATTCCTAAATATAACCTGCTCAGTCTGTATAATCCTATTTGTATGTACGTTTTCAGGGCTGACCATTTGGTATTGCATAACCAACTGGTGTGTGCTTCACTTTCAACAGTCCTTAGCTTGCCTATAGTTTTCTGTGTAGGGTTGAGACCTCACGGTTTTTCCCCATCCCCACTTTAGCATGTCTACTGTTGTCTTTCATTTTTAAATAAATTAAGCCTATGTTACAGTAGACCTCACTCATAATGCCTGGCTCTGGGTCCAAATCCAAATACCCACCACCATCAAAGGAAGATGACACAATAAGTATGAAAATGAAAAAGGATAAATTTATTTATAATTTTGACCAAAACTGCAGAGAGAAAAATTGTCATTCTATCCCTGCCTTTCACAGTTTACCATAGTAGTGTCAGGATTTACAGAAAAGATCAAAGTAAGGTCAAGATAGATCTGGGGACATCGCTCAGCCTCGATGTGCCTGATGTGCAAGAATGAGGAGCTGAGTTCAATCCCACAGACCCACATCAAAACCCACACATCTGTGCATACTTCCATCATGGCACTGGGGAGGTGGAGACAGGCAGATCCCTGGGTCTCACTAGCTAGCCAGCCTAGCCTACTTGCCTGGTGCCAGGCCAGTGGGAGACCCTATCTCAAAAAAACAAGCTGGGTGGCATTTCTGAGAAACAACATCCAATGTTTTCCTCTAGCCTTCACATGTTTCCATGCAAGCTCAACACACACACACACACACACACACACACACACACACACACACACACACACAAATATGGTCTTTTCTTCTTGTCTCAGGGCACCTGTGAACGGCCCATCATTACTCCTAGAAAATTTCCTGGAGGAACCTTACTTTCTAGCACCTCCACTACATTATAATCTTATCAGGACCCAATAATTTAATACTTTAAGTTTTTTAACAGGTATACATTTGTGTCTGTGTGAGTGCATACCATTGTGCACTAGGTACCCATGGAGTACCAGAAGAGAGTGTCAGATCCCCTGGGACTGGATTTACAGGCACCTGTGAGCCATCTGATATGAATGCTGAGAACCAGACTCTGGTCCCCTGGAGAGTAGTAAACACTCTTCACCCCTTAAGCCATCTCTCCAGCCCCCATTTTAATATTTGAATTATGAGGCCAGGCGGTGGTGGCACACACCTTTAATCCCAGCACTCAGGAGGCAGAGGCAGGCAGATCTCTGTGAGTTCGAGGTCAGCCTGGTCTACAGAGCGAGATCCAGGAAAGGCACAAAACTACACAGAAAGAAACTCTGTCTTGAAAAACCAAAAAAAAAAAATATTTGAATTATTAAGTATTTATAGATTTGATTCAACTGCTACCTGCTTCTGCTTTCTCTTGTTTCTCACACCTTGTGTGTTCATGAAATTATTGCTTTCAATTCACAATCAGGCTATAGTTTTCATATGTGTCTAGAGAGCTCTTTCAGGGCTATTTTGACGGTGTCTTCCTCTACTCAGGGTTGACAGACATTCCTGCCAGCTGCCTGAGTCTAGTGGGTCCACCTTAAATTGACATTTATGGCTTTTAATTTTTCAAAGAATAAAAATGATGGTAGGGGTTCACAAAGAGATTGTTTTCCCTTGATCTATATCTGAGATTAAAATAGTAATGTAAGACGGATTTCTTCTCCAGTTCACAATTTTCTTAAGAGCATAGCATTTCCTGTCTTAGGAACCTCAGGAGATGATCTTAATCCTGTCTCCATGCTTCACTCAGACACAAAACTTTTGCCTTCTGTCTTTGAGGAGAGTAAAGCCATTAGCCAAACCTGACCCACCCTCTGCAGGTACAGCTGGTAACATCAAACCCAACTGAACTGTCACACTGATGTATCAGTGAAGACAGACTTAGAAGGTTTATAGCTTCACCTGATTTCCTGCTCACTCTTTCTGCTTCCCCTTCCCTGTGGATAAAAAAACGTGATTGCCTCCTGCCATCCATGCCTCTCATGCCATATGGACTCCAGCCTTCTTGGACCACTCACATAAACAAACTTTCTTCCTGAAGTTGCTTTTAGCCATATTTTAACAAAGCAACAGAGAAGTGACTAGTACAGAACCCAAAATAATTCAGGCCCTGGTCCTGCAACAATGTACCTCCCCTACAGTCATCAAGTTCCAGAGAGCCTGCAGAATCCTCAGCATAGGTATGGCTTTTTCAGGAAACTTCTACTCACAACAGATCATAAAAAGGATTATTTTTTATTATCAAACAACTTCATAGGTGAAAAATTATAAATTAGCCTACTTAAGGATATATTTTATGTGATCAATTGTCTCTGTTTTTAACTGTATTGCAAGACCTGACTCTTTCTGTGCTGATATTATTTAAAAACTAATACTTGTTCTCAGGTGTGGTGATATTTCATTTGTGTACCCCAATAAAGCTGATCTGAAGATCAGAGGGAAAAACTAGCCACTATATTAAACATAGAAGTCAGGCAATGGTAGCACACACCTTTAATCATAGCATTCAGGAGACAGCGATCCATCTGGATCTCTGTGAGTTCAAGGCCAAACTGAGAACAGAGCCAGGCGTGGTGGCACATGCTTTTAATCCCAGCACTAACCATGGAGGTCTGGAGGTCTGTACAGACAGACAAGAAGTGATGTAGCTGGGCAAAGAGAGGAAGTAAGAGGGCAGGGACAGAAAGACACATAGACATATAGAAAAAGTAGGTCTCTCTTTTGCTGAGGATTGCTAGTGATAAGAATGTGGCTGGCTTCTTTCTGCTTCCCTCATCTCTCAGTTTTTACCCCAATATCTGGCTCCAGGTTTTTTTGTTTTGTTTTGTTTTGTTTGTTTGTTTGTTTTAGTTTTTCGAAACAGGGTTTCTCTGTGTAGCTTTGCGCCTTTCCTGGGACTCACTTGGTAGCCCACACTGGCCTCGAACTCACAGAGATCTGCCTGGCTCTGCCTCCCAAGTGCTGGGATTAAAGGTGTGCACCACTACCGTCCAGCTCCAGGTTTTTTATTAATAAGTTATCAGGGACTATGGAGGTCCAACCCCTCGATAGTCCCTTCCCAGGGTCTGGGAAGAATCTATAACCAGCTGATAAATAATCTTTGAGGATAGGACATGAATCTATGTACACAATAAAATCTTTAGTCCATACACTTTATTGTTCTGAGTCAGTTCTCTCTCTACACAGCTTCTATTCTGCTCTCATGCCTAGCTTCTTTCTTGCCTGATTTCTCTTTACATTTATCTGCCGTTCCCTCCAAGTTCTGTCTTAATTCTCTCATCTTAGTTCCACCCCATCTAGTTCTTTCCCCTCTTAGCTCTTCTCTCATCTCCTTATTTCTCATCTTGTTCTTCCCCATCTTGTTCTCTCTCATCTTGTTCTTCCTCATCTTGTTCCACTTCATCTGACTCTTTCTCATCTTCCATCTCATTCCTCTAGTACTCTCTTCTGTCCCTTCAATCTAGTTCTTCCCCATCTCAGTATGTTCCTCTCCAGTTCTTACCCGTCTAGTTCTTCCATTCTCTTTTCTCCATCTAGCCCTTGTCTGAAAGTATAACTGCCCTTTTATCCCTTTGACCCTTATATCTCCAAGCTATCTCTGCTCCTGCCATTTCCGGTAGGTGTGCTCTGTCACTAGTCAACTTGGATAGGCAACTTCCATCACAGCTAGATGTACCTGTAAGTTGGAACCCTTTAGTTCTGAGATAATTGTTAAGGGTGGATCTAAAACTAGAGATAAGACTTTGGAAAGGAGAAAGTTAAACTTAATTAGCACATCTGCCAGGCCTTCTCAAACAGGTAGTCTGGATGCTTAAGTCTGTTCTTAGAGAATACAGAGGTATCTCTGATAAGGTACTTTCCTCCGTCTGGGGATGGACCTGGCCAGATGCTGCCAATGACGATAACTACAGGGAGGCTTGAACTGGGGTTCTGGCTGTGCATAGCTGTCAGCACAGGTTATCTAAATATTCCTAGAAGTGGTTAGGTAATGAGATAGAAGTCTATAAAGTTAGTAAGGCTATAAGAAAAGGAGGGTCCGAACTAATTGTGCGAAGCTATTACTTAAGTCCACCTGACCTAAGCATTATCTCCATGTGGAATTTACCTTAATTCAGGAGACTTATTATGCAGTGGTTTGGACTGTTATTCCTGTTAGTCCTTGAATGTGGCTAAGGGAGATATCTGATTCCAGCACTGAAAGGAGAAGAAACAGATGGGCCTGATGGAAGGAAGTCTTTCCTGAGGCTGTTCTCCAAATACCTCAAATGTATGTGTACAAATAATGATCAGTCCACACTGTTAGCAATTCTTAGGAAAAAATCAATTGGGAAAGCTATGAAGGCACACATGATTTTCATAACAGAAGACAGCTCATATATAACAAGCCAAATAACACCAAAAGCTCCATGGAATTTGGCTTCCTCTGAAGGAATTCCTTGATCCCTTCAGATAGTGGCTTTGCCATAACCAGTTGAGTTCTTATCATATATTCCTGCAGCCCATAGCAAATAAGACCATTTAGCAATTCATCTTACACTCAGAAGACACATGATACAATACAAAAATCATGAAGATCAGAAACATGGATTTTTGGTGGGTTGGTAAGGATTTATGTATACATGTAGTCTCTCTTTTTTTTTCTTTCTGTTTTAACAGAGGAGGTGAGGGATAATGAGCAGGGTGAGGGAACAGAGAGCCAGCTATATTAGAACTTACTTTGAAACAGAAAAATTTGATATTGTAAGAAAATAAGAGAACTGAATTTAAGCCTCACACACTAGACAAGTTCTCTCCCTCTGGGCCTCAGCTCCACTCCTTGCTTCTTCTTCTTCTTCTTCTTCTTCTTCTTCTTCTTCTTCTTCTTCTTCTTCTTCTTCTTTTTCTTCTTCTTCTTTCTTCCTTGCTTCTTTTGTTTTCTTTCTTTCCTCCCATTTTAGAAATTATAATATGATTATATTTCTCCCTTCTCTTTCCTCCCTCCAAACTCTATATACCCTATATACCTATGTACCCCTGCCCTCCCTCTCTCCTTCAAATCCATGGTCTCTTTTTTCACTGATTTGTTACTGCACACATGTATGTGTACAACCTGTTCAGTCCGTATAATGTTACCTGTATGTATGTTTGAGGCTGACCATTTGACACTAGACAACCAATTAGTGTGCTCTTCCCTGGGAAGACCATCCCTCCTGCTCCCAGCTTTCCTTAGTTGCCTATAGTTCTTTGTATAGGGCTGAGGCCTCACAGGCTTTTTCCCTAATAGTTTGGCATGTCCATGGGTATCATCCTTATTCAGATCAGGTTTGAGCAGTCATGTTGGTGATACTTTATAGATGTAGCTTCTGATACTACTAAGAGACAAAAATCTCACACCAAGCTCCTGGATACTCTGGCTCTTTCCATCTCCTCTTCAGAAACGTTCCCTGAGCCTTGGATATGAAAGTGTTTTGTAGATGTATCCACTGGACCTGGGCCCCACAACTCTGCATTGTAGATGTAACCAACCGTCTTATTAAATAAGAAACACAGAGCCGATTCAGAGAAGAAAGCCAAAAGGTCAGAACTAAGAGCCTTACCCTTCCTGCTTCAGCCAAGAGAGCTCTCCAAAGAGGGGGCTACTTCCTGTCTGTTTGTCTTTATATAGACTGTCTGTTCTGCCTTCTTATTGGTTGTAAACCCAAACACATGACTGCCTCCGTAGAGACTTCCAGGTCTTCTATGGTTGATATTGAGATTAAAGGCGTGTGTCTCCAGTGCTGGCTGTATCCTTGAACACACAGAGATCTACCTAGCTCTGTCTACCAAGTGCTGGGATTAAAGGTGTGCACTACCACCGCCATGCTCTTGCTATGGCTCTAATAGCTCTGACCCCCAGGCAACTTTATTTATTAACATACAATTAAAATCACATTTCAGCGGGATGGTGGTGGTGCACGCCTTTAATCCCAGCACTCGGGAGGCAGAGGCAGGTGGATCTTTGTGAGTTCGAGGCCAGCCTGGTCTACAGAGTGAGATCCAGGAAAGGCGCAAAGCTACACAGAGAAACCCTGTCTCGAAAAAAAAAAAAAAATCACATTTCAGTACAAGTAAAATACCACCACACTGCATTTTGATGGCTCGTGGGTTTCCATATCACTCTCTGTTTCTTCATTGCAGATGCAGTGTGACCAGCTCCCTCGAGCTCCTGCCATGACTTCCCACCATGATGGACTGTACCCTCAAGCCATGGCCCAAAATAAACCCTTCCTTCCTTAAGGTTTTTTGGGGGGATTGTTTATTTGGGTTTGGTCAAGTATTTTGTTACAGCAGCAAAACAAGCAACCAATACTCTTAGCATTATACCAATATAAAACTTCTTATCATTATAAAAGTATAAAAGTCCCACCTGGTGAAAGACATAAAAATAAGAACAAGCTCCCCGCCAAAAAAAAAAGCCATATCTTTGTGGGAGATTACCAAAGACTGATTGTTTGATTAGTACTTCATGATTAGCCAGAGTTGGAATGTTACAGATCTAGAGACAAATTATCTTACTGACCTTAGCCCCTTGACTAGCCACGTGTTGCTGCCTATATGTCTGACCTAACATCTCTGTGACTATCAGCAACATTCTATGGTCACTAACTTTCATTAACCCAACCACAAGGATATGATCATAGAGCATTTCCCCGCTTTGGTATAAGCCCCTGACCTGATATCCCATCAATGTGTTTGAAAGACACCCTGATTCATGGCTTTCATTTGTTTCATAACTATAAAGACATCATGAAACCATTTCCACACTGGAACATAATATTTGGGGTGACCTACATCCACATGTCTCCCCAAGCCATGGTCACTCATATTTGACTCAAGAATAAATTATGTCTTGTTCCCTTTAAAGTGGAATTTGTGTTTTGTGTCAGTTAGAATCAAAGTCAAAATGTAAGTTACAAAATAAGAAAAATATTTCCAGCATCCCTCTAAAATTGTTAAAGTACTTACACATTAATCGAAAGATGGAGATAATTCAATAGAAAAACACAGCAGGTGTACAAACCAGCAAGTTTCAGAAGAGAATCTAGAAATAACCAACAAAGATATGCAAAGACAGACATGTCCAGTATTAATCGGAGAAAGATCACCTGAAACCATATGTCTTTGCATACCTAACTGATCACATTTCAAAAGTTAGATAAACACCCAAGACAGAAATTGATGTGGGAGAATTAGACACTGTTCACAAAGAGCTGGCAGTGTCCGATGGCATGACCCCCAAATCTTTATATAAGTTGTCCCAAAGTTAGCATCTCACTTCTAATCTATGCATAGCAGGTGCAAGACAAGGGACCCAGCAGAAGCAGCACCTGGAAGGGGAGAATCTGGAAGGGAATCTCAGTCACTGTCCTTGACACAAGAAAGTGTGAAGTAAGAATTCCACAATAACCTTGGAATGACCGGGAAACTCTCTGGGCTATGCAATAGAGGGAGGTAACAGAAGAGAATAAGCCATGCTCCATAAGAATGGAGAGTTTTTCTGAAGGTAATTATAAAAGCAAAAACAGACCGGTATTTTACAAATCTCAAGGTGAAGCCTTAGTACTTTATCTTGCCTATGGGGGTGAAAAATGAAATGCTCTTCATGGTCACTGGCAGAAGGTAGAGTCTCTAACTTATTTTCCAGCATACAATATACATGGCAACACATACAGAACTCACCAAGTACATGCAAAATATGGCAGTATCAGGGACAGTACCAAAGAGAACTGACTCGGGGAGGTGATGTTAGCAACAACTGTAAAGCAGACACTACGTACACGGCAAACAGCTACTTTAACACAGTGAAAAATATGTATGGTCTTGTGAATGAAAGTATGGGGCAATCACTTATGAAAAGTGAAATATCAAGAAACACAAAAATGTCTTGAATGGTGAGAACATTGACTGGACCCCGCAGGAGAATGGAACAGTAGAAGAAAGTACCTTAAACCTGGAGCCCAAGACACGATTATGATCATTCTTAATGACAGTCATATTTTATGAAGGAATAAAACCTACAGAACCATGCTAGTCTCTGGAACAGTGTGGGACAATCATGTAAGAACTTTCCCAATTCTGTTTGAACACAGTACAAATGAACATTGGTTACAAAATGTCAAAATATTTTTAGTCATGAATGTTGGTTAAATGACTACATTGCTTACATTGCTGATTATGACTTTCTTCATAGGATCTAGGGGATACAACATTTCCAAAGAGGATGTCACATTCTTTATCATTCATGAGTGTGTGTGTGTGTGTGTGTGTGTAATATATAGTGGTAGTTTGAATGCAATTGGCCCCCATAAGCTCATAGGGAGGGGCACTATTAGGAAGTGTGGCCTTGTTGAAATAGGTGTGGCCTTGTTTGAAGAAGTGTGTCACTGTGGGAGTGGGCTTTGAGATTTCCTATGCTCAAGCTATGCCTAGTTCAGTTCACTTCCTGTTGCTGTGGATCAAGATATAGGACTCTCAGCTCCTTCTCCAGCATCATGTCTGCCTGCACACTGCCATGTCCCACCATGATAATAATGGACTAAACCTCTGAACTGTTATATATCCCTATTAAATATTTTCCTTTATAAGAGTTCCTGTGGTCATGGTGTCTCTTCACAACAATATAAATCCATATATATATATATAATTTTTTCATATAAAAGTGAAAAAACTTAGGGGGAATCTGTGATTGGTATGTAAAATGAATAAAAAATTTCTTAATAAAAAAAGTTGTTTCTTAAAAAAAAGAAATGAAGAAACTGCCCCCAGGCCCAGCTTCCCTTTCAATTCCTCCTCTTTCTTTACTGTTGGGCCACTAAACAAATGCCTGGGCCGTGGGACACAACCAGAACAGACCCAAGCATCCTGCCTGAGGCCAACCCAGGACCCAGATACTGATCTATCGTGTGAAGCCCAACAACTTGGAGGTGTTGGTGAGTTTGCCCTACTGATCAACCTGTTTAGCTGAGATCCATTTGGCAGAGGTTTCAGAAGCCTGCAGCCTGCAGTCTGAGGAAACAAGATTGGCTCCCTTGCAAAAAAAAAAAAAAAAGCCCCTGTGACCCCAACAACCGGGAGCCACAAGCCCACCCTGCACAGATTGGGAACAGCTGCTCCCTGAGACAACCCACTAACATTGATTGCACTAAACTGCTCCTGGAGAAACAGAGCCCAAAAGCACCGATTCAACCAAGAACTCCCAGTGGACCAAGACTATAAATTGGAACAAGAGAGGCACCTTCAGACACAGACACCACCTGCACCAAGTGAGCAGAGGAAGAGATGAGTAGACGCCAGTGCAAAAATACAGGCAACAACATAAAGACCTATATGACACCATCAGAATCTAGTGATTCTACACCTGCAAGACCTGAACAAATGCCTTGCTAATTTTATGGTTCACATAAATGAATATAAAATTGATAAATCTGTTTGGTTCAAAATGATGAAGTGTTTACAGAGGGCAAAGGGCAGCACAGAGTTTAAGCTGTTTATTTTTTATAGTTTTTTATTTAGAAAATTGTTTTCTTTCCTTTTACATACCAACCCCTGTTCCCCCTCCCCTTCTCCTGCCCCCCACCTACCCCCATACCACCCTCAACCCCTCCTCAGAGAGGGTAAGGCCTCCCTTGGGTAGTCAACAGGCTGGCATACCAAGTTGGGGCCGGACCTAGGCCCTCCCCTCTGCATCAAGGCTGAGTAAGGCATAGCACCATAAGGAATGGGCTCTAAAAAGCCAGTTCGTGTACCCGGGATGAGTCCTGGTCCCATTGACAGGGACCCACAAACACATCAAGTCATGTAACTTCCACCCACATTCAGAGGGCCTAGTTTGGTTCCATTCAAGCTCCCCAGCTGTCAGTCCAGAGTCCATAAACTCCCATTAGCTTGGGTCAGCTATCTCTGTGGTTTTTCCCATCGTGATTCTGACCACCCCCCCTTGCTCTTATAATCCTTCCTCCCTCTCTTCAACTGAACTCCAGGATCTTGGCCAAGTGCTTGGCTGTGCGTCTCTGCATCTGTTAAGCTGTTTCTTAAAAGTCAACTAATGTCTTCATTAACAACCTTCCAAGGAAGTCTTTTCTTTTATCCTGGTGTCCTTTTCTTCTCCCCTTCGATACACACACACACACACACACACACACACACACACACACACACACACACACACACAGAGGGGTGGGGAAGGCAGGAGAGAGGGATGGGGAGAGAGGAAGCATCAAAAGCAAATAGAAGATATCCTCGGTAAAACCATGTAATTGGTCATTAATGTGTAATTCTGCCCAATGTCTCCTATCTCTCCATCTGAAAACCTCTTGAGGTTTCCTTCCCTAAGACCCATAGCACCTTCTCCTCTCCTTATTTAGTTGTCCATGCTGTGCTTTGGAAGCAATATTTACATTCTATATTTTTAAAGGCTCTTCCAGGGCATTTGATTATTCAGGCTTACTTTCTGGGGAATTCTAATCAATAACATTTTGTTTCTTAAGACAAAATCTGAAGCTACTCTAAGATTCGGATTTGAAAAAATAAAATAAAACAAAACAGCCTCCAGGAATATCATTACCCACAATGTTCAGGGAGAGAAGCTGGGAGCCAGTTGCCAAGGCACGCCTGCCTGCAGCTGTTGGGTGGTCATTTCCAGAAGTTTCTAACGTTGAAGCATCTCCCTGCCAAGTTCTTAGGATGTGACTCCTTTCCTGCCAGAACAGAAATCCACTCAAAACATCCTCTCCCACTGATTTCACTCATGACCACTCAAACCAGCTGCCCTACCCGTCCTTGAAATTTCCAAATTCCTCTCCTTTAATGTTTGCCCAAGTTTCAAGTGAGCCTTTGCTTTTTCTTCCCCTACCCACTTTTTCTAAGTGAAAAACTTATGTAAATTTTTATAAAATAACTGCAAAATATAAAATACGTATTTATTTATAAGCACTTATCCCCTTTTGTCCGAACATACCTGATTTAATTTTTTGGCTGAATGATTGCTTTTGGTTTCAAAGCCATTGGAAAATATAGTATTAATAATTATATGGATGAATTTACTAAGTCAAGTTCCTAGTTTTCTTTTCTGTTGTTGTGTTAAAACACTCACCAAAAAAACATCTTGAGAGAGGAAAGGGTTTATTCGGCTTACACTTTCACATTACAGTCCATCTTTGATGGGATTCAGGAAAGGAACTCAAGCAGAAACCATGGAGAAATGTTGCTTATTGGCTTGCTTCCCATTGCTTACTCAGCCTGCTTTCTTATACAACCCAGGACCACCTGTCAGGGGGTAACACTACCCACAGTGACTGGGCCCTCTCACATCAATTGTTAATCAAGAAAATGTATAAGAGACTTGCCTATAGGCCATTGGGAAAGAGGGAATTCCTCAATTTAGTCATCCTCTTCCGAGATGCTACAAGTTTGTGTCAAGTTGACAAAAACTAACCAGCACAGCTAACAACAGTAACTTTGTGCCCTGTGTGCAAAGACCTGTGCTATGCACGACAGTCAGAGGAGTGAGGTATGGAAATGTGTGCTCTCCCATCTGTGGCGGGATGCTTGGAAACCACCAGTGGACTCCTGCAGCTGTGGTAAGTACCGAAGCATACGATGCCTTCCCCTACGTACACAACACGAGTGTTGAATTGATAAATTAGGCACAGTAAGAGATCAGCAATAGCTCACCATGGATCCTACCTTCCTGTGGTGATATTGTGCTCCCCAATATATCGTGCACCCTAATAAATTTATCTGGGGTCAGAGAACAGAACAGCCACTAGATAGACATAGAGGCCAGAAAATGGTGGCACTCACACCTTTAATCCTATCACTTGGGAGACAGAGATCCATCTGGATCTCTGTGAGTTCAAAGCCACACTGGAAACAGCCAGGCATAGTGACTCACACCTTTAATCCCAGGAAGTGATGGCAGAAAGCAGAAAGGTATATAAGGCATGAGGACCAGGAACTAGAGCCTGGTTAAGCTTTTAGGCTTTTGAGCAGCAGTTCAGCTGAGATTCATTCTGGATGAGGAATGACTCAGAGGCTTCCAGTCTGAGGAAACAGGATCAGCTGGGGAATTGGCAAGGTGAGGTGGCTGTGGCTTGTTCTGCTTCTCTGATCTTCCAACATTCACCCCAATACCTGGCTCCGGGTTTGATCTTATTAATAAGACCATTTAAGATTCGTGCTACACCTTCCACATATGATTGTTGTCCACTTTCCTTATTAAGTCAGGAATTTTCATGTTTTTATTGGAAGGAAATGCTATTCAGATTCTCTTTGGTATCTTCGATTTGCAGCATCATGACCCTTTTACTTTTGGGCTATTACTAAGTAAAATGAGACTGCTTGCACATAAGCACTGAGATATCACAACTGTGGGTCTGATTAGCAAGATGCAGACGGGTACCATACACAATCTGGATAAGATGATTAAAGGATGCTCATACCCCAAGAACATGAGGCAGCATGACATACTATTTCATGATGACAATCAGAATAACCTACAGTTTAAAGTTGTTGAACTGTTCAGTGCTGTAACTTTCCATTCAGTATACTCAGATCGCTGTTGATCGTGGGTAACTAAACCATTGAAGTCAAAACGGAAGCTAAAGGGCTGTGGAGATGGCTCAAGGATGAAGCACTTGCTGTGAAAACATGAGGACTGGGTTCAAGTTCCCAACAACCACATAAATGTGGGGGCTGGAAAGGTGGCTAAGTGGTTACAAGCACTTGATGCACTTACAGAGGATCCAGGTTCAGATCCCAACACTCACATGGCTATGCACAAGTGTCTAAAACTGCAATTCCAGGGAATCCAAAGCCTTCTTCTGGCCTCCATAGACACATATATGTACATGCTGCATAGATATACATGCAGGCAAATACTCATATACATAAAATAAAAGCAGACGATTTTCTTAAGTTGGAAAGGCATTGTGGCTGCTTGTAATTTCAGCACTTGGGAAGCTGAGACACGGGATACCCATGGCAGGCTGGATATCCTACCAAATTCGGTGAGCTGTTCAGAAGACCCTGGCCTCAATAAATAAAATAGAGGACAATTGTGGAAAAAACCCACACATAACGTCAAGCCTTATACACAGGCACAGACATCCACACAAATGTACCTACATGCATGCAAATATGCACACATGCACACACAAAATTCCTGTGGATAAAGAAGGAATATTTCTTTTAGAGAAAGCTCTGAAAGGCTCCAAGAAACCAGGTGTTGTCCAAATCCAGCCACTACCTCATTTGTTTGGCATTGACTAAATTACCTTCTCCTCCAGAAACCAGTTTCTTTATCTACATAATGGAAGATTAGAACTGGTCAGCTTTAGGCTTACAACTGCCCTGAGTTTTTATTTATTCTCTTGTTGCAGAATCTCCAAATGCACTTGAATTTATTCCATTGTGCTTTATTTTGATCATTTGTTTGGACTTGTGGTCCACTATTATTGTAGTACATTAATCTTATGATTTTTTATTTGCCCAACTATATTATATAGCACATTAACAGATGAACAATGAAGAAGAAAAGATGGAAATTTGTGTTTATGATTATTTGGAATGAGTTTTTGTTGAAGAAAGAGTCTATGGGGTTTGGAACATAAAATGGATATACTTGCAAATATTCCTAAGGAGTCCAAATTTTCAACAGATGAAAATACAACAGGCATCTGAAGGGGAAAAGTAACCAAAGTTATCATATTAATGGTTAATCTGCTCATAGTAGTAAATGAGCAACTTTCTTAATGAATTGTGATGTCTATCGAAGTGATCACATATCACCACAGAAGCATTATAGAGGTCGGGGGCAAGTAATTTGTCTTTGAGAGTAAGGAATTTCTTTTCAAAATTGCTCTAAATTTCATCTATTTTAGGAATAGGAAGTAGATAGATAACTCAATTTTCCACTTGCCTAGTGTATACAATGTCAAAATTTCAATCAAGTGCAGTGAGAGAGATGGTAATTTAATTATTCTATGGAATAATGTAAAAGGCTGTACAAATTTATGAAGAGAGCTAGATATGTAGAAGTTACAGAACACCTTATCATTACTAGGAGAAACACTGTTCCTTGCACATTCATGCATGTCCTCTGCCCTTGCAACTTCCCCAAAATAAAATTTAAAAAAAAAAAAAGAAAAAGATTTTCCATGCCTGACTCACGTCAAAATGCAGGTATGACTACATCCCACACCAGTTGGAAGAACAGGTGAGTGACTGTCGTCCCAGCTGAACTGCCCCAACCTCCAGACCCTAAACCTCAAGGCACATCCCAGAGCCCCCAACTCTGGTGAACTCCACTGCTCTGGTGCAGTCCCCAACACCTAGCCAGCAGGTGAGAGATCTGGCTGCAGACTGGACCACCACTGCTGCCATCCACTGGATTCTGTTTCCCCAAGACCCACTCTGCAGCCCAACCCCACTCACTACCTCATCATCCTTTCTGTGGCCAGCCCTTCCCCCATACTGCAGCAGACTCCATAGGCACAGGTACAGCCTACACCATTCAGACGAACAAGGAGATATGCTGGATCTAGGCACCCAAACCCCCATAAACCTCAAGCTACTGGACCTGAAGACCTGTCAGTCACCAGAACCCTTGGTCATTTAAGCCAGAAGACAATAAATGAAACAGGCAATAGATAATCTCACACAAGCAAAACCCACAGAAGGGAAACATATACAAACACACACACACACACACACACACACACACACACACACACACTACCAACAACAACAACAAAATGAAAAAATATCAGAAATTGACAATCACTGGTCACTACTATCTCTTAATACCAATGGACTCAATTCACCTATAAAAAGACACAGGCTAATCAGGGAAATGCAAATTAAAATGCCACTGAGATACTGTCTTACACCTATCAGAATGACTAAGATCAAAACCACTGATGACAGCGTATTATTGGAGAGGACGTAAAGTAAGGGGAACACTCCTCTACTATTGTTGGGAGTACAAACTTGTACAGCAACTCTAGAAATCAGTATGGTGGGTTATCAGAAAATTGGGAATCAACCTACCTCAAAACCCAGCAATACCACTATTGGGCATATACCAAAAGATGCTCAATCATACCACAAGGACATTTGTTCAACCATGTTCATAGCAGCATTATTCATAATAGCCAGAACCTGGAAACAACCTAGATGCCCCTCAACCAAAGAATGGATAAGGAAAATGTGGTACATTTAAACAATGGAATATTTAAAAAAAAGAGTGACATCATGAAATTTGTAGGCAAATGGGTGGGACTATAAAGAATCATTCTGACTAAGGTAACCCAGAACCAGAAAGACAAACATGGTATGTATTCACTCTTAAATGGATATTAGGTGCAAAGCAAAGGATAATGAGGCTACAATCCACAACCCCAGAGAAGCTAGGTAAAAAGGAAGACCCTAAGAGGGACACACATGGAGGGCTCCAGAAAGAGAAAATAGTTAAGATCTTCTGAGTAAACTGGGGGTGGGGGGGATAGAAAGGAAGGTAGGGGGGAGAGAAACAGGAGGGACTGAGATGGCCAAGTGGAGGAAGGGACAGAGAGGGAGAGGAATGAAAGAGATATCTTGGTAGAGGGAACCATTAAGGGGTTAGGGAGAAAAAGTAGACAATAGGAAGACAAACTAGGAAGAATAGGAAGTTAGCCATAAACATAACTACAATGGACTGAATGCTTAAAGTTTTCCCCAAATTCATATGGTGGTATCAAAAGCTGGGAGCTTTGTGAGAAGACAGAGCCCTCAAGGCTCCAACATCATTACTGGGATTGTAGAAAAGCTCCAGACAGCTAGTTTGTCTCTTCCCATATGGTGATAGTGTGAAATGGCAATCATCTAGCCATCTGTGAAGGCAGCTATCACTAAGTTACCATTTGCAAACACCTTCTCTTGGACTCTCCAGCCTCTAGGACTGGAAAAAAAAGTATTTGTGCTTTTTAAATGCTAACCTACATCTGCCATTTTGTTAGAGTGAGCCAGACAGAGGTTAACAATACCCTTTGATGTTGATGGAGCAAAATGAAACTGCAATGGATCCCAATGGGCATAACAGAGAATTAGGACCAGATGACACTCCAGAACCAAGGCAGGTGGGCAATAAGCATCCAGGAAGGAAAGCAACCAACAGGGAAGGCTCTGCCCACTCTGCAGGATGCAAGATCCCTAAGAGGGGATGTAGAAGAAGCCCATGTGTTACAGCTGTTATCTGAATCACATTATTGAAGAAGATGTATATTTCTTCCTGCAAGTCAACTATGGCCATGGAAATGAGACCAAGAAACTTTTCTCTAAAAATGTAAGGGTGTTATAAGTTTGTCTCACTTAAAAATATTATTTTAAATAAAAATAATAAAAGTATGGCATGAACTGTATGTAAGAATATTAGAGGTAAAATGAAAAAAATTGTAATGCACAAGATGAAGGAGAAATTCAATGGTTTTTGTAAGATATCAAGGAATCTGGTCTGTCATGATGAAATATGATATACATAATATATTCTACCTATATGAAATCAAAACTATGCAAACCAATTACAAAACAAAGAAATAGTAAGTATGGAAAGCAAAAGACATATATAGCTAATATGAAAGGAATTAAATTTTATATTTTAAAAAGTGTATTTTATTCTATGCAAATTAGATTTCATAATGTTGTTTTATATGTTTTTATTGAAAATAAATTTTCATATAATATATTCTGAACATGGTTCCCCTTCCCCAACTCAAAGATCATCCCCATTTATACAACTCCACACCTTTCTCTCTCTCTCTCTCTCTCTCTCTCTCTCTCTCTCTCTCTCTCAATAAATAAGCAAGCAAACAAAACAAACCAGACTAAAAGAAAAGAAAGAAGAGACACAGATGCACAAAACAAAACCCATAAAACATGATAATGTACAAGCAAAAGACTAGTAGGACAAAAAATGACCAAGTAAAGGAAAATGAGACAAAAAGTCTATAAAAATATCATTGAGTTCATATTGTATTGGCCATCGACTGCTGGGCATGGAGCCTACCCCAAAGTGTGGTTAATATACCCAGTGAGACTCCATTGGAGAAAACCAATAGTTTCTTTGCAAGCAGATGGTAACTGGAGACAGCTTCTTGGTTAGGGATGGGAGCAACTTACAACTCTAAACCAATTTTTCTGTTTCTCAGAAAGCTTTCTCCAATGATGAGTTATTTGTGTCCCCTCTACCAACTTTCTATACAGCATTGAAGATGGCAGTCTCTGACTTTTCATTTGTCACTTTGAGATAACACACAAAACCCAAACATAACTTTTTCATTCACTCTCAAATTCCTGTGTACTTGACCAGTTGTCATCATTAACAAATTTTCCTACCCATGATTCATATGGAGTTCCTCACTTAACCAGTCTATACCACTGATTTCCAATCTCAGTGAAGCTGAGAAATTGAACATTTAGTAAGTAACAGTGTGGGTTCTCACATGTAGATTAATTACCTTAAGAATATAAGGATGGTGGATGCCAATTAGGACTCGGAAAACTCTGAGTTCTTGAGTTTGACTCATGGATAAACTTTTAGTGAGAACTTCCTTTTCTCCCAGGACTGTCTGAAGCTCACCCATGGGGACTGGTGTCTCCGAGGAAACTAGGAAAGTACCACACTGACAAATCGTTATTTTCAGAGAAGAGAACTTGGTCTGGCATGAAGTGATCCGTTATTCACACTCACTGTAATCCTTCTAAACACTTATACTATTTATGAAGGAAGTTCAATGTTGCAGAAAGGCACTTGCTTTCAGTTCAAAAAAGGGGCTCATTTTCCTTTGCAGGAAGCAGAAGAAACATTTTCTGTTGGAATTATGCTGTCTTTCTAAAAAGATCCCTTTTCTCTCATTAGAACCGTGAGCAGAGACATACTTCTGGACCAGAACTGCTTTCTTGGGCATCCTCAGTGCTGTGAGTATCTCTTGGCTACAGAGAGGAAACTGTTGTTGTTTAGGATAAAATTTTGTGTTTCTCTAGAATGAAGAAATAGTTAGCTTGATGCATAGGTATCTTCAAGTAGAGTCTAGCAAATGACTTTCAGTCTCCTACAGAAAACCATAATAATGCCCTCAACCTCCTTCAGTGCAAGTAACGTTTATCTCCTGCATCATACTAGAATGAGTGGGATTCCAACTGACTGTTTATTATTCAAGGTCTACTTTAGTAACAGCCTCAAGTAATGATTCTTGTTCATTTCCCCTTGTGGAATGTATACTACATAGTGTCCTTGTTTGAAGGCTCTATCATGTTCAGAATCCCCAAATGGACTCCATGACCAACATCTTGAGAACTTGAATTTGTCTGTATCAACAATTAAAAAATTAAGGTAAACAAGGCTTAGGACACTTTTTAAACTTCAGCTCAAATCTAGAAAAGAAAACAAATCTACTAACATTTTTTCTTTTCTTCTTCTTTTTCTTCTTCTTCTTCTTCTCCTCCTCCTCCTCCTCCTCCTCCTCCTCCTCCTCTTCTTCTGCTTTGTGTTCTAAGACTATGAAAAAAATGTAAAAGGGCAAGGTCCTTTATTGCAACAACAGAGCCTAGAAAAAATGGCACATTCTCCAGTCAGTATGAAATGAGTAAAGAAAGATATGTGTACTCAGGCAATCTGGAAATGCTGGGAGCAAAAACAGAACACAAAAACAGCATATCTTGTTTAGGGAAAGATAGAGCAGGGAGATCTACATGCAGCAAAACCTGAATAATGAAAAGCCAGGAGCAACAACAGACTTGGAAACAGATTATGTAGTACATTGTTCCTGTTATGACATAACCCAGGTGTTTCAAATACAAGTGCATATCACATATGAATGCATGTGCATATCCGTCTATATAAACTTATAGATAACTGGGGCATACTGCCAACAAGCTATGCACTTATTAAATTATTTAGGAAATATCACTCAAGGATTTGCTTCACACTTAGTGCAGTGCATAGGTCCTGCAGATACGACTGAGATCTAAAAGCTTAGCATCTACATAAAAAAAAATAAAAGATAAAGCCAAAATGATAATACAGTTCTTTAAGTGTTCAGATATAGACATGGCCAGGGCTTGTTGGGAGGGTGTTAATACAGCCTCTTAGCTTTCCCAGATATAGAAAGAAGAGGAAGACTTTCCATGGAGGGGCCTCATAAGCTGAGAGCTAGAAGTCTAGTAGGACTTAGTCTACAATGAAGACAGTGGGTAAGGGCATTAAACCAATGCAAGCGCCTTGTGCGGTTACTGGGAAGCAAAGGGAGGATGTCTCTCTCAGGGAACTAGAGCAGATTGAGCAAACTGTGTCCGCTAAGGACCAGATAGGAAATGTTTTAGGAGCACTGGAGACCTGTATGGTCTCTGTTGCAACTGCTCAAGTCTGTCATTGTAGCACACAAGCAGGCAGACAATACAAAAGCAGGTGAGTCCAGCTGTGCTACAGTAGAATTTGTTTACCAAAACATGGCAGTGATTTGCCAGACTTTGAACCCAAGTGATTCAGTGTGGAACACAGGCTGGGAAAAGAAAAATGGCAGGTGAGGCTGGAAAAGTGGTTAAGGCAAGATCATCAATGGCCTTGAATGTTATGCTAAGAAGTTTGGGGGTCACCTGTAAAGGATGTGACTGATCAGCCTTACTACAGTTTGAACTTTGAGTAGGAAAGAGTGTTGGAGATCAGGAGAAAGGGAGCCTGGTTAGGGGCTGTACTTGTACACAGACTAAGGATTGAGACATGGACTCAAAAAGGCCAACATGAGGTACAACAAAGGGGACACAGTGGAGAATAAGGAGCTAATTCGTTGGTCTCAGGAAAGGTGGAGGAGTGTCATTTAACTCTACACATCACACCATTTCTAATGGAGAAATAAAACAACTAGAGAATACAGGTCTGAATTTAGGTAAGCATATAGATCCAAATGTTTAATCCAGTGTTTTAACTCTGGAGCTTTAGCTCCCCAAAGTTATTTTTTTTTTTGTCTGAGAGTTGTTGTCACTTGTGTATGTGAGATATTCAGTTTCCTTCAGAAATATCACAGAGATTCCCAGGATGCTCCAGATCTTGCCTGTGCATTAGTCTGAGGAGCCAGCACCTATTTCCTGATGCCTCTATTATCTCAGTATCTCTTCTGGTGGACACTGCTGCACCTGCCACTCCTGTTAAGGACCACTCCTCTCAGTAGACACTGTCCTTCCATTAGTGTCTTTTCTGTTGCCTTTCCAAGATCCTCATTATTCCCGTGCCAAGCCAGATGCTTTACAAAAGGAAGGAAGAAATGGCTCTTTCTTGTCAGCACCCTGTGTGGCTACCTGGATACTGTGGTTACTATGGTGCTGCTATGAACTCACACAGGTATCACCTATCAACTTATTCCATAAAACTTCACTTCACTTGCCTCTGTTAGGGTTGAAGGCTGACATTGCACTGCCTACACATGCATCTTTCCATGTGAGCAAGACTCAAAACCCTCCCATACAGAAACTTCCTGACTCTGTCTTCAGGAAAAGCCTGACTCCCAGCACCAATGCCGATGAGATTCATTACTCCGGTTGTGGTTCACAAGCATTGGATCTTTGCCCCCCTCCCTCTACTCTTCTACTTAACTGTAAGGCTCAGTTTAGGCTTCTTTTTCTCTGGGAAACCTCTACTTTCTGCCCACATGTCTCTAGCAATGCGTGGTTTCTGAGTATTCCCAAGGAAACCTGTGTGTGACTCTACTGTGTGATTTTTACTCACTGGATCATGTTGGAACTATCATTCAGGGTATTTGTGTGTCCTGACTAAGTGACAAGCTCCTGAGTGGCCTACGGGACTTGAAACATAATAAGCTTTCAACAAATACTTGTGGAATTCATCCATCTAATTCTCTAAGGGCTGGAGTACTTACCACTAGGATATTTTATATTAAGCTAGAGAGGTGGCCATTCTCCTCTATGGAGGAAATGAAGGCAATTCCATGTCTACCCTAGATTAAAAAAAAAATTTTAAAAAAAGACCATGCAGGTGGCCAGTTGAATCGGCTATTAATGCAAAGTTGAAAATTCCTCCTTCTTCTTACCATTTCATGGAAAGTACTGGAGTTTTTGATATTACAGACAATAACCTTGCCTTGTTCTAGAAAGGAGATGAAAAATAGAAATTTTTTTCTCCTTTAACCTCTCAGTATTCACTCCTATTAGGGAAAAAAATTGAGGAACTCAACAAAGAAGCAGAAGCTTCCTCCTTCATGCTGGTTTTGGTGTGCTTTAAAACTGGACAATTCATCTCACAATAATCATCTTACACATTTCAAAGGAAAATTGTAAGGAAGAATACTCTCATTAATACAGGGTATCATTTTACTGTTTCCTAGTGGACTTTAGTAGACTCAAAGGAAAATTTTTGCCTATGAATTTACACATGCAAATGGGAAAGTTTTATTGACCAATAAAAGATAATTAGTCACAAAAAAAAGGTTTTGATAGAGATGTGCTTTCCCAGGATTTTCAGTTTGTTATCATTAGCAATTGCTTATTTTTTCACTTTTTTTAGGTTAATGTCTACAGTTCTTTATCCAATATGCATGCATTATGAGTTTCTATATATCAAGTAACTGGCCCTAGAAATTTTAATTTAGACATTTTTCTACTTTCTCAACAATCTTGTTTACTTAGTTTGCATCATTTTATTTAGTCTCCTTAAAAGAAAGGACCTTAATTATAATGGGGACTTATTAACAAAAATCTGTTCTAAAGCCAAGCATATAGCACATAATCACAAATACTCAGGAGACAGAGGCAAGAAGGTATGCAAGTTCAGCCTGGACAAAATAATGAAGTCTGAGTTAGCCGAGGCTAAGAGACTGTGTGGCAATCTATTTCTCTCCTCTCAACAAAAATAAATAAATAAAAATAAAATAAAATTAGAAAAAAATAAATTTTAAGACATTTTCTTTAATTTGTATTCCATCCACCTATATAATAGCAACAGTTTTTAGTTACTTTTATAAACACACATAGCATGGGCTTCCTTCACTATATCTGTACTCTACTATAGAGTCTGTGCTGGGAAAATAGCACAGGGGTAGAGCACTTGTCTAACATTACCAGGCCCGGGGTTCAAACCTCAGCACCAAAAAATACTTTTCTTTCAGAATATAATGTGAGTATAAGGATTAATTTCTCATGAACTCAGCTGTGCTTATATGTAAGCTTCATTATATACATCATGCACTATTCACTTTAAGTTATTATATGGTTTATTGACAGATAAGCTATTACATTTATAATTACTATTTTCATAGGTATATAAGGGTAAAAAAAGCCCAATTTTCTGTTCTTCATAAGAGATGCATCTAAAATGTTAAGCTATAATAGGAAACAGTAAAGAGCCAATAACTCTCCACTAAAATTTATTATTATTATTATTATTATTATTATTATTATTATATGATTCTAAGAACTCCATCATTGCTGTCTTCTTAGGAGATCAAAGGACATGAGAAATGGCACTGCAATCACAGAGTTCATCCTCCTAGGCTTCCCAGACATCCAAGGCTTACAAGCCCTTCTCTTCATAGTGATCTTTCTCATCTACATATTAACCCTTTCAGGCAATGGACTCATTATTTTCATTGTCTGGGTTGAGCCCAGGCTTCAAACTCCAATGTACTTCTTCCTCTGCAACTTAGCCTTCCTAGAGATCTGGTATACCACCACTGTCATCCCAAAACTCCTGGAAACCTTTGTGGTACCAAAAACAGTCATCTGCACCGCCTGCTGCCTGCTGCAGGCGTTCTTCCACTTCTTCCTGGGTACCACCGAGTTCTTGATTCTAGGCACCATGTCTTTTGACCGCTACCTGGCCATCTGCAAGCCCCTCCGTTACCCCACCATTATGACCAGCAATCTCTGCATGCAGCTGGCCCTCAGCTCCTGGCTAGCCGGCTTCACCATCGTCTTCTGTCAGACAATGCTGCTTGTACAGTTGCCGTTCTGTGGCAACAATGTTATCAACCATTTCTACTGTGACGTGGGTCCCATCCTGAAAGCTGCTTGTGCTGATACCAGCATTTTGGAAATACTGGGTCTCCTGGCAACCATCCTTGTGATCCCGGGATCACTCCTCTTTACCGTCATTTCTTACATCTACATCTTATCCACCATCCTGCGGATTCCTTCAGCCACCGGCCGCCAAAAGGCTTTCTCTACCTGTGCCTCTCACCTGACGGTTGTCTCTCTGCTCTACGGAGCTGTCTTGTTCATGTACCTGAGACCCACAGCACACTCCTCCTTTAAGATTAATAAGGTGGTGTCCGTGCTAAATACCATCCTTACCCCGCTTCTTAACCCGTTTATTTACACCATTAGAAACAAGGAGGTGAAAGGGGCCCTAGGAAAAGCCATGACTTGTCCAAAAGCTCATCTTGCAAAGTGAAACCTGCAGTACATCAAAAGGAGCCTAATGCAGACTTTAATACAAGGACTGATAATGAGGCAAACTTGTAGAAAAGTTTGATAAAATCTCCCCCTACATGCCAGATGCTTTAGTACAGTGTTATCCCGAGAAAGAGATATGATGGTTAGGATCTCCATTAAATTATGTAAACTGAACTTATATTTGGTATATATAAATGAACTGGGATTTCTTCTTAAAGGGAACAAGTCACCTAATTTTTCATTAAAAAAAAAAAATGTCTTCTGATTTCCTAAGATGCATGAGGCAGAACTCAGGACTTTCTTAATTACAAGCTAAAGTGAAAAGAGCAAAGTCAGAAACAAATGTCAGTGAGTTTAAAGGTGTGTGAAGAATCCTGTTTCCCTCTTTTATTAATAAGTTAGATTTCTGAGGCAGCCTAAAGAGACAGAAGTCAGGAAAGAGACAGGAGTCCGACCTTCAAGAGACAGGGCTGTACGTATTAGTGCACACAGTGAGAGGCAGCCTCTCTTCCGAGGAAACTGAGGGGTTTGCCAAGGAAAAAAAGCTGGCTTCGACCCTTTAGAGGGTCTGAGTAAGGGGCTTGGGAATGAGGAAATTGTTACAGCTGTAGGGGGCTACATATCTCTTCTTCCTGAAAGTGTTGGCCCAAGGGAGAGACGCTATCTTGGGAGACGGTCTGTACAAGCATTCCTTTCTGTGCTGACTCATAAGGCTGAGCAAAGTCATCTGTAATCTCATAGGAATCCTGTTTACTGCTGAGGCACTCTATCAATAACTGTATCTTGTCCCAAGCACAAGGCATCCCACACCTCATTTTCCCAGGCCTATTGCTTTACCATAAGAGAAACACACTGGAGTCTCTTTATTAATGCTGATGGATGGTCTTTCAAAAACGTCTAAAAGGAACCTGCCTTCTATTTGATCACATGTTAATAAGGCCCCTCCACCTTGACATAATACATAATTTTAGGTAAGCCTAAAGGGACTCATTCCCGGGTAGTAGAGAAAATTGAGAGCATCTTGTAAAAAGTTCTGATTTCTATTTCATGGATTGTTCCAATTTCTAGAATTGAGTCTCAGTAGATCAGGCACAAACAAAAGATGTCCCGGAGATAACATACCTGGGGGCCTTATCGGAAAATTCCCCTCCTGGTTCTATGAAGGTCATGACTTTGAAGGCTCGCCTGCACATTTAGCATGTGAGTCCCTACAGGCAAACACACACTTGGGCAACATATCTGTCATGGTGACACAGGAGAGTCAGTTTGTGGTAGTGACTATTACATATGCCCTTTTCCCAACAGTGAAAACTACCATTTAAAGCCCATTCAGACTCATATTTTTAAAGACATTATTATCTCAATGTTATTATCTCAATCGCTATGCCTAATTTTCTCTAAGAGAATCAGCCTCATTGGAAATAATCAAGGCAAACAAATGGTCATTTGAAAGTAACGTGTGAGCTTAATCCCATGAATTTTACCCAAGGCCATTTAGAGAATAGTTGAAATTGTCTTGAAATAAGAAAATAGAGTCGTGTTTAACAGTCTTTAAAGAATAAAATAGCAGTGAAAAAGGGAAGAGAAGAAAAGAGCAAATGTGATAGATAGAGAAAAAGTCTGTGTCTGGTTCAACAGGCCAAGAGATGCCCAAATAACTGGGAAGGAATCTGTGTGTCCCTTACACACACTTACCATGCATGTGAGTGTGGAAGACATTAGCACTTGAATCAGTGGGCCTCAGTCAATCTGTGGAGGACTGAATAGAAGAAAAATGCAAAAATACTCTTTCTTTTGAGCCAAGACAGCCATTTCATCCTGATATAGCAGAGCACCTGATTCTTGCACCTGCTGATGCCACGGTCCACAGCAACACCCTGCTTCACCCACCTGTTCTCAGGCTGAATTACATTTTTTCAGTTCCCCATTCTGCAGGCAACACAGATCCTGCACTGTCTCAGCCTCCATAATTGCAAGAGCAAATTCTCATACTAAATCTCCATTAGTTGGTACCCCTCTCAGGGCGCTTAGTCTCTCTAACAATAGAATTTAAGAATGGACTAAGAAGAAAGCTCAACAACAATTTTATTAGACTTTAAAAAGAAACCCCCAGAGCATGCAAGTTGTATATTTCAGCACCTGCCTAGAGAAGGAAGGTGGACAAGAAGAGAGGAAAGGGGTCAATTGTAAGCAGCAATCACATGGGGCAGGGGAGGGAGGGGTACTTCAGAAAAGAATGGGAAAGGCTCAAAGTAACAACAGAAAAAGCATACTTAGACTTTGGCCAGTGCTCTAAGAAAGAGATAAAGAAGAGAAGGGAACAATTAAACCTGAGTCAGGACTCAGAAGGGCAGACAGACCTGCAAAGCCCTCGAAGTGGCTCTGCCTGAACAGATCAGGTTTCTGAGAGGGAAAAAAAAAAAAAGTACATTATCTCATTAAAGGGATGACTTCCTCCACTCTTTTACTGTGGTATTAGGTGAACCTGCATTCTGGAGGGGTGACCTCTTAGTCAGGTGTTAGGTCTCCACCCAGGCCACCAGGCCAGAGGCAAATTCCATTCAAGGGTACTGTGACATCAATTTTCCCCCTCTGCAGAACCCTAACCGCCTCTCCATCAAAAGTGATGAACATCTCCAGTTCAAAGTATGTTAAGCCGCCTACAGCCATGTGTCCCATGGACTGAAATGGTTTTCAAGACATGGTTGAGAAGAGAAGGCCTGCCCATGTCACCGTGGGACTTACAGGGCATAACTGACCGCAGAAATATCTGTTGGCACAGACAAAAGTGAACAACTCGGATCAGGGAAGACAGTCGCAAAGCAAAGAGGCACCAAAATAACACACGAAGGCAAACAGAGAACACCACCATCTTCTTACTGAGCTCCCAACGACATTCCAGTTTTTAGTCCTAAGACCAACAACAGTTTTAGTCTGCCCTTTTCACAAGATGGTCAGAGTTGACAGGCAGACGGGCTGACAGCGCAGCAACAGCTGAGTGCGCACGCAAGAGCCAGCATTCGGACTCAACGCTTTCCTTTCTATTCTTCCACGCTTGGAGCACAACAAAACTGCGTGGGAAGGAGGGGGCGGGGTCCCTCGTGGAGGTGTAGATACCAAAACCAACATGAAAGATGAAAACAAAACCCTGTAGGAGGTAAGCCATGAATCCCAGACCCAGGGAGTCGATTGAGTTGTAGCAAAAGGGACTGGGCACAGAGGGCAGCGGTCCAGGGAAGGCTTTTCCCACATGGGTCTCTCTGGAGCCCCAGGGCCTCAACCCACAGAAACACACCGAGCCGGCCAACCCTCCCACTGCCTAGACCGGCTCCAGCACGGGCTCGGAGGCGGGGCGAGCGGACGCTTCCGCTTCCGGGCGCGGAGGCCCCACGTGTTCCGACCCGCTGGGCCCCGCGCGACTCGGATCCCGATCAGCTCTTTCGGCCGGGAGTGGGTGGGGGAGCACCGGGCAGGGGAGGAGCCGCTGGAGCCGCGGGAGACGTGAGTGTCCGGGGGACCTGGCCGGCGAACGGGCACCGCAGCGGGTGGGGAGTGTGAGCCGGGCGGGGCAGGAGCGTGGGGAGGGGCTGTAGACCCCGCCCCCCCGGCGCCCGGGGATAGCGGCTGCCTAGGGAAGGGGCGGCGGCGGCGGCGGGGTCCCCACGGCCTGGGCGTTGTGGTCCTGTCACCTCCCCGCCGCCGGAGCCGGAGACGGGTGGTGCTCCAGGCTTCTCCTCTGACCAGCCGCCTCTTTCCGCCCCCCTCTCGGGCCTGCGGACACGCACTGTGCCCCTCGGATTGCATCCATGCCAACTGCTCCCGGTACCCCAGAACCCAGTGGGGAGTGGTCTAGGCCCCTTGACACCCATCTTCCCCGCTTCGCCAGTCTTTACACCCTGCCGCTCACATTGCTGGAGAACCCTTTCGCTGGCTTTCCCTTCCCTCCTTCCCGGCGAACCCCGCCCCCTTCCCGGGCGATCTTATCACCTGTGATCATGCCAGGCACTGGAGACCGGCTAGCTTGTGGCTCTCACCTGTCCTAGTGACAGACTCAGAACTTCCCTGTAGCTAGAGGCTAGTGTCTGCTCTTGCAGCTTCCTTCTTCCTACCTCTAACAAACAGCCAGTTCACGGGCCCCTTCTCCATCTCACCGCACCAGCTGCGGGACTTGTCTTAGTCGACTGAAAAGTTTGCTAGTTTATATTCATCCCATGGCTGCACTGGTCCTCTCACACACTTTATTCCCCCTGAGCCGTGGCTGGCTGTTCTCGGTGCTGAACTCCCCAAAGGGAGGCATATGGGCCCAGCTGATCTTGAACTGCCTTGGTCCTGGACAGCAATATCACATCCAGGGTTTTGATGACAGGCTACCTTTAGAAATACTTCTTGTTCTCTGTCCCTGCTCTGTAGGTGAGAGCCAGGGAAGCTACGCTGGAATCACAAAGCTTCTCTCTTTGCAGCTTTTCTTCCAAGCAGCCCCATGGACCTTGATCCAGAAAACTACCTTAAAGAGGTGTCAGGGGGGCCATGGAAGGCTTGTTGGGAGAAGCAAGGGACAGTGGAGTAGTTACTTTGTACCATCTGTCTTGAGTAACTTTCTGCCATTACTGCCTAACATAGAAGGGTGGACAGAGTTGGAGGGAAGTGCGACATTGTTCTTCCCAGGACCACCAGACGCTGATCTTTCCCCCTCTCACCTCCACATACATACCCTTTTGCTCTCTGTATACTTGCAGGAAACAGTCATTTCAAGGGCACTGCAAGATTTGCGTCACTATGAGGGACTCTTGTCATTACAGAATATACAGGTACCTGCGCAACTTGACACAGACATAAAACGGTTCTAGACTTTCTGCTTCTGTTGTCTTATTCTTGCCTGAATGTGGATATCACTGGATAAATTTGTTCCTTTCTGGATAAAACCTCACACTTACTTCCTTTGTCCATGTAGTGGGTACCAAGTTTAGCACACATGAAATGCTTATTAAACACAGAATGCTTGGCCTTCATGCCCAGAATCTGTATGTGAGGCCGAAGTGGTGCTGTGTAGTCTGGATTGATCACTTCGAGAGCCACTGTGATTTTTCCGGACCTCGTGGCAGCCACCTTTGAGGACAAAGACTTGAAAATACTAGTGGTGTTGCCTCATCTTTGGTGGGTGATCTTACCATTCAAGTCTGAGTTATTTGTGAAATTAAATGCCTTGAAGACAGAAAGCCAAATGCTCATCATCCATTATGGCAAGTTAAGATGAAATACTGATGAGGTTTTGTTTGTTGTTTTGTTTTTTCTTTCCCTAATATTGTTTTGGTTTTGATTTTAGTTTTTTGAGACAAGGTCTCTCTGTGTATCCCTGGCTGTCCTGGAGCTCACTATATAGACTAGGCTGGCCTAGTACTCAGAGAGGTCTGCCTGTCTCTGCCTCCAAGTGCTGGAAGCAAAGGCTTAGGCCCAGCTCCCTTGATTTTCTTAATTCCCTTGATAAAGTGCTTGCTGCTCAGACCACACACATATTCCAGGTTTGTGCTGTGAATTCCTGATATTGCTGAAGTCCCTGCTTCTTCCTGATTGCCTGTTAAGTTTAAGGTCAGAGCCTTTGCTTTCTTCCCCCTTCAGCACCTGGAATAGTATGAGATATAAAATTGAGGCTCAGTGTCTGTTTATGGATTGAATCAACTCTCTGCACTTCTTCCCTCAAAATTTCCTCCACTGATATTAACGCAGTCGATGCCTACAGCTGTCCCCCATGAAGGACTCATTACCAGGAAGCCCTGGCACCCACTGATTTCAGTGCTTCTGTATCCAAGTTGGGGCATGTATTTATTGAGCTCCCTTTCTACAAACTACCTTGAAAAGTGCTAGGCCCCAGGAGTATATCCTTGCTTAGGGGACCTAGCTCACCAAGGAAAACCCTCTTGCTGGGTTTTCTTCTGCTCTCTCAGATTCCTCTTGGTCAAACCACAGAGACTGCAATCTATATCACATATATGCAAGAAAGCCTCAGATCAAGCCAAAAGGAAGTCACCTAGCATACAGTAGTGGGTAGCCAGGATGTATTAATAGTACAGACATAGAAAGTAAATTGTCCTGAGTTACTTACATCCACCCCTGGGATCCTCCGGCTACAATCTTGTTAGTTATCCTGTTCCCTGTTGTGAGATTATCATTGACTGTGTTTGTTGTAGGAATTTATTGTGTCTGCTAAACTTTGGCTGCCAAATAATAAATACTGATTTCTTCCTAGTGGGTGTCAAATTTGATGTCCCTTACTTTTTCAGCTTCAGATTAATTTATGGTATTTTGTCTTAAATTTGTATGTAATGATTGACCCATTAGTTAGGTCAATAACTAATTCTGGGTACTATCCATTAAATGCAGGAAGCTTCATGTCATGTTGAAAGTTAACAAACATGGTCAGGGTGGCCAGATAGGCAATTCTGGTCTCTTAAAATATGTATTTAATCCAACCTATCTCAGTTCTTTAGTAAACCTCTTTGATCATCCCTCACTAATCCATTGTGAACCAAACAATAAACAAAGTACTTGTCTTTGTTCCTTCTGAAGCCCCTCCTATCATCATAAAATCCAGTTAACTTCTCATAGGATGATCCACTTTGCCTTTAGACAGGAAAATCATCTCCTTCAAAATGAGCTGACACAGCTGATCCAGGGTGCCATGTCTTTACAGGGTAAAGCAGGCTGCCATGTCTTTACAGGGTAGAGTAGGGTGTCATGTCTTTACAGGGTAGAGCAGGGTGTAGAATGTAAGTCTTCTGTCAGGAAGAACTGTTTTAATCATTGCTACCTACATCTGTGTGTGTGTGTGTGACAACAGAGAAACATTTTGTTAGAGACTTAATTGCTCTGGTTTTTGTATTTTCAGTTTACCTTATTCTCAATGACATTTTTACATCCAGCTTAAACCTTAATGCTGACTACAAAGGCAGTCAAATTTCAGTGTAGAAGATCATTAAACCTCAGCCATACTGACCTTCCTGTACCAACCACTACTTAATTGACCTCTCGTTTCTTCCAGTCTTCTCCTTTTCTATTCCTCATTTTGTTTCTTAAAATCTATTGTAAGAAGCTTTGAGCTAATATTTCCTTGGTATTTAAATAGGACTTTTATAAAGGAAAAAGTAGAGGGAAAAAAAACAGTTTTCAAGGTGGGGCTATAGCTCAGTGGTAGAGCACTTGCCTAATATGCAGAGTTCTGGATTCCATCCCAACACTTCCAAAATCAAACCAGTTTTTCAGCATGGTTCAAAGCACACTGATCATGACATGTGTGAAGGCCAGAAGCCAGGGAATGCATTGCTTTCATTTTCTTTGCCTTCTGGGCTGAGCTTTCACAGGACTTGAGCTATACTCACTGGCTATGAATCACATTGCCTCCTGCCAACTGCAGAAAGGGAAGGGTCTTTGCTTCTGGTAAGTAGAAGCCTTGCTGGTTCCACCTTCAGTTAAAGACCATGTCATCAAGGTTCTGTCCCATCTGTGTTCAACAGCTCATTTTATTCAGGTTCTAGTGCCTCCAGAGCAAAGACTGTTGGCTTTTTGGGTTGAGTCTAGCACTTCACTTGTGCTTAGACAGTAAACAGACCAACCCTTTCCCTGTGAGATCCAATTTTTCTTTCATAATTATGAAGAAATAAAATGAAACCTTTGCTTATTATTTAAATCTTGATTTCTCAAAAGGATTTAAAAGAGCTTGAAGCAGAAAATAATGCCATATTGAGCATCTACCCTGTGCTGGATTCTATTCCAAGAGATTTTTGTAAATTATTTCATTTACTCCATAGAATGAGCATGTGAGACAGGTAGTGTTAACCACATTTCAAGGATAAAGCTGAGAGTTAGAGAAATTGTGCGGTGTAGCTTATGAAAGTAGAGATACATACCCAAGATTCCAGCACCATGTTACCATTACATGGGAAGATGGGATGTGCATCTGTACATAGAACAGTTGAAGTAAGAGTGAGAATTTGGCTAGTGGAAGGGCCATATTGTTAGATTCTTTAATTTTGTAGAGCAGCAGCCTTAGAAGAAAACAGTTAAAGGTTTGAATTAATTGTTTTTACTCTAGAACAGCCAGAAGGCCCTAGTAAGCTCCACTAAGCAGTTGTATTCACAGCCCCAGATTATGGGGCTACATTTGGCATTTGTGTGACTTCCTGGAGAGGTGTGAACAGATATCCACACCAGATAAGATATAAAAGATAGATCAAAGAAACTCTTCTACCCATATAGTTTGGTAAGCCATTGAGTACATTAATAACAAGTAGGGGGTTACTTGTAGGCACAGAGGTACCGGCATCACCAGACAGTTCACCCCAAAATGGACAACTCCCATAGTTCCCTGCTCAGTCTGAAAGTGGCTCCCTCAGTGTCTTCACCACCAGTTGCTTCCTGTTCATATCATCTTGGAGAGAGCCCTCATGAATCTTGTAACTGTATGAGCTTCCTGAATCAGTGAACTTCCAGAGCCTAAGTATCATTAGCTTCGTGAGGCTTAGGAACCACACCCCGCCACCTCTCCAAAGGGGGCTATTTCATTTGGGAGGAAATAGTTGTACAGCACTCACTCCTTCCTGTGGCTCGTATGTTCTTTCCACTCTATCTTCCGAGGTGTTCCCTAAGCCTTTGAAGGGTAAAAGAGGTGGCTGAGAATTTTCTTCCATTTCTGGGTGAGCATGGGGCCACAGTGCCATAGTAACAGTCATTTACTCTCGGCAGCTTGACAGATTGTATCAGTCTCTGTAGTACCCACTTGGGGAGGTGGGGGAGCAGCCTTTCCTTCTCTATTAGAGACTGATAACAGCAGTAATCTGTGAGTATAAGCAACTGTTTCAAAGGCAGTTAGGTACATCTCATTCACATTAAAACTACAACTGTTTCCGTAGTAGTAGTAGTAGTTTCCTCACCCCTGGCCCTCCTGACCTCCCTAGCCACAAGTATTTGCTTTGGCTTAACAAAAGTAGGTGTTAGTCGCTCCTGTAGAGCAGGCTTTAAATCAAAGCAGAAAGCAGCTGGTTGCACACGTAGCAGTTCGCCATTATTGCAACAGCTGGCGTATCATTCCTAAAGAATGTTCATAGTGTAGAACATAGAATTTACACCTGGACAGGACCGTTGGTGACATTTCTCCCACAGTAGACTGCATAGCACCTTCTGGCGCTATGAAAACCATCCAGCAGGTAAGAAGCTTCCAGCTCAGTCCCAGATTGATTTCTCGTGTCCTATAATCAAAGCATGCAATGTCTTCCGTAATAGAGTCTTACCATTTAGTTCTAATGTGAAACCAGCAGCAGTGGCAATAGCTTGTATGGAAGTGAGGTAGGAGGTGAGGGGGGAACTCAGGTCTCTTGGTTAATAGCTCATAGGAATAGTATGGGTTTTCACTCAGCAATCTTATGACTCCTGGGAGTGCCCACTCACATAGGATGACTTCTGCAGACATTTTGATTGCTGTTTTTACTGGCCTTGCAGATTCTCTTCTAAGTCTGCAAGACACTCAGTGGATTAGCATTATAGGACAATACCTTTTACACTGAAGGCAGGGTCTCTGAAGGCTTATCATCCATTCCAAGTAAATATCAATTGGTCTTAGGCAGCTAAGAGAAAGAACTGTTATTAAAGCCCAATACAGCATGAAAAGATCCTATTGTTTGAATCATTTGTTTTCTCAAAGAGCAGTGTTAGGTACAGTTGTGTAGATGGAGGCACTACTGTATTGCACACTCTCTAATCATAGTCATTCTTCCTAAGCCATCCACTGCATGCTGAAGACCCACCTTGCATTCCCTCACTGGGTTCTATGGGGCCAGCTTGCACTAATGGGCTAGCTTGGCTAAGGGCAAGCAGGCCCTTATCTTCCATACTGCACTTGCCGCTAGAGTCATCTCTGATTCTAACAAGCTTCAGGTTATTGTCATCCCTCTGTCAGCCACACATGGCTGTTAAAAGGGCCCTGGTCTAAGAGACCTCAGTATACCTTCCATGTTAAAGACTGATGGCAGCAGGAGTCTGAGTATCAGCCTTAGTATGCCTTTTTGCAGAGAAATATTCACAGCATCCTCTGGAGGACAGCTGCCTGCTCCTAGGAAAACCTCAGTCTTTTCACTTGTAATGCTTTGTCATCCTGGTCTTGTTTCACCAGTTTATGGAACTGGTCAGGCTTCAAAGCTTTGGAAAATCTCAAAAACACACATTTGGCCTTTTATCAACACCCTCCCAAGAACTCCAGCTCATGCTAAATCTTGTCACATTTGCCTTTCAGTGGCCAAGAAAGATTCCCTTCTATGCTTCCCTGATCTCATTTTGATTACTTTAGCATCGTAAACACCCAATATACATTCTGTTCTGAGTATTCAGATCCACCAGAACTTCTCTGCCCAATAAAGAGCATGCCCTGCCATGGACTTAGCAAAGCTACTAAAGCCTCTTAGGAGTACCAAGGTCCCTCCTGAGTCAACCTCTTCACTTTCCTCAGCAGCCCTGTCTAGTCTTGTGAGCTGGGTGTCAACCACCACTTATCACATGTCCACTTCCTTCAATAATGCTTACCCTTCCTCTGCTGTTTTCCAGTTCCTGATAATCCTGAAGGAAGTTCTGAGCCAACCATAACCAAATGACCCTAATGGTTTATATGAGCTGTACTTGGGAGTCTGGTCTTCCTCATACTGCTTCAGATTATGTGTACTCTGTCTCAGGGAGGGATAAGTAGTTATGTGTCTCAGTTTCTTCTTTGATACTTAGATTGATCCCATCTGCCCTCGTGTCTCATAGTCTTATGAACCAGACTATGAGAGGCTCTCATACTTTGTTTTATCATCTGTTCAGTTAAAACGTTTCATGTGTACAGCATTCCCTTATTCTGTACAGGGCCACTAGGCACCCCTACCCCATCATGCTGAATCATGAATTTTCTCTTCCTTTGTATAAAGGTTGGAATTAAGGGGTGTCTTCTTTCACTTTTGCTCCCTTCACTAACTGACTTTCTCATGGAATCCCAGTTTCTAAATTGGAGGTGGTGGAATGGAATGCTTTTTAGAAGGGATCTAGTTTGTACTGTCTCCTTACACCTGCCAAATGTAGGAAATGACAAACCAACACCCCCATCTCATCTTACCTCTTTTTTCCACCTTCTGCCAAGTCAGAGGACAGCAGTCCCATGTCTTTCCTATCAGAATTCCTCCCTTACGTGGACAAGCTCTTCCTGGACAGACAGCTGAGCTCAGTTGTATACCTTTTCACTCACAACACTAATTGCTACCTTAGCCTGCTTATGACCACATCCCATATATGCTACTTTCAGGGTTTGTGTATATTCTCAAGTTCATCAGCTTTTGGAGGAATGCCTCTACAGTTGCATGGTAGGCCCAATTCACTAGGGAAGCGTGCGACCTCATACCATGTAGATAAGATGGTCAACTTGGCACTCCCCCAAAGGATACTCCATTCTCATGTCTTCACGTTGGTGGCATGTGTTATTACCCATTGCATGAAGTTGCCACTACAGAAAGGAAGCACACTATTCCATTTCAGAAAGGTGATACAGGATATATATCCCATGCAGAAAGGTCGTCACATCAGAATTGCCTCTGCGGATATTCTGGTCTCAGATCAGTCTTAGCTGCATGCCTTAACCTGTGACTGTGCAGCTGCTCCTCCCCAAATTATCTTTGATTCTTTCAGACCCTGTTCACTTACCAGTTGTGTTGTGTGTCTTTTGGGGGAGTTGTGAACAAATGGTTCTTCACCCCTAAATAAAGTATTAATGGCAGACCAAAAAGAAATAATTCTATCCAAGTTTAGTTTGGTGATCTGGTGAGGTTATTACAGGAGTATGGGTGAATCAAAGGCACGTACATCACAGAAAGGATCTGCCCCAGCATGGGTGACAGTTGATGAAAACTGTCACCCTGGATCTCCCTGCTTAAGTTGAAGGCAGTGCTGCCAAGGAGTCTGCCGTCCACATCAGTTGCTTACTGCTTACATAACCTTGGGGATTAGGTTTGATGAGTATGACAGCTCAGCTTCCTGAGTCTTGTAAGTTTTGTAGACATCCTAAGCCTTGTTTCATCACCTCCCTAATGAGCGTCACTCTTCCCTCAGGAATAACTACACATCTACTAAATATAATCATTTAAGTCCAACTGCTAGTTAATTGTCTAAAGACTGTGTTCTAGTAAAAAGGTCACCCTTTTTCCTGTAGCTAGAAAAGACACCTTTTAGGCTACAAAATTGAGTATTTTTTCATGTCCTGTGGTTTTCTATGCTCAAGAGAACTGAGTTAGAGCTAGCTCTGTCATGTGACACCTTCAGATAAGGGACAAAGAAAGCCGATCCAGGAATAGTAGAAAGGTCTTGGTTTTAGTTTCCCCATGCCTCCTCTCCTAATCATTCTTTGTGTACTCTAACAATGCATGTTCAAGAGGCCAGGTCATGAATTGAATTATCCCCAAAGTGACCTGAAGATTACTCCATCACACTGAAAACAACTGAGAATGTCCTGTTTACTTACAATGCAAACAATAAATTTGTCTTTATTCACTTATCCAGCACACATTTTGCTGGACATGGTTTCTATCCTTCCCAGAGACAGAAACTCAGGAAATGTTGTATGCCCTCATCAATTACGAAGCAAGTACTTACTGCTTGCCAGACTTTGAGCAGGTACAACATGCCCCTCCCTTCAGACCCTATATAGTTTCATGAGTTATCCTGCCACCAGAGGAACAGGGTTTTTTGTTGTTGTTGTTGTTTTGTTGTTGTTGTTTGGTTTTTCAAGACAGGGTTTCTCAGTGTAACAGCCCTGGCTGTCCCTGGAACTACCTCTGTAGACCAGGCTGGCCTTGAATTCTGCCTCTGCCTCCCCAAGTGCTGGGATTAGTGGGATTAAAGGCACCACCACCCAGCTCAGAGGAACAATTTTTACAACACAATGCATACTGTGAAATGGAGAGACTCAAGCTTTTATTATTCATCGCCTGGGAGGGGGTCAGTTAGGAGGAACTCAGAAAAATAGACCGTGGAGGAGTTAGGCAAGTGAAGGCTTGGTGAAGGTGTTTCCCAGAGAAGCTGAGAAAATCCTGTTAACGGGAAACGGGAGATAGAAACCAGTGATTTGAGCATGGCTCTCCTGGAGGTGGCACTCGTGGTAGAAGAGAGAGGGCCCCCGGAGGCCAGCTCTTAGAGAACCTTGAGTATCAGAGATTCTCTGGTGAGTCAGAAATCTTGGGGGACTGGAGAGATGGCACTTGCTGCTCTCACAGACTGAAGTTGTGTTCCAAGCACTGAATGTCAGGCCGCTCACAATTACCTGTAACTCCAGCTGCAGGGAATCCAGTAGTTTCTGGCTTCCTTAGGCACCGATACACACATTAAATCAAACTCAGTCTTTAAAAAAAATCACTTGAGGTCCAAATAGCATACTAAAATTATTTTTTAGGAATACCAAGACTACTAAAACCATTAGTGATGAGCTAGAAACAAAGGAAATTCTACCCATTTTTAATTCTACCAAGAAAAAATACAACTTCACTAAAGATGAGCATAAAGTTCAAAACAAACCTGCAGACTATCAAGAAGTAGAGAAATTTAGCACAAGATGACATAGGAATGCTAGAACTAGGCAAGATGGTTTAATGGGTAAAGGTGCTTGCTGCCAAGCTTAATGACCTGATCCCTAGAACCCACTTGATAGATAGAGAACGAACTTCTGCAAGTGGTCCTCTGACCTCCACATGTACACCATGGCATGGCCACATTCACACACAGTTTTTAAAAAGAATTACAGAACTATCAAAAACATGAAAGCTATATTGCAAATGATTGAAGACAATATAATGAAATAACTTGGATTAAGAGAAATTTGGGAACCATGTGATCACTGGCCATGGGTCATACAAAGTGCAGCAGCAGTCAAGGTACAGCTAGCTGGTCAAGTGCTAACCTTGAGGGTTGGTTGCAGGCAGCTGCAGTGCAGAACAAAATGATTGACAAATAAGGAGTTCCTGGGATGGATAACGTTGTCTGGAAGAGGACAGAGCCAAAAACAGTTGTAAAACTTGAGTTCAAGTGGTTCCCTCAGCACACAGTACCTGACAGAGGCCAGTGCTTTTCCAGGGTTGAAACTAGGCATTCAAATATGGTAGTATGTTGTGCTCAACTAGAGAGTTTAATGCAGATGAAGATATGATGCATTTGAAGACATTTTGTTAAAATTAACAAAACTAAATGAACTAGGAAAATATAAGTATAGATATGGAAAGATGTGTTGGCTGCTAAGGTAGGAAAAAGACATGAGAGTGGAGATTCATTCATTTTAAGTGCATTTATTGTGTTCTTTGTAATAGGCTTTAGAGAGTAAAATTCACAGTTCCTAACTGAAAGGATGCAAAAGTGAAAGATAAACAGCGCTGGTGGTAGCCCTGGCTGTGGTATGGAAAGGTCAAGGTCATGACAGAACCCAGTGTTCAGAGCTTTATTAGGAGGGGAAGCGGTGAGAGAGAGGGTCCAGGCCTGGAGAGAGAGAAAGATGATGGTGGGGGAGGGACCAGAGCAGAGCAGGGAGCAGAGGGAGCATGGTGTCAGCATCTGACTTTTAAGGTGCGTACATAGTTGCCAGTGCCCACTGATGACGTAAGACACAAGACCCTGAGCTGCACATGTGCAGGAGTGAGGGCAGAAATTTCACAAGGAAAATAAATAGGTAGTGACAGAGATGGACCCAGGTTGCTTTTGACCCATTTAGGTGATTTCCAACCATGTGTAAGGGTAGAGAGAATAGTATCTAAGGAAATGTCTCAGAAGACACAAAACCTAAGCTATGTCTTAAAAGATAAGTAAAGTTTAGCCTAACTAAAGGTCACAGGTAGGAAGAGTAGTGTATGACTTTCCTCCAAGCCAACCAACTGCCATCTTGGAGCATTCAGCTGTGCCCCCTTGCAAACGACCCCAGCTGGGCTTGTTTATAGTTCTCCCCCATCCATCCAACTGCTCCCTAAGGACTGTCAACTCAGCACATTCCCTGGGGGAGGGGCCAGAATACACAAACATACCAGAGAAGACTAGAGCAGGGCCTCCATCTATGCAGCTATTAGGGAAGCATTACATCCCTGCTGGGTAAAGCTTTCTAGGTGTGTCTCTCTGCCGGAGGAGTGACCCCATCCCTGTAAGTAACTCCTTATCCGTTCTTCATAAGGTTGACTAAAAAACACTTTCATTCCCCAGAGTGAAGTGTGATGGGATCATGCCTCTGTTTGTTGTTAGTAATTTAGGACAAGGGGTAGCTATTGCTTATGTTTCTCCTGGGAAGGAATCTTAACAATTCATATTCAAAGGCTAAAGTGCATGGGACATGTGTAAATATTGTATGCACCCAGTTCAGGAATGGGGGGCATGGCTGTAAAAGATAGCAAAGTGAATAACAAGATTAAGGCCAGCTAGAGTGTGATATGCTTAGAGAAGCTCATTCACTTAAGAAAAAAAGCAGGAATGATTGAAGGATCATCACTAGGGGAAGAACATCTCAAGATTCACTGTGACAGCTAACACTGGTAACACTGGATCAGGGTGTCCAAACTTTTGACATTGTAAAATCAATGTCATCTACAAATGAATTGACTATATTAATAGTTATCCTGGGAAATGTGTGGCCCACAGGCTGCATAGACATACCTGCCAAAGAATGGTGACTTGAAAATAGCAACTCCCGAAAGCAAGGAAGTGAGAAAGGAAAACTGCTAAGAAATAGCCATACACACCGGGTGGTGGTGGCGCACGCCTTTAATCCCAGCACTCGGGAGGCAGAGGCAGGTGGATCTCTGAGTTCGAGGCCAGCCTCGTCTCCAGAGTGAGTTCCAGGACAGCCAGGGCTACACAGAGAAACCCTGTCTTGAAAAAAATAATAAGCCGGGTGGTGGTGGCGCACGCCTTTAATCCCAGCACTCGGGAGGCAGAGGCAGGTGGACCTCTGAGTTCGAGGCCAGCCTGGGCTACAGAGTGAGTTCCAGGAAGGGCACTAAAGCTACATAGAGAAACCCTGTCTCGAAAAAAAAAGAAAAGAAATAGCCATACACCTTGTAGCAATCAAAAAAGGACAGAGTGGGGAGTGTTTGCAATAAGTACAGTCTTCAAAATGCAGGGAAGCCCAAAAAGCCCTGCTGTTGGCCCTCAGTACAGTTACTAGAGCACGTGGTACAGAGAGTGGGTAAGATAGACTGTAAAGAACTTTGCCTGCCCTGCACAGGGTTTCAGATGATCTCACTAACATTTTAAACACTACTTTTTATAATACTGAGTAATGTCATTAGAAGTATACTTTAGAAAGTTAATAGTTAACATTGAAGTTCTATCTCCCTTGTGAACATAACAAACAGTAAGACATTTAATCTCAAATTTACACTAACAGAAAATATCATTTCCATTCTGTTGATGAGAAAAGTCATTTACAGAGAAAACTTGCCACCGGGCCGCACTCATGTCCCATACCTGCTAAATGATAGCAGGCAGATATAGGCACTCTTACCTCCCCTTACTTCCCTTGATATTACCCAACCAGGGATCTCAGCAGAATGGCAAGTAGCATTTCTAAAGACATAACTGTCTAGATGTACTGAATCAGAATGCCTTTTGGAGAGTAATGCACAGCAAAAGCTTCACAACTGACTTACTATATTTTTTTATTGATTTATTTTATCGACATGAGTGATTTTCCTTCATGTATGTCTGTGCACCACGTGCATGTCTACAGATGGTTGTGAGCCATCATGTGGGTGCTTGGTCCTCTGCAAGAACAGCCAAGTACTCTTTTTTTTTTTTTTAGGATTTTTTTAATTTAATTTTATTTTATTTTACAATACAATTCAGTTCTACATATCAGCCACGGATTCCTTTGTTCTCCCCCCTCCCGCCCCCCTCCCTTTCCCCCCAGCCTCCCCCTTATTCCCACCTCCTCTAGGGCAAAGCCTCCCCCTAGGACTGAGATCAACCTGGTAGACTCAGTCCAGGCAGGTCCAGTCCCCTCCTCCCAGGCCGAGCCAAGCGACCCTGTATAAGCCCCAGGTTTCAAACAGCCAACTCATGCAATGAGCACAGGACCCGGTCCCGCTGCCTGGATGCCTCCCAAACAGATCAAGCCAGTCGACTGTCTCACCCATTCAGAGGGCCTGATCCAGTTGGGGGCCCCTCAGCCATTGGTTCATAGTTCATGTGTTTCCATTTGTTTGGCTATTTGTCCCTGTGCTTTATTCAACCTTGATCTCAACAATTCTCGCTCATATAAACCCTCCTCTTTCTCGCTAATTGGACTCCCGGAGCTCCACCTGGGGCCTAGCCGTGGATCTCTGCATCCAGTTCCCTCAGTCATTGGATGGGGTTTCTAGCACGACAGTTTGGGTGTTTGGCCATCCTATCACCAGAGTAGGTCAGTTCGGGCTGTCTCTCGACCATTACCAGCAGTCTATTGTGGGGGGTATCTTTGTGGATTTCTGTGGGCCTCTCTAGCACTTTGCTTCTTCCTATTCTCATGTGGTCTTCATTTACCATGGTCTCCTATTCCTTATTCTCCCTCTCTGGTGTTGATCCAGCTGGGATCTCCCGCTCCCCCAAGCTCTCTTTCCCTCGACCCTCGCCCTTCATTACCCCCACTCATGTCCAGATTGTTCATGTAGATCTCATCCATTTCTCCATCATTGTTGAGTACTGCAGGGAGCACACATAGGAACTCATGGCTGTAGTTCAGTCAAAGTGGTAAGGACCACACTGAAGTAACAAGAAGGAAGAAGAGTAAACATTTAGAAATTTAAGAAATATGGTTGGCTTAATAAATTTTAAACAATGAGAAAGAAAGTTGAATCCAAGGATTACTAAATTGAGTATGTTCTTAACAATTGGTCCCTGCCGAGGCAGAAAGAAGGTAAGCTTGCAAGCATGACCAGAATAAATGAGTGTCCTTTGTGAACTTGAGGATCACTAAGTCATTCAGTTAAAGATGTTTTAGCAAGATAAAGACAGGCTTTTGGAGTGCTACTCATGTTAGTCTTTCCTCACTGCTATTTTTGAAGTCCTTAAATCTCCAAGAGTTCCCATTTTACAAAGGTTAATGTGTGTGATGCAGCCTTACATAACCTGCACCCACCCTGTTGATCTCTCAGGTTATACATGTTATGTGCCTGTGAAACAAACCATGACCACTGGGGTGTTAGTAGGCATTATGAGCAAGCATCCTTTCTTCCAGCCATTTAGGTACCAGGCTTTTTCTCTTAGGCCACCCACCAGCTCCCAAATCATGACACGGAGACTTATTGTTAGTTTTGATTGTTCAGCCTAACTTAGGCTCGTTTCTGGCTAGCTCTTTTAACTTAAGTTAACCTGTTTCTCTTTATCTACCTTTTGCCTTTTATCTTACCTTTTTACCTTCTTTCTGTATATCTTACTTTCACTGCTTCTCATGTCTGCTGGCTTCTTGCTCCGGTGTGTCTCTCTCTTTCTTTCCTCTCTTCTTCTCTCCTCCCCTCTCAAGCCTAGATTTCTCCTATTTATTCTCTCTCCCTGCCAGCCCCACTATCCTTTTTCCTGCCTAGCTATTGGCTGTTCTGCTTTTTATCAGACCAGTCAGATGTCCTAGGCAGGCAAGGTGAAACAGATGCAACAATTTGTTTACATAATTAACCACACATCCTTACATCGTTAAACAAATGCAGCATAAACAAAAGTAGTACACCTTTACACAGTAGTTAAAGTAATATTCCGCAGCATAACAAATGTAACACATCTTTGCCTAGTTAAAATAATATTCGACAACAATGGGTAGCTCAGAATGTGCTGGCTAGAGTCTAGACAGGAAACAATGAAGCCAGACTAAAGAAGTCAGCAGAAAGGAAGTACAAGAAAGACATCAGGAGGTAAAACTACAGTGTTAAAGGTATAGCAATGTACTGCTTTCCTCTGCGCTAGGAGCCTTGCCTAGGAAGTGAGGCAAGTGAGGGTAGAGGAGCTTGCTAGGCTGAGTGGATTTCATTGAACATACAGTTATGGAGACGGGGGTGGTAATTATTTAAGAAGTGTGTGAAGGATTTCAGAACTGTTGTCTCTGCATAACTGCAAGCATCTATTCTCTTTCATCTTTACTTCTCTATCCTAGGTCCCTTGGGAGGAGCCTCTTGAGGTACCCAGTCTGAAATGCATTAATACCAATGTGAGGCCTAAATGGTGTGATAACACCCAAGAGCCAGGAAATGGCCACAGCCTTGGAACCAGAGGACCAAGATCTTTGGGAAGAGGAGGGAGTCATGATGGTGAAACTGGAGGACGATTTCCCCTGCGGGCCAGAGTCTGCCTTGCAGGGCGATGACCCTGTGCTGGAGACCTCTCACCAGAACTTCCGACGGTTCCGCTACCAGGAAGCATCCAGCCCTCGAGAAGCCCTCAGCAGACTTCGAGAGCTTTGTCATCAATGGCTGAGGCCAGAGAGGAGGACCAAGGAGCAGATCCTGGAGCTGCTCGTGCTGGAGCAGTTCCTCACTGTCCTGCCTGGAGAACTGCAGAGCTGGGTGCGTGGCCAGCGGCCCGAGAGTGGCGAGGAGGCAGTGACGCTGGTGGAGGGTTTGCAGAAACGACCCAGGAGACCAAGGCGGTGGGTGAGGAGGGGGAGTCCTGATCTGTGTGATGTGGAGGGGGCCTGTTTCCGGAAAGACTGGATATGGGGAGAGTATGAGGACCCCATAAATTATCTTTGGGTTATGTCTAGATCCATGAGCCCCAACAGGGCAGGGATGGATGGATGTATGAGTGTGACTTTCTTGGGTTTGAATCACCTGCCTGTGCCACCTGAAGGTTGGGGTTTTTAGATTCTTTGGATGTGGAACCTTGGGGTCCTCAGAAAGCAACTATTAGACTTCCTCAAAGTTCACCTAGACTCTTAATCCCAAGACCCCTCTCCTAGGATGGTAATCTGGGGGAGCAAACAGTAATAGAAGACCTGAAAGAAGGAAGGGCGGAAACCTCAGGGTCCCAGATGACTGAAATAAAAGTAGAATAGTACTAGTGTGTCCTCTGCCTTGTCTTTGCAAAGATAACGGGTTCTTTATATACCTGTGCAACTTGAGTTTCCCTTCCTCATCCGATTCCCTCTGGGGGTGTTCCTCCTAAAATAACCCCTGATGACAACCAAGAATTTCCTCCTGACTCCATGGTGACTGGAAGTTAAAATTATTCCCAGGTAACCGTCCATGTTCAGGGCCAAGAAGTCCTGTCGGAGGAGACACTGCACCGAGGGGAGGAGCCGGAGTCTTCCAGTGAGCAACAAGATCCAACACAGACCTTGACCCCTGAGCAGCCCCATGAGGAAGTCCTGCAGAGCACAGATCTGGGGACACCGGAACAGGAGAGCTCACAGCATGAAGGGGAGCACCAGCCTCTGCAGGAAAGTGGTAGGAAGAAGCCTCAGCAGGAAGCAGAGATTTGGGCAAAATGAACTGGAAATGGGGGCGTTCTCCTATACCACACAGGCTGGAAAATTGTAATGGAAAGAAAGCACAGAATCTTGATGTTGGGAGCAGAAAGAACCAGCTCGAACCTGCCTCAATATGGGGCCAAGTCTAAGTAGTGGTATTCCTGAGTGCTCCCAGCATTCCAGTGGGGTTATGGCTAATGGCGGATAGGATAATTCACCTTAGACCGATTTCTTGATTCTCTTAACAGAAGTTAAGGCCACTCTGTTCACTGGAGTAGAGGGTGCTCAGCCTCTTGCACTTACGTTATTGATCTCTGTCTCATTTTTTTTTTCCTTAGAGGTTCCAGTGCCCCAGGATCCAGACCTTCCTGCAGAACAAAGGTCTGGAGACCCAGAGATGGTTGCTCTTCTCACTGCTCTCTCTCAGGTAAATCCTATTCAGAATACATATTTGAAGGTCTGTTGGGTGTTAGCCATATGCTGAACAAATCAAGGATACAAGTATGCATGATTCGACTGTTCGTCTTCAGTTCTGTGGTGTGCCGGATAAGGGAAGAAACTGTGAAATTAAACAGTTGTTTTCAACTCCAGGTTTCATAGTCATCTTACTTGTCAGAGGTGCTAACTAAAGGGACTAAGTGGGATCATTTTGCAGTATTTAGTACAATTTTGAAGTTGGGTGGGTTTTGTTTATCATTTGTAAGAATGGCTAATATGACTGCTGTGATATTTATGAACTATCCCTCTTGATAGCTTCAGATCCTTTCTTGTTCCGAAATTAGGTGGCTGAGAAAAAGGGATAGAATTCACTCCTGGTTTGGAAGTGTAGTCTAGCTGAAGAAAAGAATGCCCTCCTTGTTTTGACTATAGATGCTAATAGATGAGGTCCTTTGGGAAAGATTCCTAGAAAAGATGATTTTTACAGAGACATCCCATTAAAACACCAAACAGGGAGGTGAATGCTTTAAGCTCTGTTTTAAACAATACCCTGAAGAAGAATGTAGTCTGGCCTGAAGAAACACAATGGGTTGGAGAAGCAGAAGCAAGGTCGGTGCTTTCCTCCAGTGCTGAAGGTTCAGAAGCAGCCGCAGTGGGAGGCAGGCTCCCCAAAGGAAATCCTTCTGCCTGTTAGCATTCCCTTTGTCTGTGGATGGACTCTACCCCAAAACACAATAGGCTGCCTGAAGCGTCTCATCCTGATTGGATCCTTGTGTCATTTCAGGGACTGGTCACATTCAAGGATGTGGCTCTGTGCTTCTCACAGGATCAATGGAGTGATCTGGATCCAACACAAAAAGAATTCTATGGAGAATATGTCTTGGAAGAAGATTGTGGAATTGTGGTCTCTCTGTGTAAGGAGTTGCATGTATTTCCAGGGCATTCTAGCCACAAACATCTTTTTCCTATCGGAGTATAGGGAATCAAAGACCCGTGGACTACATGAACTAAAGTCTCACTTATGCATGCCTACCTCACAATGAGATTAAAGATCAGTTAGCTGAAGAAGATGCTCTCCTTCCAGCTGAAAGGAAGAAATAAAGATGCTTGGAAAAAAGGAATGGAAACCATTAATACAGAGAATGCAGTTAGAGTCTTTTGAGCTTTAATATTTAACTTTTGAAGTAAACATGAGTTTTGAAGCAGTAAAAAGAAAGGTAATCTGCTTTCCTCAACAAGAGGGAAGGAGCAAGGCTCACAGTGCATATCTAGTTACTGAGACTCAGGTGAAGGCACAAGAAATGTATGAGATGGGCAGTACTTAGAGGTGCCAAGCTAAAGACTAGTAATATCTGACCATTTAACTTACGTGTTTGCTCTGCCACCTACCAGTCCATAACGGTCTGCTCTTAACTCAGGAAAATATTGAGCCAATCGTGATGTCCTTTTTTCCCATCTCTTGAGCAGCATTTCCAATTCCCAGACTAGATGATACCTCTCAGATTAGAGAAGAAGAGCCTCAGTTCCCAGATGTCCATGAATCTCAAGAGCCTGCAGAGCCAGAAATCCTGAGTTTTACCTATACAGGTGAGGAGTAGCAGACGGATCTGACCACCACATTGGACAGTTCCCTCTAAGCAGTACACCTCTTTCCTCCAAGGACCTTTCTCATTGGGTCCTTTTTCATTATTTTATCTTTTACTTTTTGTTACAGTCTCATTTTGTAGCCCAGTGGCCATACCCCGTACCCACTTACTGGTTCTTCTAATATGCCATCCATCACTAATGTCTTTCTCTGAAAGTCAGACCCTTCTGCCATTAGCCTCTTCTGTACTCTCTCTGTCATTTGTTAGAAAAGCCATTAAAAATCCGCTCATGATTGGAGGTGGTGTTGTTACTATAGCTTTTCCTTTTCTGTTTCTGCCCCTTGTATAGGAGACGTGAGTGAAGATGAGGAAGAATGTGTTGAGCAAGAAGATACACATAGGTCTGTTGTGGCAGACCCAGAAATTCACCAGACTCCAGATTGGGAAATAGTCTTTGAGGATAATACAAGTGGACTTAATGAAAGAAGATTTGGTACAAATATTTCTCAAGTTAATAGTTCCACAAATATTAGGGAAACTGTTCCTGGCCACTCCCTGACAGGGAGGCAACATACCTGCCCTCTATGTGCAAAAAGCTTCACATGTAATTCTCATCTCATTAGGCACTTGAGAACTCACACAGGGGAAAAGCCCTATAAATGTATGGAGTGTGGGAAAAGTTACACACGGAGCTCACATCTTGCCAGGCACCAGAAAGTCCATAAGACGAACACTCCTCATAAACAGCCTCCAAACCGGAAGAATGTGGGTGCCCCTCTGACCCAGTCTGAGGGAAATACCCGTGTGGAGAAACCATATAGCTGTGATGATTGTGGAAAGCATTTCCGTTGGACTTCAGACCTGGTCAGGCACCAGAGGACACATACAGGAGAAAAACCTTTCTTCTGTACTATTTGTGGGAAAAGCTTCAGTCAGAAATCTGTGTTAACAACACACCAAAGAATCCATGTTGGAGGCAAGCCCTACTCCTGTGGAGACTGTGGAGAGGACTTCAGTGACCACAGACAGTATCTGACACACCGGAAAACACACGCGACTGAGGAGCTCTATTTCTGCAGTCACTGTGGACGCTCCTTCAGCCATAGTGCAGCATTTGCCAAGCACCTGAAAGGCCATGCTTCAGTGAGGAACTGCCGGTGTGATGAATGTGGTAAAAGCTTTAGCAGGAGGGATCACCTCGTCAGACATCAGCGAACACACACTGGAGAAAAGCCTTTTACCTGCACCACCTGTGGGAAAAGCTTCAGCAGAGGATATCATTTAATCAGGCACCAGAGAACCCACACAAGAAAGACCTAGCTATGTGCCATATGTGGAGAACTTTATTCAGCCCTCAGCTGGGCTGGTCTGGGCTCTGTGGTCAACCTTAGAAGACCTTTTCTGAGGCATCTCTTTGACCTGCCCATACCTTATGTCACCTCTTCCAACAACCAAACAAAAGCCCTATCCAGAACTTCTCAAATTTTCTCAGTTGAGGTTTCTCCTTCACTGGCATGCTCCTGCCTCTACCTCATGGGTGTGAAGTAGGAGATTTGGGACTTTACAAAATTTTGTTTATTATATTTTGAGAAACCTAGGCTATTCTGTATCCTGAAGACTACTTACCAGGCTCAACTTCAGTGTGGTCAAGGATAAATACTTAGGTCTGATAAGGGACCAGCCTAAAGGGGTCTGTCCTTGCTGGGCTCAATCCATAAAGCACACAGCCCTACTGAGAGATTGTCACACACTGATGGGCTAGCTGCAGGTTCCTCACGGTCTCACCTCTTCACTGTACCTTTCCTTTGATGCTGGAGACACGGGGGAGAGTGTTAAAAGACAAATCCTTAGGCTGCTTCACAAGGATTTTGGCAAGCTGCTCCCTTCCCCATTGTCAGAATGACACCAAGTGCCATACACTGCTTCAAAAGTGGGCCTAATCAAAAGCCCCCTGGGGTGCACCATCCCCTGTCTAAATCCTCCTGTCGTTAGCTTTTCCACTATTCAGCTCCTGTCACTTTTGTCCCTTATATGCCTACTGCAAGGAAGATGTAGTGCTGGAGTGCTGAAGAATTCAGTAAAGCAGAATTAAGTCATGGGGAAATCCAATCCATTCCCACCTGTGTGTAAGCCTGTCCTCCTTCCTTTGGGTTGTGAGAGGGAATGTGGAGCACTGTGAGCGTAGAAAGGCACCATAACCAGTGCAGAATCACAACTGACTGGGTCACTTCCTTTACAGAAGGGAAACTAGAGAAGATGTAAAACCGCTTTGGAAGATATGAAACAGCTGTTGCCACTGGCCAGGACTATTAGGACTATTGTGACACCAAGTCCTTAGTGTCCCTGCCTCAGTTCTCCAATGTCAGGGAAGATTATGAACCCTAGTACTTTGGACCCTGAGAATTCACCAGAAGTAAAGGGATTTTTATGTGTCTGTGTTATTTGGGTTTTTATATATATATATATATATATAAGTTCATTTTCATGTAACTGTGAACTAAAAAGTAGTATCTCCTGGTAGCCCCAGGGTCTTTGACCTGTTCAAGGTCCCCTGGAGGCTGAAAAACTCTGAACCTTGCGTGTCTGGCCATCTGGAAAGGACTGGGGAGAGATGCTCCAGAAATGGAGTACAGGGTGTGGGATTAAAGCATGAGAAGGCTATGATAGACTTGTGTGCCTGCTTGTTTCTTGTTTATTTCACAAACACGAGGAATATGGTGGATTAGCAACACATCTTCCCAGCCCTAACATCCCAATGGGGAAATTATCTTAAGATGGACTAGTTCAGTTTTAATGCCAGTCAACTGATGTCATGGACATGCATATGAAATAAATGAAGTGATACTTGTAGCCAAGTGTCCCAATGTACAATTTACCTAATCACTTCCTAGAGCTTCAGGTTTCTGATGCCTCTGAAGGCTATTTCTGCTTTAACTAGATTTGGAAGGACAAAGTTGTTTCCCACAATAGTGAGGGCTTGAAGTGGCTAGCATAGCTCTGGGTAGAATGTGTATACAGAGGGTCAAGCCTGGAGTTTGCACAAGAGACTAATATTCTACCATTTTTCAACCACGTATCTAAAGTGTAAGCAGAATTTGTCCTATGAGAAATGTCACTCAAAAGATAGTCTAATACTTTTATATTAGTACTTTCATACTAATCTCTTAAGTAACATAGAATACACTGGAAAAGAAATTGGCTTTTCTCTAATTTGTCTGCTTGATTTTAGTAAGTAAAAAAATCTGTCAAGACAGTTCTCCGGAAGGAACATCTGGAACTGATGTAATTGGGTGAAACAGCATGTCTACTGCTGTAGTCTCTGCAAAGTTTCCTTTGCTGACAGTGGGTCTCTGGTCCCATTTGTAGACTCCTGGAGAGATGCTCAAGCTCCCAAGGCTGAACACAGCCACAGTGGAGCATCAGAGTCAGTGATGGTACCTCAGATGAGGCAACAGCATTTCCACTGACCCTAGGACCGAGCACAAGATGCTCATTGCCAAGGGCCCACTTCTAGAATTAGTGAAGTCCTAGTGTCTTTTGTAAGGATAAATAAGACAGGTTTTTAACAGTACATGGAGAAAGCTATAGTCCACTAAACTAAACAGAATGTCCAGCTTGTTGCAGCTGGGGAATGATGTAAAGATACGACTAGATTAGGAATAACCAATAATCATTCAACCTTACTACCACAAAGTACCAAGAGAGCAAAGAAAATACGCTCCAAATTAGAAACTGATTAATTCATATGAACTGCATGGAAATTTTTGAAAATTGAATTAGCATCAAGTCATTAGAGCCAAAACCTTCATAAAGTCTTACTGCCTCCAGACTCCAAGTCAGGTGATAGATTTAATAAAATGTGTATTATTTCCACTATCTGAAAAAACACAAATGTGCCTAGTGATTCTTCTGAAGCCGGCAGAGATCATCTGTTCCAGACCTTTCGGCTAGGAAAGAGCAGCCCCTAGATTACCCCACGGCATGAGAAAGCGAGATATTTCTTAGGTGCATTTAGAGAATGTTTTCATTAACCAGGCTTCCAGACGTGACAATCCAAATGAGAGTTAATGGGGCCCCGTGATGGCTTTGTGGGACGAAAGCAAGGCAGAAATAGCAACTGATGGCCTGCTTTGCAGGTTAATAATTCCACAGCCTTCCACACCAATATTATATGTTTAGCACATAAACATACTAAACAGTTTCATTGTGACATTGTCATTCATGAATGTGATATATTTTGACCATATTGATGTGTATTACCTTTTCTTATTCCCTCCCACTCCTGCTAATCCTTGGCTCTTCTCAGCCCCCATTTTACTTTCGTGTCTTGGAGGGGCTACCCAGTGAGTTTCATCAGTGTGGCTTGTAGGAACACGAGTGTCTTACCAGTGGCTGTACCACCGAAGGAAGTGTCTCTGCCCCGTCAGCCATTAACTGTAGATAAACAGAAAGGGATGGGAGCCCATGATTCGCTCCCCCATTCCGTGACAAAGTATTGAATGCTTGTATCACCAAGCTTGTGAACATAACCACATGCTGTGAGTTTAAGAGTGGAGTGCAACAGGCATTCATGCCAGAAGGTCAGTTTTCCTGACTGACCTTCCTTGCCTGTCCTTGGTATATAGACTTATTCTGCCCTTTGGTGATGCCCTGAGCCATGGAAGTAAGGTGGAGATGTACCATTTATGGATGGCATTCAACAGGCATTTAACTCTCCATACTTGATCAGATACGAGTTTGTACTAACTTCTGGCCACTGCAAAAAGACGTTTCTCTGATCAAAACTGGCAACAGCATTAACATTTGAACATTTAGAAAGCAATTTGACAGGCACATCATATACATCTAGAAAAACAAAAAGAAAGAAAGCAGAAGCTTCTCCAGTAGGGTCTATGACCTCATCAGACACAGGTTTTTTTATTGAGTTTACAGTACCAGACTTGAATTCCTTCCTGTGGAATAGACATCAGATCCAACCAGAAAGTGGTTAGTTATACCTATAACAGATTGACACTACTGCACCAGCAGGCTCGTTCTGCCTGTTGAGTATCATTGTATACAGGTCCACAGATGAGTAAGACTGTTAATGACAATTGTCCCCATGTAGCCTGCATAGCATCTTCTGGCACTAAGAGGCTATCCAGCAGGAAGAACTTTTCCAGCCTCATGGGCAACCAACAGAAGTAGTAATTGCCTATATTGCTTTGGGAGGCAAAGGGATCTTCCTTACCAATAACACACAGTAAGGTACCTTGTACCTGAAAGATTTTTATATGATAACTTATGGTTTGGGTCTGGAGAGATGGCCCAGCACTTAAGAGCACTGGCTGCTGTTACAGAGAACCCAGGTTTGAATTCCAGATTATGACCACATGGCTGGTCATGACCATCTAAACTCCAGTCCCAGAGGATCTGGTGCCCTCTTCTGGCCCCACTGGGCACCATACACACATGTGGTACACAGGCAAAACACTCATACACATAAAATAATAACCTATGGCTTCTAGTACCCACATTCAAACTCCTTTGGGTTTTTATTTTATATTTTTGTTTACCTATCAAGTATCAGATTTCCTCATGACTTTTTCACACATTGTTATGTTTGATCCACATTCCCTACCACCTCCTCCCCCATCTCCCTACCCCACCTTCCCTATGTCAAGCTCTCCTGCCCAACATTCCACTTTTCAGTGACACATGGTTCCACTACTCCCTCTCACCTTAGAGTCTTCTCTTCCCTTTCTACTTTCCTAGAATCTACCCACTTTTATTCCCATATAAAAATACACACATAAAAGAGAGAGAACATGTGGCATTTATTTTCTTCTGAGCATGGATTATACTTAATACTTTAGAATTCCATCCATTTTCCTGCAAATTCCTTACAACGGAATATAATTCTGTGTGTCTATGTGCATTTTTCACTATCCATTCATCAGTTGATTGACATCTAAAATGACCCCATGCCCTTGCTATTGTGAATAGAGCGGCAATGAGCTGCTACTGGACAGGCATTATCTAGTAGGATAGCGACAGTGGAGGCATACGCCTAGGAGTGGTATAGCTGGATCATGTGGAAGTTGCACTGTTAGTTTTATTTTTGAGAAACCTCAACGTCGAGTTCCATAGGAGCCATTCCAGTTCACAGTCCCAGGAGCAGTGTACAAGGGCTCTCCTTTCTTCATTTCCTCACCGACGTTTGTCGTCATTTGTTTTCTCAGTGACAGCCATTGTGTCTGGGGTGAGCTAGGACCTCAAAGTAGTTTGCTTAAGATGTATGTTTATTTATGTGTATGAATCTCTCTCTCTCTCTCTCTCTCTCTCTCTCTCTCTCTCTCTCTCTCTCTCTCTCTCTCTCTCTCTGTGTGTGTGTGTGTGTGTGTGTGTGTGTGTGTGTGTGTGTGTGTGTGTGTATATGTGTGTGTGTGTGTGTGTGTGTGTGTGTGTGTGTGTGTGTGTGTGTGTGTGTCTGCCTGCAGTGACCTGAAGAGGATATCAGGTCCCCTAGATCTAGTGTGAGTGGGTGATTGTAAGCCAGGTGACAGGTTCTGGGAACCAAAGTGAAGTTCTTTGCAAGAGTAGCAAGTGTTCTTAGCCACTGAGCCATCTCTCCAGCCTACCCTCCCCACCGAAAGTAGTTTTAATTTGCATTTCTCTGATGGGTAAGGACACTGAACATATTTTAAGACATTTACTAATCATAGTATTATTTTGAGAGCCCTGTTCAGTTCCTTAGCACATCTGATTAGGTTATTTTCTTCTTGTTTCATATTTTGAGTTAAATTCTATATATTCTGTATATATTTGTATATTCTGTGTACTAATACTCTGTCAGATGTACAGTTGGCAAAGATTTCCTCTAATTCTGGAGGGTATCTCTCCAATTAACAGTCCCCATTACTGTAAAGAAGCTTGTAGTTATATGGTTGTCAACATTGTCCATCATTGGCCATATTTCCTGAGCTACTACAGTCCTAATCAGAAAACTTCTGCCTATGTGTATGTCTTGAAGTGTTCTCCCTACTCATTGCTCCAGCAGTTTCAGAATTTCAGATGTCTTATATTAAAGTTTTTAACCAACTTAGGGTTGATTTTTATGCAGGGTAAGAGCTAAGTTCCCCAGCAACATTTGTTTGAGATAACTGGCTTTTCTCACGTGCATATTTATTTCCAGGAAAGGTGCAAAGCTACACAGAGAAACCCTGTCTCGAAAAACCAAAAAAAAAAAAAATCATGTGACTGAAGCTGCCTATCCTTACATTTGGGACTTCCATTCTATTCCACTGCTCTACATTTCTGTTTGAGTGTCCATATCATGCAGTTTTTGTTACTATGGCTCTGTAGAATAACTTTAAATCATGCATAGTGATGCCTCTAGCAGTGTTCCTTTTGTTCAGGATTCTTTTTTCCTATCCTTGCTTTTGGGGCTTCCACATGATTTTTAAGATGATTTTTCTGTTTCTGTAAACTATGGCAATGGATATTTGATGGGGATTTCACTGAATCTGTAGACTGGTTTTGGTAGGATGGCCATTTTCACAATGCTAATTCTTCCAACCCACGAGCATGGGAGGTCTTTCCATCTTCTTGTGTCTTCATCCATTTCCCTCTTGGGGATTTTAAAATCGCTGTTATAAAAGTCTTTAACTTCTTTGTGTTTATTCCAACAGACTTTTTGAGGTTATTGTGAATGAGATTGTCTTCCCTGATTTCTTTCTCAGATGTTTCTGGTTGGTGAACAAGAAGACTGCTGATTTTTGTGTGCTAATTTTATAGCCTGCCACGTTGTTGAAAATGTTCATCAGCTCTAAGAGTTTACTAGTGGCATTTCGGCCATGTTGTATATAAACTCCTATCATCTGCAAATAGGGATATTTTGATCTTGTCCTATTTGTGTTCCTTTTATTTCTGTCTCTTGTTTTATTGTTCTAGCTAAGACTTCAAGCACTATACTGAGTAAAAGCCAAGAGAATGGATACTCTTGTCTTATTCCTGATCTTAGTGTAAATGTTTTCATTTTTATCTGCTAGCATGGTGCTGGTTGTAGGCTTGCCATATATAACCTTTATTATGTTTAGATATATGCCCTCCATTCATAATATTTTCAGATCTGTTGGATTTTGTCAAAGCCTTTTCTGCATCTATCCAGGCAATCATGTGGTTTCTGTCTCTGAGTCTATTTGTGTGATGTATTTAGTGACTTGCCTGTGTTAAACCATTCCTGAAGATATAGAATGAGATCAACCTGATCATGAACAATGATCTTTTTAACATGTTCTTAAAATTTGGCTTGCAGGATATTGAGATTTTTTAATAATTTTTATTAGGTCTTTGATGATTTCATTCGATGTATTTTATCATATTCAAACTCCTCCCAGACCCACCCTTACCTTACCTACACACACAAATTTGTGTGTGTGTGTGTGTGTGTGTGTGTATGTGTGTGTGTGTGTGTGTGTGTTTCCTTTAAACCCAACAAGTACAATTTACACTACCCATATGCTTGAGTACGTGGCCATAAACTTGAATATGGTTGACCTACCAGGGGCCACACCCTTAAAGAGAATTGACTCTCCCCCTTCCAACCACTATCAATTGCCAGTAGCTTCTCAACTGAGGGTGGGACTTCATGCACACCTTCTCTCTCCATACAGGGAATTGTCTCATTTGACCTTAGGCAAGTCTTACACATGTTGTCACAGCCACTGTGTAATTTCCCTGCTGAGGCCAGAAAACACTGTTTTCTTGTCATCCACTTCCTCCAGCTCTTATAGCATTGCAACACCCTTTTTTGAAATGATCCCTGAGACTTGGGAAGAGAGCTGTAATAAAGATGTCCCACTTGGGGCTGGCCATTCCACACTCGCTAATTCTCCACATGTTGACCAACTGCGTTAGTAAGCGTGTTAATAACCATCTACAGCAAAAAGAAGATTCTCTGATCAGGGTTAAGATATATACTAATCTGGGGGTATAAGTCATTGGTAGTTGGTTTAATAGTATGGTCCATTTAGCAGAGTAATAGCAGTAAGTTCTCCTCTAGGGCCTGTGACCTGTGCAGCCATAGGTTCTTGACCCCAGTAATGGTGGGTTCCAAGTATGGGTTTCACCTGGTGGAGTTGGCTCAATTCTGGACAGGAAGTAGTTAATTACTCCGATGATGTCCATGTCACTACTACACCAGGAGGCCTGTCTCACCAAGTCAGTTCTTATTGTCACTCTCAGGATGCAAAGCCGGGTAAGACTGGTGATTTCTTCTGTTGAATACATATAACCTTGCAGCACTATGAAAACTAGCCAGTAGAGATAAAGCCTCCATGTCAGTACCAGCTCGATCTCCCCATGTTCTTTGGTTCAGGTATGTTGTATCTCCAGCAATCATGTCTATTGGCACATTTTGGAGGGAAATCAAGAGCACTGACAAGATTCTGTAATGTTTGGGGTCTACAGGACCTCCCTAGCCAACAACTGCAAAAGAGGTAATCCATTCCTAGCTCTGGACTTCTATTTGCCTGTAGTAGAGACAGTGTGACCACATTATAGAGTAACTCCTTTAAACTCTTTCAATATATGTGTATGTACATATTTTAGGAAATGTTTATAGTAGTAGGTTTTTATATGGCTCTTTTGAAAAGTCTTTAGTATTATTCATCCCTCCCAGTTTCCCTCTTTCACACTGTTCTTACATCCACCATCCCATTTAATCCTTCTTATCCATTATTTCCCTTTACTATCTTTTTTTTTTCTTTTCAAGACAGGATTCTCTGGTGTAGTTTTGGTGCCTGTCCTGGATCTCCCTCTGTAGATCAGGCTGGCCTTGAACTCACAGAGATCCACCTGGCTCTGCTTCCCAAGTGCTGGGATTAAAGGCATTCGCCACTGCCGCCAGGCCCCCTTTACCTTCTTATACCACCATGTTACACCTCCTCTTCCTTGAAAGCCTCACCCCTTCTCATTAGAGCTTTACTAATTCCCTGACTTCTATGGATACTCAAAATGAAATATACATCTCTGAAGATTCCAAACTAACATTCACAAATGAGAGAAAATACATTGCCTTTCTGTGTCTAAGTTTTCTCCATCAGAATGATTGTTTCCAGCTCCTTCCATTTACCTATATTCTTTGGGAGACAGAAAAGTAAAAATAAAGGGTAAGGAGAGTGGGCCATTAAGACCATTCAGTGGTTAAAGGCACCCGCCACCAAAGCTGACGACCTAAGTTCGATTCCCAAGGCCCATGAGAGGAGAGAACTGCCGTTTACAAGTTGTCCTCTGAGCTTAGTCGCCTGGGGAGAAGAATACAAACCACAAGAACAGCAACAACAGTGACCCAAGCCAGATACAGAAATAGAATGAGGATCAGTTAACGCCAACTACTTCAGCACCCACAGAAGAAAATGCAAGAGAGTGTAGTGTAAGCCCTGAAGTTAAAAACTCCCTACCATAATAGTAATCATAATAATAAGTCAAGTAAATAAAGTAATGGTACAGGGAAAGGGGAAAGGAATTAAATAAAAATACACAGAAAAATGTGAGAAAGAGAGAAAGCAGCAAGTGATTGAAATATGATTCTACAATAAAGAAAATTATGTAAATAAAGTTAGAGAATGAGAATAATACAATACTAAAGATACAGTGATAAGGGAGGGGAGGAAATGGGTAAAGTTTCAAAATGTGACAAAGAAATGAAGAAACCCAAACCACTGTCTGCCTGCCACACTCACTGCTTTGAGATCCCAGCCAAGCGTTCAACCACCCTTAAAGAATGAGAAGATTCCTAAAACTGAGTGTGCCCTGCACCTGGGACCTGAGTCCCTAGTGCTGCTAGAAGCAGAGAACGTGAGTCAGGGAGGCAGCCCTGGAGGCCAAGCCACATGCTGGTCAGGCACGCGTTAATAATATTACTACTTCATTATTGTCCCTTTATTAACTTGTCATTTGTACTTTAAAAACACTGTCTTAGTGGTTACCCTAGACATCGCAATACGTACTGCTGTCTCCTAGTCTTAAAAATCAGAATAGTCCTTCACCTCCTTTTCAGTAATGCCTAAGCTGCAAGCATTTAAATTTCATCTGTTCTCTGCATCTCAAGTGTTATTGCTGTCATGTATTTTCATGAGACATTATTTTTGCTTCATATAATCAACCCTAATGTAATTATCAAAATATTTACCATTCTGTGGCTCAATGCTCACTGTGTTTCACATTGTGATCAGTACTGACAGATGGTTTAGGAATCCTTTCGAAGACCCAAGTGTTTCGGTTTGTTACCATAGTTTATTTTTGTCATTACTTTCTATATTTGGTTTATTGTTATTTAAATTTATTGAGTGAACATTTACGCTCACTAAATTTTTAAGTTTTTTTCTACTTTCTAATCCTCCTCAGCACTGTCTTCAGTGTATCCTACAAATTCTCATAGGTGGTGTTTACATTTCACTGCAGTTGTGTTAGTAAAATGTTATTACTGTTTCTTTTTAATTCATGAATTATTTATAAGAGAATTTAAGAATCTCTAAACACATGATAATGGTTGTTGATTTTCACATAAAATGTTAGAGAAGGCCATATTATATTCATTCTTTGAAACTTGAAGAATTTATTGCCCCATGTATTAGCCATAATTTTAAATGCTCTCTTTGTCTGTCTCTCAGTAGTTGATGCTGATCTGAAACTTACTATGTAGCCCAGGCCGGCCTCAAACTCATGGCAGTCCTATTGCCTCTGAATCCTGAGTGCTGGACTCTCAGGGCTTATCTTAAATGTTCCATGTCTTCATGGGAGCAGTACATATTATAAAATTCAAAGAAATGGATCTTTATTGCACATAAGTTATTACATTGTGTTATGTAAATATGTACCTTCTTTATTTTTATTTTGACCTATCAAAAACCGGAAGAGATGAATTTAAATAGCTCACTAAAATAGTTTCTGTGGTTTCTGACTATAGAGTTTATAGCATGTAAGTAAGAATTGATAGGGACATCCGAGAACAGGAGACATTTAGAATTCCAAATTGACATACTCATAAAAGAACCTCACCACATGACATTATGGTTAAAGTGCCAAGACAGTACAACAAAGTAACAATACAAAAAGCTGTAAAGGGAAAATGTCAACTTGTGTGCAATGGCCAAACCGTCAGAATAACTTCAGACAACCTGGCCAAAACTAACATCCAGGAAAGTAGGGAGTGGTGTAAGTCAAGCCTTGGAAGTAAACAGCTTTGAGCAAGAACCAGTATATTCAGCAAAGTTACCTTTGAAAGTTGATGGGGGAAATAACGTTTCCAAAATAAGCACAAATTAAACAATTTATGAGCATTGCAGGTGATACTTAAAGAAATCCTAAACAAAGAAGAAGAAGAAAGAGTCACAAATAGGAGAGGTCAGGAAAGGATAAATTTCCTGAGAGAGAGAGAGAGAGAGAATAAGAACTAGGAAAGGATCAAACATGTCTGATTCAGTGAACTAGTAAATCCAGAAGTTGAAAGAATAAAAAGAAGAGATTTCACAGTATTTAAACAAACCAGGAAAATAACTCATATAAAATTTTACCAATCAGCAAAACTTTGAGTTAACGCATATGGAATAAAAAGTTTTCCTCTAATGGCCACACTCCAGATGGAGGCCCTACACCCATGCAAACACAGAAAGGACAAATTAATCTTAGTGGGCTAGGAAGAGAACATGAAGTTGAAAGGCATGGTGGAGCAATTGGGGAGGAGTTAAAGGGAACCAGTGGAGGATGGGTTGAATCAAAATACATTGTACATCTGTATGAAATTCCCAAAGAATATATAAAAACATATTTTAAAAAGAATTAACTTTAAAAAATGTTTTCATATACCAAATACAGGTTTGCATTATAACATTTCCATTCACGTGTAGCACTGTACTTTCTCATCTTCACCCCTGGTACCCTCTGACACCACCACCACCTGCAACGGTCACTTCCTGCCTCCACATAACTCATCTTGTGCTTTCATGCCATGTTTCTGCATGTAACAAAAAGCATGTAATAATTATCTTTCTCTCCCCCACCATTACCCCCTTACCATCTCTGGGCCCCTCACCATCACGCTCCCTTTAGAATCCTGCCTTCTGCCATGAAATTCCATATTTACATATATAATCTAGGTCATACAGTTGAGAGAAGACATAGAATATTTGTCTTTCTGAGCCTGATCTACTTTGTTTAACATGAGGCCAGATTCATTTTCTTGAAAAAGACATAATTCCATTCCTTTTATGTCTGAATGAAAGAAAAAGAGTTCAAGAACTTTAGAGAGAGCAAGGGAATGTATATAAGGGGTTGGAGTGAGGATAGGGCAGGGGGAAATAATATAATTCTATTTGAATTTCAAAAAATATTTTTAAACTCCATAGTGTATATGTACCACACTTTCTTTATCAGTTTATTTGTTGAAAGACATCCAGGATAATTCCTTGTCTAGAATATTGTGTGCAGTGCCATGGTAAACATAGATATGTAACTATCTCCATGGCAAACTCACGTATAAACTCAGAAGTGAATCACGTTTTTACTCCTTTGAGGAACAGGCACCTGACTTGCCCAGTGGCTGCACTAGTTCATATCCCCACCGTTGTGTGTAAGTATTCATCTTCCTCCTCACCTCTCGTTTAATTTTTCACAGGAGCCATTGTGACTCGAGTGATGTGAAATCATGATGCACTCTCATTTGTAAGGAAGAACTTTCTGAAGAGAAGCTTACAGGCATGCATTGCTGACCCTGCTTTGTACAGGAATCTGGGCCTAAACTTGGGCTCATGTTTGCATAGCAAACCTTTTACTGAGCCACATCCTCAGCCCGTTTTCCTTTTTTTTTTTAATCTCTTCCCCTTCCTCCTTGTATTCCCCCTTTTTTCCTTTCCGCTGTACTTTCGTAGTACTTAGACGTTAGTTTTGTCTTTTGTTCTTTTTTTTTTTTAACTTTTGAATTTTCTAACTATTGAGAAATATTTTTCTGGATTTTTGCTTTTTTGTTTTTGTTTGGTTTGTTTGTTTGTTTGTTTGTTTTTTCAAGACAGAGTTTCTCTGTGTAGTATTAGTGCCTGTCCTGGATCTCACTCTGTAGACCAGGCTGGCCTCAAACTCACAGAGATCCACCTGGCTCTGCCTCCTGAGTGCTGGGATTAAAGGTGTGCGCCACCGCTGCCCGGATTTTTGCTTTTTTTAGCCCTTGTTCTTTTTCTCTCTCCTTGATCGCATTCTTCTTCGCTGCTCCTCTTTCCCCTTCATGTCTTTAACCCACTCTTCCCCTTTCTTTGTCTCCATTCATTATCACATTCACGTGTTATTTTCACATTTACCCTAATGTTTTTTATTTCATTAAAACATTCTACATTCATACTGATGTTTCTATTATATAATCATTGATGATATGTTAGTGGGCTTTAACCAATTTTAAGTATAATTCTGTACTTGGGATGATATGAATGCTTTTGTTACTACTTTAGTAGTTGTTTTTTCCTATCTGAGTGATACAGGGGATTGGGCGCTCAAAAGGAGGATGCTTAATAAGAAGATTCCCCAATAGAACTGGAAGGGACATGCAGACCAATGGATGCACACACTGTAACACGGGAACATAAGAAACAGTGAAAAAGAAAAGCTAGTTGACACTGTCCTCCAAAAGAGCAAAATTCCTCAACTATTGAATAAAAAAAAAAAACTGAAATAGGCAAAAAGCCAGATGAATATTGCTAAAGATTCCTGGTAAAATGATCAGTGACTTCAAAGAAAACACAAACAAGCAAGTTAATTCAATTCAGGATCAGAGAGGGGAAAGTCAACAACAGAGGGAAAAAGTCACCAAAACACGTGAGAAAATAGCACCATGGACATCCACGACACAGAGGGTAATTTCAGGAAGGAAGCTGAGATTTTGAATATGTAATGTTGGAAATGAAATTCTTCACTGAGTCACATCCAAACCACCAGGCAAAGCAGCACCAAAAGACTGAACAGAATAGTGTCAGGGATGGAAGAATACTACAGCCAAACTTCAAGGAAGAAATGCTACATTCAAAGATCAATTAAGCAGAAAGAAAATTAAGTGAGCAAGAGCACAATAGCCAAGAACTCTGCAATATGATCAAGAGAACAGATACAAGAATCCCCTGGATGGAAGTCTGAGATGCTGGGATAAAGGCTAAGCTCTACCACAGGAAACCGAAACAATCTAATGTCCTTCAACCACAAGTGGATAATGAAGATGTGGTGCATATACACGATGGAATACTATTACGCTGTAAAGAGAAATGAAATCCCCATCCTTGCTGCAGGCTGCATTGGGTGAGCTAGCCAAGGCAGTGCTGGAGTGCCTGCCTGGGTAGTGACGATGAAGGAAAGCAGGCAGGCTGACCAACCCAGCTACCATCCAGACCCAGAAGCAGGGCTGTTGAGTTAGCCCACTCCAACATCCACCTCATCTATGAACTGCTGGAGTATGTGAAGGGGACGAATCTACAGATCCAAAACTGCAGATCTTCACGACACAGGACAACAACAGGATGTCCAAAATGGGCCTCAGTGATAGCCCGTTGTCGGTGGTGTAGCAGAAACCAGAGACCTAGAGCCAAACCAATGACTCATAGCAATGACACTTTCAAGTAAAGATGAATGGACTAAAGGGTGAACTGTGTGACTCAGCTTCCACACTACACATCCACAATGAGATGTTTCTCTTTTTTGTTGCTTGTTCGTTTTTGTTCTGTGTTGTTTGGTTGTTTGGTTTGGTTTTTGTTTTTTCTTTTAAATTTTGTTTTGTTTTTGGACGGAGGTTGCAAGGACAGAGGGCAGATTCCAGGGGACGGAAGATAAATGGGATCAGGATGCATAATATGAAATCCACAAAGAGTCAATAAAAGTTAAAAGAATTGACAGAAAAAGAAAAGATAAAATCATGAAATTTTCAGGCAAATGGGTAGAGCTAGAAAATACCATATATTGAGTGAGATAACCCAGACCCAGAAAGACAAACACTGTATGTTCTCTCTCATCTGTGGTTCCTAGCTCCAAATCTTCAACTATGAATATAAAACCAAGAGTAACACAAAAAGCAGGAAAGTGAAAAGAGACCATAAAGTGGGGGTGGCTAGAGAGAAAAAAATATCAAGACACAAATGATATGAAGGGATAAATGGAAAAAAAGATGAGGGGAGTTTTAATTGGGAAGGGGAAAAGGAGGTCAATATAGAAGGAGAGGGAAGAAGGAGGGAAAATAACATTAAGGAAGTTTAGAAGGGCTTTAAGGAAACATTTTATATTTACCTAAAATTGTATATAATACATATAAATGTGATATATATATATATATATATATATATATATATATATATATCTTTAATGAAGTTATGTTACTTGGGCTGACAATGCTTTCTCCAAGACCCTCAGACCATCTAATAAAAAACCCAGCACCAAGCATAAGAAGTCCTCTTTTCTTTCTTTCTTTTTTTTGTTTTTTGTTTTTTGTTTTGTTTTGTTTTTTGAGACAGGGTTTCTCTGTGTAGCTTTGCGCCTTTCCTGGATCTCGCTCTGTAGACCAGGCTGGCCTCGAACTCACAAAGATCCGCCTGGCTCTGCCTCCCAAGTGTTGGGATTAAAGGGAAACCCTCTTTTCAAGTTGTTGGTCAGAAGAGTCCAAGAGACACCTCCAAACAATATAGGCTATTTCTGCTGCCCTTAGATACCTCTGGGGGTTGAAGGTAGGTTCCTATTGCTGATGACGCTGTGCACTTTGGGTACAGGATTCAGAAGATTTGATCCAGGTCTGACCTGAAAGCTTCTGCCCTAAAGACTAGATTAGTACCCAGAAGTCCCCATAGTACCATGTATAACAAGCATCCAGAGGAGGGAAGCAATCAATAGTCCTGCCCATCTGTGATGCCCATGAAACATAATAATGACTAGCCCTGCAAGATTCTCCTAGCCAGGCGCGCTGGTGCATGCCTTTAATCCCAGCACTCAGGAGACAGAGACAGGCAGATCTCTGAGTTTGAGGCCAGCCTGGTCTACAGAGTGAGTTCCAGGACAGCCAGAGCTACAAAGAGAAAACCTGTCTTGGAGGGGGGAAAAAAAGATTCTCCTAAAAGTGCCGTAGTGATACTTACATCTGGGTGGCAACCAACAGCTCTCTAGTTGGAGTTAAGGCCTGCTCAAAAGGAAGGAAAACATTCCTGTTACTGGAAACCTAGTCAACTTCTTGGGGCTAGTGAAGTCTTGGATCTTAGAGAAGAACCGACTACCACCACTTTACTAGGCCAGCATAATTCCTAACCATGCTGTAAATACTGATCTTCATCCCCACAGATAAGTGGAGTTCTCACACCTCACCAAAGGAGCTTCTGTTTGCAACAGGCAGAGACCATCACAGAAAACCACAAGTGGTCAAAATGCAGAAAACAAATCATCACGGGGTGCCCAGCCCCAGCGGATACTTCTACAACACAACTCCTACACCTGAAGCTCAGGGAGCAGCACAGAAGAGGTGACAGAAAGATTTTTAAGTCAGAGGTCTAGGAACTTGGCTGTGGGACTGTGTCTCCCAGAAATGACAGGGAGGCTACACTCAGCAATACGGCTGCCTAGACAGGACCTGGACAATGACAGTATTAATAGGCCAGTGGAAGGAAGAAATCTCATGGGGCCCCACCCTTAGACAGAGAACTCCAGACAACTAAGTGCTGCTGAGAGAAAGAGACTTATTCTTCCCCCGGAGGTGACCCCCCCAAGTTAGTTACCCAATGCCAAATGGCCAGCCCTGAAGTCCATATATGCATATAAGCAACACTAAACAGTCAATGGGCTGTATTAGACAGAAAATGGATTGTCATCTTTTCTTGGAGAAATTCAGATGACAAGAGAGGCAGGTGAGGGGAGTATTTAAGAGACAAATGGGCCTTTGAACTAAATTCAAATTCTCCTTTCATCAGCAAATTTTCTAAGTGTGAACTACAGTGTATAAGTTAATCTACTCGAAAATAAATACAATGTGGATATTAATAACACACTACAAGGCCAACAAGTTTTAATGAGCCCTCATCAAAGCCTAAACTCTGAGCATCCTTTCTTGTAGAAGATGAAGTCAATTCCCAGCGAGGAAATTCTCACCCGCCCACTTGCAGTTCCTACCTGCAATTTGAAATATTACCACTAGAGGGAAGCTCCCAATGCAGGAGGTTTACTCAGTAATCAGGGACTCCAGGTCAGCAAAATCCTGCTTTAGGATTAGGGAAATGTCTGGGATCCTAAATATCTGAAAGCATCCTACTGCCAGCACAGATTTGCAAGAGACACACATACAAAGCCTGTCTGTTTATGACCAATTAGATCTCCGGACCCAAACCTCTACATGCAGCTAACCCTTTAGGTAATATCTTTCCTTGTGGCACTCTGTCCTGACACTCTAAATAGGTAAGGCAAAGTCGTCAGAGCACTGCAGGACCTCAGCAGAGAGCACAGCACCACAATCAACATGGGGACTCCTTCAGTCCTCCTTAGAAGCAGCACGAAATTAGAGGGACTGCATCCTCACTGAGCCCCCAGCCCATTCTTCCGGAGACTGCCTGGCCACCATCTTCCCAAAGCAAGGCTATGATTTGTAACAACTCCTTTTTTCCTTCTCTGAGCATCTGTCCATGGTACTAATTTTGAATTACTCTTAAGGGCTGACATCTATGCCTGACTCACTTCTCCCTGCTCATTGCCACCATGTGAATGATCACAAAGACATCCTAACAGGCTTGACTGCATTCAGACATGCCAGGTTATAACTCACTCATTATGTAATTGCCGGTGAGCTTGTTAAATGTTGAATTGTGTCCTATTACTTCTCAGGATAGACGTCGTCATCGATGGTTCTGCGGGCGGGGTGTGGATGCCTGGCCTTTGCTCACAGGATCTTCCCTTAGCCAGTGTCTCTCTCCACCCCCTGTCCTTTCCCACACTCACTTGCCAGTTCTGCTCTATTTTTAAGACTCAATTTATCCTTCACTTCCCCCAAGACGCAATCCTTCAGGTTCCTTTCATTGACTTCCATCACAGCCCGTTGCATATCATAATCATGTTACCTTTTCGCATAGAGAAACTATCGTTCATTTTTCCAGTACCAAGTACAATTTTGGTTCATATTAGAAAATCATTCATGGTTGTTAAATAGTCATTTTATGTCTAAAAATCTCCAAGAGTCTGTGTGATTGTCATTGGATGGCTACAGGCACTGTTTGTAAGATGATATAATGGAAGATAGAAGTAAGACACCTTATTCACAAATTTAATGAAGTATTTGGGAGAGGACAAGCAAATATTTCCTCTGAGCAGTCACCACCCAGGAGCAGAGGGGGGGGGAGGGGAGATGCAGAGGGGCTGGAAAGATGGCTCTGTGGTTAAAACTGCTTGCTGCTCTTCCAAGGAACCTGGGTTTATTTGGTTCCCAGTACACATATCAGGTGACTCACAGCTCCAGCTCCAGGGAATCTGATGCCGTCTGGTCTCCACAGGTACATGCACGAGCATGGTGCACTTAAATTCACACACACAACTGGGCATGGTGGCACGCGCCTTTAATCCAGCACTCGGGAGGCAGAGGCAGGCAGCTCTGTGAGTTTGAGGCCAGCCTGGTCTACAAAACAAGTTCTGGGACAGCCAGTGCTACACAGAGAAACCCTCTCTTAAAAACACACACGAAAATAAAAAAAATAAAAAAAAAATTCACACCCACATTTTAAAAAGAAAGGGTGCAAAGAAGAAAGTAAAACAGTTGAGACATTGGCCCCAACACTGACCACAGCGCTTGGTCTAGCTCACCATCACCACATTCTACTTTCATCCCCAACCCAAATCTAAGGCTAAGCTCTTACCAGTCTGGTGTGAAAAAGTTCCAGAATACATCTGCTCCTGCCAGCTACAAGATGGGATAGGTTATAAATCCCATTACTCAGATGGTAACAGATCTGAGGCCCACCCCAGTGATCTTTGTCAGAAAGGAACGGTCCCTGACTATGCCCACTGATACCAAGGCCACGCCCATATGACCATTAGCCTATAATCTGGACATAGATTTTACCCGCACACATTAGGCACACATTGAAGAGGACTCCCGCACAACGGGGGCTCCCTCTCAGACCCCGGGTTAGGCACAATCCACACTCAAACAACTAGTTTTCACAGAGAGATCCTTTATTAAACAGGGAAGAGAAGTTAAAGTGGCTGCTTTCTGACTCAGGGAGAAAACAGCAGCAAATGACCTTACAGGTGTCATTTTTAAGAGGAGAAGAAGGGGAGGTCTGTGTTAGGATGGGCTAGGATGCTGTGGTGAAGGAGATAGGGGATGAGGGAGAAGGGGCAGGGGGCAAGGGAAAGGGGGCATTTGTCCCGGAGGGACAAGGGACTGCCTCTGGATAGAGGAGACAGTCCTGGCGCATAGGCAAATGGTGGTTTATAAAGGGAAAAGGGAAAATCCCGTGTTAGAATGAGATGTTTAATTTTAATTGGGCGTGTTAATTGCGTAATCCAAAGAGGGCCTTTGATAGCTGGACCTTGGTAGTCAGCCTCAGGTGGAGCAAGTGGCCAAGAAAGGAAATAGACCTTGGGGGCTAGCTTTAGGAAGGTAATCTAACCGTTTTTAGAGGGAACTGGGGAGGAGGGCAAGGCCTGCCAGAGCCACATGTTCAAGAGGGCTGTCTCCCTTCACACATGACGTCTAAACCTGATCAATCCACTGTAGCCTTTCATCCTGATGCCTCGTTGATGAGTGGGTAGGAGGGAGAAAGAACTGAGAGGACCAGTGAAGTCTGTCACCTCCCTTCTAGGACCATCTTGTTCTATTTGTAATCCAAGGTGAATCTGGGTCTCCCATGGCCAGTTTATAAGGCATTTTCCTTCCTATTACATCACTTCCTTCGGATGGAAACATTTGCCTCAGGAAGCATGGGGAGGCTCCTGAGCCTCAGGAGGTAAACAGGAGGAGAAAACAGAAATTCGAGTCTTGGGGGCCCCTCAGCAGTCTACAAAAAGAGTAACCGGTTGCTGGGGGTGGAGACTCTGAGCAGCCAAACTGAGCAAAGAGAGCTTGGGAAGGTCAAGCTGCAAAGGGTGTGGTTTTTGTCATGGGGGAGGAGGGTCACTTTCTTGTGAAGCCCCTGCTTCTGAGTCATCCCTGCCGCTTTTACGTTAACCTTTCACCCGCATTCCTGCTAGCAAACCGATTTAAAAAAAAACAAAAAAAACCTCACTGGAATGGGTGGCGCACCAGGTGGTGGTGGTGGTGGTGGTGGTGGTGGTGGTGGTGGTGGTGGTGGTGGTGGCTTTGGCCGTGCATGCCTTTAATCCCAGCACTTGGAGGCAGAGCCAGGTCTGCAGAGTGAGATCCAGGACAGGCACCAAAACTACACAGAGAAACCCTGTCTTGACAAAACAAAACAAAAAAAAAAAAACAACAACAACAAAAAACACATGAACTATGAACCAATGGCTGAGGGGTCCCCACTGGATCAGGCCCTCTGAATGGGTGAGACAGTTGATTGGCTTGATCTGTTTGGGAGGCATCCAGGCAGTGGGACCAGATCTTGTGCTCATTGCATGAGTTGGCTGTTTGAAACCTGGGGCCTATGCAGGATTGTTTGGCTCGGCCTGGGAGGAGGTGACTAGACCTACCTGGACTAAGTCTACCAGGTTGACCTCAGTCTGTGGGGAAGGCTTTGCCCTGGAGGAGATGGGAATGGGGGGGGGGGGGGGTTGGGGGGAAGGTGAGGGGGACGGGAGGGGGGAGAACAAGGGAATCCATGGCTGATATGTAGAACTGAATTGTATTGCAAAATAAATTAATAAAAAAAAAAAAACTCAAAAAAAAAAACACTCAAAAAAAAAAAAAAAAAACCCACTGGTTCACCAAATTGGACACTGTTTCAATTGGTACTTTGATACATTGTGGGCTCCCTTTCTGGGGTGAGTAAACCCAGGGTTGTGCCTCCCTGGAAAAGTCTGCCTCGCAGCAGGCCCACTCTGCAGAGATTTCTAGTTAGGCAAAATTACATCTAAGTCCAGAAATTGAGACAAACAACTCTGTTTTTAGTGTAGGCTTTCTTGGAGCAGCCAGGGTTTAGAGCACACAAATACATGTTGTAGTGTCTGGCACACAGCAAATGCTCTACAGTATATGCTGAATCATGGATTGATAAAGGTATTAGTAGACACCATTTTTCAGACCTTTTCATTATAATATTTCATTCTGATTTTTGAACGATTCTACTCTTTAGCTTGTGAGAATGCCAAATGTTTTGAATATACCTCGGAGTGTATTCAACACCTATCACACAGTTAGAAACTACAACTCTAACTAACACGGACTGGCTGGTTTACCTAAGAATATAGCATTTCATTTTTAAAAAGTATAAACAACTGCTCAAGTAGTGAAATTCACACAAACTTAAACTTTAAATGGATTCCAAGGAAAATGAAAATAAGAATAAAAATTTAAAGAAAAGAATCAAGTGTGTGGTGATAATATGCAATGTAAATTTTTTTAAAACATCATTTGTAAGAGAAAGTTCAAAGCAAGGTGTGGGTCTGTGCCTGTTATTTCAACACTCAGAAGACAAAGGCAAGAGGATTGCTGTGAGTTCAAGACCAGGTTGGACTACATAGTAAATTCTAGGGCTGCTTGTACTGCAGAGTAAGACCTTGTCTCAAAACACAAACACACGGGGGGGGGGGGGGGGGGGGGGGGGGGGAGGGGGGGGGGGGCTCTTAAGAAAGAGCTCAAGGAATAAGCCAATTTGACTTTGCATCCTCCTGCCTCGTTCACTCTAGACACCAGGTGGCGACATTTCATCATGGACTGAGTCCCAGACATCTGTTCTGTTTATTCCATAACTGTACAGTGGGAGGGCTTAAGCTGTGCACTAGGAAATCATAAATGAATAGTGCGTAGGTATGCAGAGCTATGCTCTATGTGATTGGAGAGTTATGTGGATAATGTAGAAGCACAAGAAAGACACAAAAGTGTAACATCTTCTGGGAGCACAGATTCAGACAGACCCGTCACGTGGGAGGATACGCAAACGGACCCAAAGCACAAGGAAAAATGAGTACTGTTGTCAGTTAGCAGGAAATATTAAACTATCGGGTCAGTGAGGTACTGCTGTATCCCCATAGAATAACTCCACTGAGAAGGACTCAGAACGAAGGGGACTCCCTCACAGGGGGGGCTCCCTCCCAGACCCCGAATCAGGCACAAACCACACCCAAACACCTATTTTCATAGAGAGATCATTTATTAAGCAGGGAAGAGAAGTTAAAGTGGCCGCTTTCTGACTCAGGGAGAAAACAGCAGCAAATGACCTTGCAGGTGTCATTTTAAGACGACAAGAAGGGGGGATCTGTGTTAGGATGGGCCAGGATGCTGTGGTGAAGGAGATAGGGGATGAGGGAGAAGGGGAAGGGGACAAGGGAAAGGGGGCAGGGGTATTTGTCCCGGAGGGACAAGGGACTGCCTCTGGATAGAGGAGACAGCCATGGCACATAGCAAATGGTGGTTTATAAAGGTAAAAGAGAAAATGCTGTGTTAGGATGAGGTGTTTAATTTTAATTGGGCATGTTAATTAGGTGAACCAAAGGGGGCTTCTGATTGCTGGATTTTGGTAGTCAGCCTCAGGAGGAGGAAGTGGCCAAATAAAGGAATAGACCTCGGTGGCTAGCTTTAGGAAGGTAATCTAACAGTTTTCAACAAAGCAGAGAGAAATGGGGCGGGGCGGGGGGCGGGGAGCAAAGCCTGTCAGAGTCACATGCTCTAGTGGGCCAGTGTTCCTTCACAGAATCCTAGTGATGGTTGCTCTGGGGAGCAGCTGGACTCTCATCCACTCTGGAGAGTGGCAACTGATGCAAACATTTGAAGAATTTCTATATAGTGGTTGCTAAAAGCAAATTACAGATACTTGTCACCCAGTTCTCTTCTGAGTGCTTATCTGTAGAAATAAATGTTTATACGCACCCAAAACCCACATAAATACATTCATGGAAAGTTATACATAATAGCAAAATACTGAAAGCACTCACCTACCCATCAATAATACAATGTGTGAATAAATTAGAGTCATAATCTATATCCCAGGCTAGCCTCAAACTCATGATCCTTTGGTATGCTTCAACCACCAGAGTGTGGGGGGTCACAGATGTGTGCTATCACTCCAGGGTGGGTTCCCTTTTTCTTAAAGAACCAGAGACCATAATGAGATCACAGTAAGTTCAGGAGAATACATACTTTAAGATCAGAGAATGCTGCTGTTTGAATGGGTTAAGTGGCTATGCACAGAAAAAGTGAAATCATTTGTAACAAGCACCCTTACACCCTCAGACCCAGGATGCAGGCACCATAGGGCAGGATGAGGTGAGTGGGGGGGGTGCTGTAGTCACCACAGGGATGGATGAGGTGAGTGGGGGAGGCAGCGGCAGGGGTTGGAGGTGGGGAGGGACTTGCCACATTGAATCAGCACAAACAAGAACAAATTGGATAGCTAATTGAGAATTGAGAGTCAATCAAAGTCAACTTTGTTTGAACAGAAAGAAAACAGCATTGGAAAACCACCTAATTTAAACCAAGGGATCGTTTCAAGGCTTGAAATTAGACGTGGAAAAAGAAAAGCATGGTTTCAGCAAAGTCCAATTAAAGCATGAAGAATCCAATTTGGATCGACTTGGTAGGCTTGTCTCAGCACTGGGGTAAGATGCTTATCTGGTCCAGGCGCCATCGCCCAGAGACATCCGCTTTCCCCTATCTGCCTCTCTTTCCCCTGCAGACGTACTTCCTAGGCTCTCCTGCAACCTGTGCATGTTCTAGGTCACCTGTCAATCTTCCATTCCATCCATCAGTTGTCTAATGTGCTGATGCTCCTTATCTTGACACCTGCCCTGGTCCAGTCTTGTCTTGCATTTGTATGAGTTATTACAGCAGCTGCAACAACTTTCAGGAATGTGGTGGCTTTAAACATCTGGAATTTCCTTTCTCATAGTTCTGGAGACTCAGTGCCCCAAACTGGTTCCACTGAGCTAAAGTCCAGGAATGAGAATGGCTACACATCTTCTGGGGAACCGGAAGAGAATCCATTCCTAGCCCCTTCCAGTTTGGGATCTACCCTCCTGGCACCCTGGACTTGTGACATCATTGGCCTTAGCCTGCACTTTCACATGTCTTTGTTGTTGGCTGTGAGTCCTGTCCCTGTCCTTCTGTCACAGGGACACTTAACAGCATTTAGGACCACCTGGATAATCCCAGGTAATCTGGATGAGATGCTTAGTAGCACACATGACCATATGAAGTAGAATCCACTCTTTCTCCAAACGTGGTAATGGTCACTATTTCTAGGGATCAAGTTTTGATCACTGGACAGCCCATTGACCCACCTGTCAGTTTTCATATCCTAAATCTAAACAAACCCCCAGTGGTAGAACTCTGAGGTAAAAGCACTTGCCTAGTTTATACACGATTCAATCTCCCTTAACTTCTTTCTTTCTCCCATCAAGCCTTCCAGCAAGCAGTACTGACCCTATCTTTGCAAATCCCACGTTCCCCAGTGGTTTGAATGCCTTGATCTACCACCTGGTCCACATCAGGCTCACTCTTAGGCTGTTACAGAGTTTCTAACCAACTTGCAACTGATAGGGCTGCAAGAGCATTTAAACGCCACTCCGCTTTGGTCATCTCCTTTCCCAAGCATGCAATGGCTTCCCATCACATTTAAGACAAAATGTGACAGATGTCTGCTCCTGTGTCTTCCTTGTCCTTCTGCGATTGCTCCCACCATCCAGGGGATTCCTACTGCTCACTCAGTTCCATACCCCTGTCTCACAACCTGGCACCTTCTCTTCTCTCTCCAGGGCTCACTTCCCCAGACGTTTCCTCAGATAATCCTTTGAGCCCCTCAAAGTGTCTGTATGACTATCACTTCCTCAGAGAGACCTCTTCCTGACACATTACTTAAAATAGGCTTTCTGACACTCTCTTAAGACATTAATACCCAGCATTGGGTTATATATTATATGTCAAATGACTTATTTTCTAAGTAATTCTCCCCACTATGGCATTCATTTCCAGAGAGCAGGAGCGGTGCCATTTTGTTCAGCCCTGGACTTCTAATCGCCTGCACTTGACACAGAACAGGAACATGCTAAATATTGTTGAATGAATAAGTGAATGAGTGAGTGACTGACAGATTCCAAGTTGTGGGTGGTGAGGATTTAAAAGAAAAGCTCTTCGAGGGGAACTTTCTCTATTCTCCCAACCACAATCCCGAATAAATATAGCTAGCTGTACTTTGGTCTCAGCTTGAACACCTCCGCTTGCTCTAACCCAGTGTTAGATCTACAGGGGGAGGGACTGCAGCCACCCCCATCTCAGCTTTCTGGCCAGCCTTCCGGGGACGTGGGCAGTGTGGCCATCAGGCAGCAAACGCTAAGAAAGCAGAGCCAATGAGTGAGTGCCTGTGGTGTGTGCATGAGTGTGTGGGGGCAGGATGGGCAACCACTCTGTCATGTAAATGTTAGACATTGAAATGAAAAGCTACCAATTGGGATTCTCTGTAAGTTTTTAGCAGAAAAGCTGCATTTGATAGGCACCTAGGGCAGCTGACCTTCCATGAGCTCCCACAGAGTACAAGCTCAAACACAGCATCTTCCACTTTAGGCACCTCATTACCCTCCAAAGAAATCAGTATTTGCTCTGTGGCTAGTAAAAACTCACGTGAAGAAAGAGTGTAATGTTCATCAGCAAATGGAATTTCAGAGACAAACTTCAACTTGAATTTCCAGTGAATGTTTCTATCTATTTGCGTCGATCACTTTTCCTTGCTCTGACATAATGCCTGAGCAAGCCGACTTAAAGGAAGAGAGTTATTTTGGTTCATGGTTTCAAAGGCTTCAATCCATAGCTGCTGGCTCCATTGCTAATGGCTTTGTGGTGAGGCAGACCATTGGTGACGGGAGGATGCGACAAGGAAGGTTGCTCATTTCATACCAGAAGGGAACCTGAGAGAGCAACAGAACAGCCTGGGGACAAGATTCAATCTTTAAGGTCATGTCCTTAGTGACCTATTAGGCTCTACCTCCTAGAGTCTACCATGTCCCAATAATGCCATCAAATTATGAATCCGTCAATTATGAATCCATTGATTAGGTCAGAGCCTTCACTAATCACTTCCTTAAACCCCACTTTGTATTAAGGACTAGCACTTCAGCACATGGAGTTTTGAGGGGACACTTCATGCCTAAACCATACCAGGATTCTTCATGAGCCACTTACTGGGCATCCATTGCCTTATGCATAGAATTAAAATAAACTAAGCTGGATGGATAGCACATGCTTGTAGTTCTGTTACTCAAGAAGTGGAAGGATCATGAGATCAAGGCCAGCCAGGTCTAAATGACAAGCCCTGTATCAAAGAAACAAAAGTAGCGTATGTGCTATAGCCCGGTAGTACAGTGCTTTCCTAGTATGGGGGAAGCCCTAGGCTCAATCCCTAGTAAAGCTAAATTAATAAAGATAATGAGTATATATTAGAGATATAATAAGAACTGGGTGCTCTAGCCCACCACAGAACAGGACTAGCATAAATACCTTTAGTCAACCTTTGTCATGGAATGGGGAGGACAGAGAAGGGACAGTAATGGCTGCTACACTCAGCATTCTGCAGCAGGTTTAGCACTGCCCTGTGACCAGTCTGTCTCAGAAGATCTGAGAGGTGGTAAGGTGGTAACAGCAGCAGCAGCAGCAGCAGCAACTTGCACTTTGTGGGGGAAAGGAACTGAGCCTAAGAAGATGAGCTGATTCGAGCTTAGTCTGTGACAAAGCCAGAGCTGGGACCCAGATCCCAGACTTCTGGGCCCACCCTCTTGCTACACAGCTGATTCTGGGTGATTCTGACAGCCTGGTTGCTTTGCAAGACCTCCTGCTTCTTCCACAGCTCAGGGCTGGCCATATAATGTGTCTCTAGGGAAAAGCATCCCTGAGCAGAGCAGACCTGGTTAATTCTCCCAGCCTCATTCTTCTCCACATTCAAATGGATTTAACCACAGGTGCCATTGCTGAGAGGATTAATCTAAGCACCACTGAAGAAATGGTGATCTTATTCCCACCTTTGTGCTTGACGGCTTTGGGGTGGCATGGTTAGTGTTACCGCAAGAAATTATTGATTTTTCTTCATCAAAGGTTTAAATATCAGCAATTGCATACATAACAGTTTAGCCTTAGTAACAGTGATTTTGTGAAAAGCAAGAATATTATCTGACATGCATTGAGTGGCTCTATGTGCTAGCTACATGGATTCATTCATTACTTCGCCTAATAGCCACGCCCCTCCGAGGTGTGCCATCGCCATCATCATCTTTTCCCAGCAGCTAAAGAAACCGAAGCACCTGGAAGTTTGGTAAACGCTCATGGGTAACACAGAGAATAACGGGATACAAAGCCAAGGAATTTCATTCCAGAGCTCCCACATCTAACAACCACTCTCTCCTCCTAGGCTCTCAAACCCCAAATCCCTGACCTAGATAGAGTCCATCCTTCAGTCATTAGGGCACCTGTTGTGAGTGCAGATGTATCCAGTTCTGCTTTTTGTCTGCCTCAGTCCTGAATATGACTAACTGGAGTTTCCCCATTGCTTCGTGATACCTGCCTAAGGAAGACCTGCCTATTATTCTTGTTCAATTCCCCCATTGAAAACGAATTAATGCATAGCTGTCCATAGAATGTGCTGTCATGTTAACTGTACGCCACTTTCTACTTCAGTGAATCTGTCCCCTTGGTCCCGGCCATGGTCCCAGGGGGATTCCGGTGCCATGCTACTGTCTACTTTTTCTGTCCTCTTCTGCTCTTAAGCAGCCCACACCTCGCCCTGCAAGTGCAAACGGCATTTCTGAGGAGAGCGTGGGAGATGCAGGGAGCACAAGACCTGGCACCTGAATGCGAAATGATCCCAGCCTGATTGGCAGATAGAACGTAGAAAAGGGAACGCAAGGCAGTGCACCTGGGGCGACGACAGAGTGGCACCACTTGTTACACGATAGAAGCCACGAAGAATAATAACCAGGATGTGATCGGAACAGTTTCTGCTCATCATCTGCGTCAAGTGTTAAAGAAGGAGACAGACTGACTTTATCTCCTGCAGCCTCCAGTGCACCCCACGTGGTAACAGGAGCAGCATCCTGTTCCTGCTCCCCATTCCCCACACACCTCCCAAAGCCGTTTATCCACAAATCAGGAGTCAAGTGACCAGAATTAGAGTTCTCTCCAGTGCCTGGCCTGGCTGGGTCACAGTAAATTGCATTCCTAAAAGTCACATTTGTTTTTGTCTTGGGCCCAGACAGATAATGCATGTTCAGGTAATTCTTCTTTAGCCAGCCCCTCTTCTGCTAGCTGAGGCTTGTGTGTCTGCCGCCGTTAAGCCTATGCACAGGCACACGAGGCATGACCAGGAAATCAATATAAGCCAGTGAAACACGATATTTCCTGCCTCCCTTTGCTCATCTAAATGGGGAAAGTTTCCAGGGGTGAGCAGAGAACAGCCAGCTCCACAGATCCATTTCTCCCTACACACACACACACACACACACACACACACACACACACACACACACACACAAGTAAAGTGATGGTTTTCTTCTAAGCATGTGGGCAAAGGCTAAATTTAAAGACTGTAATGGTATGGTAAAGCCACCTTCGAATTTCCTTCACGTCTTAAGGACAATTACAGAATCTGTTCTGGGAGAGTGGGAAGGAGAGCTCAGAAACTGACTGGGTTGAGGCATGTGAAATCACCAGCTTGCTCTTTCTAGAGCGGGTGGCGTGGTCATCACTCACATTAAGCTCCCAGCGTTCTCAGAAACCTTCCTTCCCAAACCCCAGTCCTGCGACTTATCTCTGCCTACTGCTCTGCTTGATCCCGCTTTGATTCATCTGAAGTCATTTATTATTGACGACAGCCTTTTATCCTGGTCCTCTGCTGCTCGGCCTTCAGAACCTGGCAGGTTTGCGACTAAATGGCAGGCTCCATTTGTCACCACTGGTAGAGTAGGCACTGGACAAGTTCAAGGAAGAAAGTCATGGTGAAGTCACTGGCCTTAGCCAGCCATAAAATAATCGAAAATTGAAGCTTCGGTAAAAACCAGAAATGTATTCTCTTACTGTTTTTGAAGATAGAAATCCAAAATTAAGGTACCAATATGGCTGGTTTCTGTCAAAGCTTTCTTTTTAGGGTTTCTAATGGCTACCTTCTTGATGTGCTCACATTGTGTGTGTGTGTGTGTGTGTGTGTGTGTGTGTGTGTGTGTGTGTGTGTATGTGAAGGAGGAGGAGGAGAAGAAGAAGAAGAAGAAGAAGAAGAAGAAGAAGAAGAGAGAGGCCTTTAAGAAATGATTATGTTGAAGTTCTCCTCCTTAGAACCCTTTTGCATCTGACTTGCTTGGCCTTCACCTGTCTCCCTAAAAGATTTAACACTGCTCTCCTCTGGAAAATGCAGCAAGGTACAGTCTTGGAAACAGATCAGCTCTCACCAAACAAGAAAACACCTTGACCTTACATTTTCCAGCTTCCAGAGCTGTGAGAAATAGATGTCTGCTCTTCACAAATTGCCCTGCACTTACAGCACAAATGGACTAAGACACCACCACACTATTGATCTGCAATCCTGGTCACACATCAGAGGCACCTGTCACTTTCTGTGCATGTCCCCTGAGATTGTGACTATCAAGCAGCAGCAGAGATCAGGCACCAATGTGTTTCAGAGCTACTGAGATGGTATTTATATATATCCAGTGAGAACTGGGAATCACTGGGTCCTATGTTACAGCAGATAAGAGTGAAGCCACATAGGATTTTCCACTGATGAAGTTGTTTGATCTTGAATATGGACAGCAACTTATAGGTATCATCTTGGGGACATTGTGTTGTATGTAGTGAATTAAAAGTGAGTTTATCTACATTCCCTATAATGTGGGGGATGAAGTTATAACTTCATGAGGACAAATAGGGCAGACAAAAAAACAGCCACAGGCCAAGCTGCATCTGGAAGAGGAGAAAGCGCTTCCCAGTGTGTCTTACAAGTCACATGCACCTTAATACAAACTAGGCAAGCATAATCAAAATTAAAACCGCAGACTAATATTTCTTATAGACTTAAAAGCTAGAATCCTAAAAGGGGGAGTGCTAGACATTCAAATTCAGAGATACCATAGGAATTATCTAGCATATCCAGGAGCATGAGAGCAGACCAAGGGGCCATTCAGCATTTGCCATGGATCAACAAACACAGAAAAGCAAGTTAACCACCTTCAACATCCAGTTGTTACAAACAACAACAGCAAAACACCTTTCACAGACTCAGAAATATAGTGAAACTTTGTCAACTTCCTGAGGAACATCTGTAAAAATCTGTAGCTGGGGCTGTGAGATGATCTTCAGAACCTGAAAGTTGTCTTCTGACCTCCATGTGCCTACCTTACATAGCACACGCATGCCTACACTCACACACACAAAAATGATAATAATAATAAACAGCACACAGCGCTTAAATCTACAGCTCTAGCTAATGTCATGGTTCACTGATGCTGAATGTTCCCCTCCTGAGTTTAGGAACTTCATGAAGATGCCCACTCTGAGAACTCTTATTTCACAGAGTAAAGGAAGTCCCAATCAGAGCAAGCAAGCAAGCAAGAACACCATAGGAAAGGTATAGACAAATTGTTTGAGTTTTCTCATGACATTATCTACAAAGGGAACTCCAACAGAAAAGTTCCCAGAACCAGTTAATGGGTCGGAGGACACAATTCCAACATACAGAAATCAACACATACTATATACTAGCAACAAACGTGGGGTGTATAAATGATGCCACTTGCAATTGCATTCCCAAAATGAAGTACGTAGGAATAAATCTAACAAAGCATACATAGTCAATATGTACAAACATATAAATCACTGATGGAGAAGTCAAGAGCCAAGTACTTAGAGAAGCATCAAATGTTCAATAAAGTAAAGGTATCAATGAACTCATTACAAAGCTTACGTGAACAGGTAAAGGAGGGGCTAGAGAGATGGCTCAGTTGGTAAAGCACTTGCCATGCAGGCATGGGGACCTGAGTTAACACCCCCAGTACCATGTAAACAGCCAGGCATACGCCTGTACTCACAGCACTGAGGAAGCTAAGACAGGAGGATCCCAGAGGCTTGCCCAGCCAGCCAGTGTAACCAAACCAGTGAGCTCCGGGGTCAGTGAGAGAATTTGCCTCAAAAAAGAAGTTGGAAAGTGATCAAGAAAGACACCCAATCCTGACCTTCAGCCCTTTGTATGGGCATGCAAATGCATACAGAGAGAGAGAGAGAGAGAGAGAGAGAGAGAGAGAGAGAGAGAGAGAGAGAGAGAGAGAGAAGAGAAGAGAGAGAACACGTATGAAATCTGCAGAAGAGGCAACCAGACACTTCATCAAGGAGATATAGATGGAAAAGCACATGAGAAGAGGGTCAACACTGTTAGCCATTAGCCAGTTAAAACCATGGCAAGATTTCCCTATGTGTTGTTTAGAGCAGCCAAAATTAAAGACACTGTCAACACCAAGAGCTGAGAAGAGAAAAGGGGGCTCGGTCTGTCTCCTAGATATAAAAACTAGACAGCCATCCTGGAAACAGATAATGTGCAATTACCATACACCCCACCTGTTTCATGCTTGGGTTTTTATCACAGAGAAGTAACATTGTACATTCTCACAAAAACACGTGCTCAGATGTTCAGTGAGCCTTTCTTTATAACAGCAAGGCACTGGGAAACCCTCCTGCAACATCTTTGAACGAATAGTTGAACACATGCTCCTGGATATCCACACAATAGAGCCCTACTCACCAATCAAGAAATAATTGATACGTGCCACAACCTGAAGGGACATCAAGGACATTATTCTTGATGAAAAAGTCTATTAAGAGGTTATGCCGTGTAATGACATTAAAAGTTCACCCTGGAAATAATAAAACCATAGAGGAGGAGGAGAACAGATTAATAGTTGGAAGAGAAGAAGGGCAGAGGTGGGGTAGAGTGGAGTGAGGGTAGGTCCATCTACAAGATGTGAAAAGGGGAGGTTCTGTTGTGCTGATGGATGTTCTGGGTCTTAACATCTGGGGTGGTTACACAAATCCATACATGTGATAAAGCTGCACAGAGCCGCACACAGACACATAATGGACACAGCTTTGGGCTGAAGAGGAATCCCAGTGTAGACTGCTTGTCTAGCATGGCTGAGCACCCAGGTTCACTTCTCAGCGCTGAAAGAAGAAATGAAGAAAGTGAGTGAAATCCACAGAGTAAGTAGTTCACAATGGTACCAAGGGCAACCTTCTGAGTCTACAAAACGTTACCACTGACAGTCAGACGAAAACTACACAGACCCAACGTTCTTGTGACGTCCTCTAACTTACGATTGTTTTTAAAAGGCTAGGGAAACTACAAGCCAATTTAAGAGAGATTTTAAAGTGTATTAGTTGTCATCTCATTGTGTTATGAATGGTGCGTATGAGTGAGTGTGCACACTATGTGTGTGAGTCAGAGGACAACTTTCAAGAGTTGATTTCCTGCTTCCACCATGAGCTCCCAGGAGTAAACTCAGGTGATCAGGCTTCCTTGGCGAGCTTTTGCCCACTGAACCATCTCACCAGTCTGAGATAAAAAAAAAAAATGTAAACTAAGGTATCTCCCCAAGATAGTAAAGAGTTCTTTGTCACTGTCAAGGGCCTTCGTAATGCGCTGAGGTTGGGTGGGAACAAGGAATCCACGCTCCAACTGGACAGCAGCTGCAGCAGCAGAGGGAAAGAGACCACAGCCCTGGAGCCACCTAGGGAATACAAAGAAAGTGAACCTCAGAGCTGAAGAGAAATGAAGTGATGCCCTTACAGGAACAGAGACCCAGCACAAAGCCATTGCGCACAGGCTGGGGCAGACCTGAGCCTGCCAAGTGGGAAGTAGAGAACGCCTCTGTGCAGGTGGGTGGAGTAAAGAGGAAAATTATTCTGGATTGAAGGCAGAACGAGTCTGCACCTCTGGTGGTGGGGTGGTGCAGGTGGAAGTTCTGCCTCGGGAGCATGGCTAGGTTGAGAGCGAATATCCCTTTGCTGATGGAGAATTGCAGCCCCTCCAACCCAGGAGAGCCCCACTGCCTATACCCATACATCTTCCCTCACCAGGTTCAAAGCACATTAATCCCAGTCATCATCACAGCACACATTTGCACAGAAGCTTCCCCGCCTCCCAAAAAATGTTCCATATTTATGACCTCATTAAGCCTCGCTGTTGACTTGAACATTCATCAGAGAAGGTAGATTTTTAAAATTTAAAAAAAAAAAAAAAAAAAAACCAGAAATACGGCAGTATCATGAAGCTTGGGACTAAATGGCTAATTTCAGGTTGTGAGGGTATGATAATCAACTCTGAACTACCAACTGTACTCCAGGCTTTCCTATTCAGCCATGTTGTCTCCCAAGCCACAGGATCTTTTGCAATCTGAAGTGCAGGGGGGAGACCTTCAGAGAGAAAAGCTAACAGCAAAATCCAGCCTTGTGGAAGCAGCATTGCTTTCCACAGAGCTGGGCTGAAGGTAGGGAGAGCACCAGCTCTCTCCTTGGTGGGCGGTGTGTGTCTTGAGAAAAGAAGAAAATAGCAGAATTCACCCTGGCTGGTTTGACGTTTTCAGGTGATTCCTGTCTTAGCCCTACATGGGTCCTAGATTAATGAGAATATATTTTTATCTCTCAACCTTTGAGCTGAAGCTTAGAGAGCTGTTCTTTGCCTGCTGGGTGAGGTTGCCATGGAAACTCTTTCAGGAGAAAGAGTGCCTCCCTTTATAATGTTGTGACTGCAAGAAAGGGCTAAAACAGACCAGACACTCCAAGATGAGAACGGGGTGCACAGACCAAACAAAGCGTTATCCCTCCCGTCCTCCAAGATTTCCTGGATCCCACAAATGTGAAGTGTTCCCCAAACAGATTGAGGTCTGAATACACAAAACTAAACCTCTTTTGGCTCCCAAAGCCTGGTCTTGACTGATGCTTCCTCGGGCATGACCTGGAAGCCCAGTTATAGCAAGGGGTACCAGTAGAAGCAACGATGTGTGATGTGTCTGTGCTGGATTGAACTGCTTCATGAGACCAACATGTGCATTTCTTCCCAAGTCTAAGTTCAGAGATGGCACACTGCAGGCTTAAAATGAGCCCTGCTGGGAACGTTTTCAACACACACACACACACACACACACACACACACACACACACACACATACACACACACACACACACACACACACAAATTCTACAGATTAAAGCTTTTGGGAGGCAGCTCACTTTTGAGGTAGTTCTTTTTCTCTAGTGGTCACTGTCTGATTTGAAATACATTGTCTTTCAACTACTCCCGGGTTGTATGCATCACTGAATACAAAAGAAATGCAAGAATTTGGATTTTCAACTGAGACTAGAACACAGGTCTCATATAACTTGTACAGTCCCTGAAGCATTTACATTATTAAGACTGTGAGGGATTTAAAGCATACCTACTACCCTCATTAGGGTGTGTCTCTGATAACAAAAGCAATTTTTATTTATTTATTTACTCATATTTTTCAAGAGTAGGGGTGAGGTCAGGTTTTGCCATGTAGCGCAGGCTGGCCTCAAACTTGCAATCTTCCAACCCCTGACTCCTGAGTGTTGGCCATAGGTGTACACCATCACACCTCAGAGAGAGCAGATCATCACACACACTGCTTTATCCTTAGAGCCAAGAAGAGTATGCAGCAACCGCTCGATAGATGTTTATTGATTGATTGATTAACACAACGAACATTTGAACTGGACAAATCAAAACATCATATAAAACAGTGACAGCCCTCAGAAGAAAGTGTCAGCCCCAAAAGTGGTAGTCACTATCCCAAGTATACAAAACCTGTCAATGAGTGGGAAATGATAGAAATTCACCTCTGGCTTTGTATACTGAGCCACAGTGTCACCTAGTTTCAGATTCCCAGGACCATGGCAAAGGCTGCATTTGATTTGTGGCCATAGCCTTTCAGTTTATAGCTCGGAGTCATTTTCTGTCATCTTGTTATGTAAGGTGCTTTTACCACAGTAAACTCCATTTTGAGTGTTTCTGCCATCCCTAAAAATGTGATGCTGTTACAATCAAATACAGCTACGAGGGAGGTGCAGGGTCTTTCCATTAGAGCAGTGCCCTCTTGGCTTCATTTCCTCCCTCCCATCGTCCTTCTTTTTCTTTTCCTCCACCCTCCCTCCCACCCTCCCTTCTTTTCTCTCTCTCTGCAGCCCATCTGTTTCTTCCCTACACCTGGAACTAGATAGGACCCTCCCCCATAAAGCTTGAGTAATTTTCTTACAAACACTTACTATGAGGTTGCAAGTCTCATGAAGATCCTGGATGTTCAGGAAGGACACAGCATTCAAAGATGAAAAACATTACTAGATTTTTTTTTTTAGATCACGCTCATAGGTATCAGTATTCCTCTATAGTGTGTGCTGATCAGTTTTATATCAACTTGACACAAACTAGAGTGATTTGAGAAGAAGGAACCTCAATTGAGAAAATGTACCCATCAGATTGGCCTGTGGGGCATTTTTTTTTTTTGATTGGTGATTGATTTGGCAGGGCCCAGCTCACTGTGAGTGGTTCCACCCCTGGGCTGGTGGTCCTCAGTTGTATAAGAAGACAGGCTAAGAGATCTAATGGGGAGCAATCCAGTATGCAGCATTCCTCCACGGCTCTGCTTCAGTTCCTGCCTGCAGGTTCCTGCCTTGAGTTTTTGTCGTTTGATGATGGACTGGAATGTGGAAGTCTATGAGCAAACTGAACCCTTTCTTCCTCAAGTTGCTTTCAGTCATGATGTCTTTTCATAGCAACGGCAACTCTAACTAAAAACATGGTGCTTCACTAGGTGTTTGGCTCCCTCTTGCTCCCCCCTCTTTGTGATCTGAACTCCAAGCCTCTTTTTTCTCCTTTTCCTCCTTCTCTTCCTCTTTCTTCTTCACTATCATGATTACCACCTCCTCCTCCCTCTTCTTTCTTCATAACATGAAATGATAACATAAAAAGTATAGAATAATGTGCACTCAGCTCATTGTTGGCTTGTCAACATGGTCACATGCTGCTAGTTATTTTTACTAGCTTGTAAAGGGAAGAAAAGCATTTGCTAAATCAGTAGCTGAACAGGTCCTAGATGATGGGTTGATGTGCTCCTATAAATAAACCACATCTGAAAATGGGGCTGAAAGTGATATTAATCACCAATTAAGTTTACAATGACACATGAACATTCCTAAAGACCCATCTGCTGTCTGCAGAAATCCAACCACCGCTGGGCAGTGGTGGCGCACGCCTTTAATCCCAGCACTCAGGAGGCAGAGGTAGGTGGATCTCTGTGAGTTTGAGGCCAGCCTGGGCTACAGAGTTCCAGGAAAGGCGCAAAGCTGCACAGAGAAACCCTGTCTCGAAAAACCAAAAAAAAAAAAAAAAAGAAAGAAAGAAAGACATAAAGAAAGGAAGGAAGGAAGGAAAGAAGGAAGGAAGGAAGGAAGGAAGGAAGGAAGGAAGGAAGGAAGGAAAGAAAAAGAAAAAAAAGAAAAAGAAATCCAACCACCAAAGCAAACTGTGGACGCCGTTGCAGCCCCTTGAGATCGGTGTCTCAATTCTATATACTCACTCAGTAAACCCATTATGATCTGACTATTCCCTATATAACCCTCAGATTTATTTTCAATGATGGTCAAAACCCAGAACAATCCCACTACCACAAGATTCCTAAAGGCTCAGTAATGGCACCTTTATCTTGGTGGTAACCAGCAGCCACCTAACTGAGCCTAAGTCATTCTCAATAGGAGAGAATGTGTGCCTGATATTGTAAACTTAGCTAACTACCTGTGAGGAGAGACCCTAGAAAAGAACCTACTACTACCACTTTCCAAAACCAGAATAATGCCTGACTAAATTCTAAATACTTATCCTTATACCCACAATAAGCGTAGCTCTCAACTTTCATCGAGGAAGCTCTTTTTTGCAGTAGCAGTGGCAGGTGGAGATCATTACAGAAAGCCACACCTGGTCAAAATGCAAAGAACAACTGACTGTGGGGTGTTCAGCCCCAACTGATAAATCTACATCACAATTCCTAGATCTAAGGCAAAAGAAACATTATGAAAGAGGGATAGGAAAATTTGTAAAAGCCAGAGGACCAGCACATCTACTGTGAAATAATGTCTTCAATACATGAAAGAAAGTTGTACCCATAAAATCTTAACAATATGGTCACCTAAACAAGATCTGCACAGTAACAATATCAGCTACCATCTCAAAATGGATGGGTGACATCTCACAAGGCCCCACTGACCTGAAACAATAGGTCATTCTTGAGTGACAGGTTCCTGAGAGAGAGAGATGACCAGGGGATGAAAAATAAAGAAAATAGAGAAGTTTGGGATCAGGAAGCCTTACACTAGCTAACGGCTCATGCAGTCCTGTAAACTAAGAAGTGCAACACCAACAGCGCATGGTGGTGCACACCTTTGACTGTTGTTGTTGTTTTATGTTTTTCCAGTCAGGGTGTCTCTATGTAGCTTAGGAGCCTGCCCTTGAACTCACTCTGTAGACCAGGCTGGCCTCGAACTCACAGAGATCCACCTGCCTCTGCCTCCCAAGTGCTGGGATTAAAGGTGTGCACCACCGCCGCCTGGCCGGTGGTACATGAGGACCTTCAGAGAAGTCCTGAACCAACGTGGCCCTCACCCACCCTAACCTTGTTGAAGGGCTACATGCAAATGGCTGTTAAGAGAAGGACAATCATTCTTCTCCAGAAACAAACCTCCTAATAGGTTACCCAATCACATACACATACACACACAAACACACACACACACACACACACACACACACACACACACACACACACACACACCACTAAATGGATTTAGCAGGATTTTTTAAGTGTGTGCATGTGCATGTACGTGTGTACATTTGTGCATGTGTATGCATGTGTGTGTGTGTGTGTGTGTGTGTGTATGTGTAGCAATAATAAACAAGAGGCCGTGACTTTGAGGGGGACATGGGAGGAGCTGGAGGGGGAGAAGATAGAGAGGAAATAATGTAAATATTTTCATACTCATGTATAAAATTGTCAAAATACTAATACAATAAACATTCTCTTCAGAAAAGAGTTCATCAAGTGAAATGGAGCTGAGAGTGTAGCTGAGCATAAGCATGTAAAGTCTCCTCATGAGTGTGAAGGAGGAAGGGGAAGTGGAGCACAAAGGAGGAAGGAAAGGGGGAGAAGGGAAGGAGAGGGATAGAGGTGGAGGGACAGAAGGAAACAGGGAAGTCACTTGAAAAGTGTCCCAAGGCCCTGGGCACTGGGGTACATGAGAAGATGATCGAAGGGTCTAGGCTTTCTGTATGAGATGAGCAGGTCCTGAGGATCTAAAACACAGATCTAATATGTTAGAGGATGTGTCCATTTGATCATGGTGATTATCACATGTACAGAGTGTTTCAAATCCATGAACTGGCGCTAACTGAACAGAAAGTGCTTTAAAATATAAAACCTGTAGGGTCAGAAGGAGGGGTTGAGGAATCAAAAGTGGAAAAAAAAAGCTGTTAAAGGAAGGAGATGGCACAAAAGGTGCCTCAACATGCTAGCAGAGGAGGTCGAAGATTGCAGGGAATTCTGGGAAGCAATCCCTTCCAGATGACACAGAAGAGACTTGTGAAGGAGTTTGGTGAAGCACAGCACACCAGCCACTGCAGCGAGCTACCACTGTTAAACAGAGTCAGGAGTCTAAAAATAAACTGGATGCAGGTCAGTCAGAGGTAAGGAAGAACCAGCTGAGATCCTGGGGCACCTTCGTCTCCCTAGCGGACATTTCCGACTCTGATGCTTTTCTTAGTGCAACGACCATCCCTTGATCTCTGCATTTTATGCAAGTTCTTTTGGACAAGCCTAATTCCCACACAGGGCTAGGAATGCTGGAAAATAAAGTTCCCACTCTGAGTAAGTTCTGTAAGCACTGCCTAACATACCTTCTAGCTGTGTGCAGGGGCAAGCAAGGAATGTTACATTCAAACCCACATAAGAGAGTGGAGTTACGCAGAGAACCGTAAGACATGTTCAAAGACAAGGAAGCCAAACATGACATGTCAGTTATACTGTGATCAGCTGTGGCCTGTGGTGCTGATGCTGAGAGATGTGTAAAACTGGGAACTGGGGGAAAGAGAGCCGACGCTTTCTTTCCTTTTTACTTTCACAGACTCATGGATAGACAAGCTGTTTCCCTACACTGTATTTTAGAAATTTATTCATCAAAAATTTAAGAAAAATGGAAGTCATGACTCAGATGATCCCCCAAAGAAACTTCTCCCAGGAGAAATAGTCATTAACTTTATCAGTCTTTGTCATCTATGAAATCCCATGGTTGTTTTTACTGTAAACTCATTTAATATTAAGACATTTTCTTCATATAGTTTATTATGGTGTTCTCTTAACTTCGCCTTTCTGGGATGATCTTTAGTAGATCTTCCTAAAAATGATAGTGTCAAGTAGATGAAATTGTCACTGACCCTTCCATGCCTAAACTATGATGTTACTCAAGGCGGGGAACTTCTACACTGCTGTTTCTTCATATACATGCATACAGGGTGATGTTATGAGCTATGCTCAAAGATAAAAAAAATGGTAGCTAGTTGTGTCTGCAAGGAATTTTGAAGTTCATAAAGCACCTTCAGATAGGTTTTCATATTTGAGTCTTAAGCAAGCTAACAAAGTAAATAAGGCAAATGTCGTAATCACTGTTTGTGGATGCAGAAATGTAGTCTCTGGGGTTTTTAAATAGCATGCTGTCCCCAGGGATCTTTTAGTTCATCAAGTATGATGTAACAGAAAATACACAGCCCATTGTAGCTTCTGGGTCAGAAGGTGAATTTCTGAAAAGTCACAACGGTTTGCTACACTTCATTCAGACCATATTACCTGACCATTTCTGTGTGCAACACATACATTTTGAGGTCCTGCTGAACAGAGAATGTATTTTAGTTAAAGTAAGATTTAGATCTGAAGAACACCCACATCAATCACTAACTTTGTGGCTACAGGAACAGTATTTAATCTATCTAGGGTTTATAGTGCTTCCAATGTTTAAAAAGCAGAAGCATTTTTGCAAGCTTGCAAGACTGCAGACATTGCATTATGCAGTGTGCATCCCTAGAATGCCTGGAGGAAAGCCAGGTAGATAACAAGAGCTCCACGGATGCCTTGTTTCATCTATAAATCCTGGGGATTCCTCATGGCTGAAGACTGTTCCACACAAATCCTTCCCTAACCTCTCTCATTTTTTTGCCAGTTTCAATCTACGAAAATCTACTCAGAGACTGTTCTCAAATTGTTTCATATTTCAATCATCTTCATTCAACTCACTATATATTTAGTGACTACAAACTATATATTATATACTACACTAAACGTCATGAAAAATTATGAACTATTGTGTTCCTTATCTCATAGGGCTTACAGTCCTGTAGGCAGTAGTAGACCATGTGTCATTAAACACAGAGATAGTTGCATGATAATACACGCCAAGAATGCAAAGCCAGGATACAACATGGAAGACTGAGTCTCAGTGGCGGGGTGAAAGATAATCTCTTTGGAATGACATTTAAGCATGAGCATGAAAGATCAAAAAGAGCTAATCCTGTACAGAAGAAAAAAATAGCTCTCACAGAGAACAACAGGCCTGGAGCCTAATGGGCAAGAAGGGCATGGTGCCAATTAAAGTTGGGGAAGTTGGCATGATCCAGACACTGTGGGCAGTGTGATGTGTTTTGGGGTCCCACAAAAGCAAATCCTGTAACAAGTTTTAGGAACATAATTTATTTATAGGTAGTGGAGTAAACAAAGCCAGTAAAAGGTGTGTTGAACAAGTCATCTCTGGGGCACTTAGGGCATTTGCATCTCAATCTCCATGGCAACTCTGAGACACAGTACAAACAGAACAGGCACCCAGGAGGCCAGGAAGCTGGGCTCCTCGTTAATAAATCTCTATGCTCTGAGTAATTCTCTGGAACTTCCCGATTGTCCTGTACAGGATCACTACACTGGTGGACAGAAAAACAGGGCTGGGGGCTGTGAAGACCATTCAATCTGTAATGGGCTTGCCTTGCAAAGCAGAATGGCCTGAATTAGAATACTCAGAACCCACAGCTTAAAAAATGAGCACGATGTCTCAAGAAGGCAGAGAGAGGCAAATCCTTGGCTTACTGGCCAGCCAGTCCATCCTACTTGGGAAGTCACAGGCCAATGAGAGACGCTATTTCAAAAAACAAGATAGGATGAGGGAGCAGGGATAAGGATATATGAAGGATATATATACGGAACTAAGGATATATGAAAAAAGCCTTATGGAAACCTACTGTTTTTTAAGCTCACTTAAAAATATAACTTAGCAAAAAGACAAAGACATAGTAGTAATGGTTTGAACAGAGGTGCCTGCATAGTAGACAATACTTCTCCAGGAAGACATGGATAATTAAATGAAAAACTCAATGACAGGAGCGTGCTACCCCCTATGAGTTGCTGGTCAGAGATGCCCAGAGGACCCCAAAAGAATAAAAGCTATTTCCATTGCTCTTGGATGCCCAGAATAACTAAATAGTAAGGCCCTATTGCTGAAGATGCAACACACTTTGGTTGCAGGAGATAGAAAAATCAAACTAAAATAAACTGGAAACTTCCTCCCTGATGGCTACCTTTGATAGTGCTGGAAGGTGCTATGCAGTCTGCTATGGGAGAAAAGTCATCAATGGACTTAGCCACCACTGGGCCCTGTGTTATAACACTGACGTATGAGGAAATGTACCTACTGGTACAAGAGTAGCATGATGGTTATTGGGGTAAACAATCTCTTTCTGATTGGCTTTCAGGCCTATGCCATAGGAGGGGATTCATACTAGGTGTTGTAAACCCAATTACAAGTCCATGGCTAAGAAGGTCATGGGCCCTAAAAGGAAATGTACTGCTATTGTTTTGCCAAATGGACATGCTTTCGAACTGTCTTCTTCTAAATATTTGTGTTTATACCCATATATTAATGCTGCTTTCAATCTTGCTCAGAGAAGCATCTTATCACAGTGGGCAACAGCCAATACACAAACTTATAATGGGTTGAAGTGTTGGGAAGTGACTGTTGAATGCTCAACCTTACATAAGACAACCCTCAATGGAAGCCTTCAAAGTTTGGCAAACAAGACTGAAAAGGTGTCCAAAAAATGTAAGAATTGGAAGGTGGAGAGGACAGCTGTGGCCAGTGCATTCATGAACTCACAGCAGCTATGGTTACATGCACAAGACTTGAACAAGATCAAGCCAGTCAGCAATCTACTATGGATGTGGGAAGAGCGTATGAAGCTCCACCCTTAGCTGTTATTGGCAATTGATGACTTCAGAAGAAGAGGGAGCCATTTTTGCTCAGGCATGTCCTGCTCACTGGTTACCTATGCACTAGTGGATAACCCTACAACCATGTGCATTCAGGCATCGCTAATTGGTCTTAGGGGGGTATAAAAATTTTGAAAACAGAAGAAAACATGAAGGTAGAAGAGGTAACCCAAGGGGAGGTGAGGATGGATATGTTCAAGACATATTGTCTACCTGTATGAAATTGTCAATGAATAAATTAAAAATAGCCTTTAAAAGGGTAGGTGGCATCTGAGAAGCAATAGCTGAGGTTGCCCTTTTTAAGTTCTTTGAGAACATAGAACGCACAGTTTATATATAACTTTTCACTAGCCATAGTGATGGCCAGTGCTGTTTACATTCCTGACTACTGAAATGTGGTTAGTGAGTGTCCAGGACAAAAAGCATATGATGGATCCTAATTAATTAAGTCACAAAAGATTGACTTAAAATTTTTATCTGTGAAAGGTTTACCATTGCTTTCTATTAACTCATTTAAGTGGCTTGATGGTGCATGGCTCACCTGTGTATTCAGGGAGTCAACTCAAAACTATATATTTTGGAAACAATACAACTATCACAAGGGAGTGTCAAGCCCCCTTTATTCCTGAGGAGATGAATATCACAGCAAACAATGAAGAGTCTTCAAGCGTGGACTGTGTAATTCACTTCATCAGACAGGGACTGAGCTTTGAGTCTTAGTAACTGTGGGACATGGGACAAATTATACAATCCTATAAGCCCTCAGCTTCCTCATCTGAACAATGGGTATAACAACATCCTCAGACCACTCACCAAAAAAGTTAAATAAGGTAATTCTCACTGGCCAGAAAGTAATTAGCATTTGGTAAATGTTATTGTAATGCTTAATATTTTAATTTTTATTCTGATCATTAGTCTGGACAGCATAAGAAGATTTATTCTTGAATTTAGACCAGATGTGACAGGAAAACCCTACTGTACTTGTCTCTTCAAGTCTACACTTCTAGGAGATAAAAACTTCTTTTCCCAACACACAATTCTGAAACAGACTTTCCCTAGGAACTTGAGTAAAGAGAAGTATGCAGGATGCCACAATGCAGTGTCCATACCTTCTGTGATGCCAACTTGACAGAATCTAGAATCACCAAGCTCTCTGGGCGTGTCTATGAAGGATTGTCTAGACTGGGTTAATGAAAAGGGAGACACCATCCCATTCAACTAGAAAATAGAGCTGGAGAGATGGCTCAGCAGCTAAGTACGCTTCCTGTTCTTGCAAAGGAACTGAGTTCTATTCCTAGGGCCCATGTTAGGTGATTCATAAACACTTGTAACTTCATCTCCAAGGGATCTGATGCCCTCTGCTGGCCCCTTCTGGCATTCACACACATGTGACATAAACTCACAGGGATTCACATGCGTACATGCGAATAAAAACAAATCTTTTTAGGAGAGAGAGCGCGAGAGCACGCTGACTGAGCATGATCACACTGCTCTCTGCGTTCTGACTGTGGATGCAATGTCACCAGAGCCTCATGCCCTTGCCTCCATGCCTTCCCCCCGCAAGGCAAACTGCATCCTTGAGCTGTGAAGTGAAATGGACCCCTCCTTCCTTAAGTTTCTTTTGTCATATATTTTCACAGAGAGGAGAAAATTAATTAATACACCCTTTCTCCCTCCTCAACTCTTGGATCTTATTACAGCTGCCCAAAGCCAGCTGCTCCCTGGGGCACTGAGGCCTGGAGGCTTAGGTGTACAACATGTTTAGAGTATAATCTGACAGGTTGCAAATGTCTCAGGTTCTCTTTATTTTTGTCTGTCCTCACTGTATTTTTTCCTCATTTTATGAAATATGGTCTCTTTATATGAAAAATAAAAAAGTATTCTTTAATTACAAAAAAAAAGGCTAGAAGAAAAAAGTTCCTTGAAACTTGCCCCTTAGGATCTTTCATTCACACAAGACACATACAGCTCAACTTTTTAAAATGCTCTCAAACGCTTCTATATTGCATCTGACCTAAAACACGCTTACAGTTTATATCTGTTTATTCTTGCTTTGGTGCACATAGACACAAAAATTTGGTGACCAACTTTTGAACGTAATAATCATCTGCCAACCTTGACTCTTTCCCATCCCAGATATCAGAAGGAATTGTCTCCCTCTATGGCTGTCAACAACAGCAATGCCTAGTTCAGGGTCAAGATGGCATCACGGACGAGGGTGTACTGGAGAATGTGAACCTAGAGCTGACCCAAATCAAACAGGCAGTGGGTGTCCAGGTCTTGCCAACAGCCTCCCGGGGAACAGTCACACTGGAGGATAGGGCACTGGGGTCTTGTCACTGCAGTTACCAGTTTGGGAAACAAAGGCAGCTTCAGCCAATGGCTTGGGTTCCACAGTGTGTGCCAGCCTGGAGCCTTGTCTCGTTGAGACAAGACAATTCATGTGAATTGAGAGCAGGGAGAGGGAATCTAAGTAAAGCCCTCCAGCTCGATAGTTGTCATAATGCTCGTCTGACCTCACCACACTGGAACGAGCATCAGGCTGCCTGGACAGGAAACTCCAGGAAAGCTGTTGGTGAGCTGCTCCCTCCACTCGGGGTTTCCAGGCAGCTGAGCCAGGCTGTTGAGAAGTGGAAGCCAGGGCTGATCAACAACAGGCCGTTGTTGTGAAGCCGGAGAAATAGATGACATCACTTGGAATAGATTTCTAGCTGCTTTTCCACCTCCTTCCTGCCAGCAAGGAAGGAGGAGGAGGAGGAGGAAAGGGAGGGGGGAAAAGGAAAGGGGAGGGAGGGAGAGAAGGTAGAAAGGAAGAAAAGATCAAAAGCCACCCAGAAAGAGCTCTCTCTCTACATGCTGTGACTGTAACGTAATATTAAGAGCAAACACTGAGGTGGATGCATTTGTACTTGGTACTATGACAGAACTTTGTTTTTAGGTATTTCCCGCTTGTCTTTATTTTACGCTGCAGGACGACAAGGCTATGGCATCTGTGTGGAGGTCTTAGGACAACTTGTAGGAGTCAGGTCTGTCCCGGGGATTGAACTCAGGTCGACAGGCTCGGCAGCAAGCGCCTTTACCCACTAGGCTACCTCGCCAGTCTTGCAATGGAGCTTTTAAGTCCACAGTGTGAATGAATCCTTAGTCATATTCTTGTTTGTTTGTTTGTCTGAGACAGTCTCCTGTAACCCAGACTGGCTTTGAGCTTGTTATGTATCCAAGCATGGCCTTGGGTCTTTAACCCTCCTACCTCCTCACATTGGGATCACAGACACACACTTTACAACCGCAGTCTTTGTGGTCTCTGTATGCACAGTTTAGGTTGGGTTTTAGTCACTTCCTGATCATTAGAAGCAGAATTTAAAGGAATCTGAGATCTTTTGTCAGCTGACTTAAACTCAAAGCATCCTCTACTCAGTCAGTGGCAGAAACATTCTGGAATTTTCTTGTCTCCTACCATTCAGAGCCTACTGTGGATCCGAGAGGCTGACCTCGGCACAGCCTTCCTTCAGGTTTCCACTTTGGCTGCACAAGCAGGACTCAGGTCTGTCTCTTGCTTCCTGCATTAAAGCCAGGGGCATTTTTGCCTCCCTCTGGGAGAAGCTTCCACCCTCCAGGCTTCAGTGCCCCTCATGACTACAGACAATAATGCAGTTTGTGTTTATGTGGATAATACTTACATGTCAAAAGTGACTATTGCTATGGGGTCTTGATGCTGTTAAGACTCTAGCCGGATGGTAGTGGCACATGCCTTGAATCCCAGCACTCAGGAGGCAGAGACAGGTGGATCTCTGTGAGTTTGAGGCCAGCCTGGTCTACAGAGTGAGTTCCAGGATAGCCAGGGTGGTTACACAGAGAAACCCTGTTTTGAAAAAAACAAAACAAACAAACAAACAAAAAACAACTTAGCACTGTCCGTCTACAAATAAACTCCCCAAGTTTAACATTTCTGTCTTTTGTTTCTCTGCGCTAAGCCTTTTCTTACCTCAGTCCCAGCTCTTAGCAATACCTCCTAACCCTCTGAAATGAGGGCATAGACTCCACTTCCTCACCCTCCCCAGGATGGCAAGCATCATTGCCCACAGCCATGATCTGGCCATGTGGCCATGTGGCCGGGCCTGCTATGCCCTACAGAGTTCATCCAAGTTTTTCAGTGTTTCAGCGTCTTCCCCGCTTTTCCCTCGGTCTCCTTGTGTCCTTCTGTCTTTCCCAGCAGCTGCCCCTCTCTACATCCCCACTGTCAGCCAAACACAAGTCGTCTGTGCTGCTAAAGATAATCTGACTTCGCGGTCTCCCCCGTTGATTCCGAGGCCTGCCAGAAATCCAGCAGCTTTCTCTCTAATCCAGCAGCACGTACACCGAGTCCCTCGAGCAGCTGTTGACTGACTGAAAACCTGGGACTAACCCCTCTCTTCTCACCTTTCAAATACCACAGTTTTTGTGGGTCTTGTACTGCTTTGCTCTTTTCAAAATTTTGTTTATTAACTTACGTGTTTGGTTGGTTTTGTCTCCTTGTGACAAGTTCTTGCTCTGTAGCCCAGGCTGGTTTTTGTTCACCATGAAGCACAGGCTGCCTCTAGCTCACAACAATCCCCATTTTCTTAATGGTGTGTGTGTGTGTGTGTGTGTGTGTGTGTGTGTGTGTGTGTGTGTGTACATATTTGTGTGTGTAAGTGTACATGTGTGTGCATGCAGGGACTCAAGGAGTTTAGAGAACAGACAGCCTCAGATGTCAGGCCTCAGGAACTGTCACCTTCTTTTTGTAAAGATAGTGTCTCATTGGCCTGGAACATGCCTAGTAGGTTAGGCCGGCTGGCCAGCACACCCCAGGAATCTGCCTGTCTCTGCCCTTTACTGACTGAGCTCTCTCCCCAGCCTAGAATTGTATTGCTTTTTGGTATCCAACACCAAATAATCAGCCCTGAAAACATACACACATGTAACATTATACAGAGACTGAGCAGGCTGTACTTAACACATTTAGGAACATGTGGGGGGGGCGGGGAGGTGTGTGCATGCACGTGCATGCTCGCACACCTATGTGTAACAATCGTTAATGAAAAATTAGGCTATGAATTTGAAAAAGAGCAAGGATGGGTATATGGCAATGTTTGGAGGGAGGGAAGAGGGCGTGGAAATGACATGATTACAAAAAAAAAAAAAAAAAAAAAAAAAAAAAAAAGAATAAAACCTAAAACTAAAAATCCCCAAGGCTCCTTGGCCAACCAATCTAGCCAAAATGTTGAACTCTGGGTTCAGTGAGAGACTCTATTTCAAAAAGTAAGGCCGAGAAGTGGCTGAGGGAGACAGCCAGCATCCACCTCTAGCCTGTGCGTGCATGAACGAGCAAGAGCATACAGATTCCTCACGGAAGATTCACCGTTCTTGTACCACACACTTCCTGATGCCACCGTGATAGAGGTGTCTTCCTCTGTCAGTCTCCACTGTATCACCATCATCGTCGTCATCATCATCATTATTATTTTGAAACAGGGTCTCTCACTGAACCTGGAATCCGCCAACTGACCAAAAAAAGGCTGGTTGATGAGCCACTGAGACCCTTCTGCCTCCTCCTCCCACTGCCCAGATTGCAAGCACGAGCCACCACGTCCAGCTTCTCGTGTGGGTGTTGAGACTCTGAACTCAGGTCCTCATAATTGCACAGTAAGTGTTTCATCCTCTGAGCCATCTACTCAGCCAACTATTCTCCTTTTCTACCATCTCTGCTGAGCTGGATTCCATTAGCTACTTCACAAATACAGTTACTAATACCCTGGGTTATCTCAACACTTTGAAGTTGTGTTCACTTGGCTTGCCCTGGCCTTCAGGGGTGGTGCCTGAGTGCTGGTGAGGATCCCCTGGAACCATTTGTCTAGATCTGTCTCAAACCCATTCCTTGCTGAGTCTATGGATACTCATATCTACCTTCGTTTGCCTTTAATCAGTGTATCCTCTTCCTTCTCTGAGATGCTTCCCGTTTATTCTCATTCTCAAGTTCTGTCCTGCTCCGCACTCAGGACAGATGATCTTATTACCTGTTTCATGGATGTATTTTCTCTGTCGTCTGAGCAACTTCAAACTCTTCTTTTCCTACCTCCGTGTATCCTTCTTCTGCCTCCTGATCCTCCTCCACCCCTAAATCTGAGTCTGACCCCTCAGTTGGTGCTCTTGATTCAATTCCCTTGCCCTGTATTGTGCCCCTCTAACAGCTCTCTCCTTGACTCTTCCATCTCTCCCTCTCCATTATGTCGCAGTATTTTGCCCGTACAGCCATACCTTACTTCTCCTAAAATCTAATCCATTCCTTGTCTTTTTTCATTCTCACTATCAAATATTTGGAAAGTAGAAAAGAACCATTTGTACCCACCAGCACTTCTCACTTAACGTCTGTTGTGTACTTCCTTCCCGCTTCTCCTACTCAACTCCTCCTAAGGTCACAGTCAAGCTCTCTGGTATCACCTCTTGCTACGGCACTTCCTGTTGACAGGGAGCCTTCTCTGATGTGATACTGCTCTGATCTCCAATCACTTTGATCAGTCTCCACATCTTCTTCTACCCCACTAAATTAGATCTGCTCTTCTAATCTTCCTTTAAATACTATTTCCATTACTTCAGTTATCACTGTGAGCAAAACCTTGCCTACGAGTACCCCAAGGCCTATTGCTTTTCTCCCCAGACCCCCACTCCAGCTGTCATCTTGATAAGGCCCATGTATATGATGCACTAAAGTCCTCTATGGTCAGTATGGAAAGTTCTCAGAATGTGCCATGATGAGAAGGACTCTTCCTCCTTTACCTCACATGTTGTCAATGATCATATTCAATGAACAATAGCCTCACCATTCCTCCAAAATCAAATTTCTCCCAGCCCCCAACATCCCACTCACTATTTCTACTGCAATCATTTCCATTCCTCCTGTTCTACTTTTCCTATTTCTCCAGATCAACTTTCCTAAATACATTTAATCGTATCACCTTCCAATTCCCAGTTAACCAGCAAACACACTCCAAATTCCTTAAAATGGGCATTAATAGGCAGTTCCTTTGCCAACATTGTCCATCTTTATTTTTCCCATTGTATATATGGTGTTCAGATAAATCACTCACTCTCTCCCTCTCAGACCCAGTGTCCATGCGGTGCTATCTGCTTATGCTGCTTTCCTGCAAACAACATTATGTTTTAGGATCACACTTCCTGTTGAAAGCCTTCCTTTGTTTTAGGAAGTGTTTTGAATGTACCTCTTTATACATCTTTTCCTGTTTAGGGTGTAACCTTCCTGATTCCTGGTCCCATGTATCTTCTGCTTAATCTGTTTGGCATCATAATTGTTGATGAATATTCCACCTTCTCACTGCTGATGTCTTACCTTACTGCAGACTATAAACATCTTTAATTCTATTTTTTTCAAGTATTTTACTAGGGTCTACAGATTCAAAGATGAATGAAAATTGCCCTGTTTCTTCTCTCTCTCTCTCTCTCTCTCTCTCTCTCTCTCTCTCTCTCTCTCTCTCTCTCTCTAATCCAATGCGTCTTCATCCAGAGGAAAACAGTAGTTAAGTTTCTCATCGCTGTTCTCCAGTGCGGGTCCCTCCCTCATTCAGAAGGTGAGTGGATCCCCAGTGCCAGTTCCTTGGGGATGCAGACACAGAGAAAGTGAGGCTGTCTCTACCTAACACTGTGTGTGATGGGGAACAGGGAAATGAGTTCTGAAGTCTTCTTGTGGGAATCTGAAGGCAAATCTTTGCTTCTGAGAGCATACCACAGGTGACGAGTCGATACAGACCCCAAAACACCCAGTTATGAGGCGGTCTGGAAAAAATGGAAATGTGTGTAATTGGAACTGTGAGAAGTGTGGCCATCATGATGTAGTAACAGGAAAAATGGGTCTGAGCCAGGAGGAAGGAATTAACAGCTACACACCTCAGGGGCTCTCAGTGCGATATCATTTGTCTATCACTGTGCCTCTGCAAAATATCAGACGTAGTCACATTCTCTTAAGTACTTTCAGAAACGCAAAACTTGAAGAAAATGTTGCTATGCTCACAAAAGACCTGGAAATAGGCTCCTCCCTTTGTCTCCTTTCAGGTTTAGAGTTGTGTTGGAACATGCTGGCCACACAGCAGTGGGAACATCTGGGCTCACTGTGGTGTCTTATATCTTTCTATTGCTGTGATAAAACAGCCTGACAAAAGAAACTTAGATGGGGAAAGGGTTTCTTTGGCTCACAGTTCCAGGTTATCACAGCCCACTGTAGTAGGGAAATCACAGCCCATTGAAGCAGGGAAATCACAGTCCATTGTAGCAGAGGAATCACAGCCCATTGTAGCAGGGAAATCACAGTCCATTGTAGCAGAGGAATCACAGTCCATTGTAGCAGGGAAATCACAGCCCATTGTAGCAGGGAAATCACAGACCATTGTAGCAGGGAAATCACAGTCCATTGTAGCAGGGAAATCACAGCCCATTGTAGCAGGGAAATCACAGCCCATTGTAGCAGGGAAATCACAGTCCTCGGAGCTTGAGAGGACTGGTTACTTTGCACCCACAGTCAAGACCCAAAGCAGTGAATTGATGCACGTCAGTGCTCAGTTGGCCCTATCCCTTTCATTCAGTCTAAGGCCCAGCCCATGAAATAGTGCTTCCCACATTCAGGGTGGGTCTTTCCACCTCAGTTAGCCCAATTAAGAAAATAGTTCATGGCTAATGATCCACCTTTGTCAGATAAGCGTAGCTATCACCTTCATCAAAGAAGTTTCTTATTACAGTAAATGGAGACCATCACTGAAAATCACAATCGGACACAATGAAGAGACCACTGGATTGTAGGGAGCCCAGACCCACTGGATACACTGACATCACAGTTCTTCTATCTGTGGCACAAGGAACATCTCAGAAAGATTGTAAGAGCCAGAATACCAAGAAGTCTAGTGGAAAAGTTTCTCCTAGGAATGGCTGTGTAAACAAGACCAGACCAATGGCAATATCAGTAACCAGGCTAACAAGGAAGGGGATAAATCTCACCAGGTCCCACCCCTGGACAAGTAACCACAGGCAACTGGTGACTGCTGAGAGAGAGAGAGAGAGAGAGAGAGAGAGAGAGAGCCTCTTCCAAGGACGAGCTCCCTAATGCATTCAATACAGCATAGTTAAGCCCTAAAATCATGTACATACAAACAGCAAACACAGATTCAGTAGGTTGTATTTATATATTTGTGCATAGATATACATATATATGCAAAAATATTATTAATAATAATCAAGGAAGAAGAAACTATCAGTTGGGAGTTGCAGGAGGACATGGAAGGAGCTGGAGGGAGAGGCTTAGAGGGGTTGTGTGGAGGAAAGGGAAGACGGAAAAGTGCTGTAATTATATTTAAATTGAAAATTTTTTAGTTTAATTAAAATAGAAAACCATTCATAGGCATGCCTACAGACCAACCTAATCTAGACATGTGATTGTAGTTTGTGTCAGGCCGACAAAACTTGAGGTGACTGGGGCTGGAGAGGGGGCGCAGCTATCAAGAGTGTATACTGCTCCCGCAGAATGCTCAAGTTCAGATCCCAGAACCCATGTCACCCCAGCTTCAGGGGAATCCAAAACTTCTGGCCTCCACAGGCATCTGTACACTCGTGTAGAGATCCACACACAGACACACACACATACAGATAATTTAAAATAACAACAAAATTGTTTTTAAAAACTAGTGGTGATTGAGAGAAATTAAAGAAGCAAACAGGAGACAAAGACTGATGATCCTGTATATAAGTTAAGTGTTAAATTCATATAACCTCTGCTGAATCTAGTTTCCTGAAAAACAAATAAGGACAGCAATGATGTTGACTCCAGGAGAATGAAACATTAATTATTAAAATTCTATTAAGGATCAGTCATGTGCATGTGTTTTTTAATATTTATTTATTTACTTATGTACATTGGTGTTTTAGTACCCTAGAACTGGAGTTACAGATAGTTGTGAGCAGCCATATGGGTGCTGGGAATTGAACCCAGGTCCTCTGGAAGAACAGTCAGTACTCTTAACCGCTGAGCCATCTCTCCAGACCCACGTGCATGTGTTTAATTCTCTTTATTCTAGTAAAAAGCTATGAAATGGTAGCATTATTGTGGTGACTTTGTGTCTAGAGAAACTGAGGCTCAGAGGAGTCCAGTCACCCTGCTCAAGGTTCAGAAGTCACAGCAAGGATCCCTGGAAGCAGTCAGTCTTTCCTGGAACTACAGCTGACTGCTCCAAGCACACCCCTACTTGGAAAGGATGATGTTGTTCTGTTACCTACGTATGGAAGCACCTGGAAGGAGGATTTGTTTTCATTCACAGTTTTGGAGGGTTTCCGTCCATCTTGATGGGGAGCACATGACTTCATCCTGACAGTGGTTAGAAAACAGAAATCAGACTCAGAAAGGGGAAGAGGGTGGGCTCTAACTCTGAGACAGAGACAGAGACAGAGACAGAGACAGAGACAGAGACAGAGAGAGCAACTGTATATATGTATGCATATGAGTGTGGTAGCCAGAGGTCAATCTTAGCTGCTGTTCCTCAGGCACTGTTCATTTTATTTTTCAATTAGTTAAGAATTTCATACATGTGTGTAATGCATTTGATCAAATGCACTCCCTTTCCATCCCTCCTCTATAACCTCCACTACTTTTCCTTCCCAACCGCATGTTCTCTTAAAAAAGAAACTACCCCACTACATCCACTCAGTGTTCCCTGTGTGTGCAAAGGTGTAAAACCCTCTGCTTGAGCACAGGTAGTCTCTTAGGGGCTGCGTCCCCAAATAACACTGACTCTCCCTCTCCCAATGGCCATCAACTATCCATAGCGCCTCAGCTAGGGGTGGGAGTTCTTGAGCCCCTCCCCAGTCCATGCTGGGATTTTGGCAGCCTTGGACTTGGGCAGGTCCTGAGCATGTAGGCACACTGAGTTCATGTGTCCAATGACCCTGTCCTGTCCCACAAATATGGTTTTGTTACCGACACTTGCTACCTTTAGCTCTTACAATCTTTTCTCCCTCTTCTGCAATGATCCCTGGGCCTTGGGATCAGGAAGTGTGATATAGCTTTCGCATTTGGAGCTGAGGTCTCCACAGTCTCTGCATGTTGACCAGTTGTGGGTCTCTGTATTAATCACCCGTTACTGTTTAGAAAATGTCTCTGATGAGGGTTGAGAGATGCACTCCTCTATGGGTATAAAGGTAAGAAATTAAGGAGGTAGTTTATTACTATGTATATTTAGCAGAGTAATAGCATTAGGTTCTTCCTTCGGGCCTACGTTTTTTGAGCCAGGCTCCTTCACTGGGACCCAGCACTAGCTGATTCAGCTAGACTTCTGGCTCCATTTCCTCAATCTTCAAAATACAGATTCATGGCACTATGGCCTGGTTTTACACAGATGCTATAGACCTAACTTAGGTCCTCTTGCTTTCATGGCAAGAACTGACTGAACTATTTCCTCAACCCCTCTGAGCTACCATAATTCTCAAAGGTGATATTCCAAAGACCTGAGCCAACCAGACCCACAGCCTGCCTAAGCAATATCGTTATCTGGGGAGCAGGTGTCCAGACACCAGCATGGTGTCATAGCAGTCATCCTGTGCAAAGTGCTTTGGATTAAAAACCACAAGAATGGCAACTGCATCTACTAGCCCCCGAACTGCCATTCTTTGCCTTTGGGGAAGTCTACTAGTTCTATTTTCAAGTATCACCTTTTTCAAGACTTCCCCAGTACTTTCCGTCTATGGCTACAGTTTCTGACACCGACCACAGTATCTCAGTGTTTATGAAAGACAAAGCCAGAGAGTCATGTGGTGCTGGGCATGGAACAGAAACTGAAGAAGGTTTCCTGAATAATGAAAAAGATGTAACATACAAATCATTCCATCTCTCAGACAGCAGCTTTTTTCATCTTTAAAGTAGATAATTAGTCTCTCACATCTTATGGGTACCTTGTGGGCCTCATGAAAGAATGTTATGCATCTTAAACTAAAACTATTTCATTAGATCAGGCCAAGTAGCTGCTTCTCTTATGGAAGACAAAAGGCGGAGGGGGAGGGGAGAAGTACGTTGGTTAAACTTTCTCATTGAATGAAATTCAATGCATTTCAACAAATAACGTTTGGTGCCATCTTTTCCATCAGGCTCTCTGCCATGTGCAAATCCAGGAAGGGGTTGCATGGTCTAATCATAATGCCACTGCTTCCTGCTCTAATCCCACACTTCCTCGGCTGGTGACAATTCCCTGCAGCTGGCTGGCAGGATGAGGGAATGATTTGGGAGCCTGGTGTCACTAAGTCCCACCTGTGCTCTACGACCACAGTTTAAAAATAAGTATGAGTCCTCCTTCTCCTTGTCCCAGAACGTGTGCACTCTATTTCAAAATCTACTTAGAAGAGCAAAAACGGGTCACTTGATCATTCTGATCATAAATGGTTCTCCTGAAGTTCTCTTACGCTTGAGGGGGGCAGGAATTCAGACCACAACCACCCCCGCCAGGTCCATGATCCCCTGTGCTTCTCCACCACTCGACTCCAGGAATCATTTGGGTTCCTGCTCTCTCCAAATCACTATGTGAATCTTAAGCTCTCTCTCTCTCTCTCTCTCTCTCTCTCTCTCTCTCTCTCTCTCTCTCTCTCTCTCTCTCTCTCTCTCTTTCCTAACACGCACATCTCTAACCAACACACCCACCCCTGGTAATCTTGGTGAAATGATATTTTTAAAAAAAGATCGCCGGGCAATGGGGGTGCATGCCTTTAATCCCAGCACTAGGGAGGCAGAGGCAGGCGGATCTCTGTGAGTTCGAGGCCAGCATAGTCTACAGAGTGAGATCCAGGAAAGACGCAAAGCTACACAGAGAAACCCTGTCTTGGAAAAAAAAAAATCACCTTCTCTCTGTATATCACAGAGGCCATTTCTCCTCCATTAGCACCCTTTTACCACCATTATTCAAAATTTTGAACACCTCTGATTCTGTGTGGACCTCTTCTTCAAATTCTGTGTCCTTACCCTTCGATATCATGGCACTGCACCTCACTGAGCCTTCTCCTGTTTCTCATGATGTTCCCAGGACTGATTCTGGAGTCATCCATTCCCCTTCAAGCTACTCTTAATCTCTCACCCATTCGTTATCTGTTGGTTTGAGTCCTCTGTGTAGACGACCCAGTGCCTGCCTGCACCGGTCTCTACCCAGGAACACAGCAAGGAACAGGACAAAGATGGCTGCTGTCATGGAGAAGCATCCTGGCAAAAGGAGTCAGAACAGGAGCAAGGACTTAAACTGAAAATCAAATAATTTGGGTTAGTGAAGGAAGATGTGAAAAAAGAAGTGGAAATGAGGCTAAGAAGCTTCGAGCAAAGAAGGTGGGCAGGAGCTGGTTTAGAAGAGGGACCAGGGCATGCAGCTCAAAGGTGAGGACATTTGAGACAAGGCTGAAGTAATTAGAATCAAGGCACAGAATGGAAAACACTTCAGGATAAGGGCATGCCATGTTGGGTCCAAGGGTTGTAATAATACCAATAATGGGTTCTTGCTGAGTTTGGCGGTTATTATATATAGCTGGAACATTGTGGACAAGGCAGAGATTTCTCAACATCTATAAGAAGACAGCCAAGACTTAGGGCCAACTTCCTACACCACGAGTAGGATTCTAGATTGTGTTTTAGGACACTCAGATGACATGGGAGGGCTTGGAGTGAGGAAAGCACAGTCATGTACACAGACACTGAGTGAATGGATTCCTCCAGTCAAAGGCTGAAAATACTCAGAAAAACCAATGTGTTTAATAAAATGTACATAGTTTCTTTTTTTAATTATTGTATTTATTCATTTGTGTGTGTGTGTGTGTGTGTGTGTGTGTGTGTGTGTGTGTGTGTGTGTGTTCGTGCCACACCTTGCATGTGGAGATCAGAGGACAACATTTGGAGTCTATTGTCTCCTTCCACTATGTGAGCTCTGGCCATCCGCCTTGGCATCAAGTCCACTGATCCACACGGGTGGCCTAACTTTTTTCTTGCTACTCTCCAAACAATATAGTACAGCAACTATGCGCATACATTGCATTAGTTATTGTAAGTAACCTATAGATAATTTAAAGTGTGAGGGGGGCAGATTATGTATGAACTCAGCTCCACTTTTTGGAATGGACATGTGCATCTACAGAGTTGAGTATCTGCAATTCCTGAAGCCAAGCCCCTGTGGACACCAAAACACAAATCTATATGACTTTGTGAAATGTAGACTGCTACGTCAACTGCTTAGAAAACTGATTACATGGTGTATTGGTCAGCTTTTCAATACTGCCACAAACTACCTGACTTGGGCAAGTTAAGGAAGAAGAAGGCTGTTTTGACTCATGGTTGTAGAGGTGTTGTAATATCATGGCAGGAGGGTGAGGCGGAGCAGAACTCACCTCTGTTGGTCGTGAAGAAAAAAGACAGATACCAGCACTATGAGGCTTTCTCCTTTCCCCTTTAGTCCATCCAGCCCCTGCCCATCTGATGGTGTCTCCCATATTCAGGTGGTTTTGTCCTCCTTAGATAAGCCTCTTGGGGAAGGCCCTTGCAGACACAAGCAGAGTGTGCCTTTCTAACCTCCTAGGACCTCAGTCCAAGCAGTCTGGCAGTCAAGATCAGTCATCACCCATAGCCTCACACATCAGCCATAAGAGCACCATGATTACTACACGGGAAAGACCAAGCTATTACCAGCAAGACAGGTCCATATGGGTCACAAAGAGGAAGGGGTAACTTACTGTGTTAAATGAGTTTAAAGCTCTCAGAATAAGGGCTAGAGAGGTGGTTCAACAGTTAGGAGCAGTTGTTACTTGTCTAGAGGACCCAGGTTTGACTCTCAGCACCTACATGGCTGCTCACAGCCATCCGTGTAACTCCAGTTCCAAGGGATCTGATGCCCTCTTCAGGCTTCCACAGGCACTGCATGCACACAGTGCGCAGATGTACGCACAGGCAAAACAGCCATACACATAAAATAAAATTTGAATTTAAAAGGACATCTCAGAACAAGACCAGATGTACTTCAGGGAACTTAAGATACTCGCAAATGTGGCAGACAGCTCCTGCCAGAAGGAACCAGCGGAAGAACAAAGAGATCAAACGCTCTGATTTTCAACAGAGGAGACGGGGAAGTGGCTTGTGAGAACTGAAAGCAAACACATTTTTTTCAAAACCTCAAGACTTACCGAAGGAACCCTTAAAATGCTGCTGGTGAGTCGTCAGAACAGGACTGGCAAGATGCTCATAGAATAAAGGCCCTTGCACCAAGCCGGATGACCTGAGTTCCGTACACAGGATCCATGTGGTGGAAGGAAAGAACCAACTCCCACAGGCCATCTTCAGACCTCCATACACATGCTGGGACACACATCTGCCCATATACATGCACATATGCACACACAAAACAAATAAATACATTGTAATCAAATTTTAATGTGAAGCATTGTTCCTGCTTCTTTCCTACAGATTATTATAAATCTAATTATTACCTTTTACTCTAAATTTTCAAAATGGATCATGCTATATATGTGCAAGTAGGAAAATGTGTTTCGGTCTCTGTGCCTAAGCTACTGTACTTAAAAAGGAACAATTAAGCTAGTGTGCTGTCTTAGGAGCATGCCAGGCTACTGTCGGTTTATCTGTTCATTTGCTAAAAACTCTGTCTGTAGATTGATTTTCTTTTTTCTTCCTTTATTCTTCTCTCATACATTACATCCCCACTGCAGTTTCTTCTCCCTCCACTCCTCCCCGTCCATCTCCCCACCTCCCCTCTCCCCTAGATCCATTCCTCCTCTATTTCCCTTCAAAAGGAAAACAAACAAAAGCAGGCTTCCCCAGGGATATCAACCAAACATGACCTAACAAGTTACAATAAGACTAGGCACAAACCCTTATATCAAGGCTGGATGAGGCAACCTGGTAGGTCTCAATCACCAGCAAGAGTCAGAGACACTCCCCACTCCCACTATTGGCAGTCCCACAAGAACACCAAGCTACACACCCATAAGGTACATGCAGAGGACCTAGCTCAGACCCACACAGGGTCCATGATTGTCACTTCAGCCTCTGTGAGCCCCTGTGAGCCCTGCTTAGTTGATTCTGTGGGCCATGTTTTCATGTTACTCTGCTGGTTCCTACAATCCTTCCTCTTCCTCTTCTGTGGGGTTCAGATTAAGTGATTTTCATGTCTACAGATGAAATCAAACTTAACCAGGAAGATATATTTCATGGCTGAACTGAAATTCAATAAAAGTATTAACAGAATTTGATGCCTGGAACTAAAAAATTTTAACAGTAATTGCAAAGTTTCATAACAACATTCCCCAAATTCTATGCACAAGCACAAAATGACTCTGCAACAAGTCAGGTGAAAAACACTTCTGATTTTAACGGAACATAAGCTCATTATGATGAATGAGCTGTTCAGATGTATTTTAATCAGTTTTCCCTCCTAAGCAATTGTGTTCTGATTTCATCAGATTTGTTCTGCAAAGACCACACAGAAAACATTAGCCCCTATTCATGATGTCACTAAAGAATCATGCTGATGAATTAAAAATCCTACAAGAAAGTGGCCAGGGTGACCTAAGGTTGGAATTGACTAGAAAATTTTGTACACTAAGGAAGCTGAGTCCCAAACAAAAAGTTCCTGTGTTGGGACATGGAGGAAATAAGTCCCTTATTAAGGAAAGTGTATGAAAAGCATTTAACGAAGTTTGGGGAGTAGTACAGAATTCAAACAAGTCCAAAGAACACCCTTGAACATCAGAAGGGGTTAAGTTGTGAAGAGTCGGCTGTCACAACAAGAAAGTCCAAACTCACTCATCAGGAATGTTCCTCACTGGTTCATGAGTTGGAAAAAAAATGTTGCTAAAGTCCATTCTGAGATGGACCTCAAGGTCTCATACTCAACACAAGATGGCGTTTATGACCCTATGGCTTTCTGCCCAGGAAGAAACCTGACTGGGAATCTTCTGTGACTCCGTGTGTGACATCTTAGTATGGAGCATTTCCTGTGTCCAGTTCATTTACAGTCAGCTGTCACTCTGCATTCCCTTTCGAAATATCAGCGTTAAGTTGCCCCTTTCAGCGAGAGAGCAGAAGAGAAGAGGGCCGGGGCTGGGGGCCAGGCTTTCTCTTCGATTCCAGGCATGCCTAATCCGTTAAATCAACTCGAGTTTATAACTGAGTGTGAAGGTTCAGGTTTCCCTTCCAGAAATAGGGCGGGGACACTCAGCAGCTGCTAGGACTAGGGCGTGGCTAAGAGTTGGAAAACACCTCAGCACCATCTATCTGCCTTTTACAAATGGTTACGAGGGGCACTGCAAAGAACTTGGGAAGCGGAAAATCGTCCTTCTTTATCCCCACCCCAAAGCTGCTTCTCTCAAGCCGTCATTTGGATCCAGGCTGGGCGATGAGGTGGGAACAGGTGTGCCACACCCCACCGCACTTGCCATCAGCAGAAACTGTGGTGCTGTGCCCCTTGTGTTGGGGACCTATTAATCAAGTTAAGACAAAGGCTAGGCAGACAGGACCGGAGGAGATGAGGTGGAGGGCGAAAAGAAGCCAGCCAGGAGCCAGCCTAGCACTGTGAACATTACAGATGACATCATTGCTTCAAAGAGATGTGTTCCTCCCTTTCCCAGAGCTGTAGGCAAGCATATTTGAGAGGCAGCAGGAGTAGGGTTGACTGGAGTGGGTGAATTGGTGAATGTCTGTAACCCGGAGAGACGTCCAGACAGTAGGAGACCCGGGTGACAGCCAGCTAGCCAGACAAGAAGCCACCTCCGCTAGATGTGTTTGCACTGCGCCCGGCTCCGCCCCTCTTCTCAGAGCGCCAGCCCTGGGAGGGGCACGCAGGTTTAGGGGAGGGAAATGTGTGTCCAAGGGGGAGGGTCCGTAACGACCGTGGCAGTGGAAAGCCGCTTGCGCATGTCAAGGCTAGCAACACACTCGACAAGGGGGCGGCCCTGGAGAGGGGCGGCTTGATCACCCAATCACCCCCGCGTCGGGGCTCCACAGGATCCAGGGGCGCGCTACACGGAAGGGGTTCCTTCCCTCTACCACCCTCCACCTCTGAGATCACCAACCCGACGGGAGCTCCCGCCTCTTTTCCAGCCCCCGGAGGACCTCTCGGGAGCCCGGGCCCCTGTGTACAAGTCTGAGGTGGAACAAATTCTGTAGCCCAGACGACGGCTGGAGTGGGGACACGCCCAGCCCGAGAAGCCTGCCGGAGCTCCTGAGTCTCGGTGGATCTAAGTCGGAGTGTAGCTGTCCCTAGGGGAGGCGAGAGGTGAATCAACATGACTCCTTCGACAGCCCAACATCCCCGCGCCGGTTGCGCGCTTCCCTTCCCAGCCCACTTTGCTCTGGTTGCAAAAGCTAGAAGCTGGGGAGAGATTGGAATTCCAAGATCGGGGTGGGCGGGGAGGCTACTGTCCGTGGTGCTGAGCCAAGCCCGGGGACTCGCTCTGGCGAGAGAGCACGAGGTGGCCTGAGCTGACACCCACACTGGGCTCCGGTTCCCGCAGACCCCCCAGGCAGGGCGCATGACCTTTTCTTCCTCCTCCCACTCGAAGGTCGCTCCTTTAGGGGCAGTTGATCTCTAAGGGTTTCCTCGAAAGAATCAGAGGGCGCAGTCCTTGACAGAGATTCTTTCTGTTTAGCTCCGGAAACCACTCACGAAAGAAGATGCCTGCCTTCAACAGATTGCTTCCCCTAGCTTCTCTCGTGCTCATCTACTGGGGTAAGTACAGCACCCTGCCCTGTAATATGCAGATAACAGGCATCATGGTAACAATAATAACACTTGATTGATGTCGCTGGTGACAAAAAGAAGCTCGCTTGGTTTCCTTCTGTGCATGTCTGCCAGACATGGGTGTCCACATGTGCTCCCAGAGAGCTGTCTTTGGAGATTGCAAAGGCACCTCCCCCACTGCCCTGTGGCTTGATTTTTTCCCCCTAACCTTCTTTGGTGCTTCTCCCAGCCTCCCTCCTTTCCTAATTATTCCTGTTTTCTCCCCTAGCTTTTCCCTTTGGGGAAAATGAATGTATCATGATTATTATTTTAAAATTCTTGTTTGCGTTTACATTGCATTATCAGTGAAGAGTCAGTTCTGAGCATCTCAGTGGGTTTGGGGCCTCATTTCTCTCTACTTTAAAAAAAATAAAGCACAAAAACTGGATGCATGCTTTTTGAGAGAGAAAACACTGTAGTTCATCCATCTGTTAGATTTTAACAAGGAATCAGTGAGATAGTAGCTCCAGCCATTTGCTGGTGTATATTAATAAATGGGAAGTGCATTTAGTTTGCAAGAACATTTGGAGCTGAGGTGCTTTGGTATTTGGTGAGCTGGATTGTTTTGTTTGTTTGTTTGTTTGTTTTTGCTGGAGTTTTGTTGTTGTTGTTGTTTTTCCTCTTGGTTGTCAGCTGTGAGAAACTGAGATGACATTGCCCCTCCAGATAAGGGATTTGTGACAATAATGCTGGGCTAAGCAGCTTCAGGCACAGCTTACAACAGGGTACCTGAATGAGTGCTAAGGGAATGGGCATCTAGGTGTTAATGAAATACTGTATGTTTCTGTTTATAAGTGTGTGCACTAGCATGTATCTGAGCCTATTGTTATGAGTAACTAAATGGACTAGTTAGACCCAGCAGTGTGTGTGTGTGTGTGTGTGTGTGTGTGTGTGTGTGTGTGTGTGTGTATGTGTGTGTGTGCTTCTGACATCTTTTCTTTCATGTCTCTGACCTGGCCCTCAGATCAAGTATAAGTGTTCTTTAGTTCATAAATCAGTTTACATTCGTTTGTTTACCTTCCTCCAAACTCAAAAATACAACAACAACAAAAACCATAATGGATTATGCCCACCTCCCTTACAGAGAGTAGGCCTGGGGAATTATGTTCCTGTGCTGGCCTTGGCTCCCATTCTTCCTGGGAAGTGGCAGGCATGCCTCTTTGCCTTAGTGTCACTTTGTCGAGCCTTGGATACGAACTGTAGCTGCATGTACTGTTTTGGATTTTGCATGTGACCAGGGGAAGAGCCCAGTTTCCTATTGAACAAAATGCCCAATGGAACAAGACGAGGAAGGAAAAGGGAGAAAATAACGCCAACCCCAAGGGCAGACTCACCACAACCCATTCCCTGGAGACTACAGCACGCTTGGAGATGGGCTGACATAATGTGCACACCGCCGGTGAGCTCACCTGTCCGGAAGATCAAGGCTGCTGTATGCTCCAGGGAAATGCTAGGGCTGGGAGGCTTAGAAGAGATTAGTCTGGCAGGATCAGAGAAGGTGTGGGTGAGACTCAAGCTGTAGAGAAGGGTTGAAAGAGGTCTGTAGAAAATCTTTTCCAAACTCTAAAGTCTTAAGGTTCCTTCCTGAATTCCAGTGGGAAGGGGAAGGAGGTGGGGGGGGTTGGAGGGCTGGGAGGATGCTGCAGCCTCATCAGTTTTTGACTAGGACCCACAAAGCTCTGGTTTACATCTCAGCTCTATCAGTTCTACCACTTGGTTTTTCATTAGGTAACACCCTCAGGATGTCTGATAAATGTGAAGTTTGGAAGTTGTTACAGATCACATAGAACACCCTTTCAACTCACCAACTCAATCAGCAGGGAATATTTACCGAATATTACTAGAATGTACAGAGGCCCATCCTCCCTACACCCTCAAAAATCTTTGGGACAACTAATGATACAGGGCACATCTATCCTTGCTCATTTCAAGATTTTGTAACCCAAACATTGGTTCACTGAAAAGGTTTCAGAATACCTGGTTGTTTGTGTAGGGGAAAGAGCCTCACTCACAAGTGCAGTTTTACTTTATTTACATATAATTCTTATAACCATTAGGTCTTTTGGTCGGCACATCATGAGGGAACGACATGAGAGTTATTTCCACTTTAGGTAGGAGAATGTGAGTTCATAAAGGACAGGGGGCTTGCTAGAGAGTTGCTGTCACCTGATCTCCACCTTCCAGCACCCCTTGTAGACACGTGATGTTGTGTGCAATTGTCAATTGGACATTAGTCCTGGAATTTCTCCTTTGAGCCTCGCTCCCATCCCCCAACACCACCACCTTTCCTAGGGCTTCATCCATCCTCTACCCCCAGTGCCTTCTCTGCTTTTGCTCTCCCAAGGGTCCCTTGTATTGGGGGAGTATTCTTCTTCCTCTGACAGTCCTTACTGGATCTCATTCCTTCAAGACTCTGCTAATCTGATAGACCAAATTGTTTCAGGATGTTAATGTCTAAAAATAACTTTATTCATGCACATTATTTACATTATAATTAAAGCCTTCATTATCTTACTGTAGAGGAAGCATTCTAGGGAAAGCTCAGGAAGGGTGAAAAAGAGAAAGATCTGGAAGAAGCAGAGGAGGGCTTTTGTTTTGTTTTGTTTTAGTCTGTCATCCTTAATTCATCACAATTTTTTTCTCATGATTGTCTTCATTATTACTTTAGAAATGAAGGTGCATTCCAAGGTGAGTGATGCAGCCCACATTGTTCCAAGAGATTATAGTCTATAGCCTCTTCCATGTGTTCCATCTTTTGTGGGTACCTAGATAATAATGTCACAGAAAAAAAGGCAGTGGCCTGGTGGAGAAACTGACTTCACTGTTGATGGAGGGAGCAGGAGGTCCTATTGCAGGGTGCAAGCAAATGAGGTGAGAGAATTTTGTGGCCATTTGACAATGTACTGTCCAGGACTGCAGGAGCACAGTTCTCTGGCCTGAAAACTGGACTTGGGCCAGGAGAAGGTTCACAGTGGGGATGCTCTCCCAGGACACGCTAAAGAAGGCATTTACACTGCATACACCGCCATTGACCACCCAGACTGTGCAGTGTGTTTCCTGTCTTCCCTACAATGAGTGACTGTGCTCCTCCTCTGCAACCCAGTCTGTGATCACGAGAGAGAGCACAGCCCCCAGTCTACCCAACATTGTTAAGTCAGCTCTGCTGTCACCTAGGCCAAAGAGCCTCCCAATCTCACCACTGTAAAACTTGTTTAAATTAAAAAAAAAACCAGTGTGTGTGTGTGTGTGTGTGTGTGTGTGTGTGTGTGTGTGTGTGTGTTGGTGTGGAGGTATGTCTACATGTGTGTGAATGCCCTAGAAGCCAGAAGTGGGTGTTAGATCCCCTAGAGCTGAAGTTACAGATGGGTGCTGGGAACCAAATTCAAGTCCTCTACAAGAACAGCAAGTACTCTTAGCCATTGAGCCAGCTCTTTGGCTGCCTAAAAAGTTTTTATTGAATTTATTTCTTTTAAAAAAATGTTAAGCCAGGCGGTGGTGGTGCACGCCTTTAATCCCAGCACTCAGGAGGCAGAGGCGGGCAGATCTCTGTGACATTTCTTGTGTGGGGAGAGTACATGCCACTGTGCATGTATAGAGGTCAGAAGAGAACTTAGGTGAGTCAGTTCTTTCCTTCTATCATGTGGGGCTGAACAAACTCAGGTCTGTTCAGCTCAGCTGCAAGTGGCTTTATCGGTTGTGCCATCAATTTATCTTGCCAGCCCCTATACCAACCTCTTAATCATTCTTTCTGCTTTTACCTTTGAATGTGCTTCACCTGCCAATTTATTCTCCCCTTGGCATACTGACCATGCACCATAGTCGCAATCGGATTTTTCAACTCAGAACCTTCAAGCTTCCCTAGTTTTTGCTGTGCGAAAGTCAAAGCTCGAACTGTGGCCTATAAGACCAGCGAGATGGGACCCTTCGCTCCCTCACCTGTCCCATCTCTCAGCTCTGTTGGCTGGTTTTCCACACTGGGCTTTGCTGTTCCTCGAATATGGCAGGCACACTCATTTGAACCCTAGGGTGGCTGTTTTCTCTTGGTGGTCATGACCTCACACACACACACACACATATCCCTGTGTGTTTTCCTCTCTCTTTTTCCTTCAATGACTTCCCAATGCCTGTGTTCCATTCTTAGTGAGGCCGACCCTGATAATATGATCTTCTTCTCCTCTCCTTGCCTTGTCTCCCCTCCCCATCTCTCCTCCCTCTCTCCCTTTTGCCTATTCCTTCTCTCCCTCCTCTACTGTTTTATGTTGTTCTGTAACCTACTTGTACCATCCCCACTGGAATTCAGGCTCCAAGAGAGCTGGAATGGTTTTGTTTGGTTCTGGGAGCCTAGAACAGTATTGGCTGCACAATGGGTACTCAATACATTCACCAAATAAATGGAAGATAAAAAGCAGTATTAATGATATTCTATCCAAAGCACATTCATGTGAATTAATCCATAGGATTTTCATGACCTATCCACTGGGTGTTTTGTTTTTAAAAAAAAATTATTTAATAAACTGAGTCTCAGAGAAGTTAGGTAGTTAGTTCAGTGCAGTCCTTAAGTTTTCAAACACCGTTCTCACACTGCTTCTGTAGCTGTAGCTGTGCACTTGGGACGTTTCCTTTCATGCCTCTGAGGCCGTCCAGAGTGCTCTGGTTTGTCTTTGTTACCTCTGCTTAGGTATAAGGATCTATGTTACATGGAGTTCTTGCTGCATAAACCTTTACACAACAATGTTTTTAGTTGCCTTGAAAGCGAGTCTGTGATGAAGACTATAAGTTCACCACGTACCCAAAGTGTTTCTAATCATTTTCCCCAAGATGTGGACCCTTCTCCATTGAAACAATGAAACCCATCTTCTGCAGACTGCTGGATAAGGCTAGCCCACTTCCCTTGAGGGTTTAAAAGCCAATTAATTTTTTTTTCATTTAGAACATTTTAAAACTTTAATTATAATGCCAACAGGCTCGAAATTCCAAGTTTAAAATTAAATACGCTGACATTGAGATAGTTTTAAAATATCAGTGTGTTGTTTCATCTTGGAGAGTCTGTGTTTATCATTAATTCATGGAGGGGGATCAGAGGATACTTCAAAGTCCCGATACAAGGACTGTTGGTGGTTGTTATACTTTTGAATCTTCCAAATAATTAGGTATAAAATCTCTTACCTAACAGCTTTTTTTGTATTTATGAACAGCTGCAGTATCTGAAAATATATTTTATTTTTTAAGTTTTATTTATTTTGAGACAGAGTCTTATGTAACTTAGACTGGCCTCAAACGCAGTAAGTAGTGAGGAAGACCCTGAATTTCTGATCCTCCTGCCTTAGCATCCTGGGGTCTGGGACTGCAGGCTGTACCACCACACCTGATTTATTCAATGTTGGAGCCTCATGCACCTTAGGCAAGCACTCTACCAACTGAACTACATCCCCAAACCAACATTTGTTATTGTTTATTGGATACAGGGTTGTTCTCAGTAGCCCACACTGTCCTCACATTTGCAGCAATCTTGGCTAAGAGAGATTTTCTAAAGTTAGATGTGACGACACATGCCTGTAATCTCAACTTGGAGACTGAAGCAGGACGGCTGTGAGTTCAAGGTTAGCCTGGGCAACACAGTAAGACCCTGTCTCAAAACCCCAAAAGAAAAACAAATTGGCTGCACTAAACTGATTTTTTTTGTAACTTTTAAAGTTGAGTATAATTGAATTTCTTTTCCATTTGTCGGCCTGAAATGTTTGAAGACAAGCTTATTCTGTGTCCAAGTTGAGTACCCCGTGTCCCCACATTTGTTCCTTGGCGGGTCTTGTTGATGGGCCTTCCTGCTCACCTTTGGTGTGCACTCACTGAACAGCCTCCTTTGGTTAGATGTGACATGTTGAGCTGAACATACCATCCGGATTTGTTCTGCACATTGCAGAATTACCCCTGCTTCCCTCTGCACACTGTACATCTGTTAATGCATCCCACACTTGTTCTTGCTTTCTTGGCTTCTGTGTCCTGCTTTTGATTCACTCTAAATTTGTAGTCTGACATAGTCACCTTCTCTCTTTGGACTTGGAGTTTCCAGAGGGCAGGCACCAAAAGCCTAAACCTCCATGTGCCATACAAGGTGTCTGTTTGTCTGACCCCTCCAGCATTTGAATTTTGTCTCTCTACTCTGCCCAGAGCTTGCTCCAGATGGAATGGTCCGTTCACCATTTCACACTGATGCTGCACCATCCTCCATGGGTCCCCAAACACAGATCTAATTCCCTCTCCCCTTGGCTGTAGAGCCCTGGATATATTACACCACAAAGCACATGCAGGTCTTTCCAGCATGGGTCTTATTTGCCTTTCTATCTCAGATCCCAGCAGCCCTCTCTTCTCCCCAGCCAAAGCACAAGTAACTACTTGCCCCTCTGTGGGAACTGGGCACATTACTAACATGACCTCTTGTGTGTTCTGGTTGAATCAGTACAAGAAATGTATTCTCTGTTAGGTTTAGATGCACAGAGAGCATGGCTAGTGTTTTGATCATTCTTGGGTCTCTAGCATCAGACCTGGCAAAGAATGGATTCTCATGACTGCTGGATGAGTGATCAAGTGGATGAACAGTTGATGGATGGGAACATGGTCTGTCTCCCACTAGACTCTAAGTCCATCCTATGCTGCATCTTCATGGCTTCCAAAACCTCCCAGTCAGTGGTGGAGGATCCACCTCTGCACCATCTTACTCTAGACCCGTTCTGATCACGCGTACTCAAGGAGCCCCAGCAACAGCTGCACACATGGGTCTTGTTATTTTTCAAGTGTCTCATGATTCTTTTTTCTCTGTCTCTCCTCCCTCTCCCCTCATTTCCCAATGCCCACTCTGGCTGTCCCCTTCTGGTCACCCATCCTCTCTCCAGTCAGAGTCTGCTTCCCTGTGTGTGTGGAAGTACCCTCGGAGACGGAAGCCGTGCAGGGCAATCCCATGAAGCTGCGCTGCATCTCCTGTATGAAGAGGGAGGAAGTGGAGGCCACCACTGTGGTGGAATGGTTCTACAGGCCTGAGGGCGGTAAAGATTTCCTTGTATGTCAGATGCTGCCTCTGGCCTTTCCTTTGCTGGTCTATGCTGTTGTATGCCTGGTCCCCAACAGTCTGGGAGATGATGCCCTGATATGACATTCACTCCTCTCCTGAGCACTAACATCACCTCAGCAGATAACTGACAGCCTTATAGGAACCCAGGGTCTTTGCAAGACAGGCCACTTGGTCAGCTGTGAGCAACCCTGGTTACAAGCAGAAGAAGGGGTACAAGGAGGTAAATGTGTTGAGAGAGCCTGTGCTAGCTAGGCACCCTGGTAAACCTCTTATAGGTGTGTTCAACTTCTACACAGTCCTATGAAATGGATTTAATGGACTTGAAAGAAAGAACACAAGGCAGCTTTATGTAAAGTAGCATAGGTGAGCTCTTTCAACTCTCACAGTCCCCGTGAAGTAGGAGCAACTGGGATGACCAGAGCTTATATCAACTGATATGCCCAGGACAGCCACCTCTGTGGGTAAACGGTTTAACTGGTTCTTGCCATGCTCTGTATCCCAGGTGGACATGTTGTCATTCTCCCAAGGAGGAACCCTAAACCTCACCCTCCCAATGATCTAAACACCAAGGGATTCACCCCTGGCAGGGCAAGAAACCCTCCAAATTCTGTGTCAGGATCAGGGTCAATGTCAGTTCCGGTTGGTTTGGGACAGTGCTCGTGGGGTTGTGATTCATTTAAATTACTGTCAATCCTTTCATTGATTCTGGAGCCAGGCTGCCTGGGTTGCATTCTGTTCTTCACACCATTTAGCTCCATGCCCTTAGTCATATTCAACCTCTTGATGCTTCCAATTTTTTTTTTCCTTTTAAGTGAGAATGAAAACAAAAGCTTCATTATGGGGTTGTTAGCAGGACTCATGAGCTCTGATTTTTAATTCATTTAAATAGTCCTTGAAATACAATGTGTTTGTTAGGGAAACAGAAGCCCAAAGGAGAGTTTACATTTGAATACACACGCACACGCACACGCACACGCACACGCACACGCACACGCACAGAGTTTAGATTTATATATGGTGGTTTGTCAGCAGATCCAATGCTCTTTCTAGATAGAGCTCTACCTTGCTCTCCTGGGTCTCTTCCACAAGACCTACTGCAGACAACAACACGGTGAAATTGACTTTCACTTGTTCATTCTTTCTTCCCCCAAGGTAGATTCATTTCTGATTCTAGGTACTACGTGGTATTGGAATCTAGTTTGGCTCCAACCTGGTGCCAAGTCAAGGACCAGCATCGACTTCATAGAGTCTGACTTAAGCCTGAGTGACACACCAGGGAAGGTACACTCCGATTAGTGCCCATTGCTAGGAAGCCAGAGGTCTTGGCCAGATGTGAAGGGCCCATGGGCTTCAGGCCTGGTCACATGCTAGCTGTATTCATTGCTTGCATGCCTGTCCCAAACTACAGGGTGCAACTGAGGGACTAAATTGCAGTTAATGTCTAGGAATACGAGCTTGAATCTTAGTCAACGCCCATGGTTAGTGGAGACTAGATGGAGAAAGTGTTGTGTCAGAGAGTGGAAGTGTGTGAGAGAAAAAGTTGGAAAGAGCTGACTTTGGTTCTAATTCAGTCCAAAGCAAAAGCTCTACATGTCTCTCAACTGTGAGTTTTCTGCTCACTGACCATCCTTCCACATTATAGATTCCCATCTGTGGCCTGGCCACAACCACCATGATGGATGCCGGCTCAGAGAGTCAGGCGTTAAGCTCGGGGCTGTCAGGTATCTTCCCTGCTAACACGGCTGTCTTGTTGGTCTCTATATCCTGCTCCCTTGCTGGCCTCCTCATCACATATCCTCCTCACTGTCCTTCCTTACCCCATTTCTGTCCCCAACCTTTCCTTTTCCTGTTCCTAGTCTCCTTTGTGTATCAGCCACCCTCCTTTCTTCTCCACTCCATTCTTTTTTTTTTCCTCCCAGGATTCTTTCTGACTCCTCCATGTTGCCTCTCCCGTCACCATGTCCACACGTCCAGACATCTGTTTGCCTCTACCCGCTTTGCTGTCCCCACTTTCTCCCATGGCTTCCTCTGTGCCTCTTTATCGCCCATCCCCACCATGCTCTGGGTCTTCTGGGAACATCATCCCTTAGCTTTCCTGCCCATGGACACTCCTGTTCTTCCTTCCACCCTGTCCCAACCGGACTCTCGGCACCATCTGCTTCTGCTCCTCTCTCTGCAGATATATGAGTATCGAAATGGCCACCAGGAGGTGGAGAGCCCCTTCCAAGGTCGTCTGCAGTGGAATGGGAGCAAAGACCTGCAGGACGTGTCCATCACTGTGCTCAATGTCACTCTGAACGACTCTGGCCTCTACACGTGCAATGTGTCCAGGGAGTTTGAATTTGAAGCACACAGGCCCTTTGTGAAGACCACGAGACTAATACCCTTGAGAGTCACTGAAGAGGGTAAGACTGAGGCCTGGAGTCTCTTCAAAGGGCTTGGGGGGTGGAGGACAGTGGCTTTCCCCACATGTGATCCTTAGAGAGCACATAAACTAATGCATGCAGACCTGCCTCTCTTGCATGGCCCCCTTCCTACAGCCTGCCTCATCAGAGTCTCTTCCCTCAAAGCAGACAGGCTAAAACAAGATATTAGGATACCTTCCCTGGTCCCCTAGAGGAAGAAGGACAGCCCCCACAAGGTCTACAGCTAACAATTCAGGCTTTTTTCTCGGGCCAGCGTTGAATCTCTAATTTATATGTAAACGTCATCTCTTCTCCTGTTTTGAGTCACCTGTATCTCCAAACAAGTTGCTTTCAAAATTTACATTTATTTGCGCTCTCCCCCGCCCCCCGTTCCTCCGTGTGTGCGCACGCACGCACACACGCACATCTCTCTGCATGCACACACATGGGCCATGGTACATGTGTGGAGTTCAGAGGACAACTCATGGGAGCTGGTCCTGTCCTACGATGTGGTAACAGGACTGAGCTCAGTTTGCCAGGCTTGGTAGCAGGCACCTTTACCTGACTGATAATGCATCTTGCTGACCCTTCTCCCTCTGTAATAGCTCTACATGCCTCTATCCTCAGCCAGGAGTGGGAAGAAGTTGATGGCTCTTTAAAGTCGACAGTCTCTCTGAGTTCAGGGGTGGCAGGTGGGAAGGTCTGTCAATAACTAACTTGTGTATGTCCCTTGCAATCTGAGCCCAGAATCGTGGGGGAACCTCACAAACTGCTTCTGTGCCAACAGGAGACTCAAAGGACTGCAGTTCATGGCCCTGGCAAACGCTTCTTCCCAAGTCCGAATGTGAACTCCGCACCTCCTTTTGCGTTTCCTTACCAGGGCTAAGCCACCATGCCCTTCTCACACCCTCTCAGACAGTTACATTTCCAGCATGTTCTTATTGCTGCCCTAAGATACAGGCTGGTGAGCGGGCAGTGGTGCGGGGCCGTGAAAATAGACGTCAAGTACAGACAGGGCTAAGCAAGGGAGTAGAGGAATCATAGCCTCTGGGCCACAGGCTGATTTAAAAATAAAAAAAGTGTCATTGTTATAAAATCTAGAAAGTGACAGCTTCTGGGTGTGGCGAGTGAATGACACTGAGACACTATCACTAACTAGCGTGGAAGGTAGGTCCGGCTCTGAAGTGGAGCAGCAGGCTCAGGCCACCTGAATGAAAACCTGATTCTACTCTCGGAGCTATGTCTGCTGGAGAGGAAGCAGAGGGCTTGAACAGGAAGCTCTCTGAGGTATAAATCCGTTCGAACGTTCCATTACCCTCCTTTGTTTATGCAGACTCTCGTCCCGGGGGAAGGGAGCCTGGTGCCATCTTGTGTTCACCACCAGGAACTGCTGGCTGGTGCCTGCCCGCCCATAGGCAGGTGCTTTGGCCTCTAGAGACGCTGGGGACACAGTCAGTGGGCAAGTGTGGCACCACTGTGCTAGCTGGCCTGCCTGTTTGTGACCAGAGCAATCCTCCAGTAAGAAGAGAGGAAAACAAATGCATAATTAGAAGGACAGAGCTGCGCAGTTGGTAGGGTCGGGAAAGAGTTTGGCTAGTATTCAATTGGGGTGCCTCCACATCACCCTGGCAGGTATGACTGCAGTAGCTTAAGGTCCAGTATGTGTTCATGTGGCTCCCCTCGGGCACGTGGAGGGTCTAAGTGTGGTGAGAGTGCTCTGAGGAGCGAAGGGCTTGCTTAGGAACATGCAGTAGCATGAGAATCAGGACTAACGTCCGCATCTTTCCAGTATCAAGTTAACCCTCCCGACTGCATCTCTTCCTTCTATGGCCATCTCCTCCCCGAGATGCTTTCCCCCTGCTTTTTGTTTTTCCCTTGGAACCCCGTGGCAGCCCTCCCCACCCTCATATCACTCACAGGTACACGTGACAGACGTTTGTTTGTCCCACTCCTGGGGCCCCAGGGAATCTGCCCGGCTCTCCTTGTTGGCTTTTTCCAGGCTTAGTCTCTCTATTCTCATTCTAAGACAGGAAGCTGTGGCCTCTTCTCCTACAGGTGACAGAAATGCAGAGGGAACCTTCCTGTTACTACCTCAGGGCTCTTGCACCAAAATAGAAATACCACACTCTAAAGCAAGCCTGTCATACCCATTGACCGGGTCATAGCAAGCCCAGCAGAAGACAGGTGAGGGATATGTTCATATTCGTACATTCCCAGCTTCACCCTAAGCCCCAGCTCCAGCAGGAGAAAGCAAGCCGAATGTCTATGTATCTAGATTTGAGAAGCAGGCTCGCACTTCAAAAATACATTCTCACAGTCAATAGAAAAGAAACACAGCCCAGTTCCTCCCGGGAGTGATTTTACTGGCTGGGTGAAAACTGTACATGGATGTGACAATGCTCCCCAAGACCCTAAGAGAAGCTTCCCCTGGAGGGGCTTTCAACAGAATCTAGGGCCATTCTCAGGAGGCTGAAAGGCAGGACAGGGTCCCAGGACAGAGGTGGCCATGGGTGGGGCATACATTGTAGAAAGAGGCAAGAGATAAAACCAGATAGTTGAGAACACCAGTACATAAGAGAGGTTATGGCTAGGCAAATGGAAAGGAAGTGAGAAAGGATGGACTACAAAGGGCCGTACACATCACGTCAGTAGAGACAGGCTTTATCCTGGAGTGCGAGGGAACGTGGAAGGATTTAAACAGAGAAATGGAAGAATGCATCTGTTTCAGGAGCAGAACTGGGGAGAGTCCCCATAAGTTTACTGAACCCTCCAGGACTGAACCTTCCAGCACCACCTGGAAGGCCCACATTTCTCCTTCCAGACCCATGGAGAACATGCTTCTACCACTGGGTGGACTGACTATGATAGCCCTAAATGACCCTTCTCTCTGGGTACACCACCGCTGTTACCTGTGGCTCAGGGGTCATGCGTGGCTAGAATAAGCCATGTTCCTTGTATCCATGTGGAGTTTCATACCTGACAAGATAACTGGGCCATTTTGATGTTATATTGATTTGTTGTGTAGTGCTGGGAGTATGAGCTAAGTGTTTTGCATTGTGCTCTCCCTGAGTTCATCACAGCTATCGTATGAGACCCTCAAATATACTGAGTAATGTAACATTTATAATAATCCAGACTACTGTGAATTATTATCCTTATTTTACAAATTAAGAAACTGAGACTCAAAAGAAATGAGTATTTAGTCAGGCGGTGGTGGTGCATGCCTTTAAACCCAGCACTCAAGAGGCAGAGGCAGGCAGATCTCTGTGAGTTCAAGGCCAGCCTGGTCTACAGAGTGAGTTCTAGCCATGACTATTACACAGAGAAACCCTGCCTCAAAAAATCAAAAAAAAAAAAAAATGAGTAGTTATATAGTAGGTAGTATAACTTGGATGCAACTGATTGTGTGTGTGTGTGTGTGTGTGTGTGTGTGTGTGTGTGTGTGTGTGTGTGTGTGTGTGTGTGTACTGACACACAGTATCTGCAATCATTCTGACTCTATCATTCCCCTCATCCTTATGTCCAGAAAAGCTGACCGGTCAAGTGGTAAATCTGATAGGGAGTCAGGCAATGTGGAATTCCTTTGATATCCTCATAAGTTCCTTTAGACTTGGTGTTTATTTGAGCTATATTTAAAAATAGGCTTCATATATCTATGAGTCCAGTGACAGCTCTGGGTCTGTGAGACACATGTATTCTGAACCTCATTCTCTTTGTAGCGGGAGAAGACTTCACCTCTGTGGTCTCAGAAATCATGATGTACATCCTCCTGGTCTTCCTCACCTTGTGGCTGTTCATTGAGATGATCTACTGCTACAGAAAGGTCTCCAAGGCTGAAGAGGCAGCCCAGGAAAATGCGTAAGTCCAAAGATGCATAAGTAATAACAGCTCACACACTCAGAATGTGTGCTCTCAGTGGTGAGGGATTAGGCATCTCATATACCTTGTCTACATTCCTCTTCTTAACAATCTAATAAGAACTCTCCCGGAGCTGGGTGGCAGTGCTGCATGCCTTCAATCCCAGCACTCCAGAGGCAAAGGCAGGTGGATCTCTGTGAGTTCAAGGCCAGCCTGGTCTACAAAGAGTTTCAGGACAGCCAGGGCTGTTACACAGAGAAACCCTGACTCAACGCCCCCCTTAAAAAATCTATAATGGATACATTATTACACATATTCCACAGATAAAAATAATAGGCCTAGAAGGGGTTCTGTTAAGGCCATTGTAAGTCATAGACTGTCTTAGTTACTATTGCTGTGGGGAAAAAAAATAACAAAAAGCAACTGGGGCCAGGGAGGGTTCACTTCATTTATACATCCACATCACTGTCCATCCTCAGAGAAAGTCAGGTCAGGAACCTAGAAGCAGGAACCAAAGCAGAGTCCATGGAGGAAATTTTCACTAGTTTCTCCTCATGGCTTACTCGGGACCACCTACCCAGGGGTGGCACCACCCACAGTGAGCTGGGCCTTCCCACACCAATCATCAATCAAGAAAATGCCCCATAGGCTTGTTCACAAACCAGTTTGGCGGGGGCATTTTTCTTTTTCTCTATTGAAGTTACTTTTCCTAGCTTGTGTTGAGTTGACAAAACATTGGCTGTCACAGAGACAAATCAAGATTTGAATTCAGGCCAGCTGTCTCTTGGCCTGCATATTAAACCACTATGGAAAAGACAAGCAGCTGCCTCATAAGGTTATATATTATCATAACCAGTTCGTAAATGTTGAGTTGAGGCTGCCTCACAGAAGGCAAGCACACTGCTGAGGAGAACGGAGAAGCGGGGTATTGAACCCAGGCCTTCTAGTTTTAATATCTGTGCCCTCTTTGTCATATTCAGCTGTTCTCTCTCTGCATTCTGGAGCACGTCAACCCACCTGGGCACTGCCTTTGGCTAAGGAGTGCCACAAAGCATGCCCTTCCCTTTAAGACTTGGTAGCAGTTGAATACCTCAAGCAGGGGATCTAGTGTCTCCTAGTGTCCCGCCTCTACTTTCCTCACTTTCTCCAAAGACCGTCACACAAGAGTGAGCACCTGTGAGAAGTGTTGGAGTCGGTAAAGACAAAAGGGGCTCAGAAACCCTATTGGCCTGTTGTTTGGGAAAAGAAAAAGGAGGTGTGTGAAAAAAGTCCACAGACGTCCCGTGACACTGCCGAGGCAGTGCCTAAGTGCCGAGGCCATTATTGCCTAGACGCTTTTGATAAAATTTAAATGAACTCATTTTGTGATACCCATGATCTCAGAGAAATAAAAATTACAACCAGTTATGTGTAAAGACAGTACTAGTGGTTGAATAGGGGACACTGAGGCTTGGACATGATGGTGTACCTCCAACTTTGGCTCACACAAGAAACAGAGTAGGAACTAAGACTCTCTAGTACAGGCAGAATCCCATGAGGGTTACAAAGGGTAGACCAGATGGCAGCCAGCTTTGAGAAAATCCAAGGTTATCTATGCTGGTCTGACTCCAAGAAGAACCAGAAAAGAGTCTTGGAAATAAGTGATGACAACCTTGCTGTCACAGTTTGTGGGATTTAAATAGATACTATGCACATGATAAAGGAAACTTAAGATGAGAAATTTGATTCAAAGCTACAGAAATAAGAGGAAAAAAAAAACATTGCAAAGGGGCCCACTCAGCCAAGGCCTTAGAAGATGCCCCAGGCTAACAGGCTAGATCTCCTCCATCATCTCATTCCAAAATAAAGCTCACTGCAGAAAGAAATTGAGCTGAACAAGAGATGTTACAGACAGCAAGATTAAGTCCCAAGAGACTCAGACACAAAAAAATATGAAAGTAAAGCATAGAAGATAAGCTTGTTTAAAATAGTTAGAGCAGGGTGAGGCTCAGGAGGAAAGCGTATGCCTCGCCCATGAGAGGCCCTGGGTTCAATTCCCAGCACCACACAAAAATGAACAAAATATAATACAGCAAGAAAAAATTAGAAAAAAAAAACCCACAAAGCCAAAGAGCAAACAATTTGCTAAGAAAGATTAATTAGAGTTAATTAATTAGAAAACAAAACATTTTTTTCTGAGGGAAAAAAAAGACAATAAACTACTCAGTAAATTAGTTCAACAGAAAATTATGTACCAGTGACCAGAAGGTAAATTTGAAAAAGTTACATAGAATATTGTACAGATATAGAAAAGGTGAAGTATAACAAAGAAACAGGAAGGGGAAATGAGATGATATGTTATAGAAGACAGCAAATGCAGGAGAATTACACGTGCTCAGAGACAGAGAGGCCAGAAAGGAACACATTCCCTAACCAGAAGGGTAATGTTCATGGTCCTCTACATAGGATGTCTCATCCTAAGAGTATTTTAGATGATAATGATGTGAAAGCAATATATGTTCAGCAGATATTACTTCAGGGGTTGGATTCTGATGTCTTCCCAGACTAGCAATACATTTTGCTTGCTCCTGATACGGAGCAGTCACTGTGAACCTCAGCCTCCAGTCAGCAGGAGGCACACACACGTGTTTGCTAAGTAAGCTATGATTGTAGGTAAGGTCGGTGTGTGGAATGCATTGCCATCAATTATCAGGACATGACCCTCTAAGTTAAGGAGCATCTTATGTCCTGAGTAGGGTGAATACATAAATCTATATCTAAACACAAATTTCCTTTAAACAGATAAATGGCAGCTGCCTGAGTAGCTACATCAGCATCATTTGAGATGAAACTTTGGAAGAAATACTTCTAATATCATAAATATGACAAGGATGCTATCTCTTCCTGTTCCTATTTAATACTATATTTTAAACCTTGGGTAAAATACTAAGAAATGCACTTCATTTTTTGTCCTGTGGCTTTGATAAAATATTCTGACAGAAGCAACTTATGAGTACAGGGGTTTATTTGGCTCACAGTTCAGGTTACAGCCCAGGCAAGTCACAGTAATGGCAGCTTGAGAGGACTGGTCACATTTCATCCACAGTCAAGGACAGACAGCAGTGAATGTATGCGTGATAATGTTCAGCTCGGTTCCTTTTATACTGCCCAGGATCCCTGCCTAGGGGATGGTACCACCCACAGTTAAAACAGGACATCCTGTGTCGGTTTATGTAATCAAAACAATCCTTCACGTTTTTAGAGGCTAACCTTAATCTACACAATTTCTCACATGTACCCAGAGACTTGCCTCCTGACAATTGATACTAACCATCACAAATATAAAGAAAAACAGAATAAGATTTACAAAGAAGGAAAGTATATTATCATTACTTACACCCAAAGTATCATTATCTACATAAAACTTCCTTAAGCAACCCAGTTAAGTATATTCTATAAGGTCGCTGATACAAATCCAACTTCAGTCATGTTCATTCAATCACAGACCACATGTACCATAGTGACTTCATAAAATCACATCACCGAATGACAGCTTTGTTTGTGCACTTACATTTTATGATGTTCACACAAGGACAAGGTCATCTCATAAGACGGCTCTCAAAAGGTGTCTCTGAGGGAGAGCAAAGCAAGAATCTCCAAAACATTGACTATGTCCCAGCAACAAATGTAGAAGCACATTTAAATCCTTAAGTTAGAAAACAATAATGAACTGCAGTAAGGGCTGAGAAGATGGCTCAGCAGTTAAGGGCACTTGCTGCTCTTGCAGAGGACCCGGGTTCAATTTCTGGCACCTACAGTGGCTCACAACTGTCTGTCATCCCAGTTCCAGGGGATTCAGCGCCCTCTTCTGACCTCCATGGGCACCAAGAACAAACATGGCACACATACATACATACATACATGCAGGCAAAACATTCATTACACATTAAAAAAATCTTTAAAATTTTTTTTTTTTTTTTTGGTTTTTTCGAGACAGGGTCTCTCTGTGTAGCTTTGCGCCTTTCCTGGAACTCACTTGGTAGTCCAGGCTGGCCTCGAACTCACAGAGATCCGCCTGGCTCTGCCTCCCGAGTGCTGGGATTAAAGGCGTGCGCCACCACCGCCCGGCTAAAAAATTTTTAATTGCAATACATAACAAATGTTCACCAGTACCTAGGAATAAAGACAACAAAAGATGTGAAAGACCTCTAAGGAAAAAATTACACAACCTTGCTGAAAAACATGAGAAAAAGCAAATGGATAAAGGATGAAACCTCACTCTTCAATGCAGTTCTTGCCCAAAATAGTCTTCAAAGTCAACAAAATCCCAATAAAAACCTCTATTGGATTTCTCAGGGAATCTGATAAATTCATCTTAAAGGTCACACAGGAGGGAAAAGGGCCAACAAAACTTGAATCTGAAGCACAGCTTGATTATTTTAGGTTTTGCAAAGCTACATGGGACTTCTGTTACAGCATCCCTCTGGGTTTTTCTGAGTTCAGTGCTTTAAACAGGTAACTACACTTGTGGGTCAGAAGTTTGCCCACCACCGACCTGAGTCAGTTCAAAGAAGAAAACAGTACATCTGGAAGATGTTGGTGGTAGGATTTGTCTTATGAGCTATAACGATTGCTCATAAGGATATCAGAGAATTGCTTCTCTGCTTATTGACTAAAGCTGCATGTGAGACTAGCAGAGACAAGTTTATAATACTAAAGTTAGATTACCCATCTCTCCACAAGCCAAAATAAATTGCAGGCAAATTTTAAAAGTGGAACATAAAATTTGAAAATTGCACTAACAGAGTAGAAAAAAAATATTATGTGTAAACAGAGAAAATCTCTTTTATTGTAGTTGAATAAGAATTTATATTTGTAGCATCATGTTCTGCAGAGAAAATTCTTCAACAACTACCAAAAGTGCAAATCAAAGATGGGGGGGGGAGGTAATTTTCACTACATTACATGTGAAACATCGATTGTTCATGAGAAGAAGTTATAGGAAAACTTATTAACAACAGATTGGGACAAATTTTCCAAACATGAAACAATAAAAAAATAATTAAATATTTCAGGAGAAAAATGAGATTATAGAAGTGAAAACAAGACAGCTTGCAGACATAGGGAGACACTCTGCTTCACCAGCATAACGCAACTGGGAAATACAAATTCATAACCATTCCGTTCAGTTAAAATTTCAGTCTGTATCCTGAAGATGATAAGACTCAGACACTACAAACAGCTGCAGGATCTGCAGAGACAGAGAAACACCTCTGTCTACAAATTAAGCCAATTACTTGGGAAGCAGCTGCTGGGTCATTGGGGACAGGCAAGCAGGCGAGAAACTGCTGGTAGAGGTGTTCATATGCAAATATGGGAGGGGTTATTGCTACATCTGCTTAGTGGCTAACTGGAGATTGGTCTTGGGAAGCCCAGCCATAAGGAAATACAGGGCTATTCTGTACACAGCCTTGTCCCTGGGTCACATGCCTTCCTGTTTCCTACACGTTCACTAGTGACTTACTAAAGCACTGTCTCTTTTCCCCTCCCACACCCTTGCAGGTCTGACTACCTTGCTATCCCTTCAGAGAACAAGGAGAACTCTGTGGTACCTGTGGAGGAATAACGTGGTGTGACTTGAGGTGATGTACAGGGTTTGGGGAGGGTAAGGTGGGTGTGGATGGCGTGCCATACAAATGTTGTTTGGCGTCCACAATTGAAGTGACATTCAATTTGGTCTTTTCTACTCTGCATAGCAGTCCCACCCTCTGGGTACTTAAGTCACAATGCCCTCCATTATGTCAAACCCTTCAGAAGCTGAATTGACTTTGGCCTGAATGTGGTGCAACCCAATCCCCTTGCTCATGATAACAAAGGCATAATAATTCTCTCATTCCCTCTTTGGTCCAAATGTATTTGGGAAGGGCTGGGCTGGACTTTCTCAGTAAGTTCTTCTGTTGTTGGTAGGTGATCTGAGCACTGAGGGACTGGATATTCCCAGTTCAGTGATGTCAGCAGCATCAACAAAGTGCCCCAGGAGTCCCAGTGCATCTGTCTTTCTATTCATCAACCACCCACCCAACTGTGAGATTTTACCTGACTTCCAAGCTCTATTGGAACTCTACACATCTTGCCTGAACTGAAGAGCCAACATCTCCGACACGGACTAAACCTCACTCTGTCCTTGCTTTTAAGCAAGCAGCTCCCAACTCCACTAAAGTTGTCCCCTGTGCTCCAAATGACTTTAGATAAGTACTGGAGAGTAGTGTTCCCTCTGCCCAAACTGTCTGCAACTGGGTCGTTCTCCACTGCTACAAAACGAATGATGTATACCAGAAGGAAGCATTGGTCAGTTTGGGTTAAAGCCAAAGCATGCTGTGCACTTAGATTCACTGAAGTCAGTTTTTCCTAAGTCCATGGCCTGCTTTGCAGAGCACCAGAAAGCAGCATGCCCCTCCAGGGTTTCCAGGAACATCTTCCATGTGGACTGGGATGCTTTCCAGAGCTTAGTGTTTCAGGGCTAGATCTCCATAATCCCAAAGGCCTGAAGCAAACCCAGAACTTCTAAGAAGCCAAGGAAGGATCCAGGGTAATTTCATTAGTTCTTGAAAGTGACATAACACACTCTTGATATTGGAAACATGGCTGTGTGTCCTTTCTGGGTTGAAATTGCTCAGTTGCTCTTTTCTCAGTGTCTGTGGATCAGTATTATCCCTTATTTTACAGGAGGCAGCTGAGACTCACACAGGGATGAATGGGACAGGTAGGGGATTAAAGTGGCCTAGATATGAGATTTCAACCTCGAATTCCCTGAGATGAGCGATGTTTTTGAAGATACTGACATCCAGCTTGGCTATAGCCATGCCACTTGCCCAGCAGAGGCTAACTAGGATTGATTCAGGGAACTGGAAACCAGGCAAGAAAACACAGAGGGCATGAGATAGACCTGCAGAATTTCCCACAAGGATTTATGAATCTGAAGCATCCTCCAGGAGACACAGCCTCTGAGGGTGATATCTATATAAACTAAGATGTTTTAGTCTGAGACGGATGATGGTGGACAAAGTGACAAAGATGGGTGTGTAGCTTCTAAATACCTCGCCTGTAACCTGTAATGTTTGGTATCTGGTGTTTGTGTACCCCGCCCCCACCTCCGCACCCCCGACCCAGGAGAGCAGACAAAAAATGAGAAGATCTTAGTCAACATCTCATTATCTCATTATAATGACTGTTCTAAGTGCAATATTCTTTAGCCCCTATAGATAGCAAGGGCAGGAGGCCTGAAGGGATATAAAAAGATGGAAGTGGGATTCAATAAGAGAGTGTCCCTCAGATCTGGAGAGAGCTCTAAGACAGACCATTCTCCACTCCCACGGGGGTTTGTATGACAAGCTTGTTTTTTCACCCCCTTCATCACTGGGGCATACTTGAAACAAGACCCTCAACATCTATGAAAAGAGTCTACTTTTGTTGGAGAAAATAGTCGCAATAAATTCAAGACCCTTCTTCTCACCAGTTAATTTTCCACCTCATGCTTCTGGAACAAAAGAGACAACAGAACATTTTTTTATACTCTACAACTAGGGAAACAGACTTGAATTAATGCAGCAGGTACACAGCCATGAGCTGGTTAGTCCAGACCTTGTGGTGGTAGGAAGCTGCTTCCTCCACTCTGCTGTCTGCTCAACCATGCATCTAACTCATGACTAGGTGGTATGTGTCGCCTCTCCCCTTCATTCTTCTCTTCCTCAACAGAATTCCAACTAGCTATCAGAATTCTGAGTGTTTATAATGAAGCTGAAGAACACCAATCATATGTCCCTTACAAGATAGTTTCTCTTCCCTGTTTTCTTTTCTACAATTGAAAGTCTTCTCATCCTTGGTACCTTTTTTTTTTTTTTTTTTTGAACACCTATAGGGCTTGAAAAGCATTTGACTCTGATTCTTTTCTCTCTCCTCCACCACTACTCCAGCGATATGAATGCTGTTAATGCTCAACATTACAATGAAGAAACTGAGGTCTTCTGATATCGAATAGCTTTACCAAATCATCAGGTCACCTAGCCTGCTGTACTCAGAGAGGGAGAATGAATCCCAGTCTTCCCTCTCCCGTCTCACTTCACTCCCCAATTATACCATCGCTGCGTCTTCCCTCTCCCCCCTCTCCTTACCTTTCCCTCCCTCACTCCTGTCCAGCTCTTTCTTCTCTCAACTGTCCTCGAAGCTTCTTACTCTTCAGCTTCTTGGTGGACGCCAGACACATGCTTTGGGAGTCCATCCCATTCTACTTGTATCTAGTGTGTTTGTACATAGTGGTTTATCCAGAATCACAACTGAACTAACTTCCTTATGGAAGAGCAGGACTATAACCTACAAGGAACGGCACGCACCAGCCTACTTAAAATCATTACTAGCTCCATGTCTTCCCGAATTTCGACTTAGAATCCCAGACTAGATGTGTGCAGCTCTGGAGTGTTTTCTGGTGTACTATTGCTTACTAAAGGGCTTAGAAGAGTTCTCAAGGGCTATAATCATTTAGAAACCCCATCGTTTGTCTAGGTGCTGGGTATTTCCTAGGACTGATCCTCAGTCATTCACTGAAGGTCCCACTAGGCTGAGTCTGACTTTCCCTTCCTTGCTGCCTAAAGGCTGTGAACTTAGCTACTCAACTCAGTTGGTCCAGAAAGCATCTTGCCCTGTGACTTTTACTGTCCGCTGGGTCTTGAATCAAGCCCCAATTCCTGAGTGGAAATACCCTGTGCTTGCTCCTATCTCAGGCTTCACTGTCAGTCCATTTAAGAGCCTTATTCTTTGGTTTCTCCACCCTCAAACAACTGTACATGCAAGCTTTCTTTTGAGTTTCTGGGATCGCTCTAGATATTAAACTGGAATTATTAGTACAAGAGGAAGTTTTCAGAATAAGATTGTGCTGGGAAAGACAGCCGTGGGGTTAAGAAAAGGGACAGGGCTGAAGAGATAGCTCACTAGGTAATGTGCTCGCCACACAAATGTGAGAACCCACGTGCGGCCTCCAGAACCCATGTAAACAGCCAGGCATTATGGCACACTCTGGTGCTCCCTGTGTCAGGGAGGAAGAGACTGGAAGGTCTGTAGGGAGGCCTCACTAACCAGGTCACCTGGCCTAGCTTACTTGGTGAGCTCCAGGCAAGATCCTGTCTCAAAAACAAAAAAAAACAACAAGGTGGGCAGTGCCTGAGGAATGATAACCCAAGGTTGACTTCTGGCCTGCACATGTACATGCACTCTAGTTAAGGCCCATATGCATACAGGCATAAACATGAACACACACACACACACACACACACACACACACACACACACACACACACACACCTTCCTCTCACATCTGTTTTATAAAGGAGAAAGCCCTAGTTCTGTGAATTCACCCAGTCACTGCAAATGTATCTAACTAAGTGTGCTTGCTCCTCAATAGGATCATCGACTCACTACATTAACACACTCTGTGTCAAATACTAGGTTAGGCTCTCAATAGAGGACCCCAGGATCTTAGGTCTATAAAAATTGTGTGTGTGTGTGTGTGTGTGTGTGTGTGTGTGTGTGTGTGTGTGTGTATACACTTGGGCATAGGCCCACGATTCCAGGAAAGTCTCTGTTCATGTCAATAAAGTGTCTCTGAAGACCACACACTCTGGGTTTGCTCTGCTTACCATATGCGGCTGCTGCTTACCTCTGCCTCCACCTAGCATGCAATCTGCCCCCACTTCCTGCACCCAGGAGACTAACCCTAGAGAATGAAAATACTCCCAAGTCTAGAGCTAAACATGCTAGGTGTGGGATCTGGCCTTTCGGTCCTTCCTGTCCTCCACACAAACACAAAACAAATGTGCCCTCTTGTCTAGCATTGCACATTCCCTAACCAGGTGGGGAGATGTTAACTGCAAGGGAGATCTAATGTAAGGAAGGCTCAGGTGGCTTCTCTTTGGGGAGCATAAAGGCAAAGCTGTCTCCAGGATCTTGCTTCCTGTGGGGGTGGTAGGAGGGTGGGTTGAGGCAAAGGTTTCTCTGTGTAACCCTGGCTGTCCCAGAACTTGCTCTGTACATCAAGCTAGCCTCAAACTCAGAGATCTGTCTGCCTCTCAAGTGCTGGGATTAAAGGTATACACCACCACACCCAGCTCTACCACAACTCTTACAAGAGAACTGATTAAGACTAAATTTGGGAGCCGGGCAGTGGTGGTGCACACCTTTAATCCCAGCACTCAGGAGGCAGAGGCAAGCAGATCTCTGTGAGTTTGAGGCCAGCCTGGTCTACAAAGCGAGTTCCAGGAAAGGCGCAAAGCTACACAGAGAAACCCTGTCTCAAAAAACAAACAAACAAACAAACAAACAAACAAAAAAGACTAAAATTGGGGTTGGAGAGATAGCATAGTGGTTAAGGGTGCTTGTGGTTCTTCAGGAGAACCCCAGTCTAGTTTCCAGTATCCATGTCAGATGGCTCACAACCACCTGTAACTCCAGCTCCAGGGGATCTGATACCCTCTCATGTCATCTGAAGGCACCTATACTCATAAGAACACACAGACATGAACACATACATACAATTAAAGCTTTTAAAAATACGTAAAGATTAAAATTATTGTAGTACAGTTCCAGCTACCATACTGAGAGATATGCATGCATTTCTTTATAAAAAAAAAAAACCTCTTCCCCTCCAAGGCTCTTGAAATATTGAAGGAGTAGAACAACTGTAGGACCCAGAGAGAACTGAATGCTGTCTGATCACACAGCAGCTGTTGAAGACCTGAGCAAGACTGGGCCTTTCATTCCATCATGGATGGGGTAGGAGCTCATGAGGCCCTACCCCTCCCTGAGGATCTACTGGGGAGAGAGAGGAGTTTTCTTCGGTGGTGTAGCCACTGATGAGTTGTTCAGGCTTCAGTAGGCAGCGCCCCTACCCACACTTATACAAGCAACCTCGTTAAACCCAATGAGTTACAAAAAGACACAAGGGTAGGAGGGGGATAGGAGAGGGTAACAGAGATGGATAAGATCACAATACATTTTATAAGTCTGTATGAACTTGTCAAAAAATAATAATGAACATGAACTAAATAAACGATAAAAATTAAAAAACCGAGCCATTCCATTCAATCAGGCTGCTTCCCTTCCTGAAATGGAGGCCCATATGTGGGCCACATGCCAGTACACACATGCTTCCATGACTTGCTGTGATCATATTTAGGGACATCAGAGACACTGGGGATGCGGACTACCGAAGGACCAAGCAATAAACACACACACCATTTGTTATTTGTAATTCAATACTTTTTTTTTTTCCTTTAATTCCTACTGGACTTCCATGGCTCTAGTACTTTACATTAAGATTTGGCTGGGTAGCCTTGTATGTTTCTAGGGACTAGCAGTAAGTTTTCAGACCTTGCGCACAGCGCCAGGCAAAGTACAGTTATAGATCCGAATACAGACGGCCAGACAACTGGACTGCAACCAACCTGTGTTCTTTCCCACGTGTGGCCCAGTGCAGGTGTTGGGGGCTGCTCCCTCTGCCTCACCCTACTCCACCCCATTTGTCAGGATTATCCATGGGGCCACGATGGCCTCTGATCCATCCCTCCCCACCTCAGAGTCTAGGTTGAGTGAGGGGGGGAAAAAGCACCATGGGTTTGGGAAGATGGTCTGGTCCATGCAGAGAGTGGTCTGGCCCTAGAGTGCAAGGTAAGGGGACGTGGGGTGCCACACATTTTTGTTGGCAAAAGTGACTGTTGTACTGTGCAGTCTTTGCACACAACACAGAAGCCCAGGGCCAACTCCCCAGACAGCCCCGATGTCCTGCCTGGAGCAAGGGCCGCCATTTTGCTTCTGAGGTGTCTTATTGTATTGAGAGAAGCAAGGAGGACCAAAGGGCAGAGATGACAATGTCCATTAAGCATTCACATGCTGGGGAGATCGTCTGGCATCAGCAAATCTTGGCAGGTAAGTGCTTCTCACCGGCAGCCAAGGCTCCAATCCAGGCTCCCAGGCCTGCTGAGGACCTCCAAGTCACAAGACCCCTGAGCTGTTGCAGGGCACATCAGAACAGGGAGCTGGCTGAGCCCATCCATCACAATGGCTGGAGCAGGAGTGAGGTAACGAGGCTGGGCAGAGAGGTGGGAGAGGGAGCTCTCTACACCAAGTACAAATTCCTGATTCATATCAGGAATGCAGGGATGTTGAAAGATGGCCTTCCAGAAAACACTCCTCTGAGACCCAAATGCATCTTCTGGAAGAAGACTTGGAGATGGAAAGGAGTGGGGTCAGCCTGCTGGAGTGGGGGCGGGGATGGGGGGGGACGAGGATTGAGAATGGCCAAGGGAAAACAGGAATGATTGCCCCCTAGCTTAGAGACAGGGATGGGGTTGGGATGAGGGAGAGAGTCCTGGAGAGGGCAGGCAGAGTCCAGGTGTGTAGGAAGGGCCAACACAGCCCTGCCACCTGGGGGAAGAGAGAAGAGTGCTATTTCTCCTAGGCCCTACTGAGAAGGGCTGGCTTTGGCTGCCCTGCAGAGCTAAGGAAGTGGGATGGTATGGCACAGAAAGGACCCTTCTGGGAGCATGAATAGTTCCGAGAGAGTCTTCCCCTAGCCAGTCGTTTCCCCAACACCTCATCCTACAGATGCCGTCTGTGATAATAACAGGCCAGTCCCAGCATAGGTGAGGGGCTATGGACAAGTAGAGAATCCACTTGTGGCAAATTCCTCGTGGGGTTTCCTGGTGCTCCCCACTCCTTGATGCCAGTCCAGTGCCCTAAGGCAAGCCAAGGATTTTAGCAAGAGTTTCCTAATTTATCCAAACCACAACAGGGTTTTGGCTGAGCAAAACAGAAGTTCTAGAAACTGGGAATGGCTTCTTCCCATTGTGTCCTCCATCAGTGAGGAAGGAGTATGGACAGTAGGAAGGATTCACAGTGCCTGGAGATGGAAGATGGATTCAGTCCAGAATGATACTCTTCTTGCTGCGATCCTCCTTTAAGCACAAACCAATTCCAAACAAAAACTAGGCCAAAGGAGGAAGGAACATTCTCCTGGGTTAACACTGAGCAAGGCTATCCCTGTCACTGGGGTCCCCTAGACCTCCTAGCCAAGAGCAAAGCTTGTCTGTCCTGGCGAAACATCTTCCAAAATTGCAAAGTCCAAATCTCCCTAGTCTCTAGCCTAATCTCTGAGTCAAGGTCAAACCTAGAACCCACATTACAGGTAATTTACTGACCCTCTCCTGTTGCAAGTAGATCCTGAAGCTCAGTGATGGGGACTTAACCAAGCAAGGCCACACACTTTTTCAACAACACAGTCAGAACTCAAGTCCAGATCGCTCCACTCTTAGTCCAGTGAAACTACTTGAATACGTTGACAAACACATCCATATAGAAAGATCAATATGTATCTACGATAAATAAATAGACAAAACCTGCCAGCTGGATGAAGTCACCCAAGGCATGCCAGCTTCCATGACCTCCTGCAGACAGACAACCACTTACGGGGCTATTGGCCAGGGTACCTGTTTTGTTGCAAGGGTGAGTTCCCTTCTCTTTCACAAAGTATTGATTGAGGGTGGGGAGGGGACTTTGTTTGGGAATAAACCGAGTTGTTAGTTTCTTCCTGGTTTAAAAGCTAATGCCCGAGCTAATGCTAAGACGAAAGTAACTCAAAGGAAAGCCGTGATTCTTAGGGGCTATTCCTTATGAATACATAGCATCTGGGCTCATCAGAAAGCAGGAGGCTCTTGATGACAAACTAGGTATTCTCCTCCCTAAATGATACTGCAGGCCAAAGAAAAGCAGCTCTCTGTGGTCAGGGCTACTTCTGTTACTTTACTAGCCCCCTCACCCTCAATGGACTCTTTGAAATCATCCGAAAGGATCCACAGCTACTTTAACAATTCAACTTAAGTAAATAACTACATATGCAATAGATTTGAGAATTTCTAATTTTGCTTCCAAAGAGTTTCTGGGAATTCTTTTGGCTTCTGGCTATTCCCAAGGGAAACTGCCTAGCATTTCAAATGGTACCATTCTCTCTTCTTCGTCTCAGGGCTTGTGGGTCTTGACTGTCACCAGCAAATCTCTCAAAACCCTGAATAACAACTGGTCTTTGGGCCTTGTCCACTCTAGAGGAACAGATAAATCCATTTCCTCATCCCTGCTTTCCCAGAAGAGTGCTAGTAATGCTAGCTAAGCACTGAGCCTTCCTTTCCCTTCATCAGAGAATGACATGGGGATATATCCAATTGTCTGATTCTGCCCTTCAAGAAATACCAGGACCTATTTCTCCAGGACACTGCAACATCAATGCCTTCCTTTCACTGCCCAAATGGAATGCTCAGACAATTCTAAGAGGAGAAAGTAACGTTCTGTTTGGCATAGATAACCAGCACTATCTTGCCTGCTTCGTACTGATGCTCTGGGAAATCTGGTGTTCCTTCTTCCTCTCACCTTGAGAAGCCCAGGAGAAACATCAAGCTTAGAGAAGCGTTTGCACCAACCTGGCAACAATTCTTTACTACTAAGGATCTCCATGAGCTCTGCCTAGGGCTGGCAGGATTCCATGAGTCATTAGATGGAAGAGCAGTAGATACTGTAAGGGAAGATGATGAATCCGCCCAGAAGGGCCCCTTGAGATCATATAAAAGCCTGAGTCTTGATGAGCTAACATTAAGAAGGCCCTGGCTGGTTCAAGTTCCTGACGTAGCATCTTCCTCTTATTTCTTGGTGACTTTATACTCACTGGGGCCAGACACTATGAAGAGATTTGCACACACACACACACACACACACACACACACACACACACACACACACACACACACACACCTTGCAGAGAACCCCCACTCCTAAACCTGAGAAACAGAACTGAGGTGGCTCTGCGGGGGCCAGGTTTCACTTGGCCTCTCTCTGACCAAACATACACATCTGCTCCAAATCCTCCCTCTGGTGGCTCATACATTTTCCCACACACAGTGGCACACAGCTGCCTCTGTTGCTAATGCTGGTTCTTTACCAGGAGTAAATGATGCTGTTAGCCCTCTGAGTGGCTTGGCTACTGTGCTCACTACTCATACGGGATTCTGGGCAAGCCCTGCAATCCATGTTTCTAGATTGTTCTCTGTCTCCTAAAGCCTGGGGGGACTAGGATACCCTGACTTACCCTGGACATCGAACTCACAGCTCAAAGGGAAAGATTAGAGCCACAGACCTGACTGGTTTATAACCACTAAAAGAGGTTTTTGTTTTTTGTTTTTTGTTTTTTTTAAACAAGGTCAAAAAGGCTCCACCCTGGCTAAGAAACAATGTGCTCTTAGGGCACAGAGAAACAATAGGACTTTAGGCACTAAAAAGTGACACTTCCCCCAGATCCAGCCTGGGAGAAGACCAGAGAGAAAGGGAGTGGGAGAGTTAGAAATTCCCAGCCCTTGTGGGGTCCACAACCTACTCAGGTCAGAAGAAGGTGTGGGGGTGGCTGAGGAGAATTCCCTTCAGATGCCAGAGCTCAGGAGCCTGCAGCCCTACAGCCCAGGCCCCACAAACACAGCCTCTGTCATAGTCCTCGCCACCTGGCTTTCAGTGTGGTCCTAACCAATGGTCTCCTGGGGGACTTTGGATGGGGCTCCTGCCCTCTCCATTCTTCCTGTTCCCAAGAGAAGGCCTGGGAAGCACTGGGTGGGGGAAGAACAGTTTCTCTTTTATTCTAGAGACAAATCAAAAGAGGGTTAGGGAATGAAGCACCTTAAGCAATGCCCTCTTGAAACGTCTTTGAAGACCCAAGGGTCTTCACAGGCATTAACTTTGGCTCAGCCACATTTCCCTTCTAAGGGCCAAGAATGGCCAGCAAGGGAAGGGGTGAGGAACAGAAGATGGGAGGAGGAGGAGGAGGAGGAGGAGGAGGAGGAGGAGGAGGAGGAGGAGGAGGAGGAGGAGGAGGATCAGGGGAGGTTGGTGCTGAGAGGTGGTCCCTGCCCTCCTCAGTCCCTCCACAGTAGAGGGAAAACGCTGCTCTGGCCGGCACAGGGGGCGGGAGTTCCCGCTCCTTCTCCCTGGTACATAGGCATTATCTCTTTTTTTAAAATCTGTATATAATATATATTTATATTCTGTATATATATTTATATATATTTATAGGGTCTATGTACATGTATTGCACAGGCCTCTTGCAGCCACCCCTGGTCCTTGTCAATGATAGCGGTTCCTCTTCTCGTCGTTTTCCGATGTGTAGTCTCGGGACCTGATGCCGTTCTGAAGGTTGATGAGTGAATCCTTCATCTGTAAGACAGTGTGCTCTCAGTGAATGTCCACAGAGCTGCAGCTCCCACACCCATCTGTGGCCCACCCCTGACCGTGGCGCAGAGCCAACAGAAACTAGGTCCAAAGCAAAGGTGGACCCCAGGAGCCTCAGCCTATAGCAGAAAGGGCACAGCCAGTCCAGCACTGGAGATCCCTTGGGCTTGGTTATTTGCGACTCTTTTTATCAACGAATTACAAGTCTCCAATCACTCTGAGGAGCCATCTTACACGACCACTTTCTTGACCATCAACTCTGATCCTGAATATACCTTCTGCCTATCTTTCTCCTGGCCTGGGATGCTTTCCAATTTCCCTGCGCCAATTTCGCCCAGCTGGAAAGGATCAGAAACAACACAAACTTTCTATGGTCACAGTCGTCCTTTGCCTCCTGGCCTGTCAGACACACAGGGTCTCTTGGCTGCCTCATCACGAGCTGTTTCACTTCATGTTTCTTGGAACTAAAACCATCCTGCCCTTTGCAGGCATACACAGAGGCGTCAAGCGGAGGGGAGGCAGGTTCTTGACCAGTTCCATCGCAGGAAATTAATATTCTGGGGTCATGGGATGAGGTCCAAAAGGGGCAGCTCCAGCTAGAGAATCTTCAAATGGTCCATCACATAGCAGTCTGTTGAAATGCTGTCTGAGTAAGCTACTCTGTTACAATGACATGGATATCTCCTGGTCTCTCTGCATCATCTACTGCTTTGGTTTCTCTGGTTCTTCTAAATCAGCTCATCAGGTGGGGAAAGGGGCCCATTTCTGTTCTGTGCATGAGGAGGGTACATGTGGGGGTTGGAGGACAACTTGCACGAGTCTTTCCTTCCACCTGGAGATAAAACTCAGGTTGCCAGGTGTGGTGGCAAGCACCTTTAACAGTTGAACCATCTCACCGGCCCCTCAAATTTAATATACACATCCTCTGGGAAGACAAATTACTATACAGCACTTCTCTATTTAAAAAAAAAACAAACAACCAAGTCTGTCCTACAACCCTCTGGCTATCAATCTCTTATTTTGTTATTGTTTCTTGCATTTCTAATATTTCGTTGAAGAATAGCTTTAAAAGCAAACCAAGGGATGGGCCAGCATAATAATAATGAGGAAGAGGACATCAGAAGGGTGGCGAGGGAACACAGTGACACTTCTCAGTACAGAAGGAAAGGAGCTCAGCATCCTAAAGATGAGAGACTGTGAGCATCTCACCTGGTCAAGGAGCATCACTGAGGATTTGATGATCTCCCTCCACTTCTGGAGCTCGGTATCATGGTACTTTTGTTGGGATTCTAAAAGCTGGGCCCATTCCGTCTGAGACTGGGGTAACCTGTGGAATAGAAGAAGGGGTCCCCAACAGCTGGAGTTATGCTCAGTGGGCTGGCCTGTGCTCCCAAAGGATAGTCACATCAGGGTGCTTTCTCTTCTGCTGAATGCCCCAGGGTCCCCATTGCCCTCAAACTTAGGCTGAAACTCTAAGGACAGATTTGTAGAACTGGACTACAGACTCATCTCAAAGCAGTGTCCCTTGAGCACAGGCAATGGAGCAGTCCCAGACAACTGGGTGGGGTTAAGATGAGGACAAAGAGATGAGGTCAATATTACCTTTCCTGGAGCCTGAGACCCTGCCAGGCAGTGAGGGTCTGTGTGGTGTATTCCAGCATCCACAGCTTGTAAAAGAGCATCATGTTAAGGATGACCAGCAGCACCAGACTAGGGAGGGAGACACAGGGAAAAGCAAGGACAGTGAGATAGAATCTGGGCCAGCAATCTTCCCACCTACCCATGAGACCATGTGCCTGCTTGCTGGGCCAACCCAAGCACTATAGAGAGGGGGTGAGGAAGTTGAAGGGGCGTAGCAATGGCCAGAGAAAGAGAAGCAACCTAGTCGACTGGGTCAGTGACAGAGCAGGAGAGCCATGGAGAGGGAGATAAGCAAAGGTATTGAAGGCACTGGGAGGGGGTGGGGGGGAGCAGGCATCCGAATCCGGGTGCCTGAGGGAAAACGGCATAGGTGGAGGGGAAGAGTGATGAGGTAAAGGGCACAATCATAGAGCTGGTACCTGAAACAGATCCTAATGGGAGCAAGGAAGAAAAATGAGGAGGAGGCAGAGGTTAGAAACAGGGGTGTGGGGAAGGAGGAAATGCACTTCAATAGAGCCAAGAGCAAGTGAACATTGACGAGAAAAAAAAAACACGAGACGCAAAGACACAGTGGACGAGGAGGCCAGGCAAGGAAGGATGGAGGGAAGGTAGTTGCAGACTCGTAGTTTTCCATGGGTGCTAAATCGAGAGATTTTTCTTTCAACCCCAAGTCCTGCCATACCTGAAGGGCTGGACTAAAGGAGCAACTGCTATGCCTTATGGGTACTGGTACCTCCCTGAGGCTTACCAACTTTCTTGCAGGGACCAGAAGCAGAGAGGATCAAGGATAACAAGGGTGGGAAGTGGGGGAGATACCAGGCTGCCTAGGCCGGTCTGTGACAGAAGCTCACGGGATGGAGACAAAGGCAGGGATGCGGAGGAGATCTCGAGACAGGCAGAACTGGGGGTGAATCTTAGTGCGTAACTTAGAAATCTTTTTGAACTTCCATACGTTTCCCATCTATCCTGAAACTGTTTTCTCGCCAGGGACATCAGTCCTAACCTGCTGGGGTTGTTCTGTAGATGGAGAGGAACATCACCTCTAGCAGTAGGGCCCACCTTAAGAGCTGGTTCTTAACGTGAAAGGATTTGGGAAGGACAGGTAGTCATAGGAAGAGAGAAGCCAGCCAAACTGGGAAGGCAAGCCGTAAGTGGAAAAGGGGCCAACAGCGGAAAGAAATCATATGTGACTTAGACTGTGCCTAAGGACACAACGTTTGTGTAAAAGCAGTGCCCGACATTTCCTCTTCTGTCAGCTACAGGTCCCGCGGGCTAGCCTACGTTCTCCATGAGAACATTCAACTTTTGCGTTGAGCTGCAACACCGACATCTAACTGTGTCAGCACACGCTGAATCATCTGAGTGCCCACCTCCTCAGCATGTGCCGCATACCACCTTACATTTGGGTTTGTGTATATAATCCTGGGTGTTTTAAGGAAAGGTCATGTGCTGTCTGAGGGAAGACTCCCCAGTGTGCCAAACAGAGACAAAGAGGTGGGAGGTTGAGTCACCACACTGAGGGTGGATGATGGCAAGAGCCTGCCAGACATGGGTAAGCTGTGCTGTGTCAGTGTGTTCTAAATGCAGGCTATTAGAACGCCAGCCTGGAGTGCACAGTGTTGAGTCAGAAGGCCTGACTATCCTAAACTTACAAAGGCACAGAGTTAGCCCATACTTAAGGGACTGGCCCACTTGAGTGGGCGGGCCTTCTCTCTTTAAATAAAACTGAAATGCAGAGAGAGCACAAATATAGAACTAACCAAGCTTCTAGTCTCTTATTTACCAGTATCCATCACCTGGTTTTAACAGGGACATGAATCCCATTACATTGGTGTTTGAAGGGTGAGTTTTATAGTTGTCTCTGTCCTTATTGTTGTCATATCATGGTTTCTCACGCTATCATCTGAAGAACTTACATGTTTGCATGCTGTGCCTTCAGGAGTAGCCAGAACCCTTCTTATGCTCTCCTCTTAGAGGCTTCTCTCCTCTCAGGAGCCACAGGGCAGTCCCTGGCCCCACTTCCGTCACACTCCGCATGGATGGTCTCATTGATACCCATAGCTTCCCTCTGTCTTCTAAGGGCCAGGCCCACAGCAGCAAAGGCCCGTCCTCCTCATCCAGATAACCCACTGCAACTCAGACAGTTTGGGGCTTTGGCGTGTCTTCTCTGACCGCTTTCAATTAAACTCCAAATCTCTGTGGACACAAGCCCCTGCAGACCCTGGCGGCAGCGGGTCTTCCTCTGAGACATAACCGAAGGGTTACTGAGCCCTTCCATCTGTGACCTCTCCTAACCACAGGGTCCTCTCGTCTGGTGGCCCCTCTGATGCACGTCACCCAAAGCACCCGCACTGCTTCCAGTCTTTGTTAATCCATTCCCCGTACCGACACAGTGCTGGTCTCACTGTGCCACCTGGGAGCTTCCCCCAGAGTGTCCTGAGAGTGAGGATGTCCCCTCACATCCCTCTGAGGATGCTTCAGGGAGAAGTACAGGAGGGTCACAGGAGCAAAACTGACCCCGAGGTGGTCTGGTGCCCCGTGTACGGAAGATAGAGCAGGCATGTGGGTATTTGCCATGCTTCTCATCCACCTGTGCCATCTCCATGCTAACGGCTCATCCCCAGTCCAGAGCAATGGGATGCCAGGCTGCAGGCCGAGCCAAGCAGAAAAGCTGTCCTCAGCTGCTCCAAATGCCTTTCATTCAAATGGTTTAGCATGTCCTGGGCATTGATGACAGACAAGGACTCACACACCAGACAGCTGTGTTCTCCTATCTTATGCCTTCAGGTCTTTTGGCTTCTCATCTCCCTAATTCAACTTACTGTGCAAGATATCGAATCTACGGTTTTATAATGCTGTGCTAATTATAAGTCACCTACATTGTAATAAGCATCTGTTCTCCCTGGACTGGAACCATTGATTTTGTCTGGCTACCCTGCCAGTAAGGACTCTGTGTATGGCTCTCATGCTGGGCACAGAGCAGACACTCAAGAGGACCTCTTATAAATTAATGGACTCTTAAGATGTCCTGAAGCATCCCTATGTCAGTCAGCATTTATCGCAGGGAGGGATCCTGAGCGTTCTGCCTCTCTCGCCCACTTGGCATAGATACTGCATACACCATTTTCCCCCTAGAAGGCTAACACACAAAAAGTACTGAGAAGACGCAAAGACACGGATAAGGTAACAAATGACTGAGCAACTGGTCCAGTGAAGACTCGAAGACAAAGGAACCAAGAGGAGAGAGGGGTAAAAGTAAAGGGGAGCGTATGCTGGAGAGATGAGGATGATTCTCCGGCACCAGGCAGGAGCAGGGAGATGCTGGAGTCAGGGGAGAAGGACCTGGAGTCTCTTACACACAGCTGATAACCAGCAGCAGCTTGGACACACTTTGTAGGTGAAAACCGTTGGGAGTGTCCTCGGGGATATGCCGCGTCTGCGTAGAACCTGTGGGAGAATAAATAGGTCATCATCATCATCTTCACAGTCCACAAGTCCACACACTGCTGACAGGGTACCAGGGAACGGTGCATCATGCTTTTAGTGACCTTGTGCTCATATCTCGCCCCACAACATGAGGAGGCAAAATCTGCAAAGTCAAGGCTTGGGTCAGATAATTACTGAACGAATGAGAAAATGTAGCTATGTAACTAGGATATAGAGATGTGATTGGCTGATGAAGACAGGCTAGAGGCAGCGGGCTCCCAGCCCTGGCTTCATAATCAGCTACATGACGTCAGGGCAAGACATGTAACTTCTCTCAGTCAGTCTACTTAAATGTGACATTCATCACAAATGTTATATCTAAAACACATAACTAAAGCACAAATGGCGTGCTCTAGTTGAGGCTGGAATGAGGAGTGCATGGGAAATAGTGGTCTTCTCCAGTCCTCACACAGCTCGGAAAAACTCACAAGCATGTGCAAAGCACGATTCATAAAACACTGGAATCGTGGTCTCTAGGTCCCTTGGAGAGACAGACAATATAGTGAGGATTGAAAGGATGGATGAGAAGAGGAAGAAATATAACAGGAGTCCACAGCCCAGGCAGGCAGGCACGTGGTGGGTCTGTGAGGGACAAGTGACAAATTCTGCTCACGGTGCAAACCGGGTGTGCATCTGTGTGTCAACGACAGAGGCATACAGCTCCTCCCCATGGTCCCAATCTACACAACCATTCTCATCTGGAGCAAACATACCTGCCACGTGCTTGATCCTGTGGCCCACATCTTCATCGGTGGGTGTGGTGACAGGGCTCATGACCTCTTCCAGGTGAGGAACCCGCAGGTGGGCATGGGGACGCTTCCTCCTCCGTACTGCTGAAGACTTATTGGCCTTCTCTTTAGGGGACTGTCTGTGCATTTCAGCCAGGTAGGTACTCTCTGTTTTGGTTAGCTCAGACTCTGTCAGACACAAAAGGACCGTGTCAGAGACCCATAGCTTCAACCCAACGTAATGTCCACCAGAAGCAGCTCTCTACTAGGACCATATTCCTACAGACACACCCTGGGAAACTGGCCCAGTGGGAAGACGACCCTCCGAAATGGCCATGCCAAGGATTTTTGAGGCCAAATCTTGCTTAGAGGGCCATGTTCCCAACCTTCGCACCTCCATGTATATATAATTTATGACATATCACACATTTCCTAAATGGATGCCCTCAGATCTTTCTTATAATAAAATGACTCGATACCAATGTCTGAGGTTCATTTGAGAGTAGGTGAAAAATCACAGTCCCTCCTTATCGGTCTCAAAGCTACAGATGCAGTCTCTAGGAAGATACACATCCCCAGACATACCAAGCTTGATGCTCATTTCAGGGGCAGAACTAGGCACCCTATGAAACCAACTTATGGTCTCAGAGACCCCCTTGTTCTCCAGGTTTCCCATTCCCCCGAACAGAAGCCAGCAGCTGCACAGGCCAGCAAGGAAAGGTTCAAGCTAGATGACATGAGGTCCGTGGCACGCACCTAAATGGCGGAAGTAGTCCTCCAGTCCACTCCAGAAGTTCTTCTCGATGAAAGTTTTTACAAACCCCCAGGGCTGCTTTCGATAGCGGAGCTCTGTGGAGACCCTGAGGAGCAGGCCATTAGAAACGAGATCAGCCATTCATATTGAGAGAACAGGTTGTAAAACACAGATGAGAGGCTGGTGGTATATGTGTGTAGGGAGTAGGGGCGGGTGGGGGGGGGGCAGTATAGGCTCGGCAGCCTCCCAGCCAATCAAGAAAACGTTTAGAAATGAAAGTCAAACCCTTTTCAATCCAAGTAGGGATTCCAGTGCCTCATCGTTTGCAGCTCTGAGCGTCTTCTCACCTGCCTGGCTCTAGGCTACACCCAAGCCCTTCTGAAAGTTCCCTCTGCCAGCCACTGCCCATACCATCGCCCCATCACTCAAGCCGCAGCATCGCTCTCTGCCCTCCCGTGTCAAAGCCTTGCTGCCTGCCTCTTCCTTAGGTGCATGAGCATCTGTCAGTAAATCATAATCCCCCCACACACACACATCAAGGCTGTTTATCCTGATTTGCTGCCTCTCCAGGGGTGATACCTCCCCCGGACCTGACGGGAACGCAGCCATGCTTGGATTCTTCTTACATTCCCACCCAACATCTGTTTTTCTGCACAGAGAATGGACTAGCTCCTCCTGCGAATGTCTAGCCGCCATCAACCATGATGATTTTCAAACGGGTGTGTGTGCTGATTTTATAATTAGACGGCATACTTCCTCCAGTGTCATGGTCTATATTTCTCTCTGAGTGGGCATCACAGTATCCAGCACTAACTTCGTCTGACTGTGATATGAGTAGGTAGGCTGGGCGTAGAGAGCTGGTTGTGTTAGGTTAGGATTAGGTGAGGTCTCTAGGAGCTCTCACTTGTCAAGAATGAAACAATAGGAAATCCTACCACACAGGACATGGAGCAAAGGGCATGGGGTCCGATTGCTAAAAGCTAAGCTTCGGTATGAATTGGGGTGAGATTGATGCTTGACAAAGTTACTCTTCTGATAAATGAGGGTAACTCATCTCTTTGGGTCATTCTAAAGAGCCCAACAGATGTAGTTTAAGCACCTACATAGTTCCATAGAAACCATACAAAACGCACAGCGGGCAATGGTGAAGATCTTATAAGAAGATGCAAAGTGCTCCATGGGACACAAGGTGCAGAAGAATGAAGTCAGGGCTGGAAGGTGAGGCGTCTCAGGATCCAGGGAGGTCATACAGTGAAAGTACGCCAGCCCCCCTTCTCCCCAGTGAGCCAAGGGGCAGTGTCTCATGTGAACGCCTTCCGCCACCTACACCCACACAAGCCTTCACACAGCACACCTGAGTCGACTCTTGTTCCGGGCCACGCGGGTGAGTGTGTAGCGATTGATGGTGTAGAAGTAGTCATGGTATGGCACGTCGTGGGTAAGGACTTCAGCATCTATCACGTAGCATTCACTCTCCTGGCTTGCTTTGTACATGGTCTGTGGGTAGGGAAGCACCATTGACCAACACTGAGGAGAAGCCAAATCGGAACAGCACCTTTCCCAGTGCCCCCGCCCCTGGACTCCTGGATAGAAAGTGGCATCACTTGACTTGGCAGCATCTGAGCTCATTGGATGCTGCTGCCTACGGACTAAACCAAGCCTAGATCCAGAGGCATCTCCCAAGTCCAGCTTTCATCCTTCATGATGTGACAGTACTTCCGAACACAGTCTCCCTTGATTCTTTCCCTGCTCACCTGTGTCTCCCGGACAGTGGCGGTTTTGGGAGCCAGGGGGTTAGTAAGGGTGATAGTGTAGAGGATCACTCGGCTCTGGTTTCCATTTTCCTCCTTTTTCCACGGATGGAAGATGATATCTGAGGGCAGAGAAGAGCCCTAGCATGAGGGGGTGGGGAACAGCACAACTCCACTTGTCTGAATCTCCCTGCCAATGAACTCCTCGCCCCATGCCACCCCCTCCCCTGGAAGCCAATGGGAGTTTGAAAGCTGGAGGAGGTGGTGAAGAGGAGATGGAGTTGGAGCAGAAAGAGGCCCATTGTGGCATTGCCGAAATTCTACAGAGAGCTCCAGAATGCTGATTGTTCCAAGGCTGGGGCAGGAGGTCTCGGGGCCACCTGCGGGGGTGCAGGCAACATTGGAGTTACTGTGGTAAGGGCATCAGATCCCCAGGGAGTGTGGCCACCCCGTGGCCCCAAGGTGCCTCTCCTTGCAGCGGGAGCCCCGTTGCCTAGAGCTTTTGCTCAGAGGGGATGATTGGCATCTCTGAGAGGCAGTGTCACATCTGTGCTGTGGGAAAAACTAAGTGAGAGAGTGAGGACATGAGCCCCCAGGGTACCAGATATGAATCCTCACTCAGCCCTTCCAGACTACAGGCAGATAAAGAGCAGCCTGGGGTGCGGATTCCCAACACCCTAGTGCCAGGAACCCCACGGCCCACACACGGCACAGCTTAGGACAGAATGAGCCGATGCAGCCAGCACACTCAGTACAGCAGGTACCTCCCAAACAGCCGAACAGCTGCCCTGGAGTAGACACAGAGCCCTGTGGGGACAAAGAGCCGGCAGGGCCTGCTCACTGGGCAATCTTTGGAGTCTGGTGGACAGAGGGCAGATGAGAACCTGCAGTGCTAGTGACAGAGAGGGCCAGAGTACCCTAGGGGATCTTTGGTACCACGTAAGGCCAGAAAGAGGAGCCTGTGACATTGGGGAAAGAACAGTATATGGAAAGAGGTAGGAAGAAAGGAGGAGGGGGAGGAGGGGAAGGAGGGGAGGAGGAGGAGGGGGAGGAGGGGGAGGAGGGGGAGGGGGAGGAGAGGAAGATGTATGGTGGAGAAAAGGGATGGACAGTCAGGGAGGGGCTAGCCCGCAGGTCAGACCAGAGAAGCGCCGCTGCTCCATGAAGTCCCGAAGGAAGGGTGAGTTGGTGAACAACAGGTCATAGAGTTTGTCCACGCTGAAGTTGAAGACCTCGTTCACGTACTGTCTTCCACTCAGGTCCTCATAGAAGGCCTGGACCTCTCCTGTACAGAAGAGAGGATGAAGAAGACGGTGACGAGGAGGGCAGGAGGCTGTGCTGACATCCCTGGGGCACTGATACCTCTGGCTAATGTGGGCGCTACCACCAAGGGAAGGGTGGCTGGGCTCATGGGCTCACTGTTAGTGCCTTTGCCTGCATCGCTTCCCTTCTCTGGGACCTCAGCTGCCTGTCTTGGTCCTTGAGTCCGAACCTAGATTCTGACTCAAGGACCAAGACAGGCACTTCTTTTCATGCTGCGCAATGGAGAGGTGAAGGGATGCTCTAGACACATGTTCAGAGGCTCACCTTCATCGTGGGTATCTGAAGAATCACTGAGCTCGGTGGGGATATCCTCATTGTCATTGAAGTCCAGAGAAGGGGAGGTCACAGGCGCAATGATCTCAATCTTCTCTCCAATGATGTTGTCAATGGCAAGCTCCTTCTCCAAGGACCCATCACCCTCCATCACCTCTTCCTCCAGCGGCAAGCCATCAAACTGCAGTGGAGATCAAGAATCAGCCACCAGAGTCCCTCTCTGTGGATCACCTCTTCAAAAGGGAGACTAGGAACCCAGCCTTAGAAGTCACCCCGTTCCCAGCACAGCTGCTCAGGAGCAGGGTGGAGGTGAAGTGCTAGGACTGTGCTGAGCTGCCCAGAAGAGGGAGCATAGAGCCAAGCACTCACTGCCCTTTTCGTGCCATTCAAAGGGCACACTGGTCTACGAGTGGCACTCCTGTCCTAGGCCCTTTCTGGAACTACATTCCCACCATGCGGCTACAATGCCAGCCTGCCTGTCAACAATACCCTTTTCCTCAGGATCATAGCGTGCTTCACGGGCATGTCTGGGGCTCCATTCTCTCATTGGCACCAGAAGGGAATTGATTCTATTTTAAAGCTAATCTCACAAATAGAAAATAAAGGTGAGGCATCAATAACATTTTCATCCTAAGGCAGGTTAGCCTAGCCACCGAATGTGGAATAAAACATTCCCTTTTCTGAGAGTCCTTGAGGAAACCAGCCCCTTCTTGCCTACATATGCCCTAATCCTTCAGCAAAGTTCTGGCTTCTCTGCAACAGTGTTCCTGAGGAGAAAGGTCCTCACAGACATTTATCTAGCCTCCATAAACTCCAGCATAGTAGGAAAATAAACTGCAAAGGAACTCAACCAACATTCATGACGTGGGTAAGCAATGAGCTGTCCTATGGTTCTATATTCAAGTGTGATTTTGACTTTGGATCAAGGCAGGGAAGGGGAAAAAAAGACCCAGGAAAGGTATCCAGAAAGAGGCTGTCTGGAGTAGTCCACCAACAGCTCTACTCCGAGAAGACTTGGAATACTTTTTATCTTCTCATATGTCAAACCAAGTCATGTATACAAGGTGCTGAGAATCTAGCTCTTGGCCTTTGGAATATACCATAGCACTAAGAGCTCATGAGTTCTAAGATGTTCCCTTAGTCACGGTGACCACATGGAACCCCTTCCTACTTCCCTGCTCCCAGTGGGGCTCATGAGGGGTTAACTGAACTAGGAGAAAATGACCACTAATCAGGGCAGGGATTGGCCCAGAGTTTCTGACCCATACCGAGACCGGGGCTTCACTGCTTCCCGTCGAGGTCAGTGTGCTGTTGGTGATGGACTTCTTGGGCAGCTGGGGGCTGGCATCAGGCTTGGTCTCTATGCTGCTTTTGGATGAGCTGTCATTCACTTCATTCTCTTCTACGGGGATCTCTTCACAGTAGCTGGAGAAGACCCCACCCCCCCAGGAGCTCAGGTCAGTCTCCGTGGACTTAGTCTAAGGACTCAGGCCTGTCTCTCAATCTGAAACTATGGCTTTCTTGCTTCTTTTCTTTGTATGCCAATTTAGTGCCAACCAAAAAGCTACCCCCTCGATGCTCTCCCAAAGCCTCATTCCCTTCTTATTCCACCTCTCCCTCCCCAGAAACTTCTATCTGAAAACTCACCTTTTCTAGATACCCTCCTTAGATGTATGTCTACCCAAACATAACCATACCTCATCTTACGCTTTTCTGTTGGGTCCCATCACATGCCGATCATCTGAATCTAACATCTGGGTTCTAATCACATATTTCCTTTCTCAAACATCAACTACTAAGAAGACTGGACTCTGAATACAGTACTCCCTCAGTAGTACTGCCCAAATCATAGATCATAACTAACAAACATCTCTTCCCGAAGGAAGGCAGGTGTCGTTCTAGAGACACTTCAAGAGTGCCACTGGAGCAGTCATTATCCTCACAGTCATTGCTGACATTAACATCTGACTTGTCCATTTAGTAGCATCTGGATGTATTACAGCACCCAGTAAATCATGATGTGCATTTTAGACATCAGAAAATTGGGTTGGACAGAGCCAATGTGAAAGCAACATTAATATTGCTCCAACCCAAGGTCTGAGCACTGTGCTCTTCCCTTGTTTTTTATTTTACTAGCTTCTCACACAACATTTAGTCTCCACATACCTAACCCCTGTCAGTCCCTCACTCTCCTCATCTTACTACCTGCAGCATGTCATACAGTGAGAGGCCCCATCCTTAACTTCCTGTTCCTGGCTTCTAGTGTGTGAGACACTCCTTCCTTGCTGGACGTTCTTTCTCTGCTTCCCACTCTTGCTGAGTGCTTCCAAGCCGAGCCCTTGAATGTGATTTTACTTTTACGTTCACTCACTTGGAGGACTGAGCTAACCCCATGGTTATCCACGAGTGACTCCCAGCTTTACAGCCCTGGCCTAGACTTCCGCATGAACCAAACAGCCATCCTCAAAAGCCTTCTTGATCTCTCCGTTTGACTAGCAGGCATCCCTGTTTGCCTAAAACCAACCTTCTAATCTCAAACTCCATCAACAATAGTCCCCATCTTTGTTTGGAACTACTCCATTCTTCCAAAGAGTTAAACCAACAAACTTTAAATCAAACCTGGGATTTGTTTCTGAGCCATGAGCAAATCCTTCAAAATACATTGAGGAACTAATTACCGTCAGAGCTACTGCAACCTCCCTGGTCCAAACCACCACCACCACCACCACCACCACCACCACCACCACCACCACCACGTGTCCTCTAAATCATCATCTAACAACCTTGGAACAAGTCCCTCGTCTCCACTTGAGTGTATTTCCCACACAGAAGCCATACTAGTCTTGTCTAGATGTTAAGTCAGAACTTACCAACTGTCTATTACAAACCTCCCCATCCCTTTCTGCCCAAAAGCCAACTGTCACATTGGCCAAAGGGCTACTACTAGTCCCTGCTCCCTTGACCTCCTGGCTCCATCTCTGACCATCTCTATATTACTGTTAATGTTCCCTCTGCCTGAAGCACTGGTTCCCTCCATTGTTTCCTGTAGCATGATACCCAGATACCATTTTCCAGATGATGTCCTCATTGATATCTTCTGGGAGGCTCACCCAAGGCCACACTCACCCCATGGTGTTGAAGTCATCGTCTGGGGGCACGTAGTCCTCATCGTCACTAGTGAGACCCAGCTCATTCCCATAGCACTGGTGGACAAAGTGCCAGAGCTCCTTGGGGCACAGTGGCTGCAAGAGAGAAGAGAGTGACTTGGATCGCCCTCCCTCAGGCCCTGCCATTCTGCACAGAAGCACTAAGCCAGTCCGGCTCCGTTGGGGGGAAAGAAGGCAAAGGACCCTCTTCCCAACTGAATAGAGAGGACACCTCTATGACAATGCCACCCACCTCAGATATCCCAGTCAGATGCCAGTCTCCCATCTGAAAATGTAGATTCCAACAAAACCAAGGCTGTCGACCTTCCTTGCCTGCCCCTTCAACAGAGCTTTGCAGAATGGGATTAACAGGCCTTCTGGAGATGGGAAGCACCCCATCTCCTACACCCATGTTAATCTAGGGCCACAGTTATCTCTGAACATCCATAGGTGCCCTGACTCAGTCTTGCAATACCACAGAAATGAAAGGTCACCTACCCAGCTCTCTCCTGACAACCTGAATATTTCCTTCTTCATTCTGAAGGGCAATCAATTTGTGTACAATCCTATGTCTAGTTCCCAGTGTTTGCTTACTGAGGAGGCGTCTATTTGTCCTCTTTAAAAATACTGTCCTAAGAAAAGCTAGTTTTCCAGGAGGGGTTGAAATGGCCGAGTTGGGGGAGGGACAGAGAGAGAGAGAGCAATGAAAGAGATATCTTGATAGAGAGAGACATTATGGGGTTAGGGAGAAACCTGGTGGTAGAGAAATTCCCAAGAATCCACAAGGATGATCCCAGCTAAGACTCCTAGCAATAGTGGAGAGGATGCCTGAACTGGCCTTCCCCTATAATTAGATTGGTGAATACCCTAATTGTCATCATAGAACCTACAACCAGTAACTAATGGAAGCAGATGTAGAGATCCACAGTCAAGCACTGGGCTAAGCTTCTGGAGTTCAGTTGGAGAGGGGGAGGAGGTATTATATGAGTAAAGGGGTCAAGATCATGATGGGGAAACCCACAGAGACAGCTGACCTGAGCTAGTTGGAGCTCATGGGCTCTGGACTGACAGCTGAGGAACCTGCATGGGACTGAACTAGGCCCTCTTCATGTGGGTGATAGCTGTGTGGTTTGATCTGTTTTGGGGGCCCCTGGCAGTGGGACCAAGACTTATCCCAAAAGTATGAACTGGCTTTTTGGAGCCCATTCCCTATGGAGGGATAGCTTGCTCAGCCTTGATGCAGGGAGGAGGGGCTGGGTCCTGCGTCAACTTGGTATGCCAGACTTTGTTGACTCCCTGAGGAAGGCATTACCCCCTCTGAGGAGTGGGAGGGAGGTGGGGTGAGGGTGGGGGAAGAGGAGAAGGGGAGGGAGGGGAACTGTGGTTTGTATGTAAAAATGAAAAAAATTTAAATTAGAAAAAAAGAAAAGCTAGTTTTCATAGGGTACAATTTTCAGAGGGAAGCAAATGAGTGTCCAAGAAACCAGGATCATGGGTGGAACCGTTATTGAGTCACAGACGAAAAAGAAGGGAGAAAGTGGTCGTGACACGTACGTGACAAACAAGAGCATAAGGAAAAGAGATGCAACCAATAACGAGAAATAAATAAGAAGTGGAAACTCAGGAGTCCTGACACTAATAGACTTTCCAGATGATACGAGAGGTCTCCAGACCCACACTTTGAAGGAATGGTTCGGGCATCTGGAAGAATACCTTAAGTCAACCTTCCAGTTTTCTGACTTAGCAGGACCATCGAGCACGACAGTTGGGTCCTGTTTCTGGACCAGCGGGTGTTGAGTGCCAGCTTTCAGCGATGACTAGGAGAATAAGCCTTTCCTGTCTTACCTACAGCTCCCCTCCTATCCCTAGCCTACGTGGACACCCTTCTTCCCGCCTGGGACATACCTGCTTTCTGTCCATCTCTGTCCTAGCCTCCTGACCATTCACCTTCCCTGTACTGCTTTCCCTGACCAGCTCTGCCTGGCTCAGCTGGAGTCCACATGGTCAGGACAAGTGCAGTTAGCAGACCCTCATTAGATAAAATTAATAAAGTCATTTTGGAAGACACTTAGATGCCAAGTGCATGGCTCTGTGCCTTATTCAGAAATGACAACAGATGTGAACTAAAAAATCAAACTTGCCAGTAAATATGCAGGCCCATTATTAGTTTCCGTTACCGATGCCTAATAAGGTCAGGAGATCTCAGCTCAAAAAGCTACCAAGGTTTAGACCAGGGCTCTAGAGGCTCACATTAAAAAAAAAAACCGCCGGGCGGTGGTGGCGCACGCCTTTAATCCCAGCACTCGGGAGGCAGAGCCAGGCGGATCTCTGTGAGTTCGAGGCCAGCCTGGGCTACCAAGTGAGTCCCAGGAAAGGCGCAAAGCTGCACAGAGAAACCCTGTCTCGAAAAACCAAAAAAAAAAAAAAAAAAAAAAACCAAAAAAACCAAAAAAACAAAAAACAAAAACAAACAAACAAAAAACTATAGAATAAAATTAATTTAGTTGGGTTTCTCCAGGTAGCAATTCGTTCAGGCTAGAGTCAAGATAAATACATTCATGTCAATCATATGGTAACCTAGTTAGAGGTACATATTATTTATATAGGGATTTTTTTTTTCCTTACATTTGTTTCTCTGGCCTGGAGAGTTCCCCCAACATTTGACAGCTTTGAAATGGGAACTCTCTATGGACATGGGCTGTAATATTCTATCTGTGTCTCCTTCCAACCTAACTCAAACACACCAGCCACCAGTTGGTGGTTAACTTGACTGAGTTTTCTTATTTTCTTTATTGACCTACATGACCTGCTCCTCCTCACCTCCCCAGCTGATCCCAGGAGACTACAGTAAAGGCTCTTGCCCATTCTTCTGCCCCCTTTGCCTCCTGAGCAGCCCCAGTGCTTTTCAATGTGGCCTGGCATGACCCGCCATGGCATGCCTAATTTCTGGAGAACCTGTGAATAGGAAACCGGCTTCCTTCACAGCAGTCATGTCTATGGCTACCTGCTTCATTCTACTTGGATGAATGAAGTATATAACTATAAAACAGTGGGACTAAAGTACCCGAAGTCATAGGTGCCTGACTCCTGACAGTGCTGGAGCATTCTCATAAAAAAGCTAACTCTGGTCAGGACTCAGGTCAAGATTACTAGTGGAAGATTTCCAGAGACATGGGCTCCCTAAGAATCAGCCATACCACAATAAAAGCACGCTTCCCAACTAGGACAATATCCAAGTGAGAAGAACACTATGGGTGGATGGCCTTCCCAGGCTGAAGGACAGAGCCAATCCCTCCTGTCTATATGTCTGTCTGTCTATCCGTCCATCCATATATCTACTAACAGAGGGACTTTACGCCCTTCAGGACTTACCTTTTCAAGAAGAGCATTCTGCCAGAGCCGGAACATCATCATGTATGTCCTATCCCGGGCCCCAAATGAAGTAAAAAAGTGCTACATTGAAGCAGAAGATGCAGAGAAACATCTGTGAAAACCTTTAACATAGTGACTAGAAACAATAAAGAAAATCTTTTATTCAAAATACTCAGTCTCAAATGCTACTGACTGTCAGTATCCAAAATCATCAGCACCCTGGGGACCTGAAATCTCCAAGTCCCCACTAGAACCAAGTCCTTCAGTATTTTACCCAGACTTTCTTCTGTGTTTTTTACTCTAGTTCTAAACTGTGTCTTCAAAAATAAAAATGTTCTTTGCTCACCAACTGGAACTGGGCAAGAGGTAAGCTGGTATACAGCATAAAGAGGATGAGACAAACCTATTGACCCATCAACCTTCAATGAAATCTAAATACGCATAGACTATAGTCACAGGACTCAAAATTGGGTGTTTTAGCTCAAAGTTCTAACATGCTATACCCTAAGCCCCTGCTCAACCTTCAACCATCCTGCTTACCCAGGTAGTATTTTCTAGAACTTGTATACCCTGCTTACTGCCTGCCACTTCAAACCCATTAGTCTAAAGATTAAGGTGAGTTAAGGATAAGAATACAGAAGTAGGGAAATGGGGAGTGGGATATGGGGGTGCACGGGTAGAAAGGTCAGAACTCGACAACACTCACCTTTTCTGAATCAGTACAGACTTGGATGGCGTTGGGAATGAGGCGAGCTGTTTTCTCTTTAGTCATGGAGCAGATGTCTTTCAAACGGACTGTCAGCTGGCATCACCATGGTGACAGAGTAGTAGCAAGCAAAAGAGGGCATTAGCACAATCAGGCAAAAAGTGTTCATGGGGCACTAGTAGTTGCCAGAGAAAATCAAATCGCTGTTCTCATAACTCTGGCCCTGGAAGGGACCAACTTAGAGATGATACAGTTTACACCTTATGCCATAGAGGCCATATACTAAGGAACCATCTCTAGCCATGGTACCTAGGTTCTGCAACCCAATATATGGGCAGAGGACCTGTCATTTTTGCTACTGACGAAAACACAGAACACTGGTGCTGGGAGGGCTTATAAAATCATCTGAGTAACTTTTCTCCATCTGATTTTTAAAAGATGAGGGAATAAAGGCAAATTTTAAAAAAAATTAAGATCACAATTAATAAAATGCAGAACCCAGAAAGTTAGCAAGTCAGTTCTTCTAAGCCCTTCAGCCAACGTCCTGCCCACTTTACTGTGCCTTGCACTGCCACAACTCATACCAGATAGCTATGTGCATTTGCCAAAGAAAAACATTTTTGGACTGTCCTCCACACCCAAGAGATGGGAAAGAAGCACATGGCAGAAGAGATGCCATGACTGTGATTCAAAATTGGGTATCTTCCAGTGTTCAGGCCTGGGTTGATGTTAACAATATAAAGGCAGAGCCAGGGTGGTGATGCATGCCTTTAGTCCCAGCACTAAGTAGGCAGAGGCTGAAAGATTTCTGAGTTCAAGGACAGCCAAGGCTACACAGAGAAACCCTGTCTGGGGGGGGGGGGGGGGCGCGGGGGGACACACCATAAAGGCTTGGGAAGAACACAAAGTCAGTAAATGAAGAAAATGAAAGCAGCTTGCTCGGTCATGGCCAAGACCATGTCCAAAGGGACAAGTCTGGGTCTTTCTCTTCTTTTCTTTTTGCAATGCTGGGGACCAAGCACAGAGAAGCCTGTCCATGCTGGATAAGCGGTAAGCATACTACCACTAAAATACAATACCTGCATCACCCACAGTCCCGCACCAACCCAAGTTCAAGGTCTTTACCAGAGTTTCCCATCGGAAGATGTTGCTGTAGAAGCAGATCCAGTTTTCTGAGAGGTAGAGTCGGCCCTGAAGAAGAATGTCTCTTTGGAGTGCACATGAGTAATCTGTGTAGGAAGCAGGATATGGAAGCTCAGAGGCAGGGGACATTTTCAGCAAACCAGTGTAGACTGAGTGTGCCACCCATCCCTCCAGCACTGGGGGAGTCTAGTCATCTGCTGCTGACTAGGTGTACAAGCCACTTGATCTAGCAGCCAAGGGAGTCTCTAACATCTCATGATAAAAACACCGAGGAGATGGATAATGAATGAGTATGATAGCCACTAATGGGCCGGACTTAGAACAATTAAAAAGGTCCGTGCTGTTCAATTAATTTCCATCCTCTTACTACCATGGCAGCAACTGGTTCTATGGAGTGGCCATTTGCAGAGGTAAGTATGCCTCTGAATCCCTCCTGGGTGGGCTCTCAAGGATGCATGCCACAGGCATGGTGCTTGATCCTAAGATCTGGGACTTAAGATGTCGCCTGTTGCCAGCTCAACCTGCTTGCTTGTGTTGGCTCTCAGTCTCTGGCAGAGGCAGCCTGAGTGCTCTCTCTGGAACTCCCAGACTTCCTGGTTGGCCCCCTCCCAGGTTACTAGCTCACCAACAATGAGGCGCTCCGTGTCTGGAAGTTGCTTAAAGAGTTTTCTGAAGTCTTCATTTCTCTGCTTGTAAGTGGGGCTTAACACCTGCACAACAACAGCCAAGATTAGCATGATGTGTCCACACGCTGTAGGATTAGAGGTGGATGCTGGGGTGAAGGAGGGGAATGCTTCTGCATCAGAAAAGCAGAGAGATGAAGCTCTCTTGCCATAGTCCCTGAGAGGCCGGGTTACGAAAGGGGCCTTGGCGTGGAGAGATAGCACAGAGGAGCCAGTCCTGAAAAACCCTTCACACAGCATTGGTCAGTGAGAAATATGGGGCCCACATATGTCCCAAGAAGAGAAAGTCAGGAAGAAAACCTTCAAAGGTCTTCCCAGGACCGAAGATGCCAGCTATCACTGCCCTGCTTCCTGCCAGCTCTACCTTGGCAGTGGAAAAGACCTGAGGGACAACCTAGATCTCAGCAGGACTTTGAAGAGGGTTGGACACTGCGTACCTCTTGAAGTTTGTTATGACTAACACAGTGAGCTAAAGACATGATTTTTTTTTTAAATCATAAAACATGGCACTAAGGAAAATAAAAAAAAAAAATCCAGTAACAGAAAGAAAAGAAAAGGGAAACACAAGTTGTGAAGTTACAGATCCTTCTGGCACATAGGCATGACACCTCCCTCCCTATTCTTACCAAACGATCTACCAAATCCACATACAATGAGGAAACTGAAGCAAGAGAAAAGCCCCATGCCAACTGCTATACAGTGGCAGACTCCAGGATGAGAGTCCATTCTCCATAAGCCACAGAAGCCGGGAGAGGACCAGCGACGCGTACAGCATAGAAAACCAGATCCTAAAAACAGCTTTGCATCCTGTGCCTGGTCATTCCCATAGAATAATTTGGCAAATCTTCCCTGGAAATCCCACCAGCCAGTAGAATAGTTAGGAATTCTGCCCTTTCAAGGCATACAGCTTGAAAGCTTTTACAAAAATGAATGGAAATAAAAAAAGATGGGTGTCCATAGATGAAGAGAAGACAACCTAGGGAGAGCCACACATGAGGACAGAGGCACATTTGCATTCTACCCGGCCATGTGCTGACCTACTTAACACACACACACTAGGCTGCTGACCCTCTGCCAGAGACACATGCCTGAGGGACAGATTGTCCTGCTGGCAGTGACATGTAGTTCCTGGCCTCTTACCCCCTCACCCACTTCCCTGGGAATCCACAGGCACACAGCTGGTAGGGGACAGACCCTTCAACCGTTCACGTTTCAACTTTCTATAAAGCTAAATGACCCACGTGGAAACAGAGTCTGGGAGTGATCGAGTCTGAACCCAGAGCTGCCCGCCTCCGTGACAGCCTGTTGCTCTGACTGGAGGAAGAGGAACGTGAAGGGAGTTACAGAGAGAAAACTATGGGAGCTCAGTTTGGGTCGAAGCTCCAGGAGGGAGAAACCAGAGAGGAGCTGAGGAAAAGGAACCTCTCGTGAGTCTGTCTATAATTGGAATTTCAAGCTTTTGTTCTTGACTTACTTACATGTATAATATGAAAGGCCCAGTTACCTTCCCCAAAGTATACCACACTATCATCATATGATGTCAAACTTCCCAAGTCACCTGTGTGAGCTTCAACCAGGTTTCCAGACCACTAGAGGAAGCCATCTAGAAGTCTATCTATCCTATGATTTCTAGGGCTAGAAAAGACCTCAGGTTGGGCGGTTGTGGGAATGGAACACCTTTAATCCCAGGCAGATCTCTCAGTTTGAGGCCTGGTTTACAGAGTGAGTTCCAGAACAGCCAAGGCTACAGAGTAGAAACCCTGTTTCAGAAAAACAAAACAAAACAAAAAACCCAAACAAACAAAGACCTCAGATACAACAGTCCTCCAAGAATCACTAAATACTATGCAAATGTCCCACCCTCTAGAAGAGAATCCGCACACAGGAAACCCTTGCTTGACAAGCTGACAACTCATATAGTCCTCATTATATTTCACCTTCTAGACAACTGTAAATACCCCACAGCAAGAGCAAGCATATGTCCACCACATACATCACCACACCTCACCACAAGGTAGATTTCATTACCCCACTTCATATTTGTGGGAAATGAGGCAGAGGTTAAGCAGCTTGCCTGAGGAATGTGGAGACCCAGTGGGAATGGAACATGAGTCTTATCCAACCACTAAAAAGAAAACCAACCACAGGGCTTCCCTGCAACAGCACACTCATGGGAGAAGACACTTGCCTGCTCTGGGGCTCCCACTAGCTTCTCATGACAGGCAGCCTACCAGGGCCCCCCAATCCACTTCAAGGGAAACTGGGTATCTGGTAACCCGACACCTAGAGTCCTCCTAGTTCTGATATTTCATTCATCCACAGTGTCATCTTCCTTGGGCTTCTATCATACCCAATGAGAGAATTCCAGGGCCCACAGAGATGGATGCACAGGAGTCTAGGTACAATCTCCCAAAAGCATGCAGGAAAAGACATTGATCTTTTGTGCTTAGAGCAGTGGGGAAGAGTAGGGAAGGCCTCCTAACTCCACATTTGTACCTAGTTGTCCTTATTCTACTGTCTGTTGATGTAGATGGTAGGCCAGCCTCTCTGTACTAAAGTACAAAGACACATTGGGTGGGAATACTTGGCTTTCAATCCTATGCCCCTTCGACGCTGGGGAACCTAGCCCCCTATACCCACTCCCTTCGTACTCTTAAACATTCTCTTCCAAAGGTGAGGCAAGGTTCACTTCTATAAAATGGCCAAAGAATTCTGGCTCAAGGGTTGTCAAGTCTGAGGCTCTCAGCAGGGCCAAGTGCAGCATGAGAGAGTACACAGAATAGTCACAGAGACCCAGGGAATTCGGGTTACACACTCACGGCTGGGATTTTCTCAGATCCATGCCAACAGTAGCATTCCACACCATCAGCAAGCCTCTTCAGGTACCACAGCAGAGACTGACTGTCCAGTTCCAGCAGGAGGCTCCAGAGGACCCCAGACTCTGTCAGAGATTCCATCACCCCTAACAAATGTCCCAGGCAAGGGTCCCCAAGTCCTTATGCTGATTCTCAGGTTCCCTCGGAATGAAAACAGTGAGTCTTGCCTGAACCGAACACAAGGTGGTCTCTGGCTTCTGCACAGAGGGTCTCTGTAACCCTGGCTGCTGTCTTTTCCTCTCTCAGAGCCGTGCTCCCCGTGCAAACTCTCACAAATGAAAAGATATAATACACATGGTTCTCAGAGCGGGCTGGCTGGCCAGTGTCTCACAGCTGGACTCCGCTTCATCCTTCCCTCGTCTTCGGTCTGGGGGCAGCCCAGAGGGGGTGTGGTCAGGCAATACTACCTGGTGGGTGCAGCCACTCAAGAGTCCAGGTGAGGCCCGTAGGCATAGATACAGCAGGTACACAACACGGGCTGAGAGTTGCGGAAGGGCAGCCCCACGTGAATGGGCAAACTCTGCAGAGCAGGATGAGCCACAGCTGGGTCCAGAGGTCTATTTCCACTAGCAACTCACACTCAGAGTGACTCACAAGTGACTCTTCGGAAGCTCCAGAGAGGCCAGGATGGCCCAGATCCTTAGTCCAGATCTGCCCCCAAGGACTGACCTGTTCAATGTACTTTCTATCCCCCCATCAGACCAGGACTGCTGTGACTCACATCTCTCACCCAGGCAGAACGGGCCACCACTTAGCTGCAGCACGGGGCCTGCTCTCATCCCCACCCCTGCACACACCCCTTTTGCCTCCAGAAGGCACTCCTTTCAGCTGGCCAGCAAATGACTTCTTTGTTAAGAGTCACTGGGGCCTGAGGGAGGGAGGCAGGGCTGGTGGGCGGGCAAGGCCAGAGCCCCACACATGCTTCAAGTTACAGGATCCGGGTGATGGGCCTGGCCAATGTCCTGCAGTAACCCCAGGCCTAGCCTGGCCTCAACCAGCAGATGTTTCCTGCAATGGAAAGTTGCTGGCCAGGGCTCTCAGTGGAGGAAGAGAAGGGGAGGTGCCCAGGGCATCACAGTTCTGGTGAAATCTGAAATTTGAGACTGAATAGAGAAGGGGTCTCTTAAGAAACAGCTCTCCTTTAAGGAACCCGTCTATTGGGCAACTCCTCTGATGCAACAGCATTAAACATGGGAATCTCCAAATGGGCTGGTCACAGAGAGGTCGGACAGACAGCCTGGAGAAGATGAGGTCGGCCCAAGGTGCTTTCCCAAGGACTGAGTCCCACCTTCCATACACGGAGGCACAGGATCAAAGCCAAGCAGAATCACGGGTGGCTGCTGGGACCTTGAGGGGAAATAGCAACAGTAAGAGCAGACCTATGGACCCTGGCGAGAAGGAGGGAGACAAGTAAAAGAAAGAGACGGCAGCCAGGCCATGAGGGCAGAAAGGGCTCTAAACCAGTGGTTCTCAACCTGTGGTCCATGACCCCTTTGGGATTGAATGACCCTTTCACTGGGGCTGCATATCAGATATTTACATTATGGCTCATGATAGCAGCAAAATTACAGTTATGAAGTAGCAACAAAAATAATTTTACATTTGGGGGTCACCACAGCATGAGGAGCTGTATTAAAGGGTCGCAGCATTAGGAAAGTTAAGAACCACTGCTCTAGGCAGGGAGGTAGAGAGGAGGAGTAGACCGCATGGGGACTGGGAGGGCGTGGACTCCCAAGATCCTAGAAATAATTGTGGCAGCTCCCTTGTTCTACCCAGACAGCCTACCCTGTCAGGAAGGTCTTGGGCTGTTGCATTATGGGTAATGTTCCTTTGTCTTATAAACCTTAGTAATTTCCTATGCTTAAATTTTAAAAATGAAGCCAAAGAATATGGATTCTTGGGTCTCAGACCCAAAGACTCCAGTTAAGAGGAACATGAGAGCCATTGTTAGGGTAAACAGAGGGGAAAGAATCCTTGCCCAAGGCATCTTCTAACTCCCTCCCTTTCCATCCTGAAGGACACTTGCCTTCATCTAACCTAAGGTAAACCGCACTCCACTGGATGCCATCTTCCCCAGGAATGAGCCACCCTTCAATTTAATCTTTTCTAGAACTTAGTATTTCATATATTGTGTAAAAATTATCTACCACACGAATGTATTCCCTATCTCTCTATTGGCATCTTATACACACACACACACACACACACACAGAGATCCCTAAGCCACAAGCCTGGCTTCTTGGAGCGTAGGCCCTGCCCTGACTCTATCCTAAGATCAAGTTCTCCCTGCCCTGTATGTCAGTGGTCCTCAAGTTTTGTGGCAGGTGAATCCAGCAATTCTATTTTCCAGGGTAACCACAACCATCTCATCGGGACCACACCACACCCAAGATACAGGCAGTATAGACAGTTCCAGGAGGCTCCAGACACTTAAACAGAAATTCCCTGGAAACACTGGTATCCAGGCCAGAGACACAGGCAAGTTGAGATGGTGACTGTTTGAACAAGACAGGGACAGTTTACAACCTGAAAGATGTTGTCGTAGGAGATGAGTCTCAGTCTGCATTGGTCTTGTCTCCACCCCCTCACCGAGGGCTGGGCAGGGCAGGGCCAGAACTCCAGGAGCCGGAATTGGCTCTTAGCTAAACATTAACTCTATGGCAAACACTGGGTGCTGGGACCAACTGGTACCCTCTCTCCAGGTTCAGCAGGAAGGAGGGGGGTGAGAGAGCCCAGATTAAAAAAAAAAAAAAAAGATTTTGGTTCAGCATTGACCTCACCTAGGGAGAAACCAGTTAAGATCCACAAAGGAAATCCTGGTGCTTCAGCCAAATCCGGTAAGCAGAAGCCAGATGTGGGTGGGACAAGGACAAGGGAACGTGACTAAACATGGGGTGGGCATGGGTGCAATGCAGAAGGGTGGGGGAAGGGTTAGGATTGGGAGAGGGGGGTCTCATCTGGAGAGGTCATACCACCACTGGGGAGTGAAGGATGGGGCTGACTGTCATGAGGGTACCCGTCAGGAAGATTCTTAAAAGTCATGTGTAAAATCATAGGTGGGAGACAGACAGACGATGAGGAAGGACAGCCCTCATCGGGAGGAAATACCAGGCACTGGCTGTGTCATCTCTGCTACCCCAACACCTGCATCCCCTCCTACAAAGCTTTGTCCTACTGTTCCCAAACCGATGCAGGCTAGACCTGTATGTCACTCCCGGGATTGGCTCCATCCCTCCTTCCCTTCCTTAAAGCCAGCTTTCCTAACAGAGGACAGTGTCAGACAATGTGGGTGCTGTCTCGAGCAGCTGCCCTATTCTAGGCTTTGTCCCTAAGTTGCTATGGAAACACTAACACCCCAGGAATGAGACATAAGGCAGAAGGGTCTACCTGCCCACCTGGAGCTCAGCAAGACCCGTGCCTACCGGGACCGGGAAGGAGCATACTTGAAAGGCACATGGCATCCCTCAGGCTTTAGTCTGACCACCCTTACTTCTGACTACAGTTCCAACGCCCTGCCACCTGACCCCTTAAGCTCCTGACCACTGGGGCTGCACCTTTGTACTCCCAGGCTGGAGGCCCTGCTGAGTGAAATGAGCTGGTCAGCTGTGGTGGTGAAGGGCGAGAAGGGCCCCAGGGCAGTTGCACAAGACAGGGTCTTCACACTCCACCCTGACCCAGACGTTCGCCCTCCATGGCCTCTTGCCCAGGTCACTAGGGTCTAGCCACTTCCTTTATTATGACCCACCCTTCAGCTCAGGTTACTCTGTTATTTTGCTTCCCTTGGCTAGTTGTGGGACAATGAGTTAGTCACTTTTCTCCTCTGCAGACTGGTGGTGGTGACGGTGGCGTAGAATGGCTTCCTCTTAAATCCCACCCAGGCCCCTTGAACAGGTCTCAGGGACTCCTGGAGCAGTCAGCAGCGCCCTGCAGGGCCCTGACCCTAGCCTGCCCCCAGGGCAGGGCATTAGAAAGCCTGCGTCGACCTGAAGGACTCCTAGTGCCAGGGATAGAACCCGAGGCATCCTGGCTGGTGAGCTGACTCTAGCTGGGGGAAAGAGAAAAAGGCGCTGTGTAGAGAGAGCCACAGGAACAGGACTCCGGGATGCTCTCTGAGGGTCAGATTCCAGCCAGCCGGCCAGCAGAGAGCAGCAGAGGTGAAAGGTAGGTCTAAGGGAAAGCGGGTCCTAACGACAAGGGTAGGCCGAGAGCCTCCCATGTAGACTATGAGGGGGCAGTGCTGAGGGAGGGGTCGACGGAAGTCCCCCCCCCCGTGATGTATCTGAACACAAGTGTAGAAGGCAGAGAGCCACAGCACTCAGAGAGAAAAGGGTACTTAGCCAGCCAGGGCCCAGCAAGGACTATAAAACCCTACCCAGCAGGTGGCTCTCGGAGAACCCAGGTCATAGATTCCAGTGTCAGCCAAAGCAGTTGTGCCAACGTCCAGGGTAAATGTACCAGCAGGGTCAGAGAGAACCCGGGGGAGACTTCCGCAGTGTCGAACAGACCGGCTAACTACACTAACAAGTGGCTCTGGAAAACTGAGCCGGGGCATCTGTTTCATCAGTAAGGGCGGGAGGATCCCATCCAACTAGCCTGTTTGGGTACCACAGCCAACCTGCCTCTCCACGGCTGCAGTTATGGATCAAGCTCTTCAGCTTGTCCAGGAGATACAGGAAGAAGCAAAAGCAGAGCACACCTCTTAGTTCCTGCAGCTAGGGCAACTGGAAACTCTGTTTCTGGCATCCCGATGTTCACCCGCCATTTATTTCTATCTCCTCCTCCACTTTCAATCCTTTCTACTTCCTGCATCCATAGGCAGTGGCCCAGAGCAGGCAGAAAGGGATGTGTGGTTGGTCAGCCTGGAGGACGGACAAGTTCAACAGCATCTGTCAAGTTCAGCTGCAGACAGATGCCCCACCCCCATGCTCCAGCCAAGGAAGGGGGGCATGGTCTCCCAGCCTGTCATTACACCCAGAGCACTCAGATGTCACAGCTTCAGAATCAGGCCGAGGGAGGGCGTGGAGATGGAAGTGGTGGAGGGGTGGCCCAGCTTAAAACTCGAAGCACTCGGGGAGAAACAGAGAGTCAGCCAGGTGACTGGGAAGCAGAGAAGGGGAAGAAAAGGATGCTGGGTGCGGGCCAGAGAGCACGGAGCGGGGAGCCGTACAAGGAACTGGAGAAAGCAAGGCAAAGTAGAAGCAGCTGCGCTGCTCCATGCAAGGAGAAAGGGGGCGAGAAGAGCCAAAGCCGCAGCAAAGACAGGATCTGCGTGTCCAAATTTGGATGTTTTAATTGCCCAATAACACTGTGGCCATGTGTTTTCTGTTTCCCGTAGGTGACACTAATTTATACAATGCCGCTCAAAAGGAGATTACTGGGTAGAGGATGCCGGGGTATTTGCAACAGCTGGGCCAGGATGGCTCGCTCCCACATAGAGGGAGCTCCTGCCTCTGTGATAGGAGCTGCCATCAGCCAGAGGAGGCCGGAAGACTCTTGATGAGTCGGGGAGAAGCAACAGGCGAGAGGAGGCAGAGTTCAGCTTCCCTGCCACCCACTGTCACCTCAATCCTCAACTTTCTTGTAGCAACACTGGCCATTTGGGGTGCTGGGGGGGGGGGGGCGGTGTGGATGGTAGATCAATACAAAGCACCTGGGATAGGCAGGCCCAGAGTAGCTTGTGGGAAGGCAGAGTGTTAACTGGCGTGTGCCTACCTTGAGGAACTACTTACTACCATGTTGCAGAGGGATGATTTGGATCCACAGCCCCACATTAAACAGGAGCCTCTCCTTAAGCCCTTCCGCTGTTCCCTCCCACCCTGTCATTCCACCATCCCGATGGCTGCTCCAAGCCTTAGCTCCCACTGGAGCAGAAGCAGGAACAAGAGGAGGTGAGTTGCGGAGGAAGAATGGTATTCTCAGCACAGACCGGCTCAAAGAAGGAGAAACCAGGGTCTGAAGGCAGACCGCAGGACACACCAGCTCTTCCACTGGGCAGTCCTCCTGAAGGCACTGACCATGTGACCAGGGCAGGCTGGGAGACTTTAGCTAGCTGTTCTTCCAGGGAGGAGTTCAGGGCCTCACAACCTGGTCTATGCGGCAAGGAGAATGGGGCCTTTGCAGGGCCTTCGCAGGGACCGCTTAACTCCACAAAGCATTTTCAGGGTCCAGAGCTGGAGGAACGGCCACTGGGGTGGTGACCGAAGAAGACTCTGCTTTACAGACCGGAAGCAGCCAAGCCCTTCATCAGGCACATGCTCTGGAGGACATTGGATGTCAGCCACAAATTCCATCACATAGCATAGTCTCTCGACTCCAGTACCCGCCAAGATGCCTTGGCTAGCGGATGCTAACTTTGCCCCCCTGGCTCCCCCTGACCCCAGAATTCTGTCTGGCCTTGAAAGAGCCACTCCCCCATGGTTGCTCCCTGACTTCATATAGGACACTAGATGAGGAAAGGAAAGAGGTGGGTCATTTCTTCATGTCCCCAGATCAAATCCTGCTCCCCGAGACTTAGCCAACCTGCTACAGATGGGAACTACTGTATCCATTTTGGGTTGGCAAGGGCAAGAACTCAGAGAACCCAAGCTGTCCTTGACACTTTTCCCTCCCTCTGCCCACCTCTTACCCCACCCCCCACCACACACCCATTTTACTATCACCCAACAAGAAGAAAAACAGAAATACTTACATTGTACCAACTCTGGCTTTTCTGAAAAGACAAAATAAAAAGAGAAGGAAATTAGTCAGGGAAGAGATGCTGGAAGTGGCCAGAGTATTCCTTCCCCCTGAGGTGAAGGTGACAGAGACAGCAGAGGGTGGCCAGGGCGAAGGAGTCCCAAGGCAGCTGAATGCTTCCCATGTGGATGCTCAGGAGGGTCCTCCTTTCGCAAGACAGCCCCAGAAAGGAGGCCCAGGGAGCAGTCCATGCTGGAAGCCCCACCACAGCTGGGGCGGTTGGGGACGCAGGCAGTGGCAGCACTAGCTAGCGCTCAACCAGAAGGAGTCGGAGCCCCATCGCCAGGTTCTACTGATGGGGCTGTGGGATGTGTGGTCGGCATCCAAAGCCTAGTCCCCAAGTGGGTTTGGACTAGAAGCGAAGTACAGATGGAGCCCAGTACAGCCTTCTGTTCCGGGTCATCTCTGGCAAAGGCAGGGTGGGACATTTTGGTGACAGGGGAAGAAGGGACTGCCTAAAGTCACACTGTGCTTCCAGCTGGCAGGTGAGTGAATTTTTCCTATCCCAACAACTGGCTGACCTCCTAACAGCTAACGGCAGAGGGATGGCTGGGGTTCGGCAGGGGGAAGAAAGGACAAGCGTGTCATCTTGAAAGGCTTCTCCCAACCCATGGTGTCACAACTTGGTATTCACAAAGCCACATTCTGTCCCAGGTCTACCATCGAGGAATTCTCATTCTGATCTCCCCAAGGGATCTGAAACTTTCTAGTAAAAGAAGAGGAAGGGCCGGAATGTGCCATGTGTCCAACCTCTACTTGTAAACATTCTATGTGGATATAAGAAACTTCACCAACAGGTCAAAGCCTCAGTGGTACCAGAGGGATGGAGCTTGTGTATGGTCAGCAACCTGGAGCTTGTGTCATGAATACAGAACTGGGCAGCCACTGTGTCAGCTGGTAAGCTGTGTGTGTGTGTGTGTGTGTGTGTGTGTGTGTGTGTGTGTGTGTGTGTGACAGGGTGGAGGTAACTGTGAACCAGGGTGTGAAGGACCAGATGACCAGATGCTCATGTGATCTCCCCTCACCAAGTTCTTCCTTTTGACCAGAAGTCTGCCCGACACCTTTGACCCTCTCCTCTGGTGGCCGGAGACAAGCAGTGGATGGGGATCAGACATGACTATGCTTCTCCCTCACACAGATTTCACTGGCCAGCTTGGCCAGGGCAGCAGGTAGCAAGGCAGACACTCAGTCCCCCTCTTCTAGGGTCTCTCTGTGGTCATGCCTCGAAAGGCTGTCACTGCGGTCTGATCTAGAAAGCACAGTCTTTTACCATAGTGCCACTGGCTCCTCCAATCCAGAAGCTCAAGGCCAAACCCACATATTCAAGGGAACTGCTACTTTGTAGGAAGGAACTCTGCACTTGAACATTCCCATCGATCAGCTAAGGCCACAACATGCCTGGAGGAGGGCGGATGGAGCAAGAAGGTTGCATCTAACGGGACCTGCTTCTACAGACTTTTTGAATGTTCACAGTGACAACTGACTGTAGGACCACAAGAAATGTTGGCTAACTGCACATCACAATGACAGCAGGTATCCCCTTGCAGCCACCACCCCAGGCAAGTCTCCACAGTTATCCCGGGATACACTAGCCCTGACCCAATCCGGTCACCTGCATCACAGATGAGGAGCCTCTCAACTGCACCCAAGCACTTTGTTCCTTGTAACTTTGGTATATGACCCAAGGAGGAAAGGGGGCGATGGGAACCGGATCCCTTGAGATCCTCAGACATGGATCTGCCCTCCTCCTGCCCATGCAGACAGAAGTAGATCTCTCTGTATACACTATCAAGAAAGCCCTTGAAACAAACAGCTTCAGGGTCCCATGAGCTTCAGTTAGAAACATCTGTCCCATCTCTAGCTCTGTGATACCTTTATGTCTAGTATTTGTTATCTTATAAAGTGAGAGCAAGGAAAGAAGTCTACGAACTAAAGGAAATGAGGAAGGTGCCCTCTAGAGCCCATGGACTTTGGAGGCCCTGCCCCTGACCACAGAGCTAGCTACACAGTTTCTTATCTGCCAGTACTGAAGGTGCCTCGAGGACACGTAGACTGACATTTCCAGTGACTTCCACATTAGCCCTCAAGACTGCCCAGCAGGAAGGAGTTCCTAATCTTTGACCTGCCTCCTGGGGAAGAATTACATCCTCATGGCTTCACATTCCTGGGCAGAGAGCTGAAGAGACCTCCTGTGAATGAAGGCCTCAGGGAAGTTTAATGTCCAGGAGGGTAACAGGGGCACAGACAGGCAGGTCAGAGAGACTGCCTACCACTGTAAATCCATTGCTGTGCTCCTACCTGGATAGGGCTGGAAGGCAAGAAGGCACTGACCTAGGGAAGCCAGGCTCTAAGGGCATATAATAGATGGTTAAGCGGGGAAGGAAGGAAGTACCAAGGCCCTGTCGGAGGCAGGGTTAGAGCTGGAGGTGGAGGGCTTGGAGGACTTGTTCTGGGTTTCTCTGGAATTTCCTACAAGGAGTCAGACAAGCAAGGACTAGATGGAATGCAAGGCTCCTGGAAACATACTCAAACCACCTCATAGCAGTTTCCTGCCCTCGCATCCAAAAGCATCTCCCAGAGCAAAGGCTCAAGGAGACTGAAGAGTGGGCTGAGGTCGGGGGTGAAGGGAGAAGAGGGCCAGGAGCTCCACATTAAGCATAAGTTGAAGGGGGGGGGGGGTATGTGTCAAAAAACAACGTCTTACTTTGATCAGATTAAGTTTGTCATACTGAAAAGAAAAACCACAAAAATTAGAATTCAAAACAAACAAACCAAATGGTGAAAGGTCACAGTAGCGCCAGTGTCACAGCACCGGGCATTGCCAAGCACCAACGGAGAGCTAAGCTGAAAGGCACAAGCCAAGGATTGAGCGGCCCTAGCTACTGGGCAGGCCTGCAAGGGCTGATGGCATTCTTGAGCTGGTGGGGGCAGGAGAGCATGCCCTGGCTCCCTCTAGTGGCCGCTGGCCATCACTACCAAGTGCAACTCGATTGTGGCCCCAAAACACAGGGTTTCTGAGAGTGAAAATCAGCCAGCCCCGGTGGTCCTGAGCAGAAACAAGAATCAGCCTCAACCACTGAGATGATGATGATGGGGAAGGTGAAGACTCAGTGATTCCCCTGTCCCAACCCTGCATCTAACAAATGAAGAGACGGAGGCCAGAAAGGGGGAGACACTGCATCCATCCCCTCCTCTGTGAAGAAGGAGGGAGGCACCTTGCAGCCTGCTTCAAAAACACACAGGGTGGCCCCTCTTTGCGGGAGGTGGTCAGGGGTGGCTCAGCTATGATGAGGGCAAAAACAGCTCGAGCTCACAGATCCTCTGCACAGCTACAGTCTGTCTGGCCCCCTTGAAAGGATGCTCCCCGGGGGGAGGTAGCGTTAAAAGCTTTGGCCTTATCCCAGCAGCACTTCCTTGCCATCCAACAGCTGGCCCTGCATTGAACCCTCCTCTTCCCATGATGGCTCTGGTATCAGTCTTCTGCAGTTGCTGTGTCTTGCACATGCACACTGCGGGTTGACGGTAGGGGCTCCCCAGCACGCTTGTGCGATGTGGTCCTCCCCACATCAGTGGTCAGCAAGCATTGAATAAGGTAAGAGCTGTGCTGCTCACTGAATGAATAAGAGCTGTACTCTTCACCTTAGGACTGGAAAGACTAAAGGCTCAGAGAAGACGTGGCGGAGAAGGAATGACCCGACACCCACATCCAGCCAGCTCCTCCCCCTCTTCCCGATGAGCCTCGAGCCCTCTAGCACACATTTCAACTAAGGCAGAGGGGTGAGCACAAAAAGGTCTTATTAACTCCTGTCCCCAGACAGCGGGCCAGCCTGAACCTGCCTAGCCTCCTCCACCCAGAGAGGGCTCCTGCTGGCTTCCTCACTCCAGGCTGTCCTCAACTGGCAATAGCCACTTAAAATCCTGAGAGCGCTTTGAGTCTGAAGGGCACAGCGGGCGTGTTCTTCCATCAGGAATGAACAATGCATTGCCTTCCTCCCCGAGGACACTTGCAGACACTGTTGTAAGTCTTCCCTCGGGTTCTTCCAACTGCACTCCTTCCCCACAATTGATTCCCTGGGCACTACTGTCTTAGTACCAATTGCTCGCCATTTACTCACTCCAACTTCCCCTCGGACCTCAGAGATCCTCTGTCCCTGGGTAGATAGACTCTGGCACATCTCCCTCCTGCAATCATACATCCAGAGCCTGGTGGGTCTTGTCACATTCATCAACCTCCATCCAGGTGCTGACACTGCACTCACTCCCTTTGATCAAAACCCAGGGCTCTGAGCAAACCATGAGTTGATTCCAGAGTGGTACAAGCAAGTAGTAAGGGGTGTCCTGGCCAAGTAGCTCTCGGGGGCGGAGGAAAGATGAACTGGGCAGATCCTGTGAGGCCTTGGCAAGGTCATCACTGACCCTCTGTCAAGGGTCCTTCCTGACAGGCTCTCATCACTTCCTGCCGGGGAAGCCAGACTTACCCACCAAAGGGCCACAAGAAACAACGTTATGACTGAATGGAACTACCCCCTGCAGGACTCTGCTTTGAGAAAGTGCCACGCCAGGAGGGAATCACAGTCCCACTAGTGGTGGTGTTTCAGAAGCAGGCAGACACGGGTTGGAGGGGGGTGGGGGGCGTGAGGGGAGGGCGGCCGGGGGCAGGGTCTGTTTTCTGACATCAGGTGCAGTGGGAGTGGTCCCTCCGTGACTTCCAAGCCAGCCTGCCAAGGGATGGGGGTGGGGCACAGTGGGGTCGGCCCTTCTGGGAAAGGGACCAAGCAGGACATATGGGCAGAATCGGCAGGGGTGGAGGGAGGGATGCTGAGCACTACAGACAATTCGGTACTAGAGGGGAGAGTAAAAGACAGAGACAAAAGATGGCTTACTTTTGAGAGGCGCTTGTGAGACTAAGACCATGCATGCAGAGAAGGTATTTGGGGAACGGTGGGGAGAAGAGGAAGAACAAGAAATCAAAAGACAAATTCAAGTGGGAAACCAGCTCCCAAGCCTCCTCCCCGGGGGTCCCCTTTCTCATGCCCTGTGAGTCTGGTGGTTTGGGAGCACCTAGGCAGAGGGGCCTCTTGGTTGCCAGAGGCCTGGGAATGGAAGGAGAACTCTGAGGACCCACAACCACCTGAGGCTCTGTGCTAGCCCTTGGACCAGGAGCCTGAGTGCTCGGGTGTGCAGGTGCAGGAAGGATGGACTCAAGAGGGATGGAAGGGCCCTGGGACTGTCCTCTCTGCAAGATGAATAGGTTGGCACAAAGGTAAGGCAGGGTGATGGCCAAGGAGGAGGTTAAAAACAGCACTCTGGAAGGTTCCCTGAAGCCCTCTCTTTCTGGCAATACAGTTATCCCAAATAATGTCCCTTCACCAGTTTAAGGGACCTAATTTAAAGAAGGATTAAGCAGATGCTCCCTCCTGATCCCCACAGACCCCTCTAAATCTCAAGGGTCATGAAGCTCCTTAGATCCTACAGAGAGATGGGAAGTGGGGTAGAGGAGGGGCACGTGGCTCAGGACCCTCCCTGAGTGCTTAGACTAAGGTCTCCCTTGCCAGCCCTGACCTGACCTGACCTGACCACATAGACACAGGGGCTGTACATGAGTACCCAGTACCTCCCCGCAGCTAGTTAACAAGGGGTCCTGGGTCTCCATCATGGTCTGCTCACCTTGGAATTTTTACCGCCACTCCGACCAGATTGTGAGGAGCAACTGCGTTGCACACCCTGCTCCGGGGTGGATGGGGACTTGTCCGAGGAGTGGTCTGAGCCCTTCTCCACCATGGTGTCTCCGTCCTGGTTCTGTGGTGTTGGCGAGCGGGACCGCTTCCGGAGGATGGGGGAGCAGGCCGGCGTGCTGCGGTTGGAGTTACTGGCAGTACTGCAGGGGCAGATGGAGATGGGAAACGAGGTGAGAGGGAGGAGGAAGGAAAGAAGGCTGTCCACGATGGCAGGCCAGAGACCCATGCAAAGGACCCAGCTCAGGGAGCCCAGGCAACAGGCTGAGGAGAAAACCAGAGAGAGGGGCCCTGCTACGAACTCGCCATACTGTAATGCTGCTACTGGCCAGCAGGGGGCAGTAGTGCCAGTGTCAAAAGGGAAACAGGACTAGAAACCAGCAGGTAGGTATTTAAATATTCACCCACCCATCCCGCAATCTCCCCCATCCAATCCAGTTTGAGCTTTTACTACGGGCAGAAGAGCTATTAGGGAAAATAATTTAGACCCTGAAAGAATCATTGGCAATCACTCAATACCACCAGCTCATTTTATAAACACGATGTTTCAACGCTTTTGTCCATGATGATAATCTCACTTCTAAAAGCATTCACATGTGTACTACTTCATAGACAGGTCTTTTTAAAAATCATTACATTACTTTCTTTTGCATGTATGTGTGTGGGCATGCATGCACCACAGCATGCCTGTGGAGGCCAGAGAGCAACTTGCTGGAGTCTGCCCCCCCACTTCCACGATGTGAGTTCCTGGAATGAACTCAGGCCACTTGACTGGCAGTGAGCGCTTTTGTCTCCTGAGCTACTCACCGGCCCACATACCACGTGTCTTAAGGCATTCAACCCAGCTAATAATGGCAAGTGCCATTATCCTTAAGTTTAAAAATGAAGACAAATGCCTCAGACAGAAGTAAGTGATCAAAGGAGAGACTAAAAATTTGCTTCAGATGTAAGTCATTCACACCGTTCTATTGAGCTATGCTGCTGTTTCACTGGGGCAAAGTCTTTTTCTCATAGCCCCCACCCCACCTCAAATTCATCTCTGAAAGGGTCCTTGGATTTCCCATGGAACCAAATCCGGCCACACCTAGGCATACCATCTGTTAATACAGTAAGAATTGAAACTTGGCTTGCGTTTTCAATAGAGCAGAAGAGGTAAAGAATTGAAAAGGGAGAGGGAAAACACTGAGTTCATTTTGCTGTGTTTTGGAAGGACAGAGAAATGAAAGGGACGGGCAAAAGGGAAGAGGACTCAGAAAGAGGGAGGGGGTGGGAAGGGACGATGTGTGAGACGGCACAGCCACAGAGCAAGGCGGGCGGGCGGAGGGGGCAGGATCCTGCCCACCTGCTCAGCAGCCGGACTGGATAAGCCAGGAAACCACATTCTGCTGGCCTTGCCTCAGGAAGTAGAGGGCCGGGTGGAGGACAGTGACATTTGCATGAAGATCTGGCTGTAACCTCAGATGCCCCACTGGAGACATTTGCAATGATTACCACACCCCACCACCTGGATAAACTCAATATAGGAGAGAGAGAGAGAGAGAGAGAGAGAGAGAGAGAGAGAGAGAGAGAGAGAGAGAGAGAGAGTCCACATGTGCAACCATGGTGAGGGGAGAGAGGAGGGTAAGGATCAGTACTGAACCTTCTTAGAGAAGCTGAGAAAGAAAGATCAGGGAAAGTGAGAAAAACAAATGGAGCCAGAAGGCCCATGGTTTTGCTTCATCTGAACACACAGAGCTCATTTAAAATCTTGTCTGCCAATGACTTGAAGAAGCCTAAAATGTCTCTCGGAGAGGGCTGTCTAACTTCTCTCCCCATGCAACTCCATCCTTTTTCTTCTGACTCTCTAACCCCATTCAGTACTATGAACCCTGGGGAAAGGAAATTATATTCCTTTTCGTCAATTCAAGAAGCTGAGCCACCATGTATCTGGTGGAATCAGACACCCCAGTCCTCTGGGAGAGCGTGGGGAAGGGAGACCCAGGTGCTCACCCATTCAAGAAAGGCTCCTGTATCTTGGGTCAACTCTAGCCTATGGCCAAGTATTGAGGAGCAATCTTCCTACCCATTCACCCACCGCCCTCCAAAAATAAGAGGGAACACTTGTCCATCACAAACACAAAAGACCTTTCCCACCTTCCTGAAACAAAGGCCATTTTCACACAGTCTGATTCTAGACCACAAGTGCCTGCTCACAAATGGAATGAGCAAAATGGCGTAGCTCTTGCACCAAGCTGATGACTCAAGTATAATCCCCAGGATCCACAGGGTGGAAGGAGAGAACTGACCCCCTGCAAGTTGTACTCTGACCTCTACACATGAGCTCTTCTACATGTATGTGCACACACCAGAGTGCACACGTGGAGATCAGAGGACAACTTTAGGAAGTTAGTTCTCTCCTTCCATCCTGTGGGTCCCAGGGATCGAACTCAGGTCTTCAGGCTTGGTGGCAAGCACCTTTGCCCACTGAGCCATCTCTCTGGTCCCTCAGATCTTCTCATGTTACCCAAACTAGAATTTAGTTCTTCTCCAAATGTGTTCTTCACCTCTGTGGCCACTACTCTCTGACTCCAACCTGTCACTGGACGAGTGTCCTCTGCCACCAGCCCCACAGGCACTTGCCAATCTGGCCCAACAATATTGTGCCCAGTAAATATTTCCTCCAGATAGATGTCTCCTGAGTGTCTCAGCTCCCAAATATCTGGCCATCTTCCTCCCAGACCTCTGCCCATTCCTGGCCTTTTTCCAAAGACTCCATCATTGCTCAGAAGTGGCATCTATCCCATCCCACCCCACTGCATCCCACTCATTCTGTTTCCAAAGGCTCATTATCCCATCGTTCCTTTCCCATCCTGGGGTTCTACCTCAGATTCTCAACGTGCCTCATCTGGACTTGTCCAATAGCTTTAGCTATTATTTGAGCGGTTCCTGAAAAACACTGAGAATAATAAGAGGTCATCAACCCTTCCGTGCTTGGCCTCTGCTCCAGTCCTTTCTACACAAGAAGAAACATAGTTCTGTGCCACAGCAGAGTCATTGCTACATTGCTAAACTGATGAAAAGATCAGCCATTGTCTTGTAGATTTGGACATGCTGCTAAGCAAATAAAACCAATTCCTACACATTTTGTATAGCAGTCTACCTTCCAAACTCTATCTCCCTTAACCTGATCCTACAAGCACTATTAATACAATTGACATTACACTTGGGGATGTGCTCAAAAGGACCTTACATGTACTGTAGGGGGCAAGACCAGTATTGGGTCAACAGACAAGACCACTGACCTGAATTCAGGAAGAGTTCTGTAACCTTTGGCTTTTAAGAAACCTGAGTAGGGGCTGGAGAGATGGCACAGAGGTTAAGAGCACTGGCAGCTTACCCAGAGGTCCTGAGTTCAATTCCCAGCAACAACATGATGGCTCACAACCATCTATAATGAGAATGTAGTGCCCTCTTCTGGCGTGTAGGAATAGATGCAGACAGAACACTGTATACAGAAACCTGAGTAACAGGAGAGTAAGTACCTGACCACAGTGTTACAACTGTGTGCGTAGTGCCACAAATATTTATTGGCCACCTGGTATAATGCTAAACACTCAAGTTCACACAGGTGAATAAGAAAAGAGCTTTGTGCTTAGGACATTTATAGTGAGGCAGAGCTAGACATAACCTCCTCTCATTGGAATATAAGCTGCAGGTGGTGTGATCCAAGTAAGTAGTGTGAAGGGAGGGGAGGGGGGGAGGAAGGGAGGGGGAGAGGGAGAAAGGGAAAAGAAAGAAGAGAAAGGAAAAGAAAGAAGAGAAAGGAAAAGAAAAGCTTTTCTTGACGAACTGGGCTCAGAAAATGTGTTGGGGCTATCCAGGTCAAGGCATGGAAGTCAAGGCAGAGCAGAAAGAACGGGAAAAAAGAAAAGAAAAAGAAAAATCAGCATGAAGAGAATGAAAGTCTTGGATAGCGTGGAACACAGAGTGACAAGAAGCTGCACATGGGACAGTTTTGAACTGACTGACCCTCAAGGGAGTCCTATCAGCATCTCGTCTCCCTGGACCACTAAGACCCTGCTGGCCACTCCTAACCCAGGAAGATACTCAGGCATTCCCCGCCTCTCCTGTGTGTAAGACTGGCACCAAAGACTGTTTCCCTCCCGCCCCAGTTACCTGCGACAGAAAGGACGTCCTGAAGGCTGACCGCAGCATCTCAAGCTATGTGTGGTCAGGGCCTACTCCCTATACTTGGGTCTGGTCGCAGTCCTTGAGCAATAGGGAAATACAGCGGGAGAACAAAGGTTTTCTTTCCACAAAGTAACCCTCTTGACAGGTTCTCCGACCTGCACCTCACACACCCTGGCAGCTGCACCCCTCTTCTTGGCTTGCCTTCCCCATCCTTATTCCTAGTGAGGTCCCGCGGGCACAGGCAGACCTTGTCAGCACGCCAGCTCCCTGATCAGCCACCCGTGCATTTTTTCAGAACTCTGAGCCCAGCACAATGGTCAGCTGGTGTTCTTTATTCAAGTTTATGTGTTTGTCTTTATGAAAGATTGTTTCTGCTCCAGATACTGCAAAGTATATACCTGCCACTCTGAACGCCCTGTGCCTTCATCTTTTTGGATTGAGGCCTCCGTTCCTTGTGATCATGTGGTCCCACCTGCACCGCAGCCCTAGCTCATTCGCCATCAGATTCCCAGTCCCAGCCCTCAAGTCCCCTTCATGACCGAGTACCTGGCTACAATCCTCTCACTGCCGAGCAGCACTGGTAACTTTTAAAAATGACCCTCTGATATAGTCCAGGGCACTGGCACCAGGAGAGCACTAAATTTGCGGTCTGGGCATTGGACCTCAAAGCAGCGGGGTAGGGTAAAATGCCAATGTGTCATGAGAGGAAGTCCAGCTGGAAGGCCCACTTAGCCATTTGCTTTCTTGAGTCTCATTTTTCTCATTTGAAGATACTTAGAATAACACCTGATGCATAACCAGTCCTTATAAACAGCTGAGTCACTGAAATGGGTACTAAACTCTCTCGGCCTCTTTCCTCGGTCTCTTGGGCCCGTTGGTGTCTCTTGGGTTAGGTGTAAAGGATGTAAATGTTGCTGGACACCACACGTAGGCTGTGTGCAGTGGTGGTGGGGGTGGGGGGTGGTGTCAGCAACACAAAGTGTGATTCCTAAAAGTACAGAATCCTCATCTTGCCCCCCATACCATCGCTAGCTGATTCTCAGAGCATCATTTTCAGAATCTGCATCCTGAAGAAGTACCATTCTAAAGCTGCAGCACCGCTATGCCCAAGGAGCAGTCTTTGAAGGACTGAGAAATAATTGATATGCCTGTATGCCCTTGGTCACAGAGCCTTCATTATAATGCCACAGGTAGATGGACGCACTGGACTGGTAAAAATCACTTTGAACTCATTGTGTGACCTGCTAGTATGGAAAACTGAAGCAGAACTGATGAAGCCTAGGCAGGAGAATGTGGTAGAGGAGAATGGCACCTAATGGGACCCCCGCCTCCTCGCTTGGGGTCCCCTGCTAATTATCACTAGCGCTCACAGGCCCCTCACCCTTCCCTGCCACTCAGAGCATCAGGCAAAAGCTGATGCTTGTACCGATCCACAGATGACCCGTCTCAATGCTGATCCTCCAGTCTCATCAATAATCTTCCCTAGTTCTCCATAATTCCACTGCAAATATCCATGTGAATTAGCCACCCTCCTTTGAATTTCCTCACAGCCTGTGTTCATGTGTCTGAGGCAGGAAGGCCACAGGGGTGTGTATGTAATACTCTGCAGAGAATTGACATGATGCTTGCAAATGCCTCCCTCAGTAAGCCCGTCCGCCGACACCAGTTCCAAACCCAGTCTATGGAGGACTACTGACGATCGTGATTCCTCCTTGCGTTCTTGCTTGTCCATTACTTAAATCTGAATTTAATGCCTGCACCCACCAAAAACCACAGCACAGGATGGGGGATGGGCAGACCCACTAGGACTTCATAGATGGTAGCAAATGGCATAAATCATACGATCCCAGCTGGGTTCACAGTTCCCATGACATCTCCTTCCTAGAGAGGAATCAATCGCTACTTTTAAAAATCGGTCTTCCCCAGTCAATACAAGGACACATCTCAGCAACTTAGCACCAACATACATGTTTTTTAGAACGCTGGATGGAGTTGAGGCTGGAAGGATGGGAAAAGTACGACTATATTCATGCTAGCTCCCTATGGTCACAGATGGAAACTGTTCACTGTATACCTATAACCTGAAGTCTCATCCTGGCAGGATTCCACCCTTGGAGCCAGTTCCCTCCAGGGAAGAATGCCCGATTACATCTGGTGGGGCAGCTGTGATCACCTGGGGTAGGTGGGTGATGATGAAGACAGGCAGCCTGACGGAGATACACTTTCCCCCCTGGGATACAGAGGCTGGCTCCTCCTGACACCGAATGGACCCCCCAAACTGCTTCAAGAAATAGGGACTGGGAGGCACATCCTGCTCCCTCCACCCTTTCCAAATGACTTAATGACATCTCTGTGGGCTCAGGGTCAATAATTCAGGGTGCTTCCAGTGGTCAGTCAGCAGGCTTTACTTACTGGTTCTTCTTTCTCGAGTCTAATCCAAGGAGCATGGGCTGGGGAGACGCGTCCATTGGTAAAGCGCTCACCGCGCAGCCCTAAGGGCCCTCCGTTCCATCTCTAGCACCCACAAACTGGATACAGCAATGTGTTCCTATAATCCTAGCCCTGGGGAGGCAGAAAGAAGAAGGTCCCGTGGGCTGGCCGGCCAGCCAGTCCAGCCAAATGAGGGCATTCCCAGTTCTGTGAAAGACCTTATCTCCAAAGAAAACTAAGGTGGAAAATGATCTAGGAAAACCTCTGATATTGACCTCTGGACTCCATGTGTACCTGTGCACACAGACACAACCAAAAAATAAAACAAGGAATGTTTAAAATTGTTTTCAAAAAAAAAAAAAAAAACCTTATGAAGTAATTGAAAGGGGACACTGCCCATTAAACACTTGCTGCCAGGTGACTGCCAGACCGTCTAGCCCTATTCCCACTGGGTACATACTTGCTGGGAGTCTTAGCGATGACTTCAGCTGCTGATGAATTAGCTGAATAATTGACACAAGGGCACAGTCCATGTGATGTCTTGGGCCAAAGAGAGAAAAGCAGAACTTCAGTTGCCCTGACACTGGCATTCATGGTCCAGAGAAGTGATGGGGAAAGAGAGGGCCAGTCAGGGCAAAGGCCTTTTCGGGCTCGAGCCAATGAGAAGGACCCTTCTTCACAATGGTTGGAGCCTCCATCTACCCCACTCCCCACTGCCTGGCCTTCCTGCAGCTTGTTGAGCCCAGAGTTTGGAATTCAAACCAGGAACAGACATGACAAACGCTATTTTTCATTGCCATGGAGACCAGAGCCTGCAATGGAACCGGGGCTCTATGCCTGAAATGCCAAAACAGCCTGACCCACTTTCCCCCTCCTCCGGCAAAAACAAAATAAGTTTGTTTGGATCCTTCCAGGGCACACGAGAAGCCAGGGCTGCTGATATCTTGGTGGACAGTTCAAAGAGAAACAAATTATAGTCACCACGAATAACACTGAGCAGGCTAGAGAAGCAGCCAGGGAGCAGCCAGCAGGTCACACAGTCACAGTCTATACCCAGTCCACACTGCTTTCTTGTCCACTTTCTGCAGAGAAAGACTCCTCTGTGGCAAGTGCTTAATGACCAACTACCCAGAGGGCACCAGGCTGCCTTCCTTACCTCACCTTGTATCACTTTATCCCTGTGTTTTTCCGGCCTCCCCGGGCCGTTCTTTTCCTCAAGCCCAAGTTCACCTCTGCCTGAGGGTTCCTACTTGGGCTCTGTGTTCTTCTTCTGAAGTTTTACATATTGGTTCCTTTCCCATGACTGCATCAAAAGTCAAGGGCTACCTCTCTGGAATGGTTTCCTGAAGTGGCCTTGATGTCCCCCAGAATCATCACTCCATCGCTCCCTTCACTTTGCTAGCCTTACAGGAGCTGAATGGTCATACTTTTGTGTTTTCACTTTTGAGAATGAACACTACTGGGGGTGGTGCCTTGTCTCTAGAGAAGTTCTCCAGTGCCTCTAGGGGAACCACCACCACATGCTGGGATCACAGGCATGCACTGAATGACTACAAGGCTATCCATTCTGCTGGGTTCAAGCACTCTCTTAGACATACCTTTGTGAAGCTGGCCAAGTCTGCCTTCTTTATAACTCCAGCTCTTAATCTTTATTCTGACTTCTTAGTCGATAAAAACTGAAATATGACATCACTTCCAAACTCCTGGCTGGCCTTGTCATTTTGTCTAGACATCAGAGTACTTGGGTTTAAAATTCTGAGCTCTTTGGTGCCCCTGAGAAATCTTTCTGTGAACCTGTGTTCCTTGGCTGTTAAAAGGTTATGAGTTGCCTTACCTGAATGAGAGTCTTAAAAGGAATAAACCTGGACAGGGCATCCCAAATCGAGAGGGGTTCCTGTAATTGCCCATGGAGTGAAAAGGGGTTTAAAGTTTAATGCAAATTCCCAGTGAGGAGCCTGCATCTTATTCCTAAATCCTGTGCCCTCAGTCAGGCAGAGGCGTAAGGGAGAACACACTCACTATCCTGACTCCCTAATTCCATAGGGCAGAGACTCTACAAAACGAAGCAGAAGACACTGAAATCAGAGACAGAACCTGCTGGTGTGTTACAATCTTGTCCCCCAAGAGTGCTCTCAACAGAGCAAGTACTGAAGGCCTGGGGTACAGTTCTGCTGGGCTGGCTGCATGGTCTCTAATAGCCTGCTTTGGAAGGGGCCTTAATGGTCACACTTCCATTCAATGCAGGAACTCTGCCTTCAACAGTGCTGACCACAGTCTGGGACCTCTGCATTTGAGTTTCAATAACAGAGCTTTCATAGGCCAATGCAGGCAGGTAGGATGTCTCTTAAGGGACTATATTAATGATCTTTCTCTCGCTCTCTCCTGCTCTCCCTCCCTCCCCATCCCTCTGAATTTTTCTTTTAGAATAAAGCTAATCTCACTCGGTTAACATCACCAAGCAAGTACTTTCTAAGCACCTCTAACTATGTAACACAAATTCACTCTCAGGGCCCCCACTGGGCAGGGACTAGGTCATGGTTCTTTGTATCCATACACATCAAACACGACACTGGGCACGGAGTAGGGACTTAATAGTTTTTAACCTTGGCTCTAGCAGTCTCTGCCAAATCTAAGCACAACTCTACCCAAAACATTTCGGAATCTTCAAGGCTCTGGAGTACGGGACCTTGTAAAACGCGGATGCTAAGCTATCCCAGGAAGCCCCTTGGAAAAGATTTTCAGTCCACAGGGAGACCACCAGCTAGTCAAATAAGGCAAGGAGGAGTTCAACTGAATAGAATCTCCAGCTCCTTCTGAGTCTGCTCATCGAGGGCCCCTCCCCCCCGGCCTCAGCAAAATAAATGTGGCTCAGGGAGAGGGTGAGGGGAGGAGGCTAGCTCACGCCAATAAAGTGCTTACCTCCCAAGGGTAAGGATCGGATTTTGATTTTCCCCCAGGAGAGGCAGAAGCACGAGGATCCCTAGAGCCAAACAGCTAGCTAGGCTAGCCTAATGGGTGAATTCCAGGCCCATGAAAGACCTTGACTCAAGGATGTAGATGGCATCCTTGAGGATGACACCAGAGATGCTATCCTCTGGACTCGACACGCAAACATACATCTGTTCAACCCATCCAGCCCATCCTGTCCCATCCATCACTGGAAACATGTCCCATATCAGATCATGTCTTGACATGAGGAGTACCATCTCTGACTAAGGATTTCCAATCTGGAGGAGGAGACCAATGTGCAATTTGCTAACACCATCTAACAGGCACTACTTAGATTTCATCGAAACATCTCTCATCACCACATGTCAAGGCAGCCAAGCTGAAGAAGCACGGAACTGCACATCAGAAATTAGGTGGCCTTTCTGACTCAGGTCCTTCCCTGTGCACGATGCCATGGCAAACCCCTCTACTCTGAGCTTCAACTTTAATCGTCGGGGGGAAAAAAATGAGTGTTCATTCTCCTCACCCCCACAAAGATGTGAGAGGAGGGTGGGAAAGAACACATTGCAAAGCACTGAGAGCCGCAGCATCCCTGGGACAGAAGGGCTCAGATCTAAATTGGGCAAAGCAAGCAGAAACAAGATGCAGGCAGGCTGAGTCCACAGTCAGCTCAGCATCACTGCTGGCATTCTCTCTGGTCAGGATTGCATCTGCAGCGGAGGGTACCACAGGACCGAGTCAGATGAAAGAGTCTACGTGGACAGTTGCGCCAGCAGCTGGAGGAACAGAGGGCAGCGTCCTGTGCTATTTCTCTCCCAGCTCTCACCGCATTGGTGGAGACACCTGCTAATCCTTTGTGGATCCCTCAAATTCAAACCCAGCTCTCATTTCTTTTCTGTCAGTGACCAAACAAAATTCTGCCAAGGGGAGAGATGGCCCAATGGGTTAGAGCATGAAAGTAAGAAGATCTGAGTTACCCATAAAAAGCTAGATGGAGGTGCACACACCTGAACCTCATTATTGGAGGCTGGACATGGGTGGAACCCTGGAGCTTGATGGTCAGTTGACCTAGCTTAAAATGGGCAAGCTTCTGGTTCAGTGAGAGACTCTCTCAAAAAAAAGTAAGGTGGTAGATGATAGCAGAAGACTCCTCAAATCTTCCTCTGGTGTCCCATGTATATAGAGGGAGGAGTTCATCTGCCCAGTTTAAAATACATTCAAGGAACAAAATCCCAGAGCTTTCTTCCTACCTCCAGGAAGCATGTGATTGTCAATTTGTTTGTTTGCTAGAGACGGGGCCTCACTATGTAGCCTTGGCTACTCACTGTGCAGACCAGGCCAGCCTCAAGCTCATGGAGATCCACCTGCCTCTGTTTCCTGATTACTAGGATTAAAGGTGTGCGCCACCACACCTGGTATTTTTAAAAATATGTTACAATTAATACCACTTTCTTTTCTTTACAGCTTTCCCAAACTTGAAGTTAGGTCCTAGGTTGTAACTTCTTCACGCCTCACCTCCTTCATTAAAATGAAATTTACTTCCTCAAACCTATTCTCAGAAATTAAAAACTTCTCTCTCTCTCTCTCTCTCTCTCTCTCTCTCTCTCTCTCTCTCTCTCTCTCTCATCATTTCATACAAATTTTGTTTATGTGCTGTCTTGTATTTGCGGTGCTGGGGACCAAACCCAGCACCCATCATGTTGGAATCAGGCACTCCACCCCTGAGCTGCATTTCCAAGTGGCAATCTCTGTTCACGTGGCACTCTTAACAAATCAAGCAATGAAAGCCAACGGTTGGCATGCAAATCATTTCTCCTTTGAATAACTCAGATCAAGCTCAAACTATTTCCTGTAGCTTCCTACCAAAGTTCTACCCCCAAGGAACCATAATATAAATCTAATTTTTTTTCTGAGTAGTATTTTCATACAGCTCCCATGCCACGTGCTGGTCCCTTACAATAACATGACAGTGGATCCCTAAGGGATCACTGTCCTCTAAATTAAAATCTAATTGATCAGGGCCCCAATATACTGGTGAGCCCACACATGGCTGTAAACCGCAAAAGTGGTCCAACAGACTCAGAATAGAGTGGAATGATCACCCCCCACTCCATGTACTTTAGAAATCAGAGCGCAAACCTATTTTTGGAACCATCTTCTGAACCAGGGAAATCTAGAATTAGTCATTTTCTCTTTTGGGCCTCCGGGTTCTTGCTTTTACCTCATCCTTGCTGAGGGTAGGGGTGTCTACACGTGTTACATACTGATGTGCATCCCTACAAGGAGCACACCCACTCACCACTTCCCCTCACTAGCCCGGTCCTGAGTTCCGGTGCGATGATGATGTCACCCAGTTCTTATTCTCAGTTGCTGATAGGGCTATATCTCTAAACTAGGTGAAAAACCATGGACCTAAAATTCTTACCTGGATGAATTCATAGATTATATTCCTTTAAACAAGTCAAAAAGATTTGTAGCATGTTAAACTCTCAGGGGTCCCGAGAAATGTTTTACTGTGAACACACCCATGCTCCTTTACTCAGAGTGACTCCCACTGACAGACTTGGGGACCTCTGATAGAGACCATGGGGCCCACAAAGCCTAAATATTTACAGAAAGAGTTTGCCAGTCTGCTCTAACATTGTGCATCTTGTAAAAAAAACTTTTCTGTGGGTCTGTTTTTCCTATGTCCCCAAACAAGGAACCTGTTCTTGACAGGAATACCACACAACATTGGGAAGAGCTGCTGTGTGCGGCTCTGTGGCAGCAGAAATTTTTAGGGCCAGAAGAGTAGGGAGAAGGGAAGGATGACAGACAAGAGCCCCTACCCTTCACTCTGTCCTCGCTTCATATCAAGTCAAATCATTCAAGTCACTCAATGTCACCGAGTTAACCACACCAGCAGATTCTCCGCTCATCACCCACTGACAAGATCTTCGGGTATTACTTCTTATTCGTGGCCTTGACAGAGTCACTCTCCTGCCCCAGGCAGCTCAACAAAGCACCCCTTTCTCTGTCTCTTCTTCCAAGGCCAGCTTTTCTCATGCTGATCCCAGACTTCTCTAAGCTGGGTAGTGCTACCCACCATCCAAGATAAGCTGTCAGGAGAGGCGAGACGAAGCAAGAACCAGAACGGTTTTCCAGCAAATGTCAGAGGGACAGAGATTGCTTCCCCTAGCCCTGGCTGAACTCTTTGCTGAGGCCAGAGGGGGATGACTGAGTTCCTCAAGCCCCACCACCTCTTCTCTAAAGCAAGTAAATAACTAACAAACAATGCGGGGACGTGTGGAGGATTAAGATGCAGACACTGGGTGTCTATTTCCTCAAAACATATGGAGAATCTCTCAATCAAGTACCAGCTAAGTCACAGAAAAAGCCAAGCCCTTTATTTCCCAGCCGCAAGCTGCCTGCGTCCCTTCCATCCTCTCCTTCTGTTGGCCAGAACCATATGTTGCTTGGTCCTCTCCCTTTGGGATAAGCATCTTCCTGGTCCCTGCTCTTGTCACCTCCTACCCACAGGAAGTCAGTGGGTGGGGAACAGGAGCACATGGCCTGTCCAGCCTCCCCCAGCAGCTCCTGGCCACCTCTATGACGCACCATTAATTCCATCTCCTGACCACCTATCTCAAGTCAGAGCGCTGCTGTTGAGTCTTGCTGGCAAAGGGGACCCCATCAGTTCCAGTCTACCCCAGAGCTACCTCTCAGTGCTGGACCGCTCAGGTTAGCCCAGGTAGTGCTCCTGGGGAGAGGTGGGGAAGATGGAAGAGAGGCGAAGAAAAGGCCAGGAGGGAAAAGAACGTGGCATCTCCGCAGCATGATGTCACACTGGCTGCTTTCTAGATCCCGAACAGAGAACAGAAGCAAGCAACATGGACTCCAGATTTACTCTGCCTCAGAAGGTCTGTGTTCTTGGCAGCCCTGAGCAGGCAGCGCTTCACTTGGAGAAAGCATAACAACCAGACAGACAGGTCCATGCTCCAGGCCCCCAGAGCCCCCACCCCACTCCAGGACATAACTGCCCACTTCCCAAAATTCCCACAAGGAAACAAAGATAGACTCACACACACACACACACACACACACACACACACACACACACACACGAGCGTCAGCACGAGGTAGCACTAACCTGGAAGCCATTAGGACGGAGCAGAGTGCAGTGCGGAAAACTCATTCATTCATGCATTGGGCAGTAGGGGTGGGGGCGGGGAGCAGGGGCCCTGAGGAGGTTGGAGGGCACTCACCTCCATGCCCATCCAAAAGCCCTGTGTCTACTGGGGAGGGGACTGGGGACACAGCTTACATAGGCTGGGGGCGCTCTTCTGCTCTGCTGTTTCGTACTGCTCTGGAATTTTAAGCATGGCCCCCTTTATTCCCCCCCTCTCCACCTCCCTCAGTGGCTGTTATTTGGTGTGGCCATGCAGCGGTACAAAAGTCCCTTTGCGTTCTCTCTCTCTCTCCTCTTTACTCCCCTCCCTCCCTCTCTGACTCCGACTCCCTCACAGACAGCTGTTCTAAGCTCAGGCACGCAGGCGCACAGGCAGCAGACACACACCCTCTCAAGCAGGAACACACACACACACACACACACACACACACACACACACACACACGCCGCCTGCCGGTTTACATAATGCAACTCTTTGGTGCAGTCAGCTTGCCAGCTCTCAATTATTCATGCCAGCTCGGAGGGCAGAGCTACTGGGGCTGCAGGCGTTACTTCCTCCTCATCCCCAAATCCGACAAGACACAAGAGGATGCTCCTGGGAGCCTCTGCTCCCTTGACTGTCACCGATTACTTCCCAGGTGTTGCCTATTAGGTCAGCCTGCATCAAGGAGGTGATGCTAAGTAAAAACACAGGGGCTGAGCTCCAAATGGAGGCTTGCATCCTTCCCAGGACGACAGCTGCTCTCGCTGCCTGAGCCCTGGGATCAGGGAGAAGGAAGACAGTACTGAAGGCCATCATCCGCACAAGAAAATGGCTGAGGACCTGTTCGGGACAGCACCTCACTGACTTGTGAGGCAAGAGACAGCAATGGTAGCTTCTTGGGCAGAGGAGACTTCACAGCCAGAAGAGTAACAACCACATGAGGGCACTTGCCCTCGTGACAAAGTGGGGTCATCTGAGTTTCCACATTCTTAAGCTGCACCTCTTAAAGCTATATATAGTTTCTTCATCCATTCACTGAGCTGCAGTATCAGACCTCACACATGCCCCAGGAGAATGTCTGTCTGCTAGCCTATTCAGTCGCTGTGCTAACAAATACCTTTCAAACCATTCATCATCTGCATAGCACATGTTCACATGAAGTCCTTCAGTGCTCCATACAGCCACCTGAATAGGCTTATGCAGCCTACCTAACAGATGAAGACACTGAGCCCTAGAAAAAGTGAAGGCCGGAGGAGGCTGGTGTCTCGATGAGAAATGTCCCTCACAGGCTCTCTTGTGTTTGAATGCTGATTCCCAGCTGTTGGCTCTGGTTTGGAAGAACAGAGAACCTTCTAGGCATGGGGCCTAATGGACAGACACAGGGCCACAGCGCTAAAAGTTATAGGCTGGCTCCACTTCTGGCTTGAGGTCTTCACTTCCTGGTTCATCAACTATGAACAGGCCATCGAATGCTCTCACTGCCATGGAGCTGCCCACCGCCATACCCTCCCTGCCACGATGGACTATGTCGCCTCCAACTGCGGGCCAGAGAAAAATCTGAGCTCCCTTAAGTTAATTAATGTCACAGTTTCGCTCAGAGCACAGGAGAAGTAAGTAATGCAGAGGCTGAATTGGAAATCCAGGTCACCTGACTCTGACCTCGTGTCTTAGTGAGGGTTTCTATCGCTGTGAAGAGACACCATGACCACAGCAACTCCTATAAAGGAAAACATTTCACTGGGATGGCAACTTCCAATTCAGAGGTTCAGTCCATTATCATCATGGCGGGGAGCATGGCAGCATGCAGGCAGACATGGTGCTGGCTACATCTTGATCAGAAGGCAACAAGAAGTGGACTGTGACACTGAGTGAAGCTTAAACAAAAGAGACCTCAAAGCCCGCCCCCACAGTGACACACTTCTTTCGACAAGGCTGCACCTACTTCAACAAGGTCATACCTCCCAACAGTGCTACTCCCTATGAGTTTATAGGGGCCAATTACAAACTACCATACCTCAAAACCATCAGCTGCCTGGGTTAGTGTTCCCTTGCTGCAATAAAATACCTGAGGTGGGCAACTTCAGAGGGGAGAGGTTTTCTTTGGCTCGGTTTCAGAGGTTTTACTTCATGGTCACTGGTACTATCATGGTACATCATGGCAAAGTGTGAGGAGTAAGAAACCTCATGGGTGTCAAGAAGCAGAGACGAAGGAAGAGGCTGAGGCCCTGAAATTGTCATCAGTAATCATACTTCTTCACCAAGTCCTCACCTCCCCAAAGCACCACAGGTTGGGCATTCCTTCACTGTGTGGACTTTTGGGGGATATTTCAGATCCAAACGACAGTAGCACTGCCCAAAGCCCTAGGTGTGCTTGTAATATTTGGAGAACTATCATCTGTTGAGGGATGTTGAAAGGGAAATCCAACCCTGGATTAAAACATGAATGATGCCGACGTCATCCCAAACTTTAGTCCCTTGAGATTCTGATTTAGTGGCCCCATGAGAATACTGTGTCAGTCTTTCTAGTGCTTGCACTTTGTCCCTTAGACAAAGTGAGTGCCAAAGGGCTGACAGGTCCATTCGCACTCTTTGGGTTTCCTTAGGAGATGGCACTTGACTATCCGCCCTCAGTGTCTAGGAGATCACGCTGACGGTAGATAATCACTATGATCCACTGGCGGCACCTGTGTCCTGCTCATTAAACTCATGCTGAGCACTAATACTTCTTGAGCATCTGGGGGCCAGGGGTGGGGGTGGGGCTCATTCTCTAAGTCCTTGACCTTGCAGCCTCATCATGACAGGTCTTTTCAGGACCATTTCCTTCTACGTCCTGTTGCTAGAATAACAGGCTTGTGGGATCAAAGAAGCAGATGGGTTTGGACTGTCTGGTTCCACTTCAGTTGCTTAGAGGAGTCTCAGTTCCAAAGAAAGGCAAACTAGCAACACACACTGTCTCAGCTCATCTTCCTCTGTCATGAACTCCACCTCTTACTCCACAGAATGGCCTTGAACTTAGGTCAAATCTGAGTCCAAAATTACATCTGGCTGTTTGCATCTACAATCTTTAATAGGTCACTCTACCACCCCTATCCGGGAGTGTGTTCACACACACACACACACACACACACACACACACACACACACACACGCTAACACATGTGTCACTTAAAAGACGGTGAGGCAAATAAAGGCCCATGAAAGCACCACACAGAGTTGGGTGCATCTCCCACTGTGTTCCTTCCAAGCTGAAGTACAGAACTCTTGCTCGAATGCAAACTCTTGTGTTATTTCTGCTGGTTTTACCTCCCTAGGGAAGTTCTAGGCTATTTCCTTCTTGTCTCTCCAGCACACAGGAGTACTGAGAATGATTAGTCAGTACTTTCACACTGGGTAAAGCTCCATCAGGCTAGTAAGCAAGATGTTGGTGGGTCAGATGACCAAGTCCTCCTCCTATCTTGCCCAGTTCCTCAGGGGTTCTGAACACACTGTGCTGGCTTTTCAGGGTCTCTCCCACCTCTGTTATAAATACACAGATTCATCTTTTCACTTGTATGCCCCAACTATTGGCATGTTTATGGTTTATACTGATAACAATTAACATCAGTTATCAGTTTATGCTGATAACAGTTAAAAGGTCAGGGATAAGACAAGTGTAACTTCCACATGGGTTTCGTTGAGTACCATCTGTATGTTTTATATGAAGCTGACCACAGGAAGCTTCAGATGTTTTGGTGTTTAATACAGTCATCAAAAAAACAACAAATTACTAACATGTTCTTTGACTGCTCTGCCCAAGAAGGAAACAGCCTAAACATCATTCAGAAACTCACATAGGAAGTCATTCAAGGATTCTGTTCTACTGTGTTATGGAAGGTAGCTTTCCTTTCTTTGTGGGAGCTCCTCATTTGGGATAAGGGTAATGCAATTTGCTAAGCAAATGATTTCATGTAATCCTACCAACAACATCAAAGATGGGTGCTCACAATCCCCATTCTTCAGATGGTGAATGAAAATGGTCCTGTGACTTTGCTGTAGTTATGGTAACTGAACAGCAAGTCATGCATCTGAGCACATCCAACCTGCCTTCCCTGGACTCACTCCTCATCACACTACAGGAAAAGAAGCAACTGCTGACCTCTCCCAAGGCCCAGGCCACTTACTAACAGCATCTGTCAATCACACTGAGTCACCTCACGGTTAACTAGAGAGACTTCCACAGATGAGAGATGGTCTCTGATCCAATCTCCACACATCAACAGCTAAACTATCGTTACCTAAGTGCCCAAACTGCTCTTCTGTAAATTAATTTAGGAAACTGCAGTAAAGTTGATAGCCTTTCCTGAAGTAAACCTTCCCAGAGAACTGGCAAACAACAGTCTCAAGTTCCCAATGAAAATGAGGTTCCGCAGAGTCCTGCGCAGTACTGAGAACACATTCCAGACAGCACTCTGGAGAACGGGAAAAAAAAAAAAAAAAAAGGTGTGTCGGCAAATCCTCTTGACCCAAATAACAGTCTCCCCGAACTCAGCAATGTTCAACTGTTTTATGTAAAGAAGGCTGCTGTCCACAGTCTGCTGTTCACCTCAAATGCTTAATTGTTGTTGACAAGAATGGGAAGCTGTGATCACAGGATAAGTCTTATTATATCTATGAATCTTATTTGCATCACAATGAAGCCTTTCCAGAGGGAGCACTCAGGCATTTTAATTGGACCTGATTTTGTGGAATGATGTAGGATCATGGGCAAAAATGAACCCGATTGTCTTATCTCATCATCCCAATCATGAGGGCATTTGTAAAGTGTAGACAGCCATCTAAGAGGATTCCTGAAGTATGTGGGAATATGTCAAAGAAGGAAGAGAAAGATCTCATGTTTACAAAGAATCTTTCAAATGCTAGAGACAGAGATGAGAATTTTACAAAATTTGCTATAAATTATAAAACTATTTCTTCAAACTCGTTAGAAAGTTGAGTATCACTAGCTTGGCCTCACTCCAAATCAGTTTTCTTACCATTCTTTGCTACTTCCATAAATACCTACTCAAGTAAAAGGCATTTGATGTTGTAATTTGTTATAGTATTCCACAGCACAAAACATCTTGAAAGATTTGTCTCGTTGTTCCTACTTTGGCCAGTTGTCAGGTTTTTGCCCCTTGCCTCTAAATTCACCCTTCTTTGCCCTGCCTTTCGATGGTTGAAACTGCTCCCAGAAGCATTTCCCCTTTGAAAGTGGACACAATGTTAGGTCTTGCCAGTAGAGGGCGCTGGAGAGATGCTACAAGCAGAATGTCCCTGACAGGAACCCAATGGGCGGTCTCCCAATTAAAGGCCTTGCAGCATCTCAAGAACCTTCTACATACAGTGAGGCTAAACCACATACAACCTCTTGGAGGAGGGCTAAATCTAAGCTTTGGGCTAGGGCCCTTTTACAAGGCTATTCAGCTAGTGTTCTGCTTCTAACTGGAGGGGGCGGGTGCTCCCACTCTATCTGTGACTTTTAGTCCTGTGACTTTTTTTTCTCTTTGCCTTTAAAAAACACGTGTTAATGATTCTTAACACTAACTGCCCCATTGTTCAAATTATTGGCATGGTTTCTGTGTGCTGATCGGGGCCCACTGATCTTAAGTTCATTCTTCGTGGTGAAAAAGCAGTGGCCGCTCTGGCCATCTGGTACTCTGTTCCGAATATTGCAGGTTTTATAACTACTAATGCAGGAAAACTAATGGCATTAAGTCTCCACTCTGGAGCTCCATGAACTCAACACGGACTTCGTTCCACGAGAACTGAATTGGAAGCATCCAAATGAGTACACTCACAGACTCTGACCTAGCTACAGCCGGAGCCTCTTGTGAATACTGCATCCTTCACATGAGTGTGTCTACATAATAAAAACATGAAGCAAGAAATGTCTCAAAGGATGCAGGGAGAAGATGCTGGAGATCCATGTGGTTTTATTACAGTGCTCGCTCTGCTACACATCAATACTGCCACTAAGTCAGGTGTCCATCTGTAGAAAAAAACTTCATCATGGACACAGGGATATGGAGGTATAGAAGCTCTCCCTAGGGCCAGACATACCAAAGTAGTTCCTGAGGAGTGATCCCTGCCTAATTCTAGCCCTCTGGGGACATCGGATGCACAGTGGGGGCCTCTACAGATACATTTATCAGTTAAATCCTGCTTCGCCGTGAATACAAACACTCACCACAATTATTTCAGAGCCTTCTCCAAACAAAATTCATGGTGCCTGCACAACTGCCTTATATTTTCTAGATATTCATAACCACAAATTCCATATTCTCAGTCAGGATCAACGTCAAATCCACGGAGCGGTGTAAACCTCTACTTTCCATTTGCTCCATTAGAATCAGCTGGGAGGTCTGAGTCATTTCCCTGCCTGGGTCTTCTCCCACTTCAGTTAAGCCAGAATGCTGGGGGAGGGGACACAGGCATCAGTCAACTCCAAGGTCAACAAGGGGGTCACACTGTGATACAGTTCAGGAATTGTTGATCTAAACAATTCTAACCTGATCTGCTAGGACTTTATAAAATTTCTTCAAATCTCTATCTTGAAGTAAAAAAAAAAAAAAAAAATTACAAATCTATGACATTTTTTTTCCTTTTTAATGATGTTCCACAGAAGCAGAGAGACAACGAGAAGGTGATGGGCCAGCCCTTGTCTGGGAACTTAATGAAGGACATACCGGGTTATATCCCATTTAATCTTATTATTTCAATTTCACAGCAGAGAAAATTGAGTCAACAAGATCCGGAGCACTTCCGTGTGTTCAGTAAGTACGCTGAGGTGTCTGTCACTATCAAGGTCTAAAGGCTGAAATTTAAAATGGTCAAATCCTAGTGTTACCACTCTCCGACCTTCAGGTTTTATCTCAATCCAAACCTGTTGGCTCCTTTGGGTTTTAAAATTTGCTGTGGCTAAGTTTAGTGATGTCCAGAAATGTTGTGGAAATGACTAGGAAGGGCCTTTTCTCACTCAGTGACATCAAGTGACAGGCACTCAAAGTGTTCTCATCCTGAGAGAAAGCACTGGGTCCTACCTGGGTTCCGATCATTATGCCTAGTGTAAGGAAAGGACCACAAGAGGCATTAGGTCATACCTAGAGAGAAAAAGAAAGTGAGACTGAGAACACACAGCTAAGATGAAAGATCTTGTGGTCATGATTCTACGGGAAGCTCCCTCAAGAAGGCAGAGCTTGCAGAACCCAGGAGCCGCAGAGCAACTTAGAGATATGAAAAGTACAAAGAAGGAAAGGAGGTAGGCGGGGTTGGGGAGCTCCAGGGCAGGACTCAGTTTCACTTAACGGGGAGCATCCTAGAGCAGGTTGTTTCCTGTATAGATGATTGTAACTGTCCAAGCAGGAAAGCCATGAGCCAAGAACCTGCCAGCAGGGTGCCTACAAACAGGGATGGAGAGCTTTAAAACTTGGAAGAAGGAAAGGGTCAAATCCAAAGGCTTTTGGTTCCATGTTACAATTTCTGAAGTCCCAGTTCCCTGCAATAGGCAGATGTCCATGCTGTGGCTTCCGCTGCTCTGCCCATGTCAGGATATTAGGAGATACTAAGCCCCTCTCCAAATCACCTCTGTGCAGAGGTAACTGACCTCTTCTTAATAGCAGATTAAGGTCTTAACCAGGGAAGGCTGCTTGCTGGGTGTCCCATTTAAGATGCTGACACGTGCCCAAGAACAGGCCTTGAGTCCCTCCTGCCACCGGCCCAGGGCTGAAGCAATAGGTCCATTCCTTCCATCTTCCTCTGCTCCAAGCCCACTTCCACTTAAGACTGAAGAACCCCTACTAGCTTCAGTAGCTAACAGAGCTACTGAAAATACACCACGAAAATAGTATTGGTTGGCCCCTGCACTGTCTCAGCAACCAAGTTGGGGGAGCCTACGTGTGCACATATGGAGCTGTGCACATGCATGTTAATGTAGGAAAGGGAGTTTCAGGATGACTTAAGAAGGAATTCTGGTCAACAATATAACCCAGTCCCCAGCTATGGACTTCTGTGTGCCATCTGACATGCCAACCAACAGGTCTCGGAAGGTTGCTTGATGGGGTCAGCCAGCAAAGGACCAGAAACCACTGCCAAGTATCCTTACCCAGCTCCCATTCGGTCTAGTAGAGTATCTGGAGAGTACCCAAGAGGGCAGTCACGTTGTAATACGGAAAGAGTTCTCCAGATTCTCCAGCACAGAGTTGGGAAGTGCTGCCGTGTGTCTGATGTCCATGGGTGGGTGTGTCAGGCTGGGTTGCCACCATTGTAGAAGGTCCCTATCTACAGATGCATCTTCTTGGTGTGCACCTTTCACACACATGTGCACCTACAATTGTTAGTCTGCTCAGTCACTCTCCCTAAAGTTGGCATCTGGGATGCTCAGATTATTGTCCCAAGGTAGGCTTCCCACTAGGAACACAGTATGTACTTGACTCTAATGAGGATGATTCAGGCTGAGGAAGGAGGTACGAGTCACAACCCAGCATTTACATTGTAAGACAACTTCTACCTTTGAAGGTGGCATATCCTGCCCTTACTCTGGGCCTTGGTTTATCTATTACAAGAAAGGACTAAGGGACTAGAAGAGCTGACCCCTCCCCATCACCTGGGTCATTTTCCTCTAAAGTCTCATATTCATGCTTTACTTTTTAACCTTTTCAAGTAATAAGAAGCACTTAAGACGTGAGCCGTGTGGCCATGGAACGGGAGGCAGAAGGCGGCCACGCTGACCACAGCTGACTTGACAGTAACCCAGCCAGTGCTGCTGAGCCCTGCTCCTCCTGATTCCTCTCCTCTGAACACATCGTCTCTACCTGTCTCTCCACATTCTGTCTCTCCAGGGAGAACAGATGAAATACCATTGTGATGGCTGTGGTGGGCGGCTGGGAAGCAGTCCACCTCCAAATGCTTGACTCTTCTAGTCCAACCTAACAGGGACTGGAAAGGGACAAGTAGGGACAGAAGAGACCTAAGTAAAGAGATTGGTAGTGAGGTAGCAGGCTGGGAATACTGACTCGCAAGCTGGCCTGGCATCAAGGTTACTACAGAGTAAGCCTCGGACCTTGGATGACACATTCCTCTCCAATTCAGAAAGGAACGTGGAAGTCTAATTTCCATGGACAACAAGATCACAATGGTCCATGTGGACCAGAAGCATAACATGTGACAATACCTCACAGCTTGAGCCCCATTACCTGAAGCAAGTGAGGGAATTTGGTAATCCCACCACCAACATTACCAGGAGCATGCCCAGAAGATATCACACACTTGCAGAAGACAGGCAAGATAGCAGGGGTCTGGAAGCCCTACTCTCCACAAAACAGCAAACTACAGATGTTTAGGCTAAGGGGATGCCTTAAAGCAATGGATCTCAAGCTTCCTAATGCCGCAACCCTTTAATACAGTTCCTCATGTTGTAGTGACCCCCAACCATAAAATAATTTCGTTGCTACTTCATAACGTAATTTCACTATTGTTATGAATTGTAAATATCTGATACGCAGGATATCTGATATCTGATATCCCTCCCTAAAGGGGTCATGATCCACAGGTTGAGAACTGATGTCTTAAAGGAAACTGGTTTTCAAGTGTGTGAGAGGAAGCAGAGAGAGAGGAGAAAGACTCTAGCTTCTTTAATTCTTCAGAGGAAGTGATAAGAGATGGCATGTCAGGATTTGAGTAACGGGAATGCCACAAGAGTTTAGGCAGCCAGACCTCGCAGGAGCAGGGGGCAGTGGAAACTCCTGGTTCAAAAGCAGGCTTCAAGTCCTCATTTTGGTAACCAAACGACTTCTACAAAACCTCTTAACATCACATGTGGCTGGACAGTGCCCAGCAGTCGAAGGCACCTAATAAGTCTGCAGAATAGGAATAAACCCAGGACCTTCCAATTCCTGTATTGAAAACTACTAACACACTCTACCAGCTTCAGTTCTGCAGATGTTCCTGCTCTAGACGGAGACTTGGGCCTCTCCCTGCATTGTCAAGAAACACAGTCACAAACCTCTACATTGGGAAAGCCTTTCGATCTCTCAACACAATTCCTACCCAGGGCAGTTATCTTCTGTGAAGCTTCTTCCAAAGAGGAGTTCATAGAAGAAGGAAAGGAACAACAATAATGGTGTCTGGTCTACACATCTCCAAAGGACTGAATATTCTTAACTATTGGGAGGAGCAAGGACAACATCCCTCTCCCAAAGCAGGTGGACACACTGTGTCTATCGGCGATGCCCCACCCATCCCTGAGGGTCTCAGAGCAGTCAGTGGGATCTAAACCCCCACCAAGAACAGAAATGGCCCTGTGTAGCTTCCTGGAAGTCTTATAAAATATGTTCACGTGGGAGGGAAGAGATGCTAAGCAAACTCTGCCCACTGCTGGGTCTCTGCATGCTGACATTTGTAATCAGGATGGAAAATATCCACGAGACATGCTCTGGAGGACTGGCTTGTTTTCTTCTGAATAACTTTCTACTTGACTCACCAAACCACTGAAATCAAGATCTATAAAACGCAGTTGGAGTGTGCCTCGTGCGAAATGTTTGAAGGCTGTTGCTGTGCCTCCTCAGAGTGCTTGCCACACACACACACACACACACACACACACACACACAAGAGGCCCTAGGTAACATCCCCAGTCCTGACAAAAAGGAAAAACAAAAACAAAAACTCTTGGGGACAGAAGCAGTTTTCACTTCAAGTTTCTGTCCATTTTGAAATGTTTTTGTGAGCAGGTATTTCGATGGTAGGACCCGAGTCTAAATACACAGTTCTTTTTTATTTCCTTTAAATGAATGCATATAGCTTACTGCTAACCTGACATAATTGTCTTCGTACACCTGTGCATGTAATCCATCACATGAAGTCAGGTGTGCTATTTTTCACCAATGTCGCCATGTCAATGCCCAAAGTTTTAAACTGGGGTTTCAGATGACGGATTCCCAGTCCACACTCCCCGACTGCACAAACAGAATTAGACTTCTCATCTGACCAATGACCTTGTCCTAGTCCTGAGAAAACACAAAGCAAAACCGAACAAGTCTAGGCTGAGTCTGTGTCTCCAAACTCCTCCCCTGGCTCGCATGTCCGTAAGCGTCGGCACAGATGTAACTACTGAGTAATTGATGTAAAATAAAATTATAGAGAACAGGATAAAAAAGAAGCCTTGAGCTAGGTGCCAAGTGTGGGGGAAATCTGACAGGCTCGTGTTCAGAAAAGTAATGGTTGAGCAAAACCAAGAAGCTGTAACAGAAATAGCTATAATGGGTACATGGAAGAGAAAGCACCATTTGGGATCTACAGTGGCCCTGCAGTAATGTCTCATATGTAGCCTCAGTTATGAGCTACTTCTCCTCAGGGGACCCACACTTCCCTCGCAGACACCCCTGGACCATGCTGCTTCTCTGGGGTTAGGAAGACTGTGCAGAGGGTTAAATCTAACTCTGGGGACTGAGCTGGGTGTGGATAGTAATTATAATACCTTGTATTTATGTCTAGCTATTTCTGGCCTGTAGTTTGTTTTCTCTTCCTTCAATTCCCTCCAAGGAGGTCAGACAGTGTTGCAGATGTGGTTCTCAAGGCCTTCCTGGGACACCCTTTCCAATGCTGCTGGCAATGCCCAGAGGTGGGCATCCCGGAGGGATTTCTCTCAACCAAGAGTCTGGAAGGCCAAATGGTAGGCCCACACTCCAGAAAACAAGCCACACTGACTGAATGGGGGCTGACTGACTCAGCAAGAGAATTACCAAAGCAAGGAATGCTTCCCTATCTAAAGCCTGCTTAGCCACAGGAAGATTATTCAAATGGTGACCTCCTCAATATGCATGCAATGCTCTGTACCCAGGTGCCAACCCTGACGAACGTCATACATATCACATAAATATCAACTTCATCCCCATTTTACAGTTGAAAAACAGAGGCAGAGATTGACTGAGAAACAGTGCAGTCAGGAGTCAAAACCCTGGGGACTGTTTCCAGGGTATCTATTCATAACCAGCTCCCTGGCTCAGATTTAGGGGCCTGAATGCCTTAGGTCTCCACGTGATTCCCATACCTAGCCAGGTCAGTCATGGGCAAACTCTGCTTTGCCTAGTGATACTCAGATTCTGGGGGCCCAGAAGTTCTAGAACTAAATCCCAGCACCTGTAGTTTAACAAGCATCTCAGGTGTTCAGCACAGGTGGTGCTCAAGATACACCTGGAGAAAAGCTACTTGTATCCTTCACCAACCCCACTACCTGGGGCAAGTAAACAGCGCACTGGGGACAAGCTGGAGTCTAAAGAGACTTATTTCCCTCCTAGGAACAACCACCCTCGGGAGGGAAGCCGGTGGCCCACTGCAGGCTCTGCTGAAGACAAGGCTGTCTTAGAAGGCACGGGTCGGGTGGAACAGGGGAGGGTGTGTGTGACCCAAGACGGCTCACCGTCTTTCCACACTTGACATGCTGCACAGCAGAGGGGAACATGCGGATGAAAATGGGAAAAGAAAGAGACTAGGCGGTCTGGGCCCTTCTCTCAGCACCAGAACAATGGCCTCTTCAAATCCCTGGCATCTGAACTGGACATCAGCCACCAGGAAAGAAAAAAAGAGCCTGCTGTCGCTTTAAGAACGCCCTCTCTCCACAAAGGTCAGAGATGCCAGCTCAGGCGCCCAGAGGCTGCCTCCCAGACCACTCTGGGCCCTGTGTTCTGCTCCCCCTCCCTGATGATTAATGGGGCAGTGGTTATCATCTCAAGGCAGAGACCACCTGGGTGGCAGCTTCCACCCAGGCATGGGGCAGCGACAGAGCAGGAGCCCAGGAGCTCATGTGTGTCTCAAAATCCTCCCTCCAAGAAGAGTAAGAGCACTGTTGCTGGGAGGAGAGGGTAGTGCCCCAAAAGAAAACTGGCCAGAGCATGAACGCTCCAAGAGAAACAAAATTACCATCAGAAGAGCAAAGGGTGGCTGATGATAGATCCAGAAGTCACAGAGGAGAGGGAGGAAGGGTAGAAAAGAGGTCCTTGGGAGTGAAGAGTGCTTGTCGGCCTCTGCAGGGCATGCACAAGAGTCTTTAGGACAAGGGCCTTTATCCTACATAGACAGTTCAAGCCCCGCCATGTTATATGACCTTAGATGCTTTTCTTGATTCCCCATAAGCCTTGAGTTCTCTATAATTAATATGGGCACACAGGGAGCAAAAAGAAAATATCAGAAACTAATATAATTCTGGCACTAATATTGTTAGGGCAGTTTAGATGGTCAGAGCATGTCTTCAGGAGGCCTATTCCCACACCATCATCCCACAATTAAGTCCCAAAAGAAAAGGGGGCCTTCGTTAAGAAAACTGTATGGCCCGATACAAGCCATGATTTTCATGTTAAAACAGCTAGCTCAGAATCAGCCATCCATTGTCTATACATGCAAGTATTTTCTGTAAAAGAATAGATAAATATTTCAGGCTTTGAAGACTATACAAACTCTGTCATACTTAATTTACTCCATTGTTACAGGGGGAGCATAGGAAACATTTAAATGAAAGATGTGGCCGTGTCGCAGTATAAATTTATTAAACAGACATCAAGCTGAAGATGTCTGATTCCTGAAAGAAAAGATGACATTGACAGGGGAAATGATGAACCCTTATGGGAGACTGGACCAAAGATAGGAAGGCAATGCCTATTGTTTGCTCTTCTACCTTGGGACAAGTATTTTAACTGTGAGCCAATGAGCTGATGGTCAAGCCAAGTTATTGGCAATACCAATCGACTGCAAAGACTTCTTTCAGTCTGAGAGCTTGTCTTACTATACAGCAACACTGGTCTTGAATTTCTCATCATCATCCTGCCTCAGCCTCCAAAGAGACGACAAGTGGCTACCACCACACCAAGGTTTCAGTGATTTCTCTCTGCTGGTTTCTTCAGCAATTATGTTCAGCATTTGTGCATGCTCTCTCTGCTGTAGCACCCTACCATCCATCCATCCATCCATCCATCCATCCATCCATCCATCCAACCATCCATCCATCCATCCATCTATCCATCCATCCATCCAACCATCCATCCATCCAACCATCCATCCAACCATCTATCCATCCATCCATCCATCCAACCATCCAACCATCCATCCATCCAACCATCCATCCATCCATCCAACCATCCATCCATCCATCCATCCAACCATCTATCCATCCATCCATCTATCCATCCATCCATCTATCCATCCATCCATCTATCCATCCATCCATCTATCCATCCATCCATCCAACCATCCATCCATCCAACCATCCATCCAACCATCCATCCAACCATCCATCCATCCATCCATCCATCCATCCATCCATCCATCCATCCACCTATCTCATTCTTTCAAAGGACTCGTTACTGCCCGTTGTGACATTGAGAGTTCTCAAAAATCAGAGACTCCTCCTTCAGCTGACTTAAGGGTTGAAAGAGCACCTCTCAAGATGTCTTCCTCAACATTCTTCATAGCAGAGTATCCATTTCCTAGCTAGATGCCCACATCCCAACAGACTGGACCCAGCCAGTCTACTCTTCAGTAGAGAATCCATTTTAAACTGCTAATTCATTGACTCATTCTAGTAAGGATGCCTACAATGCTCCAGTTAAATCTTAGAAAACAACCATATCACTTCCACCATGAGTAGAATTAGAAAGTTGGCAGAGAGGCAGCAATGAATGGAACCTTGTTTTTTTTTTGTTTTTTTTTTTTTTTTTGCCTTTCTCATAGTTATTATTTCTAGCTCCCAGGTGGTTTCCCACCCAGGAGCTCACACACTGAAAATGACTTTCTTGACTGTACAAACAACTTTTATATCTAAAGCAAATAAGACAGAAAAGAAGGTGAAAAAAATAAAAACATCAATTTTCAAAACTTTTAAAACTTGGCTCACATTATTCTTTCCACACAGAATGACCACAAGCTATGAATCCACCCTACCCTTCATAACCCAGCTCTGCTTTAAGATCTGCTTTAACTCTTCTTGCCTAAGGAGAATTCCCTGACAAAAATTCCCCTGCCCAATTTCCAATTCTCTAGCACCTTTGGAATTCTCCAGTACAGTTCACTTCTGCTAACGTCCCTTACACATGGAACACCTATTGGCTGGGTCCTAGCCCCGAGCCCGCTGCCTTCTCAGAATCCATAGCTGCATTTTCCTTCTTCCATTCCCCCTAGGAGCCTAGGATAGGTGAGCACTCTCCATAGGCTCTACATGAACAAAAGACTGCTTTGCTCAAAGAGCTGCTGCTCTTTCCCAGTATCTGACCTCCCAGCACTGCTCCTGCTACCACTCATTAGCTTATCCACTCACTCAAACCTGTGTGGAATTCTTGCGTGCTACATCCAACTTCCTGAGACTGGCATTACTAGACAGCTCATCCACAGGGAAAAAGAGAACTTCAGAAAGGATGATGGATAGTAGACGATGAGCAGCTGATGGAAAGTGGTGGGCCTTAACGCTTTGTAAAGGAGTAGTTCATACCCAATCAGATAGCCTATGCTAGAGAAAAATGCATGTCTGTCACAGTCCCTTCTCACCACATAACTAAAGATTGTCCCTTGTCCATATAGACTACATGATTCCAAATGTCAGCTGAGTTTCCTGGTGGTATGTATTATTTTATATCAAAGCAGGATGAAGGTGGGTATGGGAGCACATGCCTTTAATTCTAATAATTGGCAGATGAAGACAGGAGGATAGGGGGATCAAGGTAACCAAGGCTGTGCAGCAAGTTCAAGGCCAGACCCTGTGTTAAAACACCACCACGCAGCCGGGCGGTGGTGGCGCACGCCTTTAATCCCAGCACTCGGGAGGCAGAGCCAGGCGGATCTCTGTGAGTTCGAGGCCAGCCTGGTCTCCAAAGCGAGTTCCAGGAAAGGCGCAAAGCTACACAGAGAAACCCTGTCTCGAAAAACCAAAAAAAAAAAAAAAAAAAACACCACCACGCCCCTTCCTCTGCACAAGACTAATGTACTCATTTATTTTTAATTGCATATATATATCTAATTACATGTACATGCGTGTGTGTGTGTGTGTGTGTGTGTGTGTGTGTGTGTGTGTGTGTGTAAGTTTGCACACGCCACAACATACATGTGGAGGTCAGAGGCCAACTTGCAGCAATGGCCTTTACCCACTAAGCCATCTCGTTGGCCCGGATGTATTCATTTACAAGTTAAATCACAGGCAGCAGTAGAGGAGGCACAGGCGGCTATACTGAAGGTTGAGGGAAAACTTCTGTGAATACTTCCAAACATAGAAACCACAAAGAGAAGACTGGTGGATGCGGTCACATTAAAGCAAAATCCAGCCTATCAAAAGCTACCTGAAGCTTAAGCACAGGAGAAACTGCAGAAATCCTGGCAGCCTGTCTGCGTAAGCGTTAATGCCTATAATGGTGAAGAGGACAGTTAGCAATGAGAAGACAGACGCACCAGCAGAAAAGCTGGCGAAGGACCAAACAGGTAGTTCACAGAAGAATCCTGAGTCAGAAAACCGGAAACGGAAACCATGTCACTAGTGATCAGAGAACTGCAAATCCACGCAACTCTGAGACACCAGTTTGGAAAAACCAGGCTGGCAAGGGCTATAAAGAATGCTAACACCAAGTGGGCATTCTCATCATCTGCAGGTAGCTATATAAGTTAGAACAACCTTTCAGTAGCAACGTGGATTCTGAATGAAAGACTTTGACCCAGAAATCTGGCTTCTGGATTTTTATCTGAAGAATATTAGTCATGACATTATTTTAAAGCTGAAAAATTAAGATAACCTAAGTGTTAAATACAAAATGGATCAGGTAACAGTGACACACGCTTGTAATGCTCTCCATACAAGTAACTGTCACCAGGTCTGAAGGCCCATGCTTATATATCTGAACACTAGAAAGGCTGAGGCAAGAGGATTCCAAGTTTCATACCAGCCTTAGTGGCAAAGGGCAACCCTGTCTATGACATACATAACATTTGAATGTTTAATTAATTAAAAAAATTGTAAGGGGCTGGGGAGATAGCTTAGTGGGTAAGACCACTTGCATACAAGTTTTAGGGCCTGAGTTCAAATCCCCAGAATCCATATAAAAACCAGGAATGATTACATACACCTGTAACCCCAGGGTTCTGGTAGGTGGTACAGGGGACCCAGAGACAGGAGGATCTCTGACACTTGCTAGCCACTAATGTAGCTGCAGTTTCAGTGAGAGGTGCTTTCTCTCCTGTTCTCAAAGAAATAAGGTAGAGAGTAACAGAATAAGGTACCAGATGTCTGCCTTTGCCTCTGCATGTATGTGTACACACACATACACACAAATCAGTACTTAGCATTTAGAAAAAGAATATACTGCTAGTTATATTGAATGAATTGTAAATACATCTGTCTAGCTATAATAGACATATAATAGTTCCAAGAATATTAGCCTAACTGATTATCTCTGAGGAATGAAATTATGATTGATAGCTCTTTCTTTCAACTCTTTATATTTTCTAATTTTTCAACCATGCCAACGGAAAGAAAATTGTGTGACAAAAAAGTCTGACTACTGATACACTTTCCTCAAACATTTATTTAATTCTGGTTTTCAAAAAACAACTCTGAAAGAAGACGGTAAAGAAGACAAGAACAAGGATAACAAAATGATGGGATTCCCAGAGATGTGCTCAGAGAATGGGAGAAGGTTAACTCCTGCTGGAGGTAAGGGCAAACAGGGATGATCCTTTCCAAGAATGTGGTAATGAAGCTAAGTCTGAATGACGAGGATGATCTGCACAGGCAGAGGCAGAGAACAAAATCAAAGATTTCTGTGATTAAAAAAAAAAACACATGGCATCCAGCATACTCTGGGAACACGGTGTGCCAGGCTGAGATAGAGGCTTATGGCAGGCTGGAATGGGTAATGAGTCAGGATAGAGAGTAAGGACACAGCCGGACTGGAGATCAGACATACAGCAGGCGTCTCCGTGCTTTCCAGAGAACAGACAGGAAAGCCTCTATGGCCCCATTCATATTGAGGTCCAGAATGGGGGGACCCCAAGAGGCAGAAAAGGTTGCCCACACTGGGGTAGGGAAGGTGATAGAGATGCTAGCTGAGGGCACAGGGTTTCTTCTAGAGATGATAAAATGTTGGATGTAGTGAAGGCTACGAATATTTGTGACCACTGAAAGCCACTGGCTTGTGCACTTTGAATGAATTTTATAGCAAGTGAATCGCATCACAGTAAAGTGGTTTTTTAAAAAGACATCAGTCGTGTGACTGTTGTAACACACCAAGCCAGATACTAAGGTGATTATAAAATAAAGACAATGGGGCTGGTGACACAGAATGGAGAGGGTCAGTTATCTGGCATGTCCACAGCCTGGGTTGTACACACAATACTACCCACCCTCAAACACTAGACTTGAAGTTAAAAAAAAAAAAAAAGACAATGGCAAAGGTCATGAAAATGGGGGGAACAGTGGACCCAGAAATGCTACAAAGATAAAAGTAACCATATGGAGTGAGGAAGGACAAATAAAGACTGGTGGAGGAGTTCCCAGTATAAATGACTGGGAGAAGCCAAGCATGGCGACACATGCCTGATCATCCCAGCACCCCGGAGCCTAAGGTAAGACTATAGAACGGGACCCTGTCACAAAAACAACAGCAGAAATGACTGGGAGATGATGTGAAGGATTTGGGCAGGAGACTAGCATTCAGTTCCCATGCAGGGAAGTCAAGAAGGAGCAGAAAACAGTGTGCGGTTTTAATTTAGAATCCTTTTCCTGACAACGACCTCTAGGGGTGTCTAGTGACTGGTGCCAAAAACAGTTATTTGCTGCATTTGGTGCTACTGATCAGCCCTAAGTGGTTCTAACTTATGCCTAGGAATATACTCAGGAGAGTTAGTCAGAAGAAGACAGCAGGAAGTAAGAAAAGGCAGCCCCCGGCCACACACTCCTCTCTCGGCAGCGTTTACAGGGCTTGTGCTTAACCTCTACCAGTACACATCATCAAAAGGGGTGCCAGCATTACTGCCACAAATGTCTTGGGTTAGCCTAAGACTCCTTGCTAGCAAGGGGCCTGTGGTTGGCTCCTATTATCCATGGGCCTCATCAGAATGTTGTTTTATTTATATCAAAGAAAGCAAGAACACGAAATAGAAACCTCCCAGAAGTGAATGTGGAAGTTTAAAAGCAATCTTTTGGTCACACTAGAGTTAATAGATGTAAAATGAATGCAGAAGGGACAGGGAAGGGGGCTTGCTCTGCAAAGCAAATCACCTTCAAAAGCCAAACGGTCACTTCCCATCTTTGCATATTTCATGTCTGTCAAATTAAGACTCTGAAGAACAAAGGGGTTTTGCATGCCATGTCCTGATGGCCCCTACCCCCATGTAAAAACTATGACCATCAGGAAGGATAAAAGTTGAGGTCGCAGTAGGGAAGCTATTATGAAACAAAGAGGCTCCCAGTCTCTGGAGAAAGGGTCCAAAAAAAGATCTGAACTGAAAGATGTAATCTACTCGCACTACTGCAGGGGGAGCATCCAATCCCTCCAGTGGGATTTTCCTGTCTAACGCTACCTGAAACAGGGGTCTGGTTCTGGTTCCTCTCAAGCACCTTCTCCCCATTCCCACCCAGGGCAAAGACCAGTTTTTACTAATGAATTTTATTCCTAAAGCTAAGCTCCACGGATGCTCGAGAATTCAGTTGAGTGAAGGAATAAGTAGTTGACCTAAGGCAGAACATAGTGAGAACTTTAAAGGAACAGTAGGAGCACTCCACTCTGAGGCTCATTAGCCCAAAGGGGGCTCAAAAGAAGTCAGTTCTGTGGGTGTCATCTCCCCCATCATCTTAGGGGTGAGGAGGACTCTTGCTAAGGTCACAACTCTTTCTCATGATTAGACCCGCCAGAGCAAGCTCCAGCCTCCAGTGAGGTGGTCAAGTGACCATGCCCACATGAGACAAGACAGAAAAAAGTTCTAGCAACAGGGCCAAAACAGAGCTGGAAAGGTGGCTCACTTGAAAGAAGGATAAAGCTGACTGTGAGTGACCTTGTGTCCTAAGAAGGCGAAAGCAGGAAAGATAAGGATGACAGTTCTCCAGCTCCATCTAGAAGGGGGTGGAAGGCAAGGACTGTGACCATATTCTCCAAACAACGTCAAACCTAAGACAATATCCTAAGAGCATTCACAAAGTAGCTGTGAGTGTCTGGCGTTGTCCTCTGTGTGTTCCATGAACTGTCATGTCTCATTTAAAACAGACCATACTTACGGCAGCCCTCTAAGGCAAATGTGGCTGTTACTATTTTTTTACATGAGCAAATCAAGAATTGGGGACAGTAAGGAACTTTTCCTAATCATACAACTGGTGAAGAAATGAGCCATTTGCATATTTCCCTAGAGGTCCGGGGCACAGCTTATGAAGGGAACCCTACCTTAATGAAGCAGTCTCTTAGGCCAGCATTACAACTACGTGCAAGCTGAAGTATCACCCACCTCCTATAGATAGATAAGAGACAAAAGACCACATCTGGGACCCAGTGAATGTACAGTTCTGAAAACATCTGCATTCTCTGAGCCTTGCACTCTGGGGCCTTTGAAGGTTATCATCAATCTAAAAGAAGGACTTCCCACATAATATTCTAAGGTTTAACTGGACCTGGTTAACAGAGAAATATGATGTTCTTCTCTAAGCTGTGTGGATATAGTAGGTACATTCTTCTGTGTTTGAGCTCTTTCATCTTAAAAAAACTTTTTTGTCTCGTGTGTGTGTGTGTGTGTGTGTGTGTGTGTGTGTGTGTGTGTGTGTGTGTGTGTGTATACATGCCATAGTTTGTGTGCAGAGGCCAGAGGGCACTTTGCAGGAGTTGGTTCTCTCCTTTTAGCGTGTAGGATCCAAGGATCAAACCTCAAGACTTCATGCTTGTCAGTAAGCATCCTTACAGGCTGAGCCTCCTCACCAGCCCTCATCTCTGTTTTAAAAACCTCCTAGCCTAGCCTTGAAGGGACAGCTACTAAGTCAGATGTGAGTAGGATCCTGGTTTCCTGCGGGGTTCAACATACTGGAGACCTACAACTATTGCATCCATGGGTGAAGAAATCCCCAACACCCACAAGGGTGTGGCCCCAACTGCATTCCTCTAACTTAGGTGAAGCTGAAAGCTCCAGATTTGGCCAGATCCACACAGTGGCAGAGAGGAGATGCTGTCAAGAGCTCACGCCCTGGAACTCAGCTTTGTTAATCTTTTCTCTTACTCTGTCACTCACCATGTGGATCTTAGACCATGATATGGGGCAAAATTAAATATCACCCTTCTAACGGGGTTATGGAGAGGGAGAAGGAGGGAGGGAGAGAGAGAGAGAGAGAGAGAGAGAGAGAGAGAGAGAGAGAGAGAGAGAGAGAGAATGCGTGCTCTGAGAACTGAAAGCAGGCCCTTCTGAGCTGACCCCCACATGCACACATGCACACCCCCCTCTCTCAGCCCTGTTACTTTTTCAAAGCTCTTTTTCACAGATGCTACCACATTACAAACATCAAGCTCTTGCCTCAAGCATCATACCCACTGAAATGGAAAGTGCATATGGGTGCTTCTTGGTCATCCTGAGCCTGTGGGTACTCTCCTGCTGAGTGCAGCAGGCCCTAGGCGCTCTGCATATCTTCTAAGATATCTCTTCCTGAACCTTGCTTTGTCACTTAACTGTCTACCCCAGTGCCTGCAAGCATCCCTTGGTTCTACTGGGCTGCTCATCACTCCCTTCCACGAGGCACCTGTTCTGGTTTCAGTGGCTGTTCTTGCTTTTTTGTTTTTTCCTACCTCAAAGGTTTGCTGGTCTCTTGAAATGTCCATGGCCTTCATTCTTCAAGAATCAGCCAATGTCTCATCTGCCCCATGCACCCCTTCTCGATTCTGACTGTTGTTATTATACCTCTTTCTGCTCTATCCCATCATTGGCAACTATAATTCACACCATCAAACACCGCCCTCATAAATGACTCCACATTCCTCAATTTTTTCTCAGAGGCAAACACCTGCCCTCCAATGGCTTTGCAACCGTGGTAGCTAGGAACAGGGACTCAGGCCAGGTGAGACAGCACTAGGAAGCTGAGTTCTGGGCCAGCCTGGTGTATATATTTTTCAAGACCCTATCAGTTAAAACAGAACAGAACAAAAGAAAAGGAGAAGAGCCTGGACTCTAGGCCAGACTGCTTACCTCAAGGAATTTTAGGCTCTATGATCTTGAGCAGAAGATTAAGAGTTCAAAGCAAGGTTGAGAATTCAAAGCTAGCAACCTAGAAAGACCAGAAAGATGTGGCAAGGCCCTGTCTCAAAATATAAAGTAAAACAAACATGTCATGCAGCAAATTTTCAGGTATTACCTATTGTTGTTATTGCCCTTATTGTCACTGCTACAAGTATAGAGCCCCTATACTCCTAACTAAAGAGAATCCAGCAGAAACATAGCACTGTGCTGGCTCTTGAAAACTATGTTTACCTAATCTTGGAGCAGCAACCTTTTTACAACACAGGGCCAGGTTTGCAGGACACAGGTTTCTGTCAACACTCCGTGTTACAGTATGCAAGCAGCCATGGATAGCCGATGAACAAATGGGTGTGTCACGGCCCCGTAAAAGCGAATGGAGTGTTATCTGATTTTTACACGCCATTTTCCCTTCTTGGATTTCTTGCGTCATTTTTAAATGAGCAGAAAGCTGGACCTGGTAAGGAAGGCCTGTAACCCCAATTCCTCATGAGGCTGAGGCAGGAAGATCATAAGTTCAAAGCCAGCCTGGGATAGTGAGTGAATTCAAGCCCCATTCTAACAGGCAACCTATAGGACTTTGTCTGAATAGAAGGAAGGAAGAAAAGAAGGAAGGGAGGAAGGAAGGAAGGAAGGAAGGAGAGAGAGAGAGAGAGAAAGAACAAAAGAAAGAAAACTAATAAGAAAGCTGTGAACATCACTCAGTGGTCCAGTGCTTCTCCAGCATTTGTGAGGCTTTGGTTCAATCCCTAGTATCATAGAGCAACAAAATGAAAAAATTACTAGAGCATGAATGTGTCAAAGAATAAGTAAAGTATTTTTGAAAGCAAAAACCACATGCCCTGGGACAATCTTGGCTTGCAAACTATATGAAAAATGGGCTGCAAACTGAATGTACCCTGGGTTGATCAAGTCTAGGGTCACACAAGCTATCCTCCAACATCTCACTGTATGGCGCTCATTCCCAGAGAAATCGGTTATGGTAGGCACTGAACTGCGTTGTCCTGCAGTCAGCCAGGCTCATGTGACTGGCTCTGGCCATTGTGTGACAGGTGCAAAGGGGAGGGCAGAAGACCCAAGCTGTCCCTCCTCGCCATGGTGACCATGGAGGAGATACTGTGAGAGTCAACAGCCTGTATTGCCAAACCACCACACAGGGCAGTTCCCTGGAAGAGCTGTCCCAGAACCTGAGGGACTTGGAGTCATCATAAAATGTATTCAGGAGCCAGTCGTGAAGTAACTGATGGTGGTTGTCATGGCCAAACCTGCTCTCCTCTGTTTAACACAATGTTCTCTGCAAGCATAAGCCAAAGAACAGTATTGAGATTGGATCACCGGGGCTGGGACTTGGCTCGGTGGGTGAAATGCTTACGACACGAGCAGGAGGACCCGAACTCTAGAACCTACCTGGTAAGAAATGGGCACAGCTGCCTATAATCCCAGCTCTGAGAAGCCAGACATGGGTAGATCCCGGCGTTGCTGGCCAGTCAGCCCAGCTCAAACCGTGAGATTCAGTTTCCGTGAGAGGCCCTTTCTCACAGGAAGGTAGAAGAGCTATTGAGGAAAGGCCTGATGTTGACCTCTGGCCTCCAGATGTTACTACATGAGTGAGCTCACCAGCATACAAACGTGTAACCCACACATACATACACCACACACACACACACACACACACACACACACACACACACACACACATTGGAGAAAGGGGTGGTGAGAGACAGATAAGAATGAATAAATGGGGCTCGAAGGACGACTCAGCAGTTAAAGGAGCTTGCTGGTCTAACCCGACTTCCATCCCCAGAATACACACAGTGGAAGCAGAGAACTGAGAGAATACATGTGCACACATAAATAAGTGAATATAATAAAAAAAATTTTTCTAAATGAGTGTAAAGTCACCTAGCATTACCTGGCTTAGTAGATCACTTCATTTACAAGGCCACTTAAGGGGAAATGCCCAGCCTTATGGACATTTCAATGAGACCAGAGGTATTTCGTCTTCAAGTTCCTTCACCAAAAACACAGATCATCTTTTCTAAACGTAATCTTACAGTAACCAGAGAAAAGGTTCCAAGCCAAGAGCTTTGATAACTTGGGCATCTAATTTGTCTCACCCTTACGTTTACATCATAAGACAGCAAATGTCTTCTTCTAAAAAGAATGATGGTGGCCACAACGACACAGAAAAGCAAGTAACGTCCATTGCTGGCCCACTGTAGAAGCCTGAGTGACATGTGCGAAGAGTGTGTCATCTTAAGAAATCCACAGCATCAGATTGGCTCATCACCCTGGGCTGGCTGGCTCCCGAGAGACTTTAATCTTAGATGATCAGCATGCAAGACCCTGAAATGAATGAGGAAACTTAACTCTATACCATGAGTGATAAAATAAATCTCAGTGTTCATGGAGGGCATACCTGTGGTGCGGCGTTTGTAAATGAATATTTAATATTCTCAAATGAATGTTTCTTTTTCACTATGCCCTGCTGGCTAAAGATGCACTCCAACCGTCTACAGCACATGCTACCACGCTATAAGCACTGTGGCCTTTTTCTAGACCATTAGTAAAAAGAAAAGCTGAGAGATAACTAATCTACCCAGGACTGGCATTTAATCCCACTTTCAAAAATACTACCACCCAAGGTAAACCCCTACCCAGGCCCACAGCAGGCTAACAGGTCGTGACAAGATTGCCATACATGAGTCCTCTCTCAAGCCACTGAGAGACCACAGCCTTCTGTTCCCTCCCTTCTGGGAAGCCTTTCCTGGAAGCTGTGAGGTCAGGTTCTACAGGGGGTGTGTAGTAGCCTCCTGGGCTCCCTCATTTTCACAGCACAACTCTCTCAGGAAGAACCTCAGAAGACAGAGTGTGGTCTAGACAAGAGATGGGGAAGGAACAGGGCATCATTCATGAACAGATCTGAAAGAAGAAGAAAACAATGGACAATTGACCTTTAGTGTCAATAAAACATGGCTGGCCGTTATCGGCAGGAAAATAAGGACAAAAGCCAGTCAGCTGACTATCCAGTCACCTGGGGAGGAAACAAGAGAGGAGGATGGGGGGCACTCTCATTCCTGAAACGGGAGTGGGAACGGGAGTGGGAACGCAGCATGGAAGCTCACCTGTCTCCACACCTGTGAAGTAGGCACCTCAGTTCGCCATTTGTCCGGGGTTTGAGACTTACTATTTGCCTATCTAACAACACCCAGAGAAGGCTGAGCTCTCATCGCACAAGGGCTTGCCTGTGGTGTCAGATGACGGCTGCTCCCTTAACTCTGGTTTCTATGATTTTTTCACATCATCAGCTTCTCCCCCGTATTGACTTTCCTGAAGGTCTATGCCAGCCTCGGGCTCTGTGTCGCCTGTACCACCAAACCCAGCAGATGTGAAGAGCAGGAAAAGGAGCAGAGGGAATCCAGACAGATGTTGCACAGTCTGCCAGGGCCTGTGTGGGGACAGCAATCTGGAGGGAGTGGCCTCACAACAGCAAACTCCAGTTCTGAGGCTCTGAGGGAATTAGAGATAACTTGACATCACGAAAAGAGTGAGTGGGGGAGAGCAGCCATGTGGAGACAAAGGAACATCGGCTTCCAAAGTAAAAATGTGACATTTCCCTCCAGGACTTGCTCACGACACTTCCTTTCAGCTTCTTCGACTGCAACCCTTACTTTACCCACCGAATTACCAGCAGATGGGACGACTCTCGAGGTGGACTTAATTAAGCTCCTCCCTGATAAAGGAGAAATAAGGTGGGGGACTTCTCTCACAAGGCAGCCACTTGTCAGTCACACACATCTATGGCCTGTGACCTAGAGCATCACCTATAAGGTTGAAACACTGTGAGCTATGGTGAAGCTGCTGTGTAACGCAAAACTTGATTTCACTAACAGCTCAGACCCAAGCGTCCCCATGTGTCGCCTCATGTGTTGCTCCATCAGCTGAAACCAGTTTCTAGAGTTGTCACTGCACTTATCTGGCCTTTGGCACTGACTGACTTGTGCCCTGTATAGAGGGAAGGGGGGCTCAGTCTACCTGGGAGAGTTCTGGTCTCTAGAAAGCTAAGGTAACAAATGACCTTTTATACATTTTAAACTCCCACATTCCCAGGCAAAGGGCTACAAAATAATGAAAGCTTGATCAACATTTGTAAAATGAAGGGATGGACGAGTATACAGACTTACAGACCCTGAACCTTGTCTGGGAAAATGTTGGTACAACATAGATACATCTTGCTTTTATTATGATTTTTCCTTTGGTTATGAGGGGCTGGGGAAATGGTTCAGTGGGTAAAGTCCTTGCCATAAAAGCCTAAGGACCTGAGTCTGGATCCTCAGCACCCATGTAAAATGTTGGAAGTAGTCCTCACACATACGTAGGTCCAGTGCAGCAAGGCGAAGACAGAAATCCCCTAGAGGTCACTGGCCAGCCAGCCTAACCCAAATTTTAGCTCCAGATTCAGTAGAGACCTGCTCTCAAAGACTAAGGTAGAAAGCATTTGAGGAAGGCACCAAGATGCTGACCCAAATTTGGCCTCCACAGGCACATACAGATCACACATACATATACACAGACATGCACACAAGCACATGCTTGAACTCATGTACATATAACGGTGAAGTAAGCCAGACTGCACCCTTTCATGGACTAGCTATATAAATTTAACCTAAACAGTTTATGACTCTAGACCTCAGTTTTCCCAGCTCCATCACAGAATAGACATATCATCAACACAGAACAGATACTTCATTGGGATATAGTGATAATCAAATGAGATAACTATTGTACAATTTTCAAAGTCTAGTTAAGGGATCTAATGGGACATCAGAGCAGGGAAAGAGGCAGTGTACAATATTGCCTCACATACAGAGAAAGTGACATGCAAGAGTAACCAAGAACAGGTGGATCGCTGCAATATGACCCTGCAGCAAACCCAAAGCCTGACTTCTTTGAGTATGCCTTAGCCTCTGCCTCAGCTCCACAGTCTGAGGGGCCATAATTGTAGTACTGCCTGGCTCATGCTGATACATGCAAAGTACTTAATGTAGCTTGACACAAAGTAAATCTCAAAAAGGGGTAGACCGCTACCTGCTTTTACTGGGAACCTAAGTAGCACCATTTTTATGCCGCCTCTACATAGGAGGAATCCTAGAAGTGTTCCTAGAGATGATTTCAAACATTAGAAAGCTTACTAACCCCATCCTCTCCCATATGCAGTATTACCCAGGATAAGATAGCCAGCATCATCTCACTTCTTGGGAGTAGGGCACACCTACCGTGGAATGCCAAAGGAAGCCAGCCACTTGGCATGCAATACAGCCACAACACAACCGCAAAGAGGGGACACAGTAGGCTAGAGTGTCTACCGTTCGTGAGACAGAGGGTCCTAACAGCATCCGGACTGACAGAAATGACAGAACTGTCCCCCGATTTTGCTTATCTGAAGAAGACAAGGTTGACCAATTACAGCTCCCAGCTGAGCACTGCGCTCCTTGTTGAAATGCGTCAAGAGATACTCACGACAGATTTCAAAGGCAAACATCTCTACATGTCCCTGTGGGACCCGAGCCAGGCTGAGCCAAGAAGCGCCTGTGTTAAAGTGATGTCTCATCTGAATGACAGCCAGTCTACCTAGGTCCCAAGCTGAGGATGCTGACAGCAGGAGAAGGGTGCTGAGTGATTCTGATGCTGAGCAAAGGGTCTTTGTACTCCCAGAAGCACCTGCGCTTTTCTGGGGTGCCGGGGTTTGCTCCACGGGGGAGTGAAAACAGCTCTGACCACCCATGTGGGTCTGGAATCACTGATGACAAGAGACCCAGGTTGACAGTTTGCAACACAGGGCGATAGGCAAGCCCCCAAGGAAGCAAGAGCAGGGATGGGTGGAGGGCGTGTAATTCCTTGTCCCAAACCAGAAGGAGAGGCTTCTGCACAAGGACTCAGCATCCCATGGAGTGATCCCTTCTCCTGACAAGAAAGAGCTCAAGGCTAAGCAGTCACCAGATCTCACCACGCTTGGGAGCTTGCAGTTCTTATGAGCTAATCTTGCAGAACTCCGCTCCACTCTTTGCCCTTCTCAAGTCCCTCTAAAGAACACTAGCACTTACAACAGAAGTGCTAGACTTGGCTGGGCCTTGGGGGGTGGTTTGGGTAGGGGCTTCTAGAAAACCAGAAGTGGCCTGCAGCCAGGCTAAGACTCCTTGCCTAACCTGCTTGATCGCATCCCTGATTCTGACTATCACCCCGCCACCCACAGGAATGCCCTCCCCCTACCCCAGGGCCTAGCTTGGACAGCAGGTCCACAATGAAGGTAGGCTGGCCGCATCCCTGCAGAGAGCTGCCCCAAGCTATTCTTCTCCTCCTCCTCCTCCTCCCTCCACCCTCTTCAAGGAGTTAAAGCACCCTCCCTCCCTAACCCTGGGAGCCTTTCTCCTCCTGGGCAGCTATCTGCCCCGGCCGCCCTGCAGGGGTTCCAGATTCCTGGTAAGACAAAGTTTTCCAAGCAAAATCTGTAGTTTCTCAAGCAGACAAAAAAGACAGTCACCCTCCCCCCAATCTGGTCCTCAGTGGATCAAAGGAGAAGAAGGAACAGAGGAACAGTAAGGGTTTTTTTTTTTTATTTTTAAAACAGAAGGTAAAAAATACTCTGCCTGCCGCTGCAGCTAGAATATAACTATCCCCACACACTCCAAACCAGAAGTTCTTTTCGTGTCCTAATATGAAGCCCAGGAAGAGTCAGACACTTGCAAAGCCTCAAGGCGCATGCCCACACTCCCTGCAAGGGGATCCTAGAAGATGGAGCCTGGTCCCTAACCTGTTTAGGGAGCCACCTCCCAGAGAGGTCAGAGGCTGCCTCCGCTGGGGCTAACCCTAAGTGCCAAGGAAAAGGGAGCTAGTCAAGACCTCAGCCCAGAACAACTGCAAAACACGGGAAAGGACATCTTTTCGTAAAGTTCCCTCTCTGTGTACAACCACCACAACCCCTCAAAGTGGGAGACTCTTTTCAGTTTCTATTAGCTTCTCTCTACAGCCTCTCAACTTCGACAAACCCCTGACACAGTGGGCATGCTGGGAGAAAATATCACAGCAATGTAGGTGCTAGCTGAGCCAGGGAGAGTACTCCAACCCCCCCCCCTTTTTTTTTTAGGGTTTGTCACCCCTGTCTTGACACTTTGATGCCCACCCAGTGAGACAGGCCTGTCTCCAGGAGACCTCTGAAGGGGACAAGGATGCTGGCAGAACACTCAGGTGAAGGGAGATGGAGGAGGATGCACCTTATCCATCCTTCACTTACCAGGAGAGCTTGAATCCTTTCATTAGTACAGTCACGAGAATCCACTGACCGTGTCCTTAGCATCCCTGTCAGAGCTCCGAAGGTCCCAGGACATAGTGGAAAAGATGATGAAGTCCCCAAAGAACAGAATCCCATATAATGTGACTTAAACACAGAGAAAGGAGAGAAGGAGAGGAAGAAGGAGGGAGGAGAGAGAGAGAGAGAGAGAGAGAGAGAGAGAGAGAGAAAGTGCTGCTGCTGCTGCTGCTGCTGCTGCTGCTTCTGTTCCCACTGCCCCTCTCCCAGCTCTCAGCTGGGCTCAAGAGGCCAAGGGCAGCTTGGGCAAATCCAGCCCCAGGCTGGAGCCGGCTGCCCAGGCTGTTGCCGCCACTGCCAGTCTCTGATGAGGATGGGTACTCTGGCAAGCCTGAGCTGAGCGAGCCCTGGAGTTGCATCCACAGTCAGGCTGGCCGCCAGCCACCCACCCTCACCTCCTACCGGCCATGAGCAGCCTCAGGGAGGAAAAGCCAGGAGGGCCTTGAGGATCAGAGCACAGACCCAGCAGAACCTGCACTCTCCTCCCCCAGGCGGCAGCTCCATGTAATCTCCTAATCAATGCAGTACCCAAGCAAAGCACCGCCAGTCACTTCCGCCCATTTAAAGACACAGCACATGTTTTGTCCCAGAATGGGACAGATTACCAGGGATGCCGGGGATCAACGTGCGGCATGGAGGAATGTGGTACCAGGAGGGAAGAGGGAAGAGGCAAAAAGCTCTGGAGAGGGATACTGTCACAGGCACCCAACACTATTAACCAGGTGAGTTAAGAGGTCACACCCTTGGCAGGGAAGGGGTCCAAGACAACCTCAGGATTTCTTAACTGAGCAGACCTGGAAATCCTAGCTACTGCCTATGGTCCCCAGGAAGGCTGCTCAAGACCACCTTAAGCAGAACTGTCAGTTCCCAGGGAAGCGAGTTGAGGTAGCCAGCATGCTCTGAGCTCCCAAGCAGTTAGTTCTGAGCACAGAGAACTCATAGTTCCCTTCTCCTGCTGGGGACATTGGCCAGATTACCAGGGCATGTGGTAAGCACCTCTGAGTGGTAAAAGCGGCCAGCAGGTAACGTCAAGTCAGGAATCCTTTCAAGGTGGCCGCAACAGTCTGGCCTGACTTAGGACTTAATCAACACATCATCAGCAACACAAGCGGCAAGCAGACTTATACCAGGAACACTAAGTGAAAAAAAAAAAAAAAATGTGGACTTTGAACTTCTTGAAGTGGGGGAAATGCCCACCGCTCCCCAAACCAACTCTAGGTTGGAGGTTCCCGCACCCACTGCTTCTCTGATTGTACCACTCACTCCTCTCTGGCCTTCCCCATATTATCCACTATCTGGGTCAGTAATGCGGATGGGTGGAAAAGAACAAAGAGGAGATTAATTATGAAATAGCAACCTTCAGCTGAACCATAATAAGCCTTTCCACCAAAACTGGCCTGAAACAATCTACAGCCATGTCTGAGCTAACTACACATCACCCAAGCTTGACTCTCTCTAAGGTAATGCTCTTCACGAACACAGACAGACCGGCAGGTCCCACTGGGAACAATCATTCGGCATGTACCTCTTATCACCTGCCTCCTTCTTTCTGTTGGGTACCCCCAGGAAGGCAGGGAATGGGCATCTCCTCCCACCCAGTGTAACATCACCCTGGATAGGAGGCTTTTTGGTAGGAGGGGTTCTATTAGTAAGTGCTTCCTTGATATGATGTTAGCAAACAACCAAATCATTGCTGTCTCCCTCCAGCCTTTGACCAGACAGAAGAAACAATCTCTAGGACCCTGAACTTTCAGGGATACACTAGCCAAACAATCGTGACTGGTAGAATTCCTCTAATTCCTCTCCATCCATAACTCCTTGCCAGGTGATGTTCAAATGTCTCCAGGACTTCCGAACACATCCCCAATTGTGGGGTTTTTGTTTGTTTGTTTGTTTGTTTTTGTTATTGTTATTGTTGTTTTGTTTGTTTGTTTTTTGAGACAGGGCTTCTCTGTGTAGTTTTGGTTCCTGTCCTGGATCTCGCTCTGTAGACCAGGTTATCCTAGAACTCACAGAGATCCGCCTACCTCTGCCTCCTGAGTGCTGGGATTAAAGGCTTGCGCCACCACTGGCTGGCCCCAACTGTGTTTGTAAGGTTCCTTGGGCATGTATCCAGGCCATACATTCAGCACAGGAATTGACAAGGTATACCAGATTCCAAAGGGCACAGAATTGCTCCTTATGACTAGGTAACCTGATCATTGGGAAGCTCCCAAATCCCATGATCCAGCCCCCAGGTTAACATCACTGATAGTCCTCTATATAGAGGTCAATGTTCTCTTTGGTCACATTTCTCCAGTCATGGAGAACACTTCAACACCAGCCCAGAGCACCCCGAGCATTACTCTAAAACACATTTCTGGAAAAGTTAAATTCTTTGGCCTTTGGCCATCAGCTTCTTTGGGAAACTCCATAGAAACCTTCTTTTGCCACTGCTAACAAGAGTACACTCAGGGGCTGTGGAGTCAGCTGCTGAGGTAGGCACGATGGGTATGCACTTGTGATCTTGCACACACATGCTGAGGTGTTTGCCAGAGTTGTGTCTCAGACCCTACAACTGAGCAGTGACAAGGGCAGTGTCTTGATATACCTAACGCCAAACAAGCAAGGAGAGGCAAGTTTGGGATATGAATGGAGTCAAACCAAACTCCAAACTCAATACCTACATATGTTTATAAAATTTTAAAAAATGTCTCGGGGCAAGGAATAAAGATGGCTTCTGGCCCAAGCAGAAGGGCCAGTGTTCCAATCCCCAGCAGCAGTGTTACAGTAGGCACATAAGTTCACATTGGAACCCGAGTGCTGGGAGGGGAGCTGGGGAAGGAGACATGCAGACCCCTGGGTTCGCTGACCAAAAAACAGTGAGCTCCAGGACCAATGAGAGGCTCTGTCTCAAAACTAAAGTAGAAAATGACAGAAGATACTCAACATCAACCTTTGGCTTGAATGTGCATGCACACACACACACATACACACACACACACACACACACACACACACACACACACACACACACACACACCCCTTTTCTCTCAGACACGCTGGTTTAAAAGAGCTCATTAGACCAAGACAAAGACTACAATCAATAAGGAAAAATACTACACCAAGGCAGCCTCTGCGTTACTGATGCGTGCTGAGTGCCAGTGTGTGTGACACAGAGGCCTAGTGGGACAGGTAACAATCAAACCCCACAGATTCCCTTTGCCTGTGTGGATCAAGAACTTTCCCTAGTGCTCTGGAAGTCAATGCCATGTTTTTCAGTCCATAATGAAAAACCTCCAAATAGGATCCCAACATGGCTGATAAGACACAGACCACTCCACATCCCTGATATAAATTAATGACGGAGACCATGAGAGACAGACAAATGCTTTTGTCTTCCCTGCCTTACCTTCTCATGGACAGCATTCCGTACACCCAGAGCAGTTCCCTCTCTGGAAAATGGAGCACCCTGGCATAAATTCTAAGAATGAGTGTGTGCCTTCTGATGCCACCTGACTCTCCATGGGCTGGCTGCTCCATAGCAGTCATGTTTCGGGAAGGGCACAAATTATTTTAGAGAAAACTAGATGCTGAAGAATTCCTTATCTGGCAAGATAACCACACAGACTAGAAAAGAGAAAGCCAAAAGGAAATTATTTTAAAATGCCTTGGGGTACTAGCAAAACCCAAAAAGTTAGGGAATATATAAATATATAAACATTTAGTGCTAACAGAAACAAATGAGCCTAGGCTTTAGTTTTCATGGCCTCAAAGCACAGAGTGACACTCTAAAAGCCCACTAGTGGTGGGGTTTAAAAGGAGATTGTGTAATACAGTGGCATTGCCCAGATGGGCCCCTGCTTGGCTACACCTCACTTTCCTAGTGCAGCAGATCCCCCCAGGTCCTTGTGTGGCCACATCTTACCCTAATGATGAACTTGAAAGGAGTCAGGCCAGTCCTAAACCTTGTCCTGCAACAATGTACGAAACAAATGATCCTCAAACTGATCTTCCTATCAACTCAGTGATTAGAGTGTAAGAGTTTCCTAACAAATCTCTCTCTCTCTCTCTCTCTCTCTCTCTCTCTCTCTCACACACACACACACACACACACACACACACACACACACACACACACACACACCTGCAAAAGAAAAGAAGGATAAATTTTAAATAACCAACTTCCTGTCATTCAAAGAAAAGTTGGGGTAAACAAAGGTTTTGCTGGGAGGAAATACATGCACTATATACTGAGAAAAGGACTGGTGGGATGTTTATTTAAAATTCCTGTAAGTCTATGAGAAATAAGCATAAGGAAAATTAGCAAAAGCTTTGAATAAGGGCTTTCAGAAGGGGAAATAATAAACATCTGAACAAGTCCACACTTTTATGAAGACTCAGGAAAATACAAATTCAGAAAAATAATATGATACCACTTCAGACCCACCTGATTGGCCAAAATTTTTAAATCAAACAATATCAAATATTGAGAAAGAAGTAATGGAAGAGCATATTGACTTAACTAATGAATTTATGAAAGAGATGAACAAGTACATCCCCACCCCATCAATACTATGTATGGGCCATTCTACTATACCGATGAAAGTAAATTACATGGGGGTGCACACACAAGAAACTCAAGACAGTACTCAGCATGTGATAATGAAGACCTCTGTGAAAAACAAGGGTATCTGCTGTATTTTCACACAGAATGTTACACAGCCCTGAACATGCACAGTACTGTACTATACAACAGAGTGGCCAGCTCTCAGAAACCCTACACTGAACCCAAAATAGGAGCCAAGGAAGATCTTACGTGTTCTTCTGTAGACATACAAAGAACAAATAAAGTTCATACATATAATCTATATCCATACAACAAAAAACTAATCCTAAACCTTGACGTTGAACAAAGGAGCAAGCAACAAAGAGAATAACAAGTCCTTCAGAAAACTGGTCAAGAGAAGGGTGTTAACTGAGAGAAGTTCGTTTTCTCTTCTTAATGCTTTATGCCTAATTTGTGTTTTGTCTTTCCCCTTTCTCCCCAAATCAGAAATGGCAAATTAAAAGTGTTTCCCTGTCAATTAGTTTGTCAGAATATTTTATATGTCTTGTAAATATCCTTTTGTATCTGCTCAAGGCTTATGAGAACACGTTGAGGATAACAGAGCAATCTGAAACCACTCCCACATCAATCTTCTTTGATATGGGGTGAGGTCTGACCATGAGGGTGTTTTATATTATTCATGTTTCAAAACTTGTTTGGGGCTGTAGCTAATAGATACCCATTTGATTAACATAAAGTTGGGTTTGTGTTATTCTAAGCCTCTTAGGGTGGCTTTTCCAAAATTTACTGAGCTAAAGGTAGAAAAATGTTCATTTTTATTTTTTTTATTTTTTTTTTTTTTATTTTTTATTTTTTTTGGTTTTTCGAGACAGGGTTTCTCTGTGTAGCTTTGCGCCTTTCCTGGGACTCACTTGGTAGCCCAGGCTGGCCTCGAACTCACAGAGATCCGCCTGGCTCTGCCTCCCGAGTGCTGGGATTAAAGGCGTGCGCCACCACCGCCCGGCTTCATTTTTATTTTACCTGCCTTATTTTTGCTTTTTATTTTTTGTTTTTTTGTCTTGGCCTCCTCCAAGCCTTAAGATTTCCAACACCCTGGTACTATATCCTGTCTAAATCAACAAAAGCAGTGACTGATGTTTCATCCACAGAAAGGGACTGGAAAGGTAACAGGTCACCATTCAGCGGGAGCATGCCACCTCCACACACCCAAGACTCTTGGCCAAAGCCAAATCCAGAAACTGTGTATCAACAGTCAGAGTCCATGGACAGATTTGGACAACTAGAAGAACTCAAGGGTGAATTCAAGATTTTTGACTTCAGGCCGGGCGGTGGTGGCACACGCCTTTAATCCCAGCACTCGGGAGGCAGAGCCAGGCGGATCTCTGTGAGTTCGAGGCCAGCCTGGACTACCAAGTGAGTTCCAGGAGAGGCGCAAAGCTACACAGAGAAACCCTGTCTCGAAAAACAAAAAAAAAAAAAAAAAAAAAAAAAAAAAAAAAAAAAAAAAAAAAAAAGATTTTTGACTTCATCTCCTTGTGAGAGTTCTTCCCCAAAAGCAGAGGGTTGGGCCGCCTCCTGACCTTGCTAAGTCACTCCAAGCAAATAGTTCTGTATCTGGAGCAGAAAATGGATGGCGAGATCCCCGAGGCTCTCCTTGTATCTCAAGTTCTCAGACATTGGCCACAGTCCCTCTGCCCATTCCTTCTCCAGGACAGCAGAGCTAGCTGCAGTAGAGCGGCATGCCTCTAGTTGCTGGCAAAACTGGGGCAGAGCAGTGCTGCAGTCACACGCTGGGGAATCAAAGCTCCAAGCTCAGGCAGGAGAGTCATCAGGCGCAGAGAGTGTTATATTTAAGGAGCATTTTGGAGGTCAGGAAGCAAGCAAGAGAGGAGCGAGCGGTGGGGGAGGGCACAGCCTCCCAAACACTCCATTTCAACAACAAGCCTCCTCATCATCCCCTAGCCAGAATCCTCTTCCAAACTCCAAATTGCAGTCAATAGAGGCTGTGTGAGGGGCCGGCAGATGGCCAGGGCTGCACTGATCAGGTGCTCCCTACCACTTCCCTGTTCCTCCCCCTCCCTCCTCCTCCCTGCCTCCGCAACTCACCACTCCCCACCCTCTGCCACTATTAGTCACAGGCTCTGGGGTGACAGTGTGGGCTGTAGGCATTGGCCTTGCCTTCTGGTCTGTTCATCTGTGTCAGCTCCCAGCCTGGAGCCTCCTGAGCACCCCGCTTGTCCTTAATACCCTTGGTACACACCCCAGCCCTCTAGCCCTGCATCCCAGAGAGCCAGTGCTGTACAGGAAGCTGGGAGAGGTTGACAGACCTGTGGGCAAATTAAGCCAGGCTTTTTGTGTCTAGAGTATTTCCTTCTGCCTCTGTGACCCCAGGGATTCACTTAAGGTCTTGAAGTTGAAATTAAAAAAAAAAAAAAGACAAAATCACTTCCTCTTCCCCAGCCTTCTCTGCTCCCCCTTCACAATCTGTTAATCCAGAATGCTCCTTCAGGCAACAACAGCAGGAGCAAAGCCAAAACCAGACTCCAATCAACTCTAGCTTCCATCCTGTCCCCAGGAAAGGGAAAGCAGGACCAGGGCTGCCAAGGACAGACAACACACCACTCCAGAATGTTAAGTGGGGGTACATACATGGTGTCTTGTGAACCTCACAGCGACCCAGCACAAGGTTAAACACTAAATAATTGAACAGGAAAGAGTTAACGTTGGTTTAAGGAAGAAACCAGGGTTTGGTGATGTCCAGTTCTTTTCCCAACACTACCAGCTACCACTAGTTCCAGGGTGAGTAGGTACATCAGGCCCTCTGCCCTCACAGGTCCTGTGAACAGGATCCTAACCTTGGATACAACGTATTCCTAGAAAAAGCTGCCTGTTTATAGAACATGCTCAGAGTTCACTTTTCATTATCCCTCAAATAATACAATATAACAACCAATTACATAGTGTTCACATTGCATTCAGTACTCCAAGCAGGCTACAGATGATGTAATATGAATACATATTATATACAAACACACCACTTTACATAAAATACTTAGACATTAGTAAATTTGAAAAGCAGAGTATCATGGGACCAGGAACCTGAGTAAGTCCAAGGAATGCTATTGTGAAGGTTTAAATGAGAATGGCCCCCATGGGCTCATATATTTGAATACTTGGTCCCCAGTTGGTAGAACTGTTTGGGAAGGATTAGGAGGTGTGGCCTTGTTAGAAGAGGTGTATCAATGGGGGTGGGCTTTGAGGTTTCAACAGCTTACACTTACACCATTCCCAGTTAGCTCTCTTGCTCTGCCTCTTGCCTGTGTATCAAACGTAAAAGATCTCAGTTGCTGCTCCAACAACATGCCTGCCTGTTGCCATGCTTCCCTCCATAATGATCATAGACTTTAACCCTCTGAAAATGTAAGCAAGCTCCCAATAAACTATTTAGAAGTTGCTTTGGTCATGGTGTCTCTTCACAGCAGTAGAAAGGTAACTAAGACAAAAGTCATTAGTAAAAATGGGAAAATCTAAAAGATAAAGGGATACTTAGAACCACAAGACCACTATACTCTCTAGCCTGGGAACCTCTATGGCCAGATAACACATAGATGATCTTCTACACTCATGCTAAGAACCCAGCTAAGCTTCTCTTTCTTTTTCCTGCTCTTGATATACTTTTTAAGACAAGGAAGGTCTCATTCTATAGCCTTCAAGGCTGACCTTGAACTGGAGGTGATCTTCCTACCTCTGCCTCCCAAATACGGAGGTACTTACACCATGACATCCAACTTAGCATCCCCCTTCCAAGGAAACTGTCTTTATGAACACAAGAATGTCCTTGGTTCTATCAGAGAAGCTTTCAAAGAGGACCCTCAGGTCTCCATTTCTCATCCCCTTCAAAAATCATTCCCACTTCCCAAAGGCCCACCTGCTTGCCTCAGGGTTGGTTTATCTGCATGCCAAACAAATGCCCACATCTTGGCTCATAAGACCTCTTCTGTCCATAGACAGAAGGGCAGCTCCAAGGAGGCCAGAGACTGATCATCAGACTGGACACAGAAACCCCACCCCACCACCAGAGAAAGGAGACACTAGCCTCCCTCCAGCCTTCTAACTTCACACACAGCAGATACACACCTGTCCCCTGCTAGAAGGAAAAGGCAGGCAGATTTCTTTTCTTTTTTTTAAGATTTATTTATTTATTATGTATACAGTGTTCTGTCTGCACATATCCCTGCAGGCCAGAAGAGGGCACCAGATCCCATTACAGATGGTTGTGAGCCACCATGTGGTTGCTGGGAAATGAACTCAGGACCTTTGGAAGAACAAGCAGTGCTCTTAACCTCTGAGCCATCTCTCCAGCCCCGGCAGACAGATTTCTAATGGCCTGCTCTTCTAGGCTCAGGAGAACCTCCAGGTGAGTCAGTGTTAGAAGCCAGGATGGGCCTCGCAGACTCTGATTCCCTGAGGAGGGAACACCTATCCATCCACAGCCAACAGCTGCCTGCTCTCCTACCAATGTGAGGATTTCTCCTTTTCAACAAAGCTATGTGAGTACTGCCATGGGGCGGGTGGGGGCGGGGTGGGGGGAGGTTGACAGATGAATTGAGTGTTACCCATTTTCACAGTCAAAGTCTCCTGGCCAAAGAGATGGCAAAAGAACCTTTTGTTGGCAAGAAAGGGGCTTGTTCCTAAAATGAGCCTAGAGGAGACACATTGTGTGTGCGTGAGGCCCCAGTCTCACATTAGTCCCGGGGAACTATACTATGGTTTAGCATCCAGATTCCAGAATCCGGCTTCAATTCAAAAAATCCACCTTTCTCAAGCCATGTGGCCTTGAGAAAGTCTACTGAATTCTCTAAGCCTCAGCTCCATCACTTACTCAAAAAGGCAGTGATGAGAGCACCCCCAGGTTGTCAGGGGTCCATGACATATAGAGAGCAAGGGCTCAATGCATTCCTACATCTCTGGGGATTTCTAAACCAGTGTCCCCCTGATCCACCACCATACTCTAGAAGAGCCACCTGCTCCTCGGCTATCCTTCCTGGCATAGGTTTTCTCTACCTTTTCCAAGTTTTTCCTATTGCACGATTGTTAGGGACCTACACCTGTATTGCCTAAACAATACAGCAGAACAACAATTTACATAGAATTTCTACAGAATTAAGTATTACAGATAACCTAGAGACTTTTTGTGTCTTTTGGGTGTGTGATACTTTCTAGGTCAGTATTCACTGAGTGGGTACTATGCTCCTGACCCAGGTCCAGCATAACAACATTGCAAAGACAGGCCCAATGAACTCCTTGGCCTCTAACTTTAAAAAGAATAAGAAATGGCATTAACCAAATACAAATCAGTAGTTCACAGGGAAAGGCATATCTAATCAAGACATATTACCTCTGTCTTTCAAAATGAACACAGCTTATAACCATTGTGCTAATTTATCAGCTGACAGGTCATGGTGGGATGCTCGGCTAACCTACCCTAAGTCAGTTTGCGGTAAATATTTCTTGATTAGTCTGCTCTTCATGTGAAAGCACTGGCCAGAGAAGCTCTCCAGTATCTGCTGCCATCCTTTACTGACACAGGAACTCCCTCCTTGCATGGCAGGTCCAGAAATAGTGCTGTTATATGTTCTGCTTCCGTCACTGCCAATGAATACAGGCGTCTTGGGATACAGCAGGCTGAACTGAATGAGCATGGATTTTGAATTTCTCACATTCCACCAGCAGGATATTTTCTTATTTCTGCATGGGATTAAGAAAGCAGCAAAGCAGGTGTGGGGATTGAGTGTGGGGGGCTAGAATCACCTAAAGATTCTGATACCAGATGCATTCTTTCAACATCCCAACAGTGTTGCTATGATCTATTGATAAATAAAACACTGATTGGCCAGTAGCCAGGCAGGAAGTATAGGCGGGACTAGCAGAGAGGAGAATTGGGGGAACAGGAAGGCGGAGAAGAGGAGACGCCAGCCTGCCGTACAGGGAACAACAATATAAAGACAGCAGGTAAAGCCATGGAACACGTGGCGACATATAGATTAACAGAAATGGGCTGAGTATAAGTGTAAGAGCTAAACAATGGTAGGCCTGAGCTAATGGCCCAACAGTTTAAATAATATAAGTGTCTATGTGTTTATTTTATAAGTGGGCTGTGGGACTGCGGGAGGCTTGGCAGGACCCGGAGAGAAGCTCTCCAGCTACACAACAGACATTAGACCAGCCTAATAGCTCAGCGTCTTTTGTCTTGATACTAACGCTCTTAATAAACATACCTACAACCTTTTAAATTATGCCACTGGCCATATTTGATGGTTATGGGACTATGGGGCACCCAATGCTGGTATGGATCATGATAAAGGATTGTTTTGGTTTAGTTGAAGGAGAGTCTCACAATGTAGCCTTGGCTGTCTTGGAACTCACTATGTAAACTAGGCTAGCCTTAGACTCATAGAAACCCTCCTGCCTCTGCCTCCCAAGTGCTAAGATTAAAGGCATGTACCCCACACCTGGCCCCCATGATGAAGCTTGTACATGGATCCATGGTGAGCTTGGGAATAGTCAGAGTAACACAGTAAGTTTTAAAGGGATCAATATATTCAATTATTTAGTTTTCAATAGTACCTCCTTTTTAATTTTGTGTTAAACTATTCCTTAAATGTAAGTAGGGGCAGTAGTAGTTTTATATCCTAATTTGGTTACCTTTCATGGATCCAATAAATATCTGGAAATGTCTCCCTCTGGAAGAAGGCTATTATGATTCTAAGAGTTCGTGATCCACTATAGGAGACTGAGAACAGAGATGGGGTCTTCTGAGATCCTCTGTCATTCAGTGCTATGGTGGTTTTAATTTAATTGGCCCCCATAAGCTCATAGGGAGTGGCACTATTAGGAGGTGTGACCTTGTTGAAGGAAGTGTGTAACTGTAGGGGTAGGCTTTAAGGTCTCTTTTGCTTAAGCTTCGCTCAGTGTCACAGTTCATTTCCTGTTGTCTTCTGATCAAGATGTAGCCAGCACCATGCTCCCTGCCATGATGATAATGGACTAAACCTCTGAAAAGTAAGGAGTTAACCATCTGTAAGCAAGATGGACAGAACCACTGAAATTGTAAGCGATCCACTCCAATTAATGTTTTCCTTATAAGAGTTGCTATGGTCATGGTGTCTCTTCACAGCAATAGAAACCCTAACTAAGACAAATGCCATCTGGGTCACAGAGGTTCCTAATGAGACGTGAATGCATTAACAATGCCTTGAAGATATGTTGGTGGCACCCAAGTTTATATGGGCATCTACAACTCCCTTAACCTCAGCCACAGATTCCCATTGTTCCTGAACAATGTCACCAAGATGCCTCAGGCATTCCAATTATCTAAGCCCAGATCTATACCTCCTGACTGACCTGCTGTAATACCTCAATGAACAGCACCATGGTGATCAGGTCACCTATTCAAGACAGAGAACTCACCTTAGACACCTTCCCTCTCACCTACCATTTTAATTAGGTAAGAAGTCAACCAATCTTAGCTCCAAACTACGGCTAAAGTTTATCTTGGGCCAGCATTGGTTTTACCTATCTGCTGTGGGATGGTCTGTATGTCAAATGTGTTGCTGATTGGTCAATAAATAAATCACTGATTGGTCAGTGGCCAGGCAGGAAGTATAGGCGGGACAAGGAGGAGAATAGAGCTGGGAAGTGGAAGGCTGAGTCAGAGAGACACTGCCAGCCGCCATGATGAGAAACAGCATGTAAAGATGCCGGTAAGCCATGAGCCATGTGGCAAGGTATAGATTAATGAAAATGGATTAATTTAAGCTGTAAGAACAGTTAGCAAGAAGCCTGCCACGGCCATACAGTTTGAAACCAATATAAGTCTCTGTGTTTACTTGGTCGGGTCTGAGCAGTTGTGGGACTGGCGGGTGGCAGAGATTTATCCTGACTGTGGGCCAGGCAGGAAAACTCTAGCTACACCTATCAGTCCTCATCTTTCTGTCTGCAACTGCACTCTTTCCTACTTTTTAATTCAACAAACACTGTTCAGTCTATCTTATGCCAGGGGAAGTAGAAGATTCCACAGTTTCTGTAGAGCAAAAAAATAAAATAAAATAATAAAGCCTGGAGTTCCTTATAAAATAGAGAAAAGCCAACATGTAAAAAAATAAAATAAAAATGAGCCAGGCATGGTAGATCATGCCTATAATGCTAGCAATGGGTAGACTAAGGCAGAGAGATTATTTTGAATTTAAGGCCAGTCCAACACAGTGAGTTTCAGGATAGCCTGAGCTATCCTTTTGAATATCTCAAAAGAGCAGTCCACTGATAAATAAAATATCAAAGCTGGAGCAAAATGAGGAAACTATCATATTTACATACTGGGGAACAGGAAGGTCTTCAGATCTGATGGTAGCTCAGAGTCCTTGTCTGCAGTATTTTGGCTATCTCAGGACATTCTGAGGCTTCAGAACGTTTCTATTCTGTGCCTGTATTTCTCATTTCATCTTCGGCCTTGTCTTCTTCTACTGGAGGCTAAACCCCAACCACGGAGACACCTGCTTGCTGGCTCCCTCTGCTGTCTAGAAGGCCTCCATGTAAGCAGCTGTCATTCAGTGAGCATTCAACTCAACTTAGCAATGTCCTTGAATCTCCATAGTGGCTCTTTCATGTGGACACCCTTATTCACAAAGAGACAGACCAGCAAAGGCCAAGGTAACTCACTGAAGCTCACAGAAACAGATGATGAACATGCTGGAATCGGAACTCAGAGACATCCACCTCCAGTCACAGCTAGTCCATTTCCCTCAGTGATCTACCCCATAGCCACTTTCCTGACCAACCTCCTACCAGCTTGCCCAGTCAAGAAGTACTTCTGCGCTTCCCCAGGGACAGTCATTTCTCTTCTGCTCCTTACTTTGCTTTTTTGTTTTGTTTTTCTTTGTTGTGGTGGTTGTTTTGGCTTTTTGAGACAGGATTTCTCTATTATGCCGCTCTAGCTGTTCTGGAATTCTCTATGTAGAGGAGACCAGCCTCAAACTCACAGAGATCCACCTGCCTCTGCTTCCCAAGTACTGGGATTAAAGGTGTATGCCACCATGCCCAGCTGACTCTCATTATCTTGTACTGCCATAATTTGTTTACCTATCTGCCTCTCCCTAAAACTGGTAAGCAACTGCTCACAGTAGATGAAAAGTTTCTGCACCCCAATATTAAGCCTCTCAGCAGACACAGAAATCCAAATCAGACCAAATCAAGAAAAAGCCCAGGTTTAATGGGTAAAACATTCCCGGATGATTTTCTGGCCCCCAGAGAGGAGATGGGGAAGAGAGACTGAAAAACCATATGTCTGTTTTCTGGGGGGTGGTTTAAATACCCTGGAGGTGGTCTTGAGCATCTCTGGGGGAGGAGCCGTGTTTGGCGGGCTTTCTGAGATGAGGCAGGGTTTGGGGAGAGAGAGATGGGGGGGGGGGGGGGGGCTTGAGGTGAGCTTCTACCAGAAGGGTAACCATGTGCAATTCTTCTCTAAAACCCCTACACCTGACTCTGCTGCCATAAAAGTGCAATTACTATGCCTCCACTGAAGGATTCACAAACGCCTCTAGTCTCTCTTCTCAAGAGATTAAAAACTGTCTGAACACAATATATATCTTAAAGAAACAAAACAGACAGTGTCATGAAAAGGCAGTCTCAGAATCCAGACTCCTGGAAGTGAAGTCACTCCTCCAAGCCCTCCTCCAGGAAATGAACAGAATCAAACAAGGATGTTGTCATCAGAACTGGCCACGCCTCCATCAAAAAGCTATTTCATTCTGTAGTAATTTAGCTCAGTGTGTTGGAGCTGGGAGGAATTCTGAAAGCTGAACCTCAGAAACAAAACAGGGAAGGCTAAGGTAAGAGGGTGCATTTACATGTATTTAGGCCTGCGAGTCATAATAGGAATTTTGATTCAGCTGTTTGCAGGCTTTCATGCATTCTCACGGTCCAGGGAATCCAGCCATACCATAGTGCCTCTGTGTGTGGGCTGCAGGCCTTCTCCTGGGCCTACACAACTGAGCTCCTTGTGGAAGAGCATCTTGGATCAGTTCAAGATGGTTTAACTTTGAGTTATAAGCTTTGTGCAGAACTGATGGACACCATGGGTGGTGTCTTTATAAACCACATAAGTTATACTGTACACAGTTCTGCCTAAGAGCACAGGACGATCATGGGTCCCCTACTATAAGGCTCATTCATGACTTGATGGTTCACAAGCCAAGTTGGAAGATGCCTGCAATAACTGTTCCAAAGAGCTTGAATCAGAGAAGGCTAAAAGAAGTTCCCAGGTTGAAGAGTCTCAGTTCCGGCAACTCCGTGGTCCGGCACCTGAGAACAAATGCTAATCTCAGGAATGAATGATCCAGCTGAGTTCTGGTTTACACCAGATGACCTGAGGTCTACACCAAGGCGTGGAAAGGCCTAAGAACAACAGCTATGTGTGCTTCTACCTCCGCAGGCAAACCACACAATACAACCGCATCTCTCCAAACCAACTCCAGAATGCCCCGGTGTGCCCGAGGCCACACCTTACCCAGACTCTATCCTATTATCACGGCCCAAGAGCGAGCAGATTGATAACAAACCTCTTACAGCTTCAAGAGCTCAGTCACTGGCCTCAGCATGACACACATCGGGGACAGCAGCATTCCAACCCGACGGCCAACTGCACAGAGCAGACCAAACACAACCCGGGTGCCTGCTCCCGCAACTGCCAGTGCACACTGCCAACGAGGACGGGGGCACAGCACCTTGTGCCGTCCCACGTACGGAGTGGGCATTTAAATATTTGTGATAGTAGGGAAGCAGAGACACAGTCCTGGGAGCTCTGTTCCCATTCAGCTCGTTCCCCTAGCTCCTCTTCAAGTGTGTGATAGATCTCATCCGACATAAACAACAGACAAATGTCGTTTTCACCTTGGTATAGGCTAAAAAATGAAAGCTCAGAGAGGTTAAGTAACTTGGTTCCAATCACACAACACGTAGAAATGGAAGAATCACTAAGATCTGTGATTCCAAGAGACCTGTCCAGACCGTTCTGCACTCAGGCTACTCGGGCCTCCTTTCCCATACTCTCTTCCATACACATCACAGGGGACCCAACCTGCTCCAGAAGTCTGAGCCTCTCCGAGTCTTCCACCTCTGGGAGAAGGGAGACCCTGCCATCTGGCCAAAGCTGCAAAGGCCAGGGTACAGGTGTCTCCTGGCACACAGGGCTTGGGGAGGGGCCGTTGAGACTCGCCTCCCAAAATGCCCCATCCACTCCCAATGGCTCAGGCTCTGTGTTTGGAAAAATACACAGAAAAAAAAAAAAAAATGTCCAATTGCCAGCAGCAGCCAACAGACTAAGAACACTACTCAGCAACGCCCCCTAGTGTGTCCAGGACCGCAGGTGCAGCACCAGGCCACTATTCCCCTATGGAGGCTCAGACCAGCCTGACATGGGAGCTCCCAGGAGCTTGGGGAGGGGACAGCACAGCACCTGCCACTCAGGCACCAAGGCCTCACCAAGCCCAAGGCCAGTGTCTGCTACAGGATAAGGTGTCTCTGCTCCTGAGCCTTTCAAGCTCACAACTCCTCCCAGCCCACACAACAGCTAGAGAGGGAGGAGCCCAGAGGTTGACCGTGTCTAAACTCATGGAGCAAGAGAGTCTGGAAGAGGAGAGGAAGAAGACAGAGGACAGGAGGGCCAAAAGGAGGCAGGACAAAGATTAAAAAAAAAAAGCAACAGAACACTGAAGAATAGCTAAAGAAAAAGACAGGCCGGGCGAGTGAGGCCCGCAAATGCCCTAGACACGACCACCCTCCCGACCTCCACCATCCACAAGCTCTGGTGTGTGGACAGAGTGGGTGGCCAGGGTGCTGTGGAGCATCAGGCACACCCTCCCTCCCCTCTCCTGCGGTCATTTCCCTCTCCTGGCACAGCCCTGCCTGCTCCTGAGTGCTGAGCTGAGGGAGAGGAGGGGAGAGAGAGTGAACCAAAGGCGGAACTCGCCGAGCGAAACCACTTACGCACAGTGCGGCCGGCAGCATTTCCATCCTACCTTTGCAGTCGCCATGTCGGCCGGATCCATGATCCCGGCTTGGCCTAGGGAGCAGCAGCACCATCCGGGGAGAAAAGGCAGAGTCACAAATGTCCACCCAGAAAGAGGACACCACCCCTCTGGAAGGGAGGCCAGGAGAATGAGACCTACTTCCATTCTCCAGGGGGCCCCCCCTGGTACCTCCGCTGTTGGTAATGGAGGAAAGCATCCTGGGCTTCCCAGCCAGCTGGGGAAGCAGGCCTGTCTGTAACCCCACACATGCCCATGAGCCCCCAGTCAGTCCATTTCCCCTCCCCTGGTACTTGGTCTCAGAAGGCCAGTGTGGGTCTCCCCAGGCTCCCCCTGCTGGGGGAGAGGATGCAGAGTGGAGGCCCTGCCCGCCCCCCATCACTGCCAGCTGGTACCCACAAATCAGGACAAGGAGCACATGTGGGCAGAGGCTGCTGGAAGGCGCCGGACCAGTGCTGGGGTAGAAGGAAGGGCAAAGGCGTGGGCTGGTGGGGACAGGTGTGAAGGTGCAGGCACTCAAATGGAAGCAGGAGAAGGTGCTGTGCAAGGAGGAGCTGGAGGCACAGGGCTGAGTGGCACAGCGAAGTGGAGCAGGCGAAGGGAAAGGAATGCCCCCGGTGAAGCCACTCACCTGGCAATAACATTCAGACTGACTGAGGCCTACACAGAAGCCAGGGGCGGGCGGTTCACGCCCACCCACCCCGCAACTCCACTCCCAGAGACTCACAGCCTCTGTCTAAAGGTACTTGAGAGCAGCAGGCAGCCGGGCTGGATCTGCAGAGGCCCCTAGCTCCGTTGGAGCAGCCTGATTGGCGGAGCAGGATGACTTCATCCAGCCCCATTCATCACTCTAGGTTTTCTGCCCAGCAGGGACAGTCAGCTCAACTTGCAGCAACTAACGGCTTCCTCTCCCGCCGCCGCTGCCGCCGGTAGAGAAAGCAGCTTAGAATAGGTTCTGTCTGTCAGGGGGCCCCTAGGCAAAGGGAACTAGCCAGAGTACTCCCGGCCTCAGGGAAGAGTGAGGCAGGTTCCTCACACTGCTAAGAACGGGCACTCAAAGCACCATGGCAGTATCCACCATCCGCATCCTGTCTGCCGGAGCCAGCTCCGGTAGAAGAGAGCACCATTCCTGAGAGGACACTTGGGTGAAGGTGCTGAGCTTCCTGCAGCTGCCCCACAGAAAATAAGATGTGGGAAAAACAGATCCAAGTCCTCCTCAAGCATGCTTCAGTACCTCCACTGTGGTCATTTCCTCCCCGTGAGCAAGGCTCACCTGACCTAGCTGTAAGGACATGGATTCCCTTGTATCCAGCATTCCAAGCCCATAGAGAGCTGCCAATAAATAAATAAATAAATAAATAAATAAATAAATAAATAAATAAATAAATAAATAAATAAATAAATAAAATTGTTTTAGAGAATGGGAGCTTACAGATATACACTTTACAAATTATGGATCCAAATCCCAGAAAAAAAAAGTTAGTGGACATCATCTCCACATAGGCTTTTACTTCAAGAAATCTCCTATTGGGGCAGGGAGATGGCTCAGTGGGTAAGGTGTTCGTTGCCAAACCTAAAAAACTGGGTTCAGACTCAAGGACATACATCATGGAGTGAACCGACTTCCACACACTGTCCTCTGACCTCTATACTGAGTGCTGTGCCCTGTGTGAGCAAGCACATACACAAATATAAATAAATGTAATTTTAAAGATATAATTACACCCCCCAAAAAAGCTACGATTCTTGGAGAAATGATCTGTCTTTTTTTTTTTTCCAAACTCTTCCCTTCCTCCCTAGACCTTGCTCAAAATCCAACCCCTAGACCAGAGGAAAAACCCAGGAAGGCAAAGGATCAGATATTAACCTAGAGTGAGAAAGAAGCCATGAATTGGAAGGCCACTTGTCTACTTCTTCCCCAGCTTCTCTTTGTTCTTTTTTTATTACCTTCCTTAGTTCAAGGCCAACTCCACACCATGAGTGCAAGTGAGCACAGAGCTCCACACAAAAAGCATCAGGACTCAAGGCTGGTTGCGGGCAGATCTGATACTTCTGCCCGAGAGTCATCATATTTCACCAATATTACCTGGATGAGCAGGAAGACCGTGTCTATGTGCTGGAAAAAAAAGTCTGACACTACAGGACAGCAGACTTGTTTAACTCAGTCTGCTCTCTGCCTGATGGCAAGTACTCCTGACACCAAATCACCATCAGGGAACACATCAAAGTGTCCATAACCCAGCAGCTGCAATCTGGCCTGCATGCAGGTCTCTGGATGTCTCCTTTGCTGTCCACTCCCCTGTGGGGGAGACTTAGGAGCAAAGCATGTCAGTCTGTGAGGCATAGAACAAAACAAGTCAGTCTATGAGCCACGAAGTCTAAACTCCATACCCCATTTTTGGACTCCAATCTCAGCACTGCCTTTGGTCATAGTTGGTTGAATCAATCGTGGTAGGCATAGCCCTTAAAGGGAACAACTCTTTTTTTTTTTTAATGTTTTGAATTATTGCCATTTCATTAAAGAGAAAATGACTCAATTTTCTTTCTCAAAACATCACCACACAAACACCATTCCCAGTATTCATCAATGCCTATGAGTTTGGCTTAATGACCGCAGTAATAAAACTGTCCACTCTCCATTTTCACAGGACTCCATAATCTGTCTCCAAATCCATCATCTCCTTGTATACCTATAGATACATGACACAAAGATGATTAATCTGAGCCTTGTGACTCGCCTAAGGTCACATGGTAAGCAACTGGAAACTGGAGTCAACCTCATATGAACTGGGTGCATACCTTCCTCCACAAACCTCCTAATCCCAGTTTCCCACCACTTCTCTGTACCTCCTCAGTCTGCTCCCAATTACTGAAGACTTAGAGAATAGAAAATATCAGTTAAGGCCAAGTGAGAGGCAGAGAATGTAGCTCAGTTGGTAGAGTGCTTGTATCCCATGCACGAAGCCCCAGGTTCAATCCCTAGCACCTCATAAACAGGACACAGTAATATATACATGTGGCAATCCCAGCATTTAGGAGCTGGAGACAAGAGGATCACAAGTTCAAGGTCATCCTTAGCTACATAGCAAGTTTGAAGTCAGCCTGAGCAACATAGCCCTGCCTCCCCCAAATAACAGCAAAAACTAATTCTAATTTACAGCCAAGAGAGGCTGAAGCAATGAATAAATAAACAGCAAGATGGCTCAGCAGATAAAAGGTACTTACCACAAAAGACTGATGGGTCAAGTTCAATCCCCAGAAACCATAGTGTAAGGAGGGAACCAACTCCCGAAAACTGTCCTCTGATTTCCATGTGTACTGTGGCATGTACGTGTGTATCAGCACTCACATACAAACACATCACGAAAACACATAATAATAATGATAAATGAAATATACTTTTTAATTTTAAAAATACATAAAATGGCAATTGATCTATAATTACCATTGAGATTTTTTTTTTGAAGATGGCAAATTATGAGATAAAATGTAATCAAAAACTGAGGGGGGACAGCTTGAGATTATCAAAAAAGTTATCGTGCACATTTAAAGAAGTCTCCTGTAGCTGGGTGGTGGTGGCACATGCCTTTAAACCCAGCACTTGGGAGGCAGAGGTAGGCAGATCTCTGAGTTTGAGGTCAGCCTGTTCTACAGAGTGAGTTCCAGGAAAGCCAGGGCTACAGAGAGAAACCATGTCTTGAAAATAAAACAAACAAATAAAAAAAAAAAAACTAGAAGTCTCCTGGTCCTGGTATGATGACTAATCCCAGCACTCAGGAGAAGTCTGAATCCAGACTGGGAAGAATTTCTAGGAAGACTGATTTTTAGATTAAAAAAGAATCAGCGATTTATTCATGTCCACTTTAGGGAAAAAAGGAGACCAAAGTACCTTACAAAAGCTCATTTCAACAACACAAGTTAAAATTGTCACAGGGGAGAGATTCATATCTTGGAACCTGGGGATCTGTTTTCTCCTGCCATCACAAACACATAATGCATGCATTCTATGAGATGAAAGCACATAGTGTCTTTTGTATCTGAAATGTTTGGGATCAGAATTGTTATGCATCTGGAAAATGTGTCTGTCTTTTTTTAAAGATTTTTTTTAGGCTTTCTCAGCTGAATCATTCTAATTCAAAATATCTAAAACCAAAATCCTCACCCAGGAGTAGAATTTAGGCCAATGCATATTTTTCTGAAACTCTGCTTAACATTTCATAAGCCCTCCCTCTATGGTCATAGTTGAATCTTCTGGTGGGGGGCAGAGGGGAAAAGGCCTTTCTCCTATTCAGTGAGGGGTACCCTTACTAGACTCCTTAAAAATCCAACAGCATGGCCGGCCGGTGGTGGCGCACGCCTTTAATCCCAGCACTCGGGAGGCAGAGCCAGGCGGATCTCTGTGAGTTCGAGGCCAGCCTGGTCTCCAAAGCGAGTTCCAGGAAAGGCGCAAAGCTACACAGAGAAACCCTGTCTCGAAAAACCAAAAAAAAAAAAAAAAAAAAAAATCCAACAGCATGGGGGCCGTGCCCCCCCTCATAAATCATCTTCTCTACTCAGAAGCCTGACAAGTCCTTTCTGGCTATTGTGTGGCCAATCCTCTCTGTACCTAGGCTGGCAATCAAATATGTAGATGGAAAACAGAAAGCCGGTACCTACAAAGGAGGACATTCTGTTTCATCAAAACCACACGGAAACCAACTCTGTGATCATCGAAGTCTGCCCAGTTTCTCCAATGATCCAAGCCATCTATCTACCTACTCGGCTCTTAAAGAACTATTACCCGATACAGTGGTGCACACCTGTAATCCCAGCACTCTCAAGGCAGGAGCAAGAGGAACCCCACAAGATCTGAGGCCAGCTAGTCTACAGAGTGAGTTCCAGACTAACTAGGACTACTTAGTAAGCTCTGCCTCAATCACACAAATAACAACCGTGACAACCAAATCCTTCCATGCATCCCTGGAAAGCGAACATGTGCTGTTGACAGTGTTGAGAAATCACCGGTGTGTTTCAAAAGGCAGCTCAGGCCTTGAACCTCCAGTATCAGGAAGAGTGTTATTTGGTACTGAACAGACAACATGGAAGGCATGGCAGCATGGAAGGGAGAAGGTGGTATCAGGTTTCAATGGTGGGGGAGGCATATAACTCAGAGTACAAAGAAAACTCTGAGAGAAAAAAAAAAAAAAAAAAGAGGAACTGAAAATTATATTTAAGAGGAGAAACTGGTACAGAGTGTGTAAGAGGCCACTGGTTCCATATGTCTTCTACTTAGCAGGAAGGACTTGCTATAATTCCTTATGAAATAACCCCTCTAGCCTATGCACTTGCTTTTAAAAATAGGAACCCAGCCGAGTGGTGGTGACACACGCCTTTAATCCCAGCACTCGGGAGGCAGAGGCAAGGCAGATCTCTGTGAGTTCGAGGCCAGCCTGGGCTACAGAGTGAGTTCCAGGAAAGGCACCAAAGCTACACAGAGAAACTCTGTCTGGAAAAAAAGAAAAAAGAAAAAAAGGAACCCGAAGCTCCCTGTTCTCCAACCGGTTTCATTTTGCCTACTATTTAGGGAAAGGGTGAGAAAAAGACACTCCTTTATAATAGTCTCTGTCTAGGGCAATTATTCTTACTAATCACTCTACCCTAGGCAATACTTTCTGACTGCTTAATCACTGCACTTAGGCACTAAGTTAAGGAGAGGAAATGATAAAGCCCCAGAAGCCCCAGAAGCCTTTGAGAAGACCAGGTTTTGACAGCAGAGTGCAAGGGGGTGTGGGAAGTAGAGTCTCCAGCTCCCTGAGCACAGATCTGAGGCAGAACACTGCACCTGCTGCTCTTAGAAGAGCCTTCATGGCAGCAGCCGCTTGTGAGGTTGGACTACGAGGAAGCCAATGGGATTGTTTCAAACCTTGGTCAGATAAACTTTCCTGGCACTGCATTTTGGGAGTTGTAGTTCTGAGCAGCAGGCATTTGGCAGCCATGTTTTCACGGCTTTAAGACTATGCCGCTGGATCTTTCTTCTGGTAGCAAGACTGCAAATCTACAGTCAGATGCCTTTCCGCAAAAGCTGAAATCCCTTCTCTCTAGAGTCTGGGTGCTGATGGTAAACTAAAAGACAGCAATGAGAGTGGGAGAGATTCACATAACAGGGGGGAACTTGAAAAGGCGGAGAGAGCCTAAGAGGTCTCTTGTGGATTCTCTCTGCTTCTAGAAGACAGGTTCTTAGAAAGGGGGAAGAGGAAGAGGAAAAGGACCCTGGGTGTTCCCTTGCAGGTGTGTGTCTGCATGAGTGACTTTTTCAGCTTTTGCTTGTTAACCGTCAACCTTCAGCAAAGCATTGAGCATAAGGAAGCGTTGCGTCTTGAATTCTGACTCAACCACTTACCTCTGTGTAACCTTGTGCAAATTACTTAACCTGGCTGTGTCCCCATTTCCTAATCTATTAAGACAGGGATATTACAAAACCCAGAAGCACGAATGAAGTCAGAAAACTCTGTAAAGGGCTTGGACATATAACAAATACTATCAGAGTTCGCTGTGTGCTTGCCTGTTATTCAGTGGTAGACTGCCTGTCTAACCCCTCCCTCCGGGGTGTCCATTTTAAGTCTCTCCTGGAGAAACCCACCTGCTGTTTGAGGTAAACAGAGACATTAAAGCCTCAGGGAAAACAAAACAGTCACTAAACTAAGGCCAGGGGGGAGAATTTGTACCAAGGATGCCACAGGGCACTACCCATGGTGCTGGACACTAAGGGGGAAGGCAGGCAGACCTGGGATCAACAGAAGGAGGCCATAAAATGGGCATGATGACACAGGTCTGTAATCCCATCACTCAGGAGGCTTACATGGGATTGTTGGGAGTTCAAGGCCAGCCAGGGTTACCTAGCAAGACCTTCCCTCAAAAAAAAAAAAAAAAAAAAATAGTCCAAGGATTAGAGATGTGACTCAGTTGAGAAGAGTGCTTGCCTTAAATGCATGAAGCCTGAGTCTGATGCTCAGCTCTGCACAAAAGCCTGCATGGTGGCAGTTGCTTGTGATAACAGCATTTGGAAGGTAGAGGCAGAAGGATCAGAAGTTACAGGTGATCCTTGGCTACATAAGGAGTCTGAGGCCAGCCTAGGCGGCATGAGACCACCTCTGCCCCTCTCAAAACAAAACGCCATTGTCCACAAGACAGTCAGAGAAGTGGATCTAGTTGAGCATGGAGGGAAATGAAGACTAAATGATTAGAGTCAGGGTGGGAATGACCATGAGAGGGTAAGACTGAGCACCAGAGAGCTGTGGATGGAGGCAAGCTGTCCAGCATGGGGAAAGCCAGAGACTTGGGAGCCACCCCTGCACAGGTCAGGTACAAATCCATCTTGCAAAACTGAGCTGTTCTCTGGATAAGTGGGGATGTTGGCAGGGCTCAGAGTGGAAGAGTTTCTCAAGAAGTTTAGATAAAGAAGTGAAAAGGGGCAGTGAAATGGGGCATGTTAAAAGGAGCTGGCCTTAGAAACTTCACCTGGATCAGTGCACTCTCTGTGCGCTGTGAGGGAGGCAGCCAGAGAAAACAATAGGGATATCTCAGTGCAGGCGCTGCTGGCCAGGGGAAGGGGGAAGCCAGGGGACCTGTCTCTAGAGCACCTTGCTTTGGGAGGACTGTGGACCTGTGCTTCTCTCAGACATACCCTGTATCTGAAATCCCCCTGGGAAAATAATAAAATTAGCAAAGGAGAGACCCACCTTCCTTAGCTGCTAGCAATTCCCGAGACCTTATGGACAATATGAATGAATATAAATGATATTACCTCAACTCGGCCTCTAGAACTTAACAGAGACTAGCATAGTGCTTAAAAGTCCAATTGCCTGGTTCAAATTCTACCCCATTATTTAATAGCTGTGCCATCGTATATATAATTACAAGACCTCTTTACACCCCAGTGCTCTTATGTACAAAATGAAAAACCATAATATACATGGAGTATCCCTTATACAAAATGCATTGGGCCCAAGTGTGTTGGGTTTGGGTTTTGTTTTGGATTTTGGAATGTTTTCGTAAGCATTATGCAGCATCTTGAAGATGAGACCCAAGCTGAAACACAGAATTCATTTACATTTCCTATATACCTTGTATACTAGCCTGAAACTAATTTTATGCACTATTTTTGGTGTACCTACAGTTTGCCTGTGACCTATCACATGAGGACAGATGTGGAATTTTCCATTTGCAGTATCTATTAGTACTAAAAAAGTTAAGCTTCAGCAAGCATTTAGATTCCAGATGTTCAGCATAGAGATGTTAACCTGTTCATTTCATTGAGAAAAAAAAGGGGGGGAGGGGCGAAATGTAAATGACCACAATGACTGACAACCAGCAGACATACTTGGTGAATATTAGCTAAAGTAATTTCTTTATAATTCCTATCTTGGGGCACCCCTGGGTGTTCCATGAGCTCCCCCATTCCTCCATGCCATCTTGACATGGTGCCTATGCAAAGGCCAGCACTGTTTATGCAACTTCTCTGCTCACCTACCATCTCAAAACAGGTTCACACCATGACAGCACGCATATCAGCCTTAAGTTTTCAGATGTGCAAATCACACACACACACACACACACACACACACACACACACACACACACACACAAAGGAAAAGCTCATAGATGCCTAAAACAGCTGGTTTGAACATTTACTTCTGTGCCTGGCCCAAATTTTACATAAGCCCTCCCCAGCAGGCTGCAGAGGATACTGCTGATCACACTTTGGTTCCAGGTGTGAACAGATATAGGGAATCTGGCATCAACTGAGCCCGGTGATCAGGAAGGGGTGAGCCCAGGGCTCAGCGATGCTGCCTGACCTTCAATGCACTTCTGGTGTCCTGACAAACCGCTCCCCTGCAGAAAAGGAGGAAGGTGCTGGGTCAGGATGAAGTTGGGATTGAGGATGCCTGCAGTGCACCGGGTACAGGCCACTAGAAGACATTCTGACTACTGCTGAAGCTGGGAGAAGGCAGGAAAAGACGGCAGACAGACCACAGTCACAGATCCCAGACAGTTCTGGAAGAAGCAGAAGTGTTGGTGAGGTTCTGGGAGTGCTGGCAAACTGGAGGAGAAGGGAGGGCCCCCACAAAAACCAAACCACAAAGGCTTCAGCCAGTACCTGCAGAGAGGTGAAGACAGTAAGCTTTGTTCTACTCCAGACAGTAGTGAAACCCAGAGCAAGCATCAAAGGATGCTGTGAGACAGAGATGCCCTGCAGCTTCTACACAATACTTGTCAGAGTCCACAGGTGCTGCTAGAACCAGCAAGATTCCAGAAACACACATTTCTAGAAGACTAAAATAAAGATGCTGCTGCTGCTGCTGCTGCTGCTGCTGCTGCTGCTGCTGCTGCTGCTGCTGCGATCATGAAGAAGATGATGATGAAGATGAAAAGTCAAGAGCCCTGGGTCCTACGGAATGTTCAGCTGGACCATTAAGCTTCACCGCGATCTATTCTGTCTCTGCCCCCCGCCCCCCCGAGCTGTGTACCGAACCCAGGGCCTTGCACTTGCTAGACAAGCACTCTACCACTGGGCTAAATCCCCAACCCGATCTATTCTGTCTTTGTCAATGTGTATTTTCTTGTTCAGTCTGGTTCTAAAGTTTTCCAGGAGATAATCTTCAAGAACAGACTTTCTCACACACCTCCAAAGATTTCAAGGTCCATGGAATCCAAGGAAAGCAAGTTTGCATAGGCACCCAAACTCCCTTAGAATCACTGCTGTTCCTACAGAGGACACCCCCATGTCACACATACGAATCTGAGCTCTGGAGTCAGATCTCAGCTCTCACTAATGAGCTCTGACAGGGATCAATCTAACCCACATCTAGAAAAATATGTTCAAGTCATTTCCCTTCTGAATTCCCTGTTACAAATAAGTCAGAACAAAGGGAAAACACGGCACCAGCCTAGTCCTATCTGACCCCCAAACCAAGCGCAAAGCAGTGAGTCTCATTAATAAGGAACACCTCAGAACTTCAGCACACACTCTGTGTCACCTTAGGGGTGCTGTTTCCACACCCACATTACTGACACTTCCCCATACTTCTGAGTTGCTTTGCTGAAAATGTCCTCAATTTTCTTTGCAAACGTCTCATTGTGGAAGTTTCTCGCAGAGCCACTTGAGTGGGGATTGAAAGAATTCATGGACCAGGACAGAACACAGAACGTACAGTCTCTTAAATCCCTGCTTAAAAGCCCCATCTGCTGACACGTGTTCTACACCTTATTCACAAGGGCAGTGCTCTGGCAGATGAGAACCCATCTGTAATTTAGGATGCCCAGAAAAGGAAGCTCGGGTAACAGGTCTATTTTATTTCTAGAAGAACAGGAACCAAGCAAGTAAAGTCACCCCCAAGGTGGAACCTTCAGCACCTGTGTCATGGAATTTCAAACGTCAACCAATTATCTAGCGGTTTCAAGAGTTTAACCTGAATTCCATTTACCAACTCACCAATCACTGTCACATAAAGGAGGACACGAGGGAGCTACTGTGTTGGTGCACTCCTGGGGGCGGGAATAGGTGCCTACAAACATCCTCCGCTCCTCCCACCTCTCTCCCCAGTCCCTGGACCATTTTGAAGCAGGGTCACAATGGGTTTCTCTCCATCTCCAAGGAAGACATTGTCCTTCACACTAAGAAGGAATGACAGAGAGACGGAGGGAGCCAGGCAGTTCACTGCATATGGATCACGTGCCTGAGGATAAGGCAAAAAGAAACACCAAGTCACCTAAAAAGCTGGTGACAGATGAGATGGAATGATTGGTTTCAGCACACACACACACCCAGCCCACCACCTTCATCTTTACTGTAGATGGTACTGGTTCCTGAGCTATGCACCAGACAGATCTTGAGAAACCAGAAAGCTGTGTGCCTAGGCTAGTCAGGCACAGCTCTATTAAATTAATTAATGCTTAGAACAGGGTCACATCACAGGAGGCTACAGGCTTAGGATACGTTTCTCTAAGCAAGATCTATGACAACTTGCATCAGAAGGTCCTGTGATACCAATTAATTAGAAATTTTCTGAGCCTGCCCAGGTATACATGAAGTTAAAAATCGAAGCCTAGGGATCTGCATATTGAACAAGCTCTGCTTATAAGTTTCAAACATATACAGGGCTGAGAACCACAGCCTCGGAGCTATAACTGATCACTCGTTATCCAGAGGGTATGGACACTAACCCATGTGTGTATGGGAAATGTTACAACTTGAATTTGCAAGTATATTTTTATCTCATACTTAAAAATCTCTACATCATCATACATACTAGACACTGGTGCACATGCACAATGCACTGTTCATATATACTGAGTATGGCCTTGCAACCACACTGATATGATCACCCTCTAGTCCAATAATTGCGGTGCTTAGATGGGGAGCTGCAGAGGGCAGCTCTGAGCTTCCAGTGTTAATTAGTGATTGAGAAGAGGACTCTGGCCTTCAGTTCCCCATCTCAACCTTGGTGTGAGAAGGTAGTAAAGACTGCAGCATGGAGTAGGACAAGCCTAGGTGGGAGTCTCTGCATTGAGAGCCCAAGTTGTCTCCCACTCACATTCTTTATTGTAACTGGTAGGAGGATGCGATTCTCCCAGCAGGAAGTTGGAAAGCTGGGGAAGGAAACTTACCATCCACCCTGCCAGTTGTCCAAAGCTAAATCCCAATTACGGTGTCAGCAGAGAGAGGGCACTTGGCTGAGCTATAATTAACAGCCCCCTTTCTCAGGCAGAGAAGTGCTGGAGTAGGAGAAACACAGGGCAGGTGATGGTTACACCTGCAGACAGTTCTGCTGACAGCTACAGAAGCATCCAGAGCCGCCGGCGGCACGGAGAGCGATAAGCCGGAAATACTGAGAGGGACAACAGAGGCTTCCACGAGCCTCCCTGCTCTGCCTCCAGACCTAAAAAGTTCTATTCTCTATTATCCACAGCCCATACGTGCTATCTTCCACAAGACCAAGTCAAGTGTTCCCCCAAAGCATAGGGGTCAGTCAAAGGGGGACACATGATGGGTAGACACAGAGCAAACCATTTCTACGATCATGAAAAGCCCAAAGAGTAGTAACACCCTTCTCTTTAGGACAGCATCACTGAATCTCATGATCACAAAACGTTGGAAGTTATAGCAGAAAACCTTGTCTCAGCTTAAAAAAAAGAAAAGAAAAACAAGAACCTTAGTCATTTACTGGTTCAGATTCACTCAGTAGATTTTTTTGAGGACCTATCAGGTGCTGGGCAGAGCTAGGCATTGGCAACACACTAAATCAAAGAGAACCAATCCCTACTCTCAGAAAGTTTAAGAACTAACGGCAGAGAGAACCAATAATACAACAAACACATACAACTGCAACTTGGGGTTAGCCCTTAGTGCTAAGACAGAAAAGAAGGCCGGTTGTTGTGTCATATACCTGCAATTCCAGCCCTTGAGAGGCTGAGGCAGGAGCATCACTTTGAGTTACAGGTCAGCTTGGGCTGCAAAGCAACACCCTGTCCCACGCAAACACACAGGAAGAGAAGAAAGAAGTAAGGGGGAGAGACTCCATACTTGGACAGGGTGGTGGGAGGTGCCCTGAGCCTGAACCAGCTCCCAGGAAGAAACTGAGGCTCTGGTAGTTTGGGTGGGAGGCTCTGACAGGGGTGAAAACTTGGGTATGCCCCTGCACCCCATTGTCTCCCGCATGCTACTCTCTGTGAGACCTGACAAGGACCTGCAGGGTCCCTTTTGGAGTTATCTAGGGTCATGACTACTGCAACATCAGATCAAAGTGAGCACAGGCTGACCCAGAGCCATCTTCTGAATCTGTTGGGCTAGGCTGAGCGCCATACAGAGTCTGGCTAGATGGCTGCAGGTTAGGAAGCCTGTCACCTGCCAGCCCCTCTTGGCTCCTCACCCACTCAAGGCAAATGTCATTTGTGGGAACAGCAAGCACCAAGCGTTTTCTGTACCGGTTTCAGGCTACAACTAGCAAGCCTACCGTCTTGTGCACTAGTCTGTGGACCACCTGAAGTTTCCAAGCCTCCAGGTTCTCGCTAAAGCGCACTTCCCCAGCAACCTCCAGGCTTAGCCTAAGCCCATGGTTTGCTGATAATAGTAACGAAAAGCCAGCCTTGCTGAGTGTTTGCCACGTGCCAGACACTGCATTAAGAGCTTTTCCTGCCCATTTTATATTAGTTTGGTTCCCACAACCTTTACAAAGTAGGTTTCATTCTTTCTGCGTTTCCCCCACAGGAGGACGAGTCGGAGGCATAACATGATTTTACAGATGTATCCCACTGGAGCCTGAATTTAAACACCAGTCTCCTCAAAGCATTCCTGGAGGGTGTCATATGCTTGTCATGCCAGCACTGGGGAGGCTGAGGCAGAAGGACCCCTTGGAGCTGCAGATCAGCCTGGGCCACAGAGCAACACCCTGTCTCACGCAAACAAAAGAGAAGAACGCGAGGGGGAGAGATTCACTAAAGGAAGAATCATCCTTGGCCACCAGCACTGACGGTACTGTGTAAAGAACTCTCTGTCTGACATTGTCCGCTCCAGGCCTACTGTGCCGTCAGGACCTGAGGTAGCCTCTCAGGAGAAGACTCAGCCCAGCACCCCAACCACTGATCCTCTGGCCATGAGAAACCCTGGGGAGGGAGCTGTGCCTCCTGTGTGTGTAGTGGGGGGTGGTGGGTGGGTAGCAGAGACAGACAGATAGACAAAGACACAGAGCATTGAGATCAAGTCAGTCATCCCCTGATCCCTACCTACTTTGAAATCCATTTAACCTCTGATTCCCTCCTTTTCTTTTCCTTCTCTCTCCTCACACTTTGTCCCATTTTCTCTTTCTCTAACATTAACCTTTGTTTTCACACAGAAGAGAAGAGACGCTCCCCCCAGCACCCGCCCCCCCCCCCCACACACACACAGCTTGCACAAGTCTACATGCCCCTTGAGCCACTGCGAAGGCTTTGAACCGAACTCTGACTCAACCCTCGAACCTCTTCCGCCCAGCAAGCCGCCTCCTCTCTGCTTGCCACAGCGGCCAAGGTCCAGCATGGTCGGCGAGGAGCCACTGCAGCATGGGGCCTGCCAGACCGGGGGCCTGTGTCCCACATCTGGATTGTACTCACACCTCCATGTCAATCTGCACAGGCAGGTCTAGTGTTAAAGCCCAGTCCCGGAGCAAAGGGCCATAATCGATGACCACATGAATCCAACATCCCCAGACACGCCAGTCTTAGATCCCTATCAGTCAAAGCAATCCTCAGCACCCAAGACGACCAAGCCACACAGAACACTCAGTTTTCGACGGCACCTTTCTCTTGAGCCCTTCAAATTCTTTACTGACTGGTGCTCCAAGAAAGATACAAAAGCTGCCATCTAGCTGGATACTTATGAAGAGCAGAGAGAGGCAAGTCACCTCTTAGGAATCACACAGTGAGGCAGGCAGAGAATAAATCTCCCACCTTACACCCCGCCAGCTGCCCGCCTTAGCTTTTCTCTCCAGCTTCCTGCAACACATCTGTCTCCCTCTAACCTACCTGTCACTCAGCAGGGAGCAAACACGGGAAGCAAGCCCCAAAGTATTTCTGCCTCCGTGAAGAGACCCAGGCCATCGCAATCCTAATGCCCGGGGGCCCCTGCCACTTACTTGCCTCTCAGAAAGGCCAACTTCTTCCTCAGATAGGAGACATGGTAGTAGCAGGTCTGCCGGACAGCTCCGCTGCAGGAAACAGTCTCCGAGCGCAGATTCTGCACCATGCCAGGCTCAGGGGAGGGCTGGCCACATGGCAGCCAGGACCTTGAGGGCTGCAGGCTCACTTTGGAGGCACATGGACTTGCTGCCTCTGCAGCTGCCCCAGCAGTTGTCAGTGAGCTCCTACACACACACAATCTCCACGCTCTGCTGTCCCGTGCAAGACACGGGAAGGTGAAGGGCCCAGTGCGAGAGAGCCTGGCGTTCTATGCTATCACGATCTCCCTGGCCTTCTGGTTGAGCCACAGTTCCATGCAGAACTTGCCTCCATCCTTCCACATCTGGTGGTGCTCTGGTATTTGGCAAGCTTCTGCCCGCTCTGTCCTCAGACAGGGAGGATGGAGGTGTACCTGCATGTGGTGTCAGCTGCTGGCGCTGGAAGGAAGGGAGGGGCAGCGGGCACTGCTCCCAGCGGGTTTTTTTCTTGGCTCCTTCTTTAAGGTAAAGATCACCTGAGTAAACCAGGGCCATGGAGAAGTCAGTGACTGGACAGGTAGATGGAGCTAGAGAGCTGCAGAAATCCGCAATGGGGGACAAGTTCCAGGCCAGACTCAGCAGAACTGAAGGGACCTCTCTCTCCTAGCAGGACATGGCAGCTGTTGTAGTTTGCTTTCTGTTGCTGTGAAAAGACACCATGACCAAAGGCAATTTGAAGGGGAAAGGGTTGGTTGTATCTTACAGGTTAGATTCCATCATCGAGGAACGCTAAGGCAGCTCAAGGGAAGAGCAGATGCAGGTGCTGTGTGTGTGTGTGTGTGTGTGTGTGTGTGTGTGTGTGTGTGTGTGCATGTTCCCACATACGAAAGCAGGAGGTTGATTTTAGGGGTCTCCCTTGCTCTCTCTCTCTACTGTACTAGAAGCAAAGTCTCACTGAACCTGAAAATGACTCAACTAGTCCAGCTAACTAGCCTGCCCATTAGAATACCCTATCTCGCTGGGCAGTGGTGGCGCATGCTTTAGTCCCAGCATTCAGGAGGCAGAGGAATTCAAGGCCAGCCTGGTCTACAAAGCAGATGCCAGGACAATCAGGACTGTTACACAGAGAAACCCTGTGTCAAAACAAACAAACAAACAAACAAACAACAACAACAAAATCTCTTCTTCCAAAGTGCCGAGATTCCAGATGAGCCATCTCCCCTGCTTTTATGTGGATGCTGGGAATACAAACTCTAATCCTCAAACTTGCAAGGTGAGCACTTTATCCATTACGCTCCCTCTCAGGCCTCCCAGTGGGTGATTAGTGTTGTTTTTTGAGACAGGGTTTCTTTGTGTAGCCCTGGCTATCCTGGAACTCACTATGTTGACCAGACTGGCCTCGAACTCAGAGATCTGCCTGCTTTGCCTCTAGAGTGCTAGGATTAAAGGCTTGTACCACCACCGCCCATCTGTTTTTTTTTTTTTTAAACCTAGATTAAGAGGTCAGCAAAATGGCTCAGCTAAACAAACCTGGAGAACAAAGGTCAAATCCCGGACCCAGAGAGAAAGAGGAGAGGACAAACTTCACAAAGCGTCGTCTGGTCTCACACACATGCTGTGCTAGTCGTGCCCAGGCACATGCACAATATTATATTTTTGGACCCTCAGCAGACAAAGGTGCTTGCCTCTAAGACTGAGAACCTGAGTTCCATCCCTGAAACCCACATGGAAGGAAAGAAGTGACTCAGTGTTAAGTCTCAAACCCTGGGAGAAATAGCCAAGGTACCTATTTAACATATCAAAGCACACTTGGCCTCCAGGTTCTCCCAGCATCCCTCAGTGTCTACCTGTTACAGAGTATGGCTGGTATACCCTGCCCACTACCCTGAATTCTCCAGCCCAGGGACTGGGCTGCCCTTCCCCCACAGGCTCTTCCCTATATAATCTAGACATTTTGGTTACCCTTCCCCTTTAGACCTTTGCCTTCCTGGCTGCTGCACCTCGTTCCCCTCCACTGGTATGCCCAAATTGCGGGGACCCCCAAAAGACTACCACGGAGACTGAATCCCACATGTAAAAGCAAAGAGCCTTTATTCTCTTCAAGCTCCAAGCTTGGTCTCTCTGTGTGTCCGATGCAGCAACCGGTGAGAGCAGAGAGAGCCCTGAGCCCAGGCAGGGTGGGATTTTTATCATAGCAGAGGTTGGGGTGAGGGGATTTCCAGGGTCCACGACCCTGATAGTCTGACAATTGTCTAGGGGTGTTTGTAAAACAAACACAGGTGTGTGCTAGACTCAGGGACATCTGACCACCTTATCTAATGGTTGGAATGTTTGGGATGTCAGGTACTTTATCCCTGGGTGGATCTCTGGGTGGTGTCAGTTTAAGGCTTTTCCTTGATTTGAGTGTTGCCCGCCAGTAAGCTTGTCACAGAAGCTGTGTCTGGGCCCCTAAGCCGGTCATGGCAGCTGTGTGGTCAACCTGTTTTGGGGCCTTTCTATATCCACCACCCCCAACCCTCAGTCCTCACATGACTCAGGGTCCTGTTCACCCTGGACTCTCCCAGATGTCTCTGCCTCTGGCTATGCTCTCCCTTTTATCTACAATAAACTTTCTCCTCCACCATACCTAGAAGCAGTCATGTCCTTTCCTTTTTATTTCTTTTCATTCATCTGGTGCTTGAAACCCGAGAGGGGCATTAATTAGCTCCCCTTCCGAGGCCTTTGGCCTCTCTGAGCAGAACCAAACTGCCAGGTTGCCCTCCTGGGTGCAGATCACTTGCCTGTGCAGGCTTCTGGCACCCAACATACTTGGCTCCAAATTCTAGAATTGATGATGTTAAGTCTCCAGTCCTGAGGCAAATGGCTGAGGTGCCTATTTAACAATAAATACATTTGATTTTAAAGTTTAAATAAATAAATAATGTAGAACAAATACCCAACCTGCAGACTGTTCACATCCCACCTCAGGGATGGCATTCCTTAAGTTACCGTCTTCCCTGCCTCCTCCATCCCCTATGACTGCAGCCCACTTGCATGCCCCATTCTTGTTAATCATCTGGGAGCATTCCTTTTCTCACCCTCTGGGTCTCTCCTCCTGGTTTCCCTGACAGCTAGCCTCCTTACATTTCCTTTTTTTTGGTTTTTCGAGACAGGGTTTCTTTGTGTAGCCTTGCGCCTTTCCTGGAACTCACTCTGTAGCCCAGGCTTGGCCTCGAACTCACAAAGATCTGCCTGCCTCTGCCTCCTGAGTGCTGGGATTAAAGGCGTGCGCCACCACCCCACCCCACCCCCCCCCGGCTGCCTTACATTTTAATAGGGGTACAGCCCAGCAGAGCAGGCTGAGATCCAGACTCAGTGCTGAGGACCGTCCCTCTTCCCACACCCATGTGCTACACATTGAATTCCTTGTGGCCTCAGCCAGATCTTTGTATGTTTGTTTGCAGTGCTGGGATCTGGGACCTCCAGCACACAAGGGCAAGTGCTTCTCCACTAAGCTACCTTCACACACAGGTCCTCTTTAAGATCTGCTGTCTGAACTTCACAGCCCCTGCACAGCCTGCCTCTCCATTCGCACATACCATGAGTAGCTTACACTCTGTATGCTAAAATTAAAACTCACTAATCATGGTTGCGCTTCAAATTCTTCCAAACATAAACAGTATATTACTAATAATTAATGCAAGCACACACAAAACGCTAGCCATGGACCAGGCATATCCTTATAAACCATCACCCATAGAATGAATCATCACTCGATACACCCATTTTACAAAGGAGAGGAATGAGGCACACAAATTGTTCAGTTGGAACCTCCAGCTTGCCCCTGCATGACCCAGAAAGTCCTCTCTCTCTCTCTCTCTCTCTCTCTCTCTCTCTCTCTCTCTCTCTCTCTCTCTCTCTCTCCAAACCCCTCTCAGAGAGTCTCTAAAGAAAAGGTGCCAAAAAGCCCAGCTCTCCATTCTTGGCAGCTACTGCAGCTTCCTCACCTGAAGTTGCCAGCTGCCCAAATCCTCACCTAAAGTGCTCAGCTTTTGACCACACTTGAGCACAAACCCAGCTTGTGGCAGAGATGTCATCATCCCTCTCCTACAACCTATAAAGTTTCCCTGCTTTTGTTTGTGGGTGCGAGGCTTCTCCAACCTCAATCTCTGGGACTGGAGAACTCACCTGGGAGATGCTGTGCTCAAATAAAAATGCTGCAATACCTTTTCAATTGGGCTTGATCTGGCCTACTGTATCAGCAGAGAATCCTATTAAAAGGGCGGGAGAGGGCAGAAAACCAATGTCACATGGCATGTGCTAGAGCCATGATTACAGAGAAGGAGCTGCTTAGCCTCTTGTGCTGCCTTTCTCTGCTGCACAAGCCAGAAAACTCAGGTTCATCCTGGACGGCCTTCCAACTTGGATGTCACTCCTGTCGGCTCCATTTCTCACATTTTTAATTGGTTCCTCTTTTTTGGTCCTCACTACCACCATTCAGAAAGATACCATTTGGTCTCAATCTCAATGTTGCCATGGCAGAAATTCCTCCCTGCCCACCTCAGTCCCTGTCACCCGCTTTCATTTTCTCCAGAGCATTTCTTACTAGTTGGTAGCTTCTTTGTGGGGTGTCTATTTCCTCTCACTGAACAGCAAGCATCAAAGTTGATGTGGGTTTTTTTTTTTTTTTTTTTTTTTTTGGTTTTTTGAGACAGGGCTTCTCTGTGTATCCCTGGCTGTCCTGGAACTCACTCTGTAGCCCAGGCTGGCCTTGAACTCACAGAGATCTCCCGAGTGCTGGGATTAAAGGCCTGCACCACCGCCGCCTAGCCAAAGCTGATGTCTTGATCAAAGTTGTATATAATGCCTTGAGTGGATGCCTTATAGTATGTACTCAATAACTATTTCAGCGACTGAATTGGGTATGTTATTTGTTTCTAATTCATCTGTTTGCACTCCAAGTGTTTGTTTCTCAAATCCATGTTTCTCCATGGGATCGTTGTGATTTTTCTCACAAGAATAGCTGGGAGTAGGGCTGGCTCAGGGGGCAAAGGTCGTTGCTGCCAGGCTGGCAGTCTGAATTCAGGCTTCTGAAGCCCCACGGTAGGAGTCAACCAGTTCCCACCAGTTGTCTTCTGTTCTCTACAGCCATGTGTGTATGCTCGTGATGATGAACGTATTTTTAAAAGTCCTTTAAACAAGAACGGTAGTGACTTGGTGCTATAGACTGAATGAACTTCCCATACTCAAATTCATGTTGAAATGCTAGCCTCCAACGTAATGGAGTTAAGAGGCGGGCCTTCTGGGGGGTTAAGAGAAAGCAGTAAAGGGGCAGCCCAGGATCTAACAGTAGAGACTAGAGCTCTTTTTCCTATCAGGTCACAGAAAGATGGCTGCCTAAGAAGAAAACAGGCTTCAAACTAGACATATTGGCACACACCCCATCATTTGGGAAGCTGAGACAGGAGAATTGTGAGTTGGAGGCCAGTTTTCACCACACAGTGGGACCCACTTTTGTTGTTGTTTGTTTGGGGACAGCTGAGTTGATAAAGTGCTTGCCACACAAGCATGAGGACCTAAGTTCTGGCAGACACACACACACACACACACACACACACACACACACACACACACACGAGACTCCAGTATGGCAGAGCACATCTGTAATTTCAGTGCTGGTGAAGCAAAGTCGGCCGGCCAGTTTTGCCCAGTTAGCAAACCCCAGAACCTGCCGAAAAAAATGTTTCAAAAAATGGGCTTCACCTTAACAAGGACACTCAAGGCTCAGGGTTGATCTCTGGCTCCTGACAAACACATGTTTCTGTACCCATGCACATGCAAACAGACACATAAGGATGAGGGACTTCTTAGGCCTCACCTTTCCCTGAGGATTTATAGGCAGTTAATGGTTGCTGGGGGTGGGAAAGATATTTCTTCAATGGTGTAGCCACTAGAAAGTGGCTCATACACCTGTAAATAAACCCTCATCAATCCTGTAAACAACTCAAATTAAACTCAATAGGGCATTTTTTAAAAAAGATTATTTTGGCTAGTCTAAATCTTTTCAACCTTTAAGAACGAAGATGAAGAAAAGAAAAGAAAAAGCAGATTCCATTAAAATACTAAGTCTGCAAGTACATTAATCTTAGGCTTCCCAGTCTCCAGAAATTCCATAAATAAATGCTTGTAATTAAAAGGTAGAGGCAGGAAGAACCAAGCATTCAGGGCCAGTCTATGCTACAAAGCAAGTTCAGGGCAAGCCTGAGCAGGTAGACACAGGGTACTCTATCTCTCAGGATCCCCCCTACCCAGGGTTTCCTGTCAATGAAGAATGCTCCTGCCAGGTGGTGGTGGTGCATGCCTTTAATCCTAGCACTTAGGCAGAGGTAGGCAGATCTCCAGATCTCCGAGTACAAGGCCAGCCTGGTCTCCAGAACGAGTTCCAGGACAGCCAGGGCTACACACACAGTGAGAAACCCTGCCTTGGGGGTAGAGGGCACACTGCTTACAAGGCACCAAAAGACCTATCCACCTGACTGAATAATCTTTTGTGGCCTCTTGCTAGAAGCCCACTCCTAGGTTATGACGCTGTACCAGACTTAAGTATCTGTGGTTCCTGAGCTCTCCCTGCTTTCTCCCGCTCTCTCACACCCCCATGCTTATGTACATCCTGCTCCTTCCCTGGGAATGCTGTCCATGTGACACTCCCACTCATCCAGAAGCTCTCAGGCATCACCCTCCATAAGCATAACCCACCATTCTTTGTGGATGCATCCCCCAGCCACCACCCGACTAGTAAGCCACTCCTGGGTAGGTTCTTAACTTCACAGGGCCTCCAGTCTCCTAAACTCTGGAAAAGCAGCATCAGCTTGATAGGGCCACAGAAAGAGGAACATGTTAAGATAATATGTAAAGGATTCACTGCACAGTTTGGTACCTAGCAAGGATTTTGTTTTGTTACTGAATGCCTAATTCCACATCCATAATGACATCGTACCTTCATTTGCAAGTACTTCTCACCATTAACAAGATTCTTGAGGGGTGATGTCACAGCATAGTCTGTTTATCTACCAGTGTCTGTACATTGCATTTGCAGGTGCTCCAAATTCCACCCACACTCTATCTGGGTGATTTCTTAGATATAGAATATTTTATATTTGTTCTCTGAGAAGTTCATATATACAGTGTATTTTGATCATATCTACCACCCACTCCTCCATGAACCCTCCTCCCACAGCCCCCTCCCAACTTCATGTTCACTCCTCTTTATGGTTGTTATTTTATAGCCCACTGAGTCAAAATTAATGCTGCCCTAGGCACAAGGGTGTGGTGCCACCCACTGGAGCATGGCCAACTCTCTGTCCCCCAGCAGCTATCAACTGCCAATCATTCTCAGCTGGATAAGGCCTCATGTGCCCCTTCCCCATCTTTAGGTCAGAAGAGCATAGCTCTTCTCAGGAAGAGTCAAGTCTCATTGGGAGTCAATACCTACTGTTTATTTAACATCTACTAAGCATCTAGTTGATTTGACATCTACTAAGTGTCTAGTTTCTTTAGCACCTATTAAATACCTAGCACTTTATATACAATAGTTTAGCTATTCCTCACTGGATGTGATAAACAATAGACCTTTACAAATGAAAAGATTGAAGTTGAGAAAAGTCAAGTACATTGCTCTTTCAAATGCAGTTATAGTTGGACATGATGGCATGCCTTTAATCCCAGCATTTGGGAGGCAAAGGCAGAAAGATCTCTGTGAGTTCAAAGCCAGCCTGGTCTATATATAGCAAGTGTCAGGACAGCCAGGGCTACACAAGAGGACTGTGTCTCAAATAAACAAACAAATAAATAAGGAAATAAATAAATATATAATAACATGCACAGTTACCACCAAACATGATGATACATGCCTGTAATGCCAGGGCTCATGGGGCACAGGCAGAACTGTCACAAGATCAAGGACAGTGTGGGCTACATCATGAGATCTAGGCCAGTCAGGGCTACATAGCTACACATAGCTATACATTCTCAAAAGAATGACAACCAAAAAAAGCAGTTAGAGCTGAGGATGTAGCTCAGTGGGAGAGAGCTTGCCTGTCACATGAAAAAGCCCTGGATTTGACTTCCAGCACCTCAGAAAAAAAGTACAGCCAGGTTGTGGTGGTGCACGCCTTTAGTCCCAGCACTTGGGAGGCAGAGCAGGTATACCTCTGTGAGTTCAAGGCCAGCCTGGTCTAAATTTAAGAAGAAATAAAAAAGTCAGATGTGGCCCAAACCGTTAATCTCAGCACTTGAAAACTGTGGGAGGAACAGGATTTCAATGTGATCCTCAGTTATACAACTAGTTTAAGGCCAGAGTGGCTTGCTTCACAAACAAGACAAAAAGCAGAGTTAAGAAAGCATCACAAACACAATGGGCCTGACTGTCGGGTACATGCTCTTACCCACACAGCAGGCCCCATCAACAGCCAGAGCACCTCCACCCATTCTGCAGCTGGCCTCTAGCAGCTCTCCTGTCTCCTATGGATATTTTAGAAAGGCTCATGGCATGCATGCCTGCATGCAGGGGTGTCTACATGCATGCACACTCTGGTCCCTGCTGCAGCCCCACTTGGTACTCACATACACTCACTCTCATTCCAGGTCTCAACTTTCCTGCTACTGAAAGGCACCTGGATCAGCTGAGACCACATGCTACTGAAACTCACCTGCTGCCTACAAAGGGTCCTTCGTAAAAGTGCTCCTTTCCCTACCATCCATGCTTTGTTTACAAGTCCCTGCCACCAGGGGAAATGAACTGAATAAAGTTCTGGCTACCTGAGAAACTTTAATAATTGGTCTAGTTTAGGGGGAACCTGGAGACTACTGTTTCATCTTGTCACTGGCTTCACCATGAAGCAAGAAAAGTGGATTAACATCACACGCACACGCACACGCACACGCACACGCACACGCACACGCACACGCACACGCACACGACACACAAGCCTGAGGAAGTTATCTCTTTTCCTTTTTACTGGAAACCTGGCAGGAGTGTAGTGATGTCCTAGTTCCGAGACAGCCCTCCCTCTAAGCCCTCCCCCATTTCCTAGTAAATGGATTCTCTACATAAATAAAATCAACCTTTCTCCCCAACGTCACAGCTGTCTCGGAAATCACTGCTGCCCTGTTTGACCAGATAAGAGACTTTTCGTTTCTGGCTGTTAAGACAGCCACTGGATACATAAGCACACTTCGGTCAACAATGGAAGTCCAGTAAGATTAGATTCCTAGAGATGCTCACCGCCATCTCAGTGATGTGGGCTATCCCATGACATCTACACAACGAGACAATCCCATGGTGACTATGCGAGCGACTGCCAAGTGGCGCATGACTGGACTAATCCTGTCTCTAAAGTATGTCCATCCTAAACTTTGTGCAGAGCTGGAAAGAATCAGTGTATTATTAAAGCAGCCCAAAGAGCATCTTATACAACAAAACAAACAAACAAACAAAAAACCCTGTAATTTAAAAGAATTTAGAGAATTTTAAAGAAACCAATATTAATTCCGCCTGTTTTGTGAAGCCAGCTTTCACGATCTGGAGTATTAGAAGCAGGCACAGAATGCCTCACTCTTGGCCACTCTCAGTCTGTGACAGTCCCTGCTGCGTTTGTCCATCCAGAGGAACGGCACAGAGGAATGGCAAGATTACAGCAGAGACTCACAGTGCAGGAAGTGTGGCCGTTAATGAGATGGTGCATAGTCTTCCAGAGGACCAGAGTGAAGAGCTGGGACCATGGTTCAGTCAGTATAGCGCTTGCTGACACAAGCAGGAGTCCCAGCTCCAGAAGCCCTGAGCTTATAATCACAGCCAGCATGGGGGAGGCAAAGACAAATGGATCCCCAGAGGCTCACTCCTAGTTTAATTAATGAGTTACAAGCCAATGAGAGGCCTTGCCTCTCCTCAACTCCCAAGAAAGAAAGAGAGGGGGCGGGGAGGGAGGGGAGGAGGGAGGGAGGGAGGGAAACAGAGACAGGACAGCACCTGAAGAAATACTGACCTCTAACCTCTATCAGCACCACCTGACCCTCTAAAACACACACACACACACACACACACACACACACACACACACACACACACAGAGCTCAAAGTCAGGCACACAGGTCACATCCTCACTACTACAGAAAATCTTTTCAGACTCAAATCTCAGTCCATCACAGCCCAATGTTCTCAAAGCAAGAGACTCTAAAGTGGGTGAAAATGTATTAAAGGAAGAATCAAGTACAGGGTATGTGTTGGATTTAAATGTGTTGCTTTTACTCTGTGAGGAAAGGTCACGGGGCACGACAAAACCCAGTATCAGAGCTTTATTGGGGGTGGGGGTGGGGGGCAGAAGAGAGTGACCAGGCCTGTGAAAGAGGCATGCAGGGAGAGAGAGAGAGTGGGGGAGGAGGAGAGAGCAGAAGAGAGGGGAGGAGTCTGTGGCCGGCTTTTTAAGGATTTCCCTGCACATGCGCATGTGGGCTTGCGGAGCTATGCCACGCTGTGCACGGGTGATGTAAGATACAAGACCCCTTGCTTGGCTACTGAACTGCACATGTGTGGTCGTGCGGCTGGAGGAGTGGCAGAATCCTAACAGTACGACCCTGGAAACTTGTTCTCACCAGTAGGAGGAACCCAAGAAGGGAAGACTTCACTGAGAGTGGCCATGGCAAACACAGGGCTGTGGCTCTGAGTATCTCAGATCCAGTGCACACAGGGTCTGCCGTCCAAAGCACACTTCTGACATATGCCACACCACAAATGCCAAGCAAGCCGGGGCAAATGATGTCCACATCCACCATGAGGAGCTTAGGGAACTAACTGAGCAGGTGTCTTAGTTAGTGTTTTCTGTTGCTTCGAAGAGACGCCATGACCACGGCAACTCTTATAAAGAAAACATTAATTGGGGTGGCTTGTTTACAGTTTCAGAGGTTCAGTCCATTATCATCATGTCAGGGAGCATGGTGGATGTGCAGGCAGACATGGTGATGGAACAGAGTGCTACAATTGCAGGCAAGGAAGTCAACTGCAGTCGTACTGAGGGAAGCTGGGGCAAAAGAGACCTCAAAGCCCATCTCCACAATGACACACTTCCTCCAACAAAGCCACGCCTTCTAGAAATGCCACTCCATTTGGGGGCCATTTTCTTTCAAACTACCACAGCAGGTTCTGAATGGGAAAGAAATTTAGGGGGCTTTTCTAGATGCTGTAAATCTAGAAGAGAACCCTTTATGGAGGTATACCTGGTCAGACAAGGAGGTTAAATATTTTTTTTTATCAGCGTCCATTACTAAGCAGCCCACCAAAAGCATGTCTGTTTAGGTAGCATCCAAGAGACAGGGTATCCTGGGGAGGGTGTTGTCAGGGTTACATGTAATTCAGTACTTCATTCTCTCCCCCTGGAATGGGCCAAGCAACAGATAACATGGAGGGAAGAGAGGAGTTGGCAATCAGATCCAAAAGGTGAAGCGTAGCTGAGGACATCACACTGAAAGCTGGACAGTATCGTCCTGAGATACTCAGTGCACAGCAGAGCTGCCTCGGGGACCTCTGTGCCATTTATTTTAAGTGTGTGCATGCTAAAAATCTGGACATCCATAGAGAGATGTGTAGGCTACTCTGGGAACCGAAAGAGCTATCCTCAGATCAAAACTGATGAAGTTCTTTGCTGTGGATATCACTCTGTATAAATAAAATGCTGATTGACCCATAGCCAGGCAGGAAGTACAGGTGGGACAAGCAGAGAAGAGAACTATGGGAAGTGGAAGGCTGAGGCAGAAAGATGCTGCCAGCTGCCACCATGAGTACCAACATGTAAGATACTGGTAAGCCACGAGCCATGTGGCAAGGTATAGATTTATAGAAATGGGTTAATTTAAGATGTAAGAACTAGATAGCTAGAAGCCTGAGCCATTAGGTCAAACAGTTTAAATAATGTAAGTCTCTGTGTGTTTACTTGGTAGGGTATGTGTGGCTGCGAGACTGGCAGGTGAGAGAGATTTGTCCTGACTGTGGGCCAGGCAGGACCAGAAAAACTCTAGCTACAGTCCTTTGACTAATTAGTCTTTTTTGGGGCCCACATCTTTATACTGACTCCATCTAGATTGAATCAAACCACTCATTTGGGCTAATGATGGGCATAAAACTGAGAAATGGGACGGAATTTAAAAGACTTTGAAAAACAAAAATAATGTTTAGAGAGACCTTGCCACACTGGCCCGGGACAGAATTTCTTTTGACACACTACCTAGCTTTGGCTTGACTTCTCCTGTGAGGGGGAAGTTCATTACTTTGTGAGACCTGTTTGCCATGCAAAAGTTCATCCTAAACTGGGCTGTGGTGGCATGCACCTTCAATCCCAACACTCGGGAGGCAGAGGCAGGAGGATCTCTGTGAGTTTGAGGACAGCCTGGTCTACAAGTCCCAGGACAGTTCCAGGACTGTTACACTGTCTCAAAAAAAAAAAAAAAAAAAAACAAAAAACAAACAAAGTTCCTCCTAACCTGAGCTGAATCCTTCTCATTTACAATTTATGCCCCTCTAATTCTATTTTGTAGGATTTTGTATATGTAAAGTGCTGTCAACCTGGAAATGGCGGCCAGCAAATGTATACCCAGCAACCCAGAAGCACGAAGGCCAGGAAAGCTATAGTGAGACAGATATTGCCTCAAAACTGAGTGCTATCAGACTTACCTAAACATTCTCTTTCCTCGTCTTCCCTCCTTTCTGTCAACCAGCTCTTATTTTCTGTTTGTTTGTTGTTTGTTTTTGAGACAGGGTTTCTCTGTGTAGCCCTGGCTATCCTGGAATTCACTTTGTAGACCAGGCTGGCCTTGAACACAGAGATCTGCCTGCCTCTGCCTCCACTCCCAGCTTTCAGTCAGCTCTTAGAACGATAGAGCCTCAAAACCATTCTCTTGATTCTAACATCTCTTTGAAAAAGACTGGTGATAACACACTAGATCTGCTCAAATTCATACAGATCTCAATTATGCACACCCCCTTCAAAGACCATCAGAAGAAGGTGTGTGGTAGGGCAGTCCCGTATTCCTAGCACTTGAGATTCAGGCAGAAGGATCAAGAGTTCAAGGACAGACTGAACCAAAGGAGATCTTGTCTTTAAAAAAAAAAAAAAAAAAAAAAAAGGAGCTCATTGTGTTATGTTTCAGCCTTTTGTAGCTGAAAAATTAAACCACCATGTTCTTTTTCATAGGAAATCCTTTCAAGTTAGTCAATAGTAGACTTATAAATAAGTTTGGTTTTGTTTGTTTTTTTTTGAAACAGGGTTTCCATATGTAACCTGGGCAGGCCTGCAGCTACGTAGACCAGGTTAGCTTTGTGCTTTCAGGGATCTTCCTATGCCTGACTCCAGAGTGCTAGCTTATAGGCATAAGCTGCCAAGCCCAAAAGAAATGCATCCTGAGTAGGCAAGATGGCTTAGCAGGTAAAGGGGCTTGCCATCACTCCTGAGGAGAACCCAAGTTCAATCCCCAGGGCCCACATGGCAGAAGGCCAGAACAGACTCCTGAAAATGGTCCCCTCTAATCTCCATGTGGCACACACACACACACACACACACACACACACACACACACACACACACTATAAATAAGCTATAATGTAATTATATGTAACTTTAAAAAAAAGATTTATTTATTTATTATGTATACAGCATGTATGACTGCGGGCCAGAAGAGGGCACCAGATCTCATTACAGATGGTTGTGAGCCACCATGTGGTTGTTGGGAATTGAACTCAGGACCTCTGGAAGAGCAGTCAGTGCTCTTAACCTCTGAGCCATCTCTCCAGCCCCCAACATATGTAACTTTTTAAGTAAATAAATCTTTCCTAGTATACAACTGATTTCCTCCTTTGAAATACATATCTCAAGTCAAGTACAGTGGCATACCCCTAGAATCCTAGTACTTGAAGAAACTGAGTCAGGAGGATCTCAAGCTAGGGCCAGCCTAAGCTACATAGCAAGAGGCTGTCTCCAAATAAGCAAAACCCAGAGCCCTACGGCAGGCCAGCTGAGTCTCTTTCAGTTCCCCTCCTGCTGGCCTGCTCTCTCCAGGTATGACTTCAGAATGTGTGCTCAGCATGCTAGAGGCTCAGGGGTCAAGGTCCAGCACTTCACATCAAATCACCTTTCTTTGACTTACATAAAAAAGAAACTTAACTCATGACCAGCAACCACTATCTGTAATCACAGTACTAATGAAACAGATCCTGGCCAGTCCTCACATCCCTAGTGCAGAACCAACAGACTCTCAGTTCCTCAACTCAGCATCTAGGAGCCTCCACATTCATTCCCCCCCGGTAACCTCTACATCAACCTCTTCCCCAATAACCCCCACCACACACAATCTGCTCCATTCCAAAGGCTTCAGCCTTCAGGGACCACAGGTGCCCATCCCAGGACACACAAATTCCTCAGGTACAAAATACTTTACCCCAGACAAAAACCGAAACAAAATTCCTTTTCCCTACATGAGCCATGCTACACTCAACGTGTGAAGTATGACTCAAATCCCACAGCCATCATGGTGACACAAGCCTTTAATCCCATCACTTGAAAGGCAGAGGCAGGCCGATCTCTGTGAGTTCGGGCCCAAGCCTGGTCTACAAAGCGAGTTCCAGGACAGCCAGAACTACAGAGAAACCCTGTCACAAAACAGAACAAAACAAAGCAAATGAATGCATGGTTCAAATCCTAAACCCGAAGTTTGCCGAGAGCTTTTGGTCGGCAGTTGGCTTCTCCCTTGGAGAGACAGCCCCCTGCCTTCAGGAACAGCAATGATGATGCTCCCTCTGGTTTCTGGGGCAACAGCTTGTCTTTGCAACCATTCTCCAAGGACAATGCCCCCCCTTCTACTTCCCATAACTCTCACACACAGCAGAAGCAACAGAGGCACTTCACCTTATTCTCCACTCCCCTCACATCACTCCCATGACTTTGAACTTACCTTTCTTGGCGCACTCGCGGACTCAGGAACCTGCTGGAATCATCGTCGTGGCTGCTCTGTTGGCTGCTCTGCTGGCTGCTGAGGAAAGACACAGGATGTGAACCGTTAGAACTTCTCTGGCTTTCTCAACCCTGGGGGAGGCCATCCAGACCTCAGCTATACAAAGACACGGGGTTACAACATCAAGCGAATGCAGAGAGAGTGCTTCCAGAGTGGAAGTGGGGGTGTGAGCTGAGAAGACATTTAACTGACTGAAAGTCACTGTCTGACATCCAAGGCATCTCTGCGGCTGTCCAGACCGGAGAAGGAAGAGCCTGATCTACTACCCAGGTCCCTAGGTATGTACGCCTCTGTAAACAAGCACTGACAGCTCCCAACTCGGTTGCTTAAGATCTCTGATGGGACAGTGATCCATTCTTCCTCAACCCACCCAAGCCCCCAAGGAGCTGGTGCAGATAGGAGAGGGTAGGGCTTGTAAGGTTGGAGGGAGGGAGACTGCCAGAAGGCAGAGACTTGAAGGGTTCTGCACCACCTACTGGGTCCGCTGCCCTGCCCCCAGGGAGGGCTGAGAGTAAGGGAAGAAAAGGGCAAAAATCCCTGATCGATCTTCCTATTCTGTGGGCTGGAGGAATACAGAGCTCAATTCAAAAGCAGAGTTCTAAAGGTGGGTGTGGTGGCGCACACCTTTAATCCATGCGCTCGGGAGGCAGAGGCAGATGGAGTTTGAGGTCAGCCTGGTCTACACTGCATACTCCAGGACAGCCAGGGCTACACAGAGAAGCCCTGTACCCCCCCCCAAAAAAAAACCCACAAACAAACAAAAAACAAAATAGCAGAATTCTATACATGTAAATATATTTAAAACTATTTTTAATAGAATTTTGCTCCAGGGTTGCTGATCCATGTAATTTCATATTCTTGTCGTGCACCACGTGGGGGTACAAGCTGGAGAAGAAATTCCAAGTCACACAGCTCCAGAGGCAAGCCTCAAGAGAGGTGTCTCAGTGTACTCCACGGAAAGAACTTGGCAGTGTAGCAGGAATCTTAGAAGGTCTTATTAATAAAATCAAACCCGGGGCCAGTTATTTGGGGTGAAATGCTGGATGGTCAGAGAGACAGAACAAGCCACAGCTAACCTCACCTGGCCAACTTCTCAGCTGATCCTGTTTCCTCAGACTGGAAGCCTCTGTGTCCTCATCCCAATGGCTCTCAGCTGAACTGCTGCTCGAAAACCTGAACGCTTAACCAGCCAAATTAACCAGCCAAATGCTTCTAGTTTCTGGTCCTCACGCCTTATAAACTTTTCTGCTTTCTACCACCACTCCCTGGGATTAAAGGCTGCTTTCTGGGATTAAAGGCGTGAGTCACCATGCCTGGTTGTTTCCAATGCGCCCTTGAACTCACAGAGATCCAGAGGGATTTCTGTCTCTGGAATGCTAGGATTAAAGGCGTGTGCAAACATTTTCTAGCCTAAATATCTTGTGGCTTTTCTGTTCTCTGACCCCAGGTAAGTTTATTAAGGTACACAATATTTTGGGAAATACAATGCCACCACATGGCAGGAAAAGCTGAAGAGGAGTGTCTAAAGTTCAGGATTTATGCCCTTTTTAATAGTCAACAGGCTCAACTAACCCAAAAGACCATGATGAGCATCACAGCCTCTCTGAGGAATAGGCTGGTTTTGATCTACTTTGGCCATAACAGGCTGGTACTTCCTGCTCACCCTACCTTTCTTCTGGCAACCAAAACTTAAAATTAAGCTAATTATAAGAGATTCTAGACCAAAATGATTATCAATATACCAGTTTCTGAAAAAGTAATTTTGACCTGATATTAGCAAGCCATCCCACTAGATGGCACTGTTGTTTCCCAAATCACAACCAAACCAGCACCACAGTCATCAGAATGAGTCGATTTTTGGGCGCCCCCTTCTGGTCTTCCCATGGTTTGGAAAGTTCAGTTTACAGGAAATAAAAACAACTGGTGGCCTTCACAATGTGTATTCGTTCCAAGAAACGAATTAATACTCACTGAAGGCCAACAAGATGGCTCAGTGGGTAAAGACGCTTGCCTCCAATTCCTGAGACCTGCAACCTGAGTGCTATCCCAGAGTTCACACTGGGGAAGGAAAGAACCACCTACCAAAAGCTGTCTATGGCACACACACACACACACACACACACACACACACACACACACACACACAGAATTCTTGAATATACAGAGGGAGCCCAGCAGACTCCTGGTTTTGTTCCCCACATGCCTACTACTGCAGAAGTTTATCTTAGATGGTCCCATTAATACTCTCAACACTGGGAAGGGCTGGGGAAAATCCATGGTAATTCACAAAGCAAGCTCCAGAAGGCAGGCCATGGTTGGGAAGCTTTGCAATGCATGCTGGACACATTCCCTTGACTCCACTGAACTACCATCCACCTCCCGACCCCAAGGAACAGACCCATGCAGAAAGTACAAGCTAACCTCACAAACCACAAGCAGATACCCTTGTGCCCTCTGAAGGCGCAGCTCAACGACTGGGGAGATGGGACCCGGCATCTTTTGGATATTTTTATTTAATTTAGCATCTTATTCTATTTTTGCAGGACTGGGGATAGAGCCCAGGGTTTTTCACGTGCTTAAAAAAAAAAAAAAAAAAAAGTGCTCTACCATCACGGAAACATCAGCTTGCTTTTATTTCGAGACAGTGTCACACTAAGTTTCCCAGGTTGACCTTGAACTCACTATGTAGTCCCAGGCTTGAACTTTCAAGCCTCCTGCTTCAGTTTCCCCAGTAGCTCAGATTCCAGGCATGTACCACCACATCCTGCCCAGCCCCATTTCTGAAAGGGCATTTCCTGCGCACAATCAGCTCTTCCTCTCCCAGGCCATCAATGATGCACTGCTCTCTCAAGCCCGGAGAGAGGTTTGAGACTTAGGCGGACTCAAGCTGCCACGAGACTTGCAAGATGGAATTCACTATTCCCCAAGCTTGATGGGAGCCACCCACACCAAGGCTGCAGAGACCAAAGCGCCCATTTCTCTGCTTTTGGCAATACTCTGCAGACCGCTGCATTAGCAACAATTATCTCATGCTAATTGGGAGTTTCAAAACACAGCCAGTGACAGTTACAGCTGTCTTTGATTAATAAACAAGGAGAAATAAATTCTCTCGGGCTGTGGAAGTGTTAGGAACAGATGAACTTGGTTTTCCCTGGCTTTACTTCTTATTGGCCTTATAACCCCGGGCCAGCTCACTTAATCCTCTCTTAGCCTAATTCCTCAAGAAATAGAGACTTACTGTGTTTAGTCACTACTTAATCCTCAATTTATAGAGCTGGGGATTAAATTGCAAGGAATCCGATCATCATGCCCCAAATCATGGAGACTCAAGTTCTAGTCTTGACTCTGCCACTTAACCATGTGGGAGGGGGAGATTTACTTTTTCCGAAAGGTCAGACGTGCAAAAAGACACGTGGCCTAAAAGAGTGCAATGAGGTTTAGAAATGGTAGAGATTGTGGCAGGCGGTGAATACCGAATAGCCACAGGTAGCTTGCCTGATAGATACTTTGAAACTGCCAAGGGGGTGGTGGTGGCGCACGCCTTTAATCCCAGCACTTGGGAGGTAGAGGTAGGCGGATCTCTGTGAGTTCGAGGCCAGCCTGGTCTACAAGAGTGAGTTCCAGGACAGCCAAGGATACACAGAGAAACCCTGTCTCGAAAAACTAAAGGTAAGATAAATCGACTCTAGTGTTTACACTTTCGGTTTGAATAGGAAAGGCGTATTCAGAAGGAGAAAGGAGGTAGCAGAGAAGCGGAGAATAAAGAAAGGTGGTTTCTGTTTGTCACCTGGCAAGCTTGTCTGGGAAAGTCTAATAATAGAAGTAAGTACACAGATGTGATTGGGACACTGTGAAGGACTGCCAGCTTCCTACACGACACACCTGATAGTCTCAGAGAGTACTTAGAAAATCCCGGGCTGGGAGTGAACTGCCAGTCTGCCTACAGGGCTGGGAGGAGGCTCACTTCTGCTTCACAGCTAGCTCCCGTGGGAGTCTGCCGCAAGAGCGGTAGCTGGACAAAGATTTAGGGGTTCAGAATGCAGCTCAATATTTTCCTCACTCATCCAAACCCACAAACGCTTTTCTGTTGAAGACTTCTTTCACCTCTAAACATGCCCGTGTCTGTGCTTCCTTTGGTTCTGGTTTGTCTTGCTGTTTGAGACCTGGTGTTGTTCTGTAGACTACGCTGTCTGGAATTTTTGTTTGTTTGTTTGTTTTGTTTTGTTTTTTGAGACAGGGCTTGAACTCACATAGACCCGCCTGCCTCTGCCTCCCGAGTGCTGGGATTAAAGTCGTGCGCCACCACCGCCTGGCCCTGTTTTTCCTTTTCTTTATGGCCACTGGTAACACACTGCCCAGTGACTGTTAAATCTTTGTCAAAACATAATAAACTGGTGCTTTATCATGCAGCCTATCTAAGCCAAAGTCGGAAGCTGTTGATCTAGGCAGTCATTTGGGGGCATCCAACCCAGGGCCCACACATGCCAGGCAAGCATTCTACTGCTGAGCTAGTGAGTACTTTTTCAAAGTTTCCCAATGACGGAGGGGGCAGGATGGAGGACCAACCCCAGGATTTGTGAGTTAATCAATTGAAATCTGAACCCACACCCAGCACTCTGGTTTTGCTCCCTAGGACAATGGCTAATCCTGCTTTTAAACTAGAAGTGGTGACATACAGCTGTGGTCCCAGCACTTGGAGAGGCTGAAGAAGATCATGAGTTCAAGGCCAGCTGGGCTATATATTGAGTTACAGCCTGGGCTGCAGAGTGAGACCTGTCTGGAACACCAAAGCAGACAAACTAGAATCCTAATCCTATGGGACCGCCCAAGCAGGTCTGACATGGAGAGTGATCAGGGTTTGGAAGGGCCTCCTTCCTGACTGCTGTGACTCCTGGGGCTTCCCTCTGTCACACTTCTGCTCTTCTGTTTTTCTTGAGAGTTTCATAAATTCTTCTGGTTGATCCTGAAGTGTTACCAGGACTCTTTCAGCCACTCACTCCTTCAATAAATTATCAAGGATCAACTACATAGTAAACATCATTCTGGAATCCAGATACTGGTGTCAATGGTAAACAAAACACCGGAAGTCCCTGCTCTCAAGGAGGTAACATGCTATCAGGTTACTTCCAACCAGGGAACCTACCCTTCAGGGACCTCTGACATTGTTACAACAGCACTGTACATTCCCCAGAGAGGTTATAGTTCTCATCAGATTCTCAAATAAGCCGTGACGAGTAAAAAGTCATCTGCAATGAGCCTGCTGTGGTACCTTACACTTGTAACCCTGGTTCCGGGAAACTAAGGCAAAAGAATTGCCGTGTGTTCTAGGTCAGCCTGGGCTAAACAGTGAGGCCTTGACTAGAGCTGGAGAGATGCTGTTAAAAGCACTGGATGCTCTTCCAGGGAACCCAGGTTCAATTCCCAGCACCCACAGGGTGCTCACCACCATCTGTAACTCCAGTTTCAGGGGATCTGACACCCTCCTTCTGGCCTACCTCATGTGGTACAGAGGTATATGTGCAGGCAAAATACCCATACATATAAAACAAAAATAAATAAATCTTTTAAAAAGTGAGACCCTGGCCAAAACCAAACATAAAACCCAAACGAATGAATGAATGAATATAATTTAAACGTTTAAAAAAAACCTAGAAAATCCATTGCAATCCATCTCCCTAAAGCTCTACTCGTGATGGATATACAGACAGCTCCCAAAGACAGCAGAGCAGAGAGCTGGGTGGACCCACAAAGTGGCCACTAATCACATATGATCGTGCGATTTTCAATTAATTAGAAATCCAATCCTCAGCTTTAGATATTCAATATCCATATGACTAGTGGTTCTGTAGTGGGCAGTCCAGAACACTTGCCTTCTCCTAGGGAGCCTTACTAGACAGTATTTGTGTAAGAAGTTTTCAGTTCAAAGCCAGAACTGGAATTCTAGCTCTGCCACCTGGGTTCTGAGCAACACAGAGGAGCAAACCTAAGTCCTCTCTGTGTTCCCATCACCCTGTCTGTTCAGATGTAAGTTAATAAGACTCCTTACAAAGACTGAGTCACCTGATTAACATAAGCATTTAACCAAAAGATTGGTAATCAGTAAATAAACATCCAACAAATGGCCACAACCCTTGTATTTATTACCATAGAGCACTGAGCTCCTAACATCCATCAGGACTCTCACGGTGAGGAGCAGGTCCATTTCTGACTTCAGTGTCCTTTCCCTCTCTTTGGTCTTCACTATGAGATTCACATAAACCGGAAGTACACCTGCTGTGGGATGTTCTGTATGTCAAATGTGTTGCTGATTAGTCAATAATTAAAACACTGATTGGCCATTGGCTAGGCAGGAAGTGTAGGCGGGACAAGGAGGAGAATAAAACTGGGAAGTGGAAGGCTGAGTCAGAGAGACACTGCCAGCCGCCACGATGACAAACAGCATGTGAAGATGCCGGTAAGCCACAAGCCATGTGGCAAGGTACAGACTTATAGAAATGGATTAATTTAAGCTGTAAGAACAGTTAGCAAGAACCCTGCCACGGCCATACAGTTTGTAACCAATATAAGTCTCTGTGTTTACTTTGTTGAGTTTGAGCGGCTGTGGGACTGGCAGGTGAGAGAGATTTGTCCTGACTGTGGGCCAGGCAGGAAAACTCAAGGTAATGGCGTCCAACGTGGTGGCAAGAGTTTCCACCTAAAAACTGAGAAAAAAAGATTCTAAAATGGAGCTAAAAACAGCTTCCTAATTGTCTCTCTCAAATGAGCGGCAGCTGCCGGTTTGAGCTACTGGAGGGTTCCTAGCGCGCTCGACCTGCAGTATGGCGGGAATGAGGTCTCTGCAAGAGGCACATTAAGCTGCGTGGTGGATTTAGCCTTTGCTAGTGCAAAGCAAAGGGAGAAGTTTCTGGGCTACACGCTGCTTGGATAAAAGCATAGAGACCCACAATAGCTCCCAGAGCTGGTGGTAAACTACCACTGCCATGTTGGGAAGCTGAGGTGGGTGGAGCCAGCAGTCACAGCTGCTGCAGTTTAAAACAATAGATTCACAATAAGACAGATTCAGATGTAATAGTTTACAGTGTGTGTAAAATATACATAGGCTTGAAAGAGACAAAAAAGGTGATATATACAGTTATATAAACAAATACATAGTTTTAAAAAATAAAGTCTTTAAAGAGATAGTAAAATTAATATAAAAAATAAGCCATGTAAAGATGAATATCACACAGAGAATCTGGATTGTGTTGTCTTTGGGATTCTTAACTACAGAGAGATATTTGATTGTAAAAGAAGCTGAGTTAAACCAATATGTATATTTTAAAGATATCTTGACTTCAAAATTTGGATGTAAGGATGTGTTGCTTTGGAAAGGAGACTCTGCTTTTGTTCCCACAGAAAGCCAAAGGCTATGGATTTGTTCCAGATTAAGATACATCAGGTTTGACCAGCCAAGACCCCCTGAAAGGTCTCCGATGACACCATGGCCCAGATGACCCAACATCCAGAATGGTTTCAAGGCAGCTGGCTCAGACGATACAGCCTCACAGACTACTCCATGATCCTAAAATTTTCTTTGTGTCCCCATAAGATACAGCGCCCCCCTCCAGCAGGAAGTAGTAAGAGAAGCTACGCCCAAATTCCCAAATTATATGTAATTTTACTTTGTTAAGGTTAAAACCTTCTTTTTTGAAAAAAAAAAGGGGGAAGTGCTGTGGGATGTTCTGTATGTCAAATGTGTTGCTGATTAGTCAATAATTAAAACACTGATTGGCCATTGGCTAGGCAGGAAGTGTAGGCGGGACAAGGAGGAGAATAAAACTGGGAAGTGGAAGGCTGAGTCAGAGAGACACTGCCAGCCGCCACGATGACAAACAGCATGTGAAGATGCCGGTAAGCCACAAGCCATGTGGCAAGGTATAGACTTATAGAAATGGATTAATTTAAGCTGTAAGAACAGTTAGCAAGAACCCTGCCACGGCCATACAGTTTGTAACCAATATAAGTCTCTGTGTTTACTTTGTTGAGTTTGAGCGGCTGTGGGACTGGCAGGTGAGAGAGATTTGTCCTGACTGTGGGCCAGGCAGGAAAACTTTAGCTACATACACCTACCTCCCATCGCTCTACACCAAGGCTGACAGACGCCACTCCCTTCGGTCTCCCAAATCCCCATGGCCCACTCGTCCCTCCTCTGGCTGCTCAGATCCCTCTCTCATCACTCCACACCCAGATTACTTGAATGGGCTCCCAACTGCCTTTCCTGTTGCCAGTCTGGGCCCCTCTCCAGTCCACCCTCCACAATGACACAGTGTGATTCCATTACTTCAGGTCACTCCCTGGCTTAAAATCATGGGGCTAGCCCAGGGATATAGTTCACTGGTTAGAGAGCTTGTACTGTGTGCTCTGGGCTCTGGGTTTGATTCCAAGAAGCCCAGGAGGAGCACACACACATGCATGCTTACACACACACACACACACACACACACACACACACACACACACACACATCCTTGGGGTTTCCCATAATTTTGGAGCCAAGTTCACACTCTTTATTTTTTTTTTCCACACTCTTATTTTAACAAGAAAAGCCTCCCAGCCTGATGCTGTCTCACTTCCCAGGTCCCTCATCTACAGCTAGCTCCACTCCAGCCATGCTTCTTGTCTGCCTTTGAATCTACTCCTTTTCTGGCCTGTCATATCCTCTCTCTACTTCTTTCTTTCACTCAGTAAACCCAGTAATCCCTGCCCTGGGGCGTAAATGGCCTAAGGATTGAGCTCAGACTCTAGTGTTTACTGCCTGTATTCAGATATTTGGGGTTTTTTTTGGGTGGGGGGTCCAAGATGGTGTTTCTCTATGTAGCCTTGGCTGTCTTGGAACTCACTTTGTAGACTAGGCTAGCCTGAACTCACAGAGATCCTCCTGCCTCTGCCTTCTGAGTGCTGGGATTAAAGACATCTGCCACCACCGCATGGCCTGTATTCAAATCTTAACTCTTCCGCTCAGGGCACTCAGTTTCAACCCTCATAAGACAATCCACATTACAAAATAACATCTCCATTATTGGGATGTTATAGGAGTTAAAACCCCCAAGATAGGCTGGCACTAAGTAGATATACTATGTCTGTAGATACTATTTCTCCATTATTCTTCAAAATTAGTCTCTTCAGGAAGGAAGTCTTCCTGATGGCTATCATCTCCACTCTAGCATGCATCAGCCTGAAATGACCTTTTCCGTATTTGTCGTACTTGGATGGATTCTAATGAGTAATTTGCTTCGCAGCCCGCATGGTGTCACACGTAGATAATTCCAGCACGTGGGAGGCCGAGGTAGGAAGAGATCGAGTTTGAGGATAGCCAGGGCTACACAGCAAGACCCTGTCTCAAAACTATATGACAATAACTTCACTTCACTAGATCTTCTACCTGTAACTAGAAATTATTTGAAATTAAAGGTCCCATTTTAATTGTAATTTCTTTCCTTTCCAAGTGCCTAGCACATAGTAGGTATACAACTATGTCAAAGATGTGAATGAGTGACTTTTCTCTCTTGCACTTATAAAGGTCTCTTATCCCACTAGCCAGTCCAAAAAAAGACTCCTTTTTGAGAGCTCTCAAATCAGCAGATTGTGTACTTTCCTTCTTGTTCCTCAATATTTTCCAAATGCCAGTGTTGAAAGGACCCCAGTCAACATTCCAGGACATGGAAGGGGTCATCCATGACCTTTGCTTCAAGAATGGAAGCCCTGATTCTGAGATCTGAAGATGCCAACTAGAATGAGACAGACATATGTGCCCCCACCACACCCCCCAAATTAAAAGGGCATCACAACAAAACCACCAGCTACCTCCTAATGCCAACCCTCTTCTGTCCTACCCGCACCCCAGAGACATGATTTCTCTCTCAGTCGTTAAAGGTGAGGAGTTGTATCTCAGGCTTAAGACAGCTTTCATCACAAGATGGGCAAGAAAGACTGAGGTTCTTCAAGTACCCACTGTGAGCAAAAGTTGGCAGTGGGCTGAGACTCCTCTGTTAGCTTCTCTTACAGAATTATGAGTTTCAAATCTCCATGCCAGTCTTAGGTTGTCACAAAAACAGGTAATTACACTATGGCCGTGGAAACAATAACTATTCTATCCAATGCCTTGTTCTATGTTATTTTTTAATGAAGAGTAAAGAACTCTTCAGCCACAATAAAATTCTAGAGCTCTGGCACCACACAATTAAAAGAATTATACTTACCCCATTACATTCCTGGAATGGGTTCTGAGAACCGGGCAAGTGAGTTAGTCTCAGCTCCGACTCCCTCCAGCTGCTCTTAGATGAAGCAGCACATGGCTTCCCCCCTTGTTTCCAACATCCTTGTTGCCACTTTGGCCTCAGTCACTACTTAGCTGAATCTTAGGTACTCTCTCGAAAGAGTGAATGCAAATGAACCAGGTCACTCAGAGGTAAATCTTTCACTCAGGAAGTAATGCGGTCAACCAAGTCCTTTCTCAGAACTTGAAGTCTGTGAGGATTGGTCAAGTCTCTGGACAGCGGGCCTCATAAACCTTTTTGCCCCCACAGTTGTCTCTCCTTCCTGCTCTTAACATCCTGTGCCCCCTCCCAGGCTGCAGAAAAGCCCTTTCTTCCCTAAGCCCAGACAAGTCCTGTCATGGGAGGAAGACACTGCAGAAACGCTGCAGGAACAGCTCAAAACCGAAGCAAGCAGGAGCCACGGTGGGCACAGACCCCTCACAACCTTCCTCTGAGACTCTGATTTCCTCGGCTCCCTAACGTAAAAAAGGAGTTCAAGCTGCTTTTCCATTCAGTTCCTGTTACGGGAGTACGACACAACACTCAAGCGCTGCGTGACTGTTACCTACAACAAACACCCTAGCTTCTCCACATCAAAAATCCTTAGACTGGCCGGGCGGTGGTGGCACACGCCTTTAATCTTAGCACTCGGGAGGCAAAGCCAGGCGGATCTCTGTGAGTTCGAGGCCAGCCTGAGCTACCAAGTGAGTTCCAGGAAAGGCGCAAAGCTACACAGAGAAACCCTGTCTCGAAAAACCAAAAATAAAAAAGTCCTTAGACTGTATCCCCAGCTGCCATGTTCTGGAAGATACGCCTAACTGTTATTTGGTTCTAATTAATTTGCATACATGTTGTGTTTCTAGTCAAGGATACCTAACTACCATCTAGAAACTCAAGGGCAGCATCAAAGAGCATGCCTTTGCACAATAGGTTGAGAAAATGCAAAGAAATCTAACCTGGATTGTTGTGTGTTGTGGTTAACATATGAGATGTTCCTCATGTTTTGAACACTAAGTTAGCAGTCATTAGCACTATTTGGGGAGGTTGTGGGTACTTTAGGGCAAGAGGCTTAGAGAGAGGAAGCAGGTAGAGGCAGGTACCCAGAGGCTGTTCCTGATCACTTCCTGTTGTCTTCTCGGCTGCAGGTCTACTGTAATGTGGACAGTGTCTGCCACACGCTCCTGCTGCCAAGGTGTTCAGCCTCACTCTGGGTCAGAAATACAGAGTCCATTTACCATACACTGAATCCTCTGGAACCATGAATTTAAACAAATCTTTCATTTGTTAAGCTTTTTTTAATTGTTATTATTGTATGTGTTTGGCATGTCTATGAGCTACGTGGCAGCGTGCATGCCATGGGGTGTGTATGACATATGTGAGGTCATGCGTGTGTGACATGCACGTGCAGATCAAAAGACAACTGTGTGAAGTTGACTCTCTCCTTCCGTCTTTACATGGGTCCCAACAATCAAATTCAAATCTCCAGGCTTGTGTGGCAAGCACCTTTGCCCACTGAACCACCCCACGGTGGTCTCTTGAGTTTTGACAGATGTTTCTCTGCTATGACACCCAAAGTAACAAATACCTCTTGTTGTACAAGAACATTTGTGTGGTTGCAGTCGGGCTCTGGAAATATAAACGACTGGAAAGCCCTCCTTCCTCCCTCCAGAAACCAACTTCGTAAACAATATATGATTTGCTATTGGCTTGATCTCCCCATGGCTTCTCATCTTCTACCTGCTTCTGAAGAACTGAGCTCTTCCCAGTCTCTTCCTCCTCCCACATCACGCATCCAGTCTATCTGTCACACCCAAACATACAACTGCTCACTCCCTAACCTGTATCCCCAGCTCTGGTTCCCTGTAGCTGGCTGTTCTGTCACCAAAACCTGCCTTCCCTGGCTCCTCCAGCAACATGTACAAAACAATGCCCTTCACCATCACTTCTCCGAAGCAGCTCATAGCAGCCTGCGTAAGGCCAGTTACCTTCATCCTCTTCCATCAACTCAGTGGTCCAAACGAGGAAACTCAGAAACACTGCCACCTCCAATCTGTCGCTGTTAAGATCCTCCTGCCTCTGATCTGCCTTTGCAACCATCATCTCTTCCCTGTCTCTAACACTCCAACCCAAGGACCAGCCACACTGGCTGCATCACTTCAAGACTGTTTCATAAGAGGTTCCTATCTCCTGGCTCATCCTGGATTCTGACCCAAGGGGTCCCAAGTACGGCCTGAATGGGGTGTTTTATTGCTGTTTTGGTTTTGGTTTTGGTAATTTGGTTTTGATTTTTTTTTTTCTTTTTTGCAGGGAAGGGTTTTGAAGAGGCAAATCTCGGGTCTGCACATGACTGATTCTCACTCTATTGGGAGGGACCTTTCACTTCCCTAACGACTGATAAATGTTTGCAAACCAGACTGGATCCACTGATTTGAATCATCTGCTAATTTCTGTGGTGTAAACACTTCCACCATGCTTGGTTTCTCATGTCACTGAAATCAGTATTGGGAAATGAAAGGCACAATCAACTTTTGATAGCTGACATTAGCCCACCACAAAACATGAATATGCCCAGACTATTTCCTATAACCTTCTAAAGCAGCTTTTAAAAACAAACAAATAAGCCAGATGTAGTGATGCATGCCTACAATCTCAGCACTCGGAGGGGATCTTGACTCTGACTTCAAGGCCAGCCTGGTCTGCATAGTGAGCTCCAGGACAGCCAGAGCTACATAGAGAGACCCTGTCTTGATAAACAAACAAACAAACAAACAACAAGGAAACTTAAGACATTCCTCTTTCCAGGTTTATTTCATCTTTTAAATTATATTTTTTATTGACTTTGTATATGTCATAAAACACTTTTGTGTAGCAGACAAGTGGAGGTCAGAAGACTTGCAGACTTGCGGGAGTGAGTCCCAGGGATGGCAGCAAGGGTCTGAGCCATCTCAGCAGCCCAAGGGAGGCTGTCTGTGATTAACACACACTATTTGCATGGATGGAAATATTAATATGCATAAAGATATTATAGGTTGTATTTTAAAACACTATAGAGTGTCTTGGTTTGTTTTTCCTTTTCTGTTTTTCTTTCTTTGGGGAGGGTAGGTTTATTTTATTTTTAATTACATACATGTTGAGGGGAGCTGTTTATGTGAGTTCAGAGGCATTGGATTCCCCTGGAGCTGGAGTTATAGGCAGTTTGGAGTCACCTAATGAAAGTGCTGGGAACCGAACTCAGGTCCACTAAGCACTAAGCAATCTCTCCAGCCCCCCTCCCCACCTTGTTTTTTGAGACACAATACCTTAAAGGTTCTATCTAGGTAGCCAAGGATATCCGTAGACTTTAGATCCCACTACCTCTGCCTCCCAAGTGTCGGGGTTTCAAGTATGTGCTCTCATGCTTGACCCAACATTAATTTTTAAAAAGTGAAAAAAATATATATGCTGATCTACATTTTAAGAAAAGAAAAGACTTTAGGGAGATGCAGAACATGTCTAAGATTAAACTATGCATGAGCTAGAAAGTAAGGGTTTCGATGCAAGGCTTCTGCCCCTGAATTTTCTGTCCTTTTGCCTTGAGCTAACTACGATATTGAACCCCAGTGTCCACATGGAACCTCAAGAAGTGGGCCTCAGAAATGATTAAACTGAGGACAGATCTGATCTCTGGTGGGACTCCAAAGGGCTTGGACATTCATTTTGCTGTGTTGATCAAGACAGAAGACGCAAGATCATCTCGGAGTCCAAAACAGCAGAGGCCTTGACACAGAAGTGACAAGAACCTTCAGTGACCACTGCAAGACAGTTTGCTAGGTGACATCACCACGGAGGCCACTAGATCACAGGTGAAGAAGATCTCTTCCTTAAGAGCAGATGTAGCTCATCAACCAGCTGGGATGGGGGGAGGGGATGGGACACAGCCTACAGGCAAGCCAAATAAGGAAGAATAACGAGACAGAGGCCAGAGCAGGAGATTCAGGGCTCCAGTGACTTCTAGGAGGCCAATGAAGGTTTGGCCTACAGCCCCAAAAGAAGTCTGGAGACCACAGAGGCCAGTATCATTCCAGTGAGGCATGAGGGCAGGACTCACAGGAGCCAGGACAGCTGCAGAATTCTCGTGCCCTGCTGGCTGACCTCTTCACAAAAACAAACCCAGGGAACTGTCCCAGCCCAGTGCCAACTTCATTCCTCTGTCAGCAACACTCAGGAGCTTGACTCGGGAGTAGATGGGCAGCTGATTGCCCCAGAACAACACTGAACTACCACAGGAGCATTTTAGCAGACGCCTGAGCCCCCAGAGCACTCTCAATAGACCAAACTCTATTAACAATACATGTTTTCGCCTTTGTTGCTACGACTTCTCAGCATTAACCTTGTTACCCACTGCAGGTGCCTCTCTGGTAACTTCGGAAAAGGCTTAAAATATGGGGCTGGGGAGGTGATTTAGTCAACCAAGTGCTTTTGAGGTGAGCATGAGAAGCTGAGTTAAGCTCTCCAGCACCCACATAAAAGCCAGGGAATCCCGGCACTAAGGAGGCAGAGACATGAGGATCCCGAGGGCTTGGCAGTCTAGTCTGATCAGTGAGTGTCAGGTTCAGTGACAGACTCTCTCTGAAGGGGAACAAAAGGGTGAAGTATCATCGAGGAAGATTTATGACGTTAATCTGTGGCCTCTACATGCACCCACACGTGGACCAGCACACAGGAACACATATATTGCACATGCAATACACACATGCCAAGCCTGAATATATGTGAATCATGAAAGGTCACAAGGTTGTAAAGCTTTGAGCCCTGCCACAGAAAGCCAAGGACAGAGGAACCCAAAAGAGGCCGCTGAAGCATCTATAAAGAAGGACCAGTTCTTGGGACCTAGAGGACAAGAAAGTAGGAGGGTGACATGTCACAGACTAATTGTTCTAGGGACTACCGGCCTCGGGGACAAACAGCCTGCAAGCTTTTCTACATTCCAGAAAGAAACCCCTCAGTTCCCTGCTTCCCCTTTCTGACCCACTCTTTCCGACTCAGTCCAACTTCATTTGCCCTTAGCACCAGGAAAAAAACAAAAACAAAAAACAAACAAACAAATAAAAAAACTGGCTTATAGGAAAATTGTTACCTTGTTTTTCAATTGGAAGAAATAAAAATGGTCCTAACCACAAACTCTGATCATGTTCTAACTGACATGGGGCCCTCAGGGCCAGGAAAGAAAGAGCACTATGGAATGAACCTGCAGGCAGGAGGAAGAGAGTCATGGCTGACCTGTCCTCTCTGCCACTTTCCACACAATACTGGATAGCATAGATACCCTGTGAAGCATTTGGGAGTTTGGTGGTGGTAGCAACTGTGGTAGTTTATTCCAGACCCTGGCTGGTCTAGAACTCATGAGCCGCATACCTCAGACTCTCAGTGTGGGGTTACAGTCTTGCCTCGCCATATCCTGCTCCAGTCAAGCATTCTGACAACTTTTGTTTTCTTGTGCTTTTGTTTTTTATTTTTTGGTTTGTTTTGTCTTGAAAAAGGGTCTCCGTATGTACCACAAGCTGGAACTGAACTCACTATGTACATCATACTGTCTCTGAATTCCTGATTCTCCTGCCTCCACCTTCCAAAGACTGGGATTATAGGTGTGTATCACCATGCTTGGATCACTTTGAAAACTCTCTCTCTCTCTCTCTCTCAATCAATCAATAAATAAACAAACTTATTACATTTTAAGTGCATGTGCCTGTGGAGGGGGGGGGCATGGCGAGGTATGCGTTCAGGCTACATCCATCTTAATGGCCCCACCGTGACAACTTTCTAATAAGCCATTTATATCATGCATGTTACTAACACAGAGGTGGCAGGTATTGAAAAACTTGGAAGACTGAACAAAGCAAAGACAAGTTGAATCACCCACAAATCTTTTATTTAGGGTTTGAATAATTTAGTGAAACACACACATATACAATATCACACTCCTACCACACATCCAACAACCCTTTCTCCTCCTTTGCATTTTTAAGACTGGCTTCACTGTAGCTCAGGCTACCCTGGGACCCACTTTGCAAACTAAATTTCAAATCCCTCCAATCCTGCCTCCGCCCCTAATTTTGGTGATTGTGGCTCTTTCCCTGCCCCCTCCACACACACAAAAAAAGGCACAGTTTTTGCATGATGGCCTGTACTCAGAGGAAAGATGAGAGGCAAGCATGGGATGGGCCAGAGGTTGGGCAAAAGTCAAAGACACAGTCCAAAGAGGCTGCCCTCCAGGGTCTAAACCTGAACACACGACGCTGGCTCTGGTGGCTCAGACTTGAAGTCTCAGCCCAGAAAGAGGAGGCAGAAAGACCGCTGTGAAATTAGGCCAGCCCAGGCTACAAAGTGAGACTCTGTCTCAAAAACAACCATAATTTTTTAGAAAGGAATTCAAATCTAGAAGATAACTATGAAAAAAAAAAACCTAAAAGTTCATGTCCCGCAGGAAGGAGAAAGTAACATAGACTGAGTGCCTACCATAATAATTTTTCACACAGAATTTCATTGAAAAGTCACGGGTTAGGAGGGTAGGTTGGTTTTGTTGCTGTTTTGGCTTTTGAGATGGAATTTCATGTTGTCTAGGCTAGCCTGAAATCTACTAGCCTTGAACTCCTGGTTCTCCAGCCTACACCGCTCAAATGTTGAAATTCCAGACTTGTGCCACCACACCAGGCTCAAAGTCATTCCTTGAGGAAAATTATTCTCTTATTCAGATTCAATTTCTATTTATTTTCCGTGATTTCTTTGAACTAAGAATCCTATAGCCAAATACTCCAGTCTTTCTTAATGCAAATGGTCTTCGATGAATGTAACTTCCCCATCTTCCTCATCCAGCATCTCCTGCTCAGGTCTTTCCACATGCAAGGTAGACAATTGCATGGTGGTACTCAAGCCAAACCCATCACGCAGTGTTACCAAAACACTCCGTGTTAAGCCTGCCATGCTGAGAATGTTGAGGTTCCTTCCCACACTCACTGACTGAGGAGATCTGACTCATGGATAAAGGAAAGTTCAAAGAGCATACAGGTCAAGTGTCAGAAGAATATCCTCCCCAGACACCATTTCCCAACCGGAAGTACCTATGTGCGGCTTAGACTACTCCGCCTCTACAGACATGTCCACAGCTGAAAGTGGAGCACATCCCTATCATAAGCAATGAGAAATTTCCTGATATTTTTAACACTTCCCAGGCTGAGTGGCCAGCAGAAGAAAGGGAACATCTTGACCCTTTGAATGACAGGGATATGTTCCACTTTTAGCTGTGGACATGTCTGCATAGGCGGGGTAGTCTAAGCCGCACATAGGTACTTCTGGTTGGGAAATGGTGTCTGGGGAGGATACTCTTCTGACACTTGACCCATATGCTCTTGGATCTTTCCTTTATCCATGAGTCAGATCTCCTGAAGATTAAAAAAAAAAAAAAAAAGGTGATCTGCTTCCAACTCATTCTTCTTTAAGATAGAATCTTGCTATGTAGCCCTTGGCTGGCTTTGAACTCTCTGTTCTGTTGCCTCAGACATGCACACCACATCCTCCTCCAAATCCTCAAGTCTTCTTTCATCCTTTTTCTTTTTTTCTTTTTTTTTGGGGGGGGGTTCCGTCCATTTATTAATCCAAATAAAACTCCCGTCTCTTAATGACACATGCTAGGCATACAGTAAGTATTCATCAACTGAATGACTGTGGCTAATGAAACTGTGACATCATGATACACATGTTTTATAAAATTCAGTGTAATTGACAAAGGGAATGCAGAATGTATACTTGACTGGGCAATCAAGGTAAAAATCTTTTTCTATTTATTATTTCATCCTTTTTCAAAGTATTTATTATCTACCTTGGCAGTGCCAGGACCTGAAGTCAAGGCCTTGCAATCTAGGGAAGTGCTCTCCACCAGCAATAAATGTCCTCAGCCCTGTCTGTGTAGTTTCTTCTCATGGTGGCCGTAGTTGGAAGGTCATGAACAGCAACGCAATAGGCCCTGTCTGTTTCTGCCTGGCTGAAGGAGAATCTTACTTGGAATGGACCAGTAGATTCTGTGGTGAGCAGGTGCTTTGGGAGTGTGAATATTTATGTGGTAGGCTCACGACTGTTTTTCCATCTCAGCATCCTTCATGCGTTGAAGTCATCACCTTTTCCATTTTCCTCTTCTGACCTTGTTCCTGTGACTAGTGAGTGATTCCACTCTGCTGCGTCTATTTCCTCTCTGCTTCTTCCTTCCCTGAGATCAAGCCCCCACCCCTATTGCTTGACACACAGTGTTACTGTGTCAAAGACAACGGCCTAACAGCCTCCCATCCTAATTCTTTCTGATGCTTCTACAGCGTTTAAAATGACTTCTGCACTAGGAGAAATAACAACAACAACAAAAACAAGTATTTCACCCTCAGTGAAATTTCAATGGTGCCTAATGAATTCTCATCATGTATTTAATAACCACTTATGGTGGCTCCCCTCTGTGCCAGGTGTCATAGGAAAGAACACAAACATTTAAATGGAAATGGGGCATAATGATTCATGCCTCCGATTGCAGCGCTCAGGGAACTGAGACAGGTAGATTGCTGAGAGAGTTCAAGGCTAGTTGGGTTTCAGAGTAACACTTTGTCTCAAAAAGTCAAAAAGAAAACATTTAAATAGAGTGGAGGATAGGGATGTATTTCGGCAGCAGAATGCTTAATTAAAATACATAAGGCTGGTTTGATACTCAGCAACATATGCGTGCACACACACACATACACACTGTCAAAAACAATGAAACATATATCCTTTCATTTAGTAGTCTGCTCTCTGGTGAAGAAAGCCGTTCACTGATACACACAATGCCCACACTGCTGTGTCTGGGGTAGGGTTGAGAAGCACATCAGCAAAGCTCAACACCGTATGAGGGAAAGGATACCTAAGAGCCGCAGGAGGAAACAGACAGGGCTCCACAAAGGAGGAAGCGTTTGACTGACATTTCAAAGTCGACTGCATTTCCACTAGGCAAACCACATTCCAAACAGGGACTGTCACTTGGCCAAGGTGGAAGCTTGAAGAAGGTTCGGGCTCAGTCAAGCATCACAACTCCACGTGACTGGAGATGAAGGCTGAGGTGGGAACGGTGCAAGGAGAATACGGCAGAGACGGTAGGGGCTGGAGAGCAAAGAGGCGCGCTACGAATGCTAACCTCTGCTACGGCATGACCAATGCAACCACAAACACACTGCAGCTGTGGCTACCTGCACAAGATCTGCACTTGAGCACACGTGAGCACGCGGGGGGCGCGCGCGCGCGCACACACACACACACACGCACGCACGCAAGCACGCACGCACGCAAGCACGCACGCACACGCACGCACGCACGCACGCACGCAAGCACGCACGCACGCACTGGGGTAAGAAGGGGGACTAGTTGGGAAGAAAAGCGTAGTCAGCAGGAGTGAGAGGGATAAGAAAGGGTAATGGGGTGAATATAATCACGATACATGTATGTATACAATTGTCAACATTTAACCAAAAGAAGGAAACCCAGGCTGCCCTGTTTCCTCTGCTTTTCAATGTCCCTCCTGGGACATTGCTGTCTTCTTTACTCGTCCCACCTGAGCACAACACAAAACGAATGTAGTCAGGCAAGCAGTTAAGACCTAAGGACTGGCTAATTCCCACCACCTTCATCAATTGCCAGGTACCTCTCCAGCAAGTCCCCAGCGAGCACTGTACCTTGGAATTAAGAGCAAGAAGCATGCTGAAACGGGTCAAGGAAAGATCCCAGGGACTTCTCACCAGTCTCTCTGTAGCAAACACATGCACACGTCTCGAGTCTCGCGAACAGTAATACTCATCAACTAAAACAAAATATAGAAACAGTAAAGCACAGGGGGGCAACAGCAGGGCCAGGCTCAGAGCCGCACCCAGCCAGACTCTGTCATCCGGTCTGCGGAGCGTAGAGCAAGCACACCCCATGCCGAACCCCAGATGACCCATCAGTGACAGATGAACAAGTAGGGCCCGTCTGGCCTTAAAAGAGCAGTGGAACTAAGTGAAGAATTTTTTTTTGGGGGGGGGGGGGTGAGGCAGAGTGTCTCTGTGTAGCCCTGGCTCTCCTGGAGCTTGCTCTGTAGATCAGGCTGGCCTCGAACTCATAGACATCCACCTGCGTCTACGTCCCTGAGTACTTGGATTAAAGGCAGCATGTGCCACCACCACCCAGCTAAGTGAAGAAATCTTTAGGGAGTGTTTTCAAATCCAAGTGTAAGGCACAGAAATAGGGGGAGGCAGGAGTAGCAATCATCTCAACAGGTATGAAGAAACCAAGAGGGGAGGGGGGCAACGGTCAGACAGGGATGAGAAGAGAGGGGCAGCTGGAGAGCAAATGTGGTTCAGAGACCGGTGAGGCAACACAAGGGCCCACAGACGGACCTGCACCTTGCTGGCTCACTTCCTGTGTTCTCTCTCTGATTCCTGTTTTCTTTAACTGTCATTTGAGAACAGTCTATCCTTCAATTAACACAACCATGGACAACTTGTCAGTGGGAAGGAGCATAAAGGATGACTGGACTTGTTTATTTCATTTTCTTTTTTAGAGATTTAGCTTCATTATTTTTAATTATCTGTAGGTGTGTATGTATGTCTGCATGTATGGGCACCACATGCATGCAGTGCCTGCAGAGGCCAGAAGAGGGCATCTGATGTTAGAGCTGGAGTGATAGACCGTTGTGGGCTGACATGAGGGCCTGGGAATCAAACTCAGATACTCTGGAAAAACAGCAAATGCCCTTAACCACTGAGCCAGGCTCCTCTAATTCTTTCCATTTGGGAACAGGTAACATGTCTTAGTTAGGATTTTATTGCTGTGAAGAGACACCATGACGACGCTTGTAAAGGAAACCATTCAATTGAGGCTGGCTCACAATTCAGAGGTTTAGTCCATTATCATTATGATGGGAAGCATGATGGCGTGCAGGCAGACATGGTGCTGGAGAGGTAGCTGAGAGATCTACATCTGGATCAGCAGTCAGCGGGAAGAAAGAGAGAAACATTGAGCCTGGCTTGAGCATTTGAAACCTCAAACTTGCCCCCCAGTGACACACTTCCTCCAACAAGGCCACACCTCCAATTAGTGCCACTCCCTATGAACCTTTGGTAGCCATTTTCATTCAAACCACCACAAAACCAATGGCCAGAAAAGTTTAAGAGACAGGTATAAAGTCACACAGGTATTTGACAACACTCCAAAGACTAAAACTTCAGTCTGAGATTCTCGGAACTCCTCCTGTGCTGAGCCCAGAGTACAAGGAAGTCAATGACCAGACAGTAAAGAAAGTCTGTTGAGCTTCTCCTCCAAACCCTGCAATGTTCATAACCTGGCTAACTACTCACAAAGTGGATGTGGCCAGGCCTGTGACTGAGGGTTTACAATCTGGACCACTTGGAACACAGGAATATCCAGAACTGACTAGATTCTTGCCCTTATCTATGGGCCTCAAATTCTTGTAGGTTTACGGCAGAAAGGCAGAGATGGGAGCCAGACCATTGCCAAAGTGACAAAGGAAAGCAAGCATACTACAGTCGCCTGGCAATGAGGGGCGGAGCCTGGACTTGGGTCCGCGAAGATGGCTCTGGAGCTGGAGTCTTTGGCAACCACCTTGGGTTGAGTGGCAAGCACAGCGGTTTGCGTAGCAAACACAGAAGGAACGATTGATGTAATGTGAATTCAAATGGGCAGAAGGGGTCCCAGCATATTTTTAATTTGGAAAGGAAATCAAAAGCAGACTCCAGTGAAATCTGTGCTGATTTTAGTTCATCATAATGAGTCTCTAACTAGTCACGAGAGAAACACATAATTTAACCAAACATTTTTCCTTTCATCCTTTACCTACTGGGAGAAAAACAAAGGATTTTTTTTCCCGTTGTTTTGAGATAGGGTCTCATATACCCTAGGCTATCCTAGAACTCCTTATATAGCTAAGGATGACCTTGAACATCTTATCTTCCTGTCTCCAACTCTCCAGTCTATACAGTGCAAAGTACAGAACCCAGAGCTTTGTACATGCTATGCAAGCCCTCTGTCAAATGAGCTTCATCCCGAGTTCAACCGGGAAAAAAAAAAAAAATGGACATAAACATTTTCTCTCTATACACTTATATACGGTGCAGTCTAACAATATTTACAGTTAAAGTTAATGAAAATAAAACAGATCACATAATTAACTAGAGTATAAAACTAAGTACTGCTCACAAGAACCCATTCAGATATGGCAAATGGGAGCATTTCTCAAAACCTAGTAGTTACATGTATATAGTCTCGCAAATACCATTGTATGGAAGGTGGTAAAAGCATTTCCAGGGACACATGAAACCACAAACCCACCTCACAAACACATGGTCTACACATGGTTTTAGAGACTGTCTTTAAGCCTTACCTTGGCTCTTCATTACAACTTCTCATTTTCCTAAAGGCTCTCCCACTTTGTCTTCTTCCAGGCACCAAGAACATCTCTCCTAATTATGCCCCATATCAAAGAATGTCACTCAACTTAAACCCAAAGCTCTGCCCTCCATTCATCCAGTGCTCTCCACAAAACCTGATGCCCACACCGCTTACCCTGACACCAAACACGAAGCCATGTTACAGGAAATCAGAGGCCAGGCTGAATATGTATGACATCACCGTGGCTGGTCACTTACCGTCACCCGTGTTAGGAAGGGGTTCTGGTTCCAGAAGTACACCAGGAAATGCCACCACGATAGAGGCCACCCTGGCTGGGCACACACACAGCACTACCCACTCTCTCAGCCCTGATCCAGGTTGGCCAACCTCAAACGGCTCAACACAGAAGTCTGGCAATGACAAATGACCACAAACTCCAGGGCCTGGCCTTCAGATCAGACAGCCTCGGCACTAAATGACGCCAACATGAAAGTCCATCCTTCCCTCAACTGGGGGAGGTGGAGGGGGAGAAGGGAAGTCGTCAGAATGTGAACACCTACCAGGGACCAGGATCCTTGAAGACCTTAATTCTCAGCTTCCCTTTGCTTTTTCACCTTCCAGTCTGTCTGCAAGAGACGGGATGATCCTAGTCACCTACTTAAGGAGGAAGAAACTGGTGATGCAAAGCGGCCTGAGGGAAGAAAATCTGTCCTGGGGTGGAATTTTGCTCTAAGGAAGCAGGCTAGAGATTACTACCAGAATAAAAGTCAAATCCAGCTACTGAGAAACATCAACAGGGACTAGTGAGGAACAGGGTGGGCAGGGGCTTTTATTAAGAATAGAGCCCATTCTATCTCTCCACTGTGCTCAGACACACTCACTTTTGCAGTAAGTAGTGTCCTGTGACCCAGATGCTCTGGGATGTAGCCTTAGAAGGGTTTGTCTTACTTTCATCTGTAATAAGACAGAAAGTCCAAAACTCTCCAAGAAGTAGATGGATGTGAAACCAAATGCTGACATTAAGACAGGTATCAGATTCAACAGGCAAATTCAATTTCCCACCCTCCTCATGAGGAGAATTTGAGTCACTGTTCCATGACCAAAAAGCACCCAGCCTCCTCAGGGGATGGACAGCCAACTTTAATATGCAGTTCAATGGTAGAGTGCTTGTCTGATACATTTGAGGGCCTGAGTTTCATCCTCAGCACTGTTAAAAAGAAAAGGGTATATACATCTATATGTATAAGCTTATATATGTAAATCTACACAGATATATATTAAATACACATACTTATTTTTAAATTTTTAGGCAGGTATATGAGTGTGATCTCTACTAGACGATCTAACATGGACGGATGGGTACACAATTATTTACACAGTTTCAGCAATTTCTTATTAATTCTCAAAGGGGCTTTGAATTCCTGGTTCATCCGAGTGAAGATGCTCTGGGGCTCTATGGGCCCCATAGCTGTGAGGGGCAAGATCAGAAACAGGTGGACAATCCAAAAAAAATTAACTTTTGAATCTTTATATTCATGGTGCTCGTGGAGCACAAAAGCGAACTCTTCTCCCTTTCCTGCTCACTGCTGGAGAAACCGAAGGGAAGTCTGATAGCCTTGCAAGCATCACAAAAGGTTGACAAGAGACAAAGGTGCGGGTTATTCTATGTTAACGGCCAGAGCTCCCCAGTCAATGAGGCACCTCCGCTTCAACTGTCCTGAGAAGTGAATGGCAGTGAGAGCAGACTTTTCTGCTTCCCCAAGACAATACTTCCATACAAGACAGTTCACTAAGGAACAGGCATGTCCTGGAGGATTTCCTTCACAAGATCAGGCCGACCGTCAGGATTACCTAACACAGCTGTCTTCTCCCTAGATGCACTTGGCTGTGTTAGGATCTAACTCTGAAACATTCCCCGGAGGCTCCTTTTGTTAAAGGTGACCAGCTGATAGGGTTTTGGGGAAATGACTGAATCACTGAATCATGAGGGCTCTGACTTCTCAATGGCTTAGTCCATTGAAAGATTCAAGTTTTATGGCATTATTGTTGGGGGAAGGAATGGAAATGAAGAGCTGGGGCCTACATGGAGAAAGTAAACTTCTGGGGAACGTGTCTGCAGGGTATCTGGGGACACCAGTCTCTTTTCATCTCTGTTTCTCGATTGCCAAGAGGCCAACAGTTCTATTTTGCCATATCTTGCCTACTCTGGTGTCTGGCATCACTTTGGATCTAAAAAGTTAGAACTGGCAAGCCTGGACAGAAATCTATGAAACCAGGACCCCAAACAAACCTCTCCCGCTTTGTGTCAATCATGTTGGAGATCCTGTCACAGTGATTAGTGGTTGCACGTCTTAAACTTTTAGACTGGTTCATGATATTTTTCATTGGATGCCAACTAAATAATCAGTGACAGCCCGTGGTTGAACAAAGGAACAAATGACCCGTAAAACAAACTAGACTGTTTCCGTGAAGAGCAGAGGCCTGCCAGTGCTCAGTGGTGAGCACACACAAGCAACCAAGCAACAGAGCTGGACTCCCCATTGTGTGACAGCTCGGATATTTAAGGTGTCTCTGCAAATGGAAATGGAAAGTGGGGGGAGGCAGAATCCAGTCAAAGCTTCCCACCAGAGCTTTAGCTTTGAAAGAGAAGAGGCCTGCTGGAACCGTGTGTGTGTGTGTGTGTGTGTGTGTGTGTGTGTGTGTGTGTGTGTGTGTGTGCGTGTGTGCGTGCACGCACACACATGTACAAAATGTGCCCTAAACAATATAGGAATGAATTAAATGTGGTATGCCAGGGCTGGATAAATGATCCAGCAATTAAGGGAATACATTGCCCTTGGCAGAGGACCCAGGTTCAGTTCCTAGCACCCACATTATGTCTCACAAGTATTTATAACTCCAGTTCCAAGGAATCTAGTGTCTTCTTCTGACCTCCTTAGGCACCAGACACACACGTGGCAGACACACAGACGTGTAGTCAAAACACTCATACACATTAAGTAAACAAATAAATCTAAAAAGAGAGATTTAAATGAGACATGCCAACACCTCCTTTCTGGAGCCTGTTTTCTGTCGTCACTTAGTGGCATGCAGCTAGGGCTGTTTGGGAGAGTTTCAATTCCTTAGGGAGTAAGTGGGCACACTCATTATATCTGCCCCACAGGATGCAGGAACAATGATGTAATGGATTGTCATGAGGAAGCCTGTTGTACCAGACACTGAGGTAAATGTGGGGGCAGACATCAAGAATCACTGTAGTCTGCCCTTGCCCTTCCTGGTGAGGAGCTTTGAAAGGACAACGTACTGCTCAAACCAAGACGCTGTAATGAATTGCTACTGTCCACACTGCGTTCACCCGTGTCGTGTGGGCGCCATTCTCTGCCACTCCGAACAGAGCCCCCAATAGCAGGTGGAGAGTTTCCTCCTTCCTCTTTTCTCCTCCCTTGCACCCAGTTTTGGGTGTCTCACTCCACGGAGGCTCTATGAATCCACTCACTGCCGTTCCCCAACCCTGTCATTGCGCTAAGTAATAAAGGGCAGTTTTTCTTGGCAACTTTGGCTCCTGGCTCCTCTTGGAGGGCCAAGAGGCTCTCCAACCCCAGCACAACAAGTGTTCTGGCATGGGACAGCTGCAGTGACAGATCAGGCTTAATCCTGTCATCTCCCAAGGTCTCGGACAAAGTCAAAGCAACAAATGTGTCTGCATTCCGAATGCTCACCCCCAATTAAGTTAATCAGATGAAGTCCCGCTGTCCATGGGAAAGACGTCTGCTTCCCACAGTCAGGTGTCAGCTCCTCCCCACTTCCCGGCTTTACATCTGTCTTTGTAGCAGACTCTCTGATTCTTACAACTCTTAAGTGCTGGATTTGGAAAAGAAACTAACCCTCTTCGGGTAATGTTCCCAAACAACTTGCTTTTAAACAAAGAGGCAGACACAGGTGTGGTTTGGTAGCCTGTTCCTGTAATCCCAAAGCCTGGGAGTTAAAGCAAGCAAATGGTGCATCTGAGGTCAGCCTGGGCAGGAGAGCAAGTCTCTGCCTCAAATGTCTAAGAAACAAACGAATGAATGAATGGGAACTGGCACTGTTGGGTTAATTTGCTACATCTCTATGCCCTGGGGTGTCCAATCTACTGGAGGACAAATGTGATAGCTGTCACAAGTGTCTGATGGGAAGAACACTAACTGGCACATAGTATGTGTTTAACAAACAGTGGCTGGACCAACTGTGGGGAGGGTGATGGTGGAAGAAAGCATCTACTCCAACATCCTGCTCCTCTTCCAGAGGAGCAACTGATGTCCTGACCTGGAAGTAGAAGACGGTAAAAAGTGTTGTTACCGTGGCAACCACAGCTCCAAAAATAAATACCCTTCAAAGCTCCCACCAGCTTGAGTGTGTGTGTGAGAGAGAGAGAGGCGGGTACTAACAGACATTTGTGGATTGCACCCAGGGCCTCAGGTCAAACAGCAGACAAAATATTGGCTCTAGCATTATCCCGCTTGCCAGAACCCCATCTGAGGTAACTACCGTCACTTACCGCCTGACTACACCAAAACCTGGTTTCTGTGAATAAAGCCCACCTGTAAAAGAACTGTAGCCCCTGCTCTCTGGAGGATACGGACCAAATAAATGGGAAACAAAGGAAACTAACAGGCAAGCAAAGCAATAGAACAGCCCACATTTGCATAAGTGGCAGGTGGGGTGATTATTCTGATTTAGGAGGATGCCTTGTCTAAACGATGATTTATATTCGAATTCCATGAAAATCGAATTTCCTGTGTGCTTTCGTCATTTCATTATTCGATCATTCCTGAAATACATATTCACCAAGCTCCTGCTCTGTGCCAGGCAAAAGGCTTCTTTGGTGAATAATGTAAACTGAGCTTCCATAGCTCAGACTCTGGGGAAGGACAGAGTGAGAACATGTAACCCCACTCCACACAAGGTGCTTCAGCAGCCCTATAGGGAACACTCGAGCGAGGAAAGACGCCCTGGAGAAAGGTCTAACTATGCCAAAGGAAAAGGCCTTAGCGGGTCCAATAGCGCAGCATCATGAAAGAGCAATCCCATCGGAAGGAACAATGTCTACAAAGACTTGGAAGTAAACGACTACCATATCAAAGGAACTGAACATGACCCTGGGTGGAGACAGAGGTCAGGGAGCAGCAACACGCAACACAGAAAGGGAGACAGAGGGAGCGTTCAGCCCAGTTCACTGCAGAGAGCAGGATAAAGGGGAGGGGTTACAATGGAGACCAGGCGTGAAAGGGGATACATACACGAAGCTGGCAGTGCACGGAGGTGAGGATTCCCATCTGAGGGGCCATCTGTGCCGAGAGAGGGAACCTCCCCACAGTGGAGGGCAACAATCCCCAGTCTAAGCGTGGAGCGGGAGGAACTGGGTTAGGGAGAAAGATGATGGACAGGCAAGCTGAGAAGAGCCCACAGAAAATGTGAGTTAGCCTGTGGGAGTATGAGCCCAAAAAAACTGTAAAACAGAGGGAGTTTTAGAGAAAGGGAAAAAACTCATGGCTAGAGTTTGAATGTTTGTTCCCTTCAAAATCTGTGTAAAATTGTGTGTGTGTGTGTGTGTGTGTGTGTGTGTGTGTGTGTGTGTGTGTGAGAGAGAGAGAGAGAGAGAGAGACAGAGACAGAGACAGAGAGAGAGACAGAGACACACACAGAGAGAGAGGTGGTGGTAGTATTAGGAGGTGGGGGCTTTAGAAAGAGAGAAGACCATGAAAGTAGATCAAAGCCATCACAACAGGGCATTGTCGGCCCCTCTTTGCTCTTCCACTGTGTGCAGACACAGCATTCCTTCCCTCTAGAGGACACAGTTCAGAAAGCTTGATCCTGAACTTCTCAGCCTCCAGAACTCTGGGCAAACAAACTTCTGTCTTTATAAATTACCCATCCTCGGAGAGTCTGTTATAGCCCTAGAAAATGAATTAAGATTGTCATTCACAGAAAGGAATCATTAAAGCCAAGAGCGGATAAACTGTACCGAAGTCAGTACACAAGCTTGAGGAGGAAAAGTGTGAGACAGAGGAGGGGGGAAGGAGAAGTGGAAATAAGAAGCCAGAACCTCACATGGGCCATCGCTGCGGTGGCAGATGGGTAGCACAGTCGCTGAGTTCTAAAAATGAGGTTGATATGTAGTTTTTCAGATCGCACCAACAGATCAAAAACAAGCAGCTCAGAAATAGTCAAAGCAACGGCAGACTACTGTTTCAGATTACATTAACCAGAGCGGCAGATTCTGAGGCCCATAGGATGCCACAAATGCCTTTGCTTCGTCAATTTGGCTTAAAAAAAAAAAATGAAAAAGATACATATATTCTCTGTTTCAATTGCTTTTTTAAAAAAAAAAAGATGGCCGGGCGGTGGTGGCGCACGCCTTTAATCCCAGCACTCGGGAGGCAGAGGCAGGCGGATCTCTGTGAGTTCGAGGCCAGCCTGGTCTCCAAAGCGAGTACCAGGAAAGGCGCAAAGTTACACAGAGAAACCCTGTCTTGAAAAACCAAAAAATAAAAAATAAAAATAAAAAAAAATAAAAAAAAAGATTTAACATTGTGTGTGTGTGTGTGTGTGTGTGTGTGTGTGTGTGTGTGTGTGTGTGTATTTTTACGTGCACGCACGTGCCATAGCAAATACATGGAGATGAAAGGTTAACTCTAAGGAGTCAGTTCTCTTCTCCCATTCTGTGCAGACTGGGATAGAGATCAGGTCATCAGCCTCCGGGGAAAATGGCTTCCCACTAAGCCGTCTCAACAGACCCCCCTTCACAATCTCACTGAGACTTGAGGGCATTAAACAACCTGCCCAGGACCACAGAGAGAACCAATCAACAGAACCAGAGTCTCCACTCCACATTGCCCCTGCTGGCCTCTAAAGACTGATGCTGAGGACTTACCACAGGAAAAATTACCTTCCTGCCCCGAAAGAGAAAGGAGGCTGCCTGAACATGTCCGGCTGTATGACTGACTGGACAACTCCATCCTGGCAACAGGTGTGGTGGTTTGAAAGAGAAATGTCTCCCACAGTCTCATGTATTGAACCCTTGGTCACCAGCTGGTGGTGTTTGGGGAGCTTATGGACCCTTTGGGAGCAGAGCCTTGCTAGAGGAGTGTATCACTGGGTGGACGGAGGGAGACGCTGTGAGTTAATAGCCTCATTTTACTTCCTGTTCTCACTCTCTCCTTCCCGTGTGTGAATACAACTGTGATCAGCCAGCCCCTGCTCCCGCTTCCCTGACTGTTATGACTTCCCCGTCATGATGGACTCTATCCTTCGGGAAGCCCACGGCAAAATAAACCCTTTCTTCCTGAAATTGCTTTTTCGGTCATGATATTTGATCATAGTAACAGAAAAGTAATTGATACAGATGGGACCCCAAGAAATAGAGGACAGCACACTTGGGTAACAAGAGATCTGAATTCTGTCCATCTCAGTCACTGACCAGGTGTGTGGCTTCGGACCTTACAGTTTCCTCACAGTTGAAATGAACACCTCATCAATCTATCTGCCATAAAGTCTAAATATTCATATTCTCTGTCTCTCTGTCTCTGTCTCTGTCTCTCTCTGTCTGTCTGTCTCTCTCTCTCTCTCCCTCTCTTTGAGGCAGAGTCTTAGGTAGCCTAGGCTGGCTTCCAACTCCCTATGTAGCCAAGGATGAAGGCCCCCCTGCCTCCACCTCCTGAGCCCTGGGGTAACAGGGGTGTGTCACAATACCTGATTTTATAGGGTCTTAGGGATTCAACCCCAGCCTTCATGGAGGCTAGGCAAGCACTCGATCAACTGAGCTACATCTCCAGCCCCACACCTAGAGAGGAAAAGGCAGGCACTAACGGGGGGCAGGTGAATGTGAGTGAAGTGAGGCAAAGTGGGGAAAATCAGGGCACTATAACCCCCTTCTCCTCTCCCGCCCAACAGACCCCTTCCTCAGACCTACTTTGTCTTCTTGCTTTAGTCTGAATACTGTAGTCTCCTGGGAGGGATTGTCTCTCACAGACTGTGACCTCCTCCACGGAAGGACCGCTGGTCTCTACCTCAGTCCCACACACACAGCCCAAGGGCAGCGCCTGTAAATGTCCAATAGGTGCTTGTTGAACTGGAAGAGTCACCTCTCTTGAGTTATCTAATCTACACTTTAAAACAAACCTCTCTGACAGTGAAACAGAAGATCTGACCATCAGCTGAGGCACTGAGGAAGTGACGGAGACAGAGAAGACACTGGAGAGAAAAGATCAGTATTTTTGAATGGACAAGTCACTTCCACATGGATAGCTGAAAATTCCTCCAAGAGGTCTGCCAGGGTCCCAAGACCTCCCTAGAAAAACAGATTCATCACCTGGTAGTACAAAGCCAAGACTTTCCTAATAATCTAGAAGAAATAGCCCTGGTTACTAAGAATAAGTCTCCAAAGGAATATCAAGGGTGATGAGCAGCTTGTACTCCTCCAGCTCCACTGAGGGAGCACCCCAGAAAAGAAGAAAAATGTACCTTGGGAGGTTTCGTCTAGATCTTAGGTCAGACTTTCTCAAAAGTATAGGTGAAAACATAGAAATAATCAAGAGAGGGAATACAGTCTTTTCCCTTTTTTTTTTTTTTATTGGTGCAATTTTCCCATGTCAGGGAGACATGGGTCACCATGGACCCAGGTGCTGAGAGCATGTCAACACTTGAGCTCAGGGCTGCTTTGTGGAGAAGTTCCACCTGCTCAGAATAACCTTTATTGCTGCCATTCTATCCAGGCCTGCGACTCAACAGAAAGGTCAAAAAGAGCCTCGGACTGCAATGACCCAGCCTGGAACAATGTTGGCTAGACCAAGGAGGTTGCTGGGGGGTCAGCCTGGCGCTAGCTGACATGCTTGGGCCGGAAACCACAACAGAGGCTAAATGTTGTAAACACTTGGCAGGGCTCTTCTGACTGCTTTGGTTAAAGCTCTTCATCCTCCCTGGCATCTCAAGACACTGTGCTGCACAGGATTTTCGTCCTTATTTCACAGGCTGCCTGCACTATAATCTTTAAAGTATTCAGTCTTCATCTGTGTTCCTTCCTTAAAACCCCTGGACTCTCTAGAGAGATGAGTCATTCGCTGTTGATAACGATTCCCCCAGATAACTCCAGAGGTGATGGTAACCAGCACAGCCTCATCATGGGGCCACTCTTTCCTGAACCTGAATGATTAAAAGTCACAGAGATGCAGACTGGAGAGTGCTTGTTTAGCATGAAGAAGCCCTGGGCTTGAGCTCCAGTACCACATAAACTGGACGCAGTTTCCATAATCTTAGCACTCTGGAGTTGGAGGCAAAAGAATAGAACTTCAGTCTCATCCTCAACCACGAGTTTGAGGCCAGGCTGGGCTACATGAGAACTTGTCTCAGTTAAAAGAAGAAAAAAAAAAAAAAAAGGAAGAAGAGACTGCAAAGGAAAAAAATATTGGAGATGTAGAATTTTGCTTTGTTTTGTTTTGAGACAGGGTTCCTCTGTGTAGCCCTGGCTGTCCTGGAACTAGCTCTGTAGACCAGGCTAGCCTCGAACTCAGAGATCCACCTGCCTCTGCCTCCTAAGAGCTGGGATTATAGGCGTGTACTGCTGCCGCCACCACTGCTGCCACCGCCATCACCCGGCTGGAGAGGTAGAATCTTACTTCAACCTACTTACTTTCAGAAAAGAAGTGGAGGGTGGGATGAGGCTGAAGGCCAAAGTCTGTAACACCTCTTACACAACACAGCTCACTGAACTTCCTGGCAGGTTACTGAACATACGGAGGTTCTGGAAGGGTGTTGCACCCAAAAAGGATATGGGAAACCCTCCATCCATGCCTCACCTCATGGGTTTCCACCCCACACCTTCCTCTGTATACCTCTTTATCTACATCATTTACAATCAACAACATAGGTTAGGTACTTAGCTCTGAGTTCTGGGAACCCACGGTGGGGGATGGGAGCCCAGCTTATAGCTGTTGGGTCCGAATAGGTAGCCTGACTTGGAATTAGCATTAGAAGTAGAAGTAAGAGTGAAACAAAGAAGAAAAGGGAAGGGAAGAACCCCAGTGGTTGTTTCAGTGGGATGTAAACGCTTAGAGGAATGCAAAAGAAATGAACCAAATGGGCACAAATGAGACTGAAGCAAAGGTCTGACTATAGAACTATCAGAGGTCGAGTTGATAAAAGAAAGCTCTTCTATGCTGGTCTTCTGTGACAGGTGAACATTTTTTTTTTTTTTTTTTTAATTTTTCGGAGTTGAGGGCCGAACCCAGGGCCTTGCGCTTGCTAGGCAAGTGCTTTACCCCTGGGCTAAATCCCCAACCCTGAACATTTTTAAACTTTGGAGAAAATTTAGAACTCTGATCTGAGACTGCCTTGGGCCATAGTCAGGTATATGATCTACATGAGAGCAGTCTAGATCAGGACAGGATTGAGCTAAAAGTCCTTCCAATGACAGCATAGTCTGGACAGAAATGGAGAAGGAAAGATGACCACCGAAAGGAAAAAAGCAAATGTTACATGGTAGAGGTGGTCTGATATCACACGAACATCTCAAAAGAGGCCCAGGAGGACAGGCAGCCATGTTAATGAAGGCAAAGATGAGCAGGGTCCCTTAGCCACCCGCCTGGGAAGCCTCACGGTTTTCATTTAATAAAGGATTAAATATCCAGGAAGTGGAGATGAGAGGTTCTTGTGGCTCTGATCCAGGAGCACCATGCACTGTGGCATCAAACCCACCGGTGAAACTCCAATGAGGGTTATGAGACTGAGAGAACCTCAGCTTGGAAGGGTTAATCATCTTTTTTAAAGGCTGGAATGTATAAAGAGGTTTCATGAAAGGAGACAAAAAGAAATGGTACGGCTCTTTTACCTGTTTTAAGCAGACAGAAATTGTCTGGTTGGGAAACACTTGCCCTGCTGAACACTGTTAAAAAACCAAACCAGTTGTTCAAATTCCAATGGCAGCCATAGTTGGTATGTAAAGATTGATGGTATTAGGCTGAAAACCTGTAGGGGAATTGCTATGCTCCAGACAGGCTTTAAGTGAAGAAGTTGACCTGTTTTACCTGGTTATAAAATAGGCATGAAGACTGGGTAATGCTTTTCACACCTCATGCTATAGAGCATAAGGCAGGGGACTCGGTCCTTTGAGCAATATGAATTGGATCCAGACTGTCCAAGCTCACACAACATGGGAGTGTTAGTATGGATACATTCCCTTCAGGGTAGCTCTGTGCTGACCCTAGGCTGGACTTCTGCACAGGCCTGAGCAAAGGAAGCAACAACTGCTGGGTCATGAGGTTACAGAACTCAAATGGCTTATTCAAGATCAGGCTGCCTGGGGACTCCAGGAGGAGATGTGAGCAGGGAGCCTCTTTTCCCCCCAGACAGACTCTAGAGCGGCATGAAGCACTGCTCGACCTGTCACCACTCAGACAGTGCCCTATAAATGGCTCTCACCCTATCAACAAGGACCTGCTGCCTGCCGCTGTGCATGGCAGTTCCAAGAAGAACAGAAAACATCCTGTTTGGAAGGATGCCACTCTTGATGGAAGAAGAAAAAGGAGATCAGCTGCATGGGCTGAATTATACGCTGGTTTTAATAATAGTCAAAGAATTTAACAGTAATATATCTCCTGGGCTTGGGTTGTTTACTCTCTCCAGGGTAGTGGCCAATGGCCTGGCCCCTGGTCAAGCATAAAGGCAGTGGAACCTGACCTGATAAAGAGAAGGATGCTCACACAGGTCACAAAACTATGGCAATCACTATGGGAATTTGTGAGGTTTATCAAAGCAGGATACTTTGATGCCACCAGAAGAACCCCCATCCAGGTTCAGATGGCACCTAGAATCAACAAGTAATATGTGTGCTCAACTATGGCAGCCACCTGGATCCATGAAGAAAGTAGACATGGCGCTATTGCAACAATAGAGAGACAGGCTGAGCCTAGACGTATTATGAGGTCTATAACGTGAACAATAGAGACAGAGACAGCAGATGGTTATGGAGCAGGCTCCTCTGGAGAAAGATGTTGCACATTGTTGGCAAGGCTGGTTGATGCTGTCAGCCATAGGGGACTACTAATGGGTCTCATCAGGAACAGGCACTGCCTTTGACTCTGGAGTACATAACTGCTGGGGGATACAAATACCCAGGGCGCCACAAACCAACTGAAACAGAACGCCCTGTACCAATTTGGAAGTCCAATCACCATTTCTTCAAAACAGGGAACACAACCTAACAGCCCATAGTGCCCAGCAGTTAGAAGGGGAGATTCTCTTCAGAGCAATAGGCTGATAGAGAAATGGATCGCGAAACTGTGCTTGCAATCAACAGAACAGGAACGAAGGGAGAGTTCCCACAGAAGCTGTGCTTGCAATCAACAGAACAGGAACGAAGGGAGAGTTCCCACAAGGAAGATTATGCTCTTTTGTGGCAGACATTGAAAAGAAAAGCGCGGGGAGATGGGGAAATGCCCGTTTGATAATTTGCTTTTTAGTGCCAGAACAGATACACAAGCGTGGGTAATTCTAAAGAATAGAGGATGATTTGGGCTCTGGCTCTAGGGGCATCCTGGCAGCACAAGCTACTGGGTACCTTCTTGGTGCATCCTCTCAGGTGGGAGGGGCTCCACATAGTGAGACAGTGAGCAACCCAGCTCTGGTGTCTCCTCCTCTTCATATAAAGCTGTTAATAGCATCATGGAGGCTCCACCCTTGTGACATCTTTGCTTGATGATTGCCTTCTGTTGGTTGGAACCCCCAATTAATTCACAAATGAATTTGGGGGATCGAGTTCAATACGTGCATTCTTGGCATTCACAGTCAAACCTTAACAGAGATCTTTGGAGCTAGGAGCTAAACCCAGGCCCAACAATCACAAACCCTGAGCAACTTGCCCATACAGCTACCTACTTTTTTGTTCTTTTATCATTCTTCTTGTTTTTTCCTTATACAGTCTCAACTTTCTCTTCCCTACCTGATACGGAAGTCACACGGAGCAGGGTGTGCTGGCGCACACCTTTATCCCAGCACTTGGAAGGCAGAGAGGCAGGTAGATCTCTGTGAGTTCAAGGCCAACTTGATCTACATAGTGAGTTCCCGGACAGCTTAGAGCCATATAATAGAAAGAACCTGTCACAAAGGAGGAGGAAGGGGAAGAAGAGGAGGAGGACTCACATGATCAGGACTGGGGCTACAAGTCCTGGAAGCATGGCTAATTCCAAAGAAACTGTAACTATATTTCAGAACCATTGTCAGAATTCCTACAGACTTCACGAGGCACATTGTGCTTCCTTATCAGGACAACTGAGGTTAAGATTCAAGCAGCTGGGGCTAGAAAGATGGCTCAGTGGTTAAGACAGCTTGCTGCTCTTGCAGAGACCAGAATTTGGCTCCCAGCACCTAAATCATATAGCCCACAACCAACTGTAACTCCAGTTCCAGGATATGCATTGCCCTCTTCTGGGTTCTGCAGGCATCTGAACACAGGTGTCCATACATGTGCATAAACATTCTCTCCCTACCACACATACATACAGGGGGAGGGGAATGCTAATTCATCCAGGGCTGAGGATGTAGCTCAGTAAGTCTCCAATCCAGGCAACCCTGGGTTCTGTCTAAGTACCACGAAAAACAGGACCTAGTGGGGAGACTAAGACAAGAGGATCAGAAGTTCAGGGTTATTCTCAGTGACATAGTGAGTTCAAAGCCTGCCCGGGATACACTGGCTCACACAACAACAAATGCAACTGTATTGCTTGTTGTTCAAGATGGCCCCTAGTCACTCTGTTTCCTACAAATGGGGAACACTGGGAGAAGAACCTCTTGACTGGCACTGTAGCCAGAAGTCTGTACCAAGACAATGACTGAACCCAGTGTTCCTGGTTCAGTGAGTATTCAGTGAGTAAAGGTGAGTATTTGGACACATATTGAGAAGACGGGACATGGCCAGAGAGTGAAAATGGATGATGGAGCTATATGATGGTGTCAAATTCAATTCTGCACCAGCCACCTAACAGAGCCTCATGAGAAGATGCAACATCTGTGCTCAGTTCACTCATGTCAGACACTGAAAAGGCTAAGGCTTACCTTGCTGAGGCCACTCCTGACCTTGGAGCCTGTCAAGTTCAAATGGGAAACTGCACACTTGAGTGACCTTCACTGGGAGATGTCTCCACGTGACACAATGATGAACTAACTAGTGACTAGTCACTAATAACTAAATGGGGTTCTAGAAATGTGCTATTGACTCTGAACTGCTGTAACACTGTTACAAGAGACCCATGATGCAAACTCAAAGGATGGCCTGCAGTGTATGTGTGACTTTTGTTCCAGGTTCCAGTCAAAGAGTTCCTAAAACACACAGACTTGGCAGTGGAAAGAGTGTCTTTTACAAATCATGTGCCCCTTTGATACATCTGAGTTTATTATAGTGGGTCATTTATAACTCCAAAATCCCTCAGTTGGAAGGAAAGATTGAACAAGAGAAGAATATGAGAAAATAATAAGGTAAATACATCACTCAGGGTCAAGATTATAAACTGTTTTCCTCTTTCCTACTACCTAAGTTTTACAATTAGCTAGTTATTCTATTAGACTAGTTATGTTTGTTGACTTTAAATAGTATTAAAAGTGACTTCTTTTAAAACAACAGGCTGGAAGACCCTTGGAGAACTTTGAAAAAAGGCGCCACTAAGCTGGGTATAGTGATAAACATCTGTAGTATAGCACTTTCTAGGCTGAGGCAGGAGGGCTGTGAATGTGAGAAGAGTGTGAATTGCACAGTCTAGGTCATCATGGGTTACAAAACAAGACTGTACATACATACATACATACATACATACATACATACATAGCCTGGGATGATGGTACATCCTGTAATCCCAGAACTTGGGAGGTGAATGCAGATATATCAGAAGTCCACAGTCATCCTCAGCTCCATAGCATCTTCAAGGCTAGCCTAGGCTACAGGTTTGTTTCAGAAAAGTGTCATTAGACTGACCGTCCATTGTCTTTCTGCATTTTCCTCATTATTGGTACAAATAATATTATGGCACTATTTGACTCAGCTTTTCATTGCTGTAACAAACTACTCGAGGCAGGCTAACATTATTTTTTTGAAGTCTATTTAGCTCACATTTCTTAAGGTTCAAGGGCTCACACGCAGCAGAATCCGAAGGTAGCAAAGACCAAGACTATGTCCCTGTTTTGTGCCTCTCCTGATAAAGCCACCAAGATTCAGTCATGGGGGCTCTGTGGTAGTGACCTTATTCAATCCTATGTACCTCAATGGACCATACCCAAACTAGGCCATCCGACAAATTCTTTTACCATAGCTGAAAGAGAGAGGTGAAGAAAGAGGTCATTTTTCTCATTCCTTCCCTCAGCCCCGTCATTTCACGGCTAAACTCCCAACCAGAGCAGGAAGACAGCAAACAGCTATGGTCAGACCTCAAGGCAGAGGCTCCAGGTCAGGGACAGGCTTGACTCCAGTGATGCGGATCATCAGAGAGAGGCCTGAAAAAGAGCCCGGTGCTCGAGAGATGCCAGAGCCAGTTAGGGACTGATCAACATTTCAGGTCACAGGTCTGAGTCTCAGCTAGCAAGCCACCATGCCTTGCCTGGTCACCTCATTTTTTTTTTTTATCTCACCTGCAGATCAGGTTAGAACCATCTGAGTCTTGGACCAGTCAGAGAATATACAGGAAGCAAAGAAAACCTCACACTATCTAACTAAAAACAAAAACTCTTTTGCGGTCCCCAGGGAAATACCCCAAGGTCTTTTTTTAATCACTGCCATCTTCTACCAACAACCTTTGCTCTACATGGATATATATGTATCTAAACTATGCAACTTAACTCAAAAATCCAGAAACACAATTGAAAACAGGAATATCTCAAATCAATACTACCTCACTATTTATTATTATTGGTTTTTTTTTATTATATTTGGAGGTACAAGGGATTGATCCTAGGGCCTCGTGCCTACTAGGCAGGCCCTCTATCACTGGGCTACACCACCAGCTCAATACTGTCTCTAGAGGACACGTGGACGCCACTGGGAGCATGAGGGTGGCCGACGTTTGTCTCATCTCTCTTTTCATCAGGTAAAAGCATCCCCATCCTGTCTCATTTCTCCCACTTGAAAGTCCAGGTTTCATTTTCATTCTGTATTCCTGAGAGAGGGTTTCTTTTTGTTGTTGTTGGTGGTGTTTTGTTTTGTTTGGGGAGAGTTGTTTTGTTTTTCTTTTTTGTTTGTTTGTTTATTTGTTTCAAGGACAGAGTTTCTCTGTGTACCCTTGGCTGTACGGGAACTCACTCTGTAGACCAGGCTGGCCTCCATCTCCTCCTGAGTGCTGGGATCAAAGGCGTGGGTTACCTGCCTGAGAGAGGTTCTAATCCTCTCCCCTGAGAGAAGGAAACCTACTCCATCTGTAATGTTGGGTCGCAACATAATTAAACATATTCTCCTTCACACCAGCTTAATAGCCCCTGGGTAAGTCACACACAGCTTTGGGCTATGCAAACGGGGGGGGGGGGGGGGGGATCCCAAGGTGAAGGTGCCAGGAAGTCAGGAAAACCCTCGGTCTCCCTGAAGCTCATGTACACACAGCAGCCCGGCAACCATGTCCAGCATCTAAACACCTGCTCCAGAGTTTGCAGTTTACTCACTAGGGTCAGGAAGAAAATTCCCCACTGGCAGCTTAGCCATTCAGGCGCCTTAATGAAAACTGAGCACGCCAGAAGCAATCATCAGCCACTAGCATGGCAACTGGGGGGGTGGGGGTGGGGGATACACAGTGCCTGGGAGGAGCTAACCAAGAGAGGTGGGATCATCGCCTGTTAATCTGCCCCACGCTCTTGCTGGTCTCCTGTAATTGGCTGAGCGCATAACCACATGGAAACTCTCGAAATACCAGCTCCCACAGAGGAACCTGGCCAGCGTGAATCAGCCCACAGGACTCCATCTCCACGTCTCAGTTTCCACAAACTATTTTAATCTAGAAACCACATCTACAGGCAAAGGCAGGCTGCCTCTCCTGGGGTAGTCCGCCTAAACCATCATCCTCACCCACACACAGCTGTGCTTCCCACACATCACCCCCCACAACCCCCCAAACTCGCTCAGCAGCTTCCCCTGCCTGGAGAATTCCCATCTTGCCTCATAAGCAGCTCCTCCACACCTACACCTTCTCAAGCACGCGAGGTCAGCAGCACAGAACTGTACAGAACCCGGCACTGGAATGAGTACACAATTCACATCCCAGCCTTGCTCCTGGTAGATGAGGAACAAGTTAATCTCTTCTACCGCAGGTTCTTCCCCTGTGAAGCCTACCTCAGGGGGCTGTTGTGAGGATTAACAGTGATCATGAAGTTAAGACACTTAATAGGAAACTTGGCACGAAATAAGACTTACTCCCCGCCTCAAGGAATTATGGGACTGGTAGAAGTCTTTGCTCCTTAACCCTATCCTGGGGTTGGCTGCTTCCTCTGTATGCCAACCCTTCACAGTCTCCTTTACATGGATTTGTTGCTTTGTGTTGAGAGAGATGTGAGTTTCTTTTTCTCTACCACACAGAGCAGGGTACACACCGAATAGCTGGCTATGTAAACAAACAATAACCAAGCAGAGTCTGACAGAGTAGAGTGTCTGGACGCACAAATTCACCCTGCTCCCTGCAAGGTGCCTGAAGTTGGAAGCAAATCTTCCTCCAACTATCAGAGGAAGCGGTGGAGAATCAAGACAAACCTATCAACGATATCTGCCTGCAAACAACCAAGCAGCTATCCTAGCACCACAGACATAGCCTAACATACCAGATTGGGCAGAACTGGCGGGTACCATTACCAAAGGTCAGATGAAGCCTAGAGGTCTCTCTAGCGGCTAGACTGCTAGACTGTGAGCAACTGTTAGAGGGTAGGAATGTCCTACAGAAAGGGATGAAGATGGCTGAGTGAGAGCTGGTGTAAAAGGTGACAGCTAGGAGGTCCCCAGGGGAGAAAAAAGAAATTCTTTTGTGTCCTCCAGAAAGACAGCTTACAGCTGCCACTGCCCAATTCACCTGTCCCCTCACCAATTCCTTCTCTCATAAGATGCATCCTGGGAGACACGGCTTTGCCCGCTTTCTGATTTTCTCCCAGAATCAGTGTCTTCCCAGGGGACACTGATGCTCGATTTGGGTTTTAAACAATCACCACAGTCATTGTTGACCAAGAGATTTGGGAACATATGCAGGCATTAATTATTTTCTTGGTATTTTATTGTTGTTGTTTGGGGACAGTACTTATTCTAAGTGCTTGTCCCACCGAGTCAGTCATTGTTCAGAACCTGCGCTGGCTCTCACTGAGATGATTCCACTTTGTATATGAAGACACTAAAGCCAGGCATGATACACACTTGTAATCTCAACATTTGGAAGTAGAGGCAGGAGGATCACTAGTTCAAGGCCAAGCTTGGATCCTCGAGACCCTGTCTCGATAAATAAATAAGTGAATGAATAAATAAAAAATAAAATGATCTACTCTCAAGGATTTTGTTATAGCAACAGAAAACAGTAGGATAATCATCCACTTCCATCTTCAATGGACATTTTAGTCTTTTAAAATTCAGCTCTCGGGCTGGAGAGATGGCTCAGCGGTTAAGAGCATTGACTGTTCTTCCAGAGGTCCTGAGTTCAATTCCCAGCAACCACATGGTGGCTCACAACCATCTGTAATGAGATCTGGTGCCCTCTTCTGGCCTGCAGGGATATGGGCAGACAGAATACTATATACATAATAAATAAATCTTTGAAAAAAAAATTCAGCTCTCTATAAAAAGCAGATTAGTGGGTATCTGAAGCTGGTGATCCAGATGGGACGTTGGGGACTTGAGGGTGTTATGGCTGTGTGTATATGTGTGTATGTTGACAAAGCATGTTTTTTGTTTTTGTTTTTGTTTTTTTTGGTTTTTCGAGACAGGGTTTCTCTGTGTAGCTTTGTGCCTTTCCTGGAACTCACTCTGTAGCCCAGGCTGGCCTGGAACTCACAGAGATCTGCCTGCCTCTGCCTCACAAGTGCTGGGATTAAAGGCGTGCGCCACCACCGCCAGGCTGACAAAGCATCTTTTAAAATTAACTGTGGGGATGTGTATACACATCTATCAATATAGACATTGGATTAAATACTTTTTCCAGCCTGGCATTAATACTTCTTCCCACAGGGTCCTGTGCATGCCCTGCAAGTACTCTACTACTGAGCCAGACTCTCAGCTTTAGATCCAGCAAGACTGGAAGATTAATTGTGTGGTATCTAATCTTATTTATTTATTATTTTTCAAGACAGCGTTTCTCTGTGGAACAGCCCTGGCTGTCCTGGAACTCACTCTGTAAACCAGGCTGGCTTCAGACTCACAGAAATCCACCTGCCTCTGCCTCCTGAGTGCTGGGATTAAGGGTGTGTGTCACCACGCCCAGCTGTTCTAAATCATATTTCAATAATTCTGTTCTTAAAAAAACTCATCTCTAGACTCATCTTCCCCACCTCTGAAAATTTCTCAGACTTGTGAATAAGAAGACTTTCACTTCAGAAAGAGGAAAGAAGTTTACTGAGGTCTCATCAGTGAACATCTATTGGTCACCACCAGGGGGCAGGTACTAGGCGGTGAAAACAGAATGGACAAGTATGGCCTAGTATGGACGAGCATTCCTTGCTGTGTTGTATTGTTTGAGTTTAGCTCTGATTGTGTATTTGCCTCATTTAGCTCAGGGCTGGTCTCAGATCCACTGTATAGCCAAGGGTGACCTACATCCACAGCTCAGCCTGCCTTTTTCTACTTCTGCAGTTGGCCTTACGTATCTCCAAGTTCTGTATCGACAGACCCAACCAATTAGAAATAGAAAGAATTCAGGCTGGTCTTGAATTACCAATCATCCTGCTCCAGCCTCCCTAATGCTTGGATGACTGACGTGCACCTCCACGCACCTACAAAACAGAGTTTGTTTCCTATCCTTGTTCTCTAAATAACACAGTACAGCCATTCTTTAGACAGCATTTACATTGTGTTAGGTATTAGGAGGTACCTAGAGACTATTTAAAGTGTATGGGAAAACAGGCTGTCAAAATGGATCGGTGGGAAAAGACAGTTGCCACTAAGTCTGGAGACCTGAGTTCAATTCCTGGAAGCCCCCTGGATGAGGAGAGAACCAATTTCTGAAGGTTATCCTATGACCCCCGCATGTACGTGAATACATATAAAACACACACACAGTGAAAAGTTACATCTATGGGAAAATATGTATGAGTTACATGCAACTACTATGCCACTTTATATAAGGAACTTGGTGACTACAAAAAGATGTGGAACCAACCTCCACGGATACCAAAGGATGAGAAGATATACATTTTCTTCCAACTCCATAAGCCAGAACATAAAAGAAAACTGTCTTAAGTTATACCTAGGAGGTAAAACAACCTTCCTATTTTTAAGGCTATCCTCCCTACTTTAATAAAAAAATAATATTCTCCCATACCTTAAATAACTCAAACCCAGAACCATTTTCCTTACATTTACTCAGCTGCCTACGTTAGACAGCAATGAATGACTCTCTCCTCTGTGTTTTGTCTTCAGTAGATGGGGCAAAATGTCAATGACTCTTTTTGGGTCTCTCACATTTGAGGGAAAAAGTACCTGAGTCACGACAAGATGGTCTAGTTTGAGATTAGCCCCCATCAATCCTCACTTCCCTCTACTCTGTGGAAAAGGCAATGGGGTGGACTACCGGAAAAGAAAGACCTGTTGCCCCCAAGACCCATAACTGGGAGACTCTGTACAGTCATTACAAACAGGAGAGACATTTCATGGGGAATCAGTGGGAGAAGCCACCAAGATTCAGAAGGGTCATCTGTAGCATGAATCTTAAAAGTTCTTATTAATAAAATCAAACCTGAAGCCAGTTATTGGGGTAAACACTGGATGATCAGAGAGACAGAACAAGCCACAGCTATCTCACCTCGCCGGATCCTCAGCTGGTCTTGTTTCCTCAGACTGGAGGCCTCTGAGTGGGTCTCAGCTGAACTGTGCTGCTAGAAGCCTGAAAGCTTAACCAGCCAAATGCTCCGAGTTTCTGGTCCTCACACCTTATAAACCTTTCTGCTTTCTACCACCACTCCCTGGGATTAAAGGCTGCTTTCTGGGATTAAAGGCGTGAGTCACCATGCCTGGCTGTTTCCAATGGGCCTTGAACTCACAGAGATCCAGAGGGATTTCTGTCTCTGGAATGCTAGGATTAAGGGCGTGTGCTAACATTTTCTAGCCTAACTATCTTATAGCTTTTCTGTTCTCTGACCCCAGATAAGTTTATTAAGGTACACAATATTTTGGGGAACACAATACCACCACAGTCATCTCCTGCATAACCCAACCCTAGCCTTCTGCACCAAGAAGGCACACCACACACCCGTTTCTTTTGATTTTTACCATATTGTTCCCTTAGTCCATCTTAAGTAACTGACCTCATATGTGTCTCACTTTTTTCCTTTTCCTACCTGCACTTGTCATGGTTTGAGCCTCTCCCTCCCAGGCCCTCTCCTAAGTCTCCAAGCTTCTCTTTTTTTTGTACAACCACTACAGGTGATACAGTATAAATCTTCTGGTGGCTCCATCTCTTTAATGTGAATGAAACTTGCATGTCCCAACTTCTTTTTGTTATATGGTGCGTTGGTTTATTTTTGTTTTGTTTCATTTAGGTTTGGGTGTTTTTGAGACACCATCCTTCTCATGTAACCTGTGCATATCTCAGACTCCAAGGATCCTCCTGCTTCTACTTCTCAAATTCTAAAATTATGAGCAGGTACCACACAGCTTTATTATTTGTTTGTTTGTTTGTTTGTTTGTTTTGGAGGTGCTGGAGGCGCCTGTGTGTTAGGCACATTTTTTTTTTGTATTAGTGTCCAATCGTGCTTAGCTTCCATATCCCTTCACATCCTGGAAACCCTGCTCAGCATCACCACCACTACTAACTGGCGCCACACTTGAGCCCTTGAGACCCACTCCATAAATGCTTCCTAAGTGAAAACAAATGAAAGTGAACAAATAGGGTAAATGATCCCCATTAAAGTGCTTGATAACTTAGTTACCACCACCAACAACAATGGCAACAACAATGCCCCTCCCACACCCAACAGTACAAACACCTGCTAACAGTCATTGCCCCTGAGCCCAAAAGCAAATGGGGAGTGGGGCATGGTATCCATGAGTAGTGGGGACTCCATGCCGCCATGGACAACTTCCTAAAGGAGTACCCCACCAAGGTTTGTGTAATTACCCTGTGAGCACCACACCAGTTCTTGGATGTGGACAGCAAACACCTACTTAGCAAAACTGGAGCTGGCATGGTGATCGAGAGATGCACCTCTGTGACGTGGTAGAATACGTGGTTAATACTTCACCTCTACCTAGGCATGTAGACCTGTATGGCATCTACCTAGGCATTTTAGTGTAGGGGAAATGACCAAAAAAAAAAAAAAAAAAGTGAAATGGAATTCGTAAATCCACGTGGAGGCGCCACTTAAACTTCTCTCACTGGCCTTCCACCATCTCCACCTGTACAGTGGAATCATAGCACTATCTACCTTAGAGTTTCCCTGAGGATAGAATTTGGAGACAGGGAGAAGCACTCATTACAGCAGTCTGCACACAGTAGGGGCTCAACAATTACTAACTGATAACCACTTTATTGTCCATTTTTTTGCTGTGAGGATCAAGAGATGAAACGCAGCCTGAATCTATGCCAACCTATCAAGTGATGTAAAGTCCCTAGTCCTAGGCTGTGGAGACAAATCCTCTCTAGCCCTGGTGCCCTGGCAGCTCCTGAAGACGCCTTGGTGACGCGAGAAGCTCCAGCTTTGGTCCCGGAAGTTTCCACCAGAATGCCCTGGGGCCCTGGACGGCTCTGGGGAGGGGCGGGAGGTGCAGGGGAAGACTGCTGGAGAAAAACGGGAACCTACCTGCTCTCACTGCACTCCTTCCGCTCCCTCACCCTCAGCCACTTGCGGAGCAGGAAGCGCTTTCGGCGCGGGGACGCGCTGGGTGTGGAGCAGTTGGACCACGGGGTGTCCTCGTCGCTGGAGGGCGTAATCTCAATGGACGGCAGCTGCAGGAACTCCTTGCCCGGGGCCAGGACGCCGGGTAGGTCTGGGGCTACCAGTCCGGCCTCCAGGCTCTGCTCTTGCACATTCTTCATCCGGCGCATCTTAAAGCGCCGGCGGCGGAGCGTGGGGGTGGACGAGCTGGACCACACCGCGCTGCCCTCGGGCGCGCCCTGCGGCTCGGGCACCTGCAGGGCGGGCAGCTGCAGGTTCTCCATCATGTTGGCCGCCGGCATCGGGGTCCCTGGCCGCTGCCCGGTGCCCTCCACCTGCAGCTTGGCTCGCGGCTCCCCCTCGCGGCTCCCCACCCCGGGGCCGGTGGCACTATCTGCTCTCACGTTCAGCGAGCAGCTGGAGCCTGCCAGTAGATCAAGTTCCTTTTCCTGGAGCGCCGCGAGGAGGGGACTGGTGGGGACGCCGCCTCCTGCGGTCTAGAACTTTTCGGAGCGCGCTTCCTCGCACAGTCCGCCGCGGGAGAGGCGACCCCGGACGTAGGGACAGTCGCCTGCCAAGCCTCGCCACCCGGCTGCCCTCCTGGGGCTCCCCTCGCTCGCTCGCTCGCTCGCTCGCTCGCGCGCCCGCGTGTTTGTCTTCCGCTGCGCTCGCTGGCTCTGCCGGCGTCTCTGCCTTAGCGGGACTCGGGCGGCCCCGGGCCCCCAGGGGCTGCACAACAAACTCTCAGTGGTTTGCGTTCAGCAGACAGCGTTGAAGAGCCGGCTTGGCGCTGCAGGAGCGTGGAGGGCTGGAAGAAGAGGCAGTGGTAGGAGCGAGAGGAAAGAGAGAGAGAGAGAGAGCAAGGGAGACACTAGATAAAAGCGAAAAAGGTGGAGGAGGTGGAGCTGGGGGTTGAGGAGGGAGTGGGTTGCTCTCCTGAAAGGACACGCACAAGCAGCGACAGCCCTGTAACTGTACACGGAATCCCTTGGGGAGGGACTCTACCTCCGCGTCAAGGCTGCTCCAATCAGCCTAATGAAATAGGAGCACGATCCAAACTTTCTCAGGGCAACGATTGGCCAAGCAGTTCTGGTTAGTGAACTCCCTGCTTTTTCCCCAGGGGTAGGGGGGGGTAGGGGGGTAGGGGGGAGGAGAATCAATGGATTCAGCCCACACTCTTAGACCACCCAAGATACAGGATTGAGAGAAAGCCTAGGGGACTTTTCAGCCGAATCTCTCTCTCTTCTCCTAAGAAACGTGTATTCTTTGAGTTGCTTGGAGTGCTGACCGGGAAGACTGGGCATAGTCAGGAGGAGAAAGGACGGTTCCTGGAAGCTGCTTCCAAAATGGCAAGCTGGGAGACACTAGACAGGACACGAAGGAGAGACAGATGGTTGGATGGAAAGACACAGGACACACAGGACCACTTGAGGAAAAGAGTCTGCTCCTGTACATGGTGTGTGACCCTGCCCAAACCATAGCCCCATTCTAAGCAAAGCGTGAAAGGAATGGAGGGTCAGGGCACTCGGAAACCCGAGTCAAGCGCATCCCTGGACATTCTGAGACTTTCTGGTGCGCCTTCAGTCTGCTGGGAGCATGGGCTCTGTCACAAAATCTACTGTGGCCCTAGGCCTCTGAACTGAGAAGTAATCCCTCTAGTATATCAGTGTGCTACACCCAGAGGCAGCCTAAGACGTGGAAGGTAGAGGTAGAAGTGAGTTGCTCTGGGAAGACATTCTTTGTTGGACTGAGCACCACACCAACCTGCTGGGGTACAGGCTTAACACTCAATGACCCCACCCCCAAGCAAGGAGTTTGCCTCTTCATTGGCAGGTAGACCATAAGGAACAACAAAGACCCCATACAAGGTCTCCAGTTTGCCCCATTCTCTTAGCTGCCGTTTGTTAGTCCAGTTTCCCTTTGGGAGAATAAAAATCACATCCCTAAAGGTCACAGATTCACTGCAAAATAGAATACATCCCTACAGGTCAGTGAGACATCTGAGGCAACAGCTGGCCACGTGTCAGATCATCATGTCCTGGAATGACATATGGGGGGAGCTTGAGACATCCTGACATTACACAATCTCCTTGAGGCTATGAAAAAATAGGAAGTGCATCTGGCTGAATAACTGAGGCCAGGTCCACCCGTAAGTGATTCCGGAGTATCAGTCCCTTTTCTGACCCTTCACATCCGGCTGCTGGCTTGCACAGGCATCATTTGGTATCACTCTATTTTAACTCCTGCTCGGGACAGAAAAAGGAGAAAGCCCTTTCCATCAGGTGTCAGACCTGGCAGAGAGCAGCAGGCAAGCTCTTCCGGCTCAGAGCAGGAGCCTGGACTGTGACCCTTTGGAATCAACCAAGGATCTACATAGTTTGTTGGCTGGCTGTCTTGGATCTCCTCCATGAAGAAACGCTTTGTAGATGATCCGACAGCTTCCCAACTCAAAGAACCTGCCTGTGTGAGCTGATAAACAAGAGCTGAGTCTCTGTGCTTAAGGGGAAGCAGGGCACTACCATTCATTTGGAGGCCAAAAAATTCGACAGATAATTTGAAGAAAGAAAGGATACACCACACACACACACACACACACACACACACACACACACACACGCATACTTGTCACAGGCCTTCTGAATTTGAATGCATAGCTCTCAAAATGAAGAAAAGTCACCAACTTCTTCCTCTCATGTACTTCAGCCAGGTGTCCCACAAGAGAGTCTGGACCTCAAATACCCTGAGATTTCATTTAAGCTTTAGGCACAGCAGTGCTTGAGAATGACTGCTTACGTTTCACTTGGCCCGAGAGAAAACCTTGGCCAGACTAAATCTAAAATTTCTCACTTGCAAAGAAGCAGATACCCAAAGCATCCCTTGTCCCTGACCTTGTCCTCCACCCACTTCCATCTGCAGCCTCTTCTTTCCTTAAAACTTTATCCTTTTCACCCATCAAATCCCCAGTCAAAATTAGGAGTTCAAGTTCATCCTCACGTACAAAGTGGGTTTGAGGCCACCCTCAGCTAGAAGGAAATTATCACAAAACAAAACAAACTAACAAAAAAAAAATCAAACCCCAGACCCCCAGCCACTGCAACTGTCTCTGTTTACTTTGGAACACAAACTGTTGCAACTATCAGTAGTTGTTCCCTCTAAGCTCCCTAGAAAGAGCCAAATATTTCTTCCTTTGAACCTTTCCAATATGCTTCTTATTTGTATGTGACCTTTTAGACTTTGTAAAAGGGTTCTCATACATCACAGTGCATCTTCCTAGTGACCTTAGGACTGTGGTAACAGAAGTTACTATCCTCTTCTTGCAATAATGAAAGCGGGGCAGGCTACAGAAACCTATCCAAGGACTCCCATGAATGACAGTGACTAATGTAACAAGGCCAGAATCAGGCCTTCGGAAACCAATGTAGAGGTCAGCAAAATCATAGAATGGGCAGCAAGTCAAGAAAGCAGTGCCCTGGTAGTTCCAGACTGTAGCTGTTCAGTCCCAACAGTGTTTTACAAGCAGGCAAAGAGAAGCACAAATCTGGGGGTGGGAGCGGGGAGGGCAGTTTCCCAAAGCAGCTGATGGAGGGTGTCATGGCCAAAAAGTACCCACAAATCCCTTTCAGACTTGCACCCTCTCCTCCCCACATTTTCTTTCTCTCCTATTGGCTCTAAACACTGCCTCAGTTCTCTGGGAAACTGACCTCATCTGTGTGTGTGTGTTGGGTGGGGGTGGGGGGGTTGTTGCAGACAGGTGGTGTCCAGAATGTCCCAACTCCCAACCTCCAACCCCACATCTAGGCCTCCAACTTTAAATGAATGGCTCTCATATTACCAAGTGACTGTTGTTTATTCTCAGCTGTACAGGCTCTCCTTTCCTGTCGACACAAGACACCCAGCACCTGTCTACTACTTCTTGAGACCTATAATAGCATAGTCTATTATCCAGAAAACTTAACAGTTTTGAGGCTAGATGTCTCCTGAGTACACAGTTAGATGAGCATGCCAGGAAAAGGTGTAGTCATGCACCAACCCAATGGACAGAGACTCTGTTCCACACAGCATAATCCGAAGCACATGGGCAAGAGCAAACGAGGAAAACTTGAATGGAGTTTGTGGCTTGAAGGAAAGCTGGAGATGGAAACAGAAATGCCCAGACAGCAGTGGGCAGCTATTCCCCTCTACTCTCTTGTTTTATGACTGAGTAGTTTATGCAAAGGGCAGTGTGGGGACTCGTGTTCAATGACAAACATTTACCCAAGGTTAAGGCTGGTTAAATGACTGGCATGCATGGCCAAGCCTAGTGGCTTTCTCCTTAGACCTTTAAAAGGTAACTGGAGCCTAGTTAGGGCAGTGGAAGAAAAGAGATTATCTTTTAAAGGCCCATATCTATCCAACCAGTGTGAGGATCTAAGACTCAGGTTTTCCACTTTAAAACAAGCAATTTGGCAGGCACTTGGCTCGTTCCTGTAATCTCAGCACTGGGAAAGCTGAGACAGGAGGATTCAAAATTCAGGTCCAGTCTGAGCTAAATAGCAAGACCCTATCTCAAGAATTAATTAATTAATTGAAATGAGTTGGCTTATTCCCCAAACACAAATTGGTCTGAAATGACTGTCTTTGGCTGCAGGCATTCTGATTGCTGACCTTCCTGTGGTCTGCAAACTGCTTCACCACCTTGTACAGAAAACTAGAAACATAGAGACGATCACTAGGGTAAGAACAAGGCAGAGAACAAGGCATAGAGAGTATGGGAGAGAAGAGAACAAATGGGGAGAGTCACTTAAATCCGCCTTTCCCATGTAGCGTCTGTTTTCTGAATCTCCCCTTTACACCCTGCACCCTTTAGAGGAGCTCACCACTTAGGAACCATAAGAAGAGAGCTGATGGGATGGCCCAGTGTGTAAAGTTGCAGGTCAGCAGACCTGACCACCTGCGTTCTACCCCTGAGACCTACATGGTAGGAGAGAACTGACTCCTACAAGCTGTCTTCGGACATCCATGTGCACAACAAGTACGCAAGCACACACACACAAGTAAATAAACAACTTCTGTTTGTTTGGGTTTTTTGTTTTTGTTTTTGTGTTTTCGAGACAGGGTTTCTCTGTGTAGCTTTGGTGCTGTCCCGAATCTCGCTCTGTAGACCAGGCTGGCCTTGAACTCACAGAGATCCCCCTGCCTCTGCCTCCCGAGCGCTGGGATTAAAGGCATGCGCCGCCGCCACCACCGCCGCCGCCGCCTCCTGCTTTTTTTGTTTTGTTTTGTTTTGTTTTGTTTTTTTTTTTTTTTTTTTGGTTTTGGTTTTTCGAGACAGGGTTTCTCTGTGTAGCTTTGCGCCTTTCCTGGAACTCGCTTTGGAGACCAGGCTGGCCTCGAACTCACAGAGATCCGCCTGGCTCTGCCTCCCGAGTGCTGGGATTAAAGGCGTGCGCCACCACCGCCCGGCTTGTTTTTTTTTAAAGTTAGAAAGAACCATGCTAAATTTGTGTGTCTGGGGAAGCAGGGTAGAGTAGGAAGCCAGCCCTTGCTAAACACAATCTAAATAAACCACAGCTGACCAGCCACCACATCCGACTCCTGAGGAGAAAGAAGGTGCTCGCAAACCTTGCTGGAGAGTCTTTTCCTGGGAACAGAGCCTGGAGAGAGCTCTCAGCCTTGGGCAATGCACAAATTTGGCAGAGGCTTGCTTCCATCAGCCTTCACAGCAGCTAGGGTGATCTCTAACGTCACCTGGTCATCCTAGGAGAAGGGCAGCCACGAGATAAGCCCTCCGGTTTCTTAGCTCTTCAGCGAACATTTTGCATAACATTTGGCTGCCCTTCTCGGTGACGCCGTAATATCAAAGTACAGGCAAATGCAGTCCCCTCTTGTCTCTTAAGTCTTGCAAGGACAATCTTTGTGCAAACCAGGGCTGGCAACAACTTCCTAAGGTCACCCCATCTTACCCTTGGCTGGTCATGCCATGCTCTAGGTAATCCAGCTGCATTCCTCAGAAGCAGCACAGAACATCCTCTCTGGAGCACTGATTACAATCACGCTAGTGGAGCCCCGGGTCCCTTTCTGTTCCCCACTATCAGATTGGATGGGGCCAATTCCCATCTGTGTACTCAGGTTCTTGACCAGCAGCTTTCTCCTGACATGCTCATGAACTCTGGAACCACAGCAACAACTTAGAACACAGCTTGGCACATAAGAAGCATTCTATTACCCTAGCCTCTATTGAGTCTGGTTGCATTTATCATACCCTTACTAGGAAACAGGACTGTTCAGGTTGATCTTCCATTCGGTTTACTTTTGCAAGTAACTGTGAAATCAGAGCACCGCACAAACTCCTTGCTGAGTGCTGGAGACAGTGCAAGAGAAATCGGATGTAGTTTGTGCACTGGGCACACTGACCAGCAAGTCGGGGTGAATCATCTGCAGATGAGATGTAGGTAGAAAAATGAAAACATTCTAACTAGAAGGAAATAGGTAGTGCAGACAGGCCCCCTGAAGGAAATGGTATTTAAGACTCAGGAAGCAGGGCATGGATCGACTACGATCGTAGCACTCAGAAGGCTGAGGAAGAAGTGCTCTGAGTTCAAGGCCAACTTGAGCTAGTGACTTCTAAGCCAACTTGGGCTACAGGGTGAGACTTTGTCTTAGAAAAAAACAAAGGCTCAAGAATAAAATAAGTAAAGAAAAATAAGATAGTAAGAGTTTGAGTAATGAAGACACAGAGAAATGAAAATGGTGTTTTATAAAGTAAGGGGACAGGCTGGAGCAGATGAAAAGGTGTCCTAGGAAGACAGATTCGTTGTGGTGAGTGTTGATGTTAGATTTCATTCTTTTAACAAAAGGATACAATTTAAATAGGTTTTGTTTGATTTTTTTTCTTTTTTTGGTGATTTATTTCTTTTTGCTTTCATTTTTTGGTGGATAAAATGACATTAGTGACTTACTACTGACCTGTATTTGGGAGAATATTAACTCTGGTAACGATTTGAAATACATATTAGAGAAGCAAGGGACCGATTAGGAGACTATCAGTTGGTCAATGTTTGGGAGTATTGACTTTCTGAACAGCCAACAGTTAAAACTTATGGGTGAAAATCTAAACAGGGCAGGGAAATAGATGGAATGAGAGGAGCTGAGTGAGGAAAATGGAACCTGGGTGGAAGATTTGTTCAGAGACACGGAATGGAAAATAAAATGAGCCGTGACTTGGAAGTCCAGTAGAGTAAGGAATCAACATTGCTTGCCTGGCTACAGCAAGCGAGACACCACGAGAAGCGTTTCCTGCTCAAGGCCCTGTGTGACGCTCCCAGCAACCCTGGCAAATTGCTCTCAAAAGCCCCAAATCGGAATACTGAGAAGATATATATACCGTGTTTACCTGCACAAGTTCACGTGACTTGCAAGTGGGAGGTGGGAATAAATTTAAGTTGGGGTCTCTCTAAAGCTCATGCTTTTTATTCCCAAGAGACAGAGACAATTCCTTTACATTTGATAATTAGGTCTCTCATGACCTCTGAGGCACCAATTTCAATGGAGCGACAAGAGAGGAAGTGATGTTGCTACGGGTTAGGGAGTAAATACAGGGGATACATGACTAGACTGCATAATTAGACTGTTCCTTCCAGTAACTCGTAGAAGACATTCATTCATTTTCAAACCTGTTTTTAAAGTTTGTTTGTTTGTTTGTGAAAAGATCTTGCTGTGTAGCTGGCCTTGAACTTACACCCTCCTACTTTAACCTCTTCTAGGGCCTGGAGTTACATTGTGAGAAGTCGTGTGTGTGTAGTGGGGGGGGGGCAATAATGGTTTGTGTCTTGCTGTCGCTTCCCTTTTAATTGGTGTGTGTGCTTTACTGCTGGGAGATGTTATGTTTCCAAGGAACAAAATGTGACTGCATGATTATGCCATTCCAAATGGAGTTCTGCTTATACCTGCTAAGAAAATTGAAGCCCGGTGGTGTACCTGGTAATCTAACAAATCAATCAAAAAAAGCATTTAATAGTCCCAGACTCTCAGCACATCTAATAGTAGGTACTATAAAGAGTTTTTTAAGAAGTTTGTGTAGAAGTACTCATTTCTTCCTAAAACGATTGCTTTTGAAAGCTCATCACAGATGACTCTGGCTTCAGCTGCTTCAAATCTGGAGGAGGGGAGGAAAGAGCAAAAAGCTAGTCTCAAAAGTCCAATTTGAAAGGAGAATCTACTTGGATAGAAATAAGTGCCAAATGTTAATTCCCTCCTGGGTTCACCCTCCTGAATGCTTAAGGGAAGTTCCTTGTCTATGTATCCTGTATAATGGGCGTTAACAGCTTAGATGCAAGATTGTAAAACATCTGTAACAAACTTCTGCCCTCCAGGGTTCTCCCATTGTGCTGTAAGCCTGTATTTACGACCTCTTCCCTCCTTCAATAAACGACATTCAGCGTTAAAAAAAAAAAAAAGAAAGAAAGAAATATGTGCCAAATGTAGTGTGAACACATGGCAGGGGAAAGATCCCAATCCAAAGAATGTCATAGAGGCGACTATGTAGTCCAGGGCTGCAGGTTTGCAGAGGAGATTTCCAGGTAAATGGAACTGGGGTGTGCTTCCAGCAAAGACATAGAGGCAGACAAAAGAGTAGGACATGGTCTAGATCCGCTAAAAGAACACTTTCATTGAGTCTGATGATTTTTCAGCTTGGTGACGGTTGAGTACCGAAGAAGCTCAGAGGTGAGTTTGGCCTTTAAAAAAACCTTCTCCTGATCACAGAATCCCAGGACAGTGGAGCAGTGGAGAGGAGGTTTCAGTGATCTGGTTCAACCACCACTTCATCATCCAAGGTAGACCAAGGTACAGAGAGATGATGTTGTTCTACTAAAACATAGAGACGAGGCTAAGCTTTCCACATAGAGGGTTCTGCATGCCTCTTGAAGTTAGAGGTCAGAGCTACAAGGTGAACTCCTTTCAAGAGAAGGCTCTTAAGCTGTAGGATTACAGCTTAATGATTCCTTTTCAGCAAGTGAGCAGCCAACCATTTTTTTGTTTGTTTTAGTGGTAACGGACATTCCAGCTGTTCTCCACCCCCTAAATCAGAAAATAGTAGCCACTCTTCACAGATCAGCAAGCCAATACCTGGGGCTACTTGAGTGCCATGCTCCAACCACTTGTAGAGTGAAATAGAGCTCTCATAACGTTTTATCCTGAACTCAGACAAGTCCGGAGACAGGTGCCTGACTTGTTCTGCTTGGGAATGACACTGCATTTGCTGAGCACCAGGGATATTAGTCTTTACGTACTAAGGCCAAGCAAAAAATTTAAATCACTTTGTTACAACACAGGACGACATTGAAGAGAGCAGGGCTCAACAGATGATTTTCACCATTGGCTTTTGTAACCCAGCCCTAGACTCAATCCCCACTGCACTATGAGTCATTTCTCTTCCTGCAAGCCACACAGCTAGCAGAGTATCTGTAAATAGTTCATTCCTATGCAGGTCTGCATTGGCTGTGGCCTTCTGTCTGTCAGCTGTTTCTACTCTTCAGGAATACTCCATACGCATCCACCTTGGCAACCCTCTGCCCAGAGCTGTCCCAAAGGCTTGCCTCCCTTGCTCCTTCAGTGCCAGAGACCGTGCAGGATTTTACACAGTCTGCAACTGGGACTTGGGAAGGTCAATGCTGAAGTTTCTGCTATAGATCTCAGAATCTCCAAACCGCAAAGAATTGCTTTAAGCAATAGTGGTGTGTGAAAATTCAGATTTAAGTCAGGGGTAGTCCCAGAGGATCACCTCAGGGTAGGAGTTTGAGGCCAGTCTGGGCAACAGAAAAAACAAAAACAAAAATAAACCAAAACAAAAACATGAAAAGAAAAGAACAAGCAAGATAGATTTAAGAACATAATCTTCATTGGGAGAAAATTCAGAGGGAGATTGCTTGTCAGGTATGGACAAGGCAGCCCTTGGTTCAATTCACACTACCACAAAAGAAGCTATATTAAAAATTATCTTTTTAATACAAAAAATGTTTTACAAAAAAGACAATTTATTAAATTGTTTATTTGAATAGGTAAAATGTTCAATTAACAACTTGAGCAAGGCACAGGTCTTGTGAAGGACTCTATTAAATAACAGAATGTCCACACTGTGAACTTTGAGTGTACATCACCAAATGCACACTGGACTTCTGGGTATGTATTCAGGATAAAGAAAGCCTTTCTTCCTATTCCCCTAGCCACTCCCTGAATGAAAGAGGTACCTTTGGGAGACATTAATTCTGTCTAATAGTTGGACTTTTTTTCCCCTGCATTTTGTGTTTGAGACATGTCTCTCTATGAAGTCCTGGCTGGCCCAGAAAGAACTCACTATGTAGACCAGACTGGTCTGGAACTCACAGAAATCTACCTGCTCCTGCCACCTGAGTGCTGGGATTAAAGATGAAAATCACCGCATCCAGCACAGTTGGACATTTTAATGAATATTCCTTAGGTGATAGAATTATAGGCTTAGAAGGAACATTATTTACTGCGATGCTCACCCACCTTCAACCCTATCTCACAGATTCATGATGAGACATGGAGGCACTAGCAGGGTACGTCTTAACCAGGGACCACAAGGCTGAAGCTGGAAACTCCTGTGTGTTGATCAAACATCTCTGAGTTGAACTCTACCTTAGTAACTTCCAGGACTGATTTCTGAAGTAGCGTTTTGACTTCAAAAATAATTTTAAAACAAATGTTACAGAAGCGACTTCAAAAATAATTTTAAAACAAATGGTACAACAGTGTCCCTAACAGTCACGTTGTCTTTATCCACATACACTAACTCCCCCATCAGCCCACACAGAGCAAGGAGTACACCAGACACTGTGGGAGAGCTCATCCCAACGTGGGTGCGAACGTTTAGCTTTACACAAAAGAGCTAACAGGTTGGCTCTCTGCTTTCGAGAAGGCTCTTTCTTTGCTCTTTCTTTTTTTTATGTAGGAAATCCCCCTACTGCATTTTATTTTTTTTACTGTTTTGATTTGTTTGTTTTGTTCTTTGTTTTGTGTTCACAGGGGCTGTGCACATGCCACAGCATGCATTAGAGGGTCAAAGGTCAGAGAATCAATTCTCTCTTCCAAGCACGTGTGAGTTCTGAAGTCAGTCGGTAACCACCTTTACTTACCGAGCCCTCTCTCTGTCCCAGCTAATGCATTTTAAATATTAGTTGATAATATATCATCATTATATTTATTTATATTAATACTACACAACTTTTTAGGAACAACACTACTGACTTAATAAAGGTCACTAAAGTCCACCAGATGTAGGTCAGAAATAGTTCAATGTCCTAAAATATTTAGACTCACTTAAGGCTTCTTGAGCCAAGCACTGTATATTCTCACTTGAGCCTTACAACAAACCTATGAGTTAAATGTCATTTCCCTACCTCATTTCAAGATAAGGAAACTGAGGCCTAGGGAAATTAAGATCTCTAGGTATCAAGATATGACTCAAACCTAAGTATTCTCGACCCAACCAGTGTCTTCTTCACTGTGTCCCTGACCTATTTCAGTGCTATGAAATCTGTATATATATATATGAAATCTGTATATATATGAAATCTGTATATATATATGTGAAATCTGTATATATATATATGAAATCTGTATATATATATATATATGAAATCCTAGGTGCTATACAAACCGATTCTCTCTGCCATTGATTTTTGTGAACACTTTTATTTGATTTCCAACTTGGTAAACAAATTAATGTTTAGAGCTGTAATTCCACAAATGGATACGTGTTGTTCTCTTGTTTAATTTAATCAGCTTCTGTTAGTTCCTTCAATAAAACAGACCACAAACTTAATACTTATCTCTCTCCAGGCATTCATATTGAATGCTAAATATTTTTTTTTAAAAAAAAGAAGTACAGCCCCTAAAAGCCAGCAGAGCTCCCTTGCCCAAACTCCCAGCAGAACTTCCTAGCAGCAAGAAGTAATTCTTAGGCCATGTCCAGACTGCACAAACAGCTCCGTTTGCCGTTAATAATGTAAACGTAGTTTTAACTGTGTCTCTGACACCTCCTTCTTACCTGTTAAAGAGTCTACCCATAGGTCTCAGCAAGGCAGCAGGACTGGGTGAGTCCTGCACTTCAAGGCCTCTGCTATCGAAAGGCTTGCCAACTGGACGCTCCCACGGAAGGACTCCGAATGCAGAAAGGAGAAATCTTCGTTTTAAATGAAGCTTGCTAGCTTCCGCTGGAGCCGTTTAGTAAACACTAGAAGACCTTTAAACAGAGCCTCCCCATGATCTTAGTTCTGATCTGGCCTCCCCAGGTAGATAACCTTTTTCCGGGATGTGGTCAGGCAGTGGTTTAAATCTTAATAGTCAGAGCAAAGTCTCCTTTCTTAAAAGCTTGCTCACGTGATCTCGTTCCCTCCAAGTGTGACTTCTCTGCTGGCCGGACATTGGACCTTGGATCCCGGAACCTGGACATCAGTTTCCAATCCCCACCATAATGAGAGCTCCCAGTTGGACTCCAAGAACAGCTAGTCAGCACTCAGTCATCCCATATGGGCATCGGGTTCACCGCGATGCTCACTACCCAGGCTCACGTCTTGCTTCCTTCTACTCAGCCTTTACCATCCAGATGGAAAGATTCCCCTCCTTCCTTCAGGAACCAGATGTTTTAAGTGAAACGTAGTGAGATCCCACCCACAGAGATGGTGGGGTGCAGAGGGAACGTGCTGAGAACAGTCTCATTATAGGGTTGTGCCCGGTGACCTCTGGGTCACTTTTCAGGCCTAAGGTTCTATAGCATTCCACAGGTCAGGAGGTGCTGTCACAAGTCCCTGCCTGTCCTTGTTCCTCCAGCTGTCCTGTAATGCCTCATCATTTCTGTTTGGAGAACATCTTCCGTAACCACTGGAATCTATCACCATAGCATAAAATAATCTCAAAGCAATCAGGTAACACCTCGTCTCACTCCGCCATTATCTACCTTGCATCATGATTATTATTGTTGTATGTTATCCACCCCACAGCCTTGTCCCACAGAAAGCACGGCTCTCAGAGCTGTGTCACCTCCAGCTCTGTATCAGAGTTCTGCTGTGCTCTTCCCACCTCTATACCTGTCAGTCACACAAGCAGGATCTGAGTCCCATTTGTTTCTTAATCTGTGATGGAAGAGATCACTGCTTCAACCCGAGCATGATGAAGAAATGGCGGTGGGGGTCTGCAAGGGGGATGGGAAGCAAAGTTGGGAGAATTAAAGAAGTGCCCAGAGTTGTTTCCCCGCCTCAGACCCTGTAGAGAGTGCTGCTATACTGCAAAGCCTTTTTGGGGAGACGAAAACAGAATATATCGCCTGCCTGGGCCCTGCGGTTTCTCCAGGAGCAGCTCTGATTATGTCCCAGTTTCTTTTGGATTGCATTGCCTCACTCAGCCTCCACCACGTAGGAAGTCTCAAGAGGAGAGACCTCAGACCATAATGGTCTTTGCCCAGAACACTCATTTCTGATTAACTAAAAGCACAAGTTTCTCAGGTAAGGGCGTTTGGACTATGGATCCTTGGGGAGCAATTAAAGGGAGGAATGGAATGTGCTAGGAAGCAGCTGCCTGTTTCTCAACTCTTAAGGAAACTTCCCAAACTAACGTTCTGGTTCTGCTGTTGCCTTCTCTTAGCGATAAGGGCCCCAGTTTATCATGGCAGAGAGATGAGATTTCATCCCAGTGTCTCCAGAGAAGCAACTATCCCAACATCCCCGCTGGGAAGTCAAGGAGATGTGATGCTGGCCAGCCTCCCAGACACCACCATCTTCTCCCCAGTTCCTGATGCAGAGGAGGCCTGCTGGCCCTGACCCTAAGGCGTACATTAACCACCACTGGCGTCTCCCTAAGTCTTTGTTTGCTCGACTGGAGTCTCCAAATAGCAAAGTGCCTTCCAAGAGCCCAGGCTCCACATTTTATAGATAAGGCAGGTCTCTGGGTGTTGACTCCCAGGCTGCCTTTGTTACTTCACGGTTACTTCATACAAAGATGGGGTTCATCTGGGAGTGATCAAGCTATGCCTTGAAACACAGTGCCACATGCCTTCCAGAATATACACAGATTTCATCTTAATATAGTCGTAGATTTACAGAAGTTATGTGCTTTTAAAAGCCAAACTTGGTCACCCTTCCTGCTTCTGGTTCACTGACAGAACCCCCTCATGTCCTATAGCAGGAGTACAGCTATTGTCAAAGTAACTGGCTTCCCACTTCACTGAAACAAAGTGCCCAGAGTGACTTGGTGCAGATGTGAGGAACAACTGGCTCGTTTTCTGAGGATAATGTCATGGAGAAGAACAGGAGTAGACAGTTCTCCAGTGAGGGCGGAAACACCATTTTATTTTGAATAGCACACAAAAAGCAGGATGGGAAAGCAGAAGGGAGGACTATAGTAAGGGGACCTAGAGGCAGGGGAGGAAACCTGTAACAATACAAGTTGCAGTAACAATACAAGTTGCATGGATGCAGAAAGAGGGGCTGTCTGGGGGAAGAAGGGGACGAGAAAGTGGAAGTGGGGGGTGAACAGTGGTAGTGGTAGGGGACAAACGACAACAAACTATGATGAAATACATGCATGAAAACGTCACCACAAAACCCGTTACTTGGGCTGGGGGGAGATGGCTCAGTGACTAACGTCCTTCCTGCGCAAGTAGGAAGAACTGGCTTTGAATCACCAGAATGCAGGTGAAGCTGGGTACTTCCTACAACAAGATGAGAGTCAGAGAGAGGAGACTCAATGAACTCTCATCATCCAGCTGCTGGGTGTGCAGTGGCCAAGGCTAACGCCCAAGGTCATCCTTTGACCATCACACACACACACACACACACACACACACACACACACACACACACACACACACACACGCTATGGCATGCACACTTGTACTCTCACTCACAAAAATGAACACATACATCGTACATGTACATATATCTTTCTCTCTCTCTCTCCCTCTGTGTGTGTGTGGGGACGGGAGAGAGAGGGAGAGGGAGAAGGAGAGGGAGAGAGATTGAGATTTAAGAATTAAAGAAAACTTGGGCTGGAGATATGGCTCAATGGTTAAGAGTACTGGCTGCTCTTCTAGATGACCCAGGTTCAATTCCCAGCACCCACATGGCAGCTCACAACTGTTTGTCACTCCATGCAGTTCCAGGGAATCCAACACCCTCACACAGACACACATGCCGGCAAAACACCAATTAATGCACATAAAATAAAAATAAATCATTAGAAAAAATAAAGAAATCTATTGCTTTTTTTTTTTAAAGGTAGGATCTCACTATATAGTCCTGGCTGTCTTAGAACCAACTATGTAGACAAGGCTGGCCTCTGGCCTTTAACTCATTCTCATAGAGATCTGCCTGCCTCTGCCTTCTGAGCATTGGAACTAAAGGTGTGAACCACCAAGCCTGGCCTGAAATCCACTGTGTTATATCCTAGCACATAAAAATAAAAACAAATATAGTCACAGCAAGACTAGCTGGCGTTTCCTGTACACTTACTATGAATGAGTACCATCTCAGCTCGTTCTATAATCAGCCCAGGTGCCATTATTAATGGTTCTTTCCATTTTCTTTTTTGTTGTTGTTGTTTTGTTTTGTGGTTTGTTTGTTTGACTGGTTGGTTTTCTTGAGACAGGGTTTCTCTCTGTAGCCCTGGATGTCCTGGAATTTGTTTTGTAGACCAGGCTGACCTTGAACTCAGAGATCTGCCTGCCTCTGCCTCCCACGTGCTGGGATTAAAGACGTGTTCCACCATCACCCTGCAGCTCTTTGCCTTTTCAGCTGACAAAAACTGAGGCTTAGAATGGTCATCCAAAGACAGAAGACCACTCAGCAGCTGGGCTGGGGTTCAGTCCAGATAATCCGACTCCAGAGTTTTGGCCCCTTGATGCCCAGCTGCCTTCTCCAGCTTGGGGTCATCTTGTTCTTTTTCATCAACCTCTCAATCCTAAGATGTGGCAAATTTTTGTTCCCTTACAATGGTAGTGCTTTTGTTCATTCAGTTACATTGTTCATCACATCCAGTGGGAGTTAAAGCATGTAGGCACTCCTCCTGTGCTCCTGTACAGTACAAATACTGTATACACCTGTATAAGGGACCAGATGAATTTTTACTATTCATCAGCATGGCCTGTTCGAGATAAATGTAAACTTGGCACGTGTAGACATATACCCCAGACATGTGCATTTCTGAGATTGGCAGGTGTTGGTGCGTATCCTCAACACTTACAGGCACTTTTTAGTCATAGTAAGCTCACAGTATTCATTTATTTCCTCACTGACAGGAAACACAGTATGTCGGCTTACAAAGACACATAAAACACACATCAGAGAACCCTGTAAGAATCCACCTTCCCCACACACAGTGCCCCCCACACAGTGCTCCGAGATTCAGGCTTGGTAGGTTTGTGCTCACAAAACCACACACAAAAACATGGCTAAAGACCACAGTCCAGTCAGCAGCTTCAAACACGGGTTAATTTATCTCCAGGCAAGGTGGAGAAAGGAGGAGGTGGTGAATGACAACCACTGGGAGAAATTTGATGGTCGTTGTCGTTGTTGCCATTATTGCCGTCAGTGGCTGGAACGGAGCCCTCGGGCTGGTCAGCCTCTCAGATTCCACCCCTCGCCTTTCCTAAAGGAACTGAGGACGCTTCATTGCTCCCTTCCAATGGCAGTGCGTTTGCCATTCAGTTATCGTCTCCATCACACTTAACGGAAGTTAAAAGATGGCATTCTGTTCTTCTATTCAAGCGGGTGATCTTTCTCTGCCTTTCGTTACAGGAGAAGCAACTGGTAAAGCTAGGGCAATGTACTGTAACTAACGCCCTGGAGATGCCCACAGCACAGCAACCCTAATCCACTTGGAAGACTCACTGGATTCTGAGTTTCATAGGAAGATGTGTATTACAGTAAAACCAGTTCTAGGCGAAAGTCTCTTTGAACCAGAACTAAACTATTTTTATTTATGTCCAGTACTTACAAGGACTTGATGCAACAGGGCAAACAAACCCCAATATTAAGATACCCACTTTAGCCCTTGGCTGAGTACAGTAACAGCAGACAGTTAGGTTTTACACAAAGGCTAAGCATGTGTGCATAATATCTTGATCTCCCATGATGCCCTGGGGGACTAAGAGTAGCATGGCTATTTCAGTAGACTGTACTGAAAGCATGCCTCAAAGGCACTGTTTTGTCAACGAAACACAACAAAAATTAGTCATTTAAGCAGCAACTAACAGGAAAGCCATTAATAAAACCTTTTGCTAATCAAACCCATGCAGTTCCACCTGTGTGCCATTTTAAACCCTGTAGTTCAAAAGCATTTTATATGTATAATGGTGGCTTATTATTATTATTATTATTATTATTATTATTATTATTACAAAGTGTGCATTGACAAAGCTTCTTACAGGTGGGGCTTGGACTACACATTTGCTGAGCACTTCTTAATCACTCCTCTGGACCATGCCTCTACTCATTTGTACACTTGCAGAGGACGTGGCTTTTTTGACCTCTTACAGTTACATCCCAGGGACTTGGGAGAGACCGCCTTAGGTTGCTGATCCTCCTCTACCGATGTGTTTCTTCTGGGCCTGCCATAGGCAGATTCATGGCCTTTCTTCCTTCACCCTGGAATCAAAAGGGATACCTCCATAGACACAGATTCAATGTGGTCTTCTTACTGGTATGCTTGAGGACATGCTAGAGTGAGAGCTCTGTCTCTGTCTGTCTGTCTGTCTCTCTCTGTGTGTGTGTGTCTGTGTGTGTATGTATGTGGGGGTGAGGGAGTGGAAATTAAATCCAGGTTTTCTATGTACTGCGCAAATGCTTTACTATTTACCTCCATCCCATTAAAATATTTTTAACACCCAAGGAGTTGTAAAAAGAAAAAAAATTATATGCTTTAGAAAGAGTATCTAAGAACACAATGACATTTATTTATCCCAAAAGAATGATGGAAAAGAGCAAATGATGGGAGCACATCCCACAAAGATAAAGTCTTTGCTTCATCAACGATTGGCCCTGAAGCACACTGCTAATACATAGTTCCCTTCCAAGACCAAGTAGGGCCCAGCTCAGCTGCACACTGACTGAAAAGACACAGAGTCATCTATGGGAACTGAGCAAGCCTCAAGAATTCCAAACAAATGGGTGGATATCACAGGAGATGCTACCACATGCATAGACTCAACTTGCTCTTCTTGCTGCCTTATTTGAGGATGTCTGGCATTGGGGGGAACAAAGTTATCCAAGGAGCTTTGCATCCAAATGTACTTCTCTAATACCAAGGCAGTCTGGACTTAAACTTGCTGTGACCATCCTGCCTCGGCTTCTTAAATACTGTGATTACAGATGTGAACCACCATACCCAGCTTGTTTTGGGAGACAGAATAGTCCAGACTGGCCTGGAGCTCATGGTCCTCCTGCCTCAGCACTGGCTGAGTTTTAGCAATGGGATACCTTTGGATGGGTGTGCAGGCTCTTTCTTTTTGAAAGAGCAGCAATTTTGAAGTGCTTTTGTTTTGTCTTATTTGGGTGTGTATCTGTATGGAGTGTGGGATATGTACACGGGTTTACAGATGTGGGTACACACATATGGAGACCAGAGGAGGACACTGAGTGTCTGGTGTCTTCCATTATCACTCTCCGCTTTATTCCTTCAAGGATGGGTTTCTCACTATTTTGGGAGATCATGGTTTGGACTAGGCTAGCTAGCTGCCCAGGGCCTCTGAGAATCCACCCATGTCTTCGCAGAAATGCACAGGCAGGCTCATATTTATATGTGGGTGGCTGGGGTCCTAATTCAGGCCCCCATGCTTGCACAACCAGTGCTCTTACCCACTGAGCCACCTCCTCGACCCTAATTTGCCGTATTCTAAACATCAAGATTCTGGCATGGAGAAGAGCCCCAGCCTTACTCCGTTACTCACTCACTCTGTGATTTTAAGAGATGTGCTCAGTATCTCCATCTTCATCTGTCGTTCTAGTCACTTCTCATTCAAGTGCATGAAGTAGCGGCCACGAGCCTGACACACCAGAACCTTTCTCCTCAAAGAGCAAACGTTGAAGTCAGGAGTGGGGGAGGTTAAGGGAGAAAGAGTAAGTAAATGAGAAAGTATGTTCGAAGTGGCGGGGCCGTGAAAACACCAGAGAGGTAGGAGTAAGGCGAACTATCCAGAAGAAAGTCATACTTGAACAAAGCACGACAAAAGGCAAGAGAGTTAGAATCTATCCACAAATGCATAATCATTGCGTTATTATTTTAAAAAAAATGTTGGAAGAGTTCAATGAAGGACGCTGTGGAGTGTCATTAACGCTGTGCCTGGAATACAGTAAGAGCTGCATAAGTGCAATCATAATTATAATGATGACAATGGATGGTGATGACAAATTCCCCTGACCACTGACACTTTCTTCCAAGCCTCTCTGAACTCATCCAGTGTGCTGAGAATAGTCATTTGTTTTTACGGGATGACCTTGAAGTTGAGCAATGCTGACTTGAGTCCTGTCTTCCCAGAGCAATCACTGCCCTCACACATAGTCCGAGGACACAGGCCTATCAGCACACTTGTCTTCCATGGTCAACTGAGCAAAAGGGCTACAGAATGCGTCAATGAAAAGTGTGAGTCATCTGCTGATGCCTGCCCTATGCAGACTCCTCTTGGGAGCTATGACAAGAGTAGGCTGGGGGCCATGGACGGCCTTTGAAAATTCTTCTCTTTAGGGAACATATACTCTTCAGGGGAAGTGAAGAATCCACAGGTCTCTCACTCATCCTGTGTGTTCCGAAGGACTTCAGGAGAGGTGGACCTTGTCTGCTGCTTTCATTCCTTCCCACAAACTTAGCAGAAAACTACATTCATTCCTTAATTTCAGAAGAAAAGGGGAGAACGGGCTGGGTGAATGGTCTCTGCGTTGCTGAGGAAATGTCCCAGTGTCTTTCTCTTTTCTGCAATTATGTCTCTGTATATTTGTTGATTATTAAAGATGCTTTACCTGGCACTGCCATTAATATAACAGGAGGCACATAGGGGGTTCAAAGATGACCAGGGGCTCTTACTATCTGGATAGAAAATGCTTCCTGACATTTTTCAGAGAAAGGAGGGGAATGATAGGGGAAAGGAAAGTTCTTTCCTTTGATGCTTTGACATATATGCCCCAGTTTCCAATTAAAGTGGGGGACCAGGACTAAATGATTTCAAGTGAGACTGTGATATCACCCAGCCTCCACCGGGGAGACAGTGCTAAAGGGCAAGATGGCTTCCCTTCTAAAAACAGCACTTACAATGTAATAAAGACGCTATGCGGGTCCTTGGAGGTTCTGGGCTTTAAAAATGAAATCAGACAAAGTTTGGAAGAAAATGGCATGTTCCAAGAGCTAGGTTTTATGTAACAGCACAAAGCTTTTGGAAAGAAACATGAAAAAATGCAGTTCCTGCTGTGAAGATGTAGTGAATATGTGTATATGGCATGCAGGTATAGGTTTAAACATAAAAATGTATATGTACCTGTTACAAAATAAATAATTTTCGATGTTGCATTAAGTAGTATTGTTGGTTTCATTGGTTCATAATTGTTCTTAAAATAATAAAACACGCCGGGTGGTGGTGGCGGCGGCGCACGCCTTTAATCCCGGCACTCGGGAGGCAGAGGCAGGCGGATCTCTGTGAGTTCGAGGCCAGCCTGGTCTCCAAAGCGAGTTCCAGGAAAGGTGCAAAGCTACACAGAGAAACCGTGTCTCGAAAAACCAAAAAAAAAATAAATAAATAAATAAATAAATAAAATAAAAAAATAAAACACTTACCCTAAAAATATCCAAATCAAATTCATTCCTTACCTGAAAAATGATATATTAAGGACGTGCACATGGTCCCCTGAGTATTTCTGAGTCTCTGGAGGAATACACGTTAAGTCAGTAACAGCAAACTCACACCTGCTACCCCAAACCTAGGCAGCAAATCCAGACCCCGAAAACCATCATCTTCCTCATGGGTTTAATTATTATACACTGGCTGCGGATGTTTATTATACCTGCCGAAGGCGAGGTGCTGGGCCTTCAATGACCACATAAAAGAGATAGGCTCTTCAAGTTTATTTAAACATTAGGCAGCGGGATACAGAAGAGGTCCAACTGGCACTATATGGAGTCCATTCATTTTCCCAAAAAAAAAAAAAAACCTGTGAGGCAGGCATGAAGCCTGGGACAAATGGGGTAAGTTCTTATGGGTCGAAAAGTTAAACTTTGCCTGGAAGCCTCTCAGTAACTAAAGAGCAGAGCAAGGACATTGGGTCTAAGGACACGCCCTCTACCCCCATTCTGCCATCACTGCCTCCTTCAGCAGAGTAGAATCCGGAAGTGGTCTTTGCCAGCACCTTTTTCCCAGATCCCCCTTGCCCTTCCTCCAACCCAAGTAAGCATGAGCTCTTCTGGCTTTGAAGCAAAGGAAGGGCAGCTGCTCTGATGTAGGCTACAGCCTCCGTGACCTAGAGCAGCAGGGAAGAACAGCAGGCTGGGCCTGGGCCTGGGGCTCTCCTGGGGCCAGGGCTCTCCGGTTAGAGTTCCCAGGTAGAGCACTGGTGGGAAATCTGGGCACAGCCATATTAGGGCAAGTTATTTGAGTCTGCAGAGTCTCTCTAGGTGGCCGGACTACCTCTTCTTCTTCTGCTCTCCCTGGCGGTCACTCCTTTTTAACACCTTCGTTTCTTTCTCCTCACTTCTGCTCAGTAAGACCACACACACACACACACACACACACACACACACACACACACACACACACACACCTTTTTTTTCTGCTTCTATAAGCTCCTTTCTCCTTATCCTCAAGCCTGTCTCTGGGTACCTAGGTTCTGGTCCCTGACTTCATAATCCTGCTAGCTATCATCTCCCAGAGCTGATTAGGATCAGACCAGTCTGGCAGGGTTTAGAGGGAAAAAAGGTCATGGGGCAGTGAGGGTGAACCCTTTCTGAATTGTATCTTAGGACAGTGATTCTTAGCTCTTTAAATGTACATGAACCACTCAACACTTGCAGGGGGAGAACATTGGAAATGCTTTAAAGACTCTTGCTTGGGGCTGCTTGCTATGTTTGTCTGTCTTTTTGCTTGTTTTTATGGTGCCGGGAATTGAACCCAAGGCCTTTTGTGTACTATAGAGCCAAGCTCTGTACCCCCGAACTGCAGCCCTGCCTGTTTTGTTTTGTTGAATGTTGTTTTCAGGCACCCACAACTGGTCTAGGAAGGCTCATCCCTACTTATTACATTTATGAGCTCAGAATCTCAGGAAGCAATGCTTGCTGCAGGCAAAGATCCCAGAGATCCAAGCAGGTGTGTCTCCTGAATTAGTCTGTGTGTTGGTAGCTGGGCAATGAGCTTCTTTAAAAAAAAAAAAAAAAAAAAAAAAAGCAAATAAAGACGTGAGAGTTCTTAGAAACCCCTGTTTGAGTGTTAGGGTAAAATATGCAGGAAAAATAGATAAAATCAGAAGTGCTTCTGCAGAGAAATGCAAGTACTGGGGAGCGAGAATGAGACACATTAGGATCAGCTGAGCCCACCAAGACACAGTTCCTGAAATAAACACACACACATACACACACACATCCATCCATCCATCCATCCATCCATCCATCCATCCATCCATCCATATCTATCATCTATATATCCACCCATCCCTAGCTCCCCATCCTTTTGGAATTAAAATAGTGATAGAGGCATTTCTGTTGTGATTTTTATATCACTTGGTAAAGTAGGAGACTTGTGATGTTAGTTTATAACAATGAAAACACATCAAGAAATCATGTACCTTGTATTGGTCCCTTAGTAAGAGGAAAGACCAGATTCTCAGGTGTGGGAGTCCACAGAGGGTTCCTAGTGAGACCTGAGCTTGCTTTACCAGCAGGGCTGCATAAGAGGATGATTGGACCACGGGCCTAGCTACCAGATGTTTGGAAGGGTCTACACTTGGCTGTATCTAGCAAGGGGAGGTCTCTTGCCTCACCTCTGGCATTGTTATAAAAAGCCCTTTTGAATAAAGTTCTGGGCCAGTGGATAAGGATCCAGGCCCTTCCGAGGCTATCCTGTGTTTCTGCCTTTCTCTCTCCCCTCTGTATTTCTATCTAAATCTCTTATCCCTTACTCCTCAAGAGTACCCAGGTAAAGGTGGGGGCAGGTCCCCCACACTCAGACAGGTGTGCCCTTCTGAAATCACTCTAATTATCCGAGGCACTTCACTAGCCATTATGAGGCAAACTGATGATGACTTGAGAATCCAGTCCTTACTTCCAGTTCTAAAGTGTTTCTTGCCTTAAAAGTGCCTAAACAACAAGCTAGGCAATCACATTTCTTTTCTTCTGGTTCTTGGTAATGACAGCACCAACCAATACAGCCTATGGGCAAACACCAATAAAATCAAAGGAAGACCAGCTGCACAGACCCCTGCCGTCCTTGCCATATTACATATGTTTTCTGAAACCATAAATATTGCACTTTATCTGGAGGGCAGAAGGAGCTTCTACTGTTAGTAGCTGGAGGGCTTCAGTCTCAGAGGTCTGACTTACGAAAACAAAAACCTAAAGATTGACAGGTTGGGTCTGTAACAGTCAAGAGGGAAAATGGATACAGGACAAAGATCTTTGGCGTCATTGTCCCTGAGTCTTTTGTGTCCAGGAGGCCCTCAGTCATTCATTCCCAGTTGCCCACAAACTCCATTGTTGGAGCTCATAGGTAGTCTCACCAAACCCAACCTGTCTTGCAGTGACACCTCTGGGCTCTGGGGGTGCAAAGAAGAGGGTTTCCACCTTCTGCTCTTTCCTTCAAAAGCAGTGAGATATGAGACATTCTTTCACACACCAACTACTCCAAGTTTTTGTAGAAAACAAAACAAACAAAATAGAATTCTCTCTCTTGGTTGGAAATCTTTGATGTCAAGGATCCAACACTCTTTCAATAGTGAAAAATGGGTATTGAGAATTAATCAGCCGATTCAATTCAGAAGCCCCTAATTTTATAGTCAAGAGCCTGTGGAACATACGCCTTCTTCTGCCCTTTGGGATTGATTGGGTCCTTGACTTTGGACGCATCAGAGTCCTCGAACTTGAGTCTTACAGCTTCTTGGCAGTCTTGCTTGTTGGCCTTGATCTTCAAAATAAACAAAGTATTCTGTTGTCTTCTATCTCCTGTATGACACACAGGGTGGCCAGAACTCAAGGTCAGCAGGGAGGCCAAGTTTGTTTCTTCTGATGCACTCTTCCAAGGGCATTTGGGCTTCTCCTGGAGCTTCACTGTCTCTCTAGGTTGAAGAGTGTAGTGGCATAGGGAAACGTTTTATATGTCTGTAGCTGCCTTTCAGCATAGCTTTTGTAGTTATCAAAGACTTGGCTTTGAAGGGACCTTTGGTGTCATCTTGTTGAAAAAGTGCAATACTGATTTTAGCATAGCCTAGACCTCAGTCGACACAAACGATGACAGTTGGTCCATACAAACAACTAGCTGTAAATACACACAAACACAATCCCAATTGTTTTCTGCACTGTCTTTGTGTGTGTGTGTGTGTGTGTGTGTGTGTGTGTGTGTGGTTTTTCTTTTCTTTTCTTTTTTTTTTTTTTTTGGTTTTTTGAGACAGGGTTTCTCTGTGTAGCTTTGCGCCTTTCCTGGATCTCACTCTGTAGCCCAGGCTGGCCTCGAACTCACAGAGATCTGCCTGCCTCTGCCTCCCAAGTGCTGGGATTAAAGGCGTGTGCCACCACCGCCCAGCTAATGTGTATGGTTTTTCAAGACAGGATTTCTCTGTGTAACAGTCGTGGCTGTCCTGGCATCAGCTTTGTAGACCAGGCTGGCCTTGAACTCACAGAGATCCACCTGCCTCTGCCTCCTGAGTGCTGGGATTAAAGGCGTGCACCACCACTGACAGGCCTCTGCACTGTCTTAATGCTCCACATTATTATTCCTTTCCATTTCATCTGGTGTTGCGGAAGGTGCAGTCTTAGTATCAAAGAGACACTGGGAAAACTTGGGTTTACAATGGCAGACCTATTCCTCTAAGCCGATCTGGGAGAACAGAGACCCCTGGGTCAGGGTTCCCCCAGGAGGCTACAGAATCACTCCCTGCTGCTTTTGCAAAATGTAGCTGTATTAGAAATAAATTCAGGGTTGCAAAGAGACCACCATTTCAACTGTGGTCTCTGGACAAGACTTGACTCTTGATCAAGAGGGTGTGCTCCAGAAGAGCAAGCACAGGCTGCCTAAGATAGGAAGTGCACTTGGTTTTTAGTCTAAGGAAGGTGGTAACTGTGTCTCCCACCCCACCTCACCTCCCCAGCCAGCTCACAGAATTAGCAAATAGGAAATGGAGGAAGGGAAAGTGACTCAGTGTTCCAAGGAGAAAAGGCTCAGGCCATCAGAACAAAGTAGTGGGCTCTTGAATTAACAAAGGTTTTACTGGCTAGGGAGGATTAAAACATTTTTGAGTCTTCTAATTCCTTGTCCTAAACACAAGTTTTATAGTATTTGATAGGAAAGACTCAGATTTGATATTTCTTGCAGATGTGACCCCAGAGGCCACCCGAATTCCATCCACAGAGCTCTACGGTGTCCCCCCCTGAAATTGTCAAAATAACAATCCTAACTTCTAGAGCTTTTACCTCATGGCACACCCTCATCATTCAGAGCCACACGGAGCCACCTTAGGGGAAAACAAGCCTTTTGTCTGTTGCCTGTGGATGAATCCAGACTCTAAGTCTCCAGAAAGTAAAGGTTCTGCCTTATAGAGGCCCTGTTCACAGAGTTCAGTTCAGAACTTGGCCCACTGGTGTTCCTTCAACATCATTTAAATAAAATGCACCTGCATGTCTACTTTCAAAACCTGAGAAAGAGGAGCTCATGTCAATTTATGCTCACTTCCTTGTCATTCTGGGAGCTCTGACCTATCCCAACATGTACGGAAAAGATTGACAACTACCCAGCTGTGACTTTAAGAGCCAGACCTGACGTGCTGGAGAACGGGTTCTTACTGCCCTCTGCTGGCCAGGATGACTCCAGATGCTTCTGCACTCATGGTTCTTCCTGAGTTCAGTTTGAGCACCCCAAAGCCAAGTGCAGATTTTACAGGCCATCCCCTCTTCCACACAAGACTCCTGGGTCTTCGGGCCAGGAAGATGCTAGCCTGTCCCCAAAGTCCTCAGAGGATGCTTCTCATCCCCTTTTTCTGACAGTAGATGTATATATCAAGGAGCTAAAAATGGTCACTTCTAAAGTGAATGTGAACTGCTTTCCAGGGACAGGTCCATGCTTTCAAGAGCTCCTAGGGATGGACAGAGAGACTGAATTTTTGGGTCAGTCACTCCTCTGAATACAATAGACCCCTTGAAGCCTCACATTGTTGGCATTCCATGGATGTATGCCCCCTGCCTGGAATTGGAAACTGAGCACAGAAACCAGGGGTTGAAAAAAAAGATAACTCTCCCCCTGTGTCTGTAAGATGTTTCTGGATTTCTTTTCCTTTAAATATATTGGGGGAGGGGGAGGCACTACAGCAGAAAGCTGCTAGGGAGACACCTCACGGGTTCTGCAGCGACTCCCCAGCATCAGGACCAGGGTCTGCCACATCACTGTACACTTGATGAATGAGTGAGTTGAGCCCTAAGGAAAACATACTTTTAAGGAGAAATATTTGTGAAATGGCACAAGCATGGCGATATATGGTGAGCCTTTACTTCGGAGAGAGCGTCATCTCTTCCATTTAAAACCCTTTGGGGAAGGATGAGTTCTCACTCATCTTAAACATTATGGAATCCGGGGCCTAGAAGGAACTTATTAACTCATCACTGTGCACTCATCTGATTCCATTCATTCATGGAGGAAAGTAAGGCTTCTGTCAGGCTGAGTCACATACCAGCACAGCCCATAGGAAGTTCAGGCCTTTATCCCTAGAACTTCGTTGTTACTACATTTATTTCTTTGTGCGTGTGTTTGTGTGTGTAGATCAGACTAAACTCTTGTCCCCAGACTTGACGGCAAGCTTTTACCTGCTGAACCATCTCATCATCTGTACCCATAAGACTTCCTACAGAGCAATGCTGTTTAATTTTTTATTATGAACCTCAATAAGAAACACAATGCAACTGGTGTATGCACACACACACACATGCACACACACCACCCAAAGAATTTAGAGAAACACTTACTTTCCCATTTAATCTATCCTGGCTTGTTGTGTATTCTATTTTATTTTTTTCCTCTATGTTATTGTGGTTACAATTTGCTAAATCAACTTTACAATCGTAAGTTACAAAAAAAAAAAAAAAAAAACCCACTACACTATAGTGTCCTGCCTAGAATACACTCTATGCCTGTCCAAAGATAAAGTCTTTCAGACTCTCTGACAGTAAGGAAGCACTAGGGTGATCAGCCTCTTGAGGTCTCTAAGCTCAAACATACTGCTTTTTTGCCCTGGTGATATAAGCAATATCACTCCTATAAAGATTCATTTCCCTCCTAAGAGTCCTGTCCAAGCAACCATCTTTACCCTCCATTGTAATCACAACAGTGTGTTCCAAACACTGACCAGAGTCACCGCAGCAGCCGCTGTCCTTGAGGCTCTGAAACAAGCTGGTTGGGCTTTGCATCCCTATGCAAAATAGCATGTTCTTATCTCTCACTGGCCTTTCTGCCTCTGATCAAAAAAGCCTTGTGGGGAGGAAGAGCAGGGCCGCCTGAAAGAAGAGCAGAGAAGGGACAGGAAGAGGAAATGACTCTGAGGTCATCGGTTATGTGAGTGAATGTGTACGAACAGATGTACTGCTGAGTGGTCTAAAACTGGCTCTCTCTCTCTCTCTCTCTCTCTCTCTCTCTCTCTCTCTCTCTCTCTCTCTCTCTCTCCCTCCCTCCCTCCCTCCCTCCCTCCCTCCCTCCCTCCCTCCCTCCCTCCCTCCCTCCCTTCCTCTCCACCCCCCCCACACATACTCACTTAGAAGGCTGTAAGACATTTTCCTCTTTCCTTACTACCTTGCCATTTTCTCTGTTATCTCTTACCCCAGTTTCTTCTGTCAAACCCCGCCCCTCCTGATTTTGAAACTCACTATGGAGAGCGGTTTCTTGGCTTTCTCTCATCTAGCCGAGAGGTTGGAGCTTTCTGCTCCGAGTTGAGCTCCTACTTTCCTGCTGAGACTCAGCAAGACAGAACTTGGCCGGAGGGTGCCTTGTGGTGGCCAGAGCCTGACAACACAGCAACCGAGTACAGCCCCCTTCCTCCCTGACACCAAGCAGAGAGAGCATCCAGCATTGGCAGTGCACCGCAGTCTTGGAGTAGTGCAGACTCTGTGGGCTGTCCACCCCTTACCAATGAGCCTAGCCAGGCTGCAAGGCAGAGAAGTGAAAAGGAGGAGCTGGGAGAGGGGAGGGGGAACAACGCCTCGGAGATGGATTTGCTGCTCTTTTTCTCAGCTGTTGGGTTCCAAACCTGGGGTTCTGCTCCTGAAAGAGAGTGTGGAAGACAGGAGAACACCAGGCTAACTCTACCTCTGCTACCAATGTGCCCTGTGACCATGGGTTAGTGAATTCAGTTCTGTGACTCGCGGTGCTGTGTGACTTAGAGTCTGTGACTTAACTTCTCTGGCTCACCGTTTATTGCATTTTAGGGTGGGATATGGGACTAGGTTTTAAAACAAACAATTAAGCTGGGTGTTGGCACCTGGCACTTAAGAAGCTGAGAAGGGGGACTTGGAGTTTGAGGACAGCATGGGCTGCAGAGCAAAATCACTGGGAACAAAACAAAAAGGTTTTTTTTTTTTAAATCAATTAATTGAAAAAAAATTGCTTTCTTGTACTGACTGTACATGGTCCATAGTAGCTGAGGAAAAACATCTCCTTTGAAAGGTGTTCTAACCAAGTAACTATGGACTATCATCATTTTGTAGCATCCAGGGAGCTGACTAATCAAGACACTGAGTTCCAAAGACCACTCGCCTCACAAAACAGAGGGACAAGCAGACAGGGTGTGCTTCCTGATGAGAGGTCACAGCACCCTCCCACAAGCCAGCTGAGAAGATCCACCTTCCGCTTCCAGCAATCAGTTTGCAGGAGACAGCGCGGCCAGAGAACGCATTGTGAGCGTAACCTGCAGCGTCCACACTGTGAGACAGGGCACAGAATGTGCTACCCTGGCTTGTGTAACTCCAAGGGAAGGCTGCAAGAGGAACCAGAGTACAAGAGGCTGATGGGATGTGTCGATTTTCTATTTAAAGGAAAAGACCGCACAAGAATGTCGACCGACTGTCACAGTAGGTGATAAAGGAAAATACGGAAATCATTACTTGGTAAAGAGAACCATCCTTTTGTGGAGGATGGAAGCTGTGACTGGGACAGGTTTCGGGGGGCTTCTGACACATGCGGCTGGCCACTCTGTTTCTCACGTGTCATTTCCTGTGTCTGCATTTTATTTCACAAAAGGAAGGCTTTAAAAAGTGACTGAGGTGGGCTGGGGGTGTGACTCAGTGTTAGAGCATTTTCTTAGTAGGTGTGAGGCTATGGGGTTGGTCCCTGAACACACACACACACACACACACACACACACACACACACACACACACACTCAGAGGTTGTGTGCCTTAAATACATTCAATAAAAGAGCTAGAGTAGAAAAGGCAACTTTCTTCTTCAAAGAGCTGGATGTTGGCATTCTGAAATTCTAAATTTGGAAAATTCCAGCCATTGTAATTGTAAGATTACAATGGATTGGAGGGAGGAAAGGGAGCAGAAAAACCCGTGTTGTTCTGGAGGGCAGAGCCAGGCTACGCAGGGCTGGGAGTCCCTACTCTGCCACCTCCTTGCTGCGACAGAGGAAATCCAGCTCTTCCAATCCATTTTTCCTCTCTAGCAAGTGGAGCTGATCATAGTTCCTGCCTGTGGTGACAGCTAAATAAGACACATGCTCCTCTGGTCTCAGAGTAGGCTGGCTCCATACAAGTTGGTTGTAATTATTACTGTGATTACATTTGTTACTCTTCTCTACTTATTTCCAAGGACAAGAAGGCTCCTTATTGTCCTCTATGCATTTCTAAAATTTCATTATTTGATTTTGTGTGTTAGCGAAGAAAGAAAACCACCTTTAATAGAAGAGCCCTTCCTTATATGGAAGTCAATAAGATCTTTACAGGAAAATTCCCAGAATCCATTAAACTTCATTAAGCTAAACTTTCCTAAGGATCTAATACACTGTTTGGTGGTACATGGGCTTCTCACCAAGATTCTCACTAAATGGGTGTGATATAGTTCTGTTTTCAAAAGGTTATAAACTTCTAGGGAGGGTTGTGTGGTTTGACTGGTTTTCCCTATAAGTACGTGGTGAAACTTAATTGCCATAGTAATAGTAGTAGATGGACACTTTTGAAAAGGGGTAGACCATAAGGGCTCCACCCATGGGTGGCACCGGTGCCAGTGTAAAAAGGAAACTTCAGAAATTGCTCAGCCTTTCTGTCTGGTTCTTCCACTCATCTGCCTATGATAGTAGAGTTTTTCCTCTCCAGTACAGTGTTCTCTCTCTTTTTTTTTTTCTTTTTTTTTTTTTTTTCCCGGAGCTGAGGACTGAACCCAGGGCCTTGTGCTTGCTAGGCAATCACTCTACCACTGAACTAAATTCCCAGCCTCCAGTGTTCTTAAATATGTAATTCCATAGGTCAAAGTTGCAGCTAGAGTTTTTTTATAGTTATTTATTTATTTGTGTGTGTGTATGTGTACGTACGTACGTACGTTACAGCATAGGTGTAGAGGTCACAGAATAACTCATGGGAGTTGGGTCTTTCCTTCTACTGTGCCATTTCCCAGAATTGAACTCAGATCATCAGGTTTGGTGGCATGTGCCTTTATCCACTGAGCCATCTCACCACCTCAGTTTTAATTACAGCTTCCAAGCAGCCGAGGTTGTACTTGGGAAGAATCCCTGCTGAGCAGCTTGTGCTAATTCCATCATGTACTCACCATATAGATTTAATTTCCATCTATGTGTTCTTCATTATATCAGTGGTTCTCAACCTTCCTAACACCGTGACTCTTTAAGACAGTTAGTTCTTCATGTTGTGGTGACCTCTCAACCATAAAATCATTTTCGTTGCTATTTCATAACTGTAATTTTGCTACTGTTATGAACCGTGAAGTAAATATTTGATATGCAGGGTATCCTATATGCGATCCCTGTAAAAGGGTCACTTGGTCCCAAGGGGTTGTGACCCACAAGTTGAGAACCACTGCATTAGCATGCTAGGACTCTTTTGGTTACCACAAAGAGCACATGCAAGTATCATTTCTTTGCTATGATGTTGTGGCTCAGTGATAGAGAACTTGCCTGGCATACGTGCGGCTCTGGGTTTGATCCTCAGCAACCGTTTGCTAAATGAATAGTCAACAACGCTAACATTTGAATAGGTACATGCCAATGGCCATGTCAGAGGAGCAGCAGATGGCGATTGACTTCAGGGGATCGGCCCACCGGGAAACACAACCCTGATGGGTGAATCTTGGATAGGCAGAGCCCCGAGAGCCTCAGCCCCAGAATGTTTCTTGTTACTGCTGGGTCTTTGCATGTTTGCCACTTCCGTTTTTCTCTGGTATCTGGCATGGTGTGGATGGGCACAGTGTGAATGAGAACCCCATTGCTCTTAATGCAGTGTGGCCATCTCTTAGAAATATCCCGTTCTCCTGGACATTTTTACCTGTGGATTGTTATGAAGATGATTTCCTCTTAGCTGTACTGTTTAACTGAAGCAAGGATTTTATACAATAATCGTGTTAATTTAAAAAGGATTTTGATGATTGCGGGTTTTTAATAAATAGAGTAAGAAATTATGATTGAGGTTCGTTTGGTGGAAAAATTAACACAGATAAAGGTAGGATAAAATGTTGCCCCTGCCCCTGAAAAAGCAGAAGCTGCAGAGGATAAAAAATAAAACAAGGAAGCCAAAACACATGAGTTTTTATTGAGGAGCCATATAGGCTGTGGCTTAAGTTAATGACTAAGAAAAAGAACTGAATCCCAGTAGCTCAGCTGGCTTGAATCCTTTTAATCTTAATGTTAAGAAATGTGTTCACAGGTTTTGGAGTGCATCATAGCTGAAACAAAGTTTTGAAAATAACTTAAGTTTAGACTAAGATGTTGCTGTCAAATAGCTTTGAGGTGAAAAATCCAAGAAGACAATCTAAAGTTTTAGAAAGGCACATAGTTGAGTGAGGAACTTGTTAGGGTCAGGGAACAAGAACAAAGCAGCCCAATTATCATTAGCTGACTCGCCTTTCTTGCTAGGATGGGTTGGTGACCAAAGGTGATGATTAATTCCTTGTGCCCATTTCTCCCTTAGCTTCCTGATTATAAACTGTTGATGAGTAGGTATGCACCCTGATGATTTAAAGTAGATATGACTGTTTTTTCACACATAAAAGTTTAGATTTGTGATTCTAAGATTTCTTATAAGATTACCTTTCAAGTTAAGTAATAAAGTGATTGATTCTTTATGAATGCAATATACAGCCTGCCAGTAAAAGAACTGGCTGAGAAAAATACCCTGCTTGCTTACACTCTGTTAATCTATAACAAGTTGTTTGGATGTGAATATATATGGAGTTTTGGGACAACTTGTTTTTCACCTGTAATACATAAAATAATTAATCATGTAAGGGAAATGGAAAACATGTTTTTTACCTGTATTCGTTATAATCATTCACTTTGAAAAACAGAATGTAACCACATTGTAATTTTTATATTGCCTGAAAGATTTTGTTGGGATATATAAGCTGTAGAGGAAAAATAAAGTTGGAAGAAGAATAGATTAAGAAGGAAACCATCAAGTGTGTGTGTGTGTGTGTGTGTGTGTGTGTGTGTGTGTGTGTGTGTCTTTGGCCTTACCCCCTCAGATAAAAAAGTCTTAGTACACTCACTCCATGGATCTCCTTTGAGCCCTGCACTGCTGGAGGCTGGTCCTCATGGCATTGGTAGGTACATGTATCTGTCACTACTGAGTATTCATTTCCAAATACTACAGTCAAGTTTTAAAGTTCTCAAATTTAAACAAGAAAATATGCCAAAGCATTGATTTGGTTTGTGCTGAATCATTTTTACACATTGCAGCTCTGAGGCATTTTATTATAAAACATTGATATGCAACTATAAAAACTAACATGAACTTAAAATTCGTCATGCATTTTCTTTGTTTTCTAACTTGACCTTCTAGTAAATCTTTAGTGTCACTGGTTTTGGCTGCCATATAAGGAAACCCTCCTTCCATCATATTTCAGAGTACAGTTCCTTGATCCCTATTGGAGGTAGATTTGGGTAGACTTTGAATTGCTTTGTTTGAGGCTTCACATGTTTCATGTCTATAAAATCTTATTATGGCCATGGCTCTGATTAGGCTTCTGTCTCACCAGAATCATGGTTCTTCTCAGCCCAGAGTCCACAGTTACCAATTATATGCCTTTACCAGAAAGCAACACAACCCAGGATAGTATCTTAAAAACAAAAACAGCGCCCTGTCAGGCATAAAACCTGTGGCCACATTGATCTTGATCTTCTTAGCTTCCAGAACCATAAGAAATACGTTTCCATTTTGTGTAGTTATTCCCTCTGAATTGAATTATTCCTTCCTGGAAGGACAAGAAAGACTCAGAAACTAAGGAAACTCATGAGGATCAGAAAGCTCATGAAATTTACAGGACTCAGGAAACTCAGAAATTTACAAGGTCTCTCCTCTCCCCTGGATTGTATAAGAAGTAAACAATTGTTGGAGGAGAAGTGAGTTTTTTGGTGGAGCTGTCTGCAAGTCAGGGAGCTTTTTTGAGTTGTCACTTATGCTGGGGTAGAATTTTTGGTGATACAGCTGTGAAGAACACAAGCTATGGAATGGAGAAGCTACTCCGTCTGACGAAAACAGCCTATGCAAACCAAGAACAGATTAAAGTTTGGCCATGTTTAGGAAGCACAACATGGTGGCATTGTGTGAAACAGAAGGGCTATCAATGTTGATAGTAAGACAGAAAATTGTAATAGAGGAAGTACTTGTTAGCATTTAAAACACCAAGAGAAAGAAAAACATTCGAATTCTTCACTAATAGCCAGAAAGATCCTAATTCCTGGTTTCCTTGAGACAGTATTACTTTACATCTCTGATTTATGAGTAACTGCTAAAAAGAAGATCATTTCATTCTTGGCCTTGTTCTTGTTTGTGTTATAAATTTATGATCATCTTAACAACAAGAAACCTAGACTCTCTATAAAATACCAGAGGACAAAGCAATAAGGATGAACTTATCAGAACCGTGTTTTCCCAGGATGCGTCTGGCCCTTGCATGGAGTTTGTACTGGAAAGGGAAAGAACTAGATGAAGATGAGAAGTATTCAGAGGTTATCTAGATCTACCCTAGGCAAAGGCAGAAAGAGTCTTGGCTGTGGTGCTTGCCAGTGTGTTAGGCCGCTGGACAGACGGCCCAGAGGCCCTATCCTCCTGATATTCAACTCCTGTGTATATTTAGGTCCTTTCCCACAACAAATGGAGTTGACCTCTGTAACTAACCAGAGGTAGTGGAAATAAGGCAGTCCTTACTCTAAGGTAAGGCTCTAAGAACTCCTCCCCCGCCTACTTCTATCATGTTATTAGGGCCTCAGACAGCCTTAGGGAAAGGTCCACGTGGTGCAGAATGAGACCTGTTGCTGCCAGTCCTAAGGTGACAGCCATGTGAGTTTGCAACTGGACACACTGGCCCCAGTCAGTGCCTCAGACGACCCCAGCCACTGAAGCAGAGCTTCATGAAACACCCTAAACTTACAACTCCTGCCCACCCTGAATTTCTGGAGGCTCTAAAACCCATTTGTGCAATGTGTGTAATGGATGTGTGTTGTGTGCACGTGCAAGCTGCCCTCGCCTATGCAGGTACATGTGGAGGCCAGAGTCTGATGTGAGTATATCCACCTCCATTGATCTCCACACTGTTTCTTGAAAGGGCTTCTCACTGACCCTGGTAGTCTCTATTTCAGTGAGATCGGTTATCCAGTGAGCTTCCAGAATGTGCTCGACTCCACCCCACAGCACTGGGGTTACAGGCGCATGCCACCATGCCCAGCTTTTACATGGGTGTTTGGGGGTGCAAATTCAGGTCTTGCGCTCACCCAGAACTTTAACCACCAAGCTGTCTCCCTGGTCCTCCATTTCCACGTTTTACCATCCTAGGGTTGGATAGGATGGTTTGTTATATGTCAGCATACAATAAATCAGAGAGACAAAAAGGAGAGGCACAGATAAATTTCATAGATCAACCTAGAGTAACCGGCATGTGAGTTATCTTCATAGTTCCTCTTCCAACTGTTGGGGGGGGGGGCTTGTGTGGAGGGGGAATGACCTCATATACCTGTGTCTTTTCATCTGTAAAACCCGCCCACCTGACTAAGATCTTCATGTCCCTGCTAGCATCCAGATTAAATGATTCCATTATACTGAGTGTGCTTATTAGTCACAGAGCAGGTTTAGAAATTATTGAATTATCTGGGGGGCTGGGCATGTCTCTGGCCTCATTCTCTTTCAGCAATTCTATCAGCTACAAAGGGCTTCCTTGTCAAAATCCAAGACAGTGAGAAACCCAGAAGCAAAACCACCATGGTGGCTGATGAAGACCCTAAAACCCTGGAAACTGTGGACAATGAGCCAAATACTTCAAGATGAAATGTAAGCAGAGACCACTAGACAGCTTGTGGAGTTCGAAAACTTTTCCTGTGAATTCTTTTTTTTAATTAAAATAACATTTTTTATTTAATTTACATATCGACTGCAGTTTCCCCTGCCTCCTCTCTTTCCCCTCCCCCCCAGACATCTGACACCCCCACCCCTACTCCTCCATCTCCATTCAGAAAGGGGCAGGCCTTCCATGGGCTTGAACAAAGTGTGGCACATCAAGTTGAGATAGGACCGACCCCCCCTCCCACCCCCAACCCCCAAAGCTGGGCAAGGTAAATCCAGCCTGGGGAACAGATTCCCAAAATCCAGCTAAGCGCCAAGGACAGGTCCTGATCTTACTGCTAGGGGCTTTACAAAGATTCCAAGCTACAAAATTGTCACACAAATGCAGAGGGCCCAGGTCAGTCTCATGTAAGCTCCCTAACTGTTGGTCCAGAGGCCGGAGCTCAGGTCAGCTGTCTCTGTGGGTTTCTGTCATGACCCCCTGGCTCATACAATTCCTCCTCCCTTTCTTCCTGGGGCTCAGCCCAGTGCTTGGCTGTGGATCTCTGCATCTGCTTCCATCAGTTACTGGATAGAGTATCTCTGATGACAATTAGGGTAGTTACCAATCTGATTACAGTAGATGGCCAGTTAGTTCAGGCATCCTCTCCGCTATTGCTAGGAGTCTTAGCTGGGGTCATCCTTGTGGATTTCTGGGAGTTTCCCTGGCACCAGGTTTCCCCCTAACCCCAAAACGCTCTCCCATCAAGAGGTCTCTTTCATTACTCTCCCCTCAGCCCCTCCCCCAACCAACCTCTGGCACCCAGCCCGCCCATCCCTCTCTGCTCCCTCAAGTTCCCATTCCTCCATCCCTGCTTACCCTCAACCCCAGTTTACCCAGGAGATCTCTTCTATATCCCCTTCCCAGGGAAATGTATGCATCCCTCTTTGGGCCCTCCTTGTTATCTAGTCTTTCTGAGGACAGGGGGACATTAACTCTTGGTCAACAGTGTGAACCAGGTGTCAAGGACTAACTCTTGCCTTTCTTAATGGAATCCACAGGTTGATTATGTAGTCACCTAAATCTTGCTAACCCTGAGGACGATCTCAGTGACCCACACACAGACTCAGGCTACAGTGATAGAATGATAGACCCTCAATCAGGGAGCACAGAATGCAATTTTAACCTTTGCTTGGTCAGATCGCAGATAAACGTGTGACCGCAGTTTGGGTTTGAGGCAAGTTGACAGAGTAACTGTGGACCTGAGAATAGAATCAATCAGCCTTGATTGCGTGGCTTCTCTGTGCCCTGGCAGGGAGAAGATGGTCAGAGCAGAGAGAGGGTGGCTTAGGCTGGATTCTCACCAAACACCCATGTACAAAGGACAAGCAGAAGAGAATTTGCAAAAGTGGGGTGGGGGTGGTTAGGAGCAGCCAGGGAAGAGGAGAAAAGCCAGGGATTAAACCCGGAAAGCACTACCGGCAGTCAAAGACACACCACCTGGAGACCATTCTTTCCATCTCATCTGCCGCCTGCCCTGCCTTCTGCCTCCAACCTGATGATTTGTCTGCTTTACCTGTGTGGTTGTTTGTTTCTGAGATAGGGTCTTCTGTAGCCCAGGCTGTTCTCAACCCCCCTTTGTAGCGAAGGAAGGTGACCTTAAATTAATCCTTCAGCCGCTACCTCTCAAGCACTGGGATTATGGGCATGCACCACCACACCCAGCGTGAAGAGGTCATCTGAGTGCTTCTCAAATATACTTTACAGCATCCTCGCTCTGGATCGTTGTCTTTGCTGCTCCCATGATCCCATGAGTTGACATGCCCTGCCCTTAGATCCATGAAGAGTTCAGGACTATACTGTTCAGCTCTCAGCTCAGGGGCTACCTCCTTGGGGAGCTCCACTTTGTCCTGATTCACTTCTCAGCAATCCCACAATAGATTATAAACTTATACGTTCCTTACTACTCCCGCCACACACACACAGCAGTGACTCTCCCTGTTTCTCAGTGGCATGTCCACACTGCATCACGTGGTACAGTGGTACATGTTAAATGTTCAGCTAAATAAAAACTTGAATAAAAGCATTTGATGAAGGAATTAAGTAAATGTGATATTAAAGAGGACTTGGTAATATTGATGAGAGTAATTTCATGCTTTCTGTGACTTGCATCCTGTGCTTTGGTCACAGATGTCTTTTCGTAACTTTCGTCATCTATGACATAAGCTTGGGTTTTCAGAATGCCTCCTTATAGAGCAGGGTTATGCCTGTGAGTTTTGAGAAATTGCTGGGCTGGCAGTCTTGAGCACAAGACTTTGGAATCACAGGGCTTAGAGGATATACCCAAAGTCAGCTCCATGCCTTGTGAAAGTGATCGTTTTTATTGCTGTGTTCTGTATCTTGTATATTCATTGAGATAACACTTTTTTTTTTTTTTTTTTTTGGCAAGGTTTCTCTGTGAAACAGTTCTGGCTGTCCTGGAACTCACTCTGTAGACCAGGCTGGCCTTGAACTCATAGAGATCTGCCTGCCTCTGCCTCCCGAGTGTTGGGGTTAAAGGCATGTGCCACCGCCCCTCTTCGAGATAACACTTTTTACTTCTTTGCTGGAAAATTAAGTTTTAGCTGGGTGATGGTGGTGTAGGCCTTTAATCCCAGCACTTGGGAGTAACGGGCAGGCAGAGCTCTATGAGTTCAAGGTCAGCCTGGCCTACAGAGCCAAGACAGCCAAGGCTACACAGAAAAACCCTTTATCCAAAAACCTACCGACCCCACCCCCTAAAAAAGGAGAAAAAGAAAAACAAAATTAAGTTTTAAACTTGGTAATGAAAAAAAATTAGTAATTTCAGGAGAAAGCCAGATATATGAGCGACAATCGATTAAACCAGGTCTGAGAAAGCAGGAGATCATGGCACCTCAACACTCCTGGTAGGCGCACAGGAGGAGGGCGCTGTTGGTTAGTGACTAGGTGGGGTGCTAAGATGCCAAAGGCCTCCTCATCTCACAACTCAAGCCTCTTTTGAGTCAGCTCATGCTCACCTGGAACTTGGTGTGTAGCCCAGGCTGCCTTCAAACTCGTGCCAATCCTGTCTCAGCCAGAATCACAGGAGTTAGCCACCACTTCTGCCTGTCTCACCTCAGGTTCATTCTTTAAAGAGTACTGAAGAATCACCCAGTGGGATGAATTCCTGTGAGTGGTGGGATTGGGAGTTGGGGGGGAAGAAGGGCGTATTTCAAAGTGTGTTGTTAATGTTGCCGTGTGCTCTGTTTGCAGTGCTGGCACCCGAGTCCCAGGCTCTCCCCACACAAGGTGAGTTCGCTACCGCTTAACTATACACCTCCAGCCGGAGTAAGGTCATCAGGGTGTGATGGCACACTCCTTTAATACCTGCACGTGGGAAACAGAGGCAGGTGGATCTCTGTGAGTTCCAAAGCCAGTCAGGCTACAGAGTGAGACTGTCGCTAAAGAAAGAAAAATAAATAAATAGCTTCGTAGGGAGAGAAGTCAGATATACAACAAGAAAGGCCAAGTTCGGGTTAGAAATCACATCTTTAGTGAAGCACTATTCCGCATGCTCCTGGGACATCTTTCTGCAGCACTGGGCAGCCTAGGAAACAAAGGAGCATAGCATCATGGGTCTGAGGATGGAATCCATGTGTTTGGTAAAGGGGCAATGGGCATGCAAGTTGGCAGGAAGAAGATGCTGGCTGCAGTAAAGGCTCATGGGATGGAGAAGCCTATAGACCTTGTCTAGAGCAGTCAGCACATTGGTCCAGGGTAGAGGACAGAAGCACACTCTTTATTACAGGCATAAAGAATAGTTATCCTATCCAAGAAGTGGGTAATGGAGATGGGGCAGAGGAAAAGGTAAAAGAATTACCATGACAAAACCATATGGATTTGTGGCTATTAAATAAACGTTGTAAATAGACTGGATCCAACATCACACAGAGAATGTCAAAATCATGGCAGTTGTCAGAATCCATAAAAATATCAAAAGCTCTCTTTAGGAAAGGGAAAATGCACTTCCAGAGATATTCAAGGACATATTGGGATGTTATGGGGGTTGGAGGAGTAGGAGGGTGCCTTCTGGGAATAGACGTTCCTCGGAGGAGCCTGGAGGCAAACAGGAGGAAGAGACCCTATGGAGAAGAGATAGGAGCACCACCTCTCATCAGCCCGAGAGTCTGAACTCGTTCAATACGATTAGACTTCTGGTTAATATTTTCATAGTATTTTATGTGAAGATATAAATATCAGAAATCTTTAGAATAGGTGATCTTAAGGGTATTTGCAAGCCAGCAGGCCTCTATTTTTTTCCTTTTGATGAACTGATTTGAGTATATGGTAGTTACTATTGCCTTTTTTTTTCTTTTAGATAATCTTATTTTAGAACAGTTTCTGATTTATGGGAACGTCACAAAGTGAATTGCACAGGCTCTTGTGTAGGGTGCGCCCACTTTGCCTTATTATTTATAGCACACTAGTAGGATATATTTGTCACAGCTGAAGCTGGGCATGATGACGAACACCTGTAATGCAAGTACTTGGGAGGCAGAGGCAGAAGGTTCAGGAGCCAAGGCTAGCCTAAGCTACAAGAGACCCTGTCTCAACAAACAAAAAGATATTCACCACAATTATTGAACCAGTATTCTTGCAATATCATTCACTAAAGCACATATAACATTCGGTTTGGCTTGCTAGTTGCCCATCTTTTCACCATGTCGTCTCTTTAGGTGGCACTTGACTGGCAGTCCCTTAGACTCCGCTTCTATTTTCATGACTTTGGTGATTTAGAAGGGTCATTATCAGGAATCTTGCCAAATGTCCCTCATTTGTGATTTTTTTTTTCACGATTAGACTGTGATTAAGTTTGGGTGGAGGAAAATCACATAGGCAAAGTGTTATTCTCAACACAGCACACCCAGAAAAAAAGATTACCACCTGACATAATGGCTTTTCTGATTTGGATTGGTTTGTTGTTTGTTCATTTGTTTTTTGGGTTTGTTTGTTTGTTTGTTTGTTTTCACAACTTGGGATTGAACGTAGGACCTTATGCATGCTGGTCAAGCGCTCTACCACTGAGTTACTCCCCCAAAATCATATGACTTATTGTTGATATTTACTTTGATACCCTGGTTGAAATTGTAGTCCATTCAGGCTGTTATCACAACATACACCAAAGTGGATACCTTTATTTTATTTTAATTTAAAAAGTTTTAATTACATTTTTATTTATTCCTCTCTCTCCCCCCTCCCCGTGTGTGTGTGTGTGTGTGTGTGTGTGTGTATGTGTGTGTGTGTGTGTGTGTGTGTGTGTGTGTGTGTGTGTGTGTGCGTGTACGTGTACATGCTTCAGCACTCTTGGAGAGAGAAGAGGGTAAGAGGACAGCCCATGAGAGTTGGTTCTCTCAGAGCCCTAAGGACTGAACTCAGGTCATCAGGCTTGGAGGCAGGTGCCTTCCCCTGCTGAGCATCTCCCCAGCTGTATAGCTTTTGAAAAACTCAAAAATTTCTCACAGTTTTAAAGGTGAAAACTCCAAGCTCTGGGTTCCAGCATGGTCAGACTCGGGTGAGGGTCACATCCGGCTGTATCTGCACATGGCAGATCTGGTTATTTAAATGAAAAAATGTACATTTTTGGGTCAAATATAGTGGTTAAAGGTTACGAGTGGTTTTGATGATTGTTTTTATGTATGATGAGAAACAGAGAACGCAACTCTGGGACTGGTGGTAAAATCAAAGCCTACTCCCAAGAGGTAAAAGAATGCATTACACACACCTCTTGCTTTATAGAAATGTATATAGAGGCTGGGCATGGCTGCTGTCCTTTGAGAAGCCTTAGAATCATCTCCCCGGGCACGAAAGGTCTTGCTCCCTGGAGTGCCCACCATTCATCTGCCACCCAAAGAATGCTGCTTCCGTGACTTTGCGGAGGTTTTCTCACTTCCAACTTTGCTTCTAAATACGGGCTGTCAGTGATGGTAAACACTGGGCCTCACGCACATGTGTGTAGGCACATGTGTCGGCAAACACTCTGCCTCTCTGGAGTCCACGGCTATCTCCTGCAAGCCGTGACTCTAAGGAAAACTGTGCCAAACCAGTCCTTTCCAGGGATCCTCCATTACTGTTACTCGTGGAACCAGACGATCCTCAAAATGCCAACATCTGAGTCTCCAACAGCTTTGTATCCACCAAACTTGGAAGCTCAGAGACTTCCTCCAGCCACACTCCACCGTTCCTTGAAAGGAGCGCTAACCCAAAACACCTGCTCAAAGCTCTCCGAGCGCTTCATGCCTTCATGCAAGGCTGGAGTCCCAGTCCAGCAAGCACTCAAGAAACAACTACACATTCTTTCCTTCTATCCTCATGCAAAATCCAGACCAAGGATGACGTCACTTCCCTCCCCTGAAGGGCAAGTCTGGCAGGACCGAGTATCTGCTGAACAATGCAGAGACAGTCCCAGGGGGCTGACAACTTTCTTCTCTTTAAGACAGTAGTAGTTTGAAAGCCACAATTAAAGTAAAACCCAAGGAATGGATAAGATTATAAGTGTTTCTTTTTAAGGATTGAGAGAAGGCATTCCCAGGGCCATTTGTCCCTTGTACTCTACCCTGGAGCCTCTTTGAAGAAGCCATCCCTACAAATCATCCCCCAGATCTGTGACATTAGTTAAAAATATATATTTATGTGTGTGTGTATGTACATATGCATGTATGTGTGTGTCAAAGGAAAACTATATGTGTAAACCTGAATTTATTCTTCTTGACAGTCCCATAAGGTTGATATTGGGATCCTACTGTATAGGAGAATCTGAATGTGAAGGAGTTTAATATTGTGTAGTTAGGTCAAAATCTTGAATTCCAAATCAAGTCTATCACTGTCTACAAAGCATAACACTGAAGACTAGGAAGAGAACCAAGAGACAGATACAAAGAGATGCATCACACATGCAGTAGTGTGCACTAAACATCAACAGAGACAAGGTCAAGGACTCCGGTCTCACCATACAATGTCACTCATCCCATAGTCCCAGGAAAGGCTTCTCTAGTTAAAGATGCAACTCAAGTCCACAAAATGTGCCTAAAAGATAAATTTCAGTCTTTGGAGATTATCAGGCTATGGTCCCTCCATGAAGAAGTCTGGTGATGGGCTAGAGAGATGGCTCAGCGGTTAAGAGCACTGACTGTTCTTCCAAAGGTCCTGAGTTCAATTCCCAGCAACCACATGGTGGCTCACAACCATCTGTAATGAGATCTGATGCCCTCTTCTGGCCTGCAGGCAAAACATGCAGGCAGAATACTGTATACATAATAAATAAATAAATCTCTAAAAAAAAAAAAGAAGTCTGGTGATAGAGGAAGAGGGTATCAATAACCAGCAACACATGACTCAGTCTGGCCCAGGAAACCTTTAGGAATAGAGCAGTGGATCTGGACTTGGCCACAGGAAAATTCTCATGAGAACTGGACAGACTTGCAAGTTATCGTGTTTCCTTCCTTTTTTTTTTTTTTTTTTTTTTTTTTTGATCCTGGCATGTGGCATGATCAGACACAAGACAGCCTGGGAATTAAACCCAGGTCTTCTGGAACATCAGTCAATTCTCTTAACCACTGAGCCAACTCTCTCCTCTCAGAAGTTATCGTGTTATGTGAAGTAAGCCAGCTTCACCAAGGCAAACTATAGCTGAGCATGGTAGCACATGCATTTAATCTCAGCACTTGGGAGGCAGAGGTAGGGGCATTTCTGTTTGTTCAAGGTCGGAAGTCAGCTTGGACTACATATTAAGTTCCAAACCAGTCAAGGCTCCATAGTGAGACCCTGTCTTGAAAGAAAGAAGGAAGGAAGGGAGGGAGGGAGGGATAGGTATGTGAGTGTTTCTTTTTAAAGAGAATGGGGAAAGGGAAACCCAGGAAAGAAAGAACCACCAGAGAGCAGGAGACTAAAGGTTTAGAAGAGGAGGAATTAAATCAGCAAGCATGGTAGATGCCTACCAATCCTAGGTAAAACACTTATGAAGAAAACAGCACTCATGGAACCCTTTAAAATGAGCTAACCTTAAAACTAGGGAGAACAGTGCTCTCACAGACCTATAGAGAAAGATAGTCTTTAATTCTCAACCATGAAGAGTTTAACATCACATACATTTCACAGATGAGGAAGCTGGAGCTTCGGAGGTTGGTAACTTGCCCAAAACCCATGTTTAACAGCAGCAGAACTTCGGATTCGAGTTAACATTGTTTAGCTTGAGAACACATGTACCCACCACTTAATCAAGATGTCACACTTCAGAAGTCTGGTGGGCTGGAGGGAAGAAAAGTAAAACTGGTAGAGAGAAAAAGATAGAAGTACGGAAGAGTTCTTAAATCCGAGTGAGCCCAGGTAGACACCTGCCTTTCTGAGTACGCCCATTCCTTACCCACACACTCTGCCAGGATCACTGTTTCTTGTCACATGCTTGTTTCCATCTTGCTCTTTGATCCAGAAGGCTGACTCTCAAAAGCCACAGAGCCAGCTCTCTTGCCCTCTGGCTTCTGTCTAGGTCATGCCAAGGGAGGTGCCGGTTGGAGACAGGAGGACAGAGGGAGGAGAATGGAGACAGAGATTTGCCCTTCATCTTCCGACAACATCTCTCTCGATGTTTTCACTGCATCTCTGTACCAAAGGCAGCAGCTTGAGTCAGGCACCTTCCACAGCAGCCAGAGCCTCTGTGCCGATGTGAGAACTTACTGTACCCTGCAATGTCTCTGTACTTCAGCTACACCTTTGAAAAGAGTCCTTCGAGTCACTCTCCGCCATTACTCCAAGTGTGCCATCTCTGGCCTGCCAAGCCACATGATCATATGTTCCCATGTGTTTTTTCATAATATACATCACATTCTCAACCTTCATCCTCTTTTCCATGTGTGTACACACCACACACTCAGATAACCAACTGCAAGGTCTTTGGAACATAAACATTGATATAAAAACTTTAAAGCTGAATCTTGGAGTTCAATGACACTTTAAAGCTCATAACTAAAATAATTTATGAACCGGCAAGGTCTAACCATGGAACTCAATATTCTTAGATTTTCTCAAATTCCCTAAAGAAACAAATCCTAAGCTCAGCTGAGATAGGTCCAGAAGTAGAAGGAAATGGAGCAGATCTGAAGTTACAATTAAGTTCAAGTTCAAAGCTCTTCCCAGTTCTGGTCTTGAAAGGGAGGCTAGTCCATCTCTCTGCTATGATTCAAACACTGAGATAGGAACCTAATTTAAAATATTAATTTGCTTTTCAAAAGGCAATGGAGGAAACGAAGTCCTCTGAACCACGGTCTCCTCTTCTCCCTCCCCGCTTCTTTCCCACTCCCCCACATACTCTGCTTTTCCACCATTCCACAATGCCATTCACTTCTTTTTCGAAGGTGAAACCACCTAAGTTTTACTTTTAATGTGTAATGTCTTCCTCGTGCTCTAGCGAGCAGCTCAGGACAGTGGGCAGAGGATCCTCTGCCCTCGGATAGTACCTCCCACCATGTGGGCACAGAGCAGTGGGAGCTGGTGTCAATATTTATCTTTCCAAAAGCCTCCAGTCCTAGCTGAGTGTCTGCAGCCCCATGGCCACCTTCTTCTTTCCTTTTATCTGACCTTCATTCTCTTCTCTTCATTTTTAACACAACAAATTCACAAAAATGCAGCAGTTCTGTATTTTTCTAGTATAAGGGATTTTTATTTGTTTGATCACACACACACACACACACACACACACACACACACACACACACACACACACAAGAGCATAGTCCCAAGATATGGTGGTGTGGTTTTTTTTTTTTTTTTTTGGTGTGTCTGTACACAGGTAGTGCTCCATTACAGCCCCACAAGACCCCCTCAACCCACGTTAGCACTCTAGACTACAATATTCCATTCCAGTCTGAACATGCTGACTTTTTAAAGATTTCAATGCGCATGCATGAAGCCTGCCAACCATACAGAGACCTGGCATTCAAGACTCTCAGTTTTGCCCCCACCCCCTTGGGTTGGCCCAGAGCATTACAAAGAATGGCCTGAAATCTCAGGAATGTAAGTCTCTATTTAGAGCCAGATCAAATCTACGCCAGGATCAGAGGTCAAGTCTTCCCCACCCTGGACCTTAGATGTAGTCAATGTTTAGTTCTGAGTTTCTGGGTCAGTCAGAAATTTTAGATGAAACACTGCACTTATTTTCTAGGTAAGGGCTTTGAGGGAACCCCCTATCACAAGCCTAGCTCACAAACCCATCCCCAGATTTATTCTAGGCTTTGAAGGTCTGTGGACACTAAAACGATTTTCCCAAATGGCCTTCACTCAAAATATATCTCATTTCCAAAAGAAAAACAACAACCTATACTATTGGACTTTGATTGTTAACCCTTGCTATTGTCTCAGCTAGATTTGCACACACGTTGTGGCCATGAGTGTTTACAGAAATGTTTACCTAGAGAAGAAAGACCCATCCTGAATGTGGGTGGAAACATGCCAGGGCGGGGGCCCTAGCCTGAGTGAGGAAGAGGAAGTGAGCAGAGCACCAGCGTTCCTCCCTTTCTGATTCCTTGCCGTGGACACAATAGGAGCGGCTACCTCATGCCCTTGGCACTGTGCTTTCCCCCACAATGATGAACTGGACCCCTCAAACTGTGGACCTAAGCAAGCCCGCCCACCTGCCTTCTTCCCGAGTGGCTTTTTGTCAGGTATCAGGGTTTCAGTTCCTATCACATTTCAAGGTAGGATGAATCTGGGCTCATCTCCAAAAGCTCCACACGTCTCTTAAGGTTTTGAGACTAATTTTGTGCGATATCCCAGCGTAGCAGAAAGGCATCTGGAGTCACTAAAGCATTGGATTAAATTCAGTTCCACCAAGAAAAGTGCAGCTGGGATGATGTCTAGGATTTTGCATGTCAGTCAAGGAAGATGAAGACCATGGTGGGGTGGTGATTGGGGACGCAACTTTTTTTTGTTGTTGCTTTGTTTTTTTTTTTGAGACAGGGTTTCTCTATACAACATTCCTAGCTATCCTGGAACTAACTCTGTAGACCAGGCTGGCCTCGAACTCACAGAGATCCGCTTGCCTCTGCCTCCCGAGTGCTGGGATTAAAGGCGGGTGCCACTACCGCCCAGCCTGGGATGCAACTCTTCTAACCAGAACTTGCCTCATAACAAAAAGGGAAACATGGCTGGGCCCTGAGGACTGCCCTTTTTTATGAAACCCACCAGATTTGAGGTTTCATGAAACTGCCAGACAGCCCGGCCAGCAGCATTCTTTTCGTAATGCTGTGGCTCTCGGGGCCACAGTCATCACCAGCTGTTCAGTTCCAAGACACAAGACTCTGGGCCTCCAGAAACTGATCGAAGAACTGCCCTGGAAAGGATTGAAAAGAGAGTGGGAAGAAGAGTGAACGCTATACTCTTAGAGTCCCACAGAATGAGCAAAGCTTGCTCATCTCACCTCTGCTCAAGAATCCCCTACCTGTGGACCAGGGGCTCCTGTGGAAACCTCAGAAGTTCTATTATAGGATGAGGGAAAAAATAAAACATATGAAGCATCCTGAAGTATTTGTGAATTTGCCTTAAGGCAGGCAGGAGAGAGAGACGGGGTCCACAGGAGAAGAACAAGAGTCCCATCATTACCGTGACCCCATAAAAGGCTATGTGGAAGTCATACTGATGCTAGGCACTGAGCCCAGAGAGAGGTTGGGTAGGCAGGCAGGTGAGAGGTGCCAGAAAACACCAGCACACATACGCAGCTAGCAGAGCAAAAGATGATCAAGAGTCATCTCCTAAGAGGATCTCAAGTCAAAAGACTAAGGAATGAAGGGCAAAAGAGTGGGCTAAGAGCAGAGCTGGTGGTTGTGTCCAAAGAGGAATTCTACATCACCTTAAGCCAACCACAGACAACAGAGAAGTCTACCCATCCATTTCTAGATTCAAGCCCTTCAAAAATCAGGCCACAACTGAATGATAAAGTCCCTGGAGATGCCTAAGACATCTTTGTCTTGTCAAACTGTAACTCTTTGGGTCAACTGCAAGAAAGAACTCTTCTAGACTCCCTTTCCTAATGTTGTTTAAGACAACAGTAACAACAAAGAAAAATAAAATAATAACAACAAAAAGAACAACTCCTAGAAGAACACCATAAAAAGACAAAAACAGTGAAAGTGTACAGAAGATCTGAATGGGAGTTTCTCTGAAGAAGGCGGATAGCCAATAAACACATGGAAAGGGAGTGAACATCCTTAGTCATTGGGAAATAAGAGTCCAAACCACAGTGAGATGCACTGCACAGCCTCCAGGATGACCACCCTACAAACCACAGTGAGATGCACTGCACAGCCTCCAGGATGACCACCCTACAAACCACAGTGAGATGCACTGCACAGCCTCCAGGATGACCATCCTACAAACCACAGTGAGATGCACTGCACAGCCTCCAGGATGACCACCCTACAAAAAGCAGGTGGTGGCTATGACAGTTAATCTTCATTGTCAATTCAATCCAATTTAGAGTTACCTAGGAGACATATCTCCGGGTATTTCTGCAAGGGTGTTTCTAGAGAGGTGTATCTGAGGAAGGAAGATCCATCCTGAACCTGTAGACTGGAGCCACAGTCAGGATAAAAAGCAGGAGAAAGCTGGCTCAGTGCCAGTTTCCACCCCTCTCTGCTTCCTGGCTGAGGAAGTCATGTAACCAGCTGCCTTAGGCTCCTCCTGCCCTCCCACCATCATGAACGCTATCTCTTCTTAAACCACGAAGCAAAACAAACCTTTCTTTCCTCAAGTTGCTTCTTAAGCAAAGAGGGGAAAAAACTAATATAAAAATACCGTTGATGAGGATAGAGAGAATTTGCAATCCCCATACATAAATAAGATAGTCACTTTGCAAGATAGTCTAACACAAAGACTTAAAACTGTTATTATATGACCAGAAATTCCACATCCAGTTATTTACCAAGAAAAATGAAAGCTTATATCCACAAAAAACTTGTACTCATGCTGGCATTATTCATAATGGACAAAAGATAAGAAGAGCTCAAATGTGCATCAACTGATAACTAGGTGGTCCATATACACAGAGGGGTATCTATCATTCAGCCCTGAAAGGAGCACATTGCTGATTTGTATGCTTGAATATAGGTGAGCTTTAAAAAGCACTGTGCTAAGTAAACACACAAAAGGCATACATTATATGATTTCATTCATAAAAGATAGTGGGGAGAAAGCAAATCCATCAAGACATAATGCAGACCAATGACGGCTCAAGGTTGTCAAGATAGGGGACTATGAAGAAATTGTTAAAGTGCACAGGACTTATTTTGGGGTGTGAAATAGTCTAGAAATGATTGAGATGATGATTGAATACGCTAATAAAAATCACTGGGTTGTACGCTTCAAAATGGGCAAATTGTATGGCTTGTGAAATACAGTTCAGGAGAGCTGTAACTGAGAGAAACACACCACACAAAACCACAGCACGCTGATACGGCCTCTAGATAACATTCTTACTGTTGCATTGTAGCTTCTGCATGATGTTTAGGCATATGTTGTATGCTTGCGCGCACACACACATACACACACACACACACACACACACACACACACACACACACACACGATCACAGAGTGTAGGGTAATCTCTTTACAGTTTTCACCTGTGGTAAGGGCCTCCCTTTGGTCTCCCCAGTCCTGGCCCTGAAGTGTGGTAACACACTGCTATGGTTGGATCTGGACTGTTCCCCCAAAGGGCCATGAGTTAAATCATTAGTCTTTATCTGGGTGCTTCTGGGGAATGAGGAAACTTCTTGAGACACAGCCTAGTGGGAAGTCTTTCAGTCATTGGTGGAAAGCTCTCAAAGAGGATGGTGGACCCTATCTACTTCCTCTTCCTCTCTTTGACCTACCAGTCCTGAAGTCAACAGTTTCACTCTGCCACACACGTGCGTGCGCTATGGTGTACTGCCTCACCACAGGCGCAGAATCAATGTGGAGAACCGACCGTGAACTGAAGGTGTTAAAACCATGAGCCAAAGTAAGCCACGTGTCTTTTTATTATTATTATTATTATTATTATTATTATTGTTATTATTATTATTATTAAATCTTTTAAAAATTGATTTTACATACCAACCACAGCTTCCCCTCCCCCTTCTCCTCCCCCAATCCACTTCTCAGAAAGGGTAGGGCCTCCTATGGGAGTCAACCAAGCATGGCATATCAAGTTGAGGCAGGACTAAGCTCCTCCCTACTGCATCAAGGTTGTGAGAGGCATCCCACCATAGGGAGTAGGTTCCAAAAAGCCAACTCATGCACCAGGCACAGATCCTGGTCCCACTGCTAGAGGCCCCACAAACAGATCAAGCTACACAACTGTCACCCACATGCAGAGGGCCTAGGTCGGTCCCATGCAGGCTCTCTAGCTGTCAGTCTGGAGTCCATGAGCCCCCACAAGCTCAGGTCAGTCGTCTGTCTCTGCCATGTGTCTTTTTTTCATTTTTCGAGACAGGGTTTCTCTGTGTAGCTTTGGAGCCTGTCCTGGAACTCACTCGGTAGCCCAGACTGGCCTTGAACTCACAGAGATCCACCTGCCTCTGCCTCCCGAGTGCTGGGAGTAAAGGCATGTGCCACCACCACCTGTCACCATGTGCCTTCTTAATGCTCTGATTATCTCAGGTATGTTGCAAAAATAGAAGCTGACGAGCACAGTTGTGACAAATTAAAGAGCCATCCTTGATGCAGAGGTAGATGTTAGCTCTTCCTTCACTTCCCTCAGGTTGCCCCTCCTCTTTGCTTATCTCAGTTGTCAATCACATGGCTTACCAGGAACTCTTCAGACACAGTGCTCCTACTCCATTGTGCACATTTTCCCACTGGTTTTGAGAATGTGTGTGTGTGTGTGTGTGTGTGTGTGTGTGTGTGTGTGTGTGTGTTGTAATTATGAAGAATAAGGAAGATCATGTAAAACTAAAAAGTGGGCAATTGTCCCAATATTTTTTAAAAATGAGGAAAAGGAAAAAGCATATTCTATAAATTTAAGACCAGTGAGTGTGAAATGGATCTTTAGAAAAACTTGTATCGTTTTACAACATGGGATTGTGAAGCATTTCAAAAGCAAAGCTGTTACCAATAGCAGTCAGGAAGGTTGTATGGAACCCGAGGAATGGTGAACGAATCCTATAGCTGCTTTTTGACACAGTTATTAGACTATGAGAAGAAATTGGGGAATTGCCAGACACAGTGTATTTCAGCACTGTATCCAGAAGTATCTGTATGTCATTATAAACATGAATGTCAGCAAAAGCTTTTTATATAAGGAAAACCCATAGCAATTTGATTCATGCTACACACATGTACCTAAGTATATGGTGCTCAGAATAGTTGCAACATCTACACCCAAGTGTCTGAAACAGGTCTGCTGTATAGTCCCCCTGGGACCATGATCAGGTCTTGAGAGCTCTCCCTTAAGGGACATCAGCTAAACAAAATCCTCCCAAGGGACAGTCGAGATCAACCACTAACTCAATAGATCATAAAACACTCTTGTTTGGGGACACAAGGTCTCACTATATATCCCAACCTGATCTGAAACTCACTATGCAGTCCAGGCTCACCTCAAACTCATGGCAATCCTCCTGCTGGAGGCTGAGATTATAGACATGAGCCACCACACCCTTTTAGAACACTTTTCCTAAGAGTTGAAAGGAAGCAGAGGGGCTGAGGAGAGTAAAGTCCTTGCCATGCAAGCGTAAGAAGAAGAGTTCTGATCTCTGGCACTCATGCTGTGGCAATGTTCACATGTAATTCCAGCACCAGAGAGGCAGAGGCAGGAGGATTCTTGGGGCTTGCTGGCCAGCTAATCTAACTCAGTCGTTAAGCTCCAGGTTCAAAGAGAGATCTTATCCCAAAAGCCAAGTTGGAGAGCAATGGAGGAAGACATTTAATGTTGACCTCTGGCCACCACAAACATGATCATACACAAGTATAGGTGCTCCTGCAACAAATGGACAGGGTCTTCAGTGTACAGTTGTAAATCCATACAAGAAACGTGGTGGTAACTTTAAATAGTTGAAAGAATCAAAAGGGAGAGGTGTGTTAGGTCAGCTATATATAACCTACAGGAGCAGAATCAAAGCCAGAAGAGGTTACTTGAAAACCTAAATAACATCAGCTTCAGCAAGTAATGCGTCCCTCCTCACAGCCCAATCCAGTGGCCTGCCTGGTGAGGCCAGAGAGAGGCTACAGATGGGGTTTAGACACTTAGATGAAGCTGGACCACCTGTCTTCCTGGACCCTTTCCAAATCAGAGATACAAGGAAATTTGGCTTGTTGTCTCCTTTTCCTTCTAGTCTTTCACACAGTGTGCTATAGTAGATGTGTTTGGGGGGCATTCTTACGCTATCACCTGGTGCTTTTGCCTCAGTCCATCCCTGTAACTTCAACCCTGCTCTGGACTCTCCCTTCCCTCTCTCCTTCTTTGCCTACATTTCCTTTGTGCTTCTTGAGGGTGACACAGGACAGGTTCTCCCACCCTTCCCTCACCCCTCCTGACATCCAGGAGTGCTGAAGCCAACGGGCACATCGTGTTTCCTATGTTTCGTTATTACATCACTATTGTTTGATTGTTCTGCAACATGGGCTGTCATTCAGTAAGCAGAACGAAGTGGGCTCATGTGAGTTGTCTTTGCAAATGTCCTCGTACACTTTGCTTTCTGCATGCATTTCCCCTAAATTACTAGTAAGTTGCAACAGGCCACACAGCTTTGGTCTCCTCAAGAATGTTCTCAGAGGATAGTGATTAAATGAAGATACACTTTATCTCACACTTTCCCCATACACCCTAGGCTGATTGAGACTGTCCTCACCAATGTCCTGTTTAAGATTAAGGATTGGGCAATGCAGAGAACCTGAGAGCTATAAAGGATGACCAAAAGTAGCTCAATCCCTCCATCTGACAGAGCAGTAGATGGAGGGCAGGGGTAACAGAACGTTCACCTATGGAGATGGTAAAGCAGAGATTGAAACTAGTGAGTGACAATGCAGGTGTAGAATCTGATGACGCTGGGCCCCACTGCAGGTCTTTGTCTTAGAAAGGCTGTGACGCTGGCAAGCTGGCCGGTGTCTTCAGGCTTCAGTGTCTTCAGGAGTCAATAGAGAAGACAACATCTTCAGCCATGTCCCTGTCCTAGAATTCAACAGGAATCCTGATAGCTATCACCAAGCCCCATACTCTGATTACTACAACACATTGGGGTTTGGTCTTGTGCCTTATAGGAAAAGAAATACATCTGTTTTGGTGGGGAGGGGGGCACAAAACAAATACTGAGTGCTTGCCACTTGCTAAGCATTTTTCTATCCTCATAGTAAAACACTGTCGAGTTACATAAAAAGTGCCAGAAACACTTCTGTTCACACGATGCCTACAGGAATGAACATGCAAGGTCATCCACATCACTGAAGTTCAGCATCCTTTTGTAAGAGTTCTCCTTAGATACCTCAGCTTTCTCTTAAGGTCCTTCCATATAGAGGATAACAAGCATAGAACTGCTGGAACATCTACTACGTGTATGTTGTATTCCAGTTCTCAGTGGTCCTTGAAAGCGGAGGACCAGGTGCATGTCCAGGGCAGAGACTTGTCCTTGCGGATGCTTAATAAAAAACCAGAAGCAGACAAACCAAATTTTAATAATTAGACAGTGCAGAGAACTTGAGGATATTGAGGATACCCAAACCCAGCCCAATCTCTCCATCTAACAGAGCACTAAATGGTGGGCAGGAACGAGAAAATGTTCAGCCTCCACACACAGACACACACATGTATCCTACAGGCATGTGTGCACACACAACATTATGGAATATTAATAGTCTTTGTAGAAGCAAAGTCTACTGCCCCTTTCTCATTGTTGATAGGAATTTCTTCCAATATCTATAGAGATGGAGGCAGTGACGGTTTTGAGGTGTGTTGCTAATGATGCATTGCCTGTTCCCTAATGGCTCGCTTCCTCATCTCCCCAACTGCTGCTTAGGTGTGTCCCACACCTGCTTCTAGCTTCCTGTGTGACATGCTCCCCTTGTCCTCTTCTTTGATGAACTTCCTGCCGTTATACTCTAGAAACGATTTGACTTTACCCCTCCAAAGAACATTCCTTTTCCCCTGAAGCCAGCTCACATCACTCCCTCTTTGTTCTAATGCTTTGTCTGCCCAGGGCATCCAACCAGACCCAGAACATGTCAGCCAATTGGAAAACTTACTATTCAGTTTAGTTCACATTAGCAGGGTAAAGTCTGGGGTTAACTTGACTGCTGCTGTTTGCAGACATTTCTAGTGGTTTTTCTGCAGCAGTTAACATCCTAGGCTGGGGTGTACAAACAAGACAGAGAAATAAAGCAGCCTAAAGAAAATGCAGTATTTCTGTCTTTTGGGACTGTTTATCAGACTGTTTGGGAATTTCAGAAATTGAGCACTGGAGCATCTGAAGGGAGGTGTGGTTTGTTTGTCAAAGGAGACACTCATGTTCTTTCAAGATACTTCTTTAGAAGAATTCAAGAAGGTAGAAATGAGTGGGAGGGAGAAAGATAATGCAAGTTAATGTAGGTGGAAGTCTGTGAACTTCTTAGGGTCTAAGACTCATAAAAATGAACTGTGAAGCTATTCTCCTGTATGTACCTTTAGTCAGTTACTGAGTGTTCAGAATCCCATGGCAATAACATAGTAGCTATTTGGATCCCAGAGTGAGCAAAACAAAGTTCAGGCCTGTGGAGGAAAGAGCCCGAGCTCTAAGGTCTTAATCCAAGTTTCCTCAAGTCCTTTTACCAAGCAAGTCCCTATTCCTTGACCAGGGCAGACATAGGGGAATATTTCAGAATCATAGCTCAAAGCCTTCATTGCCTTTGTGTCCAGAGGTATTAAAACTAATTTGTATTAGCAATAAGAAAAGGGCAGTGCTCTTTGCTCCTGACACAATAGCTATGCATCAGCGTTCATCTACTCAACATACTGGGCATGTGTGTGCACATGTGTGGGGGTGTGAGTGTGCATATGTACGTGTGTGTGTGTGGGGGGGAACTAGAGGTCTTCCTCTGTCACCCCTCACCTTATTTTTGAGATGGGGGTCTCTCACTAAATCTAAACTCACCAATTTCCCAAGACTAGCTGGTCAGCAAGTCTCTGGGATTCCCCTGTCTCAGTCTCGCCTGTGCTGAGATCGCAGGCACGCACGGCCACATGCAGCTTTTTATAGCAGACCTGGGATATGAGTTTAACTCTTCATGCACAGCAAGCGTCTTACAGACTAAGCATCTCCCAGACCAACTCAGCACGCTTTATGAGCTCTAACTCTGTAAATAAAGGAAAGATGCAAAGCACAGTGGGGAAGGGTATCACTTCCATGTTAAAAATCTAAACGAGATCACACCTTAGCTACTCCAGAGAGCTCAAAGTCTCAGGAATTGTCCACATCCTTGAAACATTTCTAGAACACTCTCAATGGCCTTGGGTTTTATTTTTTCCGTATTTAGAAATAAGCAAGGTCGAGTCCCCAGAGTTCCTGTCATTCCTTCTGACGAGTTGGCCAGAGGAGAGAAGACAAAGGACACAAGGCACACTCTTGCAAATGTGTGTCTACCTGTGAAGGCTAGAGAGGGGGCTGCTGAACGAACATGGATTCCTCCAGCAGGCCTCCATGAGCCAGGCAGTCAGACTGCTCTGTAAAATGGTACAGGGAGAGGAACAGGGGTTAGAACCACCAAAATTCAACTCATGGAGTAGAGGTGTGACTCAGTGGTAGACACTTGCCTAGCAAGCACAAGGCCCTGGGTTGAATCCCCAGCACTGCAAAATAGATAAATAAATAATAAATAAATAAGCAAACAAACAAATAAAACCCAACTCATGCAGGACTTGTGGCCTGTGGCTGGGTTGTTGATATCCAGGTGCGTACCAAGCTACAAACAAACAGTTCTGTTTTTCTTACACTATTTTTCAGTTGCGCTCTATAAAACATAAGCTACGTATAGACTAGCATGGCTCTTACTCTCCTAATTTTACCTCCTGATCTTCACCCTGTTTATTCTCCCCAGGGCCTAGCACAATTTTAGCTCTGGAATTAATGGTCACTGGATCATTATGTATGATATAGTATGGCTCATACTAGCAAAGTATGCAAAAGGGAAAGGCAGATTCAGTACTAAGGCAGAAAGCTGGGTGTTGTCTGTTTTTAACCATTAACCTGAACACATCAAAATCTACAGATTCTGCAGAAAAAACATCCTTACGATTTCAGACCATATTGTGTGCTAATGGTAACCAAGCCCCAGTACCCTTCCTTCCATGGCCTTGTCTCATCCAATTAAAACACGTGCCCAATATTTTTCTTTGTGCCAGGTCCCACCTCTGATGCCCGGCACAGGGTCCTATTTATTAATAAGCTATACAATCTCCAAGCCTCTGCTACAGAGCAATCTCTGTAGCAGGTACCCATTGGTTGGCTATCTATACATTCATTTCAAACACTCCTTTCCTTGTCCTCCTTGATTATGGAAACTGTGGAGAATCTTTTGTTAGAGCCATCTTTTCAAATAAAGTGGTTCTTTCAAAGTCTGGACAACGAAATATGAAAAAAGTGTACCATGAAGCTCTGGGAAAGCCTGGGCTTCCTTCATAAAAGATAATCCTGGCTGCTTTCCCCCACCTCAAATGATCCCTGAGTAGCAATTGCCTTCAGGGAACCATTAAATAATACCAATGAGGATCAAAAGCAAAAACTCCTGATTGCCCTGTTGGTTTTCTAAACTGGGGTAGGAGCCTCCTTTCTCTGGACTTCCTGAGCGAAAAATATCACCCTTCATTTGCTTGAGCTGCTGTGAATTGGGTGTTGGGTAAATCAAAGCCAAAGACATTGCTGACTGAATCACTCTCCTGGGATCATTTATTTATAAGCAGCATACATCTGCACATACATATGACATAGTGCCATTTAAATTCCTCAGCAGTTCCCCAGTTCCTTCTGCACGATCTGAAGGATCTTGGTTCCTGATACCCTCATCTCATACACCTATCCAGACTCATGTTCAAAGCATCTTTTTCTTCACATGATGGTAATTGCAAAACAACGATGTTTTCTGTAAAAATCACACTCTGTTTGGCCCCTGTGATTTGACTGTGTTGTTTTCTCTGCTTAAAATTCTCTTCCCAGCAATCCTTGCCTGTTTTTATTTTTTCTTTTTGCATGTCCTACAAATATAAACACTGAGGATCATCTCCTCTGGGCAACTTTTCCCATACTCCCAGGTGGGGCTAATGGCCTCTTTTCTCTATTACCATAGCGCATAGAGGTATTTCTACCGTTTTACTGATCCTATTACCATAGCACATAGAAGTATTTCTACCTTTTTAGCGATCAAGCTGGAATATGTTTGTTTGTGAATCTGACTAGGCCCCCAAAAGGTGAATTTCTCTGACCATGGCGCCAGCATCTTTACTCGTCTTTGCAACCCTAACTCTTATGATAGCAGCTTAGTGATGGATGGGTTTAAGGAGGCTCTGGACCCATGGTGTGGAGGCAAGGGCTTGAGTGGGGTCATGATGAGTGGGCACTGTGTCAAGGGAGCTGTCAGTCTTGAGAAGTTGTACCCATCCAGTTATCATCAGAATGTCAAGAGTCCTAGTGGAACCGGCAAATTTCCCTCTTACTTTTCATTATTTAGTTTTAAGACAAGGTCTCATGTGGTCCAGGATGGCCTAGAACTCTGTTTAGTTGTGCATGGATGAACTACTGAGACTCCTAACCTGTCCTCCTGAGTTCTGGGATTATAAGGATGCATACCACATCCAGTTTCATGTAGTGCTGGGGACTGAATCTGGGGCACTGTACATACTAAACAAGTGCTCTAACAACTGAACTATACCCCAACCCATAGATATTTTGCTTCTAATTGCATCAGTTTCTTGAATGAGTCCTTTATAGATGGGTAGGCATTAGTTTCGCCCATTTTAAGAAATAAAACATTGGTTCATTTCTGTATTCATGCTACTGCTTATTATCTTCATTTCCCCCCTTTTTGTCCACTGAGCTGGTTAAATGAACAGGCTGGACTAAATGACCAACTGTCACCGTCATTTACTATCGACTCGTCTCCAGTAAGACTGCTGACGCACCCCACCCCCACCTCTACACACAGAGATACTGGAATAGAAATATGTTCTTCAGAATCACTAGTAGAACAACACCCAGGTTCCCATGTACCCTCTGGATCTGTAATAGCCTTGCCTTCTCTTTGTCACATCTGCCAACCTCTGCCACCTTGGCATCCTTGACTCCACACTTCGTGCAAACTCTCTTATTTTCAGTTCTTATGACATGACAGTAACCTAATTCCTCACTATCTTTCTTTGATGTTTTAATAGGTTTCCTTCCCACCCGGCCACGACCATCACCTGAACACGGGCATGCTCTGTGTGGATAAATGGATGGTTAGTCAGAGGAATGTTCTGCTCCAGTGTGAAGTCCACAAAAAACTTGGCGATGGAGAACATGATAAACAATCCATTTGGGGAGTTTTCAGAAAAGGGTTTGAATCCATTTTAAACGTTCCAGAGTCCTGACTGTGGGGGCTTCTGGTCTACAAGATAAAGTCCCATGTTCTGAACTTGGTTACCGAGGAGGCTCACCGTCATCTTCCTGTCTCCCTCTGAGGAAACACCTCCACAAAGCAGGCATTCAGTGGGAATCTGCTGGACTAACAGATCATAACATGGATGCTTCCTTTCTGAAGAGCTCACTGTCTCCCCAACTCCAGTCACTAGGAACCGTTCACCACCAAATGCCTCCCACCTTCTCACCTTCGGCTTGTTCTTCTCACCACCCCCTTTGTGTGAATGCTTTCCCTGTTTGTTTTCAGTCTGTGTAAACCTCGCCCATTCTTCAAAGCCTGGTGTCAATTTTACCTCTTCCGCGATGTCTTTATGAACATAACATATTTCACACATTGAGCATTTGTATTGCTAATTACTCAGTTATTGTTTTTGTCTTGTTTGAGAAAGAATCTTACTACACAGCCCAGGCTAGCCTCAAACTCCCAAACATACTACAGGCTTGTACTGCCTTAGCTAGCTTCTTATTTTTTAAAATAATACATTCATTTATTTATTGTGTGTGTGTGTGTGTGTGTGTGTGTGTGTGTGTGTGTGTGTGCGCATGTTTGTGAGGGTAAAGGCATGCATGTGTCACAGCTCATATATACAGACCAGAAGACAATTTGCAGGACATGGTTCTCTCCTTCTGATATATATGTTTTGGGAATTGAATTCAGATCATCCACATGGGTGGGAAGGGCCTGCTGGGCCACTTTGACAGCTTCTTGTTAGCTGGTTTTAAATGGCTTTTTGAGTGACAATTTTTAAGCTGTTTCGAAGCAGGTGACTTATGCTACTTTTCACCTTCACCCCATAAATCTAGTTTCATACCTTAGAAAGAAGAGATGTCTGGCAATTTTTGATTCCTTTGTTTTGTTTGACACAACCCTGTTGGAAACTCAGGCCCTGAAATCAGACCCAAATTGGAACCTCAAATATACGTGTTACCCCTGTAACCCCAAAGAAGCCTTCTAGCTTCCCAGATTTTGTGAAGTTGAGAAATTAATAAGACTGACTCATTTCTGTGAAGGGAATTAAGTTAGACCATGAATATATGCTGGTTAACTAGGTGCTTAGCTCAGGAAAAACTTTTAAGTACAATGCCGTTATTGACATCAGTGATGAAGATGCGTGTGATTCTTCAGACACAGATTAGACCTCTGTCAATTAGACCAAGGTCAAATGAATATGTCACTGAAACCCTTTGACTTCTTTGCTCCACGTGACACTGGGGAAGGCAAACGCCGGCGATGGCCACTCAGCAGCAGAGTTTTAAGTAACGTTTTAACACAGCTCCTTCCAAGGATGACTTCCCCTCCATCTATCAGCTCATCACCCAAGCACTCAGCCAGAGCAAGAGTCCATTAGCCCTACACTGGGGTGATGTGGAAATAAAAGCAGAGAGTTGCTGTGTATTGCTTTGCAATAATTTAACCAAACATGGACAAGCACACTTGGAGGCTTTTATCAGAAAAACCCTGAAAGGCTGTGACGCTCACAGGCCAGTGGTCTCAGGGCGTCAAGCTGTTTTCAACTTGCCCTTCCTGCATTAGAGAAATGAGTTAATCTGTTCTCAGGCTTTTAATCGAAAGCTAGTAAATCTGTTTTTTGGACATTTCTGCACCTTAATGATACTCGTGTTTGAGGGAAGGCCCCTTGAAACCCTGGACTGTGGTTTCATCTGAAGCCTGAACAGAAACAAAGGCTTATGATAAGAGACTTACATGGGGGAGTAATGAACATTGTGAGTACCACTTTCTGTCCCCAAGACTCAGCAGCAAAATAACGTCTCTTGGAGAGCTAGACTAGGTTCAACGGTGGGAGAGGAGGAGGGATCAGACAAAACACCACATTGTTCAGTGAGCTATTTAAGAACAGACAGAAACACTAACACGGATAACAGAAAAAAGCAATCCAGACTATGAACACATCATTTTTTAACATTTTGGAAGCAGTTCATAGCATTGAATGGACCAGGAAAATAGCGGAAGCATGGCTACCGGTGATACATGGAAGCTCCCAGTACACACCCACTCCTCATCATCGCTAGCATGTCTGAGCACCTGTGCAGTAAAGCTATTAACATGAATGTCTACGCGGCTGTTAACTCGTAGTTTGTCCACATGAGAGTCTCTCTGGGGAAGGAAATATCAGAGAGTGCAAAAAAAAAAAAAAATCTGCAAGTGCAGAACCATTTTCCAAAATGACTGAGCAATCTCTAAGCTACGCTTTCAAGGACTTCAAGCTTTGGGGAAAGATGATCTGAGTTCTTCAAGTATTCCTTTGTGTTACAGTTTCTTCGTGTTTAAGGAGGCAAAGATGAAACTCTTCAGAGGACTTTGTTTTCCTTTTAACTTAGATTTGTTTATTTTATGAATAGGCATATACGTATGTGTATCACATGTGTGCCTTCTACCTGCACGGATCAGAAGAGGACACTGGATCCCCTGGAGCCTGAGTCACAGATGGTTGTGAGTTGCCGTGTGGGTGCTAGGCAATGAACCCAGGTCTTCTGCAAGAGCAGCAAGTGCTCTTAACCACCAAGCCATCCCTCCAGTCCAGGATGTGTTTTTCTTATGAGAGGTTTACCTGGTTCTCAGGCATGTTCTTGTCCACCATCAAATTATCCTGCCTATGTGTGTAAGAGAAGCACTTTGGGGATTTCTTTTTTTGAGGTAAGGTTTCTCTGTGTAGTTTTGGTGCCTGTCCTGGACCTCGTTCTGTAGACCAGGCTGGCCTCGAACTCACAGAGATCCGCCCGGCTCTGCCTCCTGAGTGCTGGGATTAAAGGTGTGCACCACTGTCGCCCTGGGGATTTCCTCTTAAATGTACTTTAGACTTTCCCAGTATTCCCACGGGGTGACTAAAAAATAAAAATAAAAAAAATCCCAGAACTAGAGACATTTGCTTAGTGCCTGTTTCTGTAGTAAACAGCGTGTACACCACCAACCTGAACAGCATGATCCCAACAGCAACTCTGTAGAATGTCTACTTGTTCTGAAAGAGGAAACCAGAGCTGTACGATGGTCATTCAGACTCCCCTGCTGGAATAGGTCACAGACTCTGAGCCATCCCTTAGCATGGCAGAAGCCTGATGAATAAGTGACTTTCAGTCATGAAAAATCATGTCTGTGCCATCTAAAGATCAACTATATCCCAAAACCGTCCAGCCAGGAGACCAGACAGTTGCTATAGAAAGCTCTGCATGGTTCTACCATCCCAACTGTTGTAAGAGGCCACTGATGCCTTAGAAAGGGTTGGTATCAATCATTGACACAAATTCTGCCTGTTAATAGATGATGACATGTTACAAATAATCCAAAGACGGGCTGGGCCTGTAGCTCAGTGATAGAGCATTTGCTTAGCATGTGCAAGCCTTGGGCTTGACCCCTACCCTCCAAAAATCAAAAGACAGACTTAAAAGTTACTAATTTATTTGTGGTGCGTGTGTGTGTGTGTGTGTGTGTGTGTGTGTGTGTGCGCGCGCGCACGCGCGTGTGCGTGCGTGCGTGCGTGCGTGTGTGTGTGTGTGTGTGTGTGTGTGTGTGTGTGTGCAGGTGTGCATGCCTGTGGAGGCCAGAGGTTGATCTAGAGTGCCTTTCTCTATTACTCTCCAGCTTATTTTTGAGGCAGAGTCTCTTACTGAAACTGATGCCCATTGAACTGGCTAGATTGACTGGACAGCAAGCTCTGGTGATCCATCTGTGTCTGCCCTCCCCAACTAGCAGTTACAGATGTGTGCTGCCAGGCCCAACTTTTTGCATAGGTGTTGGGGATCTGAACTCAGATCCTTGTATAGCAAGCACCTAACCATTGAACCATCTCCCCAGCCCCTCAAAACACCAATTTCTAATCTATTAGTGTGCACAAGCTTTTGAAATGTAAGGTGGTAAAAACAAAATCTATTTGCTCAAACTGCTCTCCCTTAAGCACACAGCCATCACCAAATAGTGAGGGGAAGAGAAGAAAGATTCAGATTCTAAGGGTACAGGATAGAAAGTCAGAATAATCTGCACAGGGGGCAAACTGAGGACAAGAATATTGTGGTGCCCTGCAATCAGCCACCTAAATGGCTACACCACTCCACATCACCTCAGGTTACCCTTCTCCAGCAACTGGGGGGTGAAGAGCTTCCGCAGGGAGCTGGGAGCACTATATGTTATGTTGGGAGGTGGAAGGGGAGTCTGTCCCGTGTCTACTACCAGCAGACTGTGAACTTGACTAAGAGCCTCCTTTTCTTCACCGGCACAAGGTCACATGAAGTGACTCTGGGCTCCTAACTAGCCAGGAGTCTACAAAGAGAATGCCACAAAGGGCCACTGATAGCTGAACTTTTAGGATTTCCTATCAAGAATTCACCATCAACCTAGGTCTTGACCCTTGAGAAGGGCACACTCTGCTGGATTGTTTCCTGTGTAATTGTGTTTGACATGTAAATTAAAGCCCTAGGCAATCACATTTAGTCTTTTCCGTTAATAGCAGGGGAGGAAATCAGAGCCACCTGTATGAAAGGGTGACAGGCTGACACAGAAAGGCCATCCTAAAACCTTGCTTGGTGCGCTGTGAACAAATAAACAGGCAGATAAAACACAGCTGAGATTTGTTTTCCCCCTTCTGGTTTTATAAAGTTCTTTTTGAATGCTGCCCATTGTTTGCAGATACCTGGAGTCTTGTTTTTTTCTGCTGTTTCTGTGTGGGATAGAGTTGCAACTGTGTCAGGCTGCAGATGCTATGAACCCTGAGACACCAAGGTGGCTTCAGACTGAAAGGATGACGAACCACAGGGAACCCTAATAGATGGAGTGTGACAGGCAATTCTCCCACCCGCTGGTGCCATTCCCCAATGACAGGAAGGGGTTTGTCTCTCTCAGCAGGTCTGTCATATGCCTGGCTTCTGATGTCAAAACTTGCAGAAAGCGCATGACTATGGGGTGGCGAATCAATGCCACAGAATATGCCAGACAAAAATGGAAGCCATTTTATTACTTGGCTAGAGTTGAAGTGTGGGGAATGGCCTAGAACATTTACTTTGTGAGCTTGAAATTTTGTGAAATAAGAGCTAGGAACTGTGGTCTCTGAACACATGTATTCTAAAGCAGCCTGACATAAAATTTAAATAGTGAGTCCATGGAAGAAAGAACCTGGTGGACAAAGCCTTCCAAATCTAAGGTGGAAAAAGTTTGCAATGTTCTGGAAACTCTTCAAAATAACTACTAATTGGACTCTCCAGGACTGTCAGGACAGAGAGCTTCCAATCACTACAGGTATGAACACTGTGTGGAGTTGTTCTTACTCTGCATCATGTGATGGTTTTAACTCTTCAGGACTTCTCCCATTCTTCTGGAACTTTCCATGTCATTTCTTATTCTGCTTTGGGAAGATGACAATCCTTCTTCATAGACAAAGAAAAAGTCATCCCATGATGGTCCTTCACATCCACACTCCTAAAAGGCAGCACTCACTCTTGGAAAGTTTCCCACTTTCTCAAAAAGGGGGGGGGTAGTGTTTCTTTTCTTATACGTGTTTTAATAAAAATGAAGTGAAATATGAAATTCTTGTTATATTTCTCCATGGGCCATAAATACTAGCTCTCCTTCATTCTTCCCTCTCTACATCTAGTTTTTCTTTTCTTTTCTTTTCTTTTTTTTTTGAGACAGGGTTTCTCTGTGTAGCTTTGTGCCTTTACTGGATCTCACTCTGTAGACCAGGCTGGCCTCAAACTCACAGAGATCCACCTGCCTCTGCCTCCCGAGTGCTGGGATTAAAGGCATGCGCCACCACCGCCCTACATCTAGTTTTTCTGATTTCACTTTGTTCACTAGTTCTGTTATGAGTTGGCATGGACTGTACTCTCTGTCTCTTGTCTCTCTTCTTTCCTATATCTTCAGCCACTCCCCTTACAACGTGGCTTTTCTTGATTATAAACACATTAAAACAATTATTTATCTATCTATCTATCTATCTATCCATCTATCTATCATCTATCTGTTGTGGAATATTAGTTTAAGATGTGTTACATTTATTTATGCTGTGGAGTATTTGTTTGATGATGCAAAGATGTGTTGCATTCTTTTATGCTGCTTTTGTTTAACTCTGTGAAGCTGTGTTACTTTGCCTGCCTAAAACACCTGATTGGTCTAATAAAGAGCTGAACAGCCAATAGCTAGTCAGGAGAGGAATAGGTGGTGCTGCCAGGCAGAGAGAATAAATACGAGGAGAAATCTAGGCTCAGGAGAAGAGTGAGGAGTGAGAAAAGAAGGAGAGGAGGACATCAGAGGCCAGCCACACAGCCACCCAGCCACACAGCCAGCCATGGGGTAAGAAGGAAAGAAAAATATATAGAATAAAGAAAGGTAAAAAGCCCAGAGGCAACACATAGTTAAAGAGAAATGGGATAATTTAAATTAGAAAAGATGATTACAAACAAGTCAAGCTAAGGCGGATCATTCATAAGTAAGAATAAGTCTCTGTGTATTTATTTGGGAGCTGGGTGGTGGGCCCCCAAAGAGTAAAAAAAAACCAACTACATCTATCTATCTGACTCTTTTGCTCTTTCACTCTCTCCACTATGTCGACCAGCCTCATACAGATTCACCTGCCTCTGCCAAGCCTGGCCACAATTCTCTCTTTGGAAACATTTCTCATTCTCTTCTCACATAGTTGTCATTCCATGTCTTCCTTTCTTTCAAACGTTAACAGTAGTAGCCTCCAAGTGTCCCCACCTGGACGCTGAGCAACTCTATTCTCGTCTTCCTTCCGTCTTTCTGCACAACTTTGTTGGATTTGACGAGTTTCCAAATGGCCCACCACATCTCCCTTCTAAAGCCCCTTTTTATCCTTAGCCTCCTCAAACTCTTATGTGGTCACCTTACCTTCCAACTCCTCATCATTCCTGTGTGTCATAATCTCGAGTCATGGCTGCTGATCTAGCACAGAGCATGAAATAGAGCATTTGTTCATTCTGTGATCCCCTACCTTCCCTCAGCTTCCACCATCTATCCAACAACAAACTCCGATGACTTTTAAACTTTCTCTCACATGTGGATGGCATGCTCTAACTTTCTTTACCACAGGAGGTCTCATCTGGACACCCCAGCATCCTTGCCTATGGATCCTGACCCTCACATTGGCCCTCCCATTGTTTGGACTTAACCTTCACAGTGTGATGATCAGTGTTATCTTTCTTTTAGAAAAGGAACCTGTGTTTAGTCTCTTGCTGAAAAATAATCTGCCGCCTCAGTTTAATGCAAAGTGTATGCTTGGGTCTTCAAAGTCTAACTCTGGAGTGGCTGCTCCACCAACCTTGCCTCTCACAGCACTCCTGACTCACAGACCACGAACACATCAAATATGTCATCACTCCACGTGTTTGTTCACACTGTCCCCTCTGCCTGAAAGATGACTTCCTCCATGTTTTTCCATCTACAGCACACCTACTCACCTCTTTTAAAGGGAGCTCAAATATGATCTCTCCTGAAGAAGCCTTCATGGAGTCCCCCAGGCTATTCTGCTCACTGTGCTGGGTTGGGCATCCCTATCATGCCGTTTTCTCACTTCCTCGGAGTCATTACCATGGTATTTTTTACTCTTCTTCACTACCTTCCTTACTAGATCATGAGTTCTCCGAAGAAAGAAATGCATCTTCTTCAGCTCTTATCTTCATTACCTGCCTCATTTCTTGATTAATAAATGCTTGCCAGGGTGATATAAATGGAGGATGTGGTTTTAAAAATAAGCAGGAATAGAATAAACCTGGGGAAAGGACACATTCTGTCCTATCCACAGTTCCTAGAGGTAAGTACTCACGGAGATCAGAAGAGGAGCTAAGAGCACTTCCCAAGTACTCATAAAAGCCTGGATTCTCATCCTTTAATTCATTTCTTTCCATTACTCACAACGGAAGGGAAGAACGTGCAAAGATCTGCACTCTTTTCTCTCATCTCAGACTGGTTTTGGTGCCACCTTTCAATCCTCTTCTAAGACCAGTTGACCACATTTGATCATTTGTACAGGTATACAAAGTAGTCTTTTGGCATGGTGTCTAAATTAAATCTGAGTGTTGCTAAGAGATATCAGGCTTTACACAGGAGAGTCAAAGCCTAGCCTTGGCATGATGTACTTACATCTTTGGTATATGGGTGTCTTGAGAAGCATCGTATTTGGGAAGAAGGAACAGGAATAGATAAAATTATTTTAACTCCGTTGTGTATACCCTCTAGTCTCATCATGGATAAGCATGCATTCTAGGAGAATAGCCTCGCTGGTTCTGCTAAGTTGTCCCCGCTTTGTGACAAGCCAAGAAATATTATTCCACTTGGGTCAGTCTAACTGCTAAATAAAGCCACCAGCATAGCCTAATTCACCTGGGTTTGTTCTTTTCTTAGACAAATAGCAGGAAGCCCATGCATGCAAAAGACCAGCTGAGACCAGAAATTAACATTCTCTATTGCCTGTTGCCAACTGAGTTCAAAGGAAGCACTGGACCCAGCCAAGATGAAGTGAGATCTTAAAGAAGTCCATTTATAGAAACCCTTGAGTCCCAAGGGACTCGGCTCGGCTCTCTTGTGGAAGTCATGCTACCCCGAAATCTACTATAACCTCTTTGTGTTACAGAAACTTATGTAACACTGGTTTCAGCAGGAGCAAGCCATGAGGTAGGATTTCCCTTTAAGGCTGGTGTGCAAGAAAAGGAGGCATGACAGTTACACAGTATAGTGCCAACTTTTACCCCGTATTTTCTGTGATTTAAATGTCAAGGCAACTTGGCAGTGATGAACACGCCAAAGACTGGAAGAAAAAAAAAAAAGCAGTCAGTCTCAAGAACATTGATGTTGTTTGTTTACCTCCCCTCTTCAGTTCCAAATCCCTTTAACTATGTTCTCATAGGCGTTTGTATTTTAGGGGATGTTTGTGATTAGCACAGCTCCAAGCAGTGTGTGTGTGTGTGTGTGTGTGTGTGTGTGTGTGTGTGTGTGTGTGTGTGTATATCTGCTGATGGCGAGCACTAATTAGTGGTAGATAACAAGAAAGGGATGAACTGAAAATTTAAAGGGAAATCTACAATGAAATCACCCATGCAGAAAATCACAGTGCTGCTGTAAGTCCCAGCTATAATTACTGTCCACGTACCTTGGATTTTTTTTTAACATAAGTTTTTGTTGTGCATCCTCTGGTAGCCTTGAACTTACTATATAGCCCAGGCTGACTTCAAACTCACAATAGTCCTTTTGTCTTAGCCTCCCAAGTGCTGGGGTTATAGGCATATACCTCCGTGCTTGGCTATGCATCTGGTCTTTATGTCTTACTTTCTGCAACTGTAAAATGTTGTTGCTAATCATTTACTCTGCTTAGGAGCTTTGTAAGGGATAAACTAGGATGGAAATGACTTCTCAGTACAGGAGAAGCATCCCTAACTTGAAAATTCAAAACTTGAAATGGTCACTATCTAAAACTTTTTGACTATCAAAATTATACCACAAGTGAAAAATTCCACATACCTGATATCACATGATAGGTCACAGCCCAAACATAAGACACATTCAAAACATTGTAATTAATCACCATGCTGTGTGTGTTCAAATGGTATGTATGAAATGAGTTTCCTATCCCCAATATATCTTCTTATATATCTGCAAATAGCCCAAGATCAAACCCAAACAAAACAAGCAACAATAAGGACAATTCAATGTGTTTTCATAAGACACACTGAACTTCCAACGCAACAATAAAAATAAGATCAGGGTGCTTTACTGGCCATATATCCTGGAGAGGACTAATTAAACCAGACTCATCTGGAAAATGGAAACTGAGGGGTAAAGACTTCACACAACTCTCTACTTCCAAACAAACTGAGGGACTTGTTTTTGCAGATTGGCCAACTTGAGCATGAACAGACTCAGACCGAAGTGTAAAAATCTAAGGAAATAGTTTGACAGGAAAACATGAAACAGCAATGTTCTGCTCCAGTCGCTTGAGAGTCCAACCCTTAGAATCCTGTCTCAACCCTGAATACTTCTGAACCGAGAGCTTTGTGACGTGGGGGCTCCATGCCTGGGAAGTCAGACTTTGAAGCTGTTATTAGTAAAGGAAATGCTGACTTTCCCCCACAAGGTTCATAGAAGCGTTCCATGGTCTCAAAGCCATACCAGACACACTGTGAGAAGCAGATAACCAAGAAGAAAGAATGCCAAGATTAAAGTGTGTGGGTGTGGGTGTGGGGAGGTTGGCTTCTGCTTAATGGACTATCAATCCTTCATAGGGTCTTTGAAGACCCATCCATATGGCTCCTGTCAGTACTCTCCGTGTTTCAATGAGTCACACATGGAGATACCTTTTTATAGTCACCTCAGGGAATATTCTCTGGCTAATAAGCCTTTGGGGTCCTGAAGGGAAAGAGCAGGCCCTGCCACGCTAGCCTGCAGAAAGAAACATTGCTTTCTGAGTCAAACTATTCTATCCATGGCTCCCTTTGAAGTCAGGATGGATTCAATAGCAGTCTTCATCACTATCTGGTCTAGATACCGGACTTGTCAAAAACAGTATTTTAAAGGCACTAGAGGAGGAATTGTATAAGCCTTCAATGCATAAGGAAAAGGGGCCCATGCATACCCTGTTAATTGTAAACACATGCTTGGCAATGACAAGTTTTTGAATAGACTTCTAATGGAGCATCTACCCAACCAATCTGACCTTATCAACTGGTATGTTAACATGTATTTCTGACTAAATGCCAAGGGGAGTGTGTTTAATTGCTATTAGATCGTCTATGGCTTAAGGCATAAACCCATGTCCAAACCAGAAAAAAATATTATCTGTTGTGGATCATGCTGAGTATGAAATGGATGGCCGCAGCCTCACTGTGCTCGCTTGCTGCCTAAACGTCGTTACTCCAGCAGAGATGAGTTTTCTGGCCAAGAAATAGGGTGAGTAGGTGAGTGAGTGGGTAAGTGAGTGGGTGAGAGAGTGAGTGAGTGCCTAGACTCTAAGCAGGGTTTACTCCATTCAAGGCAGCTTCAGCCAAAGAGAGCCGCTCCCCTCCCCCACACCACCACCAATGAGATCTCCAAGGAGAACCTGGCTAAGAGTCTCACAAAGTCAGGGATCTAATTCAGGGAAGGAAAATGCTAAAGCTATCCGTGGCGACCCAGAGAACAAGGTTTCCTTTCTTGTTTAGCCCACCATCATCAAAGCAGGTCTTTCTTATCAAAGCACAGTCTTCGAGCCTGCCACCCTCCGGAGGATGCCTTCTTATCTGATTAGATAGAATATTATGCTAAATACTCAGCCACCAGCCCTGGCTGTGTGGGTGTGCGGGATAAAATCTTCATGAACAACGCCTTCACGGGGTCATTTGTTTAATTTCAATTCTGCAAAATGTAAAAATAGAACGAGCCGCCGTGAGGGGTTGAGGCTTGACAGCTCCAGTGCCCAGCCTCCCAGTCACAAAAGCCATGCTGTTCTGCTGGCGCGCTTGCTCCCTCCCTCTGCCAGAGGAAAAAGTGGAGCGAGAAGACCTGACAGCGAGGTGCTGCTCTCTTTCTCTCTGCTCTTTTCACTCCTCTGGTTTTTCCTTGCACAGCCTTTCCGCATCGTCCCATCTGTTTCCTCTTCTTCCTTCCACGTTGACTCGCTTCCCTCCCTCCCTCCCTCCCTCCTTTCATCATTTCTATATGCCATTTTCCTTCCCCTTCTCCTCCCATGCCTCCAGCACCCTCATCTGGCCCGCTCTGGTCTTTTGGAACAGCCTATCTCCAGATGTGCTGGGTCTCACAAACTTCTCTAAGAATTGCCCTCCCTGACCTCTATCCTTGGACTCATTCCTCACCCCTGCCTCCAAGCCCAGACTCTCAAGATGCCGAGAAAGGTGCCACTTCTGAGATGGAATGGCAGATGAGCTGTAGGAGCTGTCTTTTCTTACTCCCTCCTCTAGCTAAATATGTTCTACATTCAATGAGTGTAGCGGTGCATGGTGGGAGGGGAACAGGCAGGTGGTACATCATTAGTCTTGTGTTCCGAACAAAAATCGATTTTTCTGAAGGCTTTCAACAAACTAAAGGCTCAAGTTGCACTCTCTGATTCTGAGCCCTGAAGTCCACCCACATCTCCAAATTAATCCTGTTGTTATCCTGGCTCAGGAAAGAGAGACTCCACCTTCCCCCAGAAGCCTCATAGCTCCATAAAAGCCCCACAAGGGTGCCGAGAGGGGAGTGCTGCCTGCTTTGTGCCTTTGACGCCTCAGGCAGGTCCTGCCATCTGACCAGGTTTCAAACTGATGGAGTTGTTCAAGTCTGTTGTTAGAGCTGGTGAGATAATCTCATCTTGTGGCTCCTTCAGCATGCCTAGAACAAGGTCTTCGCTGATGGTACCGATGAGCAACAGGTGGTATTGTTCTCTGCTAATGTAAGTCCCGGGAGGCCTTTTCCCTTAAGGACAGAACTCTCTGTTGATTTGAGGAGAGTCTAAGAGAAAGGCTGGCTAGCAGACCACTAACTCTTTGGTTCAGCAAAACCAGCTCCCTAGGACTTCAATTCTTGGGGTTTGGAAGCTATCTTACAGATCGATACATCAATCTCCCGGCACATGTTTCCTCCATCTAGTAAATTCTATTTTCACACATGTGCACTGACTTGTCAGCACATTAAGACGACCCTCCGAAGAGCATGTGCTTCTCCAGGGTCCTCTTTCCCAAGCCATGCCTGTTCCTCTCCTGGCTGTAACATTTGTTTTCGTATTTCTCATCCCTTTAGCAACATCTATTTGTTGTGGTTGTACCAGACTCATTCAACAGCTACCAAAGAGATGGGCTCCTGGTGCTTTAGATTCCAGAGCCTTACATACCAAAATAAAGGGCACATGAAATGTAGCAGTCGAAAGACGAATGCATTGTCTCTGCATTATGTATACTGGGGTGTTAAATCAAGTAGAGAATTTAGCGACTTTATTATCATTTCAAGAACGACTACGATTGTGGTGAATGTGGTCCCTAGTATACCAATCTACAGGTGCAAACGGGAGAAAGGAGCAGAGGCAAGGAAAGATTCCAGTTAAGCAGGAAGATGCTGGGAAACTAAAACAAGAAGAGCACAAACTGTAACAGGCCCCCACCAGTCAGTACCTCCCTCACCAGGGCGGGTGCTGCGGGTGCTCATTTGTAGCAGAACTGTAGACAGCAGCCCAGAGCCACCAACAGCTGAAAACTGCATGCCACCTGTGCAAAAGCAGAGCCAATGGGAACAGAGACCTGCAGCTGGAGTCTAGCTGCTGCCCTGGGGGCTGAGGATTTCAGCTTTAAGTCTACAGACGCCAGATGTGCGAGATGGGAGTCTATGTACATCAGGCTGATCCCTGGAGGACATTGTGTGATAGCTACAGTCCAAGAGCAAAGGCTGGAAGATGGCAGCAGAGACTGACCACATCTCCTTATAAAGATGTGACTTCATTCAAGATCTGTGGTCACTGAAGACAGCTGAGCAAGCAGTCATTATTTGGCAAGCATGGCGGGGGGGGGGGGGGGGGGTGTGCCAAAGTCAAACTGAGAGGCTACAATGGCATCCAGTTTGGCCACATTTTGATCAGTTAGTTGCTCATAAGACTTTCATTTCAACAGTAACTCCAATGCCCAGCCTAAAATCTATAGACCCATACAACTTTTTTTTTTTTTAAGATGGTGAGGAAACCAGAATTTCATATGCCTTTTTGAGACCCCCTGAATCACTGTGATTCTAGCAGAACCATCCACCCAAGTTGTAAGTTGAGGAAGAACTTAAGAGAAGGTCACTAGTTGAGTCCGTAGAAGGCTCACTGATGACCTCCCATACACCAGCACAAGCAACCAACAAAAAGTTCTGGGAAGCCATGAAGCTGGCCTGGATAGGATAATAAGTGTACATTAGAGACACGGTCGTCACGTGAGGAGCACAGGTGGGAGGCGCAGCTGGAAAAAGGGAAGGAGTGATCCCCTCAACCAAAGAACAGGACTAGATTGCTCAGTAAGAATCCACAGGCCTGTGCTTTGCCGTCCAATCTTATAAATGCTGCGTAGGAGGTATTTTTATACTATGGTGCTTCCCAATGAGCATCGATATCAGATAAGAGCCAAAGAGGGCCCTGGAGGAGGAGGTAGAAATGTAGTGTTTTCAATTTGTGTCCAGTATTCGATTGTCCTGAATTTACATGGGGGGGGGGGGGGGGCTCCAGCTAAGATCTGCCCCTCCTGGAAAGCGCCAGTGCAGGAATGTAATCACGTAGGTGTCGTAGGTGTCGACAAAAGAGATAGCTCAGCCCCCTGCATCAATCTCTTTGTTGGTTTTGTTTTTTGTTTTTTGTTTTTTGTTTTTTTTGTTTTTTTGCCTGGAATGGTGGGAGTTTTGCATCTGCTGCTGCCATGAAAACATTTGATTTTATTATTTTTTTTTACAAGCCTTCAGAAAATGATTTACTTGGGGAAAAAAATCTAGAGGTTCTTCCAAGCATGTGATATGTACAGGGCTAGGCCTGGGGTTGAGCTATTACAAATGTACCCCAAATCACAACCTGGGTGTGTGCAATTAACTATTTGGTTCTATGTCATCTTGAAGGCACAGGCCCCCTCTTGAGGAGCTGGGGGAGGAAGAAGTTTCTCCAGGCACCTGGCTGGCTGATGGGTTCCAATGTGTCTGGGCCCTGATAACTTCGTTCTGATGTCCACACCTTCTCACCTCTCCATCTGCCCAAGCCAAAGTCAGGCTTTTCCTGGAAGGAGTAGGGACTTCATGAATTCCTAGGTCTAAATCAAGGAACCCTTCAACTGTTAAGCCTTCCACCTCCACCCCATGGAGGAGGAATTAGAAAAGCTCCTCTAGTCTTAGCAGCTACCCCTTGGTGAGTACTTTGTCTTCCTGCCAAGTCTTGAACTTGGACTGTGTTGGTACGATGAGTGTAAGACGGATGGGGCAGCCAGATGAAATAGGCTCTGCCCAGAACAAGGAAAGCCAGTATCCCCAAGTTCAAAACTTTGCCAGAAAGGCGGGGAGAAACAGACACAATCTCCACACCCCAACCTTCCTCTCTCCACTTGCTCTGTGCATTTCCCCAGCACTGAACGAAGAAAGAAGCCAGCTGGCCACCTCCGGAAATGGAGACCCATCTCGGTGGTTTCCTGGGGACACTAACTCTGGGTGTTTGGACATCACAGCCGGGCCACAATCCATGTTAATAGCTTTACTGTGCCCTCTGGCAACTTTGATGCTGTGCTAAGAAAGCTGGGAAACGACACCCTCCCCACCTCCACCCCAATATTTCCCCAGTTCCAGAGGACTCCCTTGTCCTTAGCCTGGCACCCAGGTGCGTTCCTCCTGGGACTCGAGTAGGTCATGAAGTTCTTACCTAGGTCTGCTGGCAAAGCTGTTCATGTGGACCCCAGGGCTGGGCGGTCAGCAGCTTCAGAGACACACCAGCGGCTGGCTACTGTTCAGTACATCTCCCTGCGGGGCCTGGCTTTGCAAACAGGAGAGCCAGTCCCATCAGGAACAGGGGCGCCGGGCGCGCAGCCTTTGGACTCGCCAACTCAAGCGTTTGGTCCAATCCGAGGCACCTCCCGCAGGTGAGCCCGGCGGGTTCAGAGTCCCCCTCCTCCCTGGGACAGCCTCGGGCACGACGAGGGCGGGGACGCGCTGCACGAGCTAGTGGAACTCCCCTGCCGGCGCGCTCTCGGCTCCCGCCGTCTGGGTGACTAGGTGTTACCGCAGCGCGATCCCTCTTTCTATATATATCCACGGCCCCCTCCCTGTGCGCTGCGCGGTGGCGGCTCGGTGTCGTCCCCAACTGCACCTGGATGGTTTCCGCTGCTCGCGCCTCCCGCCTCTGTCCCTCTGGGCTCTTCTCCCGCTCTCTTCTCTCTCCTCCCCTTGCTCTCCCCCTCCGGGAGAAGTCTGGGTTCTCCCGGTATTGCCTCACTCCCGACACTTAACACTGCAGTGGAACTCGACACACAGCCAGGCGGTTCCTTTAAAACCCACTGCTGGGTTCAAATCAGAGCATCAAGTTAGTGCGGACGGAAACCAGTGCCAGAAGCTCCTCTGCCCTGCGGTTAGGAGGAGGTAGCAGCCTCTGCTGGAAAACCAGATTTCACGGGAAGCTGTGGGAAAGGGTGCTGTGAAGAGGCATGGCGTGAGTCCACAGGTGACCCGCAGGATCTTCAGAACCCTGAGGCATCCGGAATGACTAGTACTAAAATCAAGGTGTTAAATAAAGCCAAGGAGTTAGTTGCTGGAGTCAAAGTTCTCAATGAACCCGTTGGAAGCTCAGAATGCCAGGAACACACAGCTAGCTAGAAAAGTCCAACCCGAGTTCTACCATTGTTGGGAGCATCCACGTTCCCACACCCGATAAACGTGTGGGTTTGTGTGGGGTTGAGTGTGGATGTGACCCCAGAGGTACCCACACAAAGACGATCCTCTGTGAGCTGTCTGAACCTATATGGAAGGGACAATCAGCGGCTGACGAGTTAACATGGCCTCTCACCAAAACCATTTCTAAGTCACCTCTACCCCTTCTTCCAGGAAGACCCTGAAGGGTGACAGAAACCAAAGGTGAACTGACTGGAAAGATGAAATGACAAATCCCTTTCCATCGCTGGCCTCCAGACACCCAGCTGACAAGATCTGCTTCAGAAAACCTCCATTTTCCTCTTGTTATTTTCTACTGTCCCCTCCTCCCCTCATGTCATCCTGGCCACTAACACAGACGTTACCCACAAAAGGGAGTGTACCCCGTTTGCTTCTGACACCTCTACTAAAGTGCTTCCTGGCAGTGTGGACTCATACATCAAAGGGCTTTCTCGTTGGAACCCCCTCGGGCGGCAGCATCAATTTCTGTTTCTTGGAAGATGCTGTTAGCTCAAGCAGAAACCAATCTCTCTCACAAAATCCCTCTGGGGCCTTAATCTCGGCTCCCTCTGAAATGTTCCTCCGGTCTGTGGTATCTGCGCCCCTGAGCATGGATTCTGATGCTATGCACACAGTCATGGGGTTGATCTCACTTGTTCCACCACTATGAACACCGAGAAAACTCATAGGCTATGGAAACCTCCCCTGGAGTTACACTATACACAAGAGCCATGCCATGCCACTATTGCCTGTGCCTTTAAGATGCAGGACCCGGGATAGGAGATTGAACTTGGAGCTTCAAATGGATGGATCTACAGAACAGCCCCCCCCCCCCGCCCCCCGCCCCCACCGTCTCCCAGCTCAATTAGTTTATGGCTGTGACTGTGTCTAAAGGACACGAGAAGTGATCAAGACATGGGCGAACATATGTGTCAGCTCTGGGACTTTAAAAGGAAAACCTCGGGAATTGCAGGTTTCTTTTAACCTCTTCATCGCGGGTTACCAGATGCGCCACCCTGCACAGGCTCCTTGGTCTCATAGGATTGAAAGTCTCATAGGATTGAAAAGGTTAATATAACAACTGTAGGTCATCTGGCACATAGCAAATGAAGAATACATTTCAATTCCCTTCCTTCTCTATCTAAACTTCCCCAAATCTCTCTCCTGTAGAGGCATCCCCCCCTCAGTCAAACCACCCACGGTCTTGTTCATCTTCCACTTAAGATCTTGTTAAATTAATGTGGTTCGTTTAAATGGATCTGCACGTTTTATACATTGCTTTTCTCATTTAGCAAAAATGAATTAGACACTTGTTTTGTTGTTGTTTTCTTTGTTATTTTGTCTTTTTTTTTTCAGAGCTGAGGACCGAACCCAGGGCCTTGTGCTTGCTAGGAACCCAGGGCCTTGTGCTTGCAAGGCAAGCGCTCCACCACTGAGCTAAATCCCCAGCCCCTTGTTGTTGTTTTCTTATGGTGCTAGGGATCTAACTTAGAGTCTCACACATGTTGGGTGAGCTATGTCCCCAGCCCTATCCCACCCATTCTAGGCAAGCATGGTGCTCCTATCCTAATACACTTGCATCTATTTTATCTAATTTTGAATTCCCTAAACCTAGGCATGCGTTTTCCACGATTTGATCTCTCATCACATCCCATGGATGCAGTCATAGTCCTAGATTGTTGAGCTAGAAGGAGGTCTAGAAATTGTGGAAGTCAGTTTCCTTATTTTGCAGCCCGGGGCAGACTTGCACACATTGATAAAGCTGGAGTACCAGTTGTGTCTTGTTTCTGTATCTTTGCACAGAGCAAAATATTTCTTGACATCTGTTCTAGCTAGTTCTTTGCAGTATTAATAGAAGGTACTCAAACAAAGGGTGCTACAACTGATTGGGAAATAACGAGGTAAGCACACTTTAGTCTTCCCCTGCTTTGACCCAGGGCCTGTCTCAGAGGGCTTGGGCTGTACAGGATTGTGATTAGAAGCATGTACTATAGGGTCAGCCCTCGCTAAGTGTTATCTCATCTCCATTTCTCAGTAGCTGCAGGATATTGGACAAGCTGCTTAACCTCTTAAGCTTCAGTCCTTTCATTTGTAAAATCAACATGATTACACTGGATAGAAATATTATTTGTCTCAAATCCCTAACACTGAGTAAACACTCCAAAACTCTAGCAGTCACGGGGCTGGAGGGATGGCTCAGCGGTCAAGAGCACTCATGCTCTTGCAAAGGGCCCAAGTTTGGTTGCAAGGGCCCAGGTTTGGTTGCAAGCACCCAGATGACTGCTTCTAACAGTTACTCCAGTTCCAGGAGATCCAATGCCCTCTTCTGCCCTCCATGAGCACTGTACACATATGGTACACATATGTCCTTGCAGGCCAAACCTTCATATACATGCAAAAAATAAATAAATAAATAATTTTAAGCCTCTAGTAGGCTTGTGAAGAGTGACAGCAGTAATAGTGGAATTACTGTAGCACACAACTAAACACACAAAACTCCGTGATGATGCTGAGCTTTCCAATCCTAAAGCTCCTAGGACTTGGAATGTAGAAAATCCTTCCTTCTCTTTGCTCTCTCATGCTGTTGGAAGCCTGTCTCAGACTTCCAAGGACTGTTGTGCTCTCCAGTGCTGGTAGGAAATGAGTAACCATTTGAGTAAGCTCAGAAGAATCTCTGGTAGTGCATATTTCTGCACACACACACCCAAAAAAATGAGCAAGGAGAATGTTAATCATTTAAATACTAGTACTTCGTTTAACTGAGCAGCTAAGTACTGGCACTGTTCTAAGTGATTGGTGTTCATTGTCCACCTATGTCTGAATCTATCTACAATCTTTTTTTAAATGTTTTGTTTTGTTTAATTTGGGGAGCATATGTGTATGTGGGATGTGTGTGTATGTGTGCAGTTGCACACCTGAGTGTGTGTGACATATATGTATGGTGCATGCATGTGGATATGTGACTGCACAGGTCCATGGGTACATCCACAGGGACTGGGGAGGATGTCGAGTGTCTTCCCCTGTGACTCTCTCTGCCTTATTTCCTTGAGACAGGGTCGCTCACTGAACCGAGAGCTTGTTGCTTTGATTGGACTGGCTGGCCAGGAAGCTCCCAGGGTCTGTCTGCCTCTGCCCACTGCTGGGGAGGCTTGAGGCGCATGCAGCCATACCTAGCTTTTTATGTGGGTTTGGGAGATTCTAAGTGGGGTCTTCAGGCTGGCACAGCAAGTGCTGGTCCTCACTGAACCCTCTCCCAGCTCCCTTTCTCCTCGCCGGGTACTTATGGAAGAAGGTATCCATACCCTCGTTATCAAAACTTTAAACACTAAACTTCAGAAAGTTTCTGAACTGAGACCAAATCAATCCAAGAATGAAATTAGCATCCGTCTGTCTCACTGTGGTCATTTCAGTGTGAGGGAAGAGTAGGTCAGTCACATACTCAAACTCACTCTATGGGACGTGGTGGGTACTGGAAACAGCGCTGTCTTACTGAGGTCATTTGGATCAGATGTTAATCAATGCCCAATTACGTAAGTGGAGCCAAGAAAATTACCTTCTCAATTGTCTCCCCCAAGGCCCCACTGACTAGATCCAGTCTGGCCCCCTAGCACTCCCATTGACCTGTGAACAAGAAACGGAGCATCTATCAAATGGCAAAAAAGGTTGTTGGGTTTTGTAGAATTAAAGTTAACCTTGGGACCTGGCATAGACTGGCAAGCACCCTACTGGAGCTCTACAGCCAGGAGAAACGAGTTTGTATACACAGAGAAGTAAAGGCATAATTTTCTTCCGGCTTCTACCCAGGTGTGCGGAATCTGAACAGTGAATCCCACCCCCACTTTCACCAAAAACACCCTCCTAGATCCCCTCTCATTTCCCTGCCGTCCGTCCCCAGGGAAGAAGCCACACTTGTAAAAACGTGACTCCAGGAAGGAGAATGCTTCCCTGTGATTAATGGCTGTCTCTTCATCCTGTGCCCTTTCCCTGTGGCCTCTCATAGCCCCTGGATGAGAACAGGGCTGGCTGTTGGAACCCCAAAGGCAGCCACAGACAACCCCAACTCCTGCTATGAAACACAACCAGACTGTTTTCTTCTCCTATAGAGATTTGGAGAGAACCTAGGTAATAGGGGGAAAAGCAAGATGAATGAGAGAGAGAAAGAGAGAGAGAGAGAGAGAGAGAGAGAGAGAGAGAGAGAGAGAGAGATGAAAGCTGTGTTATTTCCCCAGGCAAGATAAAGTAAGAAACCTGTGTGATTAAAAAATGACACCTGAGTAGCTGAGATTGATGACTGGACAAAACCACTCAAGCGTGTACTGCTGGTCACTGGAGGGGTTCCTGTGGCTCTTGCTCAGAAACATCTGTATTGTGGATTCAGTTGCAGATTTGTAAGGAGTTGGAGTGGAGGTGGGTAAAACACCTACTTTATTTTTTATTACATTTATTTGGTAGGGGCAGGGGTGTGTGTGTGTGTGTGTGTGTGTACGTGCACACACATCTGCCCACACATCTGCACACAAGCGAGGACACACACCATGGCTACAGGTGGAGGTAAGAGGATAGCTTGTCAAAGTTAGTTCTCTCTTTCTACCCTGTGGGTCCTGTTGTAGAATATTATTTGAAGATGTGTTACATTTGTTTATGCTGTGGAACATTTGTTTAATGATGTAAAGATGTGTGGCATTCTTTTATGTTGCATTTGTTTAATTCTGTGAAGCTGTGTTACTGTGCCTGTCTAAACACCTTATTGGTCTAGTAAAGAGCTAAATGGCCAATAGTGAGTCAGGAGAAAGGATGGGCAGCATGGCTGGCAGGCAGAGAGAATAAACAAAAGGAGAAATTTGGGAGGAAAAGAGAAAGGAATGAGAAAAGGAGGAGAGAAGGACTCCAGGGGCCAGCCACCCAGTCACAACCCAGACACAGAATAAGAAGGAAAGAAAAGATACACAGAAATAGAGAAAGGTAAAAGCTCAGAGGCAAAAGGAAGTTGGAATAATTTAAAGTTAAGAAAATCTGGTAAGAAACAAGCCAAGCTAAGGCAGGGCATTTATAAGTAAGACTAAGCCTCCTTGTATGATTTATTTGGAAGCTGGGTGGCGGGCCCCCCAAAACAGCAAAGAGTAAAAAGAGTCAAAAAACAACCAACAACAGAGTCCCAGACGTCCAACTCAGGGCAGCAAGCTTAGCAGCAAGCACCTTTTGCTGCTGAGCCGTCTTGCCCACCCTAACCTTGAAAACGATCATAATGTGTAAGATGTCATATCAAGTGTTATCAACACAAGGCTTTTCACAGTCTTTACAATCATCCTGTAAGATTAGCTTACTTATCCCCCATAAAGCAGAAGAGAATTTGGCATCTTAACAAAGGTTAAGTAGATTGCTCAGAGCCGTACAGTAAGTATAAAATATGGGAATTGGCTATGCCATTTGTGACAATAATACTTCCAAAGACCCCGCCGGTTTGCATGCAGCATGTCAAACACAAGCTCATCAGCAAACAGCCTTGGAACTCGAGCAAACCCTTCCGACTTTTACCTGAGGAAACAGGCACAAACCAGCTTGGTGTAATCTCCACAAGGTCAAACACAGAGAAAACAACAGTGCTGTCTTGGATCCCGTGTCTGTTGTATGAGTCCATCAGTAGCAAATAGGCACTTCTTAGATTGTGGATGAGTGGTACTCTCAAGAATCAGAAGACACCTCACTCCTTCGGGGATGCCCCTGAAAATGTACCACGCCGAGCCAATCACCTGAAAGGTCAAAGCCCCAAAAGGATCCCAGGAACTCAGGGGGTTTCCAGCCACCAGGCGGGATTTCCAAAAAGCTCAATTCCCTCTGCACTGTCTCTCTCACATGTCCGGTTTTCCCTGTACAGAAGCACACAGAAAGAAAGGTTAAAATAATGACGGCAACAGCGGTACACACTTAATTCAACACTGTGAACTTGGCAACATTGGAAGTGCTTTGTGTTTAATTTACTTGCTTAGGCATGAGTCACGATAGGGAAGTTATCACCTCCATTTTGCACGTGAGGAAATGAGGCTCAAAGAGGTGAAGTCATTTGTCCAATGTGACGGACAGAGCTGCTGAGGACAGAGCTGGGATTTAGTCTGGGGCCAGAAGTGTTTACTCAAGGCTGGCCGGGATATCAGTAGCTCTGATATGGAAGGTCCTTGGAGCACCTTCCAGAATGAACCATGGAGGCTCTGGGTCAGTACCTGTATCTGAGAGAGTGATACTCTAGGATCATTCCCACCCCAAAACTGGCCCTTGCCCAGGCCTTGGCTCTTTCCCTCTGCCCACCTCTTTGCCAGCATCACCAGCTGCCCCTTGTCAGCCCAGCACAAAGGGAGGCCAGATTGGCTGGGGGAAGGGCAACGGGACTGCTGGTCCCTCTTGCCAAGTAGGGAACTTCTGTTCCCTTCCCCCTCCTCCTGGGAGCTCCCATCTGGCCTGGATCACCAGCTTTTTGTGCTTTGAAAAGCCTGCTTTCAAGTGAGGGGAACGGAATGGGAGTCAGTCCCATGAACCATGCCTGTTAATCCAATCAGGGGCAGCTTCCCTGATTCTGAGCAGGAGATATTGTGTGCTTTCCACAGAAATCCCTGTCAGAGGCCCAGCCAGAGAGGTGGAGTCGGGGAGTGGGGGGTGGTATGGTTTCTTTTCTCCTCTCTTTCCCCACTGGCTGCCTTGGCCCATAGTTGAAGAAATAGAAACTAAGTAGGTAATGGGAAAAGATGCGGCTCGAGGCAGGGGGTAAATACAGGCCTGGAACTCGGCAGGCTCAAGGTCCCTTTCTCACTATGATGCTACTTCCCTCCCTCAGGCCCCTTGTTGTGACCTCCAACGTGGGAGATTTGGTTGAATGGACCCTGAGGAGTCCAGTCCGTTTTAAGTCAGAAAAGACTCCTCAGCTGGACATTTCTCAGGGGGAGAATTGGGAAAGAGTCCTCTGCTCTTCAGAGCTCCCATTTCCGAAGTCTCTCTCCCCACTGACATGACACCGTGGCCACAGAACTCCAGAGGTTTCTGTGTCAAATTCTCTGGCCCTGGGGACCCCAAAGCTCCTTTTTCACTTAACATGGTGAGTGCTTGGACTCGGGGTTCTAAGAAGTATCCTGTCCTGGAGTCACAGTCAATTAGCTGAGCTGAACTGGCTTCCAACCTTTGGGTTAAGCCTTTGCAGGCTAGTGCTGTACCTGTGAGTGACACACACCTCAAGCCAGGGGCTGGGTGGGTTTTCCTTTGCTCTCTGACTTGGCTTTCATCTTTTGAGCAGTACAAAGGAAGGAACCTAAATACATCAGAAAATAGTGGGGTCTTACAGGATGTCAGGTAATTTTGCTCATCTAAATGTGGTTACTAAGCTCTGCCCCATGAAGTATTTCCCAGAGCAAATGTATCAGACCCCAGCCCGCATCTGGTTCCAGCCCTGCTAGGCAGCGGCTACTGAGAACAGCAACTGGTCTAAAAGCTGCTTCCCCTGCAGCATGTTTTAAGAGCCTTTCCCTGGCTCTAATTTCCTCTGGCCTAAAAGAAATACAATAAGGCTTAGAAGACACAGGTTGGGGCTGGGAAGATGGCTCAGCCACTGTGCTTGGTCCCCAGAAACCACATTAAAAAAAAGCCACCATGGTCATACTGGCTTATAATCTCAGCTCTCAGGAGGTAGAGACAGGTATTTCACATTTAAATGTGTTTAATGAGCCTGAAGTTCTCTGATGCTGTATTCTTAAGGCATGGTGCTGGAATTTTGTCTTTGGCCAGTTTTCTATGTGGTACCATATACCTCAACCAGGGTTGATGGCTGCTTTGGTTCATGCAGGCTGCTACAAGAAGATGGGCAGTTTTATGAGTGACAGGGATGTATTTTTCTGGCTTTAAAGGCTGGGAGGTCTAAGATGGAGCATGAGCAGATTCAGTGTCTGGAGAAGGCCTACTTTCTGGTTCACAGATGGAAGCTTCTAGATGTGACCTCTCATGGTAGAAGAGGCAAGGCATTTCTCTGGGGCCTCTTCAAAGAGCACTAATCTTATTCATAAGGTCTCCATACCCATGGCCTAATTACTGCCTAACAACCATTACCTTTGGGTTGGTCTTTCAACATGTGAATCTCGGCAAAACAGACATAAGCATTCAGAATCTTCCGGTATGATGTCTCTCCTTGTAGCTATCCCAAGAACAGACTGAGTTCTGTGGCTGTGGATTGCCTATTCAAGCAGCTCTGATGGAAAAGGAAGCAGTGGTGTGTAAGCATAGCTGGCCGGAGTGGTGGTGGTGGTGGTGGTGGGGTCACAGAAACAGAACATCAGCCATCACCTGGTACATAATAGAGGGACCGTAGCATGAGGTAAGGCCTCATGAGTCTCTGGCTACATTATCATGCATACAGTCTTCCTGAGTTTCTTGGTCATTCCCATGGCCTCTGAGCCACAGCTTTGTTTAGCTTCTTCCTTCCAAGACTGTTCTATTTGTAGACAGCATTTTTCCCCCTTACTACCCACAAAAGCAGCAGAGATGCATGTGGGTCCTTCATTAACTGGGCACAGATTATTTGGTTATCCTTAGTTCTATGCAGAGTGGAGCCACTCAATGCAGTGAGAAAAAAGGGGGGTTTCTTAGAGGATTCTGGGGTGTCCTTTTAATATGCCTTTGAAAGAGAGTTTTAACCTGGAAATGATAAATTGTGAAATTGTGAAATCTTAAGGGTATAGAAGTTTCCAGGGTTACACTGAGAGATTAACTTCTAGTTTCTTTAAAGCATTAATGGCTGGCTCTGCACTTAGGCCAATTTTTCTCGTTGAGGATCTGGCACATTTTATGGTCCCCAAAGGATCTTTTTTGCTCTGGAGACATAGAGTCATGGTCAATATAATGGGAGACAACCATTCCAGCAGACAAATGGGAGGGAACGGCAATAATAAATATCCCTGCTAAAAGACCTGAAAGGAAGTAAAAGTTCGGGGCCTCTCTAGAGCACCAGCTGCTTCATAATAAAGGGGATGATAATGGAACTCCTTGGCCAGGCTGCAAAAGCATCCTTTAGTTACAGGTGTCAGAGCCGGAGTGTCTGGCCCTTCTTTATGACTGCCATTTAGTATGCGGCAGACGTCTGCTTGCAGCGCAGACACAATGGCCTCTCTCTTTGCATTCCCCAAGTCTCCCTGTCCCAGAGCCTATTTCCTTCTCAATTTTCTCTTAACCCAACACTGCCCGCTCCCTGTGCTTCGGAGGGAAAGCAGACCTGCTTTCTAGGAAGGTCTTAATCATTGTATTTGTGCTCACTGAAGCCTGTCCTGCCCTGGACGAGGAACGGGATTATGAGAACAATTATAAAGAAAGGGAACTGTTTCTGTTTGCATTCAGTTGTACTTGTTGACAACACGCCTTGAGATTTTCTGGGAGAGGGAGGCTCCTGGAGGAATCTGTAATCTGGTGATGCTGGGCAAGCACAGGGTTAGAGAAGGATGAAAGATAGTGAATAAAATTAAGGACTGGAAGGGTTTGTAAACCATCTCATTGAAGAGAAGAGAACGATCAGGGATATTGCTGGGGTTTCAATGTGTTCTTCCCAAAGTTCACATGTTGAAAACTCAATGTCAAAACATATATGTTAATTGTATTTAGAAGTGGGCCTTTGGGAGATGAGTATGATTAGATGAGGCCGCAGCAGTGGCAAACCCATGATGGCGTTGGAGTCTTTATAAGAAAGGAATGGAGAGTTCCAAGCTGGCCTCCCTGCTCTGTCACCGTGTGGTGCCTTTCACCATGTTATGACATGGGAAGAAGGCCTTGTGAGGTGCCAGCCCGTACATATTAGACTTGCATCCTCCAGAACCATGAACTAAGTGAACCCTTTTTCTTCATATCAATTACTCAGTCTGTTTGGAGTTCAGTTATGGAAAAGTAAGATAGCTTATAATGGATGCCTCTGTGAAGGAAAAGTGTGTGTGTGTGTGTGTGGTAGGGGTGAGGGGGGGGTGATCACAGGTTTTACATAGGGACAGCATCCAGATGAGAAGGATGAGACCAGGATGATGGTGTGACTTGACTGTGTTCCCCCCCATTCTTGTGCTAGAAACTCGGTGTTCAGCTGTATGTGCTGAGATATTCAAGTGTGTGTCTTGAGAGTTGGGGGTGAGGTAGGGAGCAGTAACAGAAGTCTGGCAGAAATTGTTGAACCGACAGACACTGCACGATTAAGAACATCTGGGAGGTCTTGGGCCCATGGCATGAAGCATCTATGTATGACAGGAAGGAAGGAAGAGAGGGAGGGAGGGAGGGAGGGAGGGAGGGAGGGAGGGAGGGAGGGAGGGGGAGGAAAAGGGAAGGAAATAGATGTGATTCATCCCGTTGAGTCAGCCCATAAGAGGGAAATTCTGGAGAGTCAGGTAAGAATATTGAGGATAAACCAAGCCTCATTATGATTCTAAGAGATGTATTAATTCCTGGGGATAATTGAGAGCAACAAGGATTAGAATTACATCTTCAAGGGGAGGGAGTTGGCAAGAGCTAGGTATTGTAAGAATCCTTCTCTAGTAGGCAGTCTTTGGGGGCAGCACACTAACTGAAAACTATCCCGGGGTGTTTTGCAGGGTCCCAGATAGACTGTGAGACAGCACATGAAGGCCAAGGCCAGCACCCAAGAACCCCATTATGAGGCTTAAAGCCAAATGAAGAGTCCAAAAGGCTCAGAGGCCCATCAGGGGTAGCGTGCTGACTGTACTTACCGAACAACAGACATTGGCCTCTTTTGAGAAATACCTCCTAACCCAAGTCTTGACAGGTGGGAAGACTGAGCTATTAGTATTTTTTGTCCTTGCCATGGGGCCTGGTTTCTGCAACTGAGGCCTGTATCCCTGTGGACGGGGCCTGTGTGTATGGATCTAGAGGCCACAAAAGCCAGTGAAAGACGACAAGACAAGTTTTTGGCAATAGGGAATGTGTGTTCCAACACATTCCTGCTAAGAGCAGAAAAGCCTGGTGGGAAACAGCATTTCAGAGATCAGCAGGCTCACAAAGTAAGAGAGAAGAAAAGGCTGGGTGTGATGACATGCACCTGTAATCCCAACTCCTGGGAGGGAGAAGAGGAGGAGGTAGGGCCTATGTAAATGACCCCTAGAGGATCCACTGGCCCAGAACCTATGAGTGTCTAAACTTCCCAGATCTCTGGCCCATTTCCATGCTCTGAAATGCTCTCTTAGTAAACTGTCCCTATTCCTACCATTATTCATGTGTCCCTGGTATAATTATTTGTTCCTGGACACAAGAACCTGAAATCTAGTGATGGCCTCCAGGTCTCCATCTGTGCCTATAAGAAGAGCCACTATGTCAGCAGCTTGGTCTCATATGTCCAGCTTCCAGAACTACAAGAAAGATATTTCTGTTATTTAAGCTATTCAATATCTGGTGCTTTGTTACAATAGCCTGAGGAGACTTAGGATGATGGGTAGATGATAGATAGATAGATAGATAGATAGACTGATGGATGGATAGATAGATGATAGATGGATGGACTGATGGATGGATGGATGGATGGATAGATAGATAGATAGATAGATACATGGATTGACTGACGGATGGATAGATAGATAGATAGATAGATAGATAGATAGATAGATAGATAGATAGATAGACAGACTGATGGATAGATAGATAGATAGATAGATAGATAGATAGATAGATAGATAGATAGATAGATAGATAGACTGATGGATAGATAGATAGATAGATAGATAGATAGATAGATAGATAGATAGATAGATAGATAGATCTTTGTTAGGTACAAGTCCTTTACTAGATTTATGCTTTGTAAATATGTTCTCCCAGTCTCAGAATTGACATTCCATTTTCTTTTAATTTGTTTGTTTTCTTGTTTTGGGTGTTTTGAGACAGGGTCTCTCTACATAGCCATAACTATCCTGGAACTCACTCTGTAGACCAGGCTGGCCTCAAACTCACAGAGATCTGCCTGCCTCCTTCCCCTGAGTGCTGGGATTAAAGGTGTGCACCATCATGCCCAGCTGGCCTTCCATTTGCCTTTTTGGTTTTGTTTTTTGAGACAGGGTTTCTTTGTGTAGCCTTGGCTGTCCTGGAACTCGCTCTATAGACCAGGCTGGCCTCAAACTCACAGAGATCTGCCTGCCTCTGCCTCTCCAGTGCTAGGATTAAAGGCCTGCGCTACCACCACACATACCCCCACCTTCCAGCTAAGATTTTCTGTCAAGTTTTTCTTCACACATTTTATAGTTTTATGTTTTTTTTACTTAGGCCTGTTTTTTACTGTGAGGTTTTTGGATTGTTTGTTTGTTGGGGTTTTTGTTGTTGTTGTTGTTATGTGAATGTGAGATAAAGTATGGGTTGAAGCACTTTTTTGCATATGGGTATCTAATTGCTGTTTTAATTAGTATAGCTGTGAACAAGCCTTGAAGTCATATAAAGTTAGTCTTACACATTTGTTCCTTTTCTGCCCCCCAGAGATTTGTTCTGGTTCCTTTGTATTTTTGTAAATAAAATTTAGAATCCCCTTATGAGTTTCTCTAAGAAAATTCTGCTCTGGTTTTTATTGGGGTCATACTGATGTATTTGTCAAAGGGGAGGCTCAATGTCTCCACAGTACTTTGTCCTCTGACCCTTGGGCTCAGCACATCTCTGTGTCTAGGTATTCCCTAAATTCCTTCAAAAACGTCTTATAGTTTCAACAGTGCAGGGTCTTGCAAATTTGGGGGTCCTGTTTATACTTGTTTCACTTTAAAATGTGGTTATAAATGAAACATCTTATTATTTCAATTTCCAAATGTTGATTATTAATAAACATAAATTCAGCTGCTAGTTATACATTAGCATCCTGCCAACCTTATTTCTTGCCTTCCTAGTTCTAAGCAGTTGTGGTGATTGTTTTGTGCCTTGGGGTTTTACTTTTTGTAAATTCCATCAAATTTCTATATGTATAATAATACCAACTAATAAAAGTCTTATTTCTTCCAGAACACTCTTAGAAACTGTATGTGAGGACACAAGTCTATAATCCCAGCACAACAAATCAGTTGGGTTCATAGTTCAGCCTGGCTCAAAAACATAAGCACTTTTGATCCAATTTAGCATAAATCATATTTTTTTGCAGACTCCTTGGAAGTTCAGAGAGGTGATATTCCAAGTCTCCCCTGTTCACTATCTGAAAGACCAAAGCTGTGATTCTAGCAAAGCTGGCAGAATTTCATGAATTGGGGGCATTTCATTTATATTTAACTTTTTGAAAAAACGGAAACTTTGGTCATAGTTCTAGAAAAGTGTTTAAAAGGATGTATTTCGGATTAAAATACTATTTCAGCAAGTGATGCTTAAGTGTCAGATGTATCAGTTCTGTGCTATTGTGTCAGCCACATAGTGTTGTTATAGTATGTGACAGCCCCAAAACCTCAATAGCAAACAGCATTAAATGTCTGTCTCTACAGATCCTGGGCCTGTGGAGTTGACCTGACCTGACCTTACCTGTCTGTAGTCATTCTTATCTGAGCTAGGCTTAACTCTTGCATGCCAACAGCTGGGTGATGGCTGATCTCTGTTAGTTGAGACCAGCCCTAAATCAACTCTGTTCTAATGTCTGCTACCCTCTAGCCAGGTCAACATCTTCTCAAGATAGTATCAGAAGGCAAGAGTAGTTTTCAAGGCTTTGGAAAGACATTTCCTCACACGCTCATTGGTCAAAATCATATCGAAAGCCAGGATCAGAGGAGAAGAACGCTGCAGAGTCACATGACAAAGGGCGTCGGTGCAGGAGCCAGGATAATTAGTGTGTCAATACAATCATTAGTGGTTAGAGTCAAGGAGCTAGTTAGTATGGACAACAGCAAGGAACAGCACAGATTCACTACCTTCTCCCACAAGCAATCATACTTGATGGTAGAATAGTGAAGCTTTTCACACAGTCCTTGCTTTGGTAAGGTCTAAGAAAATTAAGAGGAGAGAGTCAAGTGTGGGTACTGTGTGGACAAATGGTTGTGCTTAACTTTTAGGAATTCCTCAAAGGCAGAGGAGACAAATGGATCCCGTTGTATAGAATGCTAGTCATTAATTAGAATGTCGTTGGATGGAAATGACAGAAATGCTATTGTTGTTCCACTTCCTTTCCCTCCTAGCCTTGAATCTCTTCCTTAATCCAATGGGATGGACAACACTAATTGGCCAGCCTCCTCTTGAACTCACAATGTGGAGGATGACGGAGGAAGACACTGGATGCTGACCGCTGTCCTCTACATACACATGCATGTGCACCCACGTGCCTGTGAGCACGCACACAAGGCTAGAGTGGGGGGCCAGCAAGCCCTGTGGTCTTTTTTATCTCTCCCTCTCCAGCACTAGGGTTACAGGTGCAGGGCATCTGGCTTTTATGAGGGCACTGCAGTCTGAACGTGGGTGCTCAGGTATTCATGTTTGTGCAGTGGACACTTTACGACGAAGGCGTCTCTCCAGCCCTAATTACCCGTTTTATTTCTCTCGATATTTCACTTTATGATTCCACGGGTGCTCGTAAGTTAGCTCCATAATTACAAATTCGAGACTAGAGCTAGGAAATATTTTACAATGTTAAATAATTTATGCCACTCTCACACATTTATATATACTTAGGTATAGATATAAATACAAATGTACCATGCTTAAAATGCACTCTTGATCCTCTCTTTCTCTCTCTCTCCCTATCTGCCCCTGCCCTTTCTCTTTCGTTTTTGAGATTCGGTCTTGCTACTTAACCCTAGTAGACTTGGTGTCCTAGTTTGCTGTCTGTTGCTGTTATAAAACACTGACCAAAAGCAACTTGGAGAGGAGAGGGTTTATTTCACCTTAAACTTTACAGCCCATCATCAAAGGATGTCAAGGCCAGAACTGAGGCAGAGACCATGGAAGATGGCTGCTTGCTCTATGTGTGTCTTCCTTCCTTCCTTCCTTCCTTCCTTCCTTCCTTCCTTCCTTCCTTCCTTCCTTCCTTTCTTTCTTTCTTTTTTTCAGAGGGTCTCATATATCCCGAGCCTCATTCGTAGCTGAGGATGACTTTGAACTCATGATCCTCCTACCTCCACTTCCCAAATGCTGGATTACAGGCACGTACCACTACTCCCAGGCTATGTGGTGAGGATCACACCCAGAGTGTTGCCAGGAAAACACTCTACCAACCCAGCTCATACTAACTGCATCCCCAGCACTGTCCTGATTCTTCACCTATGAAACCAGAGGATCACTGAACACTTGCGTTGTAAATATTTCTACTTTTTGTTTAAGAATGCTAAGAAGCTTTTTGTATATTTCCCAACATGCTGAAATAACTTTAGTTCAAAATTGGAATTTATGTTTGGCATGTTGATTCTAACATTATTATGAGCATTTTAGAGGAAAAATTAACACCTTTGAAAGCCGCATAAAGGAATCTTACATTTTATATGTACTATTTATATTTTATGAATATACACTCAAGTTTTATGTATTCTTTTATTACAATCACATTGTGTTTTATTCATTTAGATGAGAATTAGCAAGCTATGCAAACTGCAGCCTACAGCTGGCTGCCTGTTTACATAATGAAGTTGTTAGCACACAGCCTCATTCATGTATTTATATGTGCTATATACTTGCTTTCTTAGGGCAACAGCAGAGTGGAGCAGTCACAGAGACCATATGAGAGAATACCATACTTCTATCGTGTCCTTTATGAGTAAAATTTGCTGATTCCTGCTTTAGATAATTACCAAGAGACTATAAATTATGTGCAAATATTCACTATAACATAATTTTGATCATGCTAGAATGAAAAATAAATACATTTTGGTAAAATAGTGATTTGTAAGATACATATTTTACTTGGATATTGTTGGTTCTTCAACATAGGTATGTAAGTAAATTCAATTGTATTAGATATCTGGCCAACTTCGGATGATACAAAACCATGGCTTTGCACATCTTTTTCATTTATGACATTCAGAAAGCAGTGTTGTGATACATTTTAAACAGTGGTTTGTTCGCTCAATCTATCATTTTTAAACACTGAGGTAGATAGTTGGAAGCCTACATTTTAACTCTCATGTGGGTCTTACGAATGAGAAGAACAAGGACCAGGGATGAGCATTCAGGTCTGCAATGAACTCCATCCCTCGGTTATGGACAGAAGGCAGAGGGGAACCCACACACGCTCTAAACAGCAGGTGTCAGGTAGAGCCAGCACTTTGCTAACAGCAGCTGTTTTAGCTGCTACTCATTCCAAACCTGAAGATAATGGGAGCAGGCAGGCAACCTATGGGCCCCTGGAGGAAAAAGCAGGTAGGGGTCTCATAGTGTCCATTGTCAGTAATTGATCAGAAGCTCAATGGTCCTTCAAGGGCCTGTGGGAGGGAAGTTTGCCTCAGGAAGGAGGCTAGACTAGGTCAGCTGGGTCAGCAAATTTTTGTTGGGACCTATTAGGCTCCAAACTCTGCATGAAGTCCCATGATTTGGGCAACTTTCTGATTTGAATGGCCAGCTGAAATGACTGGAGTGATCAGACTGGTCCCCACTGTCCAAATGTACACAGTTCAGAAAGAGTGGCAGGCAGACTAGAAAGCCTGCTATTAAGAAAGCCCTTGTTCTATTTATACATCAGAGACACAAGACCTCCGACTCTGTCACAGTAGGAGGTAATCGGGGAAGTTACCAAGGACAGGCAGCCTTGAGAGTTCTACAGAAGGAGGATTAAGACGTCTCTGTAACACAGATCCTCCAGATGGAATTTAATTTTATCCAATCAGCCCAGCAAAGGCAAAAGGTGAAATCCTAACAAATTAAATTAAAATGCAATATAGGGTACTCTGAAAAACAGATTTCAAAGCCCATTTTTCTCTGGTTTCCTCTATGAACCTGGGGGTAGGGAAGCACATGTCTGCTTTGATCAAGGTTACCGAATCAATTTCTTCCACTTTTCTGAAGGAAATAACGGAAGGGAGGAGTCACCAACGTTTTACTTCATAATAGAGGGAACGAGACTTCATTTCATTCCCCAAAAAGCTCTGAAGCCAGATTTGGACAAATGGCAATAGACAGCGTTGTCTGCAGGATGAGAATTATTTGTTGTCCTTCTTTCTGGGTGTTTCTTCCATTCCCAAAGCCAGAATGGTGATCTTCTGTCTGTCTCAACCTAAAGCTGCAGAATGGGATTGTAGCAGAAATGCCTAAAATACATTTTGTCCCTCTAAACTGCTGACCCTGTAACTGCCACTAGTTAGAGTTGTGTTTTTTTGGTTTTTTTTTTTTTTTTTTTTTTTTTTGTTGTTGTTTTTTTGGTTTTTCGAGACAGGGTTTCTCTGTGTAGCTTTGCGCCTTTCCTGGAACTCACTTGGTAGCCCAGACTGGCCTCGAACTCACAGAGATCCGCCTGGCTCTGCCTCCCGAGTGCTGGGATTAAAGGCGTGCACCACCACCGCCCGGCCACTAGTTAGAGTTTTAAAGCAGGAAGGAACCTTGGAGATCACCTTGAAAAATTCTTCAGGCCCCAGGAAAATTAAATAAATGTCCCCCGATTATTCAACACTTTGGGTAGCAGATGAAAGTCTACAAACCAGATGTATGAGTTTTTCATCTAAGCACTCATAACTGTGCCACTCAGTGTGCTGGGGACAGAGGCCTGGAGACAGTTTCTAGGCAATCCTCCTTTGTCTCTGGGATATCAGTTGTATCAAAATACAGTGTCCCAGCTCTGATGCTTTTTTAAAATTATTCAACCTTTCCTTTGACACTTCCTGATTGTTGACCTCTTGTCTTTGCAAACATCAGTCTAATCACCTACAAAACAGAGATCATCACAAACCAGCTCTGCAGGCTTGTCTAAGGATTATGTAAGATAAAATATGCAAAATTCTTCACAAATTGAGAAAATGGGTACAAATGGTACAAAATTTTGGGGGTTTTAATGTTGTTTGTCAAAATTTTTCTCACGGATAAATCCACATTCTATAAGCTGTGCTTTTTCTCTCTCTCTCTCTCTCTCTCTCTCTCTCTCTCTCTCTCTCTCTCTCTCTCTGTGTGTGTGTGTGTGTGTGTGTGTGTGATGTGTTTCTTAGGATAGAACCCAGGGACTTGCCCATGCTGGGCAACTCTTCCTACCACTGAGCTATACTCCTAACCCTCAGGCATCTCTTAGATATCAGGACCATTATATATCATTAATAGAGCTTCAAAGATGAATGAGATAAAAGCCAGTACAGCAGAATTTGTAGTAAATGTATCCATAATTACAACATAGGATGCTCATGTAGATACAAGCACTATGGAAACCACAGATAGAAGATACGCCCATGAGGCCCTACCCCTTCCTGATGAGCTAATGGCTGTTAACGGTTGAGGAGGAGGGTATCATTTTCTCTAAAGGTGTAACCACTGGGGGACTAGGTGGGGAAAGGGAGGTTCAGAAGGAAAGGAAGAGGGATATCAGGGGTGATGAGGGTGAATATAATTAATCACAATACACTGTACACATTTGAAACACTCAAATGGACAATGGAAGCACACTTGGACAATTCTAAGAATGTTGCACACTAGACATGATAGTTTTAATACAAAACTCCAAACAGGAGAGGAAAGAGCAAAGAAAGGTGGCAATGGATGTGCCCCAAAAGGTTGTCAGCAGATCTGTGTGCTTTGACCATGCACGTTTCCTAGAAGGGGTTGCTGTACAGCTACAGCAATAGCATACACAATTGCCCTTGAGGATGATCTCTAACCTCCACACTCTCACCCTTTCTTAAAACCTACACAGTGGTCCATCAAGGTAGGTAAAATTATTTAATACTCATAGGAAAGAAATCTTGCCTAAGATCGTATACCTGGTAAATATTAAAGTCAGAACAAGGAAGATGTTAGAAAAATGAAAATCAGAAGGACTTCTGAAACTCCATGTTCATTCTCACTGTGTGGGTCACAGATAACTCTAAAATAAGACATTTAATTTCGCATATAACAGAAAGTCCAGAGGTAGAACAGGGCTGGGGAATGGTTCATCACTGGTTAGTCAAGTCATGGACTCTTTCCTTCTCTTTTTATTCCACAGTCTACATTGCTGTGATATGGAAAGATCTAATCCCATGTAACCCAGCTAGAGGGGGTATATTCTCCTGGATCTTGGAGTTAGTTGGAACCTGCAGAATAATAAACTCTAAAAGGCCAGCATTTCTACCTAGGCTGCTTGCAGAGTAACATGCTAGTTATTCCTGGGTTAATCAATGTACTAAAAGTATTGGCTCCTCCCTAGAATGGATTTCCAGAATTATAAGTGAGATAGAAAGAAACAAAAGAAAGGGGGAGTCATTGAGACAAAATGTGCAGAAATTTCAGGACATCATCTGAAAGAAATACGACTGGGAAAGCATTTCTGGAAAGCATTCACAGAAATCCAAAGGCAGTGGGTGGTGGTGTTGGCGCACGCCTTTAATCCCAGCACTCAGGAGGCAGAGGCAGGCGGATCTCTGTGAGTTTGAGGCCAGCCTGGGCTACAGAGTGAGTTCCAGGAAAGATGCAAAGCTACACAGAGAAACTCTGTCTCAAAAAAAAAAAAGAAAAAAAGAAAAGAAAAGAAATCCAAAGGCTTAGAGTGGACAACAAATATTAATTGTGTGGTTGCAGTTATTGCTCAGTGGCAGAGCGCTGGTCCAGGATGCATGCGGGCCTGAGTCCCACTTCCAGTTCTGGAAAAGAAAAACATTGACTAGGGATATGGTAAAGAGGATTGGGATCAGATAACTCTGGCTTGAGTGTGAAGGCATTGACATTGCAGCTCAGAAGACTAGTCAAGGTATTGGAGTGTATTTTGTTATGCTGTTATTGTTATGTTATATTCTTAGAAATATGAAATATTTAAAAACTTGAGAACTTGGATTGATATATGTGATTGTATGAATGAGAATGACCTCCATAAGCTCATATGTTTGAACCCTGGTCCCAGTTGGTGTAACTGTTTGGGAAGGACTAGGATGTGTAGCCTTGTTGAAGATGGGTCGCTGGGGGAAGGCTTTGAGCTTTCAAAAGACTGATGCCATTTCAAGTTAGCTCTCTCGGCTTCCTGTTTCTAGATCAAGATTTAAGCTCTCAGCTGCTCCTCCAGCACCAAGCCTGCTTGCCTGCCACCACACTTCCCACCATGATGATAATTGAGTCTACGCTCTGAAATTGTAAGCCCCAAATAAACTCTACCTTCTATAAGTTGCTTTGGCCATAGTGTTTTATCAAAGCAATAGAAAAGAAACTAAGACACTTATATGGAAAAGGTATTTTTTCAGGACTAAACTGGCAACAGAAGCAAGTGCATTAAAACAGAGGAGCAATTTGTCTTCATTTAATTGTCTTTCTAGGGAGAATATCTTTTTAGAAGAATCATTGTAATTCCAGCCTTTGGAAATAAGTGTTGAAGTAGGGCAATAACAAACAGTAGAAAAGGTTTTAAAAGAAGGAAAAGGAATTAGAGAAAATCTGTAGAATCAGGACAACGGCTGGAGGGTCAAGGGAGTCCAAAGTGGATTTGAATCTCTGGGTATAAGAGAAATAAGGAAGTCGGAAAACGGAGACAAGTGATTTTTCTCCCGGCTGGAAGGTAATTACAAGAGTGCAGCTTTCTGACAAGAGAGCTTATTAAAGATGATTAAATCGATGTTAGAAATCTGGAGGTTGAAAAGATCCAGGTTGAAATGAGCAGTGAGAATTGGAGATGTGAACGAAACACAAATTAGGGCTGTGCACATAGGCCTGGGAGGTCACCAAATCTTTTGGATCCAACCATGTATATGGCATGTGTTTGAGTGTAAAAGTTCCAGAAATAAATAAAGCAGATGCTCTTTTCTCCAGGGAATCATGTACCCAGAGGTGTTATTTAAAGTTGTACAAGATGAGTGAGATCAAAAAAGGACAAAGAACAGAGAATCAGAGTGAGAACTAATCCTTATAATGCTCAGAGAGGGGAAGTCATGGGAGGATTAAAAGGAGAATCGGAAGAATGGGGGGACTTTCATAGAGCAAGAAGGTGCTGTGCAGGCTGTGGGGAGAGAAGAGCCAACTCAGAATGCTGCAATACTGACCCGCCAAGCAAGCTGCATCCACTGGACAGTAGTGGCAAGAACATCCTATCAATAGCCAGTTGTAGTGGGATTGGGCTGAAGACCTGCTCTATGGACAGGAATTGAGAACTGGTACTGTAAACCTGGTTAAAAGCCCAAGACTTGGCCCTAAAGAGGAACATACTAGTGTTGTCTTGCTAAATATGTTGTCAAAGAGCCTTCTATACGTATACCCATTGATTAGTGCTGCCCTCAACCTGGCCAGAGAAGCTTCTCTTTGCAGTCATCAGCGGTCAAGGCAGAGAAGTATAACTGGTCAAAGTGCTGGGAACAACTATCTATTGAGAACTCCGGTCTAAATAGTACATCTATATTCACCCCTACCCTAAAGACCCAGGGAACATCATGGAAGAGGGTGGGAAGAATGAAAGAGTCAGAGGATGAGGAATAGTGCTGGGAAATGGTGGCTCTCAGATACAGTGTCTTAGGGACTTTTCTATTGCTGTGAAGAGACACTCTGACCAAGGCAATTTACAGAAGAAAGAGTGTATTGGGGCTTAACGTTTCAGAGGGTGAGCCCATGACCATCATGTCAAGAAGCATGGCAACAGGCAAGCAGGCATGGCTCTGGAGATTTAAACTGAGAGCTTACATCTTGCTCCATGAGCATGAGCAGAGAGCAAACTGGGAATGGCGTAAGTCTTTTGAAACCTCAAAGCTCAGCCCCAGTGACCTCCTCCTCTGAAAAGCCATACCTCCTAATCCTTCCCAAAGTTTGACCAACTGGGGAACAAGTGTTCAAACATGTAGATGTATGGGACCGTTCTCATTCAAACCACCACACATGGCATGGCTATCACACCCATGCATTCACTGTAGCAATGCTTACCTGCACAAGATCAACTCAACAAGATCAGTCAGCATTCTAATAGGCAGCACTAACGGGGTTCAGTGGGTTATTAATAACAATAAAAATAAGAGGACATGAAGTGGGGAGAAGGACATATTGGGATGTCTAGGGAAGTGGGAGGAAGGAATTAGGGGTCTGAGAGGAATGAGAAGAGTTGGGGTGCATATAATCAAGATGTATAGGAGGCACAGAGGTCTTTGTGCTCACATATAACCACTAGGGGAACCTGGAATGTTAGCACACAGGGTATTCCTTCAAGGGAAGAAATGCATAACCTGCTACCTGCCCATCGGGTTGGAAGTGGATGTGCATTCTAGCTTGGTGACCTGTATGCTATCTGTATGTCTAGAGACCACATTGGATTCTCCCCCAAACCCTTATCCTAAACTTGTTTTTCCTCAGTCAATCTATAAAACCTATCTTTCTGGAAGGTGCTACATGTACTTTACAAAGAGTTCCGATGTAGTCACATCTGAGCTTTATTTAGCTTACTTTGCTCCTCAAGGAGATTTATATATGCTTTATTGTATACAACAGATTGAGTTAATTATCACCAGCAAAGTTTTCACCAAATTATGCCATACTTAAATATTCCTAAAATAAACTACTCAGGGTCAAACTCCCAAAGTTTGAACCAGGGCCAGCTACTTAGTCATGTTGAACTGAATTACCTTCTGAGTGTTGTTTCACCACTGGCCATGATCTTTACAGAGACCCCCGGCCCCTCCGTAGACATGTATTGTTTACATATATGAAATTGTCAAAGAATAAATAAAAGATTTTTTGTGCCAAAAACAAAGGATGAGGAGGATGTAGTAATCCAAAAGGCAAATAAAAAGCTGTAAAATTTCAACAAAATAGTGATGTGGTATGTTCCAAAGGGAGAGAAATAAAAACTGACACAGAAAAAAAAAATCACTGGATCTAGTGATTAAAACATATGTGACAACCTTTGGGGATGGAATTGAAGTTGAGCTACGGAGGATTAAGAAACAAAGGGATGACAGGGTACGCACTGCTCATCAGCTGGGTGCTTTGAAGACTTTCCTGCCCGAGTCCCTTGCTGTATTTATGAAAAGGCTGACGTGTGGATAGAATTGCTGCATAGGGATAGTATACATTGGGTGAATTAAGCTTCCAAGAATTTAACGGCTGAAAATGAGGAGTGCTTTGCAACTCATAGTCACGTTACCATTATGGACTTGGCAATAACGTGAGTTTCTCCATAATAATAGTACTTATCACCCTACTCAAGGCACGAGGAGAGTTTCCATCTCAGATACACTTTGTAATTATTAGTTAAGCAAGGCTTCTTTCCGTGTGTGTGCCTTTTTAAATGATCCGATTAAGCTTTTATCTTTCCCCCAGAGAGCTAATCAAATATGTGATAAAAACCACTTAGAACCACATTATAAATTTCCTTTCTTCCTGTCTTCTCTGTCTCCCCTTTGGTGATAAAAAATGGGCTCTCTGTCCAAAAACAAAACAAGATGGACAGAACACACTTTGCTAATCAGTCTCTTTTTTTCCTTATGATGTCTGTGCTCAGCACACCCACCCTATGAACAGAGCCAGTACCCTGTATTTTAGTGGCACGCTGTGCTAGAGAAGCACAGATTGTCTTCCAGTAAACTAGGTCTGAGATCAACACTGTGGGTCCCAGACCAAGGCTTGTTTTGTGAAACAGTGGTTTAAATACCTGGTGTGGTTCTTTGTGTATCCACTGCTTGGGAACATAACCTTGAATTGAGACATTCATGTTTGAAATATTTCAGCCCGGAGTGACTCCAGTGGCCCAGCTACTATTTGGGCCGTGTTCACAACACCTGTGCTGGGTGATGGACAGTTCACTGTGTCCTCAAGATGGTTCTGATGCATAGGAAGACAAAATGGGTCTCCTGGTGTGGTTGGTACTAGTTCTACCAATTCAGAACCAACCTAAGTCCTCTAAATCCTATACATATTCAGTTTTGTCCCTCAAGTCCTGAGTCCTTCAACTTCTGCCCATTAATTTGTTGTAAGTCCCTGCTGTCTCAGACGCTCTCTCTGAATGAACTGGATTTTTGTCCTATAGTCTCACCCCACCGCAGAAGGCGATCTTAGTTAAGGTGTCTACTGCTGACACCATGACCATGGCAACTCTTATAAGGAAAACATTTAATTGGGGGTAGCTTGCTTACAGTTCAGAGGTTCAGTCCATTATCATCATGTCGGGGAGCATGGCAGCAGGCAGGCAGACGTGGTGCTGGAGTAGCTGAGAGTCCTACATCTTGTAGGCAACAGGAAGTCGACTCAGACACTGGGTGGTATACTGAGCATAGGAAACCTCAAAGTCCACCCACACAGTGACACATTTTCTCCAAGAAGGCCATACCCACTCCAACAAAGCCACACTTCCTAATATTATGGGGACCAATTACATTCAAACTACCACAGAATCCATACTCCAGGACTATCCTGAGAAGGATCAGGGAGAAGGTACAACCACGCCCCACATTTGAGATCCAACTCTGTACTGCTCTGCAAAGGGTCCAGCACTGTCCACGCTTCCACGGTCCTTCCCAACACATGCTCTCAGTATCTTCCTCATTGTTACAGAATCATATCCAGGTTTGCCTGATCAGTTTGTAAAGACTTTTCCTAATCAATTCATTCAACTCTATTCTGTGTTCCACTTACACACCCATCTCTTGAATTGCCTGGTTTTAGTTGTATTTCTCAGACATACAATGTCCATTCACCATCAGCTCTGTGTACACTATCATGCTGTTCCCCTTAAAAAGATCCTTCTCCTCTTCATCTTCTTTTCCCTCTGTTCCTCCTCCTTCAACCTTCCTCTGTCTCTCTCTCTGTCTCTCTCTGTCTCTCTGTCTCTCTCTGTCTCTCTCTCTCTCTCTCTCTGTGTGTGTGTGTGTGTGTGTATGGGTGTCCATGTGGGGAGACCAGAGAAGTATGTGGGGAGTCTTCCTCTACTGCTCTCCACTTTATTGCCTTGAGAGAGAGTTCTTCTCTGAACTGGAACTCACCATTTTGGTAGACTGGCTTTCCACTGAGCTCCCAGAATACACCAGTCTTTACCTCTCAGTGGTGGTTTACAGGCACATGCATCCATACCCAGCTTTTTATGTGGGTGCTGGGGATTTGAACTCAGGTCTTCATGCTTAAACAGCAAGCACTTTATCCACTGAGCCGTCTCTTCAATTGAGCACCAAATTCTCTTCATCTTCAAAAACTTAACTAAACATGTCCCCCTTAATGGTGCCTCCTCTGTTATTGGAACCTGAAATTATCTATTTTCCTAAACATTTTTAGTCCTCAGAAGCTGACAGAACATCCTTTCATTTCCCGAACTCCCCCCCCCCCCAAATATATTGATCATTTGTCCTGTGTTATTCATTTTAATATATGTATGTGTGGATATTCTGCTCCTAGGAAACCACAAGTCACAGTTGAAAAATCACTTTATTTGCTTGTATACTGCCAGTATGCCTGGAACCTAGTAGATACTTCAAAAGAGTAATTGTTGAATGAATAATGAAAGTGCTTATGAAAAGTTGGTTAGGTGACTGAGTGGCCTGGGTGGGATTAGACAGGTGATGCAGAAGAGTGATATTAAATAGGAGAAAAAGAAGATGTCATTCTTAAAAATCAAGCAGTGCCCTAGATCCTTGGGTCTGATCTAGATTCGTGGAAGGGGAGAGGAGGTGGAGGAAGAGGGGGGCTGTCTGCAGAGAATGTGTCCAAGTCCTCAGGGGAGTCAGATGATGTCGGGAGCTCTGACTCATTTGGGAAATCATCACAGTCATTCAGCACCCCCTGAAAACAGCAACCCCCAATGAAGGGTTGCGGCAGTTTGGGGTTCTCTCTTGTCTTCCTGCTTTGAGGAAAGACTTGTTCAGCACCTTCCATACTGTGGTTTCTCTGGATTCGGGACTCTTTGAAGTGAATTCTGCAGAATCAGTAGGCTTCATGTCCATTTCTTTTGAGCCCAGGAAACTGCTGAATGCAGGAAAAGTGGAATTTTAGAGATGGACTCAATGGCCAGCATAATGTCCCCTTATCCTAAAGACCCCAAACCTGTGGCACAGTGTCTGTGGTACATCTTCTCAGCCCATGATGCTGTCTTTGGGTCTTTCCTCCTTGTCATTCCCAGCAACAGGAAACCACTGAGCCCTGTCTTTTCTACTCTACAGTGTCTCCCAGATCTACCATCTGTGCAGCCTGAGTGCCCTTGTCGTTATCAAGTTTTTACCCTCTCTCACTCAAATTATGGCAATAGATTCCTAATCTTTCTTCTGTCCCCAAACTCTCCCCTTCTTCGCACACACTTGCCCTGTCACCAGTAAATCTCACAAGATAAGAATACATGATATCATTCTTCCATGTGAAATATCAATCAATGGCTTCCTAGAGCAGGAGTAAGACCAGGAGACTAAAACTCTATACAAAATCAGTGCTTAACGTTTTTCTGCCAGTCTACACAACATAGCAATTCTGCCTTATTCTGAACTTTCTACAGCTTGACCCTCTCTATTTTGTCTTTCAAAAACTAACTCAGAATTCACCTTCCCTGGAAATCTTTTAATAAACAAAAAACTAGGAGCATCAGAAACCACTCATCCAAACAACTCATACAGGCAAAAGTGGACTTGGAGAATACAGCTAGGCTTGATTATTGTGTGTTCCTGGTCAAGTATTAACTGACAGGTCTAGGGATACAGAGAACAGAAAAAACTGTGGTCCCTAGTTGGCAGCTCTAAGACGTGAGGCCTAGCATTTAGTGAGACCAACAAGGAGTAGCTTCTAGTAGAATGAATGAACATCAGCAACCCTGTGGGACAGGTGATATTGGCATTGTTTTACTAGATGAAGACATTCAGGTTTAGAGGTCCCAGAGGTCCAGTGTCATAAAACGAGTCAGAAACATCACTGGAATACAAACTCAAGCCTGACTGACTTGAAGCTTAGTGCTCCTTATCCCCACGTACCATAGACTCACAGAGAGGTAAAGCAAATGTCAGAACAGAGTAGCAAGTAGATATGGGGCAAGAACCGGCAAAGAGATCAAGAGCAAGTGAGACTTCTCCATGAAGTAAGAGGGCAGGGCCTTGCTCCCAGCAGACAGAATTCCTTTCAGGGTATTTACTAAAGGGGAGGTTTTGAAGCGTGATGTGACCCCTGGTTTCCACATCCACTCCTCTTACTCATTCACAACAATCCTCTCCTCAGAGGTGCCTGATTCTTGCCTTGTGAAACACTTATTGGTGAAATTATTAAGGCCACTCCACATAGTTAAAAGGGAGGTTTATTTTGTGGGGTAACTCACAAATGAAGGGATAGGTAACAGGGTCTGGGAAAGGTGTAGCGCAGTCAGCGGTTTTCTCTGGGGAACTCTGCTCGGTCTACCTCCAGTGTCCATGGTCCAGGAACCAAGAGAGCTGGCACATTCGGATCTCGGGTCTTCAGAGTCCTCTCTCGGCCCTGCCTTGTAGGCATGACAGTTACCGAAGCCTCAATGGGGGTTGGAACTTCCAGATCAAAGCTGGAATGGCTACCCATTGCATCTCCCCTTTTGTCTAAATAAGAAGGTTCTAACCTAATACAAGACTGTATACAAAGGAATGGTTATCAAATATTATCAAGGAGTAATGAGGGATAATGACCTAGATAAGATGGAACTATAACCAATGCGAACAATATCAAGCAAGAAACACATACTAAAATCCAGAGAAGTCTAGAGTGTAGGTAAATGACGTGTTACAAAGATCATTCCAAAAGGTGTCCTATTCTAAAGAACCTGAATCTAATACTTAATATGTTCTATCTAATATATATATATATAAATATAAATATATATATAAAGTTGTAACTATACTGCTAGTCTTCAATCCCATCAAAGACCTGAGAAGGAATATAATGGTACCTGAGAAATGGAAGATGGATGCAAGTGACTTTTGGGAATCTTGCAAGAGTAGACAGAGACAGCTGGCAGCCTAGACAATCACCTAATGTTTCTCAGCAGTTTAAATAATATAAAATATGTTTATTTTATAAGTGAGCTATGGGACTGCCAGGGCTTGGTGGAACCCGGAGAGAAAAACTCTAGCTACAAACACTATATGCTTACAAGGCATAGTAGTAATAAGTGACACAAAATTTGGTGATTTAAGACAAAAGTATACATTTGGGGGCCTCAATAACCTGCAATTCAGGCAGGTATCTTCAGGAACAGTTTGTTTCTGGTGCCCATGGTGGTAATAGGGGCAACTTGTCTTGGACAAAGGGACCCAAAATAATCTGTTTACATCTTATTCCCCAGCGAAAGAGGTTGGACTAGCTTGAGTTTAGCTCAAACTGGTTGTCTGTGTTGATGTGGCTGGCTTCTAAGAGAGAAGAAGAAAAAACTGGAAGACCTCTTACTTGGGAGGTGGAGGTAGGAAAACCAGGATTTCAAGGTTAGTCTCAGCTTAATATACAGGGAGTTCAAGGACAGCCTGGCTACATGATCCCCTGCCATAAAAGAAAACAAAATGACAGCAAACCTTTTAAAGGCTCAGACCCAAAAGTCACACAATGTCACCTCTACTGCAATCTGTTGACCAAAGCAAGTCACAAGGCAAACCTGGAGTCCAAGAAAGCAGAAAACTGCCTCTTGATGAGATGTCACAGCCACATCTCAAAGGACTCGTTGACTCTTGTATGTCTCTTGGGAAGCAATTGGTCATGGTGAATTTTAAATATGTCTGTATTTTTCAGTAGATTATCTCCCTAAATTCAAACCCTTGTTGGCGTTCATTTTATGTTTCTCATATTGCCTAACACAATACCCAAGGAGTGGGAAATGCACCAAGAGACAAATGTAGCACCTATAAAGGAGCTGGCTGCTCCCCACCTCACTCTCTTCCTCCTACTGTTCCCTGCACTCTGTGGTGAGAGCCTGGGCTTTGGAACTGGAATGTCTAGGTTGGCATCACAATTCTGTCACAAACAAATTGGATGAAGTTCAAGAAGAAATTTAATCTTTCTATAAATATTTCTGTACTGTGAAATCAGGGTAAGGTTTTATATTTCAGAATTGTGGGAACTGAAGAAAATAATATGTATAAGGAAATTAGCACGGTGCCAAAAATATGGTAATTTTTCAAAATATGATAATTATATTTAAATTTTTCCATTTCTATTTTTCCTACTTGCTACAAAATCTCTACCCATGGAAGCAGTATACTTTCCTCAAGGCCATTTGTTAGTTGAAGCACTCATCGTCACCCAGCTGGAAATGAATTTTCCATCCCCTAAGAAAGACTTGTGTCTTACTTTTCTTTGTCTCTTGAAAGTGGTTTGGCTTTGAAGCAGAGTCTAACTGTGCAGCCCAGGCTAGCCCTGAACTTGCTATCCTCTGCTTCAGCCTCCCTAGACCAAGGATTACAGGTAAGTGCTTCTATACCCAGGGCTTGAGGTCTCAAAATTCTAGATCATAAAATGATAGTGTTGGTGGGAAGTTATAGAGCATCCAGTTCCTCACCCCTCATTTACAAAGGTGATGTAATGTCCTAATGATTGAAGCAAGTTGGCCGAGTCCACACAGCTGAGGTTAGATCCAAGCTCCTCACCCTGTAGTAAGCACAGCCAGCCAGTTTCAAAGGGATAATAGAGGAGAAGTAAGGCAGATCTAAGAGACGGGGCCAAGACCTCTGGGTTCAAATTCTTAGAAGGAGCGCTGAATCCAAGGCTTCCAACTGGTAAATGAGCTCAGAGGGAGAAAATGGACCGTATGTGCACTTTGCTTGGTTCATACAGTGTTTTTGTATTTGGTTGGTTTGTTTATAGTTTTAAAAATTGAAGCAGTTTCCAACATTAAAAAGAATCCATGGCTTAGTAGGTAAAGGGGGCTGCCACCGACCTAACCAATTTGGGTTCCACCCTCAAGACTCACGTGGTAGACAGAGGGAAGTGATTCATGCAAGTTGTCCTTTGACTTCCATATGGCGTACACATACACAATATATACATATACATGTGTGTGTATGTATGTATGTATATGCATGTGGAATTCCCAAAGTCTTTTTTTTTTAAGAAGTGGGGAGACTCATCTGCCATATGGTGGTGTCAGCAAGGGAAAGATGTCCTCCCAACCCCCACCACTTCCCCATCCCTCACCCCTCCCCACATGTGGAAGTTGGGACAGCTGGCCCTGAGGTCATAAGAGAGCAACAACAGGATCTCCAAGAGGAGCCCTACTGAGGGCCCAGCACTGATAGTGTAGCAGAAACCAGACCCATGACTCTGCAATGAACACTTACAAATAAAGACATATGGACAAAAGGGTTTGTGACTCACTGTGTCACACTACAGCTTCCGTGAGGAGATTTTTCCTTTTTTTTTCTCTTAAATGTTATTTCATTTTATTTTGTCAGCGAGGGTGAAAGGGCAGAGGGTAGATACGAAGGGAGGAGGAGATGAATGAGATCGAGATGCAGGACGTAAAAGACACAAAGAATAAATAAAAAGAAAGTTAAAAAATAGGGGGGAAAAAAGAAGTGGAGAGAGAGATACATATAAAATTCCGGATTACCAGTTTCTATTGAAAACATCTGGACCATTTGCCCCAGTGGGTTTCTCTGGAGGCCAACAATTTGCTACAGAGAATGAAATTGCTGCCCTGTTGAGTGAGGCTGTGAGCTCTTGGATTAGAGCGAGCTCTGCCTGCTTCCTCACCTGTGCGAGCCTCCTCAGCAAGTCAGGAAATGTGAGTTGACCATTCCTGCTGTTCATGAAGGCATTGGGAAGCCGCGCACAACGCCGTTGTGTGGTTGTGCCGTTCATGAAGGCACTGGGAAGTCGGTCACACTGCCGTTGTCTGGTTGTGCCATTCATGAAGGCATTGGGAAGCCGGGCACACTGCCATTGTCTGGTTGTGCCTGCACTGTTCACTCCCTTTGGAGTTTTCAACTAGGTGAAGAAGCAAAATCAGAGAAGCTGTGATGTAACTTCCCCAAAATCGAACAGCTACAGTGTGTGGAACTGGCTCTCCAGGGTTTCTGCTCTTCTGAGCTCCCAGCACACAGAGTCTGTCTTCCGAATTCAGGGATTTCATTTTCTTCCAGGACACCACCCCCTTTTCCTCTGTAGTTTGGGTGAGGTCGATCCTGTGGGAATGTGACTCAGACCTGTTCAATCAGAGTTCTGTTTGTCTGGACCTCAGTGATTGGTTTGAGATGTGGGCAGCTGGAACTTTCTTCTTGGGTTAAGTTGACCCTGGATAAGGCTAGCCTCTGCATTTTTTCAGGCTCCTCTTGATTAAAAAAAAAAAGTGGGAAGTGCTACCTAGGCCTACATAAGACCACCCTGCCCTGGTGACCCTCAGAATTCTGCCTGCTTCTAGAAAGACCCTCTCATCCTTCTAACACTCACAGACCTGCCACCACCATATAGTTAGAGACCATAATGCTTACCCTGTTATATCTATCATCCTGTCTATGTCTGTCTCCCAGAAAGTACAGAACTCCCAAGTGACCTCAAATTAACACGAAAAGAAAAGTTTTTTATCGCTGGCCGATGGCTGCATGGGGGAATTTGCCCAAATCACGCAGCCCCTGTCCTCAGAGTCCTTCGTCTTTAATACACAAATACCACACCCTGGTTGATATACTTCAGTTAGAAGCAGCACTACAGAAGCCAAAAAGCAAGGTTAGTACGTTTAGAGACTTTCCTGGATCTTGGTGGTGGTGTTGGTTTTTTACTCTTTTTGGGGGGTCCACTATCCAGCTCCCAAATACATTCACACATGGAGGCATATTGTTGCTTATGAAGACCCAGCCTTACCTTGTTTTAATTTCTAGCCAGCTTTACTTAACTTATCCCATCTATCTTTTGCCTCTGGGCTTTTTCCATGCTCTTACTTCTGTAAATCTTACTCATGCTCTGTGGCTTTCTGGTTGTGTAGCTGGCTGGCCAGCCCCTGATATCCCCCTCTTCTCTAGCTCCTTCTAGATCTCCCTTTCCAGATTTCTCCCTCTATATATTCTCTCTGCCTGCCAGCCCCGCCTATCCTTTCTCCTGCCTTCCTATTGGCCAGTTCTTTATAAGGCCATCAGGTGTTTTAGAAAGGCACAGTAACACAGGTTCACAGAGTTAAACAAGTGCAACATAAACAAAAGTAACACACCTTAAAATATTCTACTACAGCCAGGCGGTGGTGGCGAATGCCTTTAATCCCAGCACTCAGGAGGCAGAGCCAGGTGGATCTCTGTGAGTTCGAGACCATCCTGGTCTACAGAGTGGGATTCAGGACAGGCACCAAAACCACACAGAGAAACCCTGTCTGGAAAACAAACAAACAAACGAGAGTATTCTACTATGTCTACTACAAAGCCCAGGACTTTGGTGGTTTAGGCCTTTGTTCATGTTTTGGCAAGTGTTGGTGCCTACGTGCTGGGTTTTAAGGTCAAGATGGTCCTTCTAACATGCTGTCACTTATGCTAAGGTCTGGGGGCCCGTTACACTATGGCCAGTAAGGGAAACTCCTGTGCACACCCCACACTCACAGGCCCCCACCCCCTTTCCCAATGTCTCTACTCTCCGTAAAACTTTTGTTCTGAGCACATACAGCTACTTACGTTAAACAAAAATTACCAAAGGCCATTGTTTCAGAGTAACAGATGCCAAAACCAAAATGGAGTCAACCCACTCCAATGTTTCCTGTCTTCAGACCTAATCGAAGTACTTATCTGAGCTCCTGAGAAACGGGAGAGAAAGAGAGATCAGCCAAAACTCCCGAGGCAGCTAGCCTGCGTTGGCATGAAAGGAGAGCTCATCCTCTTTAATTCTATCCTTTAATCCTCACGAAAGCCAATCGCTGCTCCACGGCCTTTCCTCTTGTTTTGTCTTCCCCATTCCCGCTTTACAGGGAAAGCAACTTTGAAATGACTAATCTGCTGTCTGTTCTGTTTCTGCTTTTTTCAGCCCTCCTCTGTCTTGGAGGCTGGGTCCTCCTGCTCAGCCCATGACACTACTGTGCTATGAAGTCAAATGTTGCCAGGCTGGGTCCTCCTGCTCAGCCCATGACACTACTGTGCTATGAAGTCAAGTGATGCCAGATGCTGGAACTGCCGCTACAACTCTTGCCGATGCAGACACTTAACCTGAATCATCTCACCGTAAGCCAGTCTGACCTCCGCTGTGGCACGAATCTGTGGGTCACCCCAAAATTCAGAGTAAAGCCTCCCCTCCAACATGAAGCCTTTGGGGGAAGGAGTTGGTGGTTTGCTGTCATTGTTTTAAGGAAGTGCTGAAGCTGAGTCACATATTTGAAAACAGACGATGTAGCTCACAGCCATGGAGGCTCAAGTGGAACCCACATCGGCATCATGTCAGCTCTGCTAAGGACCTTGTGGCAGATGGCGTCAGACACCATCCTCCTCCCCATCTGATGATCCATACCAGCCTCACTGAAGAGAGCTCCTGGATGAGCTACATCATGGGTCCCTCCTGTTCTGGGGTGTCTGGCTTCTTAAGCTAAGCGGCTTCTAGTTTTCTCCACTCTCCAGCCTGAGGATGGCCATTATGGGACTCTCAGGGCCCTGATGATGTCAGCCAATCTAATAAATTCCTTCTTACAATTATATGCATTCCATTGTTCATATTCCTCTAGAGAATGCTGCCTGATACAAGAGAACTAATTCTGGGTCTCCTGAGAACTGCCTTCATCCCTTCCAACAGCAGCATTCCAGCAAGACCCACCTCTTAAAAGGCTCCACCACCTCATCACCACATTAAGGGCCAAGCTTTCAACATATGAACTCTTGGAAGACGCATTCAAGTCAAATCCAAGCCAGAACAGCAGGTGACAAAATGATGAAGCAAAGGCTCCCAGTGGGGTTGGCACCCTTATTTAAAAAAGCCCAAAGAGCTCTCTTGCCATCTGTACCTTGTGAGGGCCCAACAAGTTACCATCTATAAGCCAGACAGTAGGCTCTCACTGGACAATACATCTGACTAATGCCCCACCCTCTGGCACTTTGTGAGAAATAAATTTCTATTGTTTGAAAGTGACTCAGTTTGTGGCATATTGAACAGATTAAGACAGTTTAGGTGGGTATATTCAAAGGGAATACAAACAACACAACAATAACCAGATCCAAGGAAAACATACAAATAGCAAATATGCACCTGAAAAGACGTTGTCTCTAGTATTTAGGAAAATGCAGATCAGTGCTACAATGAGGTACAGTTCTGTAACAGGTAGCATGGCTGTTATCAGAAAACAAACATCCCAGCACTTGAGAGGTAAAAAGGACAGGAATATCAGAAGTACAAAGCCATCCTCAGGACTCTAGGGTTTGAGGCCATCGTGGGTTACACAAAACCCTGTCTCCACTACAGGACTCACCCACAAAAAGAACCTATAAAGAAACACGTGTTAGCAACGATATGAAAAAAGCTGGAAACGTGTGTGTTGATAGCAGGGATGTGAAATGCTGAAGCCACTATGGCAAACAATATGGTGATTCCTCCAGATGTTAGCGCATGGTCCTGCAATTCTACTTCCAGTTATAGACCAGTACCCTAGTGCGCTTTTTGATGCTGTCATAAACACCATGACCAAATGCAGCTCATGGAGGGGTGGGTTTATCTGGCTTATACTTCCATGTCACAATGCGCCGTTGAGGGAAGTCAAGACAGGAACTCATAGCAGGAACCTAGAGTCAGAAACTGAAGCAAATGCCATGGAAGAGAGATCCTCACTGGCGTGTTCCTCACAGCATACTCAGTCTGCTTTCTTATACCACTCGGGACCACCTGTTCAGGGATGGCTCCACCCACAGTGTCTGGGCCCTCCCACATCAACCATTAATCAAGAAAATGCCCTCCCAGATTTGCCTACAGGCTAATCTGATGGAGGCGTTGTCTCAATTGTGGTTCCTCTTCCCTAACTTGTGTCAAGTTTATAAAAAAATGAAACAGGATGGCCACCAGAAAGACAACAGATACTTAAAGAGCTATATGCATATTCATAACAACAATATTCATAATAGCCAAAAGATAGGCTCAAACTACCTGTCCGTTTACAGATGAATGAACAAATAAAATTTCATATCCAGTATACATACATACACACACAATGAATTCTATTAGCCTTAATAAGGAAGGAGATTCTAACGCATGCTAAAGCAGGACATCCCCAAAGGGAAATGAATCTGTCACAGAGGCACGAATACTGTATGATTCCTTTTACCTGAGGTTTCTAGAGTGGTTGTGTTCATCCAGTCACTGAGAGGAACTGGTGGTTGCCAGGAGCTGGAGGAAGGGGGAAGCTGGGAATATGGAAATGCTGTGGTGATGGATGATGTCACACAGCAATGTGGTTGCACTTAATGCCTCAGAAAGGCACTCTTTTAAAAGGTTAAGATGGCATATTTTGTGTGATATACACTGCATATATGTGTTACGTATTTTTTACCATGATTTTGTTGAGACAGGGTCCTATGTGGCCTAGGTTGGCCTCGTACTCAGTACGTGGCTGAGAACGGCTGTGAGTTTCTCATCCGCTTGCCTCTGCCTCTTAAGTGGTGGGATTACAGGAATAAGTCATCCTGCCCAGTTTCTGTGGTGTGGAAATCAAACCCGGGACTTTGTGGATGCTAGGTAAACTACCAACTGAGCTTACATCCCCAACCTATATTTTACTATAATTTAAAAAAAGAAATCTATATGATACACTGGACCTCAAATACTCTTATTTTAGACTTCAAATGTGGCTTAAACCTTACTCTGAGACCTACTTTCATCACCTACATCGTCCAACACAGACACTCTTGAGTATCATTTGTGCTCAATAAAAATCTGGTGAATAGGTGAATGAATACACTAGTGAAAATGAACACATTAATATTTGTTTTCAATTAAGACAAGGGCTTCTCATCTCCCAGCAAACAAGAAGCATATTAATTGGCTGTGCTTAACCATCTGGAGAGCATATGAAAGTTCAGCTTCAGGAATCCTCGAGATTCCACGGGCCCCATTCAGCCTGTACCCAAACACTGTCTGTGTCAGCATGTGAGAGGGGGCTTTGCCGCCGGTAGTCATATCTCAAGTGTATCTCATGGGTGGAGACGCCTCAAGACAAGACACTGTTCACTGTATCCTTACTGGTCACTAGCTCAGAGATAGGATAGGCCCAGCTGCTGTTCCAGAAGCCCATAGTGGTAGGGACAAGAGCAGAAACAACTTGAAACAACACAGAAGTTTTAATTCGGTCTCTCATCAATCTGGTTGATTTTTACATTCACGTTTTCTTCAACCCTCTCCTCCTTCTTCTGTAACCAAACCCACCATTGCTTAGTACTTGACTACAGCCCAACTTGCTAACCGGTGTCCCCCTTCCTTCCTTTAGTTTCCCCACATCTTACTCCGTTCCTCACGCAGCAGCCGGGCTATCCTCCCGTACTCTGTGTCTGATGGTATCCAGTCCTGACTCAGAACCTTGAACAACCTCCCACCACAGAAGGATAAAGACCAGCTGTCCTATTTTGGCCTGCTTGATCCTTGCACAGTCTGGCTCCTGCACAGACATTTAAGTCTTAGATGGGACTGCTTTTTGCATCCTCTCTGAGTTGCCGCCGGATACTACAGGTCTTATTCTCTGGAATGTACAAGTGTCCCGTCACAGTCATGGTGCATACCAGCACTCTTCCCCACTGCCATCCCAATTGACTGTTTAATTCTTATTCCCCCTTTCACTCTTAATATCGTTCAGTTAAACTAACTTTGGCCTGAGGCTACCTCCACACTTGAGTCGCTCAGCAGCCTTGATTAGTGTATAAGCTGACAGCCTAACTTAGGAACATAGGTTATAACTAATCAGTGGCTAATAAAAAATATCAATGGATCAAACCATCTCCAAATGAGGCAAGCACCAAGTCTAGAGTATACCTGCACACATTGCCCTGCTGAGCTCTGAACCTCTGCAGGCTCTGAGGGGGTGTTCCACTCATGGTAGTGTTGCGGAATGTTGGTGTACACTGTGTGAAGATGTGTCACTGGGATTGTTTAATAAAGAGCGGAATGGCCTATAGCTAGGCAGGAGAGAATAGGGGGGAACTCTGGGAAGAAGAAAGGCAGGCAGATGCCAGGGAGGCACGGAAGAGGTCAGACATACAGTACAGAGTAACTGAGCCCCATGGCAGAACATAGATTAATAAAAGCAGGTTAATTTAAGTTATAAGACCTAGTGGGATAAGCCTAAGTTAATGGCCAAGCTTTCATAATTAGGAAGAAGTCTCCGTGTCCTTATTTGAGGGCTAGTGATCCAAAGATAGTCCGACAAGAAAGCTTGCTACATGGTAGTTTGACGTAACTTGTGCTGGCTGGTTTTGGGTCACCTTAACACACGAACTAGAGTTATCTGAAAGGAGGGAACCTCAATTGAGAAAACGCCTCCATAAGATCCGGCAGTAAGGCATTTTCTTAATTAGTGATTGATGGGGGAGGGCCCAGCCCATTTTAGATGATGCCTCTCTGGACTGGTCGTCCTGGGTTTTATAAGAAAGTTGAACAAGTCATAGGGAGCAAGCCAGTAAGAAGCACCCCTTCATGGCCTCTGCATCAGCTCCTGCCTCCAGGTTCCTGCCCTGTTTGAGTTCCTGTCCTGACTTCTTTCAATAATGAACAGTGCTGTGTAAGTGTAAACCAGATCAACCCTTTCCTCCCCAACTTGCATTCTGGTCAAGGTGTTTTATTGCAGCAACAGAAACCCTGACAAAGACATAGCTGAAATTCAGTAGGCAGATTTCTGGGATTCATGTTAATTCAAAGACTTGGTCAAATTGCCAAAGTTCTCTAACTTGAGATTTCTTAGTTTATTTTAGCATTTCAGAATCCCCACTAAATACAGTGCCTAGTTTGTTTGTTTGTTTAGTTTTAGTTTTTGTTTTTTTTTGTTTGTTTGTTTTTTGTTTTTTGTTTTTTTTTTTTTTTGAGACAGGATTTCTCTGCATAACAGCCCTGGCTGTCCTGGAACTCCCTTTGTAGACAAGGCTGGCCTTGAACTCAGATCCACCTGCTTCTGCCTCCTGAGTGCTGGGATTAAAGGCATGTGCCACCACACCAGCTCCTCTGGTACCTTAAGGAAGGAAGGGATGCCTACTGAAGAGAGATGTGTCTGAGTCTCAGGGAAGACTTGGACTCAGAGTATGAAGAAGCTTACAGCCAACATGTTGGGCACAGTGTGTGTGAGGGATGGGAGTGACGGTACACAGACAAGAAAAAGATAACTCATGACACCAAGCAGCTACAGCCCACCAATATCAGAAGGGCATTGTGCCACAGCTGCTTTAGAAATGAAGACAAAATGTGCACGCAGAACATGGTGAATAAATAAATTCATTCCAACTCGGGCAGGAAGGGGAAGGTTTTGGGGGAAACTGTAAAACTGAACAGAGAGTGTGGGGAACAGCTACATAAACCTTTCCCAAGAAAGACGGGAATAGCTAGATCAGTGGGCAGCCCTCTGCGGACTTGACGAAAGCCCCTGAGCATCAAGTATTATCTTTTGGCTGCAGAAAGCTACAGTCTTTTCAGCTATCAGCGACTGTGCCTGGCTGCTCAGTGGTACTATTCCTGTGAATTGAATTCACCTAAACTTTTCCCTTCACTACCCAAAGAGGTCTTGGTGGACCAAAATAATCAGTTAATGAGAGGAATTATGCCAGAAACAGACAGGATTGTCTGGGGACAGATTGTTTTGTGTCCAGAAGTAATGGGTGGCCCGATTTGTAGGTCTATTCTTAGGGAGTAGCCAATGTCTGGCACTGTCCCTATCACTATCAACTGGGTTTGACCCCTGGAGGGACACAAACAAGGTCAATTCTTCCCGGGACACAATATGGGGAAAGAGGTGGCGCTAGGCAGATCTGACATGAACCGCATTTGTATGGGAATGTTCAGCCTCTGGCTGCAGTAGAACACATTACTAATAACAGTGTACTCTTGTAGGGTTCTGTGCACTGCATATGCACCGACTTGCTTGACCCTCACTATGAGGCAAGCAGAATTTTTGCTCTCTGAATTTTATAGAGGGGGAGGTGAGACACAGAGGGGCTAAGGCACTTGCCCAAGGTCACCTGGTAGGATTTGAACTCAGATGATCTTGGTGCATAGTTCATGCACTCCGTGCCACTATGGAGAATCACGTGGGAATCACATTTGGTTAGTTAAAATGTGTCCAGAGACTCTCCCGTGTCCCTGGAACTGTTTTTTGAAATAGAGATGTAGCATCTGGCAGAGAGGGGAACTGTATCCTGAGGAATCTCGCATCCTAGCAGGGCAAGTGCCGTGATGACCGCTAAATTAAGAAAGAAAGATGGGCGTTTTAGGACCTGGAACTGCCCTGATAAAATAAAACTGAGTAACCCAGAAGTGAGTAGGGCAGGGAGGTGACCAGCCCCCGTGGTCAGGGAGATAGTCTCTGAAGACAAACTAGGAATGGGGAAGCATTCATGCAGAGGCCAGAGATAAATGTTCCACCCAGAATGGACCTCAGTCGTGGAGCTCTGGACACGTGAACAGCTCACCGGGGCCATGGGGCTGGAAGAAAAAGGAAGGGGAGGAAGAAGCAAGCAGCAAGAGCTCCCAGCAGATCAGAGCCATGGGGAAGAAACGGCAGGAACCGAATGAGTGAAGCACAGTGCTGGGGACAGCTATGAGGAAGCAGAAGTGACAGGGGGCCCCCGGAGAAGGATGACAGGGAAACTGGAACAACCCCCAAGTGGGATCTTTGGCAAGAATTCCAGGTACTAAATGTTCTCCAGAGCTGGCAGGAGTTGAAGGAAGCCTCGTGTCCGAGCTCCAGTGCAGAACTGCTCATTCCATGAACAGCAGCATCCCCTTCACATTGTTAAGTCCTGCCTTCCTTCAGACTCCTTTATTTCTGAGAGCTGATCCAGCACATCTTCCGGGGGCAGAGAGAAGAAGCTCTCTGTTGAAAGTGTGTATCCATACTGGTGTGTGTGCTTCAAAAGGAAGGAGGAAGAAGCCTGGACTCCCCTAGGCTCTGGGGAATCTTCTAGATAGGGTTGTAGGGTGAACACTAGTCTACCGTGCCTTAATGCCAAAACAGACATTAGTAAGTTTTTGCAGACACCCCTCCATACAGCCCAGCCCTGTCCTGAATACAGCAATTCATCAGCTAGGGAGAGTCCCCCCAAGGAATACAGGGACAAGGTACTAGTTGAGAGCAAGGACTTCATTTGAGCTTCAACACTTGCTAACCATCTGGTTCATTTAATGCTCTAAACTCAGTCTCCCCATCTGTGGTGTGGGAACAATGTGCCCACATCCCAAGTGCTGAGCATCTACTGCACATTCAGAGTTAAGCAAGGAAGTGGGCCCTGAGTAAGTACTCAGTATTATTTCTCATTCACTGTTCTAGAGTGGCCACCAGTACCACATGACTTTAAGACCTTCTACCCATGAAGGATCATGGTGGTTTGAAAAGGAAGCTCAAAGGTCAAATGCCCCAGAGGGAACAGTGATGGAAACAGTATTAAGAACATAAAGATTTGGCCGGACGGTGGTGGCGCACGCCTTTAATCCCAGCACTCGGGAAGCAGAGCCAGGCAGATCTTTGTGAGTTCGAGGCCAGCCTGCGCTACAGAGTGAGTTCCAGGAAAGGTGAAAAGCTACACAGAGAAACCCTGTCTTGAAAAACAAAACAAAAAAAGAACATAAAGATTTGAAGAGAAGGCTGGGTGAGGATGGAACTTGAATAAAAGGTTGTTATCAATATATTTTCAAGGACAGAGGTTGAAGGTCTACAAGATAGAAATAGCAAAGAATCAGTATTATTCTAAGCATTACTGCCAAATGTCTAATATCAACTCAAGCTTATCCATGTTTTACCATTGCCCTTAATCTCTGTTAAAAGTCTCCAAAATCTGTATTTCCATTCCCATTATACAGATAAGGAAAATGAGGCTGAGAGACTAAATGCAAACAGTAAAGATGAGTTGGTGTCTATTTGACTCCAATATCAATGGCCTTTTCTCCATAAGCCAAGTCAATCCCAAGGAAACCTATCTTATTATTATAGACATAATGGGTTCTACAGGTCCATGTGTGTCCCCTTCCTGTAGATAGCTACATACATCAGTTCTCACAGAGTAACTGCTCTGGTCCTCTGTGACTGGCATGAGAGTGTGTAGGGATCATTTCTGAATGATAAAGTCTCTTTGTGTAACATGAGGAACCCTTGGGGAAAGCACAGCAGAGTGATCCCTTCCATTCATGCTGAGAAGTCATGGTGAAAACAAGGGAAAGCATCCTCTTTACATAAGAGGAGTGCACCACACAGCTGTCCAGAGGATAGATGTAAGACTAGAATGTGTCATCTGGAGCAAATGGAGAGGTATGGCGATGAGGAGGCACCAGTCTTATTCAGAATACATAAGCCACACACGGGCCCACCATAGGGTGGGAAAGGCATCCAGCCCAGAAAAGAAGACTGCTATGCCTCTCATGACATGGGTTGGACATGAGTTGTCCCCACTAAAACCCATTTTGAAACTGAATTGATATTGTAGCAGTACTAAGTGGAAACATCAAGAAGCAGCTGGGTCTTTAAGAGGAATTAAGGTAGGTCTCCTGGGACTGGATTAGTTGCCATGTGAACAAGTCATTACAAAGCAAGGCAGCTACTGGCATCTCATCTCCTTCCCAGGCCATTGCACACTCCTCTGTTTTCTGTCACGATAGATGTATATTGCCTGAGCCCCTTACCAGATAAAGCCACCTCGTCTGGGCTTCCAACAACTAGAACTATGAGCTAAATAAACTCCTTCCCTTGGTAAATTGTCCAATCTCAGGTATTCTGATAGTCTCAGAAAACAGACTGAGAAAAAAGGCTCAGCAGTGAGAGGCGCTAAGGGCTTTGTGGCAGATGGACAGTCTGACGATGTCTATATTTTAATGTGTTCTGTCTGCTGCCTGGGACCAGGAGTGAAACACATTGCCTGATACCCATGGGGTCCGAGGTGTGACCCCCAGCCCTGACAGGAAAATAAAAAGATCATTAGCCCAGCACTTGGAAGACAGAGGCAGGAGGATCAGGAGTTGTGGCTAGCCTTGGTTCTATGAGACCCTGTCTCAAACAAATAAGAAAAGGAAAGGAAAGGAAAAGGAGAAGGAAAGAAAAGAAAAGGGGAGATGTGTGGGAGGCCAGCTGGGAGACCGGCTCCCGTATTTTACCCCAGGGTACTCTGGAGGAGGGAGGGAGAAGAGATTTAGATAGAAGGATAGAGGGGAGAGAAACAGAAACACAGGGTAGTCTCGGGAGGGCCTGGATCCTTATCCACTGGCCCCTTCTGTCTCTTCTAAAGGGCTATTTATAGGAATGCCAAGGGGTGGAGCATAAGACCTCCCCCTAGTTCAGCCAAGTGTAGACCCTTCCAGTCACCTAGTAACCACCCAAGTGTAGACCCTTCCAATCACCTAGAAACCACAAATGTGGTCAAGCCATCCTCTAAGGCAGCTCTGCTGGGTAAAGCAAGCTCAGCTCTCACTAGGAAACCTTTGTGGACCTCCACAGAAATGGTCATTAGGTCTGACAATTGCATGGACAACATAGCAAAGAGAAACGAAGGTATGGCAGAGAGGTTGTGACTGTCTTTGCAGATTCCAGCCTCCAGAGTCTGGGGAGCCCTTTCATCAGCAGTGAAAGGGATATTTCAAGGAAGCCACTGGGTTTGGTCCTTCAAAGAACTCACATTACACACCCCTCTCTCCTGACTGTCCTCTCAAGTCCCTGATGAGGAAGCCTGCTAGGGAACAGCAGGGCCTAGCAGCTTTCATTTCACAGCACTGAGAGGCATGGTGGGGGCAGGGGGGGCTTTATTAGGAGAACAAGTGCTTCAGGAGCCAGAGTGTGAAGAGCAGACATTGTCTCTGGCACTTGAGAAGTCCTCAACACACAGCAATAATGGAAGACTGAAAGAACAAGATGGTCCGATATAGAGGACAAGGCTCCAATCTCTGCCCGGCCCATCACATATGCTGTAGCAAAATAGGAAAGTCATAATAGTGGAGACTCTCCAGGGTTATCTAGAAGGAGAAAGTATTTCAAGAACTGAAGGATGTGGAATAAACGTCAGATGCATCATGTTAAAACACCATGACCTGAGCATGTGCTAAGGAGCAAACGTTGCGGGTTCCAGATGCATCCTAAAGGATGTACATAGGTAAATAATGAAGAGGCCACGGTTTTAGGCAGGAGGAAGTGTGTGCAGGAAAGGGTAAGGGCACAAGATGCTGTGGATACTACAGGTAGTTTACATTATGACAGAATGAAAGAGATAATGTTGTAAGGTACCCACTGCAGAAAATTATTCAGACCAATAGAAAGTCTTTATTAGCTGCTGGACCCCAGAGTAGTCCCACACCTTTCTCAGGGTGAGCTTTTAAGTATAAAAAACACATCCTGGTATAGGTAGAGTTTCCCTGTCCTACAGCTACTTCCCAGGTAACTACACAGAGGCTTAATATTAATTACAAATGCTCAGCCAACAGCTCAGACTTGTTAATAGCTAACTCTTACATTTTAATTTAACCCATATTTCTTATCTAGGCTTTGCCATGTGGCTTGTGGCTTTGCCTGTCCTGCAGCATTCCTTGTTCCCTCTGCATCTCCTGGCAACTCCCCTGACCCTGCCATTCTTCTTCCCAGCATTCTCAGTTTGGCTGTCCTGCCTATACTTCCTGCCTGGTTACCAGCCAGTCAGTTCTTTATTAACTAATAAAAGTAATACATATTCACAGTGTACAGAAGTTCACAGCACCCTGGATTGACCTACCTCAGTTAACAAAAACAGTTCCTCAGAAGCAGAACTACAGAGGCCAAAAGGCAAGGTTAGTACATTTAGGGAATTTCCCAGACCTATGGATTTTAATGGATTATGTCTTTGTTCTTTTGGTAGGTGTTGCTGCCTATGTGTTGGGTTCCCCGGTCTAAATGGTACTTTCATCATGGTGTGCTAAAGCCTGGGGGCCTATTAAGGCTTGGGGGCCTGCTACAATAAAATTCAGGACAGAATTTAAAAAGTGGGATCTGGTGAGGTAGACAGGTCCATCACAGTGGGGCCTATGTGTTACACAGAAGAGTTTGGAGAGCCAGTGAAATATTATAAGTACAAAAGTGACTGACATCATTACATTCGTAATTTAGAGCCATCACTCTGGTTGAAAAGATGTGATGAGCGAAGCTCAGATGGCTTTGAATGTTAGTTCCCAAGCTTCAAACAGTAAGATTAACAAAGTGGAACAGGAGGAGGGGACCTGTCTTGGTCAGACTTTTCATTGTGTCAACAAATTATTTGGGGGAAAAAAAAAAGAAAGAAAGAAGGAAGGAAGGGAAGGAAGGAGGGAAGGAAGGAGGGAGGGAAGGAAGGAAGGAAGGAAGGAAGGAAGGAAGGAAGGAAGGAAGGAAGGAACATAAGGACAGAAGAGGTTTATAGGTTTTAGTTCATCGTCAGTTAGTTTCATTGTTCCAGGGTCTGTGAGGCAGGACCATCATGGCAGGGAGCACATGGCTGAGCAGGGCTTCTCACTTCCTGCAGCCAGGAAGCAGAGAGAATAGAGAGGAAGGGCTTGGGAAAATATACAGTCCCCAAGAACACATCCCTTGTGACTCAGTTCCTCTACTGAGGTCCTACTTTGCAAAGTTTCATACTTCCCAGTGATGCTCTAAGGCTATGAACCCATAGGGAACTGATCCACCAACCGTATCACAGCCCACATTATCAAGTCACTCCCAAAGCCCATCGAGGGGCCATCAAGCCTTCAACACATAAGCATTTTGTGGGGACAGCCACAACAACAGCCAGAGAACTTGTCAAACAGGTGAGGAGATGGAAGGGTGTTACACTGGTCAGAAGGTGGACACTGTGTGTCATGTTCAGTGACGAAACCGCTTCAAGACACGACAAAACCTGGAGCGTGGTCATGGGTGTGAACGGCTGAAGTGGGCTGGAAGTGACTGTCACACGGAAGCTCACTCATCACACCATTCTGATACAGGGGAATTTCAGGACCATGAAGGTCTGGGGGTGGAGAGAATCTGGGGTTGTCTGGGACCAATAGAGTCTCCCTCAAAAAAAGCAAATGAAATCTATATATTTTTTAAATGTCTCAGGAGGATGTGCTTCTAAAAGGAGCAGTGTTCGAATTAGTACTCACAAGCACTGTTGAGTTGGGGCTCCCTGCTGCCTGGTACCTGGGATGTAAGAGAACAGCCTGCTCCAGAGGACACAAAGTGGGTGAAGCTTCTCTGGGTGAGGGCAGGATGCAGGTCAAACCAACTGGGCAGGATTCCGAGAAGAGCTGAAAAGCTGGGGGGAATTTGCTTTGGAGTACACTGTTTCAGGGTTCCAGACTGGAAGGAGCCCGAAATGGGGAGAGTCCAAGCACTGGTCATGCATGAAATATCCATCCCTGTCATCTGTCATCACAGTCAACCTTTGGAGGTCTCACCATCTCCAACCTCACCCCCAGCTGGCAGACAAGGCCTACTGCCTTTAGTCTGTAAATAGCCCTCTAGACTCTGTCCATCCTTGCTTCCCCACACACAGCTTTCATGGTTTCTAGTGTGCATCCTGCAACGGCCTCCTAAATATGCTCTGTGTCTCTTGCCTTGGCTATTCTTCTCTACCTCTCAGTACCCACTTCATTCTTTTTTAATCCACGTGTTTGACATGTTACTCTGCCACTCAACATTTCCTGATGATCCCTCAACCATTTCAAAGCATAGTCTGTCCCACTGGGATGGCTTACACAGGCATTCCTAAGCAGGCTCCTAGTGCTGATCTGCTCAACGTCATTGCTCACCCTCCTCCTCTGGAATTTTCCTCTAGTAACACCTCTTATTTACAGCTCTCAGAACATGTTGTTATATTCTCACACTTCCAGCTTTTGCATATCCCTCTCCACCTGCCCACAGATTTTTCCCACTCACAACACTCTACCCCTGACAGAGCACATTCCAGAATCCAGTGTCAACACTTCTTTGGGGTCAGCTTCCACTTCTCTGGACTGTTTAGTGGGCCTTTCTCTCCTGCTCTCCTCCTGGTCTGCACAGTATGCCCTGATAGCAACTACACACCATACTAAATGCCTATATTTAATCTCTCCACCTGAAAGTAACTATTTTTATTTTTTTATTTTTTTATTTTTTTATTTTTTGGTTTTTTCGAGACAGGGTTTCTCTGTGTAGCTTTGCGCCTTTTCCTGGAACTCACTTGGTAGCCCAGGCTGGCCTCGAACTCACAGAGATCCGCCTGGCTCTGCCTCCCGAGTGCTGGGATTAAAGGCGTGTGCCACCACCGCCCGGCAGAAAGTAACTATTTTTAGAGGGACAAAAAAAACCTCATTCTCAATGCTGACATCTAGTACCTATAGCACTCTATAATACTATATAGTCCATGTAATCTATTTGCAGACTTAAAAGATGTCTGTTTAGGAAAAGAGTATCCAGTTTAGGAAAAGATCACCTACAGCATGGTGTGAATAATCAAGTTCTAGGTTCCAAGAAAAGTCTCTGCCATGAGGTGTTTTGTAAGACAAATTGCTAAATGGTCTTATTAATAAAAAAAAAAAAAAAAAACCCGGAACCAGATATTGGTGTTAAAACTGAGAGATCAGAAAAGCAGAAAGCAGCCAGCCACATTCTCACCACTTGGAGATCCTCAGCCAAAGAAACCTACTTCCTGTATACCCACACTTATATGCCTTTCTGTTCTGCATCTCACTTCCTGTCTGTCTGTACAGACCTCCAGACCTTTATGGTTAACTAGTGTTGGAATTTAAGGCATGTGCCACCGTGTCTGGCTCTGTTCCCAGTGAGGGCTTGAACTCACAGAGATCCAGACGGGATCCCTGCCTCCCAAGTGATAGGATTAAAGGCGTGTGCTACCATTGCCTGACTTCTATGTTTAATATAGTGGCTGGCTTTTTCCTCTGATCCTCAGATAAACTTTATTAGGGTGCACAATATTTTGGAGGACACAATATATCACCACAGTGTTTTGAAACCAGTAGACTATATTAGCATCATCCCAGACCATCTATCCCAACACGGTTTTCTTTTTTTTTTAATTAAAAAAATATTTTTCTTCGTACAGTATCTTTTGATCATGTTTCCCCTCTCCCAGCTCCTCTCAGATCCTCCTCACCTCCCCACTCACCCAATTTTATGCTCTTTCTCTTTCCAAAAATACTAGAAAAATCAAAAGAAACCTAAAAAAAAGAAAACCACAAAAACAAAATTCAAAACAAACAAGAAAACGACCAGTAAAACCAAAAAAAGAAAAATGCTGAAACAAAACAAAATGCTTACAAAACCAAAAACAAACAACAACAACAAAACCATGGAGCTCATTTTGTCTTGGCCAACTACTCCTGGGCATGGGGCTTGACCTGGAGTGTGGTTGATATACCCAGTGGCATTCCATTGGAGAAAACCAATTTTCCCTTTGCCAGCAGGTACCAACTGCAAATAGCTTCTTGGTTAGGGGTGGGACCCCCTGTCCACTTCCCCCTCTCAGTGCAGGGATCCTGTCTGGCTTGAACCTGTGAAGGTCTTATGCGTGCTGTCATAGTGTCAATGAGTTCGTATTTTTAAAAAATTATATTTACTTTTATGTATGGGTGCTTTGCTGTTTTGCCTAAATATATATCTGTGGACCATGTGTGTGCCGGGTATCTGAGGAGGATCCCCTGGAACTGGAGTTACAGGAGATTATGAGCCACCATGTGGGTGCTAGGAATAGAATCAGGGTCCTCTAGAAGAGCAATCAGTATTCTTAACTGCTGAACCTTCTCTCCAGCCCCCAATATGGGGTCTTAAAAGAAATGGAGTAGAGACAGTCCCTGCCTGCAAACAGTATGTGTCGTTCAGGTACCGTTCTGTAACTATGCTTTTCCTGCCATCCACTCCTTGAGTGACACTGAGAAGTTCTAGAACCCAGATCATTCATTTACTCACAAGTCAAAACGTCACAAATCAAGCACTGTATTCTCTTTTGTAATCAGGAACTTCTGGAGTGGCAGGAATGTGGTTAGTGTGGGTTGTGCTGTATTGCGTAAGCAGAGCGTCTATAAGAATAAACCCTTCCCTCAAACATCAGATGTCTAAGAACGCTGGGCTCCAGCCTGATTTCCTACAAGGGCCTGATGGACTATTCCAGCTCCCCAGACCTCCTCCGCTGTGATTCCTGTTGTACTTGAGTCAGAACCAGACGGGCTGGCATTAATTGCTCTCTAATTGTTTCAAGCAGGCTATTTTTATCTTCCCCAGTATAGTGTACTGCAGAGGAGCCTGGTCCTCTGCCTTCACCTCACTCTGTGCTCCCAGTGTTCAGCAGAAGCTTGCTGATTGATTTTCCTGTGAGCTGTAATTATTTCCAAGGCTGCCCTGGGATACGGGTCTCCTTGTCACGCCGTCTCGGTTTCTTCCCCTGCGATGGCCCTCCTCACTCCCAGCATCTCCCACTCACTCCTTTGTTGATGTCTGGCTCGTTCTCATCCAAACACCTCTTCATTCTCCTCCTCTCCAGAAGAACAAACTGTATCTCACCGTCCATCAACACCACTGAGTTTCTCTCTGGCAAGAAACATTATTCTGATCAGCTGCCTTAGGATCTTTATTTATCTCTCCACCAAACTTACTAAATACTTGTAGGACCCACTCGAGCGAATGAAATGAAACCTTTGCTTTGATTCAATGTTATGCTTTCGGTTTTATTAGCTCCATATACAGTCAAAGGTAAGGAAAGCAGACTGGACGACCTGGTCCAGCCTCTCCTTGGGTGTCTCTCATGCTCTCATGGAGTCCACAAATCAACCAAGTGGGGAGAAGAAGGTAATTTTCAAATCAACTCTCCCTTGCCTAGAAAAGTGACTGTAGAGCATCCTAGATAAGAGGCTAAGCTCAGCTTCAAGTTCATGAATCACAGCGGCAACATTTTATATGCACCATACTCTCTGAGTGTCAGCTTTGCTGTAGGTAAATGGATGCAATCAGACCTACCTCCTGGGATTACCATAAGGCCCATGTGAGACATATATGGTTCTGAGCTAATAGCACTCGTGATCTTTGACTCACAGTGTGTTAGGGTTTCTGTGAAGAGACACCATGACTGTGGCAACTCTTATAAAGGAAAACCTTTATTTGGGGCTGGCTTACAGTTTCAGAGGCTTAGTCTATTATCGTCACATTGGGAAACATGGCGGCATTCAGGCAGACATGGTGCTGGAGGAGCTGAAAGTTCTGCATCTTGATCTGCAGGCAATAGGAAGTGAACTGTGTGCCGCACTTGCCACAGCTTGAGCAAAGGAGTCCTCAAAGGCCACCCCCACAGTGACACACTTCCTTCAAGGAGGCCACATCTACTCCAACAAAGCCCCCCTCCTAATGGTGCCGCTCCCTTCTGGGGACTTTTTTTTTTCAGACCACCACACATAGTGTCATTATCCCAGGTGGAGCTATTCTTCTTGCCATGGCCCCATCAAAATGTTCAGTCAATTGCTTTTAGGACCCAGGACATGAGAATCTAGCTACTAACTGATCTTGTGGACTTGTGTCTATTTAGTGGGACAGAGCATAATTTGAGAAGGAAATACAGTATGATCTTAGCCCTTTGCAAAGCTGTTTGGAACACTGGGCATTGACCTGCCTTTGTCTGTCAGCTAAGTGCAGTCCTACCAACAAAATTCATGCCACAGACTACTTCTTCCTTCTTGTCCAGCAACATGGTGATCAAGTTATTTAGAGATTATGCTGTGCAGGTATTAAAGAGTAAATGACCTGAGTGTAGAAATCCCAGGACTCAAATGATTGCCTGGCACCCATTACAGACACTTACCTGTAAGCCAGTTATTCGACCTTGCTGACAGAGCTTTGATTTCTTCATCGGCAAATGAGGTAAGAAAATGGTTTCTGGTAGAGTAGTTGTGATGACTTACAGGGAACAAGTCTGAAAAATTCTCAGCACAGTAACTGTTCAACAAGTCATGGTGGGAGCTGTAATTAAAGGGACTAAAAGGCAGCATTGCTCCCTCTCCAGGACACCCTTTCCTCACCTGCTGCTGGAGCACAAGTGTCTGGTTCTGATCTGCGCACCCATCTCGAAGCACAGTTCATGCCCACAGACTCCAATGAAAGTTAACCTGTGTGTCTCTTTTGTTGTTTCTTTTGTTTAAGACAAGGATTGTAGCCGGGCGGTGGTGGCGCACGCCTTTAATCCCAGCACTCGGGAGGCAGAGCCAGGCGGATCTCTGTGAGTTCGAGGCCAGCCTGGACTACCAAGTGAGTTCCAGGAAAGGCGCAAAGCTACACAGAGAAACCCTGTCTCGAAAAACCAAAAAAAAAAAAAAAAAGACAAGGATTGTCTGTGTAGCCCTGGCTGTCCTGAAACTCACTACATAGACCAGGCTGACCTCAAACTCAGAGAGATCCTCCTGCCTCTACCTAAGATTAAAGGCATGCGCCACCACCAGCCAGTACCCACCTGTGTGCCTCTCAATCAACATATGTCAGAGGGCTGCGTCTTCATCAGAGGAGCTGGGTCCCCATGTCCCCTACACCTGGCAGAGTCCCGCCTCACTGGCCTAGCACGGTGAGAAAGCAGCCGGGTCAACTTCTGCCTTCCCCAAATGACTGCAGACTCTGGCCTCTTATGATGCAGCACAGACACCACACACTCAGATGAGTCCTAATTAATGTCACACCATCAGTCTTTCTGATGTTTGCGACTCTGCGCCCAACTAATTAGCTGTCCTGAACATTCCGGGTTCAACATGGGGTCTGGGTGATCACAAGAGCCTTCATGGCTAAGGGCTGAAATTCTGTTGCGTTGAGTGAACTCTTGCCCCCGTGACCCTCCCTCCTATAAACAGAGACATTGCTAGAGATTTCTCTTAGGATTGTCACAACCGGGTCAGTCTTGATGAGCCTACAGGAAAGTGATCCACACGGCAGAAAGAGTATAGAAAGGCACACTGTAACTACGCTTGCCCTTTGCTAAGGCTGGAAGGATGGTTAACCTTAGACAAAAGTGGGGTGGATAGATGTAGGGGTGTGTGTGTGTGTGTGTGTGTGTGTGTGTGTGTGTGTGTGTGTGTGCACAAGCATGCTCACAGTGGGTGCACACACATGTTTTCTAAAGTGTGGGCTTCAGATACATAGTATTTTGTGACCCTCACAATCATCTTTAGCTGTGGGGAAAATAAACCTCCTGAGAGTGGGTCACAATCGCAGTGGCCAAGCCACATTTAAAATCCACTGTTGTAAAATGGGGCCGGGGATCCACTTGAGGGACTATGGAAGGCTCTCAGTGCTTAAAGCATTTACCCCAAAAGCGTGAGGACTATTTATCAGATCCCCAGAACCCACATAAATGACATGTGGGCAGGGTGGCCGACCTGTAGTCCCAGCCTCTAAAGGCAGAGATGGGATCTCCAAAGCCAGTTGACTAGGGAGACTAGCCATATCAGTGAGCTCTGAGTTTGATTGAGAGAACCTGCCTAAAGGAATAAGATGGAAGTGCTATTTGGGATGATTCCCAACATCAACCTCTGACCTCCACATAATCAGGCAACGACACACACACATACACACACACACGCACATGCACACGCACACGCATGCACGAAAGTGCACCCTCATACACATATGCCCATGTGCATACAAACACACACACAGAGAAAAGGAAAAAAGAAAACCCACTAGAAAGCCGAGCCTAGTTGCATGTGCCTGTAGTCCAAGCATTCAGCTGGCAGGAGAGGAGATCATGAGTTTGCGGTCAGTCTACTACACAGCAAGTTGGAGACCGGCTCAGGCTACATGTGAGGCCCCGTCTCAAAAATAAACAAACAAACAAAAAAATCAGTAAGTAAATAAATTAATTAAATGAATGAATCCAAATGATCCGATTTCCCAAATCCCGGATGCATTCTTTTCTCTCTCCCACACAAAGACACTGTTTTCTGTTACGCCTTGTCTGGCTCCTCTCCAATCTTATCACCCTTTTTTGTTTTTCTGGTTCCTTCTCGGCCCTCCCCTTGCCCATCTCCTTCATCACCCCATCCCTTTTAATACACACTCTCCTCCATCACATCTTCCCAGGACCTGCAGCTTTCCTTTCTGACCTAGCAACATTTGCATTAGTTAACCAACGGAATATTTCTGGCCGATTTTTCAGGCTGAATTTGCTATTCTCTTCTCCCGCTCGTCTCCACCCCTCCCCCCAGGTAATATAATTATTTTAATAGGAGCTTTCTGGAAAGAATAAGCCACTCTCAGATCGCACCAGAGATAACCTGCTTGCTCCACCTCTACTGAGAGTTGCCCCAGCAACGGCTCTGATGGAAGCGTGAATGATCACATGGGGAAGGCCAGGAGGGTCGGGAGATTGATATAGAACGGGGTTAAAGGTAAGGGAAGCAGTAAGGAGCAGTTGGGAGATGGTGTGGGCACAGGCTAGATCAAGTACGTTATCATGTTGGAGTTGGACAGCTGGACTTGCTTGGATAAGACAGAGGGACCAGGTAGACACAGATGTCCCTATTATCACAAAACCTGCCTAGTCTCCCTTCCCTTTTTTTCCACCCACAGCCTTCCAGGTCACACAGGCAGCTCAGGTGGTTGAGTCACAGGTGGCTGCTAAGCAGTAATGTTTGATTTGCTGCTAGTTTCCAGGCAGGGAAGGGGTAGCTGACACTACCTCATCTGAGCATTTGCTGTGGACTCAATTGCAGAAGGATGTTTATTCCACATTTATGACAGTCGGAAGTCATCTTCCAAGACTGCATGGTGGATAATGACTGGGAGGCTGTTTTTAGCACACGAATCGTATCTGTCACGAGAGCAGCATCTCCCTTTGCTTGCGTGCGCGCGCGCGCGCACGCACGCGCACACACACACACACACACACACACACACACACGATAAATTGGGAGCAGGTGGACATAGGGTCCTTGTTTCTAAACATCACAGGGAGATATAAAAGTCCAGGAAGAAATTACGTAACACTGTATAATTTAACAAGACACTAATGTCTCCTCTCTCTATCTGCCTGGGTAGTTACAGCTGGAGCCCTCTCTCCTTTCTCATCCACATCTGATGTCCGCTGGTCACATGTGGCCCGTTTATGATGCTTTATGAGGCTCAGGAAGCGTGGGTTAGAAAAATGCCCTGAACAAGCAGCCTGGATGTTCAAGGCCTCCCACAACTAGAGTTGGTCTGCCTTCAAGATTCACTTAGCATGGTATGTACTCACTCATAGCAGGATACTAGACATGAAACAAGGATGACTTGTCTGCTACTCACATCACCAGGGAGGCTACCTGGAAAACAGGACCCCAAGAAAGACACAGGGATCGCCCAATGACGGAGAAATGGATGAGATATACATGAACAGCCTGGACATGAGTGGAGTTAATGAAAGGCGAGGGTCGAGGGAAAGAGAGCTTGGGGGAGTGGGAGATCCCAGCTGGATCAACAACAGAGAGGGAGAACAAGGAATAGGAGACCATGGTAAATGAAGACCACATGAGAATAGGAAGAAGCAAAGTGCTAGAGAGGCCCACAGAAATCCACAGATACCCCACACAACAGACTGCTGGCAATGGTCGAGAGACAGCCCGAACTGACCTACTCTGGTGATGGGATGGCCAAACACCCTAATTGTTGTGCTAGAAACCTCATCCAACTACTGAGGAATCTGGATGCAGAGATCCATGACTAGGCCCTGGGTGGATCTCTGGGAGACCAATTAGCGAGAATGAGGAGGGTTTATATGAGCGAGAATTGTTGAGACCAAGGTTGGATAAAGCACAGGGACAAATAGCCAAATGAATGGAAACACATGAACTATGATCCAATGGCTGAGGGGTCCCCACTGGATCAGGCCCTCCGAATGGGTGAGACAGTTGATTGGCTTGATCTGTTTGGGAGGCATCCAGGCAGTGGGACCAGATCTTGTGCTCATTGCATGAGTTGGCTGTTTGAAACCTGGGGCCTATGCAGGATTGTTTGGCTCGGCCTGGGAGGAGGAGACTAGACCTACCTGGACTGAGTCTACCAGGTTGACCTCAGTCTGTGGGGAAGGCTTTGCCCTGGAGGAGATGGGAATGGGGGGGGGGGGGGGGGGTTGGGGGGAAGGTGAGGGGGACGGGAGGGGGGAGAACAAGGGAATCCATGGCTGATATGTAGAACTGAATTATATTGCAAAATAAATTTAAAAAAAAAGATTCACTTAGAATTGAATCTGGCCCCCCACCCTCCTGCATAGCAAAGCCAGCAGCATCCTTCCAGCACTACCAAAGAGCTCCTCAGCTGGGGTACCTGCTTGTGCTAATTGTAATTCTTTCCTCCGCTTCCTACCAGAGCAGTGGTTCTCAGCCTGTGGATTGCAACCAAATCTTTAGGAGTCACACACCAGCTATTAACATTACATTACAACTCATGACAGTAGCAAGATTACAGTTGTGTTATAGCAATGAATAACTTTATGGTTGGGGTCACCACAACATGAGAAACTGTATTAAAGGGTCACAGCCTTAGGAAAGTTGAGAAACACTGCTCCAGTGCATGCTGTCACATTTCTTAATAGGGATACACACACACACACACACACACACACACACACACACACACACACACCCCTGCTGGACAACCCCAGATCTTCTTTCTCCAATGGCTGCCAACCCCAGGCTCTGTGTTGAGCAGATACTTCTGATGAGTTCAAGTAGCAGGAAGAAGAGACTAACACACAGCTTACAAAACAACTTAAGACTGAATATTAGGCATTCCAGATTCAAACATCCCCTTGAGGGCCAGAAATACGGTTCAGTAAGTGATTCCTGCCAAGGCTAAAACCCAGAGTTCTATTCTCAGGACCTATGTGGTGGGAGAGAACTTACCCCAGAAAGTTGTCTTCTGACCTCCACATATGCACCATGTATGTGCTCACACAAACCCATTAAATAAATAAATGTAATTTTTTTAAATTATTGTTGAAATTACAATATAATTAGATCATTTCTTCCTTCCCTTTACTCATTCAAAACACTCCCACATACTCCACCTTACTCTCCTTTAAATTCATGGCCTCTTTTTTTGTTGATTGTTGTTACATGTGTGCATATATATGCATGTACATAAATATTCCTAAATACAATCTGCTCGGCCTGTATAATGTTACTTGTATGTGTGTTTCCAGGGCTGACCATTTAATATTAGATAACCAATTGGTGTGCTCCTCCCTGGGGAGGACTGTTTCCCCTACCCTCAGCAGCCATCAATTGCCTGTAGTTTTTTGTGTAGGCTGAGGCCTCTCGGGCTTTCTGCTGTCCACTTGGCATGTCTATTATCGTGGTTCTTGTTCAGCTCACGTTTGGGCAGCCATGATGGTGAAACTTTATGGGTGTGCTTGTGACATTACTAGGAGACACAAAACGACAGCAAACTCTCTGAAGTTCATGGTGTCTTCAGAAACAGGGACGTACCTTTCACCTCTGGGGAAGTGGGGGCAACCAAGGGCAACATCAATAGTCTGTATGTTTTGGGAGTCTCTTAGACAACCCCAATCAACAGCTCAAAAGAGGGTTTCTCTTGCCTGGTATTGGAGTTTTTGTTAGGTGTCAGCCCAAATGAGAACATTTCATTTAAACTCTGTATGTATATGTATACGCAGACTTGTGTGCATTATAGGACTTTTTAGGTGAATAGTTAATTTCATGATCCCTTATGATTTTTTCAGATATCCATATTATTATTTCACCATTTTTCTTCTATATTTATCTCCCTCCCATTCCCTAATTAGAGCCTCCCTTTCCCCATTTCCCTGGTCAAATCTCTTATACCATTCTATTCCCTTCTGCTGTTCCCCAGCACCCCTGAATTTAAACAATTTTAAATCCTCTTGAGCCCTTTCTGCCACCAGAGGAGTTTCACTGAGAGTTCTTCCCACTTTCTTGGTCACTTTCTGTGGTGGTTTGAATGAAAATGGCTCCCATAGGCTCATAGGGAATGGTACTGTTAGGAGGTGTGGCCTTGTTGGGGTAGGTGTGGCCTTGCTGGGGTAGGTGTGACCTTGTTGGAGGAAGTGTGTCACTGGGGGTGGGCTTGGAGGTTTCAGATGCTCAAGCCAGGCCCAGTGTCTCACTCTCTCTTCCTGCTGCCTGCTGACCCAGATGTAGAACTCTCAGTTTACCTCTCAAGCATCATGTCTGTCAGCATGCTGCCACACTTCCTGCCATGATGATAATGGACTACACCTCTGAACTGTAAGCCAGCCCCAATTAAATGCTTTCCTCTATAAGAATTGTTGTGGTTGGAGTTCTGTGAGTTCGAGGCCAGCCTGGTCTACAGAGCAAGTTTCAGGACAGCCAGGGAACTTGAAGGTTATACAGAGAAACCTTGTCTCAAAACAAACAAGCAAGCAAACAAAAAGAGTTGCTGTAGTCATGGTGTCTTGTTAGAGCAACAGAAATCCTAACTAAGACACTTCCCCTTTACAGTATTTCTAGACTCTTGCTCCCTCAACCTCTCCTGCTCTCTTTCCTAGCTAGAATACCCTTCTCCTAGAGGTCCCATACATTATTAGGCAGAACAGCTTAAGTGCATTTTGCCCATTCCCTAACATACCTTAAGACCCAGAAGATCCCCCTTCACAGGCCTACTTTAATGAACTAATTAAAACCAAAGTTGCCGGGCGGTGGTGGCGCACGCCTTTAATCCCAGCACTCGGGAGGCAGAGCCAGGCGGATCTCTGTGAGTTCGAGGCCAGCCTGGGCTACCAAGTGAGTCCCAGGAAAGGCACAAAGCTACACAGAGAAACCCTGTCTCGAAAAACCAAAAAAAAAAAAAAAAAAAAAAAAAAAAAACAAAGTTTTAGAGCGCTAGGGAGACACTTCGGTTGGTGAGGTGTTTAAGGATTGCATTTTATTTTTAATTTTATTTTTATAATTACATTAAACAGTAATATGGCTCCAAACTCAATATATGAAAGTGGGTTCTGCGGGGGCCAGCCTGGGGAGAGGGCTCTGTAGGAAAAGGGCCTGAAGGCAAGCATAGGGACCTGCTTTTAATCCCAGAACCCAGATTATTAAAAAGCTGGGTGCGGTTTATAATCCCATGGCTGGGGAAGCAGAGACAGGAGGATCCCTGCTGCTCACTGGTCACGTCGCCAGCACAGTATATTCAGGAGCTCTAGGCTAGTGAAGAACACTGTCTCAAAGAAAAAAAAGGGGGCCGGGTGGTGGTGGTGGTGGTGGTGGCGGCGGCGGCGGCGGCGGCGGCGGCGGCTGGCGGCGGCGGCGGCGGCACACGCCTTTAATCCCAGCACTCGGGAGGCAGAGGCAGACGGATCTTTGTGGGTTCAAGCCCAGCCTGGTCTACAGAACGAGATCCAGGAAAGGCACAAAGCTACACAGAGAAACGCTGTCTCAAAAAAACAAAAACAAAAACAAACCAAAAAAAGAAAAAAGAAAGGTGGGCAAGGAGTCGATTGGGGGGTGGGGGGGGAGACAGAAGAATGACACCCAAGGTTGACCGCTGGCCTACGTCTACACCTGCCCACACACCTGCACCCAAACATACACACACGAGTGTACATGTGTGCACATGCGCACACACACACACACACACACACACACACACACACACACACACACTCAAGTTTTCAGTTCATGTCTTTAAAATTCCTAGCTCCTGTTAGTGCTCAGCGGCCACCTGCTGCTGGTGACCAGTGTCCAGGACAGTATGGAAGGTTCTGCAGGACAGCACATAGCTAACCCTGTACCAGCATCTTACCCAAGAGGCACTTTCTCCTCCCTCTTTCTTAATATCTGCTGGGTCCTGTCGCTGCAGTGTCTTTCCACAGGTGCTCTTCTGTTTTCCTTCCGGGAGCTCTCCCCGGTGGCCAAAACGTGAGGGGAGCATCAAACTCAGATCTCGGGGCCGGTATTCTGGTCCTTTCCACTCAGAAAAATGTTGGCTAATGATGGTCGGGGGACAGAGAAGGTAGGTAGAGACAGCATGCTAAGACTTCATGAAGAAGGTGGCTTTGTCGCCACCTATCATGCTCTGATTAAACGTTAAGAGTGATTCTTTTACTCATCAGGGTTCAGTCCCCAAGTGGAATGACTGAAAAGGATCCTCCGGGAATGTTTTCCAAGGGATAAAAATGATGCTTCGCTATGACCCATGTGTGGTTTTGCTTCCGCAGGCAGAATACAAGCGCTCCCGGAATGCGGGGTGCAGTCTCCTCTGAGGGCACTCGCGGGGCAAAGACATGCGTGGTGAAAGAGCTCTGATTACTGCCCAGCACCAGCTACTCCCTGGCTCCGCTCCTTTCCTCAGACACACCGGTCAGGCTCTGCTTAAGAAAACCAATGTTTCTGATGGCAGAACCCCAAGCTGACCTATTTCCCTAGGCTCCCAGGGAGCCCTAGGTTCACTGATGTCGCCATCTGCTGGTGGTTCTTGTGCTGCAGCCCTAGGCCACTGCCTCAACCTCACCTGGGAACTTGTTGAAGATGCTTCACCCCAGACATAATGAGCCAAAAGCAAAAGGTGATCCTGATCGCTGCGTCTCCACAAGCAATTCAGATGATCCTAATGCTCGCTAAAGCTTGGCAATCACAGACCTAGTGGATCCAGTTCCACCATTTGTCCATTCAAGTCAAGAACGAATAATAAACATCTACATAATGATACAAAGGAGGGTAGAACAGACACAACCCCACAGACACATAGGTGCACACACGAGGGAGCACATGAGTGCACGTAGAATATACAATGGCTTGCTTCACACATGCCTGAGCAATAACAGCAGGATCTTTCTTATTTTAGACTAGAAACCAGCCAAGGACCACACACGTGGGAACCAAGGGTTAGACCCACGTCAGATCTTTGCATGGCAATGCCTGGGCATCTTCACCTTCACACTTCTTCAACTTCTGTAGGCTGGGTTGTCCTTGAAGTGAGCAAATTGACAACCGAGAAACTCCCTCAGATTAAAACAGTTCCCTTTCTCCTGTCCACACAGTTCAAACTACCTAAGATGGCTGGCAGCTTCTTGAAGACAGCTGTAGTAATATTAGTCTGCTTTCTGTCGGGATAACAAAGTGCCTGGATGAGTCAACTTGAAGGAGAACAGGTTTATCCTGACTCATGTTTTCAGAGGTCTCGGTCCAGGGTCCCTTGGCTCCTTGGCTTTGGCCCCTGCGCTGAAGCAGAAGAAAATGGAAAGACATGTGGTGAACCAAAGTGGCTTATGCCATGGAGACAGGAGGCAAAGAGAGAGAGGAGGTGTCCAGTTACCTATGTCCTCCAACTGGACCCCTCCTCTTACAGCTTCCACTAATGCCATCAAATTACGAACCCACCAATAGGATCATCCGTCCACGAGTTCAGAGTCCTCAGAGTCCTCGTGATTCTACCGTCTTCCACAAAGCCCCACCTCTGAGCACTGCACCGAGAATCCACCTTTCAGTGCGCTCATGCATCTCATCTGGAGACATCTCAGACAGGCCTCCTTGATTTAGTGCCTTCCAATGACCTTCCACCTTGCTGCTCCTCTCCATCCCTTTCACTGAAGGTGCAGGCCTCTACTGTGTAGGCTGTGGTAGGGAGGAGTTCGTCGTCGTAAGGTGGAGCACAACTTCAGGAACTCTTAGGGAGGAAGGAGTTCACCACGAGCTGCCCAGTAGAGGAACAGAGGCAGTGGAGTGCAGCAGACACAGGAAGACACCGAAGGAAACGGGAGGTGAGAACAGAAGACAACCTGCTGTTTCCGTCACAGTTTAATCAGTCTCTGAAGCAGCCCTCCAAGTACTCACTGGGATGTTCATCAGCAGCTGCCTGTCACTGGGCACTGACTGGTACGTGCAGAGCATTGTAAGGGCCTGTCCCTGTCTTTGAGAACCATCCCACTTTGCTAGAGTTTAGACACATAGGTCTGACCACGAAGATAAATGAGGAGGAATGCTGCTTAATGGCTTGCTCAGCCTGCTTTCTTATGTGAGTCAGGACCACCTGCCCAGGGATGGCACCACCCACCGTGGGCAGGGCCCGTCCATGTCAATCATTAATCAAGAAAATGCCACCACTGATGTCTATAGGCAATCTGATACAGGCAGTTCCTCAACAGACATTCCCTCTTCCTCGAGGACTACAGCTTAGGCCAAGTTAACAAAAAAAAAAAAAAAAAAAAAAAAAAACTAGCTAGCTTGCACCTTGTGGTAAATGTTTGCAGACTTGGATTGAACATGTGCTAATAAAAATTTACATTCTTTCAAAGTCTAGTAATTGGAAGGTAGAAAGGAAGGGAACAGCACTTTCTCCCAGAAGCCAAGAGCTATTGAAGCTGTTGTCATCCTCTGTGAGGCAGGTGGGACTCATAAACTGCTAACTCCGCTCCCATGCCACCCCTTGGGATCAGGTATATCCCTTAGGCTCCTTCCCGAAGTGCATTTAGCTGCCTAGTCACTCCTCAGAAGACCTTTCCCAGCCACTGCTACTCCATTCAGTGTACCTCAAGCTGACCCGGGGTTCGAAACCTGGTGGCGACCAGCCTAGTGGTTGAGATACAAATGGATTTGAAAGGTCTGCTTGGTTGGATCGTGCAGCTGCCACTTCTAAGCTGGGACCAGTGCCCTGTGGGGAGGAGGGAAAGAAGGCGGGGCTGCACTGCGGTCGTCTTCAAGTCTTGCCCAAGTCACTTGAGCTTCTGTGAATTTTGAGAGGAGTGTGGCTGAGTCTCCATATCCGGTGAGTCTCCACAGAAAAGCTTCAGACCCAGGTACCTGGGTGTCGTGTCGATTAGCTTTCTCCCTCTCTATCCCAGTGTCTGCAGGCTGCAGTTCTCACTCCTGCAGGTGAGTGAGAAACTACCAGGTTTCACTGGGCACAGTCTTCTTTGTGCCATGATGCCAACCTCAAGAGAATGTTCTTCCATCGACTCTGAATGTGGTGACTTGGGCTAGGTTCCCGGAATCCTCTGTGCCCACCTTCAGCAAGGCCTGGCTCATCCACTCCATCTGTGTAATTAGAGTTCTGTTTGGGCTGAGGAGTAAGTACATCATCCACCAGGCCCGCCTCCATGTAGAATCCTTTTAGAATCCTTTTAGTTCCTGCAAGGGGAGCCACCACAGCAAAGTCCCCGGGGTGCAAGCATGGTACTCAGCAGCCTCTCAGGGTCTGTCTGTCCTGCTGGACATCAGGAGCAGAAGCAGCATGACCCACTACCTGACCCCACAGCCCAAACATGGGCCCTGGGTTCCTTTGGAAAATTCCATGTCTGGTCTTGAAACCCGAGGTTCCAGGAACTATTGTTGATTGGGTCCCTCTCAGCTTAACTGACTCATGTCCATCAGGTTCATTAGAAAATTAATTAAGCAGAATATAATTTGTAATTTTACAGTCAAATCTGCTGCTCCTAAGTGGTTGCCAATCACACTTGTCAATCAGCACGTTCTCATTCCTTACGAAAACCTCTAGGAAGAATGACCACAGACCACTTGGTGAGATGAAGTCAGAGCAAGTGCAATGCATGATGGGATTGGAGGGTGTTAAAGTGTTTGAGCCAGGTACTCTCTCATTCTCAGTACAGGAAACACACCAAGAGGAACCAGAACACTGGCCGGGACAGCTCACCTGATGATCTTCTGGCTTCATCTGCCTGGGTCAGGGATGGGGTATAGTTTGGGTGCCCCTGCCCCCCCACTTCCTGGGTCCTCCCATGAAGGCAGTCAAGCTTCGTCACTGATCATCTAGCTTCAACTTTAATCTCAGTGTCTTTTGGTCTCCTTTGTTACAGGTGTCAGGCTCCACTCTCTGGACTGTGTTCACAGGTCTCTCTCAAGGTAGTTTCGTGAGTAGAAAGTCCACCTCATATGCTCTGTGCTGATTCCTCAGTTACCTTTTCTTGACCACATCGCCCAATGCCAAAACTGTCTTGTATGCTCCTCCAGGGGTCCACTTTCAACCCTCTCGGCTTCCCAAAATCCCTTCGATCCTTTCCTGACCTTTGCCTGACACTGAGTCTTCCCACCCCTTGTTTGCTTCTCCAGAGAGCTGTGTCTGTCTAGTTCCTCTTTGTCCCAGAGGCTAGCCTCATCCCTAGGAATCGTTACAAATTCAATTAACAAAATGCCCGTTCGATTCCTGGAAAGTTCTATTCTTTTCAGGTCAATACAGTTGCAGTAGAAAAGAGGTTCAACAACATCATTTTCTAATTCTGAGACCCTTGACTAACCACGTGATCACCTTGCCTTCTGTCTCCCTAGACATTAAATTCACCAGACGTTATTAAGTAAGAGACCTTCCCTCCTCCCTTCTAGATCCAAAAGGACCTCGTGAAGTTCTTGATCACTGCTGGGGACTGGAGTCCATCAGGCAAGTTGTATGGCATGATGGCTCATCTTTTCTCCGCCCTAAACAAGGTCATAAAACATAAAAGCTTTGAGGTATTAAAAAAAAAAAAATTCCAGTCCCATCATGTCAGTGTTTTTGATTCAAAACAGAGGAGGAAGCATCTTGCCTCAGCAAATGACTTCCCGAGTGGCTGATGGTTGATTTGCTTCGCTGTTTTGATTAGCTATCTGTTGTCTGTGCCCGATGCTAATACAGCGGAGACATTTTAAAATTGCATTTACTTCTTTGTAAGGGGGAGGGGAGGGCATGTGCTGCGGCATGGGTGTGGAAGCCAGAGGTCAGGTTTCAGGGATCAGTTCTCTCCTTCCACTGTGTGGGTTTTCCAGGAACTGAATACCGAATTCAGGTTGCCAATCTCGGCAGCAAGTGTCTCCACCCACTGAGCGATCTCTCTGCCCGCCCCCCCCCCCATTTTTTTTTACTTAAAAAATTATATCCAAAAGACAAAATAATCTAGTTGCTAAATTGATAACTAGATTGTAAATAATAATTGCTTTGGGATCATAATTACCTAGACTTACTGCTACCTCCAATATATAAATCCATAAAAAGTATCATTAGATTACAATTTTATTATTTTATTTTGCATGTATGGGTGTTTGCCTGTATGTGTATCTGTGTATCACGTACAGGCCTGGTGCCCAAGGAGACTGGAAAAGGGTGTCAGATCCCCTGGAACTAGAGTTACAAACATGGTTGTGATCCACCATGTGGGTATTGGGAATCAAACTCTAGTCCTCCACAGGAGCAGCAAGTGCTCTTAACCACTGAGCTATCTCTCCCCTATAAATCCTAAAATTCGCCAGAAAAACCAGTTCCACCATTTTGGCCGAATTCAAGCAAGCTTTTATTAAAAATATTAAATACTGACCAAGCTGGAATTTTGGTCAGGACCATCACCTGGAAATTTTCCAGGTAAGTGACCTCCAAGACACGTGTTGGCAGAGTTTGTAGGGTAGAACCCATATGATAGACCCACAACACACCCCCACGGTTGTGCATGTCAGGAGGACCTAGACACTTCCACCTAGCCAGTTCCAGGTCAAAATAGCCATTTCCGGGACAAGGTGACTCCGTGACCAGGACCCCGTGGCTTTGCATGGTTGCATAAGAGCGTACAACGCAACCATGTGATCTGCGCATGCGTGGAGTAGCCACATCGACCTGTTCACGCATGCGCCACCCAGCCTTTATAAGCCGGCGCCATATTCCCGGCTTCCTTCTTTTTTTTCTTTCTTCTCCTCCACACACGTGTCTCTTCCGCAGGCCTGAGCATTTACTTGTCTGTCCTTTTCTCTTATCTTAGTAAAACTCTCGTTAGTGGATTCTGTCGTGTTTTGTGACATTTCCTCGCAGGGTAAGAGCACCGTTAAATAACTAACGCCATAGGCCACCATACTTTCCCATGAGACTTTATTGGTAGTTTCCAAGAACTCCAATTCCCAGAATCCCAGGAAGTTATTCGGCCCTTGGGCAGGTGGGGACTATACATTAATTTAAGGTCTAACACCCCTAGATTACAAATTTTAAAAAGCAGTAATGTTAAATACTGAACTTCCCAGTTTGGGGTCTTATTTTTCCAACACTTAAACTCTAGGACCTTGCTATGCGTGCGTGCGTGCGTGCGTGCGTGCGTGCGTGCGTGCGTGCGTGCGTGCGTGCGTGCGTGCGTGCGTGCGTGCGTGCGTGCGTGCGTGCGTGCTTTCCTCTGGAACTTGGAGCTGCATAGCCCTTAGTCAAGAAAACCTTGCCATCCAAGGAGCCCTATTCTCTACTGAACCCCCCACCCCCACCTCCGTGATAGCTCTTGGGGCCAGGCCCCCTGCTCAGGGGTCTGAGAACCTGTGCCTCTGTGCTTTTCCCCAGTGGATAAATCACCGCCTGGGGGCTCGTCTTCTGGTGGAGATGAGTCCCAGGCTAGCAGCCTATCAAACAGAAGATTGCCTGGGCTCCGTGCTCTCTCTTAAAGCTCTGCCTGCGCTCTACCTCTTGGCCGGCCCTGCTGCCTGCTTTCTTCCTTCACACTGGGTATCTGTCTCCTAAGAACGAACAGTACAGTCAGGTCTTCAGATTTCCAAAGAACAGAAATAATAGGCAAAAATTCACTTTGCAGCCTGGGGCACGAGTGAATAGCAATAATGAAACCAGGGCAGTGTATAATCACTAATCCTCTTGTCGGAATATTTTTGTGGCTCTCCTAATAATCTCCTTTTCTGCCTCTCTCCCTGCCTTCACTTGTCCTGCCCTGTCCACCCCACCCCCACTCCCTGCACCCATGCCTTCCTCGGATAAAACACACAACTGAAATGGGGCTCTGTGTCAGTGGATTTTTTTTAAAAATATTTATTCATTTTTATTTAACATGGATGGTGTTTTGCCTGTGTGGATGTCGGTGCAGCAGGTCTGTGCCTGGTACCCACAAAGGCGCTGGTCCCCTGGGACTGGAGTCACAGGTAGTTGTGAGCTGCCATGTGAGTGCTGGGAATTGAGTATGGACCCTCAGGAAGATTAGCCAGTGCTCTGAACAGCTGAGCCATCTGTCCAGCCCCATGCTGATGAATGTTTTTAGGTATTGTTTCATAATATCATTTTTGAATTTTTGTTTGGTCTTTTCATTTGTTTGGGTTTTTTGTTGTTGCTCTTTGTTTGTTTGTTTGTAGACAGGATTTCTCTGAGCAGCCCTGGCTGTCCTGGAACTCACTTTGTAGACCAGGCTGGCCTCAAACTCACAGAATTCTACCTGGCTCTGCCTCCCAAATTTTTGGATTAAAGGTGAGTGCTACTACTGCCCAGCTTCCTGTTGGTTTTTTTAAGACAGGGCCTCAACTACGTAGCTCTGGCTGTCCTGGAACTCAGTCTATAGACCAGGCTGGCCTGGAACTCAGAGATCCACCTGCCTCTACCTCCCAAGTGCTGGGATTAAAGGTGTGCACCACTACGCCCGGCATTCACATTTTATTTTTTGTTTGTTTTGAGGTTTTGGATTTGTTGTTGTTATTGTTTGTTTGTTTGTTTGTTTGTTTGTTTTTAGAGACAGGGTTTCTAGTGTAACAGCCCTGGCTGTCTGGAACTCGCTCTGTAGACCAGGCTGGCCTTGAACTCATAGATTCGCCTGGCTCTGCCTCCTGAGTGCTGGGATTAAAGGCATACGCCACCAAGCCCAGTGTCATATTTGATTTTTAAAAGCAGAGAAATTGAGCATTTTAAATGGGTTAAAAGAAAAAAGTTATTTTCTATGTTTGTGTGGAAGGGGGAGTGATTGTATGACTAGAAAACTGACCTAATTCTTGCCACTGATTTAAGCTAGTCCTTAGTATTCAAACCTTTTCTGAACTTGTAGCTATCCTATGCAAGTGTTTTCGGTTGTGTCCTATTATGGCCACACAAGTCAGTAAGGTCCTGGCCTTCCTGACTCTGTGGACTCCTGAAGTCACATGAGTCCAATGCCAGTTCAGCCCACATAGCGGCTATGACAATTGATTCCATGTCTCTGACATCAGTTTCCCCACCTGCAGCTTCATGTTGGAGCTTCAGGGCAGCCGCCACAAGGACACACTTATAAATGCTAATGTGGAAATGCAAGGTTTTGTATGGATGGCACTGCCTTATTGCTGACCTCCAGGATGACTTTCCCAGTGGTCTGTGCGTGGGATATATGTATATACACACGACTGTCAGGTCAAAATGACACAACAATGTTTCGGCTTTCTGATGGCCAAGTAGCCATACACCAGTAGAAAGCGTTCCATGAGTTTTGAATTCTGATTTTATTTTCTGAGAACCTCATACTTTCTACATCCACATCCCTCCTGTCCCTGCCTCCCTCCTGCTCCAGCTTCTCCCATATTCCCTTCCCAAACTCATGAATTCTTCTTTAATTATTACTGTTATATGCATATACATAGGTATACATATATGGACACATATGTATGCATACAAACTGAATCCACTTAGGTTTGCTCACATGTTCATGTATCCAGGGATGACCACTTGGAATTGGACAATCTTTGTAAAATCCGTTTTCTCTCTCTCTCTTCTGCAGTCATCGACCTCCTGTAGTTCTTCATCCAGGGGTGGGACCATGTGGAATTTCCCCTGTCTACATTGGTATGTCAGCTGATGGTCTCATTATGGTTTTGTTCAGGTGGCCATCTTGTTGAGAGTTCATAGGTACGGTTCCCTTGTCATCTATAGGAGATACCAATCTTAGAGCAAACATCCTGGTCTACTAGCTCTCATAGTCTTCCCACCCCCTCTTCTGTGAATTTCCATGAGCCTATTATCTCCTGATGCTGGGCAATAACGATGAGTCACAGCTCCAAGTCACACAATTACAAGGGGAAGCAACCGATACGCTACCAGGTACAATGATACTAAGCCAGATGTTGGGCTGGTGGGTATAGCAAATGCATTTCACACTGGGATAGTTGCAAGTTCTTTTGAGCAATGTTTAAAAACCCAAGGTTCACAAGCACCTCTGTCTTCTCTGTAATTTTTGTTCTTTGTGATTTACATGTTCAAGAAGCCAAGCAGAAGAGTTCTGTGTAATCTCCCATATTTTAGATCAGGCTGAGTACCTGTCTGTGCTGTTCTTTAGAATTTTCCTTCTTCCTCTGTATTTCCCATAAATTCATAGTGGGGGCTTGAGGCTAGATCACATTCAAGTTCGGTGTGTGAGAGGAAGAGTTTGTGGTCTGCATAAATATCCCCAACAGCATCACAGGATAGGCATAAGGCACATGATGTTTCGAAGGTTTCATCTACAGATTGCCTGTGTGCCTAGAGAAGCCAACACTGTGTTTGCCCGTGCTTCCCTCACAGTCCTAGGTGTGCTTCACAGCTACGGGTTTTACACTGTGTCAGGTGGCTCTGGGCTGTATTTCCCAGAATTCCTTTTTCCTGTATGTTTCTATCCAGGACAAGCCATTGTGTTGTAGTGGTGGTGGGGTGTCCCTGGGAGATCTGAAGGGTGGAAGCAAAGCTCACCAATCGGGGACTCGTCTGTTGCCTCATCTCACAGGCATGAGGCAGCAACTGACCTCCAGCTGTTCCCTTTTCCCCTGCATGCTCCTCCAGCACCGCCCACTAAGCTAAGCGTATGCTTAGATCCCTAGCAAAGGCTTCTGCAAGACAGCATGAGACCAGCATGAGAGAGCTAGCATGGCTTCCAGCTCATCTTCGTGGACTCCTGTTTGTTCTCACTCTTTCACGATTGCATCCATCTCCCCTCCAGCTACTCAAGCTGAGAACTTCCGGCTTCAGGCTCCTCAAGCAGCTGTTACAACGTGGTTACAGCTTTAATGAGCCACAATCCCAACAAGAAAAACCAGATGAGTCCTCCTCTTTCCCTTCCGTTTTCTCCATCAAGTTTCATAATGATGAACAGTTCCCTTAGCATCACCCAGGGGTGTTCATTTAGTTTTATTTACTTGGTGTTTGGTTTTTGGTTTTTGGTGTGTGTGTGTGTGTGTGTGTGTGTGTGTGTGTGTGTGTGGTTACCAGCTACTCATGCATTGTATTTTATCTGATAGGTCAAAAGGCTGTTGTTGAGCTGGGTAGTAATGGTGCACATCTTGCACTTGGGAGGCAGAAGCAGGTAGAACTCCGAGTTTGAGGTCAGCCTGGTCTACAAAGCGAATTCCAGGACAGTCAGGACTGTTAAACAAAGAAACCTTGTCTCAAAAAAAGAAAAGAAAAAGAAGAGGCTGTTGTTACTATTATTGCTATGTCAGGGTTGGGGTCATGCTGTCCCACGCTGGCTGATGGAGGCCATTCAACTGGCCCCTGGATGTTCTCAATAAACTTTTCAGTAAAGCAAAAGGTTCCAAGCTCCCTTTTACATTTCCTGTCCCAGCCTTGAGCTAGCATTTCTCCAAGGAGGCCTGCCTCTTTTCAGTTGAAAATTCTATATACAGTAAATATTGGGTGGAGGAATGCTCATTATTTTTGGAGCTATCTGTGGCTTTTAGAGCTTCATGGTGAACGGAAAAACAACTGTGTTCATTTATTTGTGTGTGTATGTGTGTGTGCGTGTGTGTATACTCACACATATGTACATATGTGTGGGAGTGTACATGCACATGTATGAGAGTACACATGGAGGTCTAAGTCAACCTCAGTGTGGTTCCTCAGGTACCATCTATCTTGATAAGGTCTCTTCTTGGGCCTCAAGTTGCCCATTAGGCTAGGCCAGCTGTTTGTAGTTGTCTCCCCAGCACTGGGATTACAAGCACATACCACCACCCTCGGCTTCATCGAATACACAGGTTCTAGGGACTAAACTCAGGTCCTTAAGCTTTTTTTCCCCTGAGGTAAGGGCACTCTGCTCCAGGCTGGCCTCAACCTTTAAATCCACCTGCCTCAGTCTCCTGGGTGCTGGGATTATTACAGTTGCACACCATTACACTGAAGTAGCATGTTTATTTTAAAAGAAAATACGATGTAATTAGTATTAATTTTTAAATCATATTTAAAACTACAGAGCTTTCTATTTGACTCATTCAATTCTATGTTTTTAACCTCTCCTCTTCTGCTTAAAGATTCAAGTCCTTAATACAGTAACAAAATTATTTATTTGAGATATATATACACATATGTAATTAGTTTCAGAATAAAACTTACGTATGTACCTAGTAATAGCATAAGAATATTAATTAGAATCACTTACTATTACTGTGATAAAACACCATGACCAAAAGCAACTTGGGGAGAAAAGGGTTTATTTCACTCACAGTTCACTATAACAGTTCATCATCAAAAGTAGTGAGGGCAGGAACTCAAGCAGGGCAGGAACATGGAGGCAGGAGCTGATGCAGAGGCCATGGATGAATGCTGCTTACTGGCTTGCTTCCCAAGGCTTGCTCAGCCTGCTCTCTAATAGAACCCAGGACTACCAGCCCAGGGATAAAACTGCCCACAATGGGCAGGGCCCTCCTCTATCAATCACTAATAAAAAAAAAAAATGCCTTACAGCTGGATCTTTTGGAGACATTTTCTCATTTGAAGATCCCACCTCTCTGATGACTCTAGCTTGTATCAAGTTGACATAAAACTAGCCAGCACAATAAGTATATAGGATTTACTACACAGAGAAATAATTTTAATTGCTAGTTTCAGGATAATAATACTAATATTTTAATTATTGAAAACAATTTAAGATTTCTCTACAATTTTGTTTTGTTTTTCAAGACACAGTTTCTCTATGTAGCCCTTGCTGTTCTGGAACTCTCTCTGTAGACCAAGCTGGCCTCAAACTAGATCTGCCTCCCTCTGCCTCCTGAGTGCTGGGATGCTGTGGGATGTTCTGTATGCTGTGAAAATGTGTTGCTATTATTGATTGATAAATAAAACGCTGATTGGCCAGTAGCCAGACAGGAAATATGGGATAGGCAGGATAAGCAGAGAGGAGAAGTCTGGGAACAGGAAGGCTGAGGCAGGGGATGCTGCCAGCCACCACTATGGGAACCAACATGTGAGATACCGGTAAGCCACGTGGCAAGGTATAGATTTATAGAAATGGGTTAATTTAAGATGTAGGATCTAACTAGCAAGAAGCCTGAGCCATTGGGCCAAACAGTTTAAATAATATAAGCCTCTGTGTGTTTGCTTGGGGGATGCTAGTGGGAGAGACTTGTCCTGACTGCCAGCAGGCCGAGACACTTGAAAACATTAGCTACACTGGAATTCAAGGCATTCAAGGCATGTGCCTCCACCACCTTGCTAATGCTGGTGAAAATGCAAATGACACTGTCAGTCAGGAACACAGTTGAGACTGCTCCTGAAGAACGCAAACAAAACTGACTTTGACCCAGCAACCCCTCTTTGGGGTTCTCTTCCAGAAAACCTCAAAAGCAGATTGTGAAGCAATATTAGCACTTTTGTGTTGACCACAGAACTATTTACAATAATCAAGATTTTTTTTAAAGTGCCCATCAACAGTTAAATGAGCAAAGAGGCTGCACACACATACCGTGGAATGTATAAAGAAGGCAATCCTGCTGTGTGTAACAATGCAGTCAGCCTTGAGAACATTGAGCTAAGTGAAATAAGCCAATCACAAAAAAGCTAAGTACCTAAAACAATCAGGTTCATACAGTTAAAGCATAGAACGGATGGCATTTGCCAGGGACTGAGGGAGAGAGAGAATAGAGAGTTACTAATGGATGGATACTAACAGAGAGCTACTTTACTTAGCAGAAAGTCCAACAAGATGAGTAAGCTCAGGAGAGCTGCTGGATAACACTGCTCCTATGATCAACAGTCGTGAATGTGCACTAAAAATATGTTGAGAGTATAGATCTCGTGTCAACTGGTCTTACTACAGTAAAAATCAGGAAAAATACACCCCATCTGTTAAACCATCAATTTGGTGTATGTTTAGATTAATTGACTTTGGGTCTTTGGGGACTATAGAGATGGTGCAGAGGTTAAGAGCACAGAGCATGTACTGCTCGTGTAGAGGTCTTGGGTTTGGTTTCTAGCACCCACATCTGGTAGCTCACAACCAGCTGTAAAGCCAGCCCCTTGGGAAGGCAGCACTTAAGCCTTCTGCAGGGTCTGCACTCACATGCCGGTGTTCTCCTCTCCCCCATACACATATAATTAAAGCTGAATATTTAAAAAGCTAAAATGGCTAATTGATTTTGCTTTTCATGTTTAAGGCTTGAGTTTATTTTTAATTTTTACTTATTATATAATTATATTAAACAGCAATGTGGTTCCAGGTGCAAATATATGGAACTGGGTTCTACAGAGCTTTAAAATAGGATCACAAATTCTTTAATATACCTTTTAAAAGTGGGGTCAAATTTGCCTCACTTTAGGTGTGAGTGAGGCTTGGGGTCTCCCTTCTCACAGATAAAGTAAGGTGCAATAAGAAGGGGGAGCCTTCTGAGATGAGGCCTGCAAGGCCCTGCTGCTCTCTCAACCCTTTGCTTGCTCTAGGAAAAGACAACTTCCTAGATGACGATGCTCGAGTCACCCTATGTAGAGAGAGGACATGTGGTAAGAAAACACACCATCCTGCTAAAAACCATAGTGAGGGTGCTGGAGTGGAGTCTCCACGGCTCAAAGCACTTGCTTATTAATCTTGCAGAGGACCTCGGTTCAATTCCCAGCACCCTCATAGTGGCTCACACTCACCCGTAACTCCAGTCCCGGGAAATCTGATGTACTCTGCGGGCACCAGGTACACATGTGCTGCACATACATACGTGCAGAACACTCAGACACATAAAATAAATAAATTTAAAACTTATGAGGTGAATTTTCTAGGCCACAATGAAATCATTCTATGACTAGAATTCTAGTCAACAACTTGACCACACTCTCATAAAAGAAACCCAAAGTTAGAACCACCCAGCTAAGCTGCTCCCATTTCCTGGCCCTCAGAACTTCTAGATAACATGGTTGTCATTCTAGGCCTCTATGCTTTTGGAGTGACCTGTTACGTGGCCCACAGGTAACTAATGTAGCCACTTCCAGGTAAGTTTAGCTTCCATTTTTGCCTCTTCCATCCTCTTTAAGTTACCTCATTTTTGTTAGGTTTCCCTGCTGCTACTTTTAACTTTAAACATCAACAAATATGAGCCTGGGATGTAGCTCAGTTGGTAGAATCCTTGCCTCAAATACACAGAGTCCTGGGTTCAGTCACCAGCACCATGTACACCAGCTATGGTAGTTGGTGCCTGTAACCCTAGCACTCTGGAAGTGGAATCAAGAGGATCGGGAGTTCAAAGGCAGCCTCAGCTACATAAAGAAGTTGAGGTCAGCCTGGGCTACAGGAGACACTATCTTTAAAAACAAATAAAGGCATGTAAATATGCAAGTATTTCTCTCATCTACTTAGCCCATTGTATACGTTCTTCCGGACCTTGATATTTTCAATTAAAATTGTCATTGGAAACAATTCCAAAGTGAAGTGTAGAATTTTCATTTTTTGAAAACCATTGCTTGATGATTAGTTCTGTAGATGAACCACAGATTAGTCCACAGGCACACTATTGACGTGCTGTGGCCAGTCTTTAAGCCTTTCAGATGGTACCATGATGCATGCATCTTGGCAGGCTTTTATCGGTGTTCACTTTTGATAGGCAACCAAGTCCTCTTTTCGAGGACGCTCCTTTTGGAATTTGTTGTTGTTGTTGTTTCCTCCTACATTGGGTTGTCACTCAATTCTCTGGTCTCCCCTATCCTAGTGCAAATCATTCCATCAGGTTAGTACCTACGTGGTTATGTATCATTCCGAGTTCCCTCTGTGCATCGGTTTCATGCTCAGGAGACTATGCCATGATAGCCCATTTCAAGCAGCTAAAGCTCTGACCTGCTGCTGTCAGGGTTTAATGCTGAGCTTGTGGGATTAAAGATCTAACCTAGAAAGGAAGTGGGTGGGGAACAGCAGGGATTATAGGAGACCCAAACTGGAAAATCTTTCTCGGTAGGCATCAAACCTGAAGCAAAGCTTCCCACACGTGGTATGGATGCTCACCCTATGGAGGGAGAGAAAGGTGACTCTCCTATCTCTAGCATGGTGACAGGGAAGATGATGTTGAAGTCAATCAAGACCTAAGACATAATATCAAGAATCATCAGGTCAGAGCAACAACCCATGGTTAAGGTAACTAGCACAATAGGCATCAAACTCCTTGCCTCACAGAGACAGGCTGCGTTAATGGAGGGCTGCAGTGAGGCTGTCTTATCTGACGATGATGCCAGAGAATACTGACAAGCACAGGCTAGCAGGAGAGCCTGGGCAAACCCATGATTTCTGACCAGGTGCTGAGTGCCGTTTTTCATCACGGTTACATTATTTTCCTTGTCTTTTGCCCCCTCTTTATGTAACCTAAATATCCATGCACACAAATCATTACTTATACAATGGACAAGAGTTGCATCTAGGGCAACTCTTGGAGAATTGCCTCAGCCATTAAGAGTACCTATTGCTCTTGTAAAGGGCCCAGGTCAGATTTCCAGCACTCACATGGTGGCTCACAACTCTTTGTAACCCTAGTCCCAGAGGATCTGATATCCTCTTCTGACCTGGGCAGGCACACACATGGTGCACAGTCATACACACAGGCAAATCACTCACACACGTAAAATAATAAATCTAAAAACATTTTTTAAAAAGAGTTTCACGTGAACCTACTTTTGGAAAAGATTTATTTTTAATGATGTACATAGATGTCCATGGACACTAGAGACATCTCCCTAGAGTTGGAAGTTACAGGCAATTGTAAGTTACCTGACATGGGTGCTGGGAACTGAACCACAGTCCTCTGCAAGAGCAGTACATACTCTTAACCACTGAGCCACCTCTCTAGTTCCTGACTCTACTTTTTATTATCAACAAAATCCTCTTAAGCCCACAAAGTGCAAGTCATCCAGAGTGTGATGCACGTCTACACGACTTGTGTATTTTATAAAACAGATTACTTCATCAGGGAAACTGAGCACAACCATAAAAACAATCACCCCCAAGGCTTTCTGTAGAAGTTCACTTTACTACACTCCTGTATGAAACCCAGAGATGGGAAGAGCCATGTGAAAGCTGAAGAGTTTGATTGTGGTAAGTGGAGAAAAGTGAGGCACATTTTTGGCAGGCAACACGGTATAAGTTAAATTAAGAAAGGATGATGTTCCATGCTCATATTAGCTGTGGTGAAGAGTGGGTTTGGAGGAACGTATCCCATCTGAACTGAGGCGTTTTCAGCTGGAGGGGAAGAGGGCAAACCATGGAGGAAGAGGAATCAGCAGCAGTAGGATGGAGTAGAGGAAGGGATGGAGGCAGACAAGCTGAGTCAGTATCTGTAAATAGAATCATATTTTCACACTTAAGATTGGGAGCCTGATGACAACTGATCATTTTGGAAAAGTTGTGTCTTCCTTTCCAATTAAAATTTAATACTAGTTCAGCCTCGAGTGTCCATCACCGCTCAACTTCAGTAGCTACATAGAAACACTGACGTACAGTAGGACCTTCTGTTCTTGCTAATGCTTTGGAAAAGTGAGAACATCTTTGCAAGAGAGCTGGCAGCCGGTTGATTAGTCTCTGGTAAATTCTAGTCTTATATTCTGGAACTGGTGGAACTGGGGCATGCTTGATTTTTCAAATCCATAAAATATATCCAGACCCATGAAACCAGACAAAAATGGGAGCTGCAGTGAACCTCTGTGATCAGAGTGAGTTCAAAAGATACTGCCAAGGAGAGTTCATCTGCGCCGTGGGTCTCTATTTATCTTTTTGTTATTGTTCCTTTGTTTGCTTCAGGAATGTGAGAATGATAGACAAGCGGATACGGGGATGAGGGGGGAAAGCCTGGCAGGAGACAGCACTGCACAGTTTTCATTAATATTTACATTCGCAGAGAAGAAATGAAGCTCAGGGCGCTGGGTAGACGGGGAACTTGAGCTGCTGTTAAACCATGAGGCTGAGGCTGGGAAGGCACAAAGAGACACTAACAGAGGATTAAGATTGCTTTAGCAGCAGGGTGGTAGCGTACACCTTTAATCCCAGCACTCACGAAGCAGAACCAGTGTATCTGTGAGTTCGAGGCCAGCCTGGTCTACAGAGCTAGATCTAGGACAGGCATCAAAAAACAAAACAAAACAAAAAAAAAGATTGCTTTAGCAAGGTCTGGTTTCGCAGACACATTTTAATGGGACTCTGGCTTAGTTACTTTTCTATAGCTGTGATAACACATCACGACTGAGGGAACTTATAGAAGGAAGAGTTCAATATTGGGGCGGGGGTGTGGTTTGCGGTGTGTTAGAGTCTAAGACCATCATGTCAAGGAGCATCGCCGTAGGCAGGCATGGCTCTGAAGCAATACCTGAGAGCTTACATCTTGATCCCCAAACAAGATGCAGAGAAAGCTAACTGAGAATGGCTTGGGCAGCCTGCTCCCAGTGACATACCTCCTCCAACAACGACATGCCTCCTAATCCTTCCCAAACAGTTCCACCAACTAGGCACCAAGTATTCAAACATATGAGCCCATAGGGGTCCTTGTCATTTAAACAGCCACATTCTCTAACTCTAGAAATGAGCTGTTCTCTTTTCAATGCAAGGAGAGAGTGGTGCATGCATTGTAGAGATTTATCCCACCTTTACAAAAGGACAGTTATGCTCTGCTCCAAGATGAACAAGAGACAGGTGAGAATTCTTCCTGTACTTGTTGATTCTTGGTTGCCTTCAGTTCAAAGTAATCAATATGCTGAAGTAGCATATTTTAGAGTGATGTATGTTGATCTCCTTCGAAAATTGACACACATCAAATGGTTTTTTAATTATTTTACTTTTTTTGTCTTTTAGGACAGGGTCTCACTATGGCACTCTGGCTGGCCTGGAACTCACTATGTAGATCAAGTTGGTCTTGCTCTTACAGAGATCCTCCTGCCTCTGCCTCCCAAGTTCTGGGATAAAAGATGTGTGTGCACCACTCATATCTAATGTCCAGTAAGACCCTAGTTCTTGGTTCATAGAGGTCTTTTCGTATGTCCTCACCTGACACAGCATGTTCTTGGTGCTTTCTTTTATAGAAACATCAGCTCCATTCATGGGATCCACTGTCATGTCCTAATCGTTTCCCAAGCCTCCACCTCTGCGTAGTGTCTTAGGGTTGCAACAGATGAGTTTTAGGACACAGACACTCAATCTACAGTAATGAATGTGGAAAATGTCACATGATAAATACACAGCAATCTGTAAAAAAACTGTCACGGCAACAAAAAGAACATCTGGGGCCTAAATTTTCTTTATGAAAACTTGTCTACAGTGTTGTTATTATGGTATTTTAAATTATTTTTAGTTGGTTATATAATTATTTGTGTATATTTATGTGATCTAGGCAAGTTTTTTAACATCAATGAATCTAAAATTCTTCTGCATTATACCCTTATAAGCAGCACAGGGTCTATTGGAATGCCTTGCAGGATATAGTAATTGAAGCCGTTGCTTTTAAACTGGCCCTCGGCAGTCCCCGCCTCTTGTTTTTCATGCCTTCATTAGAGTCTCACTACTCGAGTGGAGGATAGGCTAATGACTCACAAGTCACCAATAGGAGTCACGTGATACTCGTGTATTAGATTATAAAAAGACCATGGCTTCCTTCTTGGACACTTCCTCTACCTCTTAGGTTTCTCTGGGAGAAGTCAGCTGTACAAGAGGTAAGATCGGAACTAGAACATTGTGATGATATAACCTTGATTGCCGACTTGACGTGCCTGAGAAGAGGGACCCTGAAATGAAGAACTGCCTCCATCAGGTCGGCCCATGGCCATGTCTGTGGGGTGTTTTCTTGATTGCTAATTGATGTAGAAAGGACCAGCCCCCTGAGGCAGTGCCATCCCTAGGTAGGTGGGCCTGGGCAGCACAAGAAAGGTAGCTAATTTTTGGTTGTGAGCCTAGCCTTTAGCAGCTGAGCCATCTCTCCAGTCCCTTTCTGAGTGAATGTGGAGGTAGAGGGGGAGTAGAGGGGAAGGGGGGAGGGGGGAGAAGGGAAGGGAGGGGAGGCTGTACTCAGGATGTAAAAATAAATTAATTAGGGCTGGAGAGATGGCTCAGAGGTTAGGAGCACCGACTGCTCGTCCAGAGGTCCTGAGTTCAATTCCCAGCACCCACATGGTGGCTCACAACCATCTGTAATGAGATCTGGCACCCTCTTCTGTGTACATAATAAATAAATAAAATCTAAAAAAAAATTAATTAATTAATTAAATAATAGAAAGGAAGGAAGGAAGGAAGGAAGGAAGGAAGGAAGAATGGAAGAATGGAAGGTAGCTGAAAATAAGCCAACGGCAAGCTAGTAAGCAGCGTTCCTCTGTGGTCTCTGCTTCAAGCTCCTGCCTTGAGTTCCTGCCCCTTCCCTAGATGACGGACTGTAAGGTGTAAGATGAAGTAAATCCTTTCCTCCCAAAGTTGTTCTAGGTTATGATAAACACTATCACAGCAATATAAAGAAAATTTACAACACATATCAGCTTAATCTATATGGCTGTGTATTTTCTTTGCCAATTTGACAAAGTAAACCTGATAAACCATTTGAAAACTCTATCCTCTAACAGTACAGATGATACCAGGGGCCAAGCTTATTAAGGTTAGGCCTTAAGACCATGGGCATTAAGGTTAGGGGCTTGGCCCCGAGAGGAAAGCGAGAAAGCAGACAAGGCACTCTGGGGGGAAACTCTGGCCTCTGACAAGCATTAGATGTGATCTTGATTTTTGCCCACAGAGAGAACTGTTTCTAAATGAACTGAACTAGAATGCTACTGTCCTTCTCTGCCCGACCTGATCTGATCAACATGGAAGGTAAACGCAGCCAGGGGATGGAGAATCAACATGAGGGTGCCAATCTCAGATTGTCCTCCACCAGCACGAATAGCTGTCGGAAGTCTGCTGCCGGCGCCTGACTGCTCTAACGAGGAAGACCAAATGATGGCACAGTTCTCAGAAGACCAAATGATGGCACAGTTCTCAGAAGACCAAATGATGGCACAGTTCTCAGCCTCATGATTTTCTCCCACCCACAACTGTCAGGAAGCATCGTAACCTTGCGATGATCAGAAAGTCTTCTCCTGCGAGCTCTTCTCCACTCTCTCGGGTGCCGCAGGCATGGTCATTATGGAGCTGGAGTACGCGACAGAGGCCAGAATTCAGTCCTTGCTGTTTCCGGGCTCTCGCAAATGGAGGGCAGATAGGTGGGTGGCTTTTGCCCACCCATTATCCATAACCACTTGCCAAGGCTGTCCTGCTTTGTGCATTTATTAAAAAAAGAAAGAGGAAAAGAAGGAGAAGGGGATGAGCTGTGAGGAGAAGGGTAAGGATAGAATATCTTGCTTTTCCTCTCCTCCTATCTGAGAATTTTTGCCGCAGGCTTTATCTTTCCCATTAAGCGGAAGAAAGAAAAAAGTTACAAGTGAAGTAAAATATTGCCCAAAGACTTTAACAAGTTTTCAGCCTGAGACTGGAGACCAAGTTCAGCTGGGGTCAAGAACTTGCCTGCCATGTGGGAAGTCCTGAGCTTGACGTTCAGCACCACGTACCAGCTGCGGCTGCTTGCATATCTAATCCCAGCACTCTGAAGGTTGAAGTAATGAGTTTCAAGCCATCCTAGAACACTTGAGAGTCTATCTCAAAACAAATTTTTAATGTGAAAACTATGAAGAAGCTGGATTAGAACATAAGGCGAGACTGTAACTGGGGGCCTCGAGAGGTGGCTCAGTAGATAAAGCCCTTGCCATACAGCTTGAAGACTGGAGTTCAGATCTCCAGAACTTACATAAAAGCTGGGCAGATATGGCATCAGCCTGGAATCCCAACACCCAGACTAGCAAGAACTGTCAAGCTTCAGTGAGAAAACCTGCATCAATAAAGAAAGTGTGGTCATTCCTCAAGACCCTAGGTCCCCAAGGCCCCAGCTGGCAGGAGAAAGCAGCCAATCAGGGGTCCTCTAGGCCTTGGTTAGGGGGAAGACAGCCAGAGGCCCGCTGTGGGCCTTATTGAGCATATGGGCCTTATTGAGCATATGGGCCTTATTGAGCATATGGGCCTTATTGAGCATATGGGCCTTATTGAGCAGATGGGCCTTATTGAGCATATGGGCCTTATTTCAATGAGGAAATATGTGGTAGAGAAATGGAAGAGATAGAGAAACAAAATGGTTCATGTGCTGTGGAAAGACACAAAAAGGAAGAAATGAAGACGGTAAGGAGTGGGCACACGTTGGAGTTCTGCTTGCCACCTGGATCCATGGCGATGGTGGTAAGGAGTAGACTGAAGGGCAGGTCTGTTTGTCACCCGGTGCCATGATGATGGCTGGGCTGCTGCCAAGGGCCATCTTGGGGTCTCTGGTCCTGCAGTAGCCAGGGTCTATGTTGATGTCCATGGTTCCTGTTGCCATCGAGGGCTATACTGATTCCAGTGGCCTGGACCACCTCCTGAGTCCATGTTTGGGTCCACGATCCACACTGCCACTTGGTCCATACTAATCCAGGCGGCCTTTGCTGCCACCCGGAGCCATGGTGACAACCAGGCCTAGGTTGCTGCCAAGGACTATGTCTGGGTTCATGGTCCTACCACAGCCAAGGTCTAAGGTGATGCCCATGTCCCATGGTGCCACCAAAGGCCACATGAAGTCTGAGCCATAGCCTGTAGCCTTGTTGGTATCCAGGGACCATACTGCTACCAGAGCCATCCTGATCTGAGTTGCCAGGGTTACCACTTGGAACTAGGATGTTGACCAAGCTGAGCTGCTGCCTGAGGCCATGTCTGGGTTCATGACCCAGCTGCAGCTGGGGTCTGTGTTGAAGTCTGTGGCCCAGGTTGCCACTAGGGCCAATACAGAGGCCTGAGATCTGGGAAGGAGCCTGTGACTTGGTTGGAGTCTGAGGGCCATGCCACAGCAGGGGCCATACAGATATGGGTGGCCTGTGCTACCACCCAGGACCATGGTGTCATCTGGGTCCAGGCTGCTGCCAAGGGCCATGTCTGGGTCCGTGGCCCTATAGCAGCCAGGGTCCAGATTCATGTATATGGCTCCTGTTACCACCAAATACTATGAGGATGTCCAGGGTCAGATCAGCCACCTGAGTCCAGGCTGGTGTCTGAGGGCCAGGATGCATCCAGATCTGAGTGGCCTGCACTGCTACTCAATGTCATGGTGACCCAGGCCAGAGCTGCAGCTGAGGGCCATGTTGGGGTCCATGGCTCTACTGAAGCCAGAGTCTGTGCTGATACCTGATGCACCTTTCACCATCAAAGGATGTGCAGACACCCAAGATCGAGGGCCATGTTGGTGTCTCAGGGGCAGTGGTGACATCCAGACCTAGCCACTGTCAAGGATCATGTTGGGGTCCATGGTTCTTCCACAGCTGGGGTCTGTGCCAGCTGAAGTCCGGGTCCTACATTGCCACCAAAGGTCACTTAGAGGCCTAAAGTTAGGGCCACAACCATTCCCACCTAAGTGGCCAGTCCCTCTACCCAGAGCCAGGATGTCAGCCAGGCCCTGCTGCTGCTGAGGACCATGTCTAGGACTGTGGTCCAGCTACAGCTGGGGTCTGTGTGGATGTCTGTGGCCTGTGTCACCTCAGGAGGCCTTAGGAACCATGTGAGATGAAATCAGAGGGCCATACTGTGCTGACCACACCCTTCGCTTGCCCTGGGAAAGCTGGCCTTGCCTCTCACTGGATACTACAGCAAGAGAGCTGGCCCCTGCATGCTGGAGAGATGGCCCTCACCCCTCACCACACGCCAGGATGAACCAACCCTGAAGAAATGCCTATAGGGGAACTGACTCCACCCCCTCGCCCGAGGTGGGTGACCCTAGAGGCCCAGACTGACCAGCTTGGCTACCACCCAGGCCCACAACTGGGCCTTGTGTTGAGCCACCCTAGTGTCTACCCCATTTAGGACCTGCTGGAGCTTGTGAAGGGACTTGCTATAACCACAAGATCTCCAAGACTCGGGGCAGCCACAGGATATCCCAGAGGAGTTCTGATGAGGATCCTGTGATGATGGTGCCCCAGGAATCAGAGGCTTTGAACCAGACCAGTGACTTATTGCAATAAGCACTAGCCAGTAAAGCTGATGGGACGAAGAGGTCTACTATACGGCACCCTGAGGCCCCCAGGGCCACAAGGATGAGTGAAGAGGTGTCGGAGGAGCAGGAAAGAAGGAGAGGCAAAGAGATCTTTCTGTTGACGTGGTTTCGATTTTGGTTTGTTGTTTTTGGTTTTGCTTTTGTTTGCTTGCTTCCATACTTTGATTTGTTTCCTTGTGGGGGGGTGGCAGGGATGAAGGGAGGACACGGGGGGACCAGGAGGCGAACAGAATCGGGGTGCATAATGTGAAACTTCCAAAGAGTCAATAAAGAAGTAAATAAATAAATAAAAACAACCCAATTTAAAAATGAAAAAAAAAAAGTATGATCAAGGAAGACACTGAATGTTATCATCAGGCCCCCACACATGTGTACATGCACCTGCACACACATGTGAGCATGCATATACATATGCATCACACACACACACACACACACACACACACACACACACACACACACATGCACACACACACCATTGCAAAAGTACTGTACAACTTGACACAAACTAGAGACAGCTGAGGAGAGAAGACCTCAATGAGGAGACACCTCCATCAGCTTGGCCTGTAGACATGCCTGTGTGACATTTTCTTAGACTGTTGGATGATGTAGGAGGGCCCAGCCCACTGTGGGTGTGGCCACCCCTGGACAGGCAGTCCTGGAAGGTATCAAGAAGATAGCTGGACATGATCCAAAGAGTGCAGGCCAGAAATCCCATCATCTCTGCTTCAGTCTGTGTCTTCGGGTTCCTGTTTTGGCTTCCCTCAGTGATGGACTGTAATCTGGAAGTGTAAGACAAATAAACCATTTACTTCTCAAGTTTTGGGGTAGTGTTTTATCATAGCAACACAAACCAAACTTGGACCAATACTTTTGTTTTATCTGGGGAACTTGTTTCTAGTCCCCAGACTGCACCAGGGATTTGCCCAAATGTACTGAGACTGGGCTTGCCGATCTTCCACTGTCCCTGTGAATCGCGTATGTGTAACCTCATACTCACTGTGTTGCTATTGCAGACAAATCTAGTTCCTGTATATGAGCACCAGCTGCCAACGGCAGGTGTCAGGAGAGCAAACTCAGAATTGCACAAAGTGCGTTGGTGTCTTACGGACCAAGTGTCGCTTCGGTGAGTCCCTGCACCCCACAGTAGGAGGAAGATGTTTATAAGGCAATCCACCAGAGTGTACCTATTAACCTGTCGGATATCAGTTAAGCAACAGTTTGGGCATGATGCAGAAATGCTCAGCTGACAATCTTAATGACTCTGTTTATCCTGTAGGACTTGGAATGTGTGCCTATGTCACCTACTAAAAACAACATTTCTACTCAAGATGGTGGTAGTCAAGTCTAGCCAGCGCCTTACAATTGCACAACACTTTAGGGCAGAGTGTGTGCATGTATACACTGGGGATGAAATCTGAGGTATTATCTATGCTGGGAAAACATCAACCTCTGACCCCAGCTCTAGGTCAGGTTCCATTGGAAATGAATTTGAAAAGGGAAGGTCTAAATGCTGGGGATTAATTGGGGCAAATCTAAGAAATGCCTTCAGGAGAGAAAGAGGAATAGATCTGAGCTGGGGAGAAGCCTGGCTGCCACACAGTTGCACTGGAAGCTAAAGGAGACTGGAGTCAGGATAGCCCTTCAGAGCTACCCCATATTGGAATGAGAGCTTGGGCATCTGTAACACTCTATGGACCATATCACCGCATGTTGGCATCCCCCAGTGGGGAAACTTGTAATGGTGGGCCAGCCATTTCCTGGCAGCCAAGGGCATTCCAGAGAAAGAATGTGAAATAGACGTTATAGGCAGTAAGTGCCTTGGTCCGGATGAAGAAGCTGGGCAGCTTCTATCACTCGGTACAGGGAGATGCATTTTTCTCCCTCTCAGAACAATGCAGACTGATGAAGACAAGCATCTGGTTTGCTTGCTCCCTGTTGGTACCCTAGTGCCGGGGGAAGTACTCAGTGCATAACAGCTGCTCACTGTACCATCGCTGCATAATATTGAATTCATTATACTTTTTATTCTACATGCTTGTTTTTAAAGCATAGAAGAAAATATTCATGTAACGCATTTTCTCCACAAGTATTTGAACAAACACCTCCTAAGATCGAAAGGCGCTTTCCTATGCAACTCTGTTAAGATCATCCATCACCCTCAAGAAATCTACATTGTGAAGCCAAGGCGGTGGTGGTGCACACCTTTAATCCCAGCACTCAGGAGCAAGAGGCAAGCAGACCTCTATGAGTTCTAGTCCAGCCTGGTCTATAGAGAAAGTTCTGGGACAGCCAAGGATACCCAGAGAAAGTCCATCTCGGAAAAGTAAGAAAGAATGAAAGAAAAAAAGAAAGGAAGGAAGGAAGGAAGGAAGGAAGGAAGGAAGGAAGGAAGGAAGGAAGAAAGAAAGAAAGAAAGAAAGAAAGAAAGAAAGAAAGAAAGAAAGAAAGAAAGAAAGAAAGAAAGAAGGAAAGAAAGAAAGAAAGAAAAAAATTGACACTGGGTAAGTCAGTTCTCCGTCCTTGTGACAAATTAAATGAGAAAACCAATCTAAGAGAAGGAAATAGTCCTTGGCGCTGACAGTTTTGGAGGCGTCAAGGTAAGGGAGCCCTAGTCCTTCGGGCCCGTGGTGAAACAACTCACTACAGACAGAATACAGTGGAACAAAGATACCTCAAGATGGCAAGAAAGCAAAAACAGAGATTGGAAGGGGTCCAAGTCCCAGAATCCCCTTCAAGCACACACTCCTATGACCTAACCAACTAACACTCACTCCCCACCCCCACCCCGAGACATGGCCGTGGCTCCTAAACGTTCCACCCCCTCACACCAGCTCCACAGGCTAGTGACCAAGCCTTTAAGATCCAAACTACAGCACCGCTTCCTTTAACACTTATTTTTCAGTGCAATTTGTCAGTGCATGCTGCAGCGTGCATGTGAAGATCACAGGACATGTCCTCAGTTCTCTCCTTCTACCACGGCGGTTCCAATCGACAGGAACGTGGGGCCCCGCAGGCTTGGCAGCAAACACCTTTATCTGCTGAGCCGTCTCGCTGGCCCCAGCACACAGTTTTTAAAGGATGCTACACAGGCAGTATTGTGTCCTCTTGGATGGCCCCAGTAGGCAAACCATATGTAACTTGTCCTATTACCAAACTCAACATTACCAGTAATTGGACAATCCATTTTACAAGCATCCTTTTTGCCTCAATAACTGATCTGTGACGGGATGCCTGGAGACTGTGTGAACAGCTGTCCCCTGAAATTATTCTTCCCACGACATGAACAGTCACTGATGATCTTACCTAAAGTGCACATTTCTGTGATGGTTACAAATTACATTTGGAAATAAAAAGTACTTCCTGTTGTTGACCAACAATGGCTGTTAAGTCTCTGTGATTAAAAATTCTATTTATCTGGGGCCACTGTAATGGTATTGTGTGTACCGTGGAACAGCCTTGTTATTAGGATAACTCTGGCTTAGAAATACCTCAATAAGCAGACGGGCTTTAAAAATTAGATGGAGGAGTGGATAAGAGCATATGCTGCTCAAGCATGAGGGTCTGAGTTCAAATCCCCAATGCCCACGTGAAAAGCCAGGCATGGCTACGCTTTCCCATAGCCCCAGCTTTGGGAGGCAGACTGGAGGATCCCAAGAGCTCACTGGCTCGGCGGCCTAGCCAAAAGGGCAAGCTGCAGATTCAGTGGCAGATCCTATCTCAAAGCAATAAGAGAGAGAGCCACAGGAAGACAACCAAGGTTCTGCCCTCTCCTGAGTAAGCCCAGATGAACACACGTGCACACTTGGATGTATAACACACACACACACACACACACACACACACACACACACACACACATGTACACACACACACACACACACACAAGTAGGCAGGCAGTATTAAGTTTAAGAAACTCTATTCTTACCAGAGTTTATTTAAAAAAAAAAAAAAAAGACTGCATTTATCTCTAGGGCATTTTTATGTCATTTCCAGCACCCCTTTGCCTCCTTATGCACCCACATCTTTCCCCTCCCAGGTTGATTCTAGAACCTTCAGCAGCCAGCTCTTCCCTTTAGCAACACCCTCTGCAGCAATCATTTTAACTGCAGAGGAACTGACATTCAGACATAAATATCTACTTAGATTCAATGACTCCAAAGACTTGTTTTATTTAGTAAGCCGGGGGTGAGAAACAAGCTAATGCGTTTTCAGGTCCAACCAGACTTAGGCTCTAGTGAAAATGAGGAGAGTGAAAGAATTCCCTGAGGATGTCTTGGGTGCTTACTGAGTTAGGGAAGAGGGCCGGCAGGTAAGGTGGCTGTCACTTCCTGTGTCCTTTGCCAGACTCAGGCAGTGAGTGTAGTTGAGAAGACATGCAGGCTTGCTCGCAGGCTTGCTCGATCCATGCATTCCTCAGTGGAGAAGCCCCAGTGCATGGTGGGTGCAGTTCAGTTGGTAGAGTGTCTGCCGAGCATGCATAAGGCTCTGAGTTCTGTGCCCGGTGCTGCATAAAAGCCCCAGTTAGTGGGCTTGTAGGTGAGGAGGAGGCAGGTGGGCACTCTTGCCTAGAACTCTTCTGATTTAAGTCATGTATTTTTTCTGAGTATAAAATTAACTACAGGGTTTTAGACAACACAGACACTCCTGCTACAGAAGGCATGCCTGAAGGCCAGCCAGCTGAGTTCTCCACCATGAAGAGCCTGGAGGCCATGGGTTTAAGGTGACGTTTTTCTATTGCATTTTCTGGTCATCCATCCCTCAATCTCTCTACATATAGGTAACATAAACACTCCCATGTATCCATATTAAATGGCTTATACCATCTCCATGAAGATGTTAACTACCAACAACTGATTTGCAAAGTGGTATAAAAATGCACAAAGGCTTTTGTTGCATTGTTTAATTATGTTTCAAAATATTTTATTGCTACTTAATAGAATTTTTAAAATGTGTGTGAGGTATTAATATTTATAGCTAAAAACTGAAACTTTTCCACAAGGCTTGTGAATAGCTGTTCCCAAAGGCACCGATTAAGGTTGTTTTATTTATTTGGTTTCCTTAGTTCTTTTTATTAATTTATTCTAAAATTTTACTTATGTGTGCTGGTGTTATACATGCTGTAACACACATGTCAAAGGGCAACTTGCACGACCCAGCTCCCTCTTTCCACCTGTGGGTCCAGGGATCAAGCTCAGGTGATTGAGCTTGTCAGCAGGCATCCGTATCCACTGGGCCACCTCGCTGTCCTGATGGTCTCAGTTCTTTATGTTTTCAGTAATTATGTGGGGGAGGGATTGTACATGAGTTCGAGTGCCCTTGAAATCCAAAGACATTGGATGCCCTGGTGCTGTAGTTACAGAAGGTTGTGAGCCACCTGATGTGGGTGCTGGGAACTGAACTCAGGTCCTTTGGAAGAATAACAAGTGATCTCAACAGCCAAGTCACTTCTCCAGCCCTTCTTAGTTAACTTGCTTAGTGGGTAGCCATTCCAGCTTTGATCTGTAAGTTCCAACCCCCACTGAGACTTCGGCAACTGTCAAGCCTACAAGGCGGGGCCAAGGGAGGCGCCTGGAGACCTGAGATCTGCATGGGCGGCACACTCACTCGGTTCGGGACCTTGGACGGTGAAGGTGGGCCAAGCAGAGCTCCAGAGAACACCGCTGGACTGCGATACACCTTACCTATCCCTTAGCTTGTAAGTTACGCCATTAAATAAATCTCCTTTTAACTACGTGGAGTGGCCTTAATAATTTCACCAATAAACTTGCTTATGTTTGTTTGTTTGTTTGTTTTGTTTTGTTTTCAAGACAGGGCTTCTCTGTGTAGTCCTGGCTGTTCTGGAACTCACTCTGTAGACGGGGCTGGCCTCGATCAGAGATCCACCTGCTAGTGCCATCACCATCCGGCTCTTAATTTTGTTTTTACTCTGTGTTCAGCCTCAAGTGTTTTCCACTTGACTCCTACCATGAAAAATGAGATTTGCTTCCCGGCATACCTGCCAACCCGTGCGTGTCCATTCCCATCTTCTTTTCCTTTGGCTGATAGTTCAACAGAATGCAGATTGCATCACAATGCTCACACTGTAAAGGTTCTGATCATCATCTGTGTAACTCCGCCTCCATCCTCACCCTGTGCAATGTTTTATTTGTTCTCGGGATGTTCTGCTCTCTTCCTTTGTGTGGTTTCTGACTTCCTTTCACTAATTCATCCCTGAACCCTGAGTCAGCAGGATAAATCAATTCTCCACCCTCACCCCATATGTGTGTGTGTGCGTGTGAGTGTGCATGTGCGTGTGTGTGTGTGTGTGTGTGTGTGTGTGTGTGTGTGTGTGTGGTGTTGTACTTGTTTGTGTGCTCATATCAAGGCCAGAGGAGGCTGTTCAGTGTTTTTCTGTTACTCTCCACCTTATTTTTTAAGCAGGGTCACTCTCTGAACCTAAAGCTGCCCTTTTCGGTTAGATTGACTGGCCAGCAACCTTCACGGATCCCCTTATCTTTGTCTCCCAATGCTGGAGCTGTAGGCAATGGCAGCCATGCTTTGATTTTATGTCAGTACTGGAGATCTGAACTCTGATCTTCTTGCTTTTAGAGCAAGCATTCTTACTGCACTGAGCCATCTACCAGCCTTTACATCACTTTTCACTATACATGCTTACAATAGAAACACCAACCTATGTAAACTAACCTACATTCATGGAACAGCCATCTTTGCCCCTAAGCTTGCTGGAAACTCACTTCATGTATTTTTATTAGTGTGCCTCAGTTTGTTTAGACCACTTGCTATTTGTGGACCCTTGGATTCTTTTCAGTCCTTTGTTACTAAAAGAACACTACAATGAGCAACCCAACCGTGAGTGCCTCTGTGAACACCAGCGGTGTTTTGAAGAATGGCTCCTACAGGCGTCATTGCTGGGTGAACACTGTAAGTCCCACTGTGCTCTGAAGCATACAAGGGACAGCAGGTACCGGAGCTCCTGTGCAGACCCAGTGCCCTGGGAACTGGTCCAACCCAGTCTCCCCTTAAGCTGATGCTTGGAACATCATCAGCCTTTGCATTCAGAGTGCAGGCCACACACCAGGTCTTCAGAGCAGAGCACTGGACTGGTTCCAAGAGAATGCTCCAAGCAGTCAGAAGCAAAGGTGCTGATGAGCCAGGGTCTGCTCTGCAGGGTGTCCAGATCCTTTGTGGTGACAGCCTGGCACTGAGCAGAAGCCTCTCCTTCCCTTTCCTCTGAAGCTGAGTGTGAATAGAATGATCACATGTCAGCTTTGTGTCTTCTGACCATCGTAAGCACCAGTGACCATCCTCCCTACATGGAATAAACAGGACAGAGACAATGAGCGGGAATAACAAAATCATCATCACCCACATCTCAGGTAGGATGACAGCACCCTAGGGACCATGCAGGAAGGACTGACATTCTCCCTTCCTCCCTTGGCCAGTAGTACAAACCTTTCATGGCAATTGATCAGAGTTCACAGCCCTCCCTCCTGGCCTGAACCCCACTCCCCACAGTGTCCTCTTGATACCTGTGTCTAGTCCTCAAATCCCCTGCCATGTGGGAAAGAAAGCACATGACATTACATTGTTTGTGTCTATGCTTCAGGGAGTTGAGACAGGAAAGAAGCTTAAGGCCAAAAAGGCATGGAGTCAAGATTTTCTGTTCTCTCTTTTCTTTTTTTCTTTTGGCATTGTATTTATTTCACTCCTACAGTCATCAGCTGTCGAGTAAATTGAAAACACAATAAACCAGAAACAAAACCACAAAGACAAAACAGTGAGCCCTGTACCTGACATTTCTGTCTCAATGTTTTGAGTACCTCTGCTTGGCTCTCCTTAATTCCATTAAAAAGAACTGCATCCCTATGCATTAGAAAAAAAAATCATTGAGGAAGCTGTAATAGAAAAATAGAAAATGAGGGCTGCTCATCCAGAGGTCCTGAGTTCAATTCCCAGCGCTCACATAGTGGCTCACCACTGTGTATAATGGAATCTGATGCCATGTTCTTGTGTGCAGATGTACATGTAGACAAAACTCTCATATACATAAAGTACATAAATAAATAAATCTATAAATTAAAAAAAAGAAATAAAATGGGACATGGAGAGATGGCTTCATGGTTTTACAGAGAACTCTAGGTTAGGGTCCCAGCAACCACATGTGGTTTACAATCTTTTGTAATCCCAGTTCCAGGGAATCCTACACTCTCTTCCTACATCCACAGGCACTGCATGAATATGTGCATACACAGACACACACACACACAGGCGAAACAATCATACACATAAAAACAAACAAATAAATAAATATAAAATCTGCCAGGAACAGTGGGTATCATTAGTCAAACACTGCTGTGAATGCATTTGTAAATCATTGAGATATTCACAGCTCTTTGTGGCAGGTGCTTTTATTGAATGGATTTTAAATGGCACCCATGTGTTGCCCCTGTTTTATAGGTAAGAAGCAGAAGTTAAAAGAAGTTGAAAACACTATGCATGGTCACAAGCCAATACATTACAGGATTTGAGGACAGCATCTTGACCCCTGAGCCTAAGTGACTGGCCACAACATCTGCCTTCATTTTTTTCATATCACCATCCAAGTTTTACCCAATGCATGCATGTACTTAACAGTTATACTGAAGCATGCAAAGCAAATATACTCTGCCCCCCCCCATTCTCACTTATCCTATCAAACATTCTCCGTGTTTCTCCCCCAGACACTTAATGATAATTTGCATATTAATAGATTCACTGAAGCCTCACGGCATCATCTACAATTTCCTTCCACTGGTGTTTTGTGTCCTCTCTATTTCCGGTTAGCACGAATAACACTAAAATGAACTAAAAGCCTCCAGCGTTGGCTTTAAAAACTACGCATTTCCTCAGGAGAAATTCCTGGGAGTGGGATTTGCCGCTCTTTTATTGCCTTTCAGAATATTGTACCAATATATAGAGTGCTACCCGAAGCTAATTTGTAGGCTAATTTCATTGATTACTCTTTGAAATTTGCCTAGTGGAGCCCTTTCCAACAGAAATGCAGGATAAATGGAGCACTGTTACGGTTATGACTGTGGTGAAATGTGAGTCGCTGCCAGCATCATATTGTCAGGAGCCGCCCTGCACTCCTTCTTCCCCTTCCCACCTGCTTCAGCATCTCCTCTGAAATCAGGGGCTGATTTTGTATGCCTTACAGGACATATCATGGAGATGCAAACTGGGGAAGGTGCGTCCTTCAGATACTGACTGATCACACTAAAATTAGTCTTTCTGTTGCTTTCTCAACTTCTACATCCTTCTAGCAAATTCTCGTGGAATTTTGACTCCTGCCCCTCAACCCTTCCACATCATTGGCCTCCACTTCAACAGTCTTCCTTCCAAACATGATGCCCCCCCCACACACTATTTTTTAATTGAAACTTTTTTTCATACAATATATATTTCAATCATGTTTTTCCCTCGGCCGGCTCCTCCAAGATCCATCCCACCTCCCAACCCACCCAACTTTATGCTCTGTTTCTCTGTCTTTCAAATATATATATATTTTTAAAAAAACTTTAAACCGTGAAAATAAAGAAACAAAAACAAAAATCAAGACAAACAAGCAAAAGACAAAACAAAAAAAGGCCAAAACGAAGCAAAATGAAACAAAAATCCACAAAACATCATTGGTTTCATTTTGTGTTGGCCAACTACTCCTAAGCGCGGGGCCTGCCCTGCAGTGTGGTGGATATACGCAGTGAGTCTCTGCTGGTGGAAACTGAGTTTTCCTTTGCCAGCAGGCATCAATTCCAGATTGCCTCTTTGGTAGGAGTGGGACCCTCAGCCCAGGTCCCCACCCCTAGTGCCGGGACTCCATCTGACCTGAACCTGGTTCTGTGTGTGCTGTCACAGTCTCTGTGAGTCACATGTGTATCAGTTCTGTTGGTGTCTGAAGACTGTTTCCTGAGAGTCACCCACCACCGCTGGCTCTTACAATCACCCCCCTCCCACCGTTCTGCACAGATCCCTGAGCTTTGAGGGGAGGAGTTTGGTAAGGATATCCCATTGAGGGCTGAGGCCTCTGAAGTCTCTCATTCCCTGTTCAATTGCCACGCCCACTTTTAATGCCAACATGCTTGTTCTGACCCTTGCCATCACTTGCCAATATGCTAGTTTTGCCGCGGGACTCCTGTTGTTCCTTGAACACAAAATGTCCCCACGGGGGTCACGTGTTTGAACTCTTGGCCCCCAGCTGGTGGTACTTTTCAGAAGGTCACAGAACCCTTAGGGAGGTAGAGCCTCGTTGGAGGAAGTGAGTCACTGTGGGTGGGCCTTAACGTTTTACATCTGCTCTGTGATCCCCTGTCTCATGCTCCTGCCACAAGAGCTCTCCCCCACCCCCCACCCCCCACCCCGCCCCCAGCCTTGATGAACTGTATCCCCTCCGACTGTAAGCCCTTCCTTTCTTATGATGTTTCTTATCAGGTGTTTGTCAGAGCAACAAGAAAAGTAACGGACACAACTCCCTTCCTACTCTGGTGCCTCCTCCACACAACTCCCAGAATAAACTTCCTGACATACAGCCTCACACCACGTCGTTCATCAGCCTCCAAATGGACACCAGTGTTCAGTAGCCACCGAATGGCACCCAGACACTGGTATGTGGCCCACTCCAAACTGTGAACCACCCCCGAGCCTTGCTGTCCATTGGCCCTTCCTATCCTGGTCCCCTGGATCCTTCAGCTCTCCTGGCAATGTCTTCTCAGGTTAAACCCAGTGTCTCTGCTGGATGAGTTACTCCAAGAAGAAGCTTGGGCACCAGCTTTATTCATTCGTACCCACTGCTTTGAATCACTGTTTTGGCTCAGAGAGCAGTGGAACATCTCTTACACATCTTCAGAGCCACCAGCTAGTATTATGACACAGCCTAGTAGCCACTTTCCTGCCTCAGATCTTGCCAACTCTCTCACACAACTGCTAGCGTGAGCTGTCTGTGTGCAGATGGGTCTCATCCCAGCCAGCTCCCGTGGTCTCTGTAGGGTGTCATCCCAGGTCCTGTAGGAGAGCGAGTCTCTCTCTCCCCATGAAGTTCATCACCTCAGTGCTCTATCCCAGTGACCCAGTGCATCTCGTCCTCTGCCCTGGCTTTATATACCTCTCTATAGGCCCCTAAACACAAATGTTCTCAGGCACCATTGTGCCATCCCACATGGGCTGACGTCTCTGGGGCATCACTCGGTTGTTATATATTCTCCCAGGCAGCCCCCTGAGACCTCCACAGATGGCACTAAGCATCAATGATTGATTGTATTTTGAGAGTGTTTAGGTTTAGGCTTACACTGTTTCACTGATGGGCCCCTCCTAGACCCAGCCTGCTCTAGGGCAGGGACCATGTTTGATCTGCTTGGCTTGCCAAATGCCTGGTTTTGTCTTTGGTGGTTACTTTTGGATGGATGTAAACAAGAGCTTTTCCTCCCTCAGTGGGATGGGCCAAACCTTCAGTCCCACAGTTTCACAAGAGAGAGGCAATCTGGATAGAACAGGAGGTTCTAACTGGAAATGCAAGCAGACTCCTGCCTTCCCACCCCTAGCACCATTAAGGGAAAAGGCTGGCACGTTCTCTGGGGACCTCTTGGATCAGGGTAGAAAATCAAGAAGAGGTTTGGAGCTTTTCTCCACATTTCTGTGTTTCCAGATTTAGGAGAAAAACCGGAGCAAGAGATGAGTGTCCAGGAAGCTACCAACACTTGTAGTTACTAGACCAGCAGGACGGCTCACCGTAAAGATGCTCAATGACCCGAGTTCAATTCTCAGGACCTACACAGTGCAAGGTAAGAACCCACTCCCATAATTTATCCTCTGGCCTCTACATGTATCCTGTGACACATACACACACATACACATACATGCTCATGTAATAAACAGATGTCATTAAAAAAAAACTTGCAGTTATTAACTGTTTGACTACTTTCAAAGGGCAAAACCCTCCAACATATTTAATGAGTGGTATTGCCTGGTCCTTCACATAAAAATACAGAATCAAAAGGGGAAGCAGGGCTGGAGCAGTGAGAGGCTGGATTTGGGGAGTGTAGAGCCACAGCTTCCTAAGGACCACAGTGTGTGCATACAGACAGCAGGTGCATCTTTCAGCAGAGACCCCTGGAGGCTGGTGCAGGGAGTGTGGGGGACGCTGGAATGAGCTGTTGCTGTTGCTGCTGCTGCTGCTGCTGCTGCTGCTGCTGCTGCTGCTGGGTGAAGAATCCTGTCGCAGCAACACAGATGGGAATAACGGGCACCAAGACGCTAACTCCCTCCTCTTGACTTCAGTCCTTCCCCACTCGGTGTCCCTGTAACAAAGGGACACCACAGAGGAATGAGCCCCAGGCTCAATGTCACAAGGCAGAACCCAGAACGCCTTATGTGCCGAAGACAGGCAACAGCTGTTAACCAGCATTCTTCATTCATTCACGCAGCCTCAGTTTTACTCAGGCATAAAGCGGTTTATCATGATCTGGAAATCCAGGCGCCCCCACCCGGACTTAGGGGTGAAGTTTGATTGGTATGCTTTCCTATAGGCCCCCAGATTGCTGCAAGCCACAAAAATATATGAAGTAGGATTTCAGCCGATTATGACAAGCTAATCATACCTGAAAGAAGCCAAGGGCCTTCCAGAGGTCAAGCTTAGGCTCAAGGTGTCTTAGCGATATTGGCTTCTGATTATCAGCCATTTTCTGCTATGAATTTCTTGTGTGCTGTTGTAGCTTTTCCATCATTCATTGGGCACCATTTCCCCTCTACTAAGGAATATTTAGGTAGCCTTCTGAGCAGTAACACAGCCAGGATCCCTAATTTCAGGCCTTTCTGTAATTATTGACATTAGCAGCATCCGGCCAGGACCATCCCCAGAGGGACAAAAGTATCTTATCAGAGACACCTCTGCACTCTCTAAGAACAGACTTAAGCATCCAGACTATCCGTTTGAGAAGGCCTGGTGGATGTGCTAATTAAGCTTAACTTTCTTCCTCTCCAAAGTCTTATCTCTAGTTTTAGATCCACCTTTAACTATTAACTCAGAACTAAAGGGTTTCTACTTACAGGTCCATCAAGCTGACTCAGGCTGCCCAGCCACCGAGTACACTCCCCCGCTCTGCCAGAAAGCAGTAGTCAAGATAGCCTGGACAGATAAGGGGCCAAAGGAAAGCAAGACAGTTTTATTTTCACTCGTCACTGATAGACTCCTAGCACTTTAACTAACCACTTCTAAGAACATAGTTGAGCACATAAAATCCCCCTTGCTCAGAAATTAACCGAATTTAGCACTCAGTCGATTCATTTCCCCATTAGTCACTTCCCTTTTGGGTTGCAGCTGATGGCTGGCAATTACTGCTCTTTTGTGTGGATCTCATTGCCTCTCCTTTTGACCCTGAGGGAATTCAAGCCTGGTGACCTCGCTTTAACCAGAGCATTGCTATTGCATAGGTATATAACTGTAAACCTCAGAGACTTGGGAGGACTAGATGAGAAGAGAAAAGAGAATGGAGGAACTAGATGGATAAGAACTGGAGAGGAACAAACTGAGATGGGGAAGAACTAGATTGAAGGGTTAGAAGAGAGGACTAGAGGAACGAGATGGAAGATGAGGAAGAGCCAGATGGGGAAGAACAAGATGAGGAAGAAGGAAATGGGAAAGGAGCTAAGATGGGAAGAAACTAGATGGATGAGAACCTAGATGGGGCAGAACTAAGACAAAGGAATTAAGATAGTCTTAGAGGGGTCAGCAGATAAATGTAAAGAGAAATTAGGCAAGAAAGGAGCTAGGCACGAGAGCAGAATAGAAGCTGTGTAGAGAGAGAACTGACTCAGAAGAATAAAATCAATGAACTAAAGAGCTCGGTGTACTTAGATTCTTTTCCCGAAAATAATTCACACCATTCACAACTTCTCTTCTGGGCCCTTCCCTGAGAGGAAGATTATTAAGGCTGGTCCATGATAATTTCTGAAACCAGACTTGTAAGAATTCACTCCCGATAGTGATACAACTTCTTAAATATAAGGAAAGGAGTGTGTATAACATCACTCTTGTCTTACAGTAGGAGTAACTGCTCTCAGGTTATGTTAACCCAAATATATTCATATTTCCTGCATATTAAAAAAAGTCTTATGTCACTAGTTGGTAAACTAAAATGAAACTACCCGGAGGGAAAGGATGTGCCTGCTTATGATTAGTTAGTCACCTAGAAGTCAAACCTCTGGGCATGACTGTAAGGGAGTTTCAATAGTGGGTTAATTGATGTAGGAAGACCACACTATGTGTGGGCAGCACCCCTCCACGGGCCATGGCCCCAGGCTGCAGGAGAAGGAGAGTGAGCTGAGCACCAGAATTCATCATGCTCTGCTTCCCAGACTTCAGATGCGATGTGCTCAGCTGCCTTGAGCCCCCAGCACCATGACTTCCTCACCAGGACGGACTCTGCTCTCCATCTGGGAGCCCAAGGAGACCCCCCTCTTCCCTAAATCTCTGTCTGGTATTTTATCAGCACAGTGAGCAAACATTCCAACATACTGCTCTGGTCTCCAATCATGCAGAGCCTCCTCCAAACTCAAGAGCCACCAGCGCCATCCCAGCACCGCCACTGGGAGGTCTGGGTCACACCGGAAGCTCTAATTCTGGTCTGCAGTGTTTTCTAGCCTGTAGCATGAATGTTAAAGAGTCTTATTAATAAAATCAAGCCTGAAGCCAGTTATTGGGGTGAACACTGGATGATCAGAGAGACAGAACAAGCCACAGCTATCTCACCTTGCCAATTCCTCAGCTGATCCTGTTTCCTCAGACTGGAAGCCTCTGTGTCCTCATCCCAATGGCTCTCAGCTGAACTGCTGCTAGAAGCCTGAACGCTTAACCAGCCAAACGCTTAACCAGGCAAATGCTTAACCAGCCTAATGCTCCTAGTTTCTGGTCCTCATGCCTTATAAACCTTTCTGCTTTCTACCACCACTCCCTGGGATTAAAGGTTTGCTTTCTGGGATTAAAGGCGTGATGAGTCACCATACCTGTCTATATCCTTGAACTCATGGATTTCTGCCTCTGGAATGCTAGGATTAAAGGCGTGTGCTATCACTGCCTAACTAGTGGCTTTTCTGTTCTCTGACCCCAGATAAGTTTATTAAGGTACACAATATTTTGGGAAACACAGTACCACACTAGCCTCCCTCCATTTCTTCCCCTAAGAACAGCAGGACTTCCTTCTGTAACTTCCCTTATTGCCGCCTTCTGCTTTCCCAGTCTCCAAATCCCTGCAACCAATTTCTCTAGGAAATCTTCTCTGTTAACATCCCCCCCCCCCCGGTATGTGGGCTGGGGAGATGGCTCAGTGGGTAAGAGCACTTGCTCTGCAAGCATGAGGTCCTGAGTTCAAATCCCCAGCACCCACATAGAAAACTAGGCCTGGCTACGCATGCTCGTAAACTTAGCGTTAGGAGACAGCGATAGGAAGATCCTGAGAACTGGTTAGCTAGGCAAAATAGTAAGCTTCTAATTCAGCGAAAGACCCTGACTCAAGTCAATTAGGCCAATAGCTATAGAGGAAATACACACTGGTGGTCATGAGTACTCAGACTCTCTAGTACAAGCACCGTTCATACATATCACAGACATACACAAATACATATAACTGGCACTGTGTCTAGTTTTCTGACTTGAACCTGAACAACACTGTTGGGAGGTGTTTTTAGGTTTGGCTACACTCTGAACATGTCTTTCAGTATACTAGAGACTTGATCTTCGGGCAATAAAATTAAATAATAAGATTAAAGGGTGGTGGGTCTTTAAAAGGTGGGGCTTGGTAGACTAGGTAATGGAGCATCCCTCTCCAGGGATTAATGCATTTTTGCAGGTCCCGGTGATTTCTATGAGCAATTTATTATAAAAGGGCAAGACTGCCCCTTTCTACTCTCTTGCTTCTGTCTCACCAAGGGGCATCTCTATTTAAATGTGCCCCCTTCCCTTTTAACTTCTCTGTCATGCTGTGACCAAATGGGGGGGAAGCCTTTCCAGATGTGAGTACCATGCTATCTGTACACCATCTGCCAGAATCCTGAGCCAACCACACTTCTTTTTTCATATATTACACACACAGCCTCGGGTTTTATAGCAACACAAAATGGAAGCAGGGAGCTTCCACTAAGGTCTGATTCCATTACTATTTATGAGTCATCTCTTATCACAGTGTACTGTAATAATAATGATTACTTACTGAGTATCTGTGCATATCTCACACCCCCTGCCTAGCCTGGAATGCATTCTCAAAGTCTTAGGATGGCCAGACCGTGTGTGACAACTCAGAGGCCCTGCAGCACCAGCCCAGATGATGCAGAGATCACATCACAGTTTCTGCAGGAATCATCCCACAGGACTCACTGACCAGCACCTTCCGTATCTTTCACTCCAGTTTCCTATTCGAAACCAATCAGTGAAATCCAAACATGTTCCCCAAACCAAACACATACGATGCCCTGCCTCTGGCCCTCCTCCAGCTCCCCAGGGCCAGCAGCATCTAAAAAGGGTAGCCTTTTTCACTCCTGATCATGCTGAGGCCAAAGCGTTTTCCTACTATACAAGAGACAGGTCCAGGATTAAAGCCGGGATCGATCCTGACCTGGCTCCTGCTGTCCGTCCATCACGTCTCACTTGGTGTTATTGTCGCAGGAGGGGGGGTCTGTCTCCCTACTTAGACATTTTTGCCTTTCTCCGAGTTGGGAAGGATGGCTAACCAACTTAGCATTCTCGGCACTCACGCGGGCACGGCACACTGCAGATGCTCCGCATCGTTCAGGAGCCGCACCGAGGAACTGTTTCTGAACAACCTCTGCCAGGCATGCGGCTGAGAAACACCTGGAGAGAGACCATACAATCCATTGACTGTTTTTGGAGAACGACTGGGCTTTCTCATTTTCCTTCTGGGCTATGGTGTCAGCTGAGGACACTGTCCTGGGAAGATGTGGAACAAGAGTGACATGTGTGTGCACCATGCGGTTACCCAGGAGTCAGGGGAGCCGGGGGATCGAAAAGAAGCAGGAAGCATGGCATTTTGGGGTTATATTAAAACGATCCAAGGCCCCAAATTCACCACCTCGGGCACTTAAAATTTTGCAGTAATTTGAAGTAAATGACTGCCTCCTTCTCCTCCTCTCACACAAGTAGTTCCAGTGCCTTTGCAAAACAAACAAACAAATAAAAAAAACCCACCAGTTTAAGAAGCTGAGGAAGGTGGAGCCCCAGAGCCCCGCCCCTTAGAAATATGAAGGACTCGCTTGTTCCTGAATGGCCACTAGATGGCACTAGTACGGAGCTGATTCAGAGGTCAGAGCTCCACATCCATACTTTCAAAAAGCCATCTCTTCCATCAGCCCAGGCCAGCGATACTGAGGTACACTGGACGCTCGAGCTTGAATCCGGCTGCACTTATAATCCCATGGCGAGCCTTTTATGTGATTGCAGAATTTATCATTAATAGCGCGTTTGCTCTGCATCGGGGACCTGAATTAGCAGAGGTTTAATAACGGAGAGCAGCCTAATGTTTACACTAAGCTAAGCAAGGTCACCCGGCTATTCAGAGAAATGACCTGAGCCGTCTCCCAGCAGGATTAATGTAAATGAAGCCTTTCGTTGATTAGCTTTGTTCAGCTGCCCTGCGCTTTCGAAATGGCAGGTTTCAGAGGATCACAGCTTAATTACATAATCATACAGAATAATATTTAATAAAGCACAGAGCAAACAAACACACTGGCAACATCATCTGGCTATTACCAGCGACCGGAGGCAGCTTGGTACCGGATTAATTCTTCAGTCTCGCAGAGGCCCAGTTAGAAAAGGATCCGGAGCACAATCCATAGGATGGTAAGGGTTAAACAGTACGTGGCTTCCAAGTACTGATCACAGTGCATAGGAAGTGTGCAATGAAAAAATAATAAATAATAAAAAAAAACCTTCCCTGCTCCCCAGTGACAGGCTTTCGAATCAATAATTAAAATGGGCGCCTGCAGTACCCCTGTGCAGACTGCATTCCCAGGGTTCCATTCCTTTGAAATTATTTCCCATCCACCACTCCACTTCACCTTGCAGGTCTTAGAACAGAGGAGAGATGCTGTGTGGGATGGGGGAAGAGGATGTTTAAAAATGCAGATTAAGGATCAATGCAGACCTCTGCATCCTGAGCTGGCCTTGCCCATGTGACTCAATCTCAGGAGCCTCACATTCCTCAAGACAAACGCTGTGCTAGGGTAGAGAGGGTCAGCATTATTCCTGCTGTGGTTTCATTACCTCCACCCTGGGGAAACTGGATCCCAGGTGAGGTCTGGTTTCAAGTGCGGGGGAGGGGGGGGGGGGACACGGCGGGGGGGGGGGGGGGGGGGGGACGGGGACGGAAGGACAGGGTGTGGTTTGGAAGGACAGGAAACCTCTGTAGATATCCAGGCGGTCAGAATAGATCTTGAGTTCTTGCTTTAACTCATAATCAGAAATCCAGGTGAGAGCCAGTTTCTCTGGAATGGAGTTTGGCATCAGGAAAAGCAGTTGGCTTGGAATCTCCAGACACAGACTCTGCCTGGCTCTGCTGTTGTTGTATAATGATTTATCTGGTCTTTGCTCCAGGTTTCTGGAAGCAAACATCTAAAACCTTTGCAATTTCCCAAGTGCTAGAAGCCCCTAACCTCACCTAAGTTTATGATAACGAGCTGGCTCTGGAGAGCCACTAGTTTCCAGGTAGGCCTACCATGAGACTGAGCCCAGAGTGGATGAGGAGTCAGTGGCTACATTACCAATTAGGTCTGATCATTAGCTCATTGAGCTTATTGGTTGGCGAATGCATTCATATGAAGAGGACTGAGCTTATTGGTTGGCGAATGCATCCATGCAAAGAGGACTGATGGGTCATGAGAAAGCAGCTTCCAGACTCTGCACTACGGCTCTTCCTTTGGTTGGTCCTGATTGTATCCTTTAAAATAAAATCCTAAATTCAGAACTTCCTTGAGTTCTGTGAGTTATTCTTGCAACTTAATCAAAATTGAGGGGGATTGTGGGAATCACTCGACCCAGATTTGTGGTCATTTTGTCAGAGAATAAGTGATCTATAGGTCCCATCTCCATCTACTAAGAGGAAAAACTCCATGGGGATAATATCTTTAAGTTGTGAGCTCTGTCCTAACCCCAGGTAGTTAATGCCAGAATGGATTGCAATTTGAATAGCTATTTACAACGGCCTGGCCTCTGACAAGCCACTCACCCACTGAGATTTATCCCTGCATCTATAAAAGGAAGCTGGCCATGATGATAGCTACAGCCACTAACAATGAGCTAGCACCAGCGAAGTGTTAGGAACACTGTCCAGTACTATAGGGAATGCTTTCCCATCTGCCTGGGGATCTCAGGTGAGTCCAGTTTGAGTCTCTCTATCACTAACGCGTCCTTTTGTTCCTTTGCCACATAGGATTTTAGTGAGGACTTGCTGAGGTCATCACTGTGAAAATGTTATGAGAAATCCATCAGAGCTGGAAAGTTAAGAGCATTTGTTGCTCTTCCAGAGGACCCGGGTTCAGTTCCCAGCCCTGACCAGGTGGCTCACACCATCTACAGCTCCAGTTCCAGGGGATCTAATGCCCTGCTCTGGCCTCCACAGATTAGGCATCCACCTGATACACAGATATATATGCAGGCAAAATACCCACACGCATAAATTAAAGATAAATCTTGTTTTAAAATGAAAAGAGAAAAGAAAATACATCATATTGCTTCAATAGTTTACCTTTTGTTCTAAGTTTTAAATATAGCACACAAAGATAGCCAAATTAGTTTTTACTGAGCATGGAGAGAATTTAGTATAGTCAGACCTGGGCTGGAGAGATGGCTCAATGGTTAAAAGCACTGGTTGTTCTTCCAGAGGACCAAAGTTCAAATCCCAGCACCCCTACCCATATGGCAGCTTACAATCATATGTAATTCTAGTTCCAGGGTATTCCGTGCCCTCTTCTGACCTCCTCAGACATCAGGCATGAACACATATACATATACACATCTGCAGGCAAAACACTTATGCACACAAATAAAAAAACACAAATATTTTAAGTAAAAATTTCCTTTAAAAAAGTCAGATTTAAAGTGATACAGAGGGATCAAAGAAATTTATTCCAGCCGAGACCAGGCAAGCCTGAGTCTGTGGGTAACTTCCAACTAGATACACGTTTGCTCCAGAAGCTGGGGAGGGAGTAGGCTGGAATGGCAGCTTGTGGTGAAGAAAGTCTTCAGTGACCTTAGGTATTCAGGAAAGCAAAAACTATCAATATCCCCGTCTCCTTGCCAAACAAAGTTTCGTAAAGCACAAGTCTTGGTAGGTTCTTACCAGACTCTCCCATCTTGTGGCAGTGAAAGGAGCCTGTTCCATTCGGAAGGCTAGAACCTTTGGCCCTATGCCATGTTTGCATCCTCTGTGTACTGGTTATGTCCTAAAGGCTTGTTCTCCAACTTGATGCTACTGGGAGGTAATGGGCCTTTAAGAGGTGAGGTCTACTTGTGGTGGTTCAGGCCTTTAACATCACTACGGAGGCAGAGACAAGTGGTTCCCTGTGAGTTTGAGGCCAGCCTGATCTACAATAGAGTTCCAGACCAACTAAGACTACATAGTAAGATCCTGTCTGAAGAAAAATAAAACAAACCCAACAAGGTGAGGGAGGCCTAGCATCTTTGGGTGAGTGAGGGTGTGTCTTTGAAGGAAATTGTGGGACCCCGGTTTCTTCTCTCTCTCTTCTCTGCTGCCGACTGTAAAGTAAGCAGTTTCGATCCTGTGCACACACCCACTGGATATGCTGCCTTACCACAGGCCTAAAGGCAATGGGTCAACTGCCTGGGGACTGGGTCTCCTAAATCTAGAAGCAAAAACAAACCTTTGGTCTTTATAAATCATGTCAGGTGTTTGTTTTGGTAGCAGAAGGGTTACTGATATATACCCTATTATCTCTAAGTCCACTGGGAAGAATGTCTCAACTCCTAGGTCTTTATCCTGAGATCACGAAAGAATAGATGCAGATGCCCTGAGTGAAGGGTATCACTGTTGGGGCTGGAGGAGCATGGGAGAGAGGAGAACACTGCATCCACCTGCTGCTGTTGCCATGGTGATTGCATGAGATTCATGCTCACCTGTTTGAAATTTCCTGACACTTGGTATGAAAGCAGTTAATTTGATGGTTGGTTCTTACATCTTTGCAATTGCAATGATTATCTGAGCAAGCGACTTGCTGGGAAGTCAAAATGGGGTCTCCAAGGAGCTCAGGTCTAAGGCATATTCTCCATATGTGTATATTCTCAGTCATGAATGCAAATGAGAGACCGGAACTAGATAGGATGGGAGACCTTTGGGAAACGCTGAAAGATAAGTGGACATCACCAATATTCCAGACAAAGAGAAGCGGGCACAGGTCATTGGACCGAGTCTCTGCTTGACCCTTAGCATGGGGACATTCATTTGTGCATTTAACTGTTCTACAAACCTGTCTTGAGAACTTCATAGGTTCTTTTCCCTAAATGAGGCACTAGTTCCACAAAACCAAATGGAATAATATCTACTCTCAAAGTACTGTTTGGAAGACAATGTAAGAAAAGGGACTGCAGATCTGGGGGAGGGGCAGGAGCCATCGCCAGTGAAATGCTGCTGATGAAATGGTGTGGAAGCAGGAGAACGTTGGTGTCAGCCTGGGTGACATAGTGAGACTGTCTCTAAAGCCAAGAGTTGGGGACACAGCTCTGTGGTGGAATATTTCCTAGAATGCCCAAGGTCGTGGGTTCAATCGCCAGCACTGGGGGGAAAAGTGGAGGAGCACTCCCACATTCGGGGTCAGTACCATCACTGTGTCCCTTTCCTATCTGGTTATTCACTCCGTTCCCATAACAACTAAGTAAGAGAGTTACCATCTCTCTGTTTTGCAGAGACAGACTAGTAGAGAGGGGTGTAAAATGGTAGGACTGGGATTCAAACCCAGGTCTGTTTCCAAATGGTCAGGTTCCCTTCATCATGTCACTCTGCCTTCAACTTGTGGAAATGTCCCTGCCCAAGTCAATCCTGACCATCAAGAAAGCTCTGCCTACACCCGATTGCCTTCAGCTTCCCAAGAGCACACGCAGGCATGGGTGAGGGCGAGCACACACACACACACACAATTTTGTTGTTTGTTTTCTTTGCCACAAGGATGAAAACGGGGATATACCCAAGATGTACACAATAAAGGAGTAAGATGGTCGAAGAGTAAGCCAGCCTTGGTCTGATGGGTGAGTCTCCATACCAAAAAAAAAAATTCATCATCCGCCCTATTATTGAGGGAACTCTTTCCCGAGGGAGATATAAACAGATGTCAAACCCCTTCTTAAAGGGAACTGTCTTAGTTAGGGTTTCTATGGCTGTGAAGAGACATCATGACCATGGCAACTCTTATAAAGGAAAACATTTCACTGGGGCTGGCTTACAGTTTGGAGGCTTAGTCCATTATCATCAGGGTGGGAAGCATGGTAGCATGCAGGCAGACATGGTGCCGGAGAAGGAGCTGAGAGTTCTTACAGCTTGACCAGCGAGCAATAGGAAGTGGTCTGAGTGTCACACTGAGTGAAGCTTAAGCAAAGGAGACCTCAAAGCCCACCTCCACAGAGACATACTTCTTCCAACAGGGCCACACCCACTCCAACAAAGTCACACCTCCTAATAGTGCCACACCCTGTGAGTTTATGAGGACCAATTACATTCAAACTGCCATAGGAACCAACAAAATCCAAAGCATAACTCCACCCAAGTTAGGTAATCAATGAGTTTATTGGGCCTACTTACAGAGCAAGTGAGGGTGGGTGAGGGGTTACATGGCGTGAAGGGGGTGACCCCCCAAAGAAGCTGCACTGTTGAAAAGTCTCACCTCAGCTTGGATAACTACCTCTCACAGCTGAGTAGATGGCAACTGAATGGGAAAAAAAAAGAAGGAAAAAAAGGAAAGGAAAGGACAAGACTGCTGTGGGATGTTCTCTGTGCTGTGAATGTGTTGCTCTGATTGGTTAGTAAATAAAGTGCTGATTGACCGGTAGCCAGGCAGGAAGTATAGGCGGGACAAAGAGAGAAGAGAATTCTGGGAAGTGGAAGGCTGAGGCAGGGAGACGCTACCAGCCACCGCCATGAGAAACAGATGTTAAGATATCAGTAAGCCACGAGCCACGTGACAACTTATATAGATTAATAGAAATGGGTTAATTTAAGATATAAGAACTTGATAGCAAGAAGCCTGCCATGGCCATACAGTTTATAAGTAATATAAGCTTCTGAGTGATTATTTTATAAGTGGGCTGTGGGACTGGGGTGGGGGTGGGGGTGGAGGAGAAAGTTTATTGTAGATAGATATACAGGAGAGCATAGTCAGTGGCAGGAACATCTGGGAGACATCTGTGGACATGCCCAGGCTAAGCTGGGCCATATGAGGGGGGAGGGGAAGAGAGAAGGAGGAACCAGGTGCAGCAGCCAGGACGCCAAAGGCACAAAAAGGGGAGGGTGACCAAAATGTCTGGATTATATAAGGAAGAGCCTCTGGGGGGAGGGCAGCTCAGCCCCTGGGCCGGAGAGTTCAGGGTAGGGGCTTGGGGTGTGCCAGCCATACCCTGTAATGGGTAGGAACTGAGGGATGCTGGGAGAACCTGGTGGCCCGGTCCAGCTTTGATATGTTAAATACGCACTTCAGCATTTGTCCTAGGTTTGAAATTTATCAGCCCCCCTTTTCTGTGAATTAGCCACAGCACTTTGTACTCCAGCACCTCCCAAGACCATGTGCCACCAGGGCAGAATTAGATATAATTGGCTGGGAGATGCCGGAGGGAGGGGCCAGAATCTCTCAATAACTCTCCCCGCCCTCTCCTTCTGTGAGGGAATGTCAACAGTCCACAGGCTTGATCCCAGGGGCCTCTTACAAGTAAGTAGCCACAGCTGCTCTAATGCAGACCTGGCTGTCATGTTCAGAGGATAGCGTCGCACAGCACCTACATTGTGTGAAATCTGAGCTCCTTGTATAACTTAAATACCATAGATGTCTTTTGGAAGCCCATTAAGTCAAGAAAGAGGTTGTGATGGGATGAAGGAGAAGGGAAGAGGAAGAAGACAGGGAGGGGGGAGGGGGAGAGGGAGAGAGGGAGAGAGAGAGAGAGAGAGAGAGAGAGAGAGAGAGAGAGAGAGAGAGGGAGAGAGAGAGAGAGAGAGAGAGAGAGAGAGAGAGAGAGAGAGAGAGAGAGAGGAGAAAGTGGGAGGGGACGGAAGGGAAAGAGAAAGAAAGAGAGGGGGAGGGGGGAAGGGAGCAGAAAGGAGGGGAGAAGAGTGGAGAGGAGGGGGAGGGGAGGAGACTTAATCCATTTGGGCTGATATAACAAAACACCAGGTACTGCATGGCTTATAAACAACAGGAAACGAGTAGTCACAGTGTCCTGCATGGCTAAATCCTAGAAACCTGACTGGGGTGACTCAGGAATGAACAACAGACACATATACGGAGAAGCTGGGATCCGGTGGGTTGTGCTCACTCTGATAGAGGGCACCTACTACCCACAACCCAGAAACTCAGCAAAAGTAGGTGGGGTTAGCTGGTCTTTGTGGGAGGTCTCTGTATGGGGCAGTCTCAGGGGTCAGTCATCCTGGAGCAGGAAGCTGTGGCTGCCAGTTTCCGGACATACTGTCAACATCAGAGCATGAACCAAAGTCTTGGCCAATTTCCTGAGCCTGACCAGGGGAAGGCTTTGCCAAGCCTCAGGGTTCTGGGACATTGGGTCCTTGATCTTGCCAGGCCCATGTCAACAATACACATTCATTCAGGATTTCATCCACTCCCCACAATCCGTGACTCTCTGGAGGCTGGACCAAAGGGCGGAAGGTCAAATTCCTCAGCAAGATTCTTTCGCTAGTGTACAGACAGACAGCTGTCTTCCCGTGTCCTCCCATGGCGGCAGAGGGAGCTCTGGCCTCTCTTCCTCTTTGTGTAGGGAGAGTTATCTGTCATGGAGCCCCCTCCACTGACTTCACATACACTTAATTGCCTTTTCCAAGACTCCACTATCACCTTAGGGGTTAGGTGTTTCCAACATTTGAATTCTGAGTGACACAATTATCCAATCCATAACAGAAAGAGAGGGAAGGAAGGAGAGGGGTGGAAGCAGAAGTAATTATCATTACTTTAAAGCCTGAAGTAAGAAACTGAATGGCTGCTGTCCATTATCCTGTGCCACCCGAATTTCTGCCACAGTTTGCGAGGGGAGGGCCATGCCACACGCCAGGTCTACCTTCAGACTATGTGTTTGGGGACGATGAACCAATGCCCTCCCACAGGACCAACTATTTCTGCCTTGAGTTTTTGCTTTAGAAAAAACACATATGGGACCGGGGAGACGACTCCGTGGCAAGAGCCTCAGCTACGCCAACAAGAGGGCCTGAGTGCAAATCCCCAGAACCCCTGTATAAAAGTCTCACCCAGCACTGTAGGGGTGGCCAAAAGCAAGAGGGTGACGTGGGGCTTGCTGGCTGCCAGCCCAGCTCCAGGTTCAGTAAGAAACTGTCTTGTGGGGGTGGGGAGATGGCTCAGGGGTTTAGAGCACTGGCTGCTCTTCCAGAGGACCTGAGTTCAATTCCCAGCAACCACATGACAGCTCACAACTGTCGTCTATAACTCTAGTTCCAGAGGATCTGACACCCTCACACAGATATATATGTAGGCAAAACATCAATGCACATAAAATGAAAACAAATTATTTAAAAAAAAAAGAAAGAAAGAAACTGTCTTGGAAGAGAGGGGTGAAGAGTGAAAGAACAATACACCAATATCCTCTTCTGTCTTCTACACACACACAGAGAGAAAGAGAGAGAGAGAGAGAGAGAGAGAGAGAGAGAGAGAGAGAGAGATGTGAGCATCCACATACATGTGTGCGTACACCACACATCATACTCATATACACATGGACATACTCTGACACACATGTACACGCAAAATTTAAAAGTAAGCAAGCACACCATCTACCACACGGCTCTGACTTCTTAAGTATTCTCCCAAATCCATACTGTTCACACAACTGAGCCTTGATGGTACAGAGAGAATTACTTTAAGATAAACTGGAAAGTTAGTCTTGTTCTCCCATGGGAGGGAAAAGCAAGAGTGGGGTCATCTGCCCACCCCTGTGGAGGTCCACTGTTAGTAGAACCAGAGAGCTGAAGAGCTGACCAAGACTCTGCCCTCAGGGCCCTCCAGAGCCCACAAAAGGGTTGGACCCCCACAGTATGGTTTGAAAGCAAATGAAAGAGGGGTGCTCCGCTGAGACAGGATGCAGGGGAAGCAGCAGACCTGGGGAGGCAGGGAAATGTTGGGCATGGAGATGCTGCACTGTGGGGGTCATTAAATGAAACAGAGACACCAACAGACCTGGGGCTCCAGAGACCAACTTGACCGAAGATGAGTGATTTGCCTGTGGAACAAGAACCTGGGCCGTGGCGTACCTTTATGTGAATGGATGACTGGATGTGTGAATAGCGGTCCTGTGAGCTACAACTGCAAGCTTCCCAGAGCCTACGTAACAACGCATCAGCTCCTAGGCTGTCCTCCAGGCTGGAAATTCTTGTTGATGTCCTGACGAGTTTACTTCTCAGGAGTGAACGCAACCGTCCACGGGAAGGATGATGCAACCTTTCCCTGTCATTTCAGAATCTCTAATCCTGGCGATGCCCTTGAACGTGGGTTTGCTTCCTGGTATCATATTGCCAATGGCGTAGGCTTTACTCCGCATGTCTATGTCCATGGTCACAAAGTGCCACCACAAGCTGCTTATCATCATTCCTCGTGGTTCTCGAAGCTAACAGTCCAAAAATCCTGGAAGGGGCACACTCTCTCTGAACTGGGTGACAAAAAATCCTGCCTCCTGCCTCTCTAGCTTTGGGTGGTGGCCAGCAGTGTTTGGCGGTCCGTAGATAGTCTTATCATCTCACAGTGTTCTCCCCATGTGTCTGTGTCCTAATTATCTGTCTTATAAAAGTATGTCATTGAAACAGCCTCCGTGGTGATATGAATAGGTGATGAACCCTTTAGGAGGGGCCTAAGGGGAAAAACTGTGACTCTGAAGGGCTACTGGGGTCCCAGCCTTTTCCTGTCCCTCTCTGCTTCGTCCTCTACCACATGTTCCACCATGATGTCCTGGGTGCATTATTGTCACCACAGAGTAACACAGCCACCAAGGTAACAGGGCCAGATGACCATGGACTGCCAATCAATCCTTCCTCTTCCTAAAATCATCTCAGCCACCCTGCCCCAACCCCTGCACTTTGGAAAGCTGGTGAACACAGTTTCCCTCCCCATGTTATACCTGCATCGCCACAATATCTTCTCTGGCGAGTTCCTAAAATCCCACTATTTTGGAAGTTGAGGCAGTAGGATCCCTGAGTTCAAGGCCAGCCTAGACTACATGGCGAGACCGTCTCAAGTAAGAAGAAATAAATAAAATCTTCATTCCTAACTGTACTATCTGCTCTGTTCCCTTATAACCCATTTGACCGACACCAGCCAGCGTGACCTTTGAATTATGTAAGATCTTGTTAGGAGAAGAGTCCCCCTACTCACAGCTAGGACAAGGTCTGAAGTTGGGGATGTAGCTCAGGAACACTTCCCTAGTTCAATCCTCAGCCTACAAAAGAGGGAAAGGGAGAGAGGGGGAGGTGACGGAGCTGGATTTACCACAGCCCCTGCCCTCTAAGCCTGCCCTCCCTCTTTCCTCTTGCCCTCTTGCTGTGACCTCTGTGGTCCCATGCAGCTCCTACAGAGGCTGATTCCCACCCAGGACATGTGTACTTGCTAACCCTGCTGCCCAGGGGCTCTTCTCCGGGCTGACAAGCTGCTGGCTCCTTCTCATTCTTTAGCTCCCACGTGAATGGCCAGCTCTTCAGAAAAGCCTTTCCCTGCAGAGTCAAGAAAGCTATCAGTCTCCCCATCAGCTCGCTGTCTTGTTCCAAAGCCCACAGGAAAATCTAAAACTAATTGCCCTCCCTCTCCACTTAAGCCCCTTTGAACTCTCCAGGGCCAAGAACAGAAACCTCATGGACGCACCTCAAGTGATGAATGATAGCTGAATGGATGAATGGAAGTGTGGACAGAATGCTGAATGAATAGAAAAAATATTTTAACTTCAATGGCAGACTCAGGGTTAATAATTCTAATATAGACAAGCGTTATTGATCAAGTAAAATATGACCTTAAAATGCTGAGCTGCAGACTCCCAGCCAAGAGCCAAGAAAACATACTGAGCCCAGACAAGAATAGACACTGGGTTTCTTTTTCTTGTTTTTTTCTTCCAGGGAAAATGAAGAAAGATGTTAAAAGCGAAAAGGACAGGACATCAGAGCCTGCAGATGTGACTGAAGGGCAAAGAGGCAAAAAAGTGGTGAGGAGGAGAGAGGTGGGTCAGGCGGCTTTTAAAGGACCAGGTGGACCTCGGAAGGAGATGGGTCGTGTTACCAAGGACAGCTGCAAGAGACCTCCAGGCACCAAGTCCAAGGACTAAGTCAGCAGTGTTCAGCTTCCCTCCCCTCCCCCCATCTTGTCTTCTTCCTCCTCCTCTTTCTCCTCCTCCTCCTCTTTTGAGTCAGAGTCTCATTACATAGCCCTGGCTGGGCTGGAGCTCACTCTATAGACCAGGCTGGCCTTGAACTCAGAGATCCACCTGCCTCTGCCTCCCAGGTGCCAGGATTCAAGACGTGTACCATCGTACCCTATTTGGTCTGTACTCTTGTTCTTGGGATATGTTGTTTGTTGTGGGGTACTTACCAGAGAAGACTGCTTGGACATGGGTTTAAGAAAGTCTTTATTAGCCAGCCAGTGACTACACTGGGTGTTCAGGATCTCAGTGTAGCCCTGCGCCTTCCTCACGATGAGCCTGTCCTGGGATGACATACTTCAGTTAACAAGAATAGTTAGCCAGAAGCGGAACTACAGAAGCCAAAAAACAATATTAGTACATTTACAGACTTTCCCAGAACTCTGGACTTGGATGGAATAGGCCTTTGTTTTTATTTTTGTCAGGTGGTGCTGTCTACGAGCTGAGTTTTACAGCCTGAGTGACACTTCCATCATGGAGTCAGTTGTGCTAAGGTCTGAGGCCCTGTTGCAGTGTGAGCAGAAATAAAGCAAAAACAGGAGAGAAGAAAGTGCCCAGGTAGAAATGGTTTACAAAATGACGCACAACCAGTAAAGTCTTTGCTTGGTAAATGACAGGGTTGCAGATGTCGTTTGAATGTTTCTCTAAAACTAACACATGGCCTGAATCATTTTGAACAGTGAAAACAAACCTTAACGGTGGAACTGAATCCTGTGTATCAAATGCTACGCACCCCTGGTTCACTCAGCGACAGTGAATAATGCTTGTAAAATGCCTGCACCACACCATATTAACATGGGGTTGATGAAGAGAGTCGCTTGCTGAGAGAGAGCCAGGAAAGTAGAAAAACAGAGAAGCAAGCTGTAGCCATTCTGTCAACAACCCAAGGACTTCTGGGCTAAGCCCTTAGCAGGCCTCTGGGCTCCCATGAGGAGCCAGGGAGACTAGTTGTCCACAAGGGGGCGGTATCTAGCCAATCCTCAGCCCAGTAGCTGAAGGAAGTTGAGTGACAGAGGTCAGAATTCAAGGTCAGCCTGGGCTACAAGAGACCTTGACTCTTAGGAAACAACCAACCAAACAAAAATAAACAGAGGGTGGTAAGATTTCTCTAAACCAGAAAACCCTCTGACTCACAAGCCTATGGCCATACTACCAGCTCAGCCCTTCCAGGTCATCCCTAAAGACAGAAAAGTCCTGCCCCCAGGCAAAGGTCTCTCTAGGGAAGGACGCTAGGCTGTTATGTCTGAAGCTGAGAGTCGGGACATCTTCAAATTCTCAGATCTGAACAAATCAGGAAGGTGTCCCTACCTCCTCCTAAATCCCGGCTCCCAAATCGTCATCTTGACCAGGAAAGAAAACGAATGATCTGACCAGCGCCCCAAGGGAAATAAAAGATTATCACTCCGACAGCAGTAAAACATGAACACGTGTGCGCCCCTTTTCCCTGGTGTGTAACTGGCATCTGCACACAGACACACACTGCACTTGTAGAATTGGGGTTCTGATTCTGAGGCTTTGGGAATTACCAGCAGGGGCGGGTGTCAATTCAGATCGGGTGCCCTTCTCCACAGAGTGTCTGCAGTAGTAGGGCTGGAAGCAAGCGAGCCTGAGACCTGGCGCTTCTGTGTTTTGGGAGGTGTTGATGCTGTTTGGTGGAGAGTGGGGTTATGCTGATGATGGTATAGGACTTGTGTGTCTATTTCCTACTTTCTCATTAGCTTTGGCATCTTTAGAAATAAACCTCCCCCAAGGCTGAAGAAGAAACTCAAGTGAAGAGAGTCCATCCTAAGGATAATTCCTGATATCCGTACTTAATCCTTGTAACTCCCAGGAAGTAGGCATCCTTATTTCCATTTCCAAATAGGAAAGCAAAAATCTCCAAAAGGCTGGTGAATCTTGGAGCCTGGATTTGATCTTGGTCAAAGTTCCTGCTGGACATTCTAGCTCCAGGGTAAAGAAGCTGATTGACTGAAATAAGGAGAGAGAACGTGCAAACGTAAGTGATTTTTCAGCGAAAGTGTAAAGGCAAGCACTGTAGGAAAGCTTGGTAATGACAATCAGGATCAGAGGCACACGGGAGGCTGCCCTGGTGTAACAGGAAATGCATAGCTCCTGAAGAGACCTCCGTGTCAAGCAGAGCCCAGCGGGCATTTGAGATGATGTCGCTGCTAGAGTCCTGACCTGCCTCACAGAATAGAACACTATGCATTATTTAGACCAGAACGTCCTTTCTATTTTTGCATTCTGAAGAAAAGAGTGTTCATGGCAAAGGCTGTTGGGTTTGTTTTTTGTTTTGTTTTTAAGCTTTTAGTAGATCAGAATTCCCCAAGCTATCTTTCCTTTAAATGATGAATCCAAAGAGTGGAAAAACGGATGTTTAAGTGCCCAGGAAACTGATTAACACATTTCACGGTATTTAGATTTCTGCCTCTAAATGAAAACAATACCTTTTTATTAGTCAAACAGTGGACATTTGGGTTCTGAGGTTTGAGTTTGGTGTGTGTGGACAGGAGAGGGTTCTATAAACAGCAGGGCATTACCAGGAAATCTAGCTTTTGTGTAAAATAATCTTGATATCCAAAATAGATGTGTATCAGTCATGTCTTAGGTAATAAGCAGTCTTTTCCTTATTAGCAAGGGTCAATATGAAAAGAAATCCAGTTCTGATGCATTCCATTACACAGAATTTAACTCAATCTACAGATCTTTCTCTGTGCAATTCAAGCATTACCTTCAAGAGACTTGTAATTTAAACTGGGCCTGATGGCACACCTGTAATCTTGTCACTGGGGAGGCGGAGACAGAAGGATGACAAGTCAAAGACTTACCTGGGCTGCACAGCAAGACCCTGTTGAAGGAGGAAGGGAGGAATTTCATCTGAAAAGCAGGACAGATAGACTAGTAATTATAGCAGCCGTGACCCAGCTAGGAGGGCTAAGAAGCACCTCCTGCTTCCGAGCCCATCTCGCAAGTCTCTCCCAACCTTTCGTCTGTTGTGTGTCCCCAGTCTGTCATTTAAGTCCTCCAACTCTCCTAGTGAATTGCCGCCCCCCCCCCCCAACACTGTCTTGTCCAACACACTGCAACCAAGCTCACCTTCCTAGCTCAAAGGCATGCTCGATGTCCAAGCTCCAGGTCCTTCCATGGATTTCGGTTACTTGCAAAGCTAGTCCTTGTCAATGTCCTCCACAGTTCAGCTAGAAACCACCACATCAACATGATGAGCACGACTCCACAAACCAGCTTCCATCCAACTGACGTTCGATGGCTTCAAGCACTTTGCACACCTTCCCACTTACACTCCAGTCCTGATTCTGCCCCTCTAGCAGGGTTTGGGCTGTGATATCCTGAGACAGGATAGACTTTGTTTAGTCTACCCCACTGTGATCCCTTAAGACTAAAAACTGTGTGCTAGCTGTCTTCAGGTGGTCAGTGGGCAACAGTAGCTGGGTACATAGTAAACCCCCAGTAAGCCCAGTTCACTCTGACTGGGTTTTCACTCAGCATCTCAAGCTTTAATGACAGCAATCCACAGTAAAGTCCATCCACATAGACTTGAGTATGCAGAAGTGAATGGGAACCTTTAAGAGTGACTTAAAGTATGTTTAAGAGTTCAGTGGACCTGTTAATTCCCTGATAGACTATTTGCCTGGTCTTTCAAAATGAATGTGTCACAGAAGATCATCCCACCAGGAGAAGCAGCCTCTCATGATCTCTCTAATTATTTCTCAGGTTCAAAAGCCTTGCCTTCTACAAAGGGGAGCGAGCTGGGAATCACAGCAGCTGCATGGGGTAGAAGTATTTGAAACGGCTTTAACCAACTGGTGTGCGAAGCTTTCCTCCTGACAGCTCTGCTAATTAACAGTCCTAAACAGACTTCAGGATGCATCTTTCTACTGGGAAGTTTATTCCTCTTTTGCTCTTGACCTGTCCCGCCACTTGAATATATGTATATGTATGCATGTGCGTATGTGTGTATGCTTATATTTGTGTGTGTTTACAAGTTGAAAGATAGTCACACACTTTGCTCTGATTTATAAACATGTTTTTTTAATATTGTTTAGTATTGGTTATAGATTCAAATAGCAGAATATATATGATTTGTAAGCTGTGTCTCTCAGTCCTTCCTCTTACCAAAATAGCTTATTATCCTCTCCAATCTGTTAAGAAAAATACTGTTTAATTAAGAACACCATTGGCTCACTCTGTCGTCAGTCCCTCTCACCAACCATCCTGTAACAGCTGTATATAGAAAAGATTTTATTGTGTTTTTTAATCTCTCTCAAAGATGATGAAAATTAGCATTCTTCTCATATTTTAATAGGAGCTCATTAGCCACACAAACCTGTCCATCAGCACATCCACCTGTGAGTGGTTTCTAACTTTGGCATCCTGGGATTCTGGACACAGAGCAGTGGAGAGGCTTGGGACCGGGGAACTGCTAGGAATTGCTGGCCCTGGGCAGTCTGGTGGAGGCACGTCCTCATGGGCCTTCAGTACTGTCGATTTTAGATTTTCAGATTCACTTCAGTATTTTATCATTTCAGGGTTTCCTGGTTTTGGAATTCTTACTTTTTTTTTTTTTTTTTAATGTAAGTACTTCTCAAATCATTGGAGTCAAAAATCTCAGTGGGTGTAATTAGTGGAGCTGAGACTTGGCGCAACCTTCCACCCTCTCCTGCCACTCCTTCCGGTGCCTCAGCGTGTGGCTCTTCAAATGAGAAACTCTGGGAGGGCTGAATCCTCGTTAGTGCCATTAGTGCTGTCCTCTATGTTGAAGCTGGGAGCTTGAAACTCAACCCCTCAGACTGGCGAGCCTTCCAACAGGCAATGGAGGGAATACCCGCTTCTAGCCATCGCTATCAGCCATCCTCTCTCCTACCTGTATCTTATTTGATTTGCTTTTGACAGTCCCTGTGAAACAATTAGTCCTCATCTGCCGGGTGCCCAGCTCCATGTCAGGCATATTCTGTTCATTCGCTCTCCGTGGCAATACCACAGGACCACCTCCACAGGTCCACAGGTCCAGTAAGGAAGGAGCTTCAGAACGCTGAGAAAACATCGTGTCAGATTCTCAGTGACTCTAAAGCTTTAAGTCATCCGTTTCCACCTCATCCCCCTGCTCACCATGTGTCTTCTCTGCTCCATTTCACCTCTATCTCAAGACCCAGAACAGCTCTCATTCTGCTAAAAACCTTTTCCCCTGCTCTTCAGAGACAGCTCCTTGCTTAGAATTTGTAGCACTTAGTGACATTTATGTACCATACATCGTGCCTTGAATTATTTAAACGCCCGTGTGTGTGTGTGTGTGTGTGTGTGTGTGTGTGTGTGTGTGTGTGTGTGTGTAGGGTTTCTTCAATAGATGAAAGTTCCTTAGAGCCAGAGTGACGAGCTGCCACCTCTGTGACTCGGTTCACCACACAGAGGCAATGCTAATGATGACCTGTTAAGGGACACAGTTCTCCCAGGCATGTCTAATGGCGTTCTTGCTGCAGTCTGTCTCCTGCAACTGAACTAAATTCAGATAAACATCGCCATAGCTCAAAAGACTGCAGAGAGATGCTTCACATTAACTGGCATCTTTTGCAGAGGATAGAGGGCTATACTCAGGGTCTGGAGGTCTCTTGAGGGTTTGCACCATCTCTGATGAGTATTATAAAAGGTGAAGAATAAAGAGATCCATGGGAGCAGGAATAATGGCTCAGCGCTTAAGAGCACTCACCGTTCTTCTTCTGGAGGACCCAGGCTCAGTTCCCAGCATCATGTGGCAGCGCCCAACCACCTGTAACTCCAGCCCAAGGGTTTCTGAACCCTCTTCTGGCCTCTGTAGGTACTACTGTAAAACACTCATACACATAAAATTAAAAACAAACAAACAAACAAACAAACAAAACAAAAACAAAAAAACCTAAGAGATCCTGGTTGTAATCAAATGACAAATGCAGAATTGAGCAAGGGTGAAATGGCCGTGACATTGGTCTCCTTCTCTCAGGAATAGGTCCCTGATTGATGCGTGTCAATCTCACTGATCTACAAATACACATTTCTTATACATTGTATATACCTAGGTACTATCTACTCTGTACATAAGCCGTGGGCCTACAAAGTGCTTTTGCAAGCATCTGCTCAAAAAGAGGATACATATAACTTATGTGATGGTTAATACCGTCAACTTGACAAGATCTGAAATCATCTCAGAGATAAGACTGCAGGCACACCTGTGAAGGGTTCTTTAGATAGGTCATCCTCTGGACAGGCCTGTGGGGGATTGTCTTGAGCAGGTTCGCTGAGATGGGAGTAGCCACACTTGGCTGGGGTCCTATACTGCATGAAAAGGGGGAGACAGCAGCATCCATTGCTCTCTGCTTCTTGACAACTGCCCATACCATGTGACCAGCTGCATCCTCAAGTTCCTGCTGCCAATGACTTCCTGCCCTAAGGGACTGTACCCAGGAACTGAGGATCCAAATAAAGCCCTTCACCTGTAAGTTGCCTTTGTGAGGTATTTTGTCTCTGTTACACAACATAAGACAACTTAATTAAAGAGGAGAAGTAACTGGGGGGGGGGGGGGCTGAAGAGATAGCTCAGCATTTAAGAGCACTGCTTGTTCTTACAGAGGTCCTGAGTTCAATTCCCAGCAACCACATGGTGGCTCACAACCATCTGTAATGGGATTAGATTCCTTCTTCTGGTGTACATGAAGACAGAGCACTCATATACATAAAATACATGAATAAATGAATAAATAAATCTTCATTTAAAAAAAAAAAGAGGAGAAGTAACTACAGAAAATGAGAAAAGAGCCATGATTCTGCTACCCAGGGATGCAGAGCATGTGAGTATGTCAGGAAGTTTTCACAGACACGGTAGAGTCAGACTCACATCTTCAAGTAAGAACAGGGCACAGTTAGGGAACAGGTAATGGAAAGAAAATTCCAAGCAAGCTAGCTTCAGGCAGTGGTGGACATCCACATTCTCAGGAAAGGCACATAAACATCCACAGTGAGCAGGGATATGCTGTCACCCCAGGCTCAGCTACCTGCATCAGGACCCATCCTGACATCGGCCTCACACAACCCTCACAAAACACAAAGCCAGCCAAACCAGGCAAGTCTGGGGATGCTGATGACTGATAGGTAGGAACTGAGTCAGGTGTAATGAGCTGGGTGCCAGGATTTTGGAGGAGACAAGAGAAGTTTAAGGTAGGATCTTTGTGCTCAAAAAGCTGAATGTCTGTTCTGGAAGCATGACTAATGCATACAGAAATTTGAATATAATTGCATCAGCAGTATAGTTAGTGCTAAATTACATTCTTCTGACTGTGTAACACGACAGTATTTAAAAGAGTTAAAATTTAGTATGGCTGCAGGTGTTTCGTAGTGGTACCATTACAGAAACGCCATGAGATGGTATATGAAAATGCCAATCCACTCCTGTAAGCACCCTGGATAAAGCTCCCTGGGCTACCACAAAAGGAAGAGAGAGAAAAGGGTGGGGGGGGAGACATTAAAGTAGAAGAGGACATGAGTTAAGAAGAGGTTCAGCGCCGGGCGGTGGTGGCGCACGCCTTTAATCCCAGCACTCGGGAGGCAGAGGCAGGCGGATCTCTGTGAGTTCGAGGCCAGCCTGGTCTACAGAGTGAGATCCAGGAAAGGCGCAAAGCTACACAGAGAAACCCTGTCTCGAAAAACCAAAAAAAAAAAAAAAAAAAAAAAAAAAAAAAAAAAAAAAGAAGAGGTTCAGCACCAGAAGGGGGACAAGAGAGGTTAACTGGGACATGTGGTGGTTTGAATGGGCAATGTCCCCCAGAGGCTCAGGTATCGGAACATTCGGATCCTAGTTTGTGGAAGTTCAGGAGGTGGGGCTTCGCTGGAGGAAGTGCATCTCGGGGGATGAGCTTTTACAGTTGAACCGCTTTGCCCCCCACTTCCAGTGCCCTCTCTACTTTGTGCTTGCTGTTAAAGGTGTGATCTCTCAGCTTTGTTTTTCTGCCGCCACGCCTGCTGCTTACTGCCATGTTTCCTCTACCATGGTGGTCTCTTATCCCTCCGGAACGGCAAGCCCAACAGACTCTTCTTTAAGTTTCCTTGACTGTGGAGTTTTATCATAGCAACAGGAAAGTAACTAATGCAGGGTGAAAATGACCAATATACACCGTACACATGTCTGAAAATGCCAGAATGAGACCCATCACTGCATGCTATCTATACTGAGGAGTAGATGCAAATCCACTTGCAACTTAGGCTGGCTTTTCCCGGGTTTCTCCTTTTATGACACGTAGAAAAATCTCTCATGTTCCAGATGGTTTGGGTTCTAACTTGAGACCTCTAAGGAGACCAATTTCTAGGCCAGGTACAAGGCCTCTATGCTGACTAGTTTTATGCCAACTTGACACAAGGTAGAGTCATTTGAGAAGAGGGAACCTCAATTGATAAGATGCTCCTACCACACTGGCTGACGGGCTTTGTTTTTTATTGATGATTGATGTGGCAGGGTCCAACTTACTGTGGCTGATGTCACCCCTAGGCAGATGGTTCTGGTTTCTATAAGAAAGCAGACTGGGTAAGCCACAAGGAGCAAGCCAGCAGCACAAGCCCACAGCACTCTTCCATGGCCTCTGCCTCAGTTCCTGCTTCCAGGATCCTGCCTTGAGTTCCGGTCCTGACTTCGCAGGATGACGGACTAAAGGATGTCAAATTAGGTAGGTGAGGTGGCACACATCTGTTGTGTGATATTTTGATTGTGTCCTGACAAAGCTTGCTTGGAGTCAGAGGGTGGAGCTAGTCACTAGCTGACCATAGAGGGTTGGAGGACTATAGACAGAGAGGAGACAGGAAGTAGTAAGGCGGGGCTGAGGAGGTGTCTTGGCCCTTTTGGACGGAGGAATGGTAGAGGTAGGAAGCAACTGTGGCTGCTCTCCTGCTTCTCTGATCTTTCAGGTTTTTACCTTGATATCTGACTTCTGGATTTTTATTAATAAGATTAATTAGATTAACGATTCACACATCTTTAATCCCAGCACTTGCGAGGCAGAGGCAGGCAGATCTCTGTGAGTCTGAGGCCAGCCTGGTCCCTTCTTCAGATTGCTTTTGGTCAGGGTGTGATCACAGCAATCGAAACCCTACCTAAGACAGATTCTGGGTTGCAGGAGGAACTGGTGATACCACACTGTCGCCAGATTCCATTTGCGCCGAGACCTACTATGTGAAAGATGCCCTGTCAATTTGCAGGATGTTAAAAGCAATAGACACAGTCACACTGTGAGGGGAGTTGAGACTCACAGAGCTGAGTCAGGCAGGGCATTTATTCATGAGGCAGCTTCTAATGTTTCCCTGATTAGAAAACCCACAAGAATGACTCCACCACAGAAGCAGATGTTGCATGCCGCCATTTACAAGTCTGTCTGAGGTCATACAAGCATCTTATTTTAACAGCTCCAAAAATGTTACAGTGACACCAAATTTGTCTCTTGAACTTGCTAAGAACTCCCTCCCACACAGCCCTCTTCAATATTGCTGACGCACAGGAATTTGACAGCCCAGGTCTCCTAGCTGAATTGCCACGAGGTCAAGGCTGCATGGGGGGGGGGGGTGGCTTCTCTGTCCTGGGAGTCTCCCAGGAGTGACTGTCATCACCACAGGGAATCACTTCACTTCATGCACAGCCAAATCGAGCTCTTACAGCAACTGGCCTTTTCCATGTCTTAGCACCCCCTAGCTTCATCAACCCAAGCCCATTGGTTCCAGAAGGCTCAGGTAGTGAAGAAAAAAATCAGTGTTTTGTGACTCCTGCCTTCTGAGTACTAACCAGCCCCGACCTTGTTTAGCTTCTGAGATTGGATGAGATCGGTGCATTCAGGGTGGTGGGGCTGAAGGTCCACTTGCTGTGTTCCGAAGTCACCTACTGATCCACACGTTTCATGGGCACACATATTTGAAATGTGTATCCTTTGGGGATCTTCCTAAAATCGTGTAAGTGCTCCAGCCTTCGGGCTTAAAAAGAAGACCTTTGTTCTTTTCCTGCTTTCCAGGAAAACTGTGTAGGTTCAACCACAAATGATATGCAGTCCACAGATTTATGAAAAATAAAGTGAGCATCGCTTAAAGGGGAAAAAAGAGGAAGGGCAAATCAAGGCTGAAGTTACTTTGAGTTGTAAATTCGAGCTCTGTTCTGATTCGTCTGGTTTCCCAGAGGAACTGTGTCCGGCCATGCGGCTAAGGAGTGCATCAGAGAGCAAAAGGTGAGGGCGCAGATTCTCAGCCACTTTACCACGGTTAACTACTAGGCGGTGAGACTCGGGTGTTACACTTCCTTCAGGGGATGGTTAGCACGTGAGTGTGCTAGTGTGGAAAACAGCGGGTCATGAGAGTCCAGGCGAGTTTTTCAATTTGGTCGGCCTTGGTCATTCACATCACGCACAGATGCTGGGTATGTAATGACAAATTCTTTATGAGTTTCGACAAATATAATTCTTTTGTCAGAACAAGAAATGCAAAGATATTTTTCACCCACGGACAGCAAAGAATGTTCCAGAACACACTGTTGGAGCTATTAGCTGCAAGGCTAAGGGACTCAATCCCAACGTACGCCCTGATTCTGCAGTTCCGAGTATGTCCACGAGGTGGTGGTCAAAATCTCTTGGCACCCTGCCAGGCCCACTCTAGGGACAGAAGACATAGTTGAAGTCCTTATTCCCAGGATGCTCACTCAAAAACCTACCTCCTCGGATCTAACAGGTGCATTGAGAGAAAAAGCAAGCGACAATTTCTGCATATATCGAGCCTTGTAAAATTCATAGTACCTTGCTATAAATGACCCTGTTTGATATGCAAAACCCTGTAATGTGCTTACAAAGGGATCATTAAACAGGACGTGCTACTGTATACCTGTAACCCTGGCACTGGGAGGCAGAGGAACCGGGTGGAAGCAGCTTGGGCTGCAACCTGGATTTTGTTTTTTGTTTTTGTTTTGTTTTTTTAAAAAGAGGGGGGGTCGGGGGGAGAGGACATGATCAAAATTCGAAATTTGTCATTGAAGAAATTGAGAAAGTTAAAGACCAACCCTGACACCTCCCACCACCCCCCACCTCCCACCCTCACTCTCCACCCCTGCCCCACTCCTGCCTAGGACAAATATGCCGAGAAATCTGAACTGGAACCTTTTTCCCTAACTCCAGATCTGAAACTACCACACATAACTACCTCCCAGAGCACACCTGGAACATTCTAGAATGTCACCTGAGGATGATGTTCCCTTGCCCCCAGGTGTTTGTATTAAACTCACCTCCCACCCCTCTTATTCCCAACCCAGCCTTCAGGAATAACATGGTCCTCCCTGTCCTCCCAGAAGCCAGGTACAGCTGAGGTAGCAGGGCCCCTTTTTTTGGTAATAATATGAAGCCTTAATCCTTCTTAGTCCCCCTCTGTTTCTTCAAGCAGTGATGGCCATATGGTGACTGATACTGTTTAATGTTACAAATCGTGTTAGAATCATCAGCGGGGGCGGGAAGGCTGTGGCAAATGAGCTGTGTGGAGGCCCCCTACCCCAGGTATGGGGAAGCTGACCTCCAGCCCTGCTTTGTCCACACAGCTTAAAAAAAAATGTAGATTAGTAGCCGTGCAAACTTTTAACCCCCAGGCAGAGGCAGGTGCATCTTTGTGAGTTTGAGGTTTACAGAGTGACCAGGACAGCCAGGGATATACAGAGAAACCCTGTCTCTAAATAGATAGATAGCGAGATGTAGATTTATTTATTTTATGTTATGAGTGTGGGTGTCTTGCCTGCATGTATGTGTGTGCCTGCCTAGTGCCCATGCTGGTCTGAGCCGGGCATCTGACTCTCTGGAACTGGAGTTACAGATGGCTGAGTTGCTGTGTAGGTGCTGAAAATCACGCTGAGGTCCTCCGGAAGAGCAGCAAAGGCTCTTAACCACTGAGCCATCTCTCCACTCTCCAGGGGCATCTTTTTACGTCAGCACATTGGCCCACAATCCTAAAAGGTAGCACCCATCAGAGGTGCTATGGGCCCAGAAGCGGCTGGATGTACACGTAGCAAAACCTGGGGAGTGACTAACATTATCATTTTTTTCAAGTGAGGCTAACAGAGTGCAAGGAGATTAAATCATTGGACCAAGGCCTGAGAGCTGGTGAGTGGAAAACCCCCTACACAGAATGCCAGGAAGGTAGCCAGCCTCTGATGCCGCCTTCCAAAGGCTGGCCACGGGTGCTCCCCTCTCACATGTAGTGATGTGTTAGGCAAAGTGCAAGCGTTAATGGTCGTCAGAGATTTAATTTAGTAAGACAACCCCAAGACAGCCACCAGAAGCAAAAAGGGAAAGAAGGGACAGGGCTGGGGCCATGGCTCAGTCAGGGAAGTGCTTGCCACGCGGGCCTGAGGACCTGAGCGGAGTCCCTGGCATGCACTTAAGAAGCTGGGTAGTGGGTGGCATGCCCTTGTTCTCTCAGTGCTGGGGAGTCAGACACAGGTGAACCCCTGGAGCTTGCAACCCAGGCAGCCTGAAAGAGCCCCTGGCCTCCTTGTGAATGTGCACACACACACACACACACACACACACACACACACACACACACACACACACACACGACCACCACCACCACCACCAACAACAACAAAAACCCTGAAATTAAAAGTAAAAAACCCGCCGGGCGGTGGTGGCGCACGCCTTTAATCCCAGCACTCGGGAGGCAGAGCCAGGCGGATCTCTGTGAGTTCGAGGCCAGCCTGGGCTACCAAGTGAGTTCCAGGAAAGGCGCAAAGCTACACAGAGAAACCCTGTCTCGAAAAACCAAAAAAAAAAAAAAAAAAAAAAAAAAAAAGTAAAAAACCCACTGAAGTGTTCTCTGCTTGGAGAGTTGACCCAAGCTCCTCAGGAGTCGGGCTTCTACAGATGACAGACGTTCACTCCTTGTCACTGTTTCCCAAGAGAAATAGAGACACAAAACCAATGCAGTTTTGAGGTATAATACAGAGATTTTATTTAAACCTTGAAAGGCCGTGAAAAACGCCGAACAAAGACAGTCTTCTTGATTCTGAAGAGTTGGTCATCAGGGACCCAACCCCCTCCCAGAACCGGTGGTCTCCCTCCTCCTTCCCCGTAATTAAATCATCTTCCTCGGCTGTTGTCAGAGCCGCAGCCTGGGTCACGTGACTGTCACTTTACAATCTGCTTATGGCCCTGCTTGTGATTCTCACTCCAAGACATAGTGACAGCTCATTTAAAATCAATCAAACATTTATTAGTAGAGGGGGAGCCAGGGGCACAGTCTCCAGAGCCCCAGGCAAGGGCAGCAGGGGAGATACCTAGCTGTGGGGGTGGGGAGGCGGGTGGGGGAGGGGAAACCTCTGCCTTGTCAAAGCACTGTGGACCAGGGTCAAGGCCTGCCTGAATCTGCTCCCTCCAGGCTGTGGATTTCAGGCCAGTCTGATACCCTCGATTCCTGAGGGACTTAAGACACAAAGGAAGTGAAAGATTTCATCCCGGGAAGGACTGGAGAGCGACTTGAGCAGATGAGCCATAAAGACAAGTCTTAGCTGCTGTAGGGAGACCTTTAGACACAGTGGCTTAAACGACAGAACTTTATTTCCCCACTGGGGGGGGGGGGGAGGCAGAGGGGCGTAGGCAGCTCAGTGTCAGCACATGGGCAGGTCCAGGGTCTGGTGAGGTCACTCTCCTCAGCTGTAGATGGCGATCTTCTCTGTGTATCTTCATTAGGCAGAGAGGGGAGGCACGCCCACCATCTCACCAGCGAACCAGCACCTAAGGACCCCCATCTCCTAGTGCCATCCCCTTGGGGATGAGAGTTTCAACATAGGGACTCGAACTGGACCCAAAGGCACAGACCACCGGGATTAGAATGCGATACATTTGAAAACCGTGGTTGAAGTCTGACTGCTGAAGAAATTTAACCCCAGTTATTTAACCTAAGCTACTTCCAAGCAGAAGTGCTTTAATGCCCAGAGGGCAGGAGCTATCTGTGTAAAATACAAAGAGTGGCCGAGAGCTGTAGGGAGCGTCTCACGGGAGTGAACTTCGCTTTGGGACTTTTTTTTTCTTTAATTAGATGTGGAACTAGGAAATGTTTCACCATATCATCCCTCCCCCACCCCCCAACTTGATATGTGGTGTGGTATGTGTACCTGTACATGAGTGTGTGTATATGTGTGGACATGTGCATGTAAAAGCTAGAGGCTGACCATGGGTGTTTTCCTCAATTGTTCTCTGTCTTATGTTTTCAGAAGATCCCTCATCGAACCTTGAGCTCACCTGTTCAGCTAGGTGGGCTGGCCTAGCTTCGGAGATCCACCCAACACTGGAATCACACATGCACATCACTGCTCTTGGCTTTCCCGTGGATACTGGGGGATGGGAATTAAGGTCTTCCAGCTTGCAGAGTAGGCACATAACTGGCTAAACTACCCTCTCACCTCGGTCCTTATGTCGGGTGTGACCTCATCTCTGTGGTACCGGAGGTCTTGTGACAAGTCCACCAGCACCCTTATGATACCGGAAATGCACCACTCCATGACACAATTGAGAAAGTAAATGAATGAGGAGTAAATGGTTCAATGGACACAATAATATGATGAGAACACTCGGGTCAAAGCGTGTGCTCAGTTTCTTCCCTCGAGGTCTAGTTTCTTGCACTGCAGTGTGGTAAATATTATTCCTGGCAAAGGCATCTGGAAAAGAATGAAAAAAAAAAGCTGGGGTGTCCAGATGGATCTGACATGGATGACACTGGCCAGACGTGAAAAGCCCCCAAGACTGATGAGTGGTCCTCTCCCATCCACACGGAGCCAGTGCAGTCTCGTCCAACGTGTTTCCATCTGAATTCTTCACAGCTGAAATGATGACGTCCGCTAGTCTTGGGCCAGCATTCCAGACCACCTGAAGTGGCTGAATTGGGCCAGGCCAGACGCCTTGGTGCTGCTTAGCGCATGAAGAGCCGCACTGTGACCTCCTCTCTCTCCTTGCTTGCCACCAACTCCTCTTATTACTGCCTCTTTCTTTACTCCCTTTTCTCCTCATCGTCTGGGCCTTGTAATTATTATCTGACATCAGTATTATTTGGTGCTGAAGAATTTGCTGCCTCTTTGTTAGTATAAAGGTTGTCTTGATTATCGAGATGGCTCAGTGGGTAGAGCTGCTGCCTAACGTGAGCAAAGCCCTGAGTTCCAGTTCCAGCACTGCATACCCTAGGCATGTGGCACACGCTTTTAACCCCAGCACTTGGAAGCCAGAGACAGGAGGATCAGAAGTCCAAGGCTATGCTGGAGCGATTGCTCAGTGGTTAAGAACATTGGCTGTTTTTCCAGAGGACCTGGGTTCAATTCCCAGTACTCACATGGTGGCTCACAACTGTCTGTTAGTCTAATTCAGGGATCTGATGTCTTCTTCTGGCTTCTGTAGGCATCAGGCGAGCACATGGTGCACAGACATAAAACATCCAAACCTATAAAATAAAAAGAAATTAAAATTTGAAATAGGAATTTCAGACTGGAGGGATGGCTCTGTGGCTAAGAGCCCTCATTGCTCTTACAGAAGACCCAGGTTCAGTTTCGATCACCCACAGGGTGGACAACCATTGGTAATTCCAATTCCGGAGGATCCAATGCCTTCTTCTGATTTCTGTGGGCACAAGGAACACATGCAATGCACATACATGCATGCGAACAAAACAATCATACACGTTAAATAAAACAATTCTTTAAAATTTTAAATAAAAAGAAGCCCAAGGCCACTTTAAGCTCTATAGCAGACTTGAGACCAGCCTGAGCTGCATGAGAACCTGTCTAAATATATCCTTATTACTCCGGGTCCCTGAAGACTACCACTGTAGATCCACAGCCAGGATTTAAACTTCATTGCAGTGAGAGCCTTGAGCTCTATCTATTCTGTCTAAAAAAACAAAAACAAAACAACAACAACAAAAAAAACCCACAAAACTTAACACAGTTCATCTTGCCCTACCCCAGCCTTACCCAGCATGACCCCAACCGCTCTCCTGCAAGACCCTTACCACAGACTTGCTGCTGCAGAGCACTTCAGTAGCATGTACCCAGGCTTCAGTTCAGAATACTGTCACTAAAGCCTGCCTCACAGTCCACCTCTAGAGTGTGTACCTATGTTTTTAGTGAGTTGCAGTCATGTGGGGTTTTTTTCCCCAAATTTAAATTTGTCCCTTCTGCTCAGAGCCTCCTGTGGCCTCCCTGCTTCCACGGGATGAAGTTCAAGTGTCCTGCCTGTCATTGGAGACCCTATAAAGCCTGTCCCAACTTACCATGCAGGTGCATCTGCTTCAAATGAGCCACATGTAGCACAAATCTTAGAAGGTCTTATTAATAAAAAACAAACCTGGAGCAAGGTATTGAGGTGAATGCTGAATGATCAGAGAAGCAGAACAAGTCACAGCTACCTCACCTTGCCTATTCCTCAGCTGATCCTGTTTCCTCAGACTGGAAGCTTCTGAGTCCTCATCCAGAATGAATCTCAGCTGAACTGCTGCTCAAAAGCCTAAAAGCTTAACCAGCCAGTTCCTGGTTTTCACGCTTTATATATCTTTCTGCTTTCTGCCATCACTTCCTGGGATTAAAAGCTCACTTCATGGGATTAAAGGCATGAGTCACCATGCCTGGCTGTTTCCAGTGTGGCTTTAAATTCACAAAGATCCGGATGGATCTCTGCCTTCCAAGTGATAGGATTAAAGGCGTGTGCTACCACTGCCTAACCTCTATGTTTAATATTGTGGCTGTTCTGTTCTTTGACCCCAGATAAGTTTATTAGAGCGCACAATATTTTGGGGAACACAATACCACCACAGCCACCTTCCTTTTGCCACTCCACATCCCTGCCCTTCCCCTCACTCCATCTGGACTTAACAAAGCAGAGGGTCTTCTTCCCAGGACCCCTGCCCTGGACACCATCCTGAGACCAGTGCATCTTCAGCACCTGCTTTTGGCTCAGGACTCCCCTAGCAAACCTGCCCAGGCTCTCTTAACTCCTCATAGCAATCCTGTGTTACAGACAAAATACATCCCATTGTCCCACAGCACAAAGCACAGGGCACGCAGCAGGTGAAAGATGAGGCTCACACACACAGCAGGTGTGCTGAGCTGCTAGCTTCTCTCCATCACATCAGGTGGTCACAGGAGAGCCCAGCACTGGCTCTCGTTCCAATCCCATGCATTCGCTCCAGACAACTGTGTGTACAGAGCAGGCACTAGACGTGAGGCTGGCAGTGTGGGAGACAGACAAGAAACCCAGGCTTCAGTGAGAACACTGAGAACAGGCACGGGTTGCCTTCTTGACAGCGCATCTTGCGTCCTTCCTTTCCTTGTGTCACTTGTCTATGTATCGAACCGGATGTGTCCAGATTGGGGCCTTTGAATTCTGGGTAAGCAGACGCGTTGATTTGCAATAAGCAAATTCAGATCCGGCACGTGTCAGTTACCCCTGAGCTCTGGGTAGGAAGTGTCTCTGCTCTCATCCATTTTTAATGTCACAGCCAATCTAGCAGAAAAGACCGCCTCCAGATAAAGTCATCGGAACAAGGGCTTTGTCATTTCAGCACTCTTCGGCTAAGAAGAGACACGCTTGCTTGTCCCTGGTCCTGGACTTCCTAGGGGGATGGGACTTGGAACGAAGGACCAAGGACAGTTTTTCCCTCACAGCTTTACTTTCAACCCCAGAGTTATCCTGCAAAGTCAAATGTAGAAAGCTTCTTACACTTTCCTTGGGGCCTGACCCCCCCCCCTCCCCCCCGTAATGCTGAGGTTGCCACATTTAGTCCAGTTCTACTGATGACCGGTTAGTTACATGGCAAGCCCTTTTTTAACTCTGCGTGCTCCCATCGCCTTGGTAAAGGGAGGTGATTGCACTAAATCACAGCTTGATTTTTGAGGACTGAGATACTGATGCAATCGCCTCGTAAGTTCCTAGTCTGCTAAGTATAAAATGCCATGTTATTAGGCAGAGTCACAAATGCCTTGTTCCCTTTAGGAAACAAAATGCAAGTCGCCAGGCTTCTGAAAGAGAGGAAATACCCATCCTTTGTGATGCTACACTGTCTTCCTAAATACAACATAACAAGATTGTACGCTGAGGCAGACAGGAAAATCCAGCTGTCAGAGCCAAGGTTTAAAAAACTTACAAAATCGGGAAATACTCCATTTTTTTCCCCGAGACAGGGTTTCTCTGTGTAGCTTTGCGCCTTCCTTCTCTCTTTGGAGACCAGGCTGGCCTCAAACTCACAGAGATCCACCTGCCTCTGCCTCCTGAGTACTGATATTAAAGGCGTGTGCCACCACCGCCCGGCTAAATACTCCATTTTTAACCAATTTTTTTTTTTTTTGACACACAAGCCATGAAGTACATATATACAGCTACTTTATTCTGGCTTCTATCATGGAATTACTAGAGAAATTCTAATCCCCAGGCCCCAGCATGGTTTGTTTCTGAATTCTAGGGTTACCGATTATTTCTTCCTTTGTTACCCACCACATCAAGCCTGTTTAAGCCACTGTGTGCTGTGGCAGTCACTGAGATGATGGGTTTCACAGGGAAGAACATTCACAAAGCAACCAAACGTGAAGAAATGGGAGACTCAACGCACAAGCTTCTGCCTCTCCGAGGATGGGAGTTAGGATGGTTATGGGATAAAGAAACAGTGTAGTCTGAGACATGGGGAGAGATGGGTGGAGACAGGGGACCGTGATTGGCAGTTCTACACATGGTAGTGGAACTTCATGGCTCTTTATAGTACATTTATCCAGAAGAAAAAAAAAATGGGAGAAGAGCTTGGGTTCTCTGAGGTCATAGGTCACCCATCGGAAACTTGCACAGAACCAAAAATGTCATCACTAGCATGATCCCGGGGTGGAGTTTGGGTTCTCTGAGGTCGAAGATACACAAAATCAAGAGAAAGGTTGGTGCTCTCAGCCAGTTTGAACTACCTCCAAGATCCTGAAAAACAGCTTAGGCGATGTTAACATCCCAGGGTGACCCTTCGGTCAGCAATGTTGGTGTAGCATGGACAGCAAGTGCTCCACTCAGGTCTGAGACCTCTGTAGTTGATCTGAAAGCCAAGCAACTAAAACCAAGGGAAGCCGGGGGCTTTGTTCAGGTCGCCCCTGGCTTGATTTCTTTTATGCCGTGTCTGAACTGTTAGATGATAACCAACGTTTTTACGGGCAGAAAAAAAGTCACTAAGACAGATTTCAGCTGAACGGGTGTGGTGCATGCCTTTAATCCCAACACTCTGGGAGGCAGAGGCAGGCAGATCTCTGTGAGTTCAAAGCCAGCCTGGTCTACAGAGCAAGTTCCAGGACAGCCAGGGCTACACAGAGAAACCCTGTCTTGAAAAACCAAAAAAAAAAAAAAAAAAAAAAAAGACAGATTTTACTCTGAAATAAACAAATAAAACAAGGACAAATAAGCATCTGGTTGTACATGGAGAAGTAAATGGTTTGGACAAAGTTCAAGTACTGGGGGAAACAAAAGCTTGGTTTGGAAGGGAGAAGGAGAGCCTAGGAGGCGAGGCTTGGGTCCGGGAGTACAGGGAATGCTTCCGATTGCAGAAACTCAAGCTTATGCATGTATATGTATACTCAGGGGAAAACATAAATAAGACAAAAAAAATGCTGGAGCAGTGAGGGGCTGGAGAGAGGGCCTGATGGCTAAGGGGGTGTGCAGAACCTCAGTTGGCTCTCAGCCTCTATGTTGGGCACCCACAAGCATCTGTAACTCCAGTCCTAGGGGGATCCTACACCTCTGACCTCCATGGGCATTGACATGTACATGTATAAACACACACGCGCACACACACACACACACACACACACACACACGCACGCACGCACGCACGCATGCACGCACAAATCCATTTATTGAATGAAGCTAAGAATCCAGTTCAAAGTGGGGCATTAGCTTTGAAAAAAGAAAAAGGGGAGCCTCTCCTGACACACTGGCAGAGGAGGGTTGAGGCCAGTCAGGCAGATTAGAGGTCAAGGGGAGAAGTTGGGAAGAGGATGCTCTGCCATGATGGTGATGCTTTTCTGTAAGGTCATCCATCTCAGGAACCAGGATGTCAAGCAGCCCATAAATAGAGCCATCCCCATGAGCCTTCCAGGGGCACACAGCCTGATGAGAGAGGACAAATAAAAATCAATAGGAACTCGTAGGTGCCATCAAAAATAAGCTAGTTACGGCTTATAAAATTTATTAACACGTATTGATCCCTGGGTGCCTTCCCAGAGAAAGTGCTTTTTGTATTTAAAGAAGATACAACCAAAGTTTGCCAGGAAATGAGGATGAACCACAGCAAAAGTATGATTGAACATTCCCTGTACCAAAGGCCGGGCTTCCTCTGGACTGTTGACAGCAGAGGGGGCTTCTCACCACGTCCCTGGGACCACTGCTGGCCGCGTAGGAGCCTTCTGCTGAGCCAGCGTCTTGCTTCACATCACATCAGTGTAGGTGGAAGAATTTAGAGGCAGTACAAGTGACCCAGGGGCCATCTATCAAGGGAGATAGAATTTACTCACTATAAAACTATTAGAGAAAACTCCAGACTTCACTGCTGGTACAAGTTGTGCAGGCAACATGATGTACCAAGCTAAATACTTGGAAAGGTCTCAGGCTGAAGAGATGTTGCAGATATTACAGGACACCAGCTGTTCTTCCTGAGGACCCAGGTTCAATTCCCAGCACCCACACAGCTGCTCACAACCTTCTGTAACTCCAGTTCCAAGAGGCCTGACACCCAGTTCCGGCATCTGAGAGTGAGAGCACCAGGCATGCATGTGGTGCCCAGAGACATACACAAAGCCAAACACATATACACATAAAATAATAAAATTATGTATGTGTGTATATATATACACACATACATAATTTTATATATTATATATTTGTATATTTATATAATATATAATTATACACACACACACATGTGAAGAAGCCTCTCTCACAAAGGTTTTCTAAGGAAATGGAAACTGAGGATCCTGTGTTTTCAGCTCTGGGCAGCACAGCCACCCTGAGGCTCCACTTCACTTTTCATACACTCTTGTCTCCTCCTACTTCCCTTCTTCATCTTCCTTACAGCCTTTTCCTACTTCCTGCCATCTTTCCCATCTACCTCCTCTCGGCATCCTTTAAAAATGCATTTCTCTCTTCTTTCCCAATCTTATCACTGTTTTCATTCTTTTACCATAGCAATGCAATAAAAATTCCCTTTGCAGCAGGAGCCAGTGGTTGAATGAAAATTCTACCCCCTCAAGGAACAGTGAGATTTAATAATCTCTAATTGCTTCCAGCCCATCTGTTTATGCTCAGATCTTATCATCAGGTCAATATCAAAGCAACTTTGGGTGAGGACAGAAGTTAAAGCGCTCTCTCTCTCTCTCTCTCTCTCTCTCTGTGGGGGGGAAGGCGCACGCGCGCATGCGTGCATGCTCTCTCTGGTTTTAAAGTCCGCTGCTCATTTAACCCACAGACAATGCTGTAACAAACTGCCAGATACTGTCATTGCAACAGAACGCCATCCAACTCCATGAAAAAAAAAATGTAAGAAAAAAAATCATCCATTCTCCAATAGTCAGAGCCACAGCTATGAATGCTCTCAGGCGTCCCTTAGATTCAGACACAGAACCAACCTGTTAGATTTGGAACCTCTCACAGTTTGGTAAAGATCCCCATGCCTTTTCTCCTCCCCATCCAATAACATGCTCGGAAATGTCTGTTGATTTAGGCTCAGGGTACTCACTCTATCTGTAGGGTATTATTTTATGTAAATGCCAATTGGGGAATGTGTGATTAGCAAACTACAAAATTGCTTAACTCAACTTTTCTGTAGGGAAAAGTGCATCTGCTTAGCCAGCCAGTTCTTCCATTGTAGCCAACCAGGTAAAAGGGCAGACCAGCAGAACCATCCAGGAGGTGCTCTCACTGTCTGTAGAATGAAGAGTCAGTGTAGGTAGAAGCGGGTAGGTCCTACCCAGAGCTCTGGAGGGTTTCTCCATTACTCTTCACTAGAATCTATTAGTCAGGTAATAATATTAGCCCATTTTACAGAGGAGAAGACTGAGGTTGAGTGGCATGTCAGAATAACACATAATGAATGGTATGTTCAGATTCCAGTATCAGCAGTCTGCCCCTCCTGTTCCATCTTACTAGAATATAGAGTATCTACTTTGGATCTTCCCACCCCACCTTTTCATCAGCCCATAGGCAAAGCTGTGTCCTTCCTGAAACTCTCCTGCCCACCAAAAGGTGTTCTAGGCTCCTCCTCCTCCCAGAGCACCCAAAGGTGGGATGCCAGCATGAGCTCCCCACTGGACTGCAAGCTCCTCAAAGTTACTGCATCCTTCACGATTCCGGCCTCGAGCTCAAGGTCCTCTCTCACTAGTTGTTCACAGGCTGAATAATGCTCCGTCAAATACAGAGAGCAAATGTGTGTTCTGTGTAACACTCGCTTACACAGTCGCGATCAGCAGCCCAAACCTTTTTCTTAGTCATTCCAGCTCCCGTTTAGCCTCCGTCAGCTCAGCTACTAGAGCACAGCGCTAGAAACTGGGAACCTCATCAGCAAGAAAAATGGGCTGCGCCTGGTTCTGCGGCGGAAGCCTGAGATCAGCCTGGAAAGAGGGTCAGGCTTTGTCCTCTGCAGGTCACAGCCTGCTGCTCTCCTCTGCACGGACTCATATGGTAGGAAAAGTCTGCCTCAGCGTGCTCTGGGCTCCTTCTCATACAGACACTGAGACCACCTCTCCGACATCCCATTTCCTAATATCATCATCTTGAAGGTTAGGATTTTTTTTTTTTTTTTCACAGATCCCAGGCCAAGGATGACCTTGAACTTCTGATGTCCCTGCCGCTACCTCTCTAGTGCTGGGATTACAGAGACGAGCCAACACACCTGCTTTTCGCAGTGTTGAGGACTGAACCTGAGGACGTGTGCAAGCTAGGCCAGTGCTTTATCAGCTGAGCTTTATCTCCAGCTTGAAAAATTTCACCATGAATTTGGGGTGCCACAAACATCCAGCCAATACGTTCCTCTCAAGCTCGATCACAATTACCCTTCCAAATTTCCCTGATTAAGTTCATTTTTTAAAAAAAAGAATGTGGGTTTAATTCCTTTCCCTTAGAGACAGTGTACTCTTTTCTTTGTTATTCGTGTTTGTTTGTTAGAGACCAAAGATTCGAAGAAAGGAATGAATCATAAGTTTGGCAGAGGCCCTGGATCCTAATATATGTTTGACAAATGAGTAAACTGAATTATCTTTTGACCTCCCACTACACACAATTCCGCTGTTCGTTTAAGAGATGAGCATTCATTCATCCATTCACCCATTGACTAAGTTGCTATTACATACAAAGTCATTTGTTACCAACTGGGAACGTGAAAAGGAAACTTACTAACTGAACCTTCAGAAAGCAAACCTCTAGGGCTGGGGATTTTAGCTCAGCGGCAGAGTGCTCCCCTGGCCTGCTTGACGTCCTCGGTTGGGTCCTCAGTATCACTCAGGTACACAAAAGCTTGTGTCTGTAACACAAAGAAAGACATGCTCAACTTACAGGAAAGAGCATCCTTTGACTGTTCCCATCTGGTCAGACAGGGAAGATTTCACAGAGAGAAGGACATTGTACAAGGCCATAAGGATCGGGAATCTTTAGAAACTTGGCAAAGCAGGAAACAGAAGGCCATTCCAGATGGAGCAAGGAATCGAAGCAGCAGCGGAAAGTAGGAAAAGCCTGGGGCGTGTACTCGGAACAGAGCAAAGTTCATTTCGCTGGGACACGAAGTCGGGGATGAAGAAGGTGGAGAGGGGAGGGGAACGTCTGTGCCATCTGGAAGATGAAGCAATCCCAAAGTGGCCCAGGACAGAGATGTCAAGCTACTGGAAGAATTCCCCTAATTTACATACTCATCAACTGTCATCTGAGCCAACCAGTGATGACTCCAGGTCTTTGGCCCTGTGGCACACAGGGGCTGCTGTGTGTTTTCTAACTGTGGGTTACCTCCTACCGGATTTTTTCTTTTAATCTAGCACACATGTCACTACTGGAAATGTCACCCACATTATATTGAGAGAGGTCTTACGCATTTTTTGCAGCCTGGTGTGTGCAAGGATTTCCTAATTAATGCCTTGTTAGGAGTTCCTACAGCATCTTGAGAGAAGACTGCTCCCCATACTCTCCTACCCACCACCAAGTCTTTCTCAACACTCACTCTCATGACAAAGTAGGAACAAACCCCAGGTAAGTTAGCATCACACTACAGAACAAAAGTCTTTAGGAACTCAGCCTCCCGTGTTGCAAATGGAGACAATATTCCTAAAAGACAAAGGAAGTATTTGAATAGGCAAGCATTGTTATCACCACTGAAAGCACCATTCCTGTGCCTGTACCGTGCTGGTCACTAGACTACAGAAACGTTCTGTGTGGGCTTGGGTGAGTTTTCCGGCCTCTCTAAGCCTCGGGGTTTTCTTCTGTAAATAGTCATGATGGTAGTGCGTGTGTCTGGGGCAGAGGAGGTTGCTATCACCCACCTTTCAAGAATATTATAAGACCCTATAAGACTTAAGTATAAGTGGTTTATGTGGTTTTCAATGACTGATAACAACTTACGAAAATTTCAATGTATGTATCTTAGAATAGATCTTGCTATATGTGTACATATTTACATATATTTACACATGTAGACATCTATGCACAGCCATGTAGAGTAAAAGTGTGTGTAGTCTTGTTTTGTTCTTTAACAATGTCCTAATAAGCAATTCCTAAGGAGATCAATGTCATAGGGCAAATGAGGTGTTCACCTAAGGCCATTCAGCAAACTGATGGTTTGATTCAGAAGGAGCCATCCCTTTCCCTTACCCCTGACTCTTTTCAACACAGCACAGCATCCAAGTTCTCTTTAAAACCGTGTGTGTAGAACTATAAACAAAAATCAGGAAAAAAGTGCCTTGGATTATATTTTGGATAGAGAAGGTAGGAAATGAAGCAGTTAACTCTCCTTTGGGAACTTTCTTGTCAACTAAGTCTGTCTAGGACTTCTACCCCTTCTCTGTGCAGCCTGCTTCTTCAGCTACCAGGCATATTTCTCTCTTCTTTTCTGGACATCTTTGATTATTTAGTAAGTTCCTTCAAAGATGGGACTCCACACTTGAGTTCACTCTAAGTGAAGCGGCTGAGGCTTCCTCAAGGCCAAGGTGCATATATCTTAATCCTTTCTCTCCCCATCACCCAGGACCTTGTGGGCAGCTGTGACATATTTACAGTGCACACCGACAGGCTTCTGGGATTCGGCTTTGAGGATCAAGGCACACTTTTCCAGTCACACTGGGATTGGCTGGGGTCAGAGCTGGCATTGGGGAGGAGGGATGGAGGACAGGGGGTGGGATGGGGCTCTTAGTGGGTCAGGAGTAAGTGGGTCATACCATACAAGGTCTAAGACAACAGCCAGGGGCCTCTGAGGAGCTGAAAGTGTGTCTACAGGGTCCTTGTCCTTGGGCCAGCGATTCTGCTGAGCGGACAGCTGCTCCAGCTGGCTTCCTTCCTTCCTGCCTTCACGTGCTAAGATTTGGGGCAAGAAGAGTAGAAACAGGAAGACAAGACTTGGATGTCTCAGAGCACAGGGGAAGAAAAAGAAAAGACAAAAATGGAAAACCAAGTCAGAAATCCTTGCTTAGAAGATTGGACCGTGTTGTCCCCAGTGGTAAGAGTGGCCCACCCAAACAAGCACCTGTCCGGTGGTAAAAACATGACCTTTCCCAACAATGCTGTGACTCAAGAAGCTGGCCCCAGCCTGGCTGAAATGAAAATGTGCTGGAGAGAGGCCATCTGATTATCAGACTAGTGAAACAGGGAGCCCAAAGAAATAGGAGTTCCCCCGGAATCCAGCACTGGGTCAAGGGAAGGGCCTGGGGGTCAGAGGGGAGCCTGCCTCCTGGGGAGAGATTTCACACAGTTGTAATGACTAATCTGCCCACCTCATAGGATGAGGTTGAAGAGACAGTGATGACCACACCTTGCGGGGACTGCTTAGATGTGCATACCCTTGACCTCTATTTCAACTTTGACCTTACTTCAGGCCTTAGGCGGTCACTAGGTCTCTTTGACTCCCTTCCCAATGTGGTCACATTAAATAAATTGCCTTTCTCTGCTTTCCACTTTTAATTTGGCTTGTTAAAATTGCCTTATTGACCTTGGGTGGCTGGACCTGACTTGGGATACAGGTTGTGATGAGGATGAATTAGAAATTTTACATCCAGAGCCTAACAAAATACGAGCCATAGAAAATCGGGTTACAGACTTAAGAGATTTATGCCTGAACTTTGGAACTTGGCCTTTATATTTTTTTTCTTAGCTAGACTTTTAATAAAGAGGAAAGGTCAGAGAGGTGACAGGGACCTTTCCACTCATCTTTACCCCTGAGAGCGCCCCTGGAACCATTTCTTAAGCAGCGTTGAGGAAAGGATGGGGCTGTCCGACCACTCTTGTGTCCCCAGCAAGGACACAGGTGGAGCAGAAGCACTAGAATCTCTCCCAACCCCCACTTTCCTGGTGAGAAAGAGGCTCAAATTAAACTGTTACCTTGTCGGCAAAAAAACAGTGTCAAGAACCGCTGTGCCCTCTCCCAGCAACCCCGGGGAGCTGATGTATTTTCGTTTTAAGGTGTTAAATATTGCCAGAGAGAAGCCATTCGGTGGGCATTCAGGTCAAATGCTACTATGTCTTTTTAACTCTTTAAAATTCTAGACTAACAGGAGAGGCAGCTCAGTTGGTAGAGCGCTTAGGTAGCATGCGCAAAGACCTGGGTTCGATTCCCCCATACCCTATAAAACCAGGTGCTCCAGATCAGGTGGGAGATCAGAGGCTCAGGGACTTTCTCAGCTGCATAGCCAATTTGTGGCCAGCCTGGCTATATGAGTCTGTGAATGAATGAATGAATGAATGAACGAATGAATGAATGAGTCTAGCCCAATTCAGATGGTGCTAAACTGAGGCCCTAAAATTGACATAAACCCTTCTTTCCTAGAACCTTAGAGTAATGGGGCGGGGGTCTGCCTAGTAATTAGATTCCAAGAAGTTTTTACCTATCGGTCACAGGGGGTTAGTTCCTTCTAACACAGAGGTGGGCAAGGAACAGCTGGCTATTCAGGGGGCTAAAGCCAGACCAAGATTAACCTCTGGACCTGCAAGATTCCAACCTGTCCACCTCACTGCAGTTTTCATCAATACGTCTTTGTAGACACAGCTTCTTGCCAGCAATTCTAGTTCACAGCAGAGACAGAAAGAAAATGCCATCTAGCTGTGTCCTCTCTTTCTCCTTCTTCTTCTCCCTCCCTCCCTCTCTGATGTAATCACCAATATTTTTTTTAATTTAATTTTTTTTCATTGGTGTGTGTCCCCTGGAACTGGAGATGTGAGCCATCTATGTGTTCTGGGAATTGAACCTGGGTCGCTCTGGAAGAGCAGCCAGTGCTCTTAACCTCTGAGCCATCTCTCTAGCCCCAATAATCACCAATATATTTTAAACTTGTCTTGATTTATGACTTTCTTTGTTCTGTAAAACTGTAAACCTGGGCCACGGTCACACAAAATGACTTCAGAATAAGCTATCTCTTATTCTTTTCAGGTAAGAACTGTGGTTTTTTTGTTTTTTGTTTTTGTTTGTTTGTTTTGCAAGGACACTGTAAAAGATCCTTGCTAGTTTGACTTGGTGCCTCTGGCCTGGAATCTCAGCCATTCAGGAGACTGATGGAAGAGGGTCACACATTAAAGTCCTGCCTGCACTTCAGTGAACCAAAGGTTAATCTGAGTAATTTAATGCATTTTTTCTTCAAAAGGAAAAAAAATTTTTTCAAGAAAGAGAAAAGGAGGGCTCAGTGACAGCAGGCTTGCCTACCATGCGTGAGTTGCTAGGTTCAACTTCTGGCACCAAAAACAAAAACCAAAATAAACAAACAAACAAAACCACCAACAAAAAGACACTTTACTGTGCAATTTTCACAAAGTTTCAAAAATGCTGCTGAAGGTTTCTCCTTCTCCAATTTTTCAGTCTCTCCTCACATTTGTGCCGCAAGCCTCATTAGTCAAGGATGACCTTCCTTGCTGGGTCTCTCCCAAGAGAATTTTTTTTCAGATTTTTAAAGAAGAAATGAATCCCTTCTGCTTCCTTCCAGAGCGGTCTCAGTGGGTTGTTTACCTTAACTTCGGCATTAAAAGCCAACTTTTCAATAAGCCCCTGTCTCCCTCAAATGAGTAATGATCTAGTCCACAGTGAAAGATAAATAAAATCAGCCTTCTCTTGTACCCAGGCACCAACTGTTAGGCACCCGAAGACCTGTATTAGTTGGCTTCCTCACCTCTGTGCATACAGTATCTTTGAGAACCGCATGGAAAGTGGGATTCACTTAGTTGCTGTTTCAGAGGTGTGTTAGCTCATCATGGTGGGGAGGAGAGGGAATGTGGGAGCAGGGCAGAAGCAGAGCAAGGGGAATACTAAAGAACCCCCCCACATTATGCCATTATATCATGAATCCATCAAGGATCAGTCCATTCATCAGGTCACAGCCCTGTGATATTACCATCTCTGGAAACTGTCACAGAAACACCCAGAGCAGAATTTTACTAATCCTTTTGGTACACAATAAGCCCCAACCCCCAAGAGGGCACAGGAAGGTCACTTGTTAGCATTTAGGTATCTCTGGCGCTCATGTTAGAAACGAACAATGAATTATCTCGCTGTCCACACAGGAACACACAGACACAGTGCAAGTAGCTCAGAGTAGCTCAGCTAGGTAGTTCTTCGTGCAAAGTGTGTGCCAAGATTCAACCCAGCTAGCAAGCACACCAGGGCCAACAGCTCCTGTCTTTTATCTGGGCCGCAGGTAGTGACTGCATCTCATCCTGTCAGTGGGAACTTGACTTCACAAACTACTGTGATTGGGAAGTTCAGAGAATACAAGTTCTTGACAAGCTAACTACTTCAGGCTGAGGTGAGCTGTTAGTAAGAGGATAAGAACACTCAGCTGCCTCATACATGCTTAGGAACAGAACTCAGTGAATGTCATGGTGCAAACAACACACAGGAGATATAAATAACCATTTTATAAAATCAATAATAGATACCTGGCAATAAACTTAAGAACTATGTAAAGTGAATAAAATTTTAAAATGCTAAAACTAAATGGAATGGAAACCTTCACCGAATGGAAAAACATACCATGAAGACAATGAATTATTATGAAATCTGTCTCCCCAGCACATTTATAAATGTAAGACCTTCCCAATGAAATACCAACATTGACTTTTTAATTCACCCAGCTGATTATAGAGCATGAATATTCTAGAAATGTTTCAAAAGAAACATAATAAGGGCTATTGAGATACCTCAGCACATAAACACACAGACAAGCTGGCCATCTGAGTTTAGCCCCTAGAGTCCACCCACAGTAGAAGGAGAGAACCATCTCACAAAAGTTATCCTCTGACCTCCATACATGCAACATGGAATGCATGTGTCTGCATGCACGAGCATGCACACGAACACACACACACACACACACACACACACACACACACACACACACACGACAAATCGAAAAGAAATAAATATTATGAAGGTACTAGCTTTATGAGATACTAAGTCTATGTTTGTATATGAAACATGAGACTAAAACTTACCATTAAAAACCCAGAAGAGGCCGGGTGGTGGTGGCACACGCCTTTAATCCCAGCACTTGGGAGGCAAAGGCAAGCAGATCTCTGTGAGTTCGAGGCCAGCCTGGTCTACAGAGCAAGATCCAGGACAGGCACCAAAACTACACAGAGAAACCTTGTCTTGAAACCACCCCCCCCCCCCAAAAAAAAAGAAAGAAAGAAAAGAAAAAGACCCAGAAGAGTTCTTCTATAATCCCATTTAGGGCCAGGCATGGTGGCATATATCTGTAATCCCAGCATTTGGGAACTAGAGGCAAGGGAATCAGAAGTTCAAGACCACTTCGGTTTTCATTTTGGTTTTGGTTTGTGTGTTTGTTTTGTTTTTGAAATAGAGACTCACTACATAGACTCATGTAGCCTGGAATTCAAGGAGATCCACCTGCCTTTGCCTCCCAAGTACTGGGATTAAAGTGCATAGGGTACCACCATGCCCAATCTGTATACTTTTTTTGTTTGGTTCAGTTTGGTCTCTTGAGATAATTTCTCACTGGTCTGGAACTTGCCAGGTAAACTAGACGGGCTGGGCGGAGAGCCCGGGATCCTCCTGTCTGCCTCCCCGGCACTGAGATGACAGACTTTCACGATACCTAATGTTTGGGGAGGGGGCAGATGCCAGGGCACCAAGGTGGAGGTCAGAGGACAACCTGCAGGAGTTGGTTCTCTCCTTCCACCATGTGGACACCAAGATCGAGCTCATGTTGTCGGGCTTGGCGGCAGGTGCCTTTTCCTGCTGAGCTCTATCGCTGGTCCTTTAGAACAGTTTTAGAGGAAGGTTTTTGGTAGGACCATGAGAGAACACTGATCTTCCTCCTGCTTCCCTTCCACGTCTTGGAAAACTGTATTTTACAGGCAGAAGAACCACTTCCTAGTTGTGTGGTTCGAGGTTATTTAACTTCTGTAAGGTTTTGTCACCTGGTTAGTAGATGAGAACCATAAATACCCCTTGCTCTATTTAGTTCATGGGGTTGCAAAGATTACTTCGTAAGCGGTGTGTCTGACAGTTTTATACACTGTCAAATACTATACAATACTGAGCAAATATTTATTATTGCAATGTGGTTTGGGGATTGGATTCTGAAATCCAGACTGACTCTGTCTCTGTCTCTGTCTCTGTCTCTGTCTCTGTCTCTCTCTCTCTCTCTCTCTCTCTCTCTCTCTCTCTCTCTTTCTCTCAGAAGAGGGGCTTATGAAACAGGGTCCTATGTAGCCCAGGCTAACCTTGAACTTGCTACACAACCAAGGATAACCTTGAACTTCTGAGCTACCTGCCTCTACTTCCCACAGGCATGCACTGCACCCTCCCTCCCCAGCCAGGTTCTCTATGAGAACTGGTTCCCTTTCTCAGAGGAAACTTCCTGAGGAAACGACCTTGAATTGCATCATGAGAAGAAGACATAGGATGTGTTTGTCAGGAGGTAAGCCATTGTCCCAGGCATAAATGACAGTTTGGACAAAGGCCCGAAATGAGGAAAAGGTGAGCCCATCTCAAGAGAGCAGAGAAGTGCTGACTTCACAGGCTGTCAGAACTAAGCTGACAAGTCAGGTGAGGAGAGACTTCAAAACCATGAGCATTTCACCTGCCCCATGGACCATCGGGACATCACCTGTCAAATCTCACCCAACCCCCCACATGGCTGTAGAAAGAAACTAGGCCATTACCTTTAGGACAGTTTTTAAAACTCTTGTGTTTATCTTTATAAACCCATAAAAAAATGCATCTTACTTTATCACATACAAAGTAATGACTTCTTCCTCAAATGAAAGAATAGATTCTTTGGTAAACTGAATTCCATCAGGACATCCCATATTTTTTCTGTGGTTCCCATAACCCACAGGCTTAATTACATATACAAAGGTAAAAGGCGTAGCAAGCTTAGCACCTCGGTAGAAAATGACTTCCGCCATCTTGATGACAAAGGCCACTGCACAGAAGACTCTGCACTCTACAGACACCCTCTCATGACTTCAGGAGCAAGGCTCTGGGGGATGGGGATCACAGGAGGACGTTCCCTGCATAGAAATGCTATTCCAGTGCTGGTCGTGCCCAGTCCTTCCTCATGCACATGCCCCACCAAGTGCCTTCAGCCTGACCCCTGGCTTAGGGGCATTCACAACTACTTGAGTTTTTCCAAAACAAATTATTTGGCCACTCTTGTGTTTCTGCTCCATGATTGGATGTGGGAGAGGAGCTATGGGAGGCAGGGGTGCAGTGCATGGGAGAGTGGGTTCAAGGCAGATAGACTGCCAGAAGGCAGGGTTCAAGACCAAAGAGCTGACCCCCTAATTTGTGACCTAAGGATCACCCAGGCTCAGAGGTTCCAGTGCTGGCGACGGCACTCACCTATTGTACTGTGCCTCTCGGGGCACATGATAGGCTGAGGAAGGTGGGCTGTGTTCTACTGAGCCAACACGTGAAGTCCTTCCCTTTGTTACAGACCTAGGAACTAGCTCTCTATGCACTGCCCTAGGTTAGATTCTTCATGTGTACCTCAAAAACTTAGTGACCAAACTTGGGATGGTGTTGTACTCCGGTAATTCCAGCTCCCATGAAGCAGGGCAGGAAGATCATATGTTCTGGACCAGCCTGGTTTACATAGCAATACCTGTCTCAAAACAACAAAGGTGTGGGGGGTGCGGGGGGGAGTAAGGAAACTTGGTGCAATTTGAAGAAGCAACTTGAAGAGATCTGCCCTTTAACGGTCAAAATGGGAAGCTGAGGGGAGTCTTTCTTGAGCCCGTCCCAACTTTGGAACTTGTTTTATTACCTGCTAAAGGGCTACTGGAGTATGAAAAGACCACAGGGCGAGGATGGGTTGATTGGTCCTTGCCTGAGAATGATGGGGACTGGGGAGGGGAAGCCAGGAGGATGAAGCAGACGCAGACCAGCCTGATGCAGCCAATGATTCAAAGTAGGGTGATGGGAACCTGGGGGCCTGATACACAATCCTTTCTACAGTTTGTTTACATTTGAAAATGTCCAAGATTTCAAACCAACTCCTGCCCTTGTAGAGTTTACGTTTTCCATAAAAAGAGACCAGGCTGGGGTGTAACTCAGTGGCAGAGCAGCATGGTGGAACCACGCTGAGGCCGTGGGATTGCTCTGGCCTCGCTGTGGAAGGCTCTGTGGCCAGACCCTGGCTTCCCCTCTGAGCGAACTCTCGCTGGTCTGGGGTCAGCTCTTTACGTTTCTGTCTCTTCTCTGATTTCAGAAAAAGAAAGCTAGGCTCTCATCTGCCCACAGCAGCGACGGGACCAGTTCTGAGCAGGCGACAGTGCTGCGTACCTCCAAACTAGCGCCTGAGAACCTGAACGGGACAGGAAACAAAAAGCAGCGGCAGAAATTCCCAGGCCTACCTCAGACATAATGACTCGGGCCAGGTCCCAGAGCCCTGGGTGAGAATTCTGGTCAGGCTCATACTCAGCGAGTGGAAAGGCTACTGTCTTACCAAGAAGAAGGTTTTGTGTTTTTAATTCCACTTAATTTAGTTTTTGTTTGTTTATTTTATTTTACTTTATTTTATTTTATTTTATTTTATTTTATTTTATTTTATTTTATTTTATTTGAGATAGAGTCTCAGTGTATATCCCTAGCTAGCCTAGAACTAGCTTTGTAGACTAGGCTGGCTTAAGAGATCTGCCTGCCTCTGCCCCTGGGATTCTGGGCTTAAAGAAGTACACCACCACAGCTGGCTAGAAGAACATTTTGGCTCTAAAATTTGATGTAGCTGGTTTGAATAGGAATGGCCCTCACAGACTCTTGTGTGTGAGTACTTGCCCCATAGGGAGTGGCACTATTAGGAGGTGTGGCCTTGTTGGAGGAAGTGTGTCACTGTGGAGGCAGGCTCTGAGGTCTTGTAAGCTAAATTCTGACCAGTATGGCACAGTTTTTCCTTCTGCTGCTTGTGGATCAAGATGTAGGACCCTTAGCTCCTTCTCCAGCAACGTGTCTGCCTGCACACCACTGTGTCCTGCCATGAGGATAATGAACTAAGCCTCTGAAACTATAAGCCAGTGAACAGGTTTCCTTTATAAGAGTTGCCCAGGTCATGGTGTCTCTTCACAGCAATAAAACCCTAAGAGACTGATGTTCCTTCCAGAACCCCATCCCCATGCCTTACTGGTTCCTACTGGTGTCTGGTGATCCTGTGTATTAGTTACTTTTCTGGTTGCTGAAAAAAAAATCTGATGGAAGAAAGGAAGGAAGGAAGGGAGGGAGTGAGGGAGGGAAGAAGGGAAGAGAGATTTCCTTTGCTCACCATTGCAGGATATAATCCTTCCATCCATCATGGCAGGGAAGTCATGGTGGCAAGAGCATGTGGCAGCTGCTCACATCGTATCCCCGGTCAAGAAGCAGAGAGAAATAAACGATGCTGTTCAATAGGCTTTCTCCTTTTTATTCAGTCTAAAGAACCATCTGGTGGGCTAGTGCCAATCCACATTTAGGCCGAGTCTTCCCATATCAATTAATCTATCTGGAAACCCTGACCCTCAGAGATCTGACTCCATCCATTTGACAGTCACACCCGGTTTCCTGAGTCCAGTTTACTCCTGAGTTTCCTGTTTCTTGTTCTGGGTGAGCTGTGGATTTACCTTGCTTCCGGTACCTAATGTAGATAGCTAACTACCCAAGTTCAAACTAATATAACAGTGTGCAGCTTGGTCCCCTCCCTAGCACATTTCTAACACAAAGCCACAATACTTTTCTCTTCTGGTTTCTCTGTTTTGTCTGACTAGAGTCACCATGGAAGCCTTCAGGGAGACGCTAACTCTAGAACAGGCCTTGAAAGACAGGCATAATCTTTTGTTGTTGTTTTGTTTTTGTTTTCTGTTTTTTGAGACAGTAGCCAACTCTGTAGAGTTGGTTGGTCTTGAACTCAGACTGGTTTACAATCTTTGTGCTTGTTTGTCTTGGTTTTCTGAGACAGGGTTTCTCTGTGTAGCCCTGGCTGTCCTGGAACTCACTCTGTAGACCAGGCTGACCTCAAACTCACAGAGATCCCCCCACTTCTGTCTCCTGAGTGCTGGGATTAAAGACGTGAACCACCAATGTCAGCTTAGCTTGCAATTTTTTTTTTTTTTGAGACAGGGTTTCTCTGTGTAGCTTTGGAGCCTGTCCTAGAACTCACTCTGTAGCCTAGGCTGGCCTCGAACTCACAGAGATCTGCCTGCCTCTGCCTCTTGAGTGCTGGGATTAAAGGCATGTGCCACCACTACCTGGCTTGCAATCTTAATGCTAGAATAAGGAGTTACTTTTTGGCAACTTTGCTTGAAATCAAGGCTAAGATGGACTTTCTATCTGTCCTATGCTCCAAGTGGCTCTGTAATCAATCAACAAATCTCTTTACTTGAGTGAGTAATCATTAATAAATCTCTTTACATATCCTCAAAAGAATATCCACTCATCTCTTCATTGCAGGCGCAGTCTCTGGGCTGTGCTTTCTTGGCTCTAACCCAGAACACTGAGCATTTAAAGCTGTTTAGCACCTGTTTCTCTTTTCATTTTCTTTCCCACTTTCACCCTGTACTTTGGCATTTTGAGAAAACCCCAGTCTTTCTACACACTGAGGTGTAGCAAGCTTTCTTGTTGGGCTATCTTTGGATCACCAGCTCCCAAATAACAACATGGAGACTTCTTATTAATTATGAAAGTTCGGCCTTTAGCTTAGGCTTGTTCCACTAGCTCTTATAACTTAAATTAACCTGTTTTTATCAATCTACATTCTGTTATGTGGCTTTTTACCTATCTTTAATTCTGTATGTCAGACTTCCTCTGTGTCTCTCTTCTCCCTAGAGTCCTCTCTTTCCCTGGAAGTCCCACCTATTCTCTCCTGCCTAGCTATTGGCCATTCAACTCTTTATTAAACCAATCAGAAGGTCCCTTAAGCAGAGACACATCTTTACAGTGCACAAAAAGATTATTTCACAACACTGAGGTCCTCCCCAGGTCAAACAACTATCATAGCTCCCTTGACCCACTTAGCAGAGCTCACATATAGTCCCCAGCCCTTTTTCTCAAACTCACTCTACTGGGTTCATACCCACCTTTTTTTTTTATGATCTCCCATACATTACCATTCATTACCTTCCATTCCTATCCCCCGAGTCTCTGTCCTTGACATTTCATGTCTGCGGACATCTACCACTTCTCATTCTTGCACTAAAATTGCCCCCATCCTTTAAGGCCCCTTCTTGAGTCACCTTCTCCTTGAAGACTTCAATGATGACTCTAGCCAAACACGACACCACGTGCAGTGAGCTGCAAGGATATATTATAGAGATTTAGCTGTGTATAATAAACTATACCTTGACCGACCAAGGTGTCCTTCAAGAGGAAACCATTTATCAAGGAATATTTGGTGTTATTTAGCTTATTAATATATATCAGCTGTCTTCTGCTATGAAATTCTTGTGTGTCCATATACTACTAGGCCATATTGGCAAGCAGCTAAGTTTCTCAGACCTACTGCTGATCCACTAGGTAACTAACACCCCTGCAGAGCCTAAGAGTCAGGAGGGCTGTAGATTCATAGCTTTGTTTCTTGTGCAAATGAAGCTCAGACCATCCCTTGCCTTCAGGCCTAGTAGCATGGAAGAGCTGTTGACTCAGGACAATAGAGCTTTTCACATAACCAGGTGCAGTAAGGACTGGAGTGGAATTCCAGAGGCAGGCAGAGCCACTGGCCGGAGAGAAGAGATCAAGGAGAATTTCTGTAGATGGTAGGCAGAGCTACATGGCCAAGGAGAAGAGAAAAAGGAGGAGTTTCTCAGGGCCAGGGATAAGGAGCAAGGAAGGAAAGACAGAGGATGAAGGAAGAGAGGATGAAGATGAGGTCAAAAGCATAGGAGTTTAGTTAGGACTATGAGAAGACAGGAAGGGCAGGTACAGAGAGAAGCTGAATGTGAGGTCGGAGCTGAAGCTGTGTAGATAGAATTTTGTCTTAGAGAAATAAAGTTAATGGATGAAAGAGCATGGTGTACGTAGATTCTTTTCTCTCAGATAAGCCGATGCTGGAGGAATCTTCTCAGGGCAGGCCCTAGGGAAAAATTCCATTAACCGCACTCCTGACCCAAGCACCTCCTTCCTTCTGTCCTTTCCTTCTTCCCTCCCTCCCTCTGCTATTTCTTTCAGTTCTGCTTGGTTGTTGTTGTTGATGTTGTTGTTGAGTGGTGTGTGTGTGTGTGTGTGTGTGTGTGTGTGTGTGTGTGTGTGTCCTTCATGCTGGCATGGCAAGCATTTCATCCTCTGAGCCACATTTCCAGTCTGAGTGGCCTTTTCTTAGGACATTTCATATGTGCCCTTCCTGCTAAGGCTACTTCTATGTCTCGGATTCTTTATTAGACGGGGAATGATTTAGGCTATCTTTCTTACTCTACCTTAAATCTTCTAGCCTAACATTTTGGACAAAGAAGTTGTTTTAAAATTCAAGTGTTGGTGAACTAAATAAATGAAGAAATAGGTTATACAGGAGAGAGGAAGATGAATATGCAGTTGTACGTCCATTCTTGTTAGTAAATTTAAGTATCTCCTGTCCTGGGCTCCCAGGTCCTCCCAAGCTCCGAGAGCCCCCAGCCCTCTTATGTGACCCTACCACTATAGGGGTGCTGCTGACACAGCCAAGGTGTCCAGAGTTCATTGACACCTCCACAGTAATTTTGAACATCAGCCATGGGAATGAACAGTCTCCAGCAAGTACTAGAGCTCTGTGCCCATCCTGCAGCTGATGTGATCATAGTCCAGGATGCAGCCCCAGATCCATGGGCAGCACCGTGGGCCACAGTGATAGATGACCTCAAGGAGCAGAGCCCTGAGCTGGGGGCACTCAAGTCCTGATTGGCTCATAGACTTATCGGAAAATCTACCTGCCTTGAGCACCACCGTGGCTTCAGAGGCTAGACAAAGTAATGGTACTGTCTAGACTGCCTTCCAGCTTACATGCAGCTAGACACACCCAGATGAAGCTCCCCTTTGTGACATATTCTCCCAGGGAAGTCTAGAGGATAATGATGTCTCTGGCATTTGAAAGTTTATTAGCAGTGCAAGCTGAGGGAAATGTCGGCATGGTGTTGACCTCCGCTCTGGTGACAGCTGTCCAGAAAGATTAGATGGAAGAGCAGGGTGGATAAAAACTGAAAGAGCGGAAGGAAAACAAGAAGCGGAAGGAGCAGAAATTATTCCATGGCCGTCTTGCCACAGTCGAGAATTTCCTAAATGGAAGGAGGCCCTGTCTGATGCAGAACTCATGGGATTGAGAAGAAATGGGTGTGGGGGTCACCAACCAGTATCTGACTGGATTTAAGGCCCACTCCACAAGACAGAACCCATCCCCAACACTCCTTGGGTAGCCAAGAACCTGAGATGAGATAGGCCAGGGATCTAGGGGGAAAGCAAATGCTACTGTTTTGTCAAAGGAATGTAGCAATGAATGACTCCTAACGACAACATTCTGCTGTACTCATAGAACAGCGCCTTGCTCAGCCATCGTCAGAGAAGCTTCCTCCTGTAGCGGATGGGAACAAATACAGAGACCCACAGACAGACATTGTGTAGGGAGTGATAGACTTTGGAATACTCATCCCTAAATGGGATCAAATCCCTCCCCTCAGGCCTCAGGAAACTGAAAAAAGGAGGTAGAAAGAGGAGACGGAAGACGTCAAGGAATCAAGACCTTCTAGGTCCAACAGGGCTGGCACACAACAGGGCTGGCACACAACAGGGCTGGCACACACATGAACACACAGAGACTGAGGCAGCGTACCCAGCGCCTGCACGGGTCTGCAGCAGATGGGGCCCTAGAGCTGAAAAGAGAAATGGACACATGCCTCCATCTCTAACGCAAAAGCTATCTCCAGTTGACAACCACTCACAAATGAAAAATTTAGTTTTCTGGGGCTAGAGAGATGGCTTAGGGGTTAAGGTCACTGACTGCTCTTCCAGAGGACCCGGGTTCAATTCCCAGCACCCACATGGCAGCTCACAACTGTCTGTAACTCCAGCTCCAGGAGACCCTCACATAGACATACACGCAGGCAAGACACTAATGCACATAAAATAAAAATAAATCAATTATTAAAAAAATTTTTCGTTTTCTACAAGGGAGTCTCACGGGGGAAACAAACTATTCTTAACGGTGGGCCTCATGCCCAACAGCAGATGTTGAACAGAAAACAAACTCAGAGGCATCTGTGGAGGTTAGTCTACTCGTCATGTTGCAACAGGGTTTGGTTGTTTTGTTTTGAACCTCTCGGGTCCCTTGTGTGTGTATTCTGGTTTCCAGCTTTGTGTTTCTGTGGGACTCCTGTGGGTGCAGATGTCTCTGTGTCTATGTGTGTCTCTGAAGCTTCTCCTTTGGCTTTCTCCTTCCGTGTGCTTGTTCTGTCCTATTTGGATTGGTCTGTTTTCATTTTATCTTATTATATTTTATCTCTTTTTGTTATTATCCCTTAGATGCCTGTTTGTCTTCTAAGGAGAAACAGAAAGGGGATGGGTAGACGGAAAGGGAGGCGGGGAGGAAATGTGAAGAGTTGGGGAGAGGAAAACCATACTTAGAATATATTGTAGGAAAAAAATCTATTTTCCATAAAATTTAAAGATTAACATATTTACAGAAACATGCCAGATAATAAAAGGTGATTAAATTAAGTACAGTAAAAACTATCAAAAAAGCTGGGCGGTGGTGGCGCAGGCCTTTAATCCCAGCACTCGGGAGGCAGAGGCAGGCAGATCTCTGTGAGTTCAAGGCCAGCCTGGGCTACAGAGTGAGTTCCAGGGCAGGCATCAAAGCTACACAGAGAAACCCTGTCTTGAAAAAACCAAAAAACAAGCAAACAAAAAAATTGTCAAACAACAACAACAACAAAGAACAAAAGAAAAGAAATGAGTAGCCAGGCGGTGGTGGCACACACCTTTAATCCTAGCACTCAGAAGCAGAGTCATGTGGATCTCGGAGTTCAAGACCAGCCTGGTCTGCAGAGCAAGGGGAGGGGAGGAGAGGGGAAGTGGAGTAAACAAGAAGCAGGAGAGCAATGGATGAAGTGGGAAGCAGCTGCTTCAGGCAGATGAAAACCCTGACACATCCAGGACCCTGGAAACCTGCAGAGGTAGAAGGACCTTCAGTCCAGGAAACGGCTGCTGGGAGCAGGAGGTCGGAGCATGGTTTGTACCACAGCCCACCGACCCCAGTGCCGGCTCATCCGCAGAGAGAGACTTGACTGTCACATCTGCGGTTGTGTGAGAGGGCTTTGACTTCCCTTTCCCTCTCTTTTATTTTCTAGGAAAAGTTTTCCAAGAGAATATTCTTTAGATTGTTTTCATCTTTGACCCTAATAAACGATCCATAAATTTCAAATATAAGCCAGTTGTGGGTGATACTTGCCTGTAAACCTAGCGCTTGGGAGGTGGAAGCAAGAGAATCGGGAGTTCAAGGCCAGCCTTAGCAACATAGAATGTTTGAGACCAGCCTAGCTACATGAGACCCTGTCACAAAAGCAATTCCCAAATTAATAATAATAATAATAATAATAATAATAATAATAATAATAAAAAATAGAACTCAAATATAGGAGGTCTGGGGAGATGGCTCAGTGGGTAAGATCCAGGAATAACTGCGAACATCAGAAACAGCTCCCAAGGTGGACACAGGCAGCTTCTAGGAGTGTGGTGGCCAACAAATCTAGACGAAACTGAATCTCAGGTTCAGTGAGAGAGCCTGTCTCAAGGGAATGAGTAGGAGAGTGGTAGAGGAAGACACCAAACAAGACATCATACCCACACACCACACCACACACACACTCTACACACAGACCCCACACACACACACACCACACCACAACACATACACACACACACATACACACTCCACACACAGACCACACACACACACACACATACTCCACACACAGACCATCCACCCACCCACACACACCACACACACACACACATACACACTCCACACACAGACCACACACATACACACACACACTCCACACATACACACACACACTCCACACATACACACACACACTCCACACACAGACCACCCACCCACCCACACACACCACACACACACACACACACATACACACACACACATACACAGACCACACACATACACACACACACTCCACACATACACACACACACTCCACACACAGACCATCCACCCACCCACACACACACCACACACACACACACATACACACTCCACACACAGACCACACACACACACTCCACACACAGACCACCCACCCACCCACACACACCACACACGCACACACACATACACACTCCACACACAGACCACACACATACACACACACACATACACACTCCACACTCAGACCACACACATACACACACACACCACACACACACACACACACACACACACACACACACACACACACACACACAAATTCCTCACGAATTAAATATGAACTTTTGAAAAGAGCTAGAACTGTAGGCGGCGTCACTCTGGCACACTTTCGGTAGAACGCTGCGGTGACAGGATATGGTGGCAAACACTCTCATGCGAAGCCTCCTGGAGTGAGGAGAGAAACTGCTATTAGCAGAAACAGTAACGGCCAGCATTTGATGTTATGCTTTTATACTAATAGACTTTAATTTCCTAAGAACTCTTGGAAACAAATGGTATTACCTCATTTTACAATCCAGGGACCAGACAGTTAGCAACGTGTCCAGGTTCCTACAACAAGAACACAGGCCATCTTAGTTCACACAGCTTCTCAATGACGTCATGCTGCCTCGGTGTCAATCAGCAATGCACCCCTTGGCGGAAAGAGAAGGAAGGAAGGAAGGCAGGCAGGCAGGCGTGGGAGGGGGTCCAATGGACAGAAACAAAGAGGAAGACGAGGGGAAGAAAGAAGAAGGAATGGCCGTGGTTAAACAAGGAGCTAGAGACAGAAGGAAGGAGAAGAGGGAGGGGTGGAGTAACAAGGACAGAGGGATGGATGGGAAGAGGAGGAAAGGGCTGAGGAGAAGGGAGACAGAAAAGGAAGGAAGGAAATGCAAGAGAGGGGAGAGGAAGAAAAAACTCATATGCAGTGAGCAGGAACATTCGAAGGACTTCAGAAGCCGCCCAAGGCTCCGTTCTACGTCACGGTTAACAGACTGAGATAGTCTGCCGGCTCTAAGCTCAATACTCAGGAGTCTAAGTCTGGAGAATGGTAAGGAACAGGCCAGCCTGGGCTAAACAGGAAGACTCTGTCACAAACAATAAAACATGCCTCTAAGCAGGGCGAAGGTGGCTCACGCCTTTAGTCCCAGCACTTGGGAGGCAGAAGCAAGCAGGTTTCTGTGAGTTCAAGGCCAGCCTGGTCTACAGAGTGAGTTCCAGGACAGCCAGAGCTACACAGAGAAACCTTGTCTAAAAAAAAAAATCCCTTTACTGAGAATATTGCAATCATTATCATTGAAATTTGATCCAAGAATAATTGATTGGCCATCATTGTATGGAATCAGGACTTCTTGCAAAAAGTGAAAACTTACCTGTAAATTTTTCTCTGATATGTTAAAAAAATTCTCATAATCACTAAAGTAGCAATTAATCAAAATGATATCGCACAACTTTGTAGATATACTTGTTAATTAGCCGAGCACTCACTGCAGTTTCACAGGAATGTCTTCATTGTGAAACTGATGAGGTCTTCTACACGTCTCAGTGTCTCACCCAAGGGGATAAACAGTACTGGTTGCCAGGGTTTCACTAGGTCAGCAGAGCCCAGCTGATGACTGCATGAGGATACTTAAGGTTACCATGGAAATGCTGTCAGCCACCCATTCCCCAAGCCATCTTCGCACATCTGCACAATAAAAGCAAGCATTTGTGTCCACTGCTGGGAGCTAATGGCATCTCTCAGAGGCCCCTTGGAGACTCCCTCCCCTCTGGTGATGTGGCAGAGCCACTGAGAAGCAGCAGCAGATGGGACGCTGAGCGACACCAGGCACAGGAAACTAGCAGCCGGAAAGAACCTAGAGGCCTAGCGTGATTACCAGTGTACAAGACAGCCAACCTGAGCACACCCAAGGCCAGGCTGCAGTCAAAGGCTACACTGAACAGCCCTCCTTTGCTTTTGGGGTTGCTATGACAGCCAGGAATTTGCAAACCAAAGCAGACCTGGAAAAGAATTCTGTCCTTGGCCCCAAAAGTTTGTATTTCCACACTGTTTGCTGAGGGTTCCTGCTGTCCCCTTTGATACCTACCAGATGGAGGGCTGGCTAAATCTGGGACCTGGAAACCTCCCAGCAGAAAGGTTATTTCAATCTGAAATAACTGAAACCTTGTAAGATGGGACCTAGGTGTGATAGGAGGGACTGCTTGGCAAGAGAAGTCGGAAACTATTACAGAAAGTCCCAGAGAGAACCTCATCATTTTCTCAGAGAATTTTCTGTATCTTGTGAGTAGACTGTGGTTTGCTAAGCACATCCACAAGAACTGTCTAGTTGGATTTTTGCATCTTCTGGGTGACGATATCTATGTAGATAATATAATACTCAGCCAACTGACAAGGAAAATTAAATCCAGTAAGTACAAGATTGAACCACTAACAAGCAGAAGGAAAAAGGCTTGAATCTGGCTTTTCCGACTTGACGTCTTGCTCTTTCAATTCTTCCATAATGTAGGCTGGGGATTAGCTCAATTTGTAGAGTGCTTGCTTACCATAACACATGAAGCCCTGGGACCCACTTCCGGCATCACACACACTGGGCATGGTGGTGCAGGACTGACATCTCAAGACCGGGGAGGGGCCGGGCGGTGGTGGCGCACGCCTTTAATCTCAGCACTCGGGAGGCAGAGCCAGGTGGATCTCTGTGAGTTCGAGGCCAGACTGGTCTACAGAGCGAGATCCAGGACAGGCACCAAAACTACGCAGAGAAACTCTGTCTTGAAAAACAAAACAAAACAAAACAAACAAAAAGACTGGGAAGAGGAGAGGCAGAACCATGGAGGGTTAGAAGATCAATATCATCCTTGGCTACATAGAAAGTAGTAAACCAGCCTGACCTTAATGATGTCTAGTTGGCCTGGATGGTTTAGAACTAGGGTTCTGGTGTTTTCAAGAATGCAGTGTAGATACATTTGGGGGGCTGTGGTTGCTCCTGTCATCGCAGTTCTAAAGTGGCATCTGGTGTAACTCAAACTGGTTTCAAATTCACTGTGTAGTTAAGGATGACCTTTTGAGTTCCGGATCCTCCTGCCTCCACCTCTCACATGCTGTGATCACAGCTGTGACCTGCCATGCCAAGCTTAGACTGTGTCTTCTTATTGTAGTACACAAAATACACAAAAATTTCCAGTTGAGATTTTTCTTTTTTGTGGCAGGGAGGATTGACCTCAGGGTCTCAGACATACACTCCACTGTCATACCCTTAGCCCAAACGAAATAAGCTTGTAGCTCAATGACAGTGAGCACCTTCGTATTTTTGTGCGATGGTCACTATCATCATTTGCCAGAACTTTCTTTTTCCCGAACGGAAACTCTGTGCCTCCTAAACATTGTATTCGTTACTTTCTCATTACCGTGAGCAAAATCCCGACAAGAAGCAAGTCGGGGGAGAAAGGTTTTATCTTGGCTCACAGATTAAGAAGGGAGACAGTCCACCAGGGTGAGGAAAGCGTGGGATCAGAGATGGAAGGCAGCTGGTCACACTGCTACACAGGAAAGGGATGACAACTGGCACGGCTCCCTGTCTCCATCGGATGCTGCTGCCCACATTCACAGCGGGTCTTTTCTTCCCAGTTGAACCTTTCTGGAAATGCCCTCACAGACGCAACCAGAGGTGTGTTTCCATGGTGATTCTAACCCCATCAAGCTGACAATTGAGGGTAACCATCACAGACAAGAACCCCAAGTCTCTGCAGCTCAGTCTCCAGAAGCCAACATTCTGCTTTCTATCCCTACGGATACAATTATTCTCCGTGCTTCTTAGAAATGGCATCGTATAGCACTCGTCCTTTGGGGAATGGCTTATATCCTTTGACATAATGACTTGAAGGTTCATCCATGTTGCCGCATGCCTCAGACCATTCTTCCTTAGTAATGCTGAATAATGTTCTGTTGTAACAACTGGGGTGTTGTTAGGATGGGATGTATGGGGCTCAGTGTTACTAGAGTGCTTCCCGACATGCAAGCAGCCCTGGGGTCAACCACCAGCACTACAATGATAACTAGTAACAGGACATTTTTTTTTTCATTCATTCATTCATTCATTATTTATTTATTTATTTATTTATTTATTTTCCTGAAGCTGAGGACCGAACCCAGGGCCTTGCGCTTGCTAGGCAAGCGCTCTACCACGCTAAATCCCCAAACCCCAGGACATTTAAAATACATTTATTCCATTACATAGTTAAACACATTTTGTGAATCCATTCATCAGTTGATGGACACTTGAATCACTTCTGCTTTGGGGCTATTGTAAGCAGTGCTGTTTTGAACACGGATATGGAAGTATTTCTTTGAGATCCCATTCAGAAATCCATTTTCAATTTTTAAAGGAAATTCAATATTTTCTTCCATAATGGCTGTACCATTTTACATTCTCACCAATAGCACATGCGAGTCTCAATTATGCCAACACCTGTTATCACCTGTGTGTGTGTGTGTGTGTGTGTGTGTGTGTGTGTGTGTGTGTGTGATCTTAATGAGGATACAGATGGATGATTTTTCAAAATTCATAATTATTCAGGTTGACTTATTCATAGGGTTTAGAAAATGGACTTCTTTTTTGTTTTGTTTTGCTTTGTTGAGACAGAGTTTCTCTGTGTAACACCCCTAGCTGTCCTGGAACTCTTGTAGACCAGACTGGCCTTGAACTCACAGAGATCCGCCTGCCTCTGTCTGCCAAGTGCTGGGATTAAAGGCATGTACCACCACCACCTGGCTTAGAAAATGACCTCAATGAAGCCTCTTGACCCACCAATGTTAAGTCCGTCCAGAAACCTCCCAAAGATCCACTGGTTCCCAGAGGAAGCAGCATAATAACTGTGCTGAGGGACAATGAATCCAAAGCACAGAATTTCCCCCAGAAGGTTCATGGCTTCACGATGAGCGTGAATTCACTGCACAGATAAGACCACACCTCCCCATGCCTTTGGGGAACCACACATGTGCACACAGGTAAGCTGTGAGTCTGTGCGGATGAAGATGAATTTGGAGAGTTGTGGGAGGGATGAGATGGCCCCAGGAGAGAGAGAGGTGCTCTTCCCAAACAACTGTAGAGCTGTAGAATGAAGGAAGTCTGTGGAGCGTCCTTCTTCCTTAGCTTCAGAGAGACAAGTTAGATTGGATCTTTAAAAGACGTCAGAAGTACTCTGTGAGCATAAGACGTGATTACATCTGATTGTCTCTAGAGCTGTAATTGTGCCACCTGGCCAGACATTTAAATTCCCGCAATGTGGTTTGGAATACTGGGAAGGCTTGGGCTGTTAAGGTGAGACTGGAAACTCTCCCAACCTTGCCTAGTTCAAGTCCCACCACAGCCAGTAAATAGTGTCTATCTGCATCTGCTTGTGCTTCCCCTAGGTAGGAGGAGAGGTCAGCTCTGAGTCCTGAACCCAGGCTCCGTTTTCTCTGTTTATCTGCTGTGTCTATCACAGGTCCACACCAAATGCTTGTGGGGCCAAGCGATTCTCTGCTGCAGCTGAGTAACACGAGAAAGAACGTGGCCTCCATCTAGGTTCCGTGTGGACTCCTTGGCATGTTTAGCTCACTTTCATAAAGAACTGAGGTTTACAAGGCCGTAGCTTCCTTATTTTACTCAGAAAGGTACGTGAGACACAGAGACGCATAATTTGTTCAAGCTGGCTCAGTAAGGGTGATGCCTGGAAGCACTCATTTCGGTTGGCTGGCATCCACCCACCACCATCGACTGTCTGTTGAACACTGTTGGTTTGGGCCACAGCTGTCATTCACCTTCCCCCACCTCCTGGGATTGCTGGGGAAGATGCAAGAGCCTGGTTCTGAGTCATGAGTCTCTCCACTTGCTGGGCTTGGAAAATGTTCCTCCCCATCTCCCACCTCCTGAGCTTGGCCACTGCACACATCAGTCTTGTCAATGAGCAGCTGTAAGCAGCTGCTGACAGCTCAGAGCATCTCAGCCACAAACCATAAAAGCTCCTCACAGGCTGGACACCAAGACCTATCCAGGCTCTGCATGGGCTGTGTTCTCCTCAGTCTTGTTGGATGGTTTTAGTTAAGCCTCATCCATTACCAGGGAGAGAAAAAAGAAAAAAAACCCAGGTCCTCTGTCAGTGCTATCACACCTGATTCTGCCAGTGGCCACCATCTAGTTTTCTATTCTCATTCCTGGTCCATTGGGAAAAAAAATGGAGCCATTCCGCGAGATATATGTCCACACTCCAGGCAGAGAAAAGGACTCATGATTAGGCAGCTTGATTGCAGACTTGGCTGTGCCTCCGACCGGAGCCTAATCCTGAGCTAGAACTTCCCTTGGGTGGCTCTCCAGCTACAAAATGAGGAAGTTGGATTGAAAGGCACTCCTAGGCCATCCAGCTGAACAGCTGCATAGCCATAGAGTGACTGTGGACTCCGGCTGGAACTCATTTTTCAGGCCCTCATGCTGGCAGGAACCTCACTGATCTTCCCGTCACAGCTGGGAAGATAAAGGCCTTTTCTGTCTCCTGGTTTGGTCATTTTTGTTCTCTGCCAGGTGCCTCCATAGCAACAGAGGGAAATGATGTTAGACTCTTGGAGGTGGGGGGATGTCAACCGGGTCACAGTTCAGTGACAGAATGAGGGTGGGCATGGTTCTGCTCACCTTCCAGGTGGCCTTTGCCTTGGAGGAGACCTCACTCGGAAACCACAGCAGGTCAGTGGGGGACGGGGGCAAGAGCACGCAATTAGGAGTCAGAGGAAGGTTCTTAGTGCCTCCACGCTGCCAGCTAGCTGTGTGGCCCTGGGACTGCAGCTGTCCCCTCTGAGGTACTGTCTTTCACAGTGACGTCAGGGCGGTAGGTCAGGTCTCTCTGATATTCCTGTCACCCTCAGAATCTGACCCCGAGTGCTCTCCCGCGACGTCCTGGGGGCAATTCTGAGCATGCTCAGCTGGAACGAACCCTTCCTTTCCTTTTACTGCCAACTCCAAGATGGAGAACAATGAGAAGAAAGGAAACAACATCAGGATATTCTTTCAAAACACTTTTAAAAAAATTTTTTTTATTATTATTATTAATTTCACATGCATCGGTGTTTTGTCTGTATGTATGTCTGTGTGGGGGTGTTGGATCCTCTGGAACTGGAGTTACAGACAGTTGTGAGCTGCCATGTGAGTGCTGGGAATTGAACTCAGGTTTTCTGGAAGAGCAGCCAGTGCTCTTAACTGCTGAGCCATCTCTCCAGCCCTAAAACACTTTCTAAAGCTGGGCGGCAGTGGCACACGCCTTTGATCCCAGCACTCGGGAGGCAGAGGCAGGTGGATCTCTGTGAGTTCGAGGCCAGCCTGGTCTACAGAGCGAGATCCAGGACAGGCAAACACTTTTTAAAAAATAAATAATTATTTTTAAGATCGGATTTGTCTTTGTAGCCCAGGCTAGCCTTGAACTCATGAGCCTCCAGGGATTATAAAATGCACCACATGCCTTGTTTAGGAATATTCTTTTCTATCCCTTTTGCTGTGTGTTTCTTAGGAGTCACCAGACTCTACCCGTTTGTAAAGTAAGAAGGAGGTGCCATCCTCTTTTCTGAGATGTGAAAGGACCCTCAGGTAGCAGGAGCTGCAGTCAGGACGTAGACTGTCGCACTTCTGTGGAGGAAGAAGGGAGCTAACCTGAGCACCAAGATGCCCGTGCTGGGGCATTTCCATATAGACTCTAGCAATCTTCTCAACAGCCAGATGAGAAACGCTGCTATGAAATCATGCAGGCAGGAAGGGGTTATAAGGATTGTGCTCTAGTTAGGGACACTGAATCGGAGCAGTTTTTTCTCAGCCTTCCTGATGCTGCACTTTAATACAGTTTCTCACGGTGTAGTGACTCCCAACTATAAAATTATTTCACTGCTACTTCATCACTGTAATTTTGCTACTGTTATGAATTGGAATGTAAATATCTGATACGCAGGATATCTGATATGTGACCCCTCTGAAAGGGTCATTTGACCCCAAAGGGGCCACAACTCTCAGGTTGAGAACCCATAGAATAGACGCTTTTCTCACTACTATTATGAAATCCCTGCCAAAAGCAGCTAAAGAAAGGTTTGCTTTGGCTCACAGATTGAGGGTAGACTCCATCATGGCAGGGAAGGCATGTTGGAAGGAGCATGAGTTAGGTCATTGGAAGCAGAAAGAGAATACTGGTACTCAGCTAACAGTCTCCCTTTTATTCAGCCTAGGGCCTCAGTTTATTGGATGGTGATACCCACGTTCAGGGTAAGTCTTCCATCTTCAGGTTAACCTTTAGGGAAAGACAGTCACAAACAAACCCAGAGGTGTGTTTCCATAGTGATTGCAACCCAGTCCTGCTGATAATGAAGACAACTCTCAGATGCACTTTGGACTATGAGAAGCGCCTTCGGTTCCCTAAGAGCTAAAAGGGGAAGGATGGAAATTCTGGAAAGCCCCTGAGCACACTGCTCTCAGGGAAGAAGGAGGAGCAGATTGCAAGGGCTCTAACTGTGAATCTGCTCCTCTTGAGTAGCCCACGCCCCCCTCAAAGCCCCACCAGGTAGAGGGACAGACCTTGAATCCTGGGTGTCGCTGCAGAGATGGGTTAAGATCTTTCATTCGTGAACAAATATCCTCCAAGAAACAGGAGCCCCGGCAAGTCCCTACCTCTTCAGTCGACCCCACAGGTGGGAGGTTGGGACTTCTTCCACGAGTTGTGAAGCTAGAACACGATCCAGACACTCTTACCTCTTCCTCATCCTGGCCCTTCAGGAAGAAAACAGCCACTTTCTCTCCCAAGGTAAGGAGAACACTTCGTTACTTAGCCTCCCTTAGCACACAGGGCCCTCAGGCACAGCCTCCATTCAAGTTATCCTGGAAGAACCTTAAAAGCCAGCTGGGGCCTCTTACTGTCCAGCCATAAAAAGAAACACACTGAACAGCCAAGTCGAGGAAGCATCTTCGTAGGACAGGAAAGAATATATAAAGATAACTTGTTTGAGTAGAAAAAGGAAATGAGACAGAAATTGGCTCTGTTTACTGCACAGAATGGAATTCTATGAACTCCACTCCAGCTTTAGTTGGAACAAATATTTACCAAGTCCCGTATGTGTTAGACACTGCGGCAGGCACCTTCACCGCCAAGTCATTTCTTTGCCATGGTGATGCCAGGCGGAGGACGGGAAGGTGCAGCGGATCAGGGGCCTACTCATGACGACCAAACCTGCAACCCAGAACCCTTCCCATCACCCGCAGCTCCATCCCCCCAAACATCCTCATGAGCTTGGACCTCATCTGTGAGGGTACCGCACAGGTGGATCCAGGACCCCAACGACACTGAAAGATACATTTGTGCTGCTGATATCTCAGCTGCAGCCCATTAGTCCGGCATGTGCAATGCTCTGAGTGTCATCCTCAGTCCTGGGTGGGAGGAATGTGGTCCACAGTTCACAGCAGGATGGGAAAAATCAGAGTTTTTTGACTTTCCACTGTGTTCCTCACCCCCTCGGTTTGTAGACATTCTTTTCTTTTTTCTTTTTTGTTTTCAATCAGCCTAAATCGTTTATCAGGTATGAATTTTACAAACATCACTACATTAGTAATAACAGTGGAGCTTGACAGTACTGTGCCTTCTCCAAACTGTATGGCCCAATGAGAGTCATCTATAGTGTGATCCCTTCCCAACGCTGGCAACTTGTAAATAGCAGTCCACACCTCTCTGGGTTTGTGGATGAGTTTGGTGACCCACTAGGGTATCAGGATTTCTTCCAGGTATCGTTATGGAATAAATCAATGAGGATAGCCTCAAATAATTTGTATGAGGATCTTTACCAAACCTAGTAAGAATTCAGGACTCTCAAAGCCCCATCCAGCTAGTTCCTCCACAATAGATAGAATGAAGGCTTCGGGGAAACTTTAGCTAGCCGGTTGGCACTGTGGCAGACAGGCCGACTGTGAGTGGTACCCATAGGAATTGTTTGCTGACACCACAGTGCACAAGAGTCCTGTATATGGCATAGCCTTGCTTGGTCTTGTATTCCAGCCTGCTGGGTGGGGTGTGCAGGGCTGTGGATCGCAGAGAACTAACAGGGGACCCACAAAAGAAAGCTCATGGAGGCAGGCTGCTTCTTCCTGCATGACTTCTGGAGGTACTTGTAGGCACGTAGGTCAGTTCACCTGGTGGCTTCTGTGGATGGAAAGGAATTTATAGGCTTTTGTCGCAGACTTTTGTCCTTGGCATCCATGTACTAAGTGAGCTGTGAGCTCCACAGTGAGCTCCACTCTCTCATTCCATGATTTTTTTTTTCATCGTCTCCCTTAATTCACACCAAACTCTTCAGAGCAAGGACCACTTTGCTTTGGTCACCATTGATTTTTAGTGCTTGGACCCATACTAGGTACCTAATGGATTTGCTGGGGGGCGGGGTTGCTGTTGTTATTTTGTTTTCCGTGGGCATATGCTTTGCCATGGAGTTATACCCTCAACTCTGAATTATTGATTGAAAAAGAAAACAGGAATACAGATGACAGATGGACTGATGATGACTGTCGTCCTTCAACGTTATCATCTCTCGAAGTAATTGAGTCATTTATCTTTTTTAGCCTGACAAGTTGACTTACTCAACTTCCCCAGTTTGTCAGGTCCAATTCAAAGGCAGTGAGGTCTAAGAGGCTTGGCTCTCCTGACTTTACATCTTGCCTTAATTAATTGTTTACTACCCATGGCATGCAGTACAGCTGGCTTCATTCTCCAAACCCAGCCTCCTTGCTGTAGTGCGATAGTGTGAAGTACATAGATGGTTGCCATTTATCTTAGCACATAGAAAGCCTGGTACGGTGGCTGGTGCCTGCAATCCCAGCAGAGAGCCAGAGAAAGGAGGACTGCCATGAGGTTAAAGCCACCCTGTGTTGTATAACATATTCCGAACCAGCCAGGGCTATGCAGCAAGACCCTGTCTCCAAACGAAACACGCTTGGCATGTAGAACACTGAGGTCCCCTCCCGTCACTTTTGGTGCCTCTTCTGTCTTCCCCATTCTCTGTCATCCATGGTGACTGTTAGACGCTTGGTTGTAGCTAGAGTTTTCCTGCCTGGCCCACAGTCAGGACAAATCTTTGTCACCCGCCAGTCCCACAGCCGCTCAGACCCATCCAAGTAAACACAGAGACTTATATTGCTTACAAACTGTATGGCCGTGGCAGGCTTCTTGCTAACTGTTCTTATAGCTTAAATTAATCCATTTCCATAAATTTATACCTTGCCACGTGGCTCATGGCTTACTGGCACCTTCACATGCTGCTTGTCCTGGTGGCGGCTGGCAGTGACTCTGACTCAGCCTTCCACTTCCCAGCTTTATTCTCCTCCTTGTCCCGCCTATACTTCCTGCCTAGCCAATAGCCAATCAGTGTTTTATTTATTGACCAATCAGAGCAACACATTTGCCATACAGAACATCCCACAGCACTTGGTCCTGTCCAGTCTTTCTTCCACGTACCTTCTGTTTGTTTTCCTGTGCTCCCACTATAAAGCTTTACATGCAATACGTTCTAACTAGCTCCGAGGCCACCTCCAAGGCATCACGCACCCCCCAACCCCGTGCAGGATCCAGGACTTTCCTAGAGAAGAGGTAGCATGGCACTCTCTGACGTCCCGGAGAGCAAGAATAAGAGTAAAATATGTGTGTCTCTTCTTTGTTTTGAGGTAGGGTCTCACTCTGTAGCCCAGCCTTGAACTCACAGCAATCTCCTCCATACAGAGATTACAAGCACATGCCACCACCAACAGCTAACAACATGTGTGTCCCTCCTTTGTTTCCATCCTTCTTTTCTTCCTTCTTCTTTGTCTTCCTCCTCCTCCTTCCCTCTTCCTCCTCCTCCTTCCCTCTTCCTCCTCCTCCTTCTTCTTGGAGGGCAGGATCTCATGTAGCCCACACTGGCCTCACACTTGTTATGCAGCTGAGGATGATCTTGAACTTGTAATCCTGTCTCTTGCTCCAGGAGCTGGGCTTGCAGGCACGGACCACCACGCCTGCTTCATGTGGAGCGGTGGCTTGGTCCCTGGGCTTCTTGCTGGAGATGTATCTCCAGCTAACCGACTCTTGAAGCTGTATACTCATATCTCTTTACAAAATCTGGAGACAGCTGGGCTGTGAGAGTGCATACTTGTAACATAAACACTCAGGAAATGAAGGCAAGAAGGTCAGAAGTTGAAAGTCTTCCTAGCTATGTATCAAGTTTAAGGCCGGCCTGAGCTACATGAGACTCTGACTCAAAAGAAACAAAATCAAAACCAACCAACCAACCAACCAAACAGACAAACAGAAAACCAAAACACTGAGACAATGTCTAATGTTCATATGAAAACCTGGAGTGGGAAAATGGATGGTCATGAGGGAGATACTAAGGTTCTCCATTGCTCGCCAACCTTTGTGGTCAAGGTATTTCCTGTTAACATGTTTTTGATGAGAAGGTGCTGAACAGATTCCCGAACCCTTCACAGTCAGAAGCGTTCACAATCTTACTTCAGTCCCACGTTCCTAGGCGTTTTACTTCAATGTGTAATTTTCGTTTTCATTTTTTCTTTTCCATCAGTGTTTCCTAAATATGTAGACTCCATGTCTTTGAGCGGGAATGCCCACCCAGGGTCCTTGCCAGGTCCTCTCTGTCTCAGTTCTGTTCATCCTTGAGATGGCGGCATCGTTCTCCAGCCACCCTACTCCATAGTGTGCTTGCCTTGCTGGGAATGCCCAACATTTGTTGTCGTTGTCAGAGTTAACTTGGAACCTTAACAGCATTACTTCCTTGTGTTGTTGTTGAACCATTTCTCATGTTGAAGTAGTCTCTCCCACGGGACTTGACGGTCCACTAAAGGTAAGAGTGTCACATACAACCTTGCATTCTCCCAAAGGACCTAGCGTAGGCAGACAGCAGAAAACTGTTATAAACTGTCCCCAGAAGTTCTACTTTGGATTTAGGACAGTCATATCCTGGAGTGGAAGATCCCCACCCAAGAAAGATGCATCAGTTTCCTAGCAGCCACAAGATTCAGACCTGGGGAAAGGGAGTGTTTAAGATCACATCTCAGTATGATGTAATCATCCCAGCCGATGACTAACAACCGAGGGCCCAAGGCATCTTGATGCCCTCAGCTTGGGTGATGTGGATCTAGACACACATCTGCTAGACTTACACATGTCTGTCTTCAGGTCCACATCCCTCCGGCCAGAGCAGCAGCCATGAGAAGCGTAGCAGTGGAACAGAAAGAGTGCTTTAGAAGCATGCAAAATGCACCTTTCCTAAAAAGCAATAAAGAGGAGGAGCCGAGTAAAGGGCGCCCAGGGACTTTTGTACTGTTTTTACTACTTTTTGGTGTGTCTGAAATAATGTCAAGCATTTTTAAAAACTGTGAATCAGAAATAATAAGAAAGTGTCTTTCCTATCATCTCCTTCTTACCTGCCCCAGCCTTCATAAAGAATTCACTTTTCAACACATTCACATGCAATTTACAGTTGTGGATATACCTTACTAGATAAGTGGTTAAACATGAAAACTTTGCTTGCCATGGTGCCATATGCCTTTAACCCCAGCACTCTGGAGGCAAATGCAGGGGCTGTCTAGGAATTTGAGGCCAGCCTGGACTACATTGTGAGTTCCAGGCCAACTAAAGCTATCATCTAGTCAGACCGTGTCTCAGACACCACCACCAGAATCAAAGAAACCTTTTAAATATTTCATAATGTCCATGGCTCCATGGCTCCAGTTACCACCGAAGGCCATATAAATGCCCAGGGTCTGGTCAGCCATCAGAGACTATGTTGGTGTCTGAGGGCCATACTGCCACCAGAGCCATACTGATTTAAGTGGCCTGTGCTGCCACCCTGGGCCATGGTGACATCGGGGCCCCAAGCTGCAGCCAAGAGCCAAGTCTGGGTCCATGACCCTACAACAGCAAGGGTCTCTGTTGATGTCCATGGCTGCTGTTACCATCAAAGGTCATGTGGATGCCCAGGTCCTGGGCTGCCACCTGGGGCCATGTTGGTGTCCGAGGGCCAGACTGCCACTGGGGCCATTCCAATCTAAGTGGACTGTGCTGCCACCTGGGGCCATGGTGACATCTATGCCTGAGCTGCTGCCCAGGGTCATGTCTGGGTCCATGGTTCTACAGAAGCCAGGGTCTCAGTTGATGTCCATGGCTCCTGTTATCCCCAAGGGATGTGTAGATACCTGAGGTCTGGTCAGCCACCTGAGACCACATTGGTGTCCTAGAGCCATGCTGCTTCCGGGACCATACTGATCTTGGTGGTCTGCACTGCCACAGGGGCCATGGTGGCATCCGGGCCCATCTGCTGCTGAAGATCCATGGTTCTCCTGCAGCTGGGGTCTGTGTTGATCTCCGTGGCCCACATTACCACAGGGGACCATAGGAACCATGCGTGTTAAAATCTGAGGGCTGTTCTGAGCCGGCACCACACTTTGCTGGCCCTGGAAAAGTTGGTCTTGCCCCTCACTGGCCACTGCAGCAGAAGAGATTACTCTGCCCCTCACAGGAGAGCTGGCCCCACACTCAGGAGAGATGGCCCCACCTCTCACCACAGGCATGGGAGAGCTGGCCCTGATGGCATGGGGGTAGAAGAGCTGACTCTTCCCCTTGGCAGAGGTAGACAGTCCCAGTGGCCCCAGACTGACGAAATCAGTGACCACCCAGACCCAGATCCAGGGCCCACTGAAACATCTACCCCATCTATGACCTGCTGGAATGTGTGAAGGGACCGGTCCTGCAGAACCATAGCCACAGGCTCTCCATGACTCAGGACAACAGACATCTGAATAGAGTTTCGGTGAGGGTCCAGTATTGATGGTGTGCCAGAAGCCAGAGCGTTGAACCAGACCAACAACTCACTGCAATGAACATTTGCAAGTAAAGCTGAGTGGACCAAAGAGTCTATCGCGTGACACACCGCAGCTCCTGATGCCACTAAGATGAGTGAAGAAATGTTAAAGAGGTGGGAAAGATGGAGAGGTGAAGCGGGTCTTTTTGTTTGTTTTGGTTTGGTTTTAATTTTTTAAATTTTCTTTTTGTGGGGGCGCTATGGAGGGGTGAGGGGTAGCTATGGAGGGACAAGGAAATGAGTGGTATTGGGGTGCATGATGTGAAATTCCCAAAGAATCAATAAAAAATTGTTAGAAAAGTAATATAAGTTATCGATTATTGGAATGGAGGGGTTTTAGCATTTTCCAAGCTAGGGGTGAATATTTTATCCTCCTAAGATATGGTTTTCTAACCTCTAAAACAGAGTAAGAATGTCCACGCATGGAGCCTGGCCTGGACTCTCAGGACAGAATGTGGGGAAGGAGAAGAAGGGGGTGGGGTCAGGGGGAAGGAAGGCTTGGGGCTAATATCCCAAAACCCCAAGAAGAGCCCAGGCTTTTGACAACATTTTTAAGTAAGTTGTGCAGTCTCTCCTGGACTCTGCTTTCCTCATCTGTGAAATGGGGCTGACTTTCAGTACAACTGCAAAGAGCTAAGCCGGTCCTAGGGGCCTAAGGGAGCCAGAAAGGAGGGATGGAAAAGGGGGCAGCCTGGCAGCCCCCAGCAGGGCCTGCCGATTGCTCAGCTGAGTGCTGCTTAGGCTCTGGCCCCGTGGTGGAACTGAAGGGGAGTGGCGGCACCCTCAGCCAGTTCTCCAGGGACATGAATGGGCTGGAACTAGAGCGAACTGGTCTAGGGTGAGGGGAGCCGCAGCCCCCTCCACCCTTTCCTTCTCCGGTCCTTTCTCACAGGAGGCTCAGTAGCAAGAGGGACTCCAGGCTTTTCTCCGTGTGCACACCAGTCCCTCGCCCTCTGCCCACCTCCTGTGCAGTGATCCTGGGACAGGAAAGGGAGACTTACTCAATGCAATCTCATTGGGAAGAGAGAGGGACAGAGCCACGGTGGCACTCCGCCCCAGTCCATCTTCTGTGTTCTGGAGCTGATACTTAAACAGAGCCTGAGTTGTTCACATCTAAGCAGTTCCCATGGAGGTGTGGGCCTGCCCATCACTGAGTTTCTGTCTCTAGTCAGGTGGTCTGACAAATTGCAAATTCCTTTCCAGGAGAAAAGTTTTCTCTCTGGCTGTCCTAGGCATTAGACTTTTTCTTCTCCCAACATGAAATTCCTGGGGGAATTCCAGCTTTTGGGATCCGTTGTTTTAATAGCCTGCCCACCAGTTTGCAGGATTCACGTGTCTATCATTTCTTTATCCCTGCAAGGCTGGTTACACCTAACTCAGGCTGGCTGGGAAACTCACTAAATAGCCCAGGGTGGATGTGAGCTCTTGGCTATCCTCCTGCCTCAGCCTCCTAAGTGCTAGGATATAGGTCTGCATCACCACGCTGCTTCTTAAAGCACCACCCTTTCCTTGAACCCCACATCCCCACTTCTCTGGGAGAGTGGCTGGTTTAGTCCTGTGCAGACTTAACAGCAGGTGACTGTAAATAGCAAAGACAGGGAGCAAACATAAAGGCCATTATGTGGCAGCAAAGGGTCCAAACAGGAAGGCCAGAAAAACTGTTTTAATGACCCAGTATTGCACAAGCCCACTATTTACATGGTGACCCTGGTGACTTCACACCAACCTAACCAGACCTGGGAGGGACAGGAGAGGAGAAATGAGAGGCTGGGGAAACCTGAAGGGAGAGGACGGGGAAGGAGGAAACTGGGAGAAGCAAGAATGTGAACAAAACCTGGTGTGGTGGTGCACTCAGAGGCTGATAGATCTTTCTTAGCTTTGTGAGTTCGAGGCCAGCCTGGTCTACATAGATAGACTTCCAGGCCAACAAAGAGCTATATAGCCTTGTCTCCCCCCACCTCCCGCCCCGCCCCCCGCCCAAAATGTAAATGTGTGTGGTGTGTGTGTATGTGTGTGTGAGAGAGAGAGAGGGAGGGAGGGAGGGAAGGAGGGAGGGAGAGAGAGAGAGAGAGAGAGAGAGAGAGAGAGAGAGAGAGAGAGAGAGAGAGAGAGAGAGAGAGAGAGAGAGAGAGAATAGAGCATTGTGAGGGAGAAAAATATACAAAAGAGTAGAGAGATCTAGGAGAGAAAAGACAGAATTGAGAAGGCCGCATCCACCGGCTCTTGGCCGAACTGCTGCAGCTTCTCTCCTATACCGCATCAATTGGCACCGAGCGCCCCCCTCGATCACCCCGGGCCGCGGCCCTCCCTCCCGGGTGGGAGGTAAAGCAGCCCCAGCAGCTAACCCCAAACGCAGAGAGGGAGGGCGGGAGCGAAGGGAAGGGAGGGCGAGGGGAGGGATGGAGGGAGGGGCTGCGGTAGGAGGCAGCCGTGTGGTTCCAGCTCAATTTTTTTTCTCTTTCTCCAGTCGGTTTTCTTTCCAAACAGGGAAAAGTGTTCCACGAAGCGGTAGCGCCTTGCCGCCTCGCCTTCTCCTCCCTGACCCGGGGCCCAGCCCCCGTCCGGGCGCCAGCTGGTGGAGCCAGGGCTAGAAGCCTTCCGTGCCCCGGGAGCGCAGAGCGCAAGGGACCCGGGCGCGGGGCCGGCGCCCGCACATGGCTGCAGCCCCCCGCGCGCACCCCGAGGCGCCGCGCCCTGCTAGCAGAAGGTCCGTCGGCTGCGCTCGGTCTCCCTGCAGCCGGGCAGCGCTGAGCCGGGAAGCGCCCGTGTCCGGGGATCGGGATGTCCCTCTTCTTCCTCTGGCTAGGTGAGTGCCTTGGGGAGGGCGGGAGTTTGGATGGCCCTGGGCAAACGCCACCCTGCGTTTGGGTGGAGACCCGCCTTCAGCACCGTGGTCCCTGCAGTCCCGGAGTGCCGCAACCACTCGGTCCCTGCCTCCGCGCCACCGAGGGGCGCATCTGGCAGCGGAGGACCGCCCAGTCGGCCATCGAAATGTCTCACACATCTGGGCCCTCCAGCCAGCTACGGGGTGGGGGCGTTTCCTGGTGGAGTTTGGCGGAGAACCGTTTGGTGTGGAGGGTACTTTTCAGCGCGTGGTTTGGTTTCAGGAGTACCAGGGGAAAGTGGAGAGCTGGGGAGGAAAGGTTCATCCAGGGTTTTCTGTGCCAGGTTTTGAGGGTGGGGGGAGCTTTTTGTTTCAAACAGGCGCCTCTGAGCGCTCAGATTAGAAACAGATGTGTTGAAGGGGAAGAGGGAAGGAGAGGGAGGAGAGAAGGAAGGAGAAAAGGGTAGAGAGGGAAACAGGGCAGGGTGCAAGAAGCACCAAGAAGCCAGGTGGCCCCAGGAGATGCAGGCTGAATGCGACCCCAGGAAGGAGAGAAAGGAAAGGCCAGAGAAGCAGAGAAAACGGAGGACAGGAATGTGAAGTCGAGCCTGGGCGAAGGGAGCCTGGAGTCCTTGAAACCGATGCAGCAAAGGAGGCGACCGAGGGAAAGAGCAGACTCTGCCCCCTCCTGAACCTGGCTCCGGGGCAGAAAGAGCCTGGCTGGGTGGTCTTTGCTTAGGCGGTGGCTACCAGGCGGGTCTCCTGAGGCAGGGATGCCCTAAGTCACAGGCTGGCATGCCTGGGCTGGACTCAGGCAGCTTTGGGGGCCAGGGCACAGAAGGGACTTGTGGAAAGAGCTGGAGGGGGTCTATGAACCTGCGAGGGACCAGGCCGGGAAGATAGCAGGACAAGTGACCGAAGTCCAGGCGTGTGTCAGGAAGTGAGGATCTTGTCCACCTGGAGTTCAAACCCAAAGTTAGCAGGAGTTCAGAAATCCGAAGAGTAGGCCAGGTGTGCCGGACCCCAGGGTGGAGGGGAACTAACAGTGGGCCTGAACTGACTAGCCAGGTGACCCTGGGCAGCTTACTACATAGGGCTTTGTTTCCTTAGCTCTCCCCCAAGAAAACGAGATGGTTTTTTAGGGTGTTTCCAAGCTCCAGGGCCAGTATCTCCGGGAGTTGGACGGAGGCTGGAGCCCAGAAGAGCCAGCAGAGGTGAGGGAGATCTAGAGAGCCACCTGGCATGGTGAGCAGAGCTTACCGCATTCTCTGAAAACTTACACACTGGTTGGCGTGCCCATGTACCGCCCCCAGGCTGGGCGCGCTAAGGTATAGGCAGAGGAGAGCTGAGACCCGAGGAGGAGAGGGGAGGGGCCCTTCTCTAAGCTCTCTGAGACATTGGCCAATTGTTGCAGCACAGCTGGCATAGCTAGATGGCACCTTTGTCAGCCTTCCAGAGGCACACCTCTAAGCTACCAACCCTCAGAGGTGCAGAAGGGTCAAACTCATTGTTGCCTTATGAGAGCCAACTTACCATTCGAGTCCTTTATATCCTGAGCACTTTACTGTGGGTGATTTCTGTTAATGCCTCTGTTCTCCACGCCAGCCCTACTGGATACGCGATAGGCCTAAACTCATATTGCAGACGAAATCAAGGTGTACGGAGGTCCGGTTAACTCCGTCAGAGCCACAAGCTCATAATGGGCAGAGGTGGGATTTGAAAGCAGGCTGTGCGTGGCGTGCCACGCAAAGTGAAGAGGGACGTGGTTCAAGTGGCTGGAGGCAGCTGAGGAAGGAGGGTCTGACTGAGACAGAGATCCGAGGATATGACGACCTATTTACTGTTTCTTCTTTATTTGCTTTTAAATCTTACTTTAGATTACTTATTGTGTGTGTATGAGTGTTTTGCCTGCATGTGTACGTGTGTACCATGTATGTACCTGGTGCCCATGGAGGTCAGAAGAGGGCATCGGATCCCCTGGAGCTGGAGTTATGTGAGCTGCCGCATGGGTGCTGGGAACCCAGCCCAGACCTCTGCAAGAGCAACAAGTGCTCTCAGCCTCTGGGCCATTCCTCCGGTCTTTGTTCCTTCTTTGTTGAGCTCTTACTAGGTGTGATCACATCTTTAGTGAGGAAAATAAGCTGCTGAGCTGATTCCCCACTGGACTTCTTTCTTAAGTTCATCTTGCACAGTAAAGGCCAGGGAGAAGAGAAAGGAGGAAGACTGACTTGGAATTCTCACAACCGAATTTTCTTCTATACCTGCTCTTTGCCTCATCTGGCTATTAGCAAATTCAGACACAGGATGTCCTGGATCTAAGTTGCTTAAACTATTCAGGTCAGAGACAGGCATCCAAAGGGAGCAATTTGAAGGGAACCCCTCTCCAAATGACCTCAGGGGCACAGAAGGAAAGCAGTTGCGCTGGATGGATCCGCCCCGCTTTGCAAAATGGCTTTGAGCCTGGGGATGTGGAGGACTCTTCACCAAAGCCAAAATTAAAATCCAGACTTGCCTGGGAAAAATAAAACACCTCTCTTATTCTACTGGTTCTTTAAAGGGGGGGGGGGGTCATGCTGTTTCCTCTCGTGGGTGGCTGTATTAGAATCTCTTTTGTAGAAAATGCACAGAAAAGCAGGAGAGCTGGGCGGGATGGGAGACTTTAATAGTCTGAGCAAGGGTGGGCCAGTTGAATTCTTGCTTTCTTTGAACCCGCTAGTGAGTGAGGCCAGGTACCCCACCTCTTTGATGTGAACATGGGAACAGGCAGTAATCTCTAAGGAGTGGAGAAGAGAGGCCCTGGCCCCTCCGATACCATTCCGAGCCATCCCTTGCTATTCAAGTCTGGTTTGTTTTGGTTTTTCCCCCTTAATGTGTCGCCTGGCTTTCTTGTAATAGTGGTCATGTTTGGATCCCACGTGATCCACACCTCCCATCCTACACTCTGCTGTCTTGTTGGGTAGCCAATAGGAAGCAAAGAGTCTGGATCGGGAAGTGGCGAGCTCTCTGGGTTCTGGCTCCATCCCTCTTGTGTGTAAAAAGGGGGTGGGGTGGAGGGTCTCTAATTCAATTGTTTTTCTATGATTCTCTGACCTTTTGTTGCCTCCTAAGTCTTTAGTAGTTCTCATTCATTTTTCTTCTTTGTCATTTTAAAAACTTAACTTTTAGGTTAGCATGTAAAAATGTAAAGGAGCCATTGTGGTTGCATGCTTGTGCGCGCTCTCTCTCTCTCTCTCTCTCTCTCTCTCTCTCTCTGTGTGTGTGTGTGTGTGTGTGTGTGTGTGTGTGTGTGTGTATACGCACTGCTGGGAATGGAACCTAGAGTGTGCTAGGCAGGCTCTCTTCCTACTGAGCTACATCCTTAGCCCAGTACCCAGTGCTTTTAATGCTGAGTACAAACACTTCATTCAGAGAGGACAGGGGAGGAGCTGGGTTCTCCAGCAAGGAACTTGAGGAAGGCTCGCATGCATGTAAGCCTTCATGGGTGTGTAGTGCAATGGCAGATCTGAGTGGGACCACATGTCTTTTCCCTCATCTTCCTGCATTAGTGGTGATGGCCACAATAGCATTATGATCCCAGTGGACTCGTGTCTTGTCCTAACTTATTTATGTCTTCTGCTCAGCTGTGCAACACATGGATGGATGGATTCCATCAAAGTACCTAATGATGGTGAACTATTGGACAGATGTCTTAAAACAGAGACACAACGATTGTCACAGCTGGGGTGGGGGGGTCTAAGCTACTACCCAAATCCCTGATTCTTAAAAGTTTGAACTCAGGCTGGGTAGTGGTGGTGTACACCTTTAATCCCAGCACTTGGGAGGAAGAGGCAGGCAGATCTCTGTGAGTTCGAGACCAGCCTGGTCTACAGAGGGAGATCCAGGATAGGCTCCAAAGCTACACAAAGAAACCCTGTCTCAAAAAAAACGAAAACAAAGTTTGAACTCAGACCCCTCAGAGAATCTAAGAAAACCATTTCTTAGAGCAGCATTCTCAATCTGTGGGTCATGACCCCTTTGTATCCCACATATCAGATATTTACATTACGAATCATAACAGTAGCCAAATTACAGTTACATAGTAGAAACAAAAATAATGTTATGGTTGGGGGTCACCACAGCATGAGGACCTGTATTAAGGGGGTGCATCATTAGGAAGGTTGAGAACCGCTGTCTTAGAGGAAGATAACATGTACATACATCAGATTTTCCAATGATCTCCAGGGGTTCGTTGACTTCCGGGGAGCCTTCCTTGGAATCCAAATTCCTCCTTTATCTAAATCTACCTGGTCTTTTATGATGAAGAGGGGACCGAAGTTCAGAGAGAGTTGGCTAAGGTTACCCAGCTAGCTCAGTAGAAGAGGCAGCACCAGCACCCAGACACCATGATGTGTCCTGTCACAGGTCTGCGAGGTAGAAAATGTCTTTCCTTCCCTTTCCTCTTGTGCCGTTAAGCTTCAAGATCGCAGTTGACCTCCCAGTGTCTCCGTCAGATGAGCTAAATGCTGAGTAATTGGCATGGTTTTTTTGGGTTGAGAAATTGCTTGAAAAATAGGGCAGATGTCGAAACATTTCAATTTAGCCGTCATAACTGGAGTCTTGGAAACTTTAAGTGTCGTGTTTGATGTGTTCAGAAAAGGAAGAATTCATGTCCGAAGTTCCAAACATGTGGTTGTATGCACACAAGGAACAGGAAGGGATGTCAGTGGCTCCATTTCTTCTTAAGTTCACTGTGTTATTCCAGGCTTGTTTTACACACACACACACACACACACACACACACACACACACACACACACACATGTCTATCAGTTTCCTCCTCACATTCCTCTAAAACAAAAACGTTAGACTCAGCTCATCCCTGGGTTTTCATGCAGGACTATCCCCTACTGTTCTCTGAGGTTTTTAATTCTGGAAAGGATGTGGCTTTACCACCACACTTGCTTGGCTTTTTGTTTTGTTCTCAGGTACTGCCCGTGTGTAGCAATTAGTGGCCGTGATTATATGCCCTTAAGAGTCAATTAAGTACCAGGGACAAAGCAGTCCGAGACATGCACCCCACAATTGTCCTGAAGTTCTGTGAGCCAGGGAATGTCTTTCAAGGTCAGAGTGGTGACCAGATCCTTGTCCCTGGGGACTTCACAACCCAAATACTTACCAAAAGGACTTCACCCTAAGCAAAGTTACCTACAAACAACCTAAGGAGGAGCGTCCAGTTAAGACCAGTTCTGAGGGTTTCTTGTACGAAACTACTTGTAAGCATTAAACCCCTCGGCTTAAAAACAATAGCATTTGTGTGTGTGTGTGTGTGTGTGTGTGTGTGTGTGTGTGTGTGTGAGAGAGAGAGAGAGAGAGAGAGAGAGAGAGAGAGAGAGAGAGAGAGAGAGAGAATGTGGGCGACCATGGTGACATGCAGAGCTCACAGGACAGCCCAGAGGCGTTGGTTTTCTCCATCTACCGTATGGGTTCCAGGGGTTGAACTCAGGGCATCAGGCTTGGCTTGGTGGCAAGTTCTTTTACCCCACACTGTCTTGTTCACTCCTTTCCCGCCCCCACTTTTTTTTTCTTTATCCGTGGTTTACACATAATAAAGTGTAAATAAAACTCTGCCAGGAAGGTGTAGAGCGCAATGGGTTCCTTGCCTAGATTAGAATTTGTGTTTGTGTTTGCAAATGTAATACTCTATTATTAGTCTACTTGTGCTACAATTGGGAGAGGATTCCATAAGTCATAATACTAGTTGGAATTCCAAATTTTGGGGGTGGTTGTTTTTTTTGAGACAAGGTCTTACTCTGTAGCCCAGTCTGGCCTCAAACTTACAACCATCCTGCGGGAGCCTCTCGGGTGCTGGGTTACAGGTGTGAGCCACCACCCTTGGCTCAATTCCCAACATCTGGACAAGGCTTGGGAGTTTCTGACACATTGGGAAGAAGAGGGCAGTGGCAGTCGGTGGGTGGGTTCAGGGAAAGAGCTGATGTGAAGTTATTCTTCTGGAATGAACTCAATAGATGTCTCCCAGCCACGAGAGCCAACACTGGACCCCGAGGTGGGAAGTGGATAGAATGGGACAGTGCGCTGGGTCAGAGACAAGATGACGTGACTTAAAGGTGAAAGGGGCTTTCAAACTCAGAGAGGAGAAGCTCCACTGGAGAAATAACTTAACCTAAGAGAGAGAGAGAGAGAGAGAGAGCGCACACGTGGTCAGTGATGAGCGGAGGCCCAGAGGAGAGCTTCAGAGAAATGCCCCCATCAGCCCCTGACAGGAGGCTTCATACCACATGATTTAGTCTGGGGTACCCTACAGGACACGGAGCATAGAGGAGCCAGGTACAGGCAGGACCATAAACGAAGGGCTGCTAAATCCTCCAGCAGCACCTGGTTTCTCTGTCCCAAAGAGAGAGCTGCAGGGGGCAGTGGCCCGATTTCTTCAGGCTATGGGGTCTGGCCACTCAAAGTGACCAGTATCTTAAAGGGACAGGTACAAGGGCGCATGCAAAGTCTGCTTTCATGCCATATGTCATCCTCTTGTTGTTCATTGATAGTAAATGTCTGATGCCTTCATTTTGCAATAAATAAACCAAGGCTCTGAGCAGTCAAAATGAACTTGCATGAATACCCCTAGGAAACAGATGAACAGAGACACGAACCCGGGACTGGAGATTCGCAAGGCGGTGAGCTTCCCTTTTACCAGGAGACACAGAGTGATTCTACAAGGCTTAGCACTACCAAATGAGAGGGTCTAGATGGTGGGCCGTTTATCACCCACCCCTTTCCCTGCCCTGTTCAAATGGTTTGTTTGGATTACCAACTATTGTTTATAAGTGAGCTGCTGTACACATCCCGTGTGCATCCCATTGCAGCCTCCTGCTAATTCCTTGGAGGATTCTCGGTGAGGTGGTGTGCCCCGCTTTCGGGTCAGGCGCAGGAGCCTCCTGTATTAACACAAGATCCTGTGGCTATAGGTGTGAAGGTTTGGGAATTGTGCGACCTGCCTGTGCAGTGTACTTTCTAGTTAAATCCTGCTTTTAGCAGTTCTGACTTTCTTGTCTCCTAAAGAAAGAATGCAGACCCTTAACTCCCTTCCAGAAAGAAAGAAAGAAAGAAAGAAAGAAAAAAAAGGTTTGGTTCTCTGAACTCCAACTGTCTGGATTCTGAAAACATAAAAGTTTATTTCCTTTGGCACCCTACAGACCAAAATGGGGACGGATGATGAAATGAACCTTTATTTTGTGAGTGGCAGACGGTTGGATCAGTCTGTGTAGCCCCAGCCAACGTCTGGCTGTGATAAGGCTGAAAACTGCTTTGTCTCAGGAGAAGCCAGGGAAGAAAGCTTTCCTTTGGGCCCCTCCTGGGAGGAGAAAATGGAACTGTTCTCCTCAGAATAGTTCCTCCGTTCCTGGAGGCTTTTCTGAAAGGATGGCAAAGCGGGTCTGAAGAGGTCGGGTCAGGAAAGCTAACTGAAGAGAAGAAAGAGGATGAGGATGGAGGGTGGAGGAGGAAGGGGAGGAGGGAAGGAGGGAGCTTAGAAACAGCAGAGTGAACAGCTAAACTGACCTGATGTCAGCAGAGGGCCTCTCTGAACACTGTCCTCAAGGATGGGGACAGCAGCCCATCAGTTTCCTTTTGGTATCTTTGATACTCATGTCCATAAAAGGGCCTTCTTTATTCATATCCTCTCCTTCACAAATAGTTGCAGAATTGAGTACCATCCCTGAGCTGGGCTCCGAGATTCCTATAATATGGAAGGCCAGTTTCTACCACCTAAGCACTGAGCAGTAGGGGAGACATTCAGAAACACATAGGAGAGAGTGAGCATGGGGAATGTGAGGGGGCCCCTAGGAGTTCTGAGAAGTCATCTAATTGTGCCTGTGTGGGAGGCAGGGTCTCCTCTTGTACCTTCAGGGACCCGATGATCTCCAGTCTCCCACGACACTTCCACATTGTCAAGGTTGGTGCTAAAAAGGCAGCTGGCAGGCTGGTAGGGTGACCCATCAACATCAGAAAGGCTGGATTAATCAGTGTGTGTCCTTGGCATCCTGCCAGGTGCTTCCTGGAGGGATTGAATTTCCCAGCATCCTCTGTGTCCTTGCCTACTGAAACGTATGGTGTCATTCCTCATCCCAACCTGCCACCTCCATTGCCTCATCCCTCACGGGATGTTAAATAAAGAAAGATGAAGAATAAAGGTATCAGTAAACTGGACTGTGTCCATTGAGGTTGGTGGACTCCTCAGCTGGGTTCACAGGTAATTTCCTCTACATGGAAAACAAACAGGATTAAGCCAAGAAGGAATTTTCTCTTCTCAAACTTATCCATTGTACAAAACAGAGCTTCAGCCACTGGCATATTCTGATTTCTCTTCTGGGTGATGGAAGGGAGCAGGAAAAGAAATCAAATCCCTAAGAGGGAAATTGTTTTGTGACTTCATTGTTTAAATTTAGGCTTGGGTTTGAGGGGGATCGTTCAGACTTGGAGCCGTGTGCCTTCTAACCCATCCCCTGTCGCTTCTCATTACTTCCAATGACAATTCCAATTATTTGCAATCACTCTTCAAGGGAAGAGCAGAGGGAAGGCACATAAAGCTTCCACGTGGACCAGCCACGGAACAACTGCTGTGAGAGCCGGACCCTTGGGGTCCCAGATCCTCGCTTGATGCTGGCCTGGGGCACTTCATAATTGTACGACTTTGAGCAAATTACTTCACCTCCCTAACCTCAGTTTTCTCAGCAGCCATTGCATGGAGTGACAATGTCATAGAATTTTGCGTGTGTGTGTGTGTGTGTGTGTGTGTGTGTGTGTGTGTGTGTGTGTGTGTAAACTAAGTGAAGTAATGCATTTCGAGTTTTAGCTCCCTGCCTGCTGCATAATCAGCAGTTAATGAATGTCTGTTGTCATTTTCATGACCGTCTTTGCTCAAGGAGTGTCAGCCCATGCGATATTTGGTGGGTGGCCTGCTTGAAGTCAGTTGACACCAGGCCATTAGAGCCAGCCTATAGCGGCCAATGCTGTTCCCTTATCCCACTGGCAAATCCCTTAGTGTCCTTTAGGGGATATCGTCCTGCTCTAGGACCTCATAAGGCTCATAGACCCATCTGTGTCCCATCTGTCTGCTGTTTCTCCGGGAGAATAATTTTGTGTGTTACGTAGCAGTGGTCAAGATGGCCCTTCCTTGGCCGCTTAGCTTCCTGCCTGCAGGACTCTGAAGCAGTAGCATGCATGGCCTATAAATCTTCTTTTCCCATAAGCTCTACTGTGTGCTCCATAGTGCCTGTCTGTGTGGACTGGCCCAGCTACTAGTTGGTTCCTTTCTGTTTTCAGCATCAGGTAAAGCTTTATTGAGAAACTGCTGTCACTAGCCACGGTGTTAAGGGTGCACGCAGGTAGTCTACTGTGTAACAACCTCTGAGGTGGTTATCCTTCGCAGTTAGAAAGCGAGACGTGCAGGTTACATTTGCAGGTTACGCTGGACTGTTGCTTGAGTACACGTGGTGGTAGCGTGCTTTCTGCTTCCGTGTTGACACGGAAGGACAAGAACAAAGAGGCAGGGAAGATGGCTCAGGAGGGGCAGCTTGGTGTGGACTCCCAGCACCCATGCCAAAGCCAGTGCGGCAGTGTGCGTCTCTAACTCCGGGGCTGGGAGGCAGAGGCAGGTGGAGCCTCAGGGCTCGCCAGCCAGCCAGCCCCAACAGTGAACTCGAGACTCACGGGCAGACCACGTCTCAAAAAGTAAGGCGGAAGGTGATAGAGAAAGACATCTGAGGTTGGTGCCTGGCCTTCACACGCGTGTGCATATCTGCCTCCCACCACACGCAAACAATTCAAGAAAGAAAGAGAAGAATGAGGAGGCGGCTTGGGGAACGTGCTGCATGAGGACGGGCAGTTCTGTCTCTGGTTAAACACCAGACATTGCGCTTGTACAAACAAGACGGCTACGCCATGACGCGGAGATACGCTCTCCGGATCATCGTCGTATCATCCACCGTCGTCTGCATCCTTACACAGGGTACCCCTGGCGGGTACACAGTCCAGGGTCTGGCCTCACACATAGCCACAGTTCCTTTGCTGTCAGCTGGTCATGTACTCACCAAAATTAGACTCCAAAGAGCCCAACACTCAGACTCAAGACGTGTTGAATTATACTTCCTTTTTTAAGTTGCGGGGTGCAGGGGGGTGGGGGGAGACAACGACAAGAAAACCGCAAGGTGAGAAAAGAAGAACCTGCTTTTTGCCACTGACCCAAACAGCAAGTGTGATGTTTTTTTTTTTTTCTCCCTACAAAAGACAACTAGGCTGGTGTCCCAGATTCCCACAGGCCTAGAGTTCCCACTCAGAACACATTCTGGAGCCAGGCTGGTGGAGTCTGGGTTGTTCTCTGAGGCCTGGTCCCCATCTGCTTTCCTCTGGGGGAGTTCTATCTTCCATCCTGCAGCCAAGAGCCGGGAGCAGCAGGCTCTGCCCTGCCTCCCTCCACTCTCCACAGAGAAGAGGCCAGAAACCAGGCCACCTTCTCTGCCCCACTGCTTCTCACACCCTGTTCCCAGAGCTCTGAAATTCCCCAGCCCCAAGGAATCCGAGTGACTGTCCCCTGAACACTGACATGGCAGCCTAATCATCTTATTCCTTTCCTCTCTCCAGGATCCAAATGACAGGCTCTTAGGTGTGTGTGGTGGGGGGGAGGGGGCAGTAGGCAAGGAGAGATGGAGCGGAGCTGGGGGTGGGGAGAGATCTGTGAAGGTCACATACCCTGTACTTATAATACTAGAGCAGCTCCATGCAGGGGATCCACCGCCTTGATGGCCTTCTAGCTTCTTTGCCACACACCAAGCTCCATCTTGACAAAGTCTTGCCGGACCCCTGAGCAGAGAGCTCTATACCCTAGAAACACCTTGTTCGTACCTTCTCAGTACCTTGTATCACATTATAGTGGCATGCAGGCTATTTCCTCTGTGATCATATGGGTCACCGGCTCATGTTAGATACTTAGAGATGAATGGACCAGAAAAAACACATTAATGAATGGGAAAAAGAAGCTTAGGAAACTCAGATGTTTCCTCTCCCAAGCATCTCTTCACCATCAAAAAGGCCACGAAGAGGAAATAGTAATGAAGGTGTTGAATAAAGATGGCAGAAACATCTGCAGGGAGTGGGGCTTTTCGGGCCAGCCTCACGGTCAAGACCCCACAGGCCTTGAAGTCTTCAGAGCATCCTGGACAGCGCTGACTCCAGGAGGGAATCGCTGGGGCTGTGCAGCACTGGGATGGAGGAGAGGGTAGGGCATCATAGTCCTCTGTCGCCACTTGTCTCCAGAGCCAGGAACAGTTCAGCTCTTCCAAGTGGTTTATTTCCATTTAATAACTTTCAGGGCATATGACTTCTCCTTCCAACAGTGTCTTTAGTGGGCAAGGCCAGTCCAAGAGTGTTGACTCGATCCTGTTTTGTTCCTTTGAAGTCCTGCGGGCCAAATAGCAGAAGGATTGAGCACAGGCTCCTAGCTGGTACCCTAGTATATAGTGCTTATGGCCATCTTCCTCCCTCTTTCTCAGTGTGTGTGTGTGTGTGTGTGTGTGTGTGTGTGTGTGTGTGTGTGTGTGTGTGTGTGTTTCTGTCTGTGTCTGTGCATTATGTCTGTGTGTGCATATGTGTGTTTAGGGGTATGTATCCTCCTGTTCATGCATATATGGAAGCCAGAGGTTGATGCTGGGATATCTCCCTATCACTCTTGTTTTTGATGACAAGGTCTTCACTGAACCTGTTTGGGGCTAGACAGTCCCTTCACTCTACCTGTCTCCATCCCCCAGCACAGGGATTACAGATACCCGTGCAGGGATTACAGATATCAGTGCAGGGATTACAGATACTCATGCAGGGATTACAGATACCCATGCAGGGATTACAGATACCCATGCAGGGATTACAGATACCAGTGCAGGGATTACAGATACCCATGCAAGGATTACAGATACCCATGCAGGGATTACAGATACCCATGCAGGGATTACAGATACCTGTGCAGAAATTACAGATGCCTGTGCAGGGATTACAGACACCCATTCAGGGATTACAGATACCCGTGAAGGGATTACAGACACCCATTCAGGGATTACAGATACCCGTGAAGGGATTACAGATACCCATGCAGGGATTACAGACACCCATGCAGGGATTACAGATACCCGTGGCAGCCTCCAGCTTCCACTTGGGTGATGGAGCTCCAAACTCAGAGCCTCATGCTTGCCCAGCAAGCCCTTTGCTCACTTAGCCATCTCCCCAGCCCCTTCTTCCCCCATAACCCTCCTCACGTATCACTAACTCTACCAGGGTTTCACTGAGGCAGAGCAAGTAGAAGATACACAAGTCAGGCGGTGATCGCCAAAAGCTGGGGTGGGCTTTAAGAATGTGTACATTCCTTCGGTCACTCCTGTGATCCTTGCAACTGTGAGGCAGATAGTGTCAGCAGCCATTTTGCAGAGAAGGATGAGTGAGGTCAGTTGTCGTCAACTGTCCTGATGCAATATACAGTGAGTAGTGGAATCAAAACAAGAAGCTAAATCTCCTAGTTCCCAGATCATTGTGTGTCAGCTGCTTCACAAGGCCATGGGCAGCTGCTCCCATCTTCCGATGTCTCCTCTCCTCCCCAGCGCATCAAAGGGCCCTTCAGGGAGCTTCCTTCGAAAGGCAAGCTTCAGGCTTCCCCGCGGCTTCCCACAGGCCTCCTGTTTAATGGGTAGAGTCACCAGCTTCTCCAGTCTGCTCAGGACTGTGCAAGTTCTCAGGAGGCAGGGTGTGGGATTTTCAGGGCTCCAACCTGGATGGACTTGAGAAAGCCACTCGGAATGAGGGGGCCTCAAACTGCAGGACTGGTTCTCCAAGCAAACTTGATAGACACGAAGACCCACACACGCCTCGCCTGCACCAAGAATCTGAATTTTCACAAGTTACCCATCAAGTTTAAGAAAGAAAAAAGGCGCCGGGCGGTGGTGGCACTCGCCTTTAATCCCAGCACTTGGGAGGCAGAGGCAGGCGGATCTCTGTGAGTTTGAGGCCATCCTGGGCTACAGAGTAAGTTCCAGGAAAGGCTCCAAAGCTACACAGAGAAACCCTGTCTCAAAAAAAAAAAAAAAAAAAAAAAGAGGGAAAAAAAGAAAGAAAAAAGACATCTGAGAAGTTCTAGAGAAATACTCAACAGCGCCTGTAATGAGCACTGAGGAACTGGAGGTTCACATGGAGATTATATGAGCATTTCGGTGGCCACAAAACCAAGATCACAGGACCACAAACAGAGGAAGGAAGGAGTCCCCCATTTGACCCAGCTGGGAGGAAATGTTCAGGATCCCTACTGTTGTGGGAGGTGAAGTGAGCAATGGTTAGATTTTTCTACCTCCCCATCTGGAGTTCAGTACCTCCGATGACTCTTACTTTGAAAGCATGCTGGTCTTTGAAAAGTGTTACAGTTCCTTGGCCCCCAAGCCTATATCCTTGGATGTGGGTAGAGGCTGGACCATGACAGCTGACAGCAGATAAGCCATATGTACAGCAGGCATAGAGATGGGAAGAAAAACATGGAGGGAAAAGCATCCATAGCAGCCATGCTTGGGAACCAGTGGATGCCAGCCATTATTAATTGATGGAGTGATGAGGCTGGGAAAGAGCTACCCAAGCCTACATGTGTTCCCCTTTACTGCACCTGTGGCTAAATATTAACACGAAACAAGCTATCAACAATGACCCAGCCTGTTTTCCCCTAGGGTGATTACCTGGCTTGGGTATAAACAGAGGTAACAGAATTGGATCCTAGGTGAAAGACTTCAATAATTTCTCTGGGTTCTGACCAAACATGGATCAGAATAGTTGTTCAAGTCTCCACCGAGACAGTAGGTGTCATCTTCTGTTTATCTTAAAAGAAACAAAACCGTTTATGAACTTACTGTGTATATACGCCATGGGGCACAGTAGAGAGAATTGTGTGAGGTCCGAGGACAGCCTGTAGGAGTTGGTTCTCTCTGTCTACCATGTGGGTCCTGGGATAGAACATGGGTCTTCAGGCTTTGCTGCAAGTACCTTTACCTACTGAGCCCTCTCACCGGCCCCTGTTCGTCTTTTCTTTTACTTCACTCCGAAATCTAGTTCGGCCATCTGATGTTAGCAGAACAGGCCCTGACCAAAGGTGGGGGAAAGCCTTTGTATTTCTCCTGTTGCAGAGCTGACTTGAACTGAAACAAGCAATAACTCACATTTGTCAACTTCCTCTCTGGTTCCAAGTCACATGCCCAGTGGGCAGCTAGAAAGGAGGACAGCCTTGGGGAGGTGGGGGGGGGGGGGGTGACTGGCAGGCTCCGAGATAGATGTGTTCATCGCTCAGTCAGAGCTGTTTGAGACCAAGCTGATCTTTGCAATGATATGAATCCTGACACCAAGAAGTCAAGCTGTCACCTCTCTCGGAAGAGGGAGAATGTCACTGACCTCACTGTGGTTTGCATGACAACTTTTTCTGTGTGCATGTTTTTGTCTTTGGCCGGAGGTGAATCTTCTAAGAGGAGACATTTTTTTTTTCAATCAGGTAGTGACTCTCTGTGCTGGGTCCTACGGGTGGATACGGAATCACACGTGACTCCAGACTCTGCTCATTTTAGTGGGGTCAGGGGACCAGGTTGACAGAGGAAAATAAAAATGTTGAACAGTGCCAGACAGAGCTAAAATGTTCGGAACAGACAAGGACGGGACTAGGGGTTTTGCAAAAGGACAGTTAAGAAGATGGAAGATTCTTCTGCTAGCAGTGGAGGGAGAGTAAGTTGTGTGAGGGGGAGCATAGGCACGTCAGGGCACTGCACCGGGGGTGGTGCAGGGTGGGGGTGGTGCAGGGTGGAGTGTGGAGCATCAGAGAGCCTGGAGCAGAGGGTAGAGGGGAGGACTCGTGGGAGTGGAGGCTGTTGTGACATCCTGGTCTCACTCTGGAAATAGTACACATTTGTAGTTCACAGACTGGGGGCAGGGGCACCTCAGGCCATGTTGGGGAACGTTGGTAGACACTGTGCCATAGATGTGGTTTTCCCCCAAAGGTTCGGGTGCTAGATGCTTGGTCGGTGTTCAGAGGTGATGGGACTTTAAATGGCTGCTGTCCTTGGAAGGGAAGAAGGTAGTTATTGAAGGATGCTGGATGATCCCTGCAGTAGAGACATGTTATTAGAGTGATCCTGCTTCCTGCCTCACTAAATGCTCTCTCTCTCTCTCTCTCTCTCTCTCTCTCACACACACACACACACACACACACACACACACACACACACACACACACTCACTCCCACAAAGATACAACCTGCCATGAGACCATAACCAGAGGAGCTGCTCAACCTTGGACTTACAGGATATTATTCACTTATAAATAAACTTCCTTTGTTTACGTATTAACCAGCATTACTGTTTTGTTATAGCAATGGAAACTGACTAAGCCAGAAGGGCCTCTCATTCTGGGTTTTTGTGCCCGTCCTGAGGGTGGAAAGACTGGAAGAGAGAATTGCTAGGTCCCTTCCCACACTGCAGCTTCAGAGCCCGAGCGTGTCCTTTTATAGGAGAGCCACAGACCAATGGCTTCTTTCCACTCCAGGTGAGAGCCAGGGCTCTCGCTGTTGAGGTTTGAGCCACAGCTCACCTGCGTGCTGGTAGCATCCCTGCCTCTGCCTTTACTCTCTGAGACTTCCCTAGAGACTAACCCATCTCCCAGGTTCCCCCAACCTGTGCCCTTTAACCCCGCTAAGACCTCTGACCCCTAAGATGCCACAGCGGCTCCTGCCTCAGGGTCTCTCCACGCCCCGCCCCTTCAAGAGTGTTCTTCCCCCAGATGGTTCCAAGGCTGGCTCTCTGCTTTTCAGGTCTGAGGGCACATATTGCCTCACTGAGACCTTCCCTGAACTCCCTCTGCACGCTCACCAGGACGCCTCTTGCTTAGACATCGCTGCCACTTCGCCCTGTTGTTTTCACCCTGACACTTACCACACTCCTGAATGTCTTTTTTCACTCCTGTTTGTGTGTGTCTTAGCCCATGCTGGCTGCTGTAACAAACTGTCGTAGATTGGTAGCCCATAAATACACAAAAATGTATTTCTCAGTGTTTTACAGGCTGAGAAATCCAAGATCAAGTTCCTGGCAGATTCAGTGTATGGGGAGGGCCGGCGTCTTGTGGACTGACAGTTGCTGTTTTGTGTGTGTGTGTGTGTGTGTGTGTGTGTGTGTGTGTGTGTGTGCTCTCACTCACACGGTGGAAAGAGGGCACTGCACCCCTCAGGACCTAATTACCTTCCAAGGATCTTGCCCAAAACCATCACACACAGAGCTGAGATTTCAACATGGGAACTCCAGTGGGGAGGGAGACCCTCACAAACATATAACCCAGGGCCTTATACTTGCTAGGCAAGCGCTCTACCACTGAGCTAAATCTCCAGTCCCTTAGTGTCAGTTTCTACCACAGAGTTGACTTTGTTTCCATCTTTTCCTCTATACCCCTGAGCCTAAAGCCGTGTCTGACAGAAATACTCTATGTATACATGGTGGGAACACAGGTGCTCTTGCCTGCTTGGCTCATAGCAATATGATTCAGAGCTGAAGTCATCGGATAAGCCTGCAAAGCTCTCAATATACGATTTCACTTGATCCTTAGAGCGCATCCCTTGAGTAGGTACCGACGGGATCCCACCTGAGAGTCGAAGGTGCTGTAACACAGGGTTAGTCCTTGAGAAGTGGTAGAGCTGGTGAGTAAGCTGTCGTGTCGGGGACAGGGACCAGGCCATCTACCTCACTGATGTGTGTCAAAGGTCTCCTTGCTGAGAACTCTTCCGAGACTGCCTGTCCCACCTTGTACCCAACAGAAGTCCCTTTCAGGGACTGCTCTGTCCTCCGTTTGAGCACACAACAAGAACGATCTAGGGACTTGCCAACAGTCCTTAAGACAGCTCTCAGCACGAGGGATGACTTTCTTCTCTGAGTGGGAGTCTCCTTTCCCGGCAACTGCCACTGAGGACAAAGACATTCATCACATTGCAAGTTAAGAAGGATTTGAACACTTTATCCATGACAGGCCCTGTGCGTGCTCATGTGTGTGTCATCTCGTGTAAAACAACTTCTCCCTGAAGTGTGTAGTATCCATGGACCTTTGACAAAATATGGAAACTGAGGCACGGAGTAGATTGAGTGACTTGCCCAGTGACACAAGGCTAGGAAGCTTCAGAAGCTCACATTCTTTCTGTTTCCTCATGGCTGTCCTACCCAGGAACCCTTGAAGTTTGTTTGGTTTTTTTCCCCAGACTCACTAGGTAGCTCTGGCTGTCCTGGAACTCCCTGTGTAGACCAGAGTGCCCTCAAACTCACAGAGATCCACCTGCCTTTGCCTCCCAAGTCAGAAAGCCCTTAAATAGCTAAAGAAGACTTTTTTAAGTCTGTCTTCTTCCCTCTCGTCTCATTCTCCTTGACCCTTTTCTCCCTGGCTTTCAAAACATAGTGCTAGCCATCATTAATGCGGGTCATGTTATGTGCCAGCACCCAAAATGCAGACCGAGTTAATGTCGTTCAGAACTCTGAAGTAGCGCCATTTTGCGGAAGAGCGTCTGGTGAAGCTCAGAGAAGCCATTTTCCCGGGAGCACTCAGTTAGGGACAGAAAGCTAGGCATGAGCTTGGGTCTCTCTGGGTGAAACGAGAAAAGCGCTCGAGTGAAGGAATGAGAGGCAGTGGGAATCCTTGGGGGAGAAAGTGCAGACGTGGATGTCCAGTGTTCAAGCATCTTTATCACACTGGCATGTTTGGCCTCCTTCAAAGAGTGACTTAGAAATGAGGGTTCTTCTCTGGAGCCTAATGTGTAGCAGAATCACTAAGGGTATCCGTCTGTGGAAGACATTTGATAAGAATTCAGTGGTTTTTGTAAAACAGCTTCATGGAGATATAATAAGCATATGATATACTTCTTGTATTTCAAACACACAGTTGGACAAGTTTGGATGTGTGTATACATCCATGAAACCATCACCACAATGGAGTTGTTGTAAACACATTCATCCAAAAAGCGTGACATCTGAGGAATGGATTTTTCTGGTCCTTGTCTTTTTCTGTTTGTTTGATTGGTTGGTTGGTTGGTTGGTTTCTCATCTTTTTAGTTTTTGGGTTTGAAGTCCTTTTGAGAAAAGATCTCACTATGTAGTTCTGACTGTCCTGGAACTCATCATGTAAACCAGGCTGGTCTTGAACTCAGATCTGCCAGCCTCTGACTCCCAAGTGTTGGGATCAAAGGTGTGCACCACCATGTTCACTGAGGTTCTCATATTCATGAGAAGGATGAGAAAACATTCAGGAAGGTGGGTGAAAGCCTATCTCTGACCCTGCATGTGAGTGCATAGTATTTATGGAAGCCGAAAGAGGGCACCTGATCCCCAGGAACTGGAGTTATAGATGGTTGTGAGCTGTCACGTGGGTGCTGAGAATAGAACCTAGGTCTTTAGCCAGGGGCAGCAAGAACTCTTAACTGCTGAGCCATCTCTCCAGCCCTTCCTTCAGGGTTGAGACTGGGTTTCTGTTTTATTTTCATCGCAGGGCCACAGACCACATTTCCAGTCTCCCTTGGCTTCCTTGGATCCCCCATGAACCTTTCACCTGAGTTCAAGGATAAATTCACCAAGTTCTTAGGACCAAGGTTAAGGAGAATGTAGCCCAAGGAGGTTAGTGCCCTAGCTCCCATTCTCCTCCCTCAGGATCCTCACTCAGAGGAGGCAGGATGTCACACCAGGGCCTCCCAGCAGACAGCCAGGTAACAGGACACCGCTTCACTTTGTCCTAGGGAGATGTGAACAAATGTCCGTTCTCCTGAGATATGGCACCAATAACAGACCAAAGAAAAGATTCCACCCAAGTCCAGCTGAGTGAGCCAATGAGATTACAGGACTTACTTACAGGCATGTGGGTGGAGGGTGACATACAGGAATGTAGGTCATCCCCAAACACTGAAAAGTCCCACCCCAGCATAATGGAGGACCGCCCCCCCCCCTTAAAATGGCGTAGATGGGGTCTTCACTTTCAGTTCACTTTCCACATTCTGTGTCCTCTAGCACCTTCCAGACCACATGCAGTTGGGGCAGAATTGCAGACAGCTGGGAGGAGCGAGTGTGGCTGGAGTCCTGAGGAGCTCCGATACCGCCCCTGCCCCGCTTCTATGAAGGGATGTCTGTAGACTAAATCTTGTGTGGGCCTCCCGAGGGTCGTCACCATTGTTCTGATGAAGATGGCCACAGTCGTGGTATATGTGCTGCAGATAGCTTTCAGCAACATAGAGGTACTGTGTTGATGTCCACTTCTCGCCCTCCCACATGCTCCGTTCGGTCACTTCAAACCCCAAATATGTGCAGCACCAAAAGAAGGAAAAACACCCCAAAGCTTTCTGAGGCTTTCAAGAGAGGGCTCTGAATTCAAAGCCTGGGCTTGCTCTAAGACAGCCTAACTAACCTGAATGCCATATTTCCCCAGGGGCTCCCTCTCTCCCCTCTGCCAAAGATATCTGACTAAACTCCCTCATTGCAAATGTAGCTATTCACAAACATAGCTTTTTTCACCTGCTGGGCTGTGAGCTCTCTGAAGGCACAGGGCCATCTCTCTGCATCCTCTAAGTGTCTGACACTTCAAGCTCACTGGACGTGGAACAAGTGAATGACCCACTCACTCGTCCTCAGCCTCGAGGAAGGGCTTGACCTTAGGGGTCTCACCACCTTGCCACAGACGAAGTATCCATATGACACGCAGCCCGGTGATTCTCATGTGTGTGATACAGAGCCAAGAAGGCGCTTACACTGCCTTCTCCCAAATGCTGTTTAGTCCATTCATGTGCCTGGCTGCTGCTGTGGAGCGGCCCTGGGGGAGATGCGGCTTCCATCTCTCTCCATCCCTGCAGGAGCTGAGGGGGCAAGAGAGAACAGACATTGTGAATGAGAGTAGATACTTCTCAGGGAGATGGGGGTGGGGGGGAGTCTCAGCAGCTGGGATTCCGTTAGTTCTGTCTTGGCCTTGGACAGAACTCCACAGAACACCTAGTTTGCTGGCCACCGGTGTCTCTTTCACCTCTCAGACACATCTATTCCTTGCGAATACCTGTGGAAAAACCCACACGGTCTTACATTATTCAAAAAGGAATCGAGTTACTGACTAAATAAAATTTTATTTGAAGTAGAGTCATGCCTGGGCTAGTGTTTCTCAGACTTATATTTCAGGGATCCATAAAGCTTCAGAAATAAATGTGGGCAGGAGGCTGTGTGTGGTGGTGCACACCTTTAATCTCAACACTCTGGAGGCAAGCAGGCAGATCTCTAAGTTTGAGGTCAACCTGGTCTACGGTGTGAGTTCCAGGACATCCAGGGCTACACAGAGAAACCCTGTCTCAAAATAAATAAATAAATAAATAAATAAATAAATAAATAAATAAATAAATAAATAAATAAATAAATAAAATTTAAAATGTGGGCACAAAATCAGAAACTCACTGTTAAAATATTGCTGGCTATTGATGTAAACAAAACGGCACATCAGCATTTCTTTTATTAAATTCATTCTTCAAAAGATTGCCGTTTCAACCAGCATAGGAAGGCAGCAGGCCATGTGTGAACAGTTTTTTGTGTACAACAGCTAGCATTTATTAAGTGAGCACTGTGTGCCAGGCACCATTCTAAGGATTTTACTGATATTCTTCCATTTTCCATGTACACGCATGGCATATTTTTCTTCCCCGTGACACTATGAGACTATGTGATGCTGCCATGTGATGCTATTTCACCCTGGACCAGCTGCACCCATTTATACCCTACTGTCAGGATCACTAAATGATCTTTCTTAGGTAACTCACTGCTGGAGGAGCCAAAAATTTTATGAACCTTAAATTTTCCACCTGAAGACAGAAACCAAGATGTGACCCTTCAGAGTGACTTACTCTGGATCCAGATGACAAACGGCTCCCTTTGAAGTTCCCTTTGATGTATGTGGCCCATCAAGTTCTGCTCCCAGAAGACTTGCAGGCTTGCAGTCTTTGTTGACAAATGCAGTGCCCCCAAGCAAATCGGAATCCAGCCAAAGTGAAAACATTTCCAACCACCTTTGCGCGGCATGGAAGCCAAAGGAAAAGCTACTGCAGTAGAGGAAGAACCCTATGCCCTCTTCCCCTGCCTGCATTCTCAAAAGGGTAACATCCTGCGATCGTCTTTCACAATGAACACAAACCAGATGGCTCCAGCCAAGGGGGGAAATGTGGGGTTGAGTAAGGAGGTCTGAATTAAATAACTCTCAGGAACCAGTTTTTAAAAAATCCTAAACTTGTCCCTAATTTCTAGATTAAAGGCGACTCTCAGGGGCCCTAAACAGAATGAGACTCTAAAGGGCTTTGGGTGCTGCCTGTAGCCAGAGGGCATTCTTCAGAAGACGTAAGCACAAGAATGAGATTGTGCACTGTGCGGTCTCCCCAGAGACCAGACACCTCTTCCGGAGGAGGCAGCAAGGGGGAGATCATGTTTATTTTCTCAGTGCTTACCAAAACAGCTCAAGGAGACCCAATGTCAGGGATGTGAAATATCGCATTTCAGGAGACAGTGCTGTTGCATACAGATGAAAAAGGAGCCATATTCATAGAGGAATGAATGCGGTTTGTCCCCACCATCTTGGCTGATGTCATCCCTTCTGGTTGGCCATCTTATCTCTGTTAATAGAAAAGATGGAAACAATCACAATTTCCTATTGTGCATACTATGACAGAAGTGATGTCTGTCTACTTCCTGTCCCAGGCGTGGGACAAGAAGAAGGTCATGTGAGGTGGCATCTGTGGGAGAGAGAGCACTCGAATACATGCAAGGGGAATGTGCAGAGGGCGGGGCTTCGGGCTCTGCTTCAGGTGAAAAGCTGAAGCTTCATACATGTTTACATGCTGGGCTGGGGGTGTAGTTCAGCGACAGAGCGCTTGCCTCGCATGTATGAATGTAGGCTCAGCATTCAGTACAGCAGAAACAAAAAAAAAAAAAAAAGGGAGGGGGAAGAAGGCTTAGATTCTAAGCTTGGAATTTAGTATGTTGGGGCAGGAGGGGAAGGATGGCGCCACTTGTGTGTCAGCGCTGTGGTCTTGGGCAGGTGCCGTGTCCCTGAGCCTCAGTGTTGGTGTCTGTGAAACAAGTATGTGAGTTCCAGTGTAACACAGGCGGAAGCCGAGGCTCTGAGCGGTAACAAAGCTTGACTGGTCTCAAACTACTATACACCAGACTGCGCCAAGCCTATGCGCTTCCCCTTAGTCACTCAAGTTTCCAAATGAGATCACACAATAACATGTAACCAGCCAGGCATGCGGTGGTTCCCTTGTGGTTAGTATGTACAACCTTCCATCTGGCATGTATGAAAGAAAGGTCATTCCACATCGACTTACGTGTGTGAACACGTTCATATAAAACTACCAGCATCACTGTTACAGTCTGGCTCCCATAAAGATACATCAAGAGTAGGCTGAAGGGGCGAAGGAGATGGCTCAACTGTGAAGAGCATGTATTGCGCTTCCAGAGGACCCGAGTTCGATTCCCAGCACCCACGTCAAGTGACATACAACCACCCATAACTCCAGCTCCAGAGGGATCCCACACCTCTAACCCCTTCAGGTAAACCTAAAAGTTTAAAATAAAATAAAAGAAAGAAAGGAAGAAGAGCAGGCTAAACCATGGATTTCCCCAGAGAAGCTGGGTTGTTATGTGATGTCCTCCAGCATGAAGCAGTCTGCAACTGACACTAACCTGTGCCCCACAGAAAGACACTAGGTGTCCTCCATAGAGAGATGTGGGGCTTATTCTTGAGTGGTGAAAACCTACCACTCTGTCTCAGTAGGGAAAAGTAAATCATGCCTGCCTTATTGATAATTATTCCAGAGAAGTTTTAGGGAAATACGGTGAACTTTAAAGCTCCTGGCCCAGATCCGGGGGGGTGGAGGTGAGGGGACACATTGATCATGCTCCCTGAAGAACTGACATGCAAAATGGTGAGGAGACATGGCCCTTTGGATTGGCATTCTAGGAATATGGATGCATTTATTCGCTGAGGGGAGAGATGTCAAACCTTTTTAAAGTTTAAAAGTCTGATTTGGCAATTTAAAAAACATAATTTTGGCCCATTGATTCCATTGTTAGAAACTTACGCTAAGGACATGATCTGACTTAATGTCACTAGGCTGGAGGTGTAGTAGGGGAAGAAACTATCATGTATGAGGATCTACAGCATGATAAAAGAAAAAAAAAAAACAGAGAAAGCCTTCCATGACCCAAAAGCTTATATACAAAAAGCAGCAATGCAAAATACCCAGCGTGAACTGAAAGCCCCCAGATAGCAAAGCGGTTCAGGGCAGCTAGTCCTGAACCCTGTGCTTCCAGGAGAATAACTAAAAGAGAAATTCTGTGACTTGGATAACTAGTGAGCCAATGCTGATTAATAGGAAGACCTCAGGACCGGAGGTCCAGCATCTCTCTCTATCTTCACAATGCTGAAAGGGATGAAGGAAACCTGTTATTTCATATGAGAAATAAAATATTTTTTAAAAAATTTAAGGGCTGGAAGGATATGTGTAGTAAGAAGTTAAGAGTGGATGTCGTTGATCATTATTTTGTTTGTTATTTTGGCCTTAGTATCCAAGTTACTTAATAGTTGCTGTGTCCACGTGCCTCTCCGCCTTAAATAGGTCTTTCTTTCGCTTCCCTTAGTCCAAGAGTCCACAACCACTCTCTGTCCCCTGGGCCCACCCTTCCTGATGCAGCTTGTCCTACACAGCCAAGTCCTCTTGGCTCAGTGATCAGGCTGCCCACGGTCTCGGTGCAGACCTTGGCTACCTGTTGCCTCCAGAGTTGGAGGTACAGTTCCGGCTTACTCAGTCAATACTTGCTGTTCACCACACAGGCCAGACCCTGTCAAGTCTGGTCCTCAAGCATGTTCTTCCCTCTACTGAAAACGCTCTTTACTCCCTCTGCCCACCCTTTTACATATATGAGTGCGTGCATACGTATGTGCATGCATGTGTGCCTGCCTCTGTGTGTGCGTGGGGGGGGGGCGTGTGTGCATGTATGAACTTGCATATAGTTCAGAGGTTGATGTCAAGCAAGGTCTTCTTCGGTTGCTCTGTGTCTTCTATTTTGAGACATAGTCTCTCCCTGAACCTGGAGCTCACCAATTCAGCTAGAGTAGCTAACCAGTGAGCTTCCAGATCCTGTTTTCCTGCTTCCCCAGTACTGGGATTGAAGGTACACACCATCATGCTCAGCTTTTTATGTGGTTGTTGGGATTTGGAACTCAGGTTCTTATCCTCGCACAGCAGACACTAATTGAGTCTTCTCCCAAGCCTCCTTCCCCCTCTTTTTATACCTAGAAGATGATTAGTTGACCTTTAGGGCCAAGATCGAGAATTAGCCCTCCTGGGAAACCTTACTCATCATTCCCAAGCAGGGTGGTTGCTGTTCGCTGTGCTTCCTAAAGAAGACTCTTGCTCATCGCTCTATTTCAGCAAACACCGTAACTAGTGAATGTCCCCAGACCATATATTCGGGAGGAGAAAGTTTGACTCATTCGTCTCACTATGCCTGGTGCCTGGCACAGAGTCTCTGCTGATGAACAGACTGGAATTGACCACTGACCTGGAACCAGGGTGGCATCAGGCAGCACTAGGGAGATGGTCTCTAAGGTGACCGTGTACTGATCTTCAGGCCCCATGTCAGAGAACAAGAAAAACAAGGCTTTGAGGTTAGCAAAACTGGCCTGTGAGGGAGGGGCTTCCACAGGGTTCAATGGTTGGAAAGGACGAGGGGGCGGGGACCCCCTAGCAATGGGGTCCAAACTCCCTATCTAATAGATGTCAGGCGCTGTCTCTTGGACCCTGGGAGATGGACACACTGATCTCAGCCAGGCCGTTGTTGCTATGCATTTGGCTCTGCTTCCTGCTGGAGCCCCTCTGATTCCACCCTTAGGCCTGGCAGGTGTCCATGTCAGCTGCACTTCCAAGCTCAGATCTGCAATTTGAACCTACAGCCCTGCACACAAAGAAGCTGATGTTAAGAGTAGACCCAATTGCTCACAAAACACAGTGGGGCGCTTGGCTCCACAACACTCATTAGCATCTTAAGTTCACATAAATATATATGAGGCCTGTGGGTTCCCCTGGGAGTCCCGGAGTCCCTCATAGCCAAAGAGAATATACTTCACTTTGTACCTCCCCCTGGACCTCTGAAGTCCAGCTGTGCCCAGGGAGCCCCAGGGTTGTACGGATATTCTCCAGCAGGGGTCCAGCAGCTCATTTTCAGAGTGCAAAAATTAGACACATGATCTTTTGGGCAGCCAGACTTCCATGCTGTCCATCCCTTCCTTGTGGTGGGCTTTCATAGTAAAGGTCTCTGAAGACCAGGGAGTTCCCCATTACCATCTGATATGCCTGGTCCTGGAGGGTGCATGGAGGAAGTATAGCCCACAGTAGACTCTGTACAACCCAAGAAGTGCAGGAGCAGGGGAGGGCAGAGGAGGGGCAGGGCAGGAGCAGGGGAGGGGCAGGGCAGGAGCAGGGGAGATGCAGGGCAGGGATTGGGAGTTGGGGAGATGAAGAGACCCAGGACTTTATATTCTTTTTTTTTTTTTTTTTTGGTTTTTCGAGACAGGGTTTCTCTGTGTAGCTTTGCGCCTTTCCTGGAACTCACTTGGTAGTCCAGGCTGGCCTCGAACTCACAGAGATCCGCCTGGCTCTGCCTCCCGAGTGCTGGGACTAAAGGCGTGCACCACCACCGCCCGGCTTTTATATTCTTAAAAGACTCCAGGTCTAATGGGACATACAAATCAGAGGGGAACGCAATGTTAAAAAGTGCGGCACAGCATCAGCACCAAAAAATTGTAAATGGGAGCACAGTTGGCAGTTTGTGAACCTTATAAATTTCACAGAGATGGGGCAGGGCCAGAAGGAAGTGTCCCTGGATCTGAGCTCATCCCGGAAGGCTTCCTGGAAGAGGAGTGCTTGGAGAGAAAGATGGATTTTGGAGGGTACTGACTACTAACAGATGGCCAGCTATCTTACCTACCGGGGCAGTGCAGGGCAGCTGAGTCAGGCCCCGAGTTCCAGATTCCAACAGCCCTGCCTCTGAGCCAAGTAGCTCAACCAGCTCCATGATTTATTTCCACTTCTGGAAAGAAAGAGTCTCAGAGAAAACTCCTGAAAGAAGACATTCAAATCCACTGTAGATGGAGAGGGTCCATCTAATGGCTGCCCCTGGGTGCTGTCTACTGACGCCAAGGTACCCGGCCCCAATGTCAGTATGAAGTTACAGCATTGTCTAAGCCATATTGTGGACCTCCCTCTGCAGAGTGCTTTCTAAGGAAAGTGCACAAACACACAGAGGACATGGCATAGGGTGGGGTGGGGGCGGGGCAGAGGAAGGAGCCATGGGAGTGCCGAGTTTTCAGCCGAACTGTTTTTCAGAGCTGGCACTGCTGAAGGAGAAGGTTTCCCCAGCCCCGATTTCGTTGCTGACCTCAGCAAGTTGGCAGCCTGCTATCAGTTTTAAAAAGAAATTTCTGGAGCTGGAGAGATGGCTCAGCAGTTGAAATCACACACTGCTTTTGCAAAAGACCTGAGTTCAGACCCCAGCATCCACATTGTACACAATTGCCTTTAACCCCAGCTCCAGGGAATCTGATGCCCTCTTCTGGACACTGTAGGTGTGTGCATACATACATACATGCATGCATGCATAGACACACATATACATATAATTAAAAATAAAATAAACTATAGGCACGAAGGGTCTATATGCTTCTGCTTTCAGAGCATCAGCTGTCAAAAATAAAGGGATACCAGGTGTTGGTGGCACATGCCTTTAATCCCAGCACTTGGGAGGCAGAGCTAGCCGGATCTCTGTGAGTTCAAGGCCAACCTGGTCTACAGAGTGAGATCCAGGGCAGGCACCAAAAACTACACAGAGAAACCCTGTCTTGAAGAAAAAAAAAAAAGCAACAAAACAAAAAAAGGGATAAAAAATATCTCATTGAATGATCTGTAAGGTAATTGATGAAGGAACCAGGGATACTGCCATCTGCCTTTAAATTTAGCACATGGGAGGTAGAATCACACAGATCTCTGATTTTCAGGCCACCTAGGGTTACATAGTAAGACCCTGTCTCAAAAAAAAAGAACACCATAATTAATTAAGTTAAAATTTAAATAAATATTGAGGGTTGCAAGACAGTTCAATGGGTAAGGTCCTTGCCACCAAGCCTGGCAACCTGAGTTTGAGCCCCAGGACCCACATGGTGGAAGGAGAGAACCAACTCCCACAGCTTGTCCTCTGACCTCCACGTGTACCATGGCACACAAGTGTGCAAGCGCACACACATATATGCATAATAATGTAATTTTTAAATTATTAAAAAGATTGTTGGTGGACTGGAGAGGTGGTTCAGTGGCTACAAGCACAGGTTGCTCTTCCATAGGACTCACACAGAGGTTGACAACTCTAACTCCAGTTCCAGGGAATTGAACATCCGATACCTGACCCCCAATTCTGACTTCCACAGGCAATAGGACCATCTATGGTATACATACATACATACATACATACATACATACATACAGGCAAAATACTCATGCACATAAAACAATTAAATAAATCTAAATTAAATAATTTAAAAAGATGTTTAAAAATATTATTGATGAGCCGGGTGGTGGTGGCGCACGCCTGTAATCCCGGCACTTAGGAGGCAGAGGCAGGTGGATCTCTGTGAGTTCGAGGCCAGCATGGTCTACAGAGTTAGTCCAGGACAGGCTCCAAAGCTACAGAGAAACTCTGTCTCGAAAAAACAAAAAACAAAAACAAAAAAAATATTATTGATGACAGTAGCTATCATTTATTGAGTACTTCCTGTGTACCAAGTACTACGCTAAATGCTATATGCTCATTATCCCCCAAGTGCTTAGCACCAAGCCTGGCACATGGTAATGTGAGTTGTAATGATCACTGCCCTTGGACCCAGACGTCCCTATCAGCCGGGAACAGGTCTGACTTTTAGCAGATAATGAAACCCTACCATCCCGTTTCTGAAAGTCAGACCTAAAAGCAGGAAAGCAGCAAGCTAGTCTTCCTGACCTGTTCTCCCACACTGGGGAAAGGTCACTGGCCTCTGAGTTCAAACGCAGCCGGCTCTTGTCCTGTTTAAACAAGGCCAGGAGGCAGGCAGGCAGCCTGTGGTTGAGGAGGAAGGAACCACGGCTATTTGGGATTCCTCGCAGACTCTGGGCTATTGAAGCTGTCAGGCTGATACACAAGTTCTGTCAGGCTCATAGCTCTTGGCATTCTGGCTGCCTCCCCTTGATGACCATTTATAGTCAACCCCGCTGAAGAGAGCGGAACCCTGGCATTGGGCAAAGAGATGAAGTTGGAGAAGAGGCACCTGGTGCCTGGGGAGGCGGGCAGTAACTCCGAAAAACCTTCTTATATCCAAAAACCTATTTCGCAGAACGTGGGCCCAGCTGCTCCCCCTTCGGGCCCTCAAGGCAAGAACAAGCCATTTGCAGACTCGATGTTTTTGCACAAGGAGGCACATCTTGCCTGGCCTGTTGATATCATTGCACTCAGGGTCCAAAGCATGACAGGAAGCTGGAAAGTGGGACAAATGGAAGGGTCACACTTACAAATAATATTAGCGTAGATTAATTATACATAATAATGGGTTTCGTTGTGACATTTTCTTACATGTACATAACATACTTTCATCATATCCATCCCTCTTGTCCTCTTCCCACTAATCACTTTCCTCTTTGCAATTAACCCCTCTTGTGTGTGTGTGTGTGTGTGTGTGTGTGTGTGTGTGTGTGTGTGTGTGTGTAGAATTGCTGTGATGGTTTGAATGGGAATGGTCCCATTGAATGTTTGGTTCCCAGTTAGCAGAAGTGTTTAGGGAGGATTAGGAAGGAGGTATGGCATTTGTGGAGTAGTATGACCCAGTTGGAGGAGGTGTGTCACCGGGAGTGGGCTTTGAACATGGAAAAGCCCAAGTCAAGACCAGTCCCTCTCTCTTTCTGCCTGCAACTTGCAGATCAGATGTGAGCGCTCAACTACTGCACCAGCCCCACATCTGCCTGCCTGCTGCCATAGTTCCTGACATGATGATCACGGACTAACCTCGGAAACTCTAAGAAGATCCCAATTAATTATGCTTTCTCTTCCAAGTTGCCTTGTTCATGGAGTCTCCTCACAACAATAGAATAGCAGCTAAGACAATTGCTTGGAAGAGCGTAGGTGAGGAGTTGCTTACAGGAACACGGGCAACTTATCAGTGGCTATACCACTGAAGAAAGTGTCTCTCCTTCTCCCTCATCCACCACTAACTGTATATAAATCCTCAGTGCAATTTACACATAGTAGGAGCAGATTAATACACAGTAGTAGATTTACACACTGTAGGCCCTCATGAGCTCTCCATTCTTCCACAAACAGCGTGGTAGGGAGGCCAGTCTTGTTCAGATCTTGTGTAAGAATCAGAGCCACTGTAGGTTCAAGAGCACAATAGCCATGTCATGGCTGGAAGTCATCCCTTCATTCCACACATCCCACCTCCTTTCGACTCTTGCATTCTTTCCGCCCCTTCTTCCACAGTGTTCCCTAAGCCTCGGAGGGAGTGACATTGATGTCCCGTTTGTGGCCACGCATTCAATAGCTACTGTTTCTTAACATGTTGGCCAGTTATGAGCCTCTACGGTGACCACAGTGACTACAAGAAGCTTCCCTAAGCAAAGCCAACAGCAGTGCTATTCTACAGGTATGAACATAGCTCTTTAGAAGGCAGTTTGGAGCTGGAGAGATGGCTCAGTGGTTGAGAGCACTGCTGCTCTTCCAGAGGACCCGGGTGCAATTCCCAGCACCCACATGGCAGCTCACAACTGTCTGTAACTCCTGTTTCGTGGAATCCAACACCCTCACACAGACATACATGCAGGCAAAACACTAATGTACATAAGATAAAAATACATAAATTATTAGAAGGCAGTTTGAGGGACAGGAAATGTGGCTCTGGAGTTAAAAACACCTGTTGTTCCTGCAAAGGACCCCAGTTCAATTCCTAGCACCCACATGATGGTTTACAACCACCAGTAACTGCAGTGACCCTGAATCTGATGCCATCTTCTGACCTTTGAGGGCACCAAGCACTCACGTGGTACACATACATAGACGTAGACAAAACACACATAATGTAAAATGAATAAATCTAAGGAAGGAGGAGGAGGAGGCGGTGGCGGTGGTTTGGTGGGCACATCGTGCTAATTTAGTAAAACAGCAGCAGCAGCTTCCCCACTGGCCTGTGACTAGGCAAGACGTTCTATCAGAATCTTGGTATGTAGCAAATAATGCATACGGGTTTGTGGTAAGGAAGTCAGACTTCATGCCTCTTAATTGTTTCTTCTGTTTCTCCTTAAACATAAATCAAGACCCTTTTATGCATATAGGGAGTAGCAAAGCTGTAGCAGAGCCTGGAAAGCAGAAAGACAGCTAGGCAGTGTTAAACAGTCCAATGTGAGCATTGGCTGGGAGCATGTTCTGCCTTTGTGTCTCCTCCATTTCCATGGATTTGAGAGCACCAGGTAGCATGGACTCTAGGTAGAGCCTGTGCTCTTGGGTTTCTAGGATGACAAAAGACTAAGGGGAGAGTTTTAAAATCCCTGGAGGCCCGAGGTTGAGTGAAAAGAGGAAACTGGGTGGTGGTACACGCCTGTGATTCCAGCACTTGGCATTTAGAGGTACACGAGGTCGGGGAGAGGTCAGCCTGGGCTGTACTGACTACATCCTGAGATCCCGTTTCAGGAAATAAGGACTGGGGATGATCCAGGGGTAGAGTGCTTGCTGGCCATCGGCAAAGCCCTGGGTTTGATCCCCAGTGCTGAAAACAAAACCAACAAATCACTGTTGAATAAAAGAAACAAAACATGACCCACAACGGTGGGTGTCTGGATTTCTAACAAGGCAGGAAACGTCAAATCATGTTACTAAAAGGGGGAAGACTTGCCGGCTGCGGGGGCCACAGGGAATCGGGACTTCAGGATCATCACCGTGGACACTGCTGCGGACCGCTGGGCACCTGCTAGGACACAGAATACCAGTCAGCGCTTCGTTATTGATGAGCAGCGCTAGGGACTGGGGAGAGGTATAGCAAAGGGCAGGGGTGGGTAAGGTACCAGATGCTGGGCTTGCACACATCAAGGGGGCTTTATAAGGCTGAGGAGTTAGGTGAGTTTTATTCTTATTTTACAGGTGAATAAACTAAGGCTCTGGGAGAAAAATGGCCTGCTCAAGGTTTCAGATTTGTCATATACAGAGCTGGGCTGCAGACATCTTGCTACATCCCAGCTGTTTTTAGCAGCCTGTTTATACCAAGGTTAGAGCCTTGCTTAGGTCATGCCCTCCTGGAAGATGTCATGTCCTCCAGAGGCTGGTGACAGACCAGAAGTTGCTCTGGGGACTTTGGGCAGTCCTCTCATCAGACTGGTAAAAAAGAGAGAAGCTGTCTCTATTTTTGAAGAGGTGTTGGTTTTTGTTAGTACACCCTGTCTCATGCACAGCATTGAGCGATGTTGTCAACATCACATTTTTATAGTTGCTTTTTCTAGAACTTTGCAGCAGTCATGACCCTTCTGTTATGACATCCTCTCTTTCTCAGCCAAATGATAATATATTCATGTCACAAAATTCCCTGGTTGGGGCTGGAGAGATGACTCAGTGATTGAGAGCACTGGCTGCTCTTCCAGAGGACCTGGGTTCAATTCCCAGCACCCACGTGGCAGCTCACAACTGTCTGTAACTCCAGCTCCAGGGGATCCAACACCCTCACACAGACATACATGCAGGAAAAACACCAACTCACATAAAATAAAAGTAAACAAATCATTCGAAAAAATTCCCTGGTTGGCTTCTAAGTCCAAGGATCCTGAGGTAACTTTTAAGGAATTTATTATCATGTTTTAAAAGCCCCTTTTTGCAAATATGACTTCATTTAGTCATCCAGATTTATTGTGCAGTTATTATATTAAATAGCTGACACTGTGTTTGATCCTGGGAACAGGAAAATAAAGTCTTCTCTTCTCAGAAGAGACAGATGTCCAAGCAAGAATGACGTGAGGAATCAAAGAGTCACAATGCTTCAAGGGTAGTGCTGAGATGTACTCTTATCTAGATCAGCTTTTCGTTCATGAAAAATGAAATCAGCGAGTTACTTCTAACTTTAATGTCTTAACTGAGATACTGAAACCTAGGGGAGTCTGTGGAGGGCAACAAACAACTAAAATGGCCCAGAGGAAGCAAGTTATCAATTGCAGTTAAACACGCATGTAAGCACAGAATTTTGAGACAGAGTCTCAGGTATTCCCGTTGGCCTGGACTTCAACACATAGCTGTGAGTGACCTTGAACTCTGACTCCTCCTGCTTCCAGCTCCTGAGTGCCCACCTCTGAGCTTGGTTATTATGCTAGGGATCAAACCCAGGCCTTCATATATGCTAGGGAAATGCCATAGCTACCACCTGAACTCCACCCTCAGCTCAAGCACAGTTCTTAATTGGCACATTAATATTTGTTTGCCTGGAATTATTTCAGAGCAAACACTGAAAACAGGGCAGAATGTGTTACCACGCCACTGTCAGTGTTAGCAAAGAAACAACGGATAGGACAATTTGGATTTTATTGTTAGACATGTAAGCTTTGGCCGAGCGGTGGTGGTGGTGGCGGTGGTGGTGGTGGTGGTGGTGGTAGTGGTGGCGCACACCTTTAATCCCAGCATTTGGGAGGCAGAGGCAGGCAGGTCTCTGTGACTTCAAGGCCAGCCTGGGCTACAGAGCTACACAGTGAAACCCAGTCTTGAAAAAACAACAAAAAAAAAATAGAAAAGAAATGTAAGTTTTGGACAAAATTGACATTTCTCTGACAGAATTCTATATACCATACAATGTGACTAAAGTGGCTTTACTGAACAGTAGTCTGGCATAAAGATACAAAATTAAGCATAAATACCCTTATCCTTTCTAGCTATTGGTCTCAGAACTCATCAGTCAGTCATTAGTCTGGCCTTCCCAACTTCAGTACAAACTGTTCTGACCCCCCACCAAGCCCTTACACTGACACTTGGCGACAAGGGATGCTCTCCCCTGCTCCTTGCACACACAGTAGGCTGTCAGTCCCCCGGTGGCCAGAGGGGACTGTTTACTCTCCTCTGCATCACCTAGAGCTTCAGTCAAAATGCAGGTTCAAATTCAGCTGAGTCTGGATGGTGCCAGAGGCTCTGCAGTCTCACACGCTCCCAGAGAGGCTTGTGCTTCGGGTTGTAATACCACACTTGAAGTAGCAAGCTGTAGACGACAACAAAGTGTCTGTCCCAGCTGCCTTCCGTTCTCCTGTTCCTGCTGTATCCTGCTCAGACCATGCTTTTTTTCTCTCCTAGTGTCTAGACCAGTCTCAGCCTCCTAAGAGGTTCTATACACCTCTCTTTCCACTTCATCCTAGGTGTGTCTGCGAAATGAATCTCCCTGTATTGTAATTTTTCCCTTGTTTCCCCCCTACCCCACCCTCCACCCCCACCAAAACACCCACAGTGAGCTTTGCTGACTATCGAGCTGGACTGAGATTCCTACAACTGAAGACAAGACCCTCTCAGGATGGCTGTGGCTTTTTTCATCAAGAATCCGCTCTATTCCCACTGACTGGGTCTACCCTTCATCTGGCTTGCTGCTTTGCCTTGAGAACTCTAGGACCGTTTTTCCATCCCACTGATACTCCTTCCTGCTTCAACTGTAACTCCGACCTCTTCTTCCTTCGGAACTCACACTTTCTCCCCTCCCGGCACAGGTTCTGCTCTCCGCGGCTCAGACTGATCTTGCCTATCTGCAAAGTTCCAAAGCTCTTTGCCTACATGTGGTTACTTATGTACACTTCCATTCTCCCTGTGGGCTCTTAAGCTACTTCCTCTCACTCAATAAAACCCACAGCACCTCTGCAGTACTTGCTCCCAGCAAGCTTTCAATTAATTCATCCCAGGTGCCTGAGAAACTATTCCCCAGAACCTCTTAATGGCTCTATGTTCTATTTACATTACTTATCTTCCTGTTTGGGATGTGTTTTAAACCACCCCAAATCCTTTTTTGGAAGTCACGGAACTATAAATCATCAATGATCAGCTGTAAAAGCGGACACTGGGGAAATGTTTGTTGAATGAATACTTGAATGCCTTCAAGCCCGTGTGAAGAGCAGGCTGTTGTCTGCTCTTCTTGCTCTTCCCTGCCTCTGGCTCTTTTGTTCATCTTTCCTTCTGTGTGGTTTTCCCCAGAACTCCCTGGAATCCTGCTCAACTCTAGTGGGAGCCCTAGCTCCTCTGCAAACTTCCTCCTGGGTAGAGCTGTTCTGTGGCATCCAGTGGCACCTGGATTACTATCGTCCCACTAAACTGTGAGCCTCTCCGCATCAGGGTCCTTGTTCTTTGCAACTCTCAATTTGCCAGCACAATGGCTCCCCGTTCCAGCTCCATATCCACACATTCTGCACAGCTTTGGGAATAATCAGGTGCCAAAACCCCCTCCTTGTGCGGCATTTCACTCCCAAATGCGAGCTTGCAGACATCCTAGCGCCTGCAGGGTCACAGGCTGCTGACACCCGCTCCTAGCAAGACGGAAGCCAACAGTCCACATGCCGAATGAGTTTCCGGATGATCTGTACTCTGAAAACCGCTTTCAGAAGCCAGCTGCGCTGAAGAATGAGATCCAGCCATTTGGTATAAAGAAAGACAGATAGAAAGAAAGAAATCAGTGTCTTACGTGCAGCCTGAGCACGAGGAGTCTGGCACATGGCAAAGGTATGATAAATATTTAATGGGTTAAAGTACTTGTTCTACCTATCTTAGTGCTACCCTCCCCAGACAGATGCTAAGTAATTTGCAACTGGAGATTTAGAGTGCAGTTTTTGCAGATGCCAGCGGCAGAGCCCAGGTGGAGCCTTTCACCTGAACTCTGTAACTGCCTCCCCTTGCCCCTTGTGTGGTGTTGCTGGTGGAGGAAAGGAAACCCTAACCTCAACTGTTTCGGAGAGTAAGGTGGGGGTGGGGGTGGGGGTAGAGGGGTTCAAAAAGAAGAGGCATGAAGCAGGATCAAGACGCTCTACTCACCTTAGGAAATCAATAAGTCAAAGACGTACCTCTGATGTGAACTGTGCAGAATCACTCCACATCATTCAGCCTCTGCTCCCAAGTTACACTGCGGCTGTGCACTCTGATTTTCTCTTGAAATCCACAGTGGTCATGGGAGCTGACCTCTGGGAAGTCACAAGAAGTGTAGCAAAGACATGCAACAAAATGACCTCTTCCTCATCAATAATTTACCTCCCTAGGAAAGGCACTAAATTCAAGGAGTATAATTGGATTATTGCAAAAAAAAATTCTTTGCATCAATTTCTACCACTTAGTTCTCCAAACATTTTTTTCTTTTATAATTTTTTATTTAAAAAAAATTTTCGCCGGGCGGTGGTGGCGCACGCCTTTAATCCCAGCACTCGGGAGGCAGAGCCAGGCGGATCTCTGTGAGTTCGAGGCCAGCCTGGGCTACCAAGTGAGTCCCAGGAAAGGCGCAAAGCTACACAGAGAAACCCTGTCTCGAAAAACCAAAAAAAAAAAAAAAAAAAAAAAAAAAAATTTTCTTTCCTTTTATGTACCAACCCCTGTTCCCCCTCTTCCTCTTCTCCCACTCCCCCCACCACCTACTCTCATCCCACCCCATCCCCTCCACTTAGAGGGTAAGGCCTCCCTTGGGCAGTCAACACAGGCTGGCATACCAAGTTGGTGCCCGGACCTAACCCCTCCTGCTGCATCAAGGCTGAGTAAGGCATCTCACCATAGAGAATGGGCTCTAAAAAGCCAGTTCGTGTATCCGGGATAAATCCTGGTCGCATTGCCAGGGGATCCACAAATACATCAAACCACACAACTTTCACCCACATTCAGAGGGACCTAGTTTGGTCCCATGCAGGCTCCCCAGCTGTCAGTCCAGTTCTCCAAACATTTAAAAAGAATTCCTAACAATAATAACAATGTAGAAAAGTGTTCCCTTTGCAAAAATAAGTTCATCCCCATCAGGAAGATCTTATCACAAATCTGGTAGATGTAAGAAAGACTGGCAAATTCATCCTTTCCCTTTTTGAGCTAGATACCAAAGAACAAATTTGAAAGCAGCCATTACCGACAGGCTGAGTGTGTGACAAAGGAAGACATCTCAGCCTTGCAGACTCATGGCATCACAGCTATGCTCTGAAACCACCCTCTTGTGTGCTCCCTGCACACCTGGGCATCTCATCACCATCTCAGCCAACACTTACCTCAGTACCTTGTCATTGCTGGTCACTGGTCCCCTATTCTATTAAGTGTGAGAAAATTATCTCCAGATCGAAGCTGTGAAGAAGAGTCAACATGATTTAAAACCGATGTAGCACGCTGTCTCGATGCATCTGTTGACTTCATCCCAACAAGGGATCTGTTCTCATTCGGATGCGAAGCTCAGGTAGACACTTCCCACACCTGCCTGGAGGCCATCATGACTCTTACAGCACAGGGATCCGTGGGGACAGCATTTACCCTTCTCAACCCCTGCCTCCATTTTCCTAGCTCCCCTTAGTGTCATGTGCAAGCTCTCTTCTTGACAGTCTGGGGCTCCCCCTTCCTGGTGGCCTGTAGGCTCTCATGCTGTTCTTTGGTAATCTGGTCTGCACAGATTCTGGGAGAGCCACACGCTGATGCCTTTGCATGGAAGTTAAAGATCTAATTCTCCAGGAGAATGGGTTTTGGAAAGACCATCCAGAAACTGTTTTCATCATTATTTTAATAGCACGTGTGCACATCCAAGTTGAAACGAATTCCTCTCTTTAACATTTTGGTGGATGTTGAGTCTTCCCCCACCTTTTCCAAATGTCTTAGAACTAAGCCTGCAAAGCAACCGCTTCACAAACTTCTTCAGACTGTCTTTTATTTTTATCTCGGCTCCTCACAGGGTATCTGGCTCCTACAAGGAGGCTCAGTGAATTAGTCATGGACCTCTGATAGTCCCCACTAATACTCACAGTGTGAGGCCCTTGGTGTGCCATCTTCTTTAATGCTGATGCTACCCTCTGTGTTGCTAACACAGTGTAAGAACTCACCCTGGGGTAGGAGGGATGAAGCCACTTGCCAGGTTCTAACAACTGGAAGGAATAAAGCAGATTTCAGAACCAGATCTGCCTCATACCAAATCCCCTGCACTTCACTGAGCAAAATACGAGAACAGTTGAATCGAGGGGCTGTAAATATCCGTGCTGGCTCTTGGCTTCGTGATTTATTGTGAAATTAGAGCTGTTCACCCAACAGCAAGATGCACATGAGAAACGAGTGAGGAGTTCTTTTAAGAGGAGGCAGTGAGGCTGGGCGGGGTGGTGGCGCACGCCTTTAATCCCAGCACTCGGGAGAGGCAGAGCCAGGCGGATCTCTGTGAGTTCAAGGCCAGCCTGGACTACAGCGTGAGTTCCAGGAAAGGTGCAAAGCTACACAGAGAAACCTGTTTCAAAAAAAAACCAAAAAAAAAAAAAGAGGAGACAGTGAGACCTCAGCAAGAGATGGCTCCCCCAGAGCTGCAAAGCCCTCAGAGCAAGGCAGAATCGTCTGGGGTCAAGTCTAGTTTCTAGAAGCGGAAAGCGACATGCAAGTCTTCCATAGCCACCTTTAATTCAGATACTAGGAAAGCTCAGGCAGATGGATTATGAGGCACAATCTCAAATTATGTTTTCAAAGGCTGAAGCAGATCCGAATAAGTATTCTCTGCCTTCTCATGTATGTTGACATGGGCCGTTCAGGTTTTCGAAAGCAAAAAAGCAGGCCCATAGAGTGTTGGAAGAGGTTTTAAAGTGGGGGAGATCCAAAGAAATAAAGACCATTGGAGTACAAGTGACATGAAAGACGAAAGGGGGGGCTATTTGAGGGGAAGAAACAGAAAGCTGTGGGCAGAGGATGGGGAGAGGGCAGTGGGGGAGGGGGATAAACCAGTAGCAAAGCACAAAGACGTATATGGATAAAAGTACCAGAACAAAACCTTTTGTTTGTGTATGGACTAAAGACAATATTTTTTAAAAGGAATGTATGTGATAATGCTGAGCATGTAGCTCAATGGCACAGCATGTGCCTCGCATCCAGAAGATCCCCCCCCCGCCCCCGAATTCAATGCCCAGTAGCATTCATACATACACACACATGTAAACCTTCTGCCCCTCCAGAGCCTGGATTCTCTACCACTGTTATTGCTCTTAAGCATTCGTCTAAGAGAGAAGCGTCTTATCAAGATTGCAGCATTGTATTATCTAGGCACCCTGAACAGTAGCTAGCTAACTCATTAAAAGGGATTGCTTTCTTTGATTGATGAGACAGCAGGCTATAATTGGAAGGGCACTTAGAGGCTGGGAAGCAATACGTGACTTGCCTACCATCCCACAGTGGCCCAGCGGCTGATGTGAGAATCCCACTCTAACCCTGCCGTCTGTGGTACTTTCCATTACACCTTCTCCCTGTCCTGACAAAAGCTGGCTGGACATCAGTACTGGAACCAAGCAGTGCACTTTGAATGCAGGCTGAGTGATCTATGCGAAGGCCTGAGAGGGCAGACCTGAGAGTTTCGTGTAAAAGAGACCAAGTAGGAAGAAGTCGAGACCAAGGCACTTAACTAGGAAGGGCGGTTGAGCAGAACTGCTGGGTCCCGGAAGAAAATGCCCCTCACTCTCCTCCTCCACTAGAGGGTAACAGAATGCTCTGAAATATAAAGACCAAACAACCCACCCCAGTGGAGAGAGGCACATATACATAACACCAGCATTTGAGAGGCTAAGGCAAGAGGATATTAAGCCTGGGCTACATAAAGTTCATGCTACGTAGTGAGATCCCTTGTCACAAAACCACACAAGGGACACTGAGAGAGATAGCTCAGTGGATAAAGTCCCTTGCCGCCAGACTTAATGATCTGTGTGTGATCATTGGAGTCCACGTGGTGGAAGGAAAGAATGGACTCCAAGTTATCCTCTGACATCCACACTCCAGCATACACACACACACACACACACACACACACACACACACACACACACACGCACGCACACACACACATGCACGCACACACACACACACACACACGCACGCACACACACACATGCACGCACACACACACATGCACGCACACACACACACACACACACGCACGCACACACACGCACGCACGCACACACACACATGCACGCACATGTTGGGATGAGGGGAGTAAAATATATAAAAATAGCTGAAAGCCATCGGACAACCAACAAAGAGAACATAAATAATGAGAGTCGTAGGCTATGCTTTCATTTTATTTTCAAGACAGAGTTTCTTCTTCTTCTTCTTCTTCTTCTTCTTCTTCTTCTTCTTCTTCTTCTTCTTCTTCTTCTTCTTCTTCTTTTTAGACAGGGTTTCTCTGTGTTGTTTTGGTGCCTGTCCTGGATTTCACTCTATAGACCAGGCTGGCCTCGAACTCACAGAGATCCACCTGCCTCTGCCTCCCAAGTGCTGCGATTAAAGGAGTGTGCCACCACTGCCCGCTGTGCTTTATTATTTTAGACCATGAGCATGTGGGAGAGCGGCATAGCTTCTCAGCCTTCTCTCTCTTTTATTCCCTATAAAGAGGTGATTGAGAATGGGTTCTAGGTTTGACATTCTGGGATTCTCTTGGACTTGAATTATTTGAAGTGATGTCCTGGGGATGTTCAGAACACCCCACTCTGCTATGAATACTCTGTGACAAGTTATCTCCCCAGGTTCTTCTGAATTTTATTTTTGGGAGCCAGAGCCAGCTAATGAATTCATGCCAGCCATAGAACATCTGTAAACCCTCCATTCCCCCATGAATGGATGAGTCCTTGAGGGTTTCCTCTCCGAAAGCTGGTCACGAGCCTCAGCCATTTAATAGAAATCTCAATAAAAATGTATTAGCAGAGTAGCAAACCAAAGTCCCAGGAAGAAACTATCCGAGTGAGATATCCAAGGAGACTTTCTCTTCGGTCCCATTCACGCTGTTGGGGGATTCCTCACAAAACTTTTTGGAGAAAAGGAATATCATTTATTAGTTTTTCATCTGTGAGAGGGAGTATGCCTGGGCATTTTCTCTAACACATGGCCAACAGGAAGCATTGTTTGTCAGTCTCTCTATCCATGGGATGGAGCATGTCTGAGAAGCATTTTGAGCGATGTCTTCAAGCTATAAGTCGTGCCTTTTCTGGTTTTCTGCCTTGTGGTAAATGTCCCTCCCTCATTTCCTCCATCAGTTAAATATTGCTGCATATAAAAATTACACCCCAAGACAGTGGTTTAAACCAGCAAACACCGATCCGGTCACAGTTTCTGTGGATCTGGAATTCAGAAGGGGCTTAGCTGAGTGGGTTCTGGCTTAGGATCATCTGAGGGTGTGGTCAAGGTCAGGAGCCGCCGTTCATCTGGAAGCTTGTTTGGGACTAAAGGGTCTGCCTCGGTATTAGTCTGCTCAGACTGTCACAGCAAAGCACCCCAGGCTAGGTGGCTTAAAGAACAGACACTTGTTTTCCCAGAGTTCTATAAGCTCTATGTTGATATGAAGGTGCTAGCACATTTGCTGTGTGGTGAGAGCCCACCCTCCAGCTTGTAGACAGCTGCCTTCCCTCTGTGTTCTCACGTGGACCCTCTTCCATGATGCGGGGAGAGAGAGCTCCCCGTCTGCTCTTCTTATACAGACATTTGTTTGACTGGGATAAGCTCCCTCGTTAGGATTTCATTTGCCCCTCAGTTACTTCTTTAGAGGCTCCATTTTCAAATATAGCTACAGTTGGGACTGCAACTTCAGCGGGTGAACTGGGGCAGGGAACTTAAACCCTCCTCAGTCCGCTGCTTCCCAAAGAATGCTCATTTATGTAGGAGGTACGTGAGACTCTCCATGACGGGTTTGTTTTCTTTGTGTTGGGATGTCTGACTCCCCACAATAGGAACAGTCCAAAAGAACAGGGTAGAAGCCACCATGGATTATATGACCCAGCTTTGGAAGTTAAACACCATCATTTCTGAAGAAAGAAATGCTACTGACTAAACAGGCCGGGCTTCCTTGGTGGAGGAAGTAGTTACAGACAGTCGGGAATGCCAGGAAGCCATCTTGGAGGCCAGCTCCCACACCACTGTGAAAGATCGGGAGCAGCAGACCCAGAAATACAAGATTCTAGTTCTGTCTGTGGAAAACCATACCTCTCTGAGCTGATTCCTCCATTGTCAGGACAGTAATGACTTCAGTTTAAACGGCTGTTAAGTAATAAATGAGAAAACTGACTTGGCATGTCACAAATAGTTGTCATCAGGTACATACCCTTTTCCTCCTCCAAACCCGTCTCACCCATCACTAGCCCTGTTTGCTCTGACTTCACGGCCCTTTCTCATATAACAACAGCACAGGGATTCTGGAGTGTCAGTTAGAAAGGGCTTAAAAATGAGTTACTCGGGGCTGGAGAGATGGCTCAGAGGTTAAGAGCACTGACTGCTCTTCCAGAGGTCCTGAGTTCAATTCCCAGCAACCACATGGTGGCTCATAACCACTTGTAATGAGATCTGGTGCCCTCTTCTGGCCTGCAGTGATACATGCTGTATACATAATAAATAAATAAATCTTAAAAAAAAAAAAAAAAAAAAATGAGTTACTCAACACATTTTTTTTTAACCATCAAGTCTTTTTCTGTTATTTGTTTCCAGGAAGGCCCATATTTTTTAAATACTTTTGACCACCAAACAAATATAGTAATTACATACTCATCTCTCCCATTCTCTCTATCTAAGCATCTATTACACAGCCCATCAGAAATTCCTATCAGTGATCTCTAGGGCTTCCAACGATGAGTTGGGAGTCTTCTAGTGAAAAATTAAGTAATTATTTAAGAGAACCAGAAAGGTGAAAAGATTTCATTTACACAGGTTAGCTTGTAATAGAATTGGGGCTCTAACCTGGTCCCCCTGATTCCAAAGCCATAACCATCCCTTAATTCTAAGTGGTCACTGTTATGAATTATTGCAGCGGCGGGGGGAGGGGGGTAGTGTTTGTGTGGAAGCTCCACCTCAGCCCCTGGCACCCTGGCATCCCTATACCCAAAGAGTCTGGAATATTCTGGTGGAAGATCCACCTCAACTCCCCTCCCCCATCTCTTTCCCTAAACCCGCCCCTTCAAAGCCCTCTAAACACAGCTCCTCCCCCTGAGAGGCTCAAGACCACTCCCACAGGGTATTTAAGCTGCATCCCAGAAAACAGAACCTTGGTTTTCCAGTCTTTCGTCCCTGTCTCCTCTCTGGGGGGCTGGAGAATCACCCGGGAATGCTTTACCCATTAAACCTGGGCTTTTTCTAATTCAACCAGTCTAATTCAGTCTGATTTGGATTGCTGCAGCCGCAGCGGCAGAGAGGCCTATAGGGGTGTAAAAAAAACAAAAAACAAAAAACAAAAACAAAAAACTTATGGGGCGGAGAAGGAACACCCTGAGGGTATCCCTCGTGTGCAGGGAGACATGCTGCAGCAGGCTGGGCAGATGCATCCATGTGGAGAGTTTATTATAATAGAGAGATGGCCAGGCGGTGGTGGCACTCACCTTTAATCCCAGCACTCGGGAGGCAGAGGCAGGCGGATCTCTGTGAGTTCGAGGCCAGCCTGGTCTACAGAGCGAACTCCAGGACAGGCACCAAAATTACACAGAGAAACCCTGTCTCAAAAAACCAAAACCAAAAAAAAAAAAAAAAAAAAAAAAATGCTGTAAGGATGGTGAAAAAAGCCATCCTAAGGAGCCCTCCATGGTGCAGGAGGGTGTGAGGGCTTAAATTTGCATACCTCCTGCTTTGCCATGGGGAACAAGGGCTGAGAAGTGAAGGCTCCTTGTTTACCTGGGACTGGCCTTCAGCTTCAGGTTTGGGTGGGAAGGTCAGCATTGTGATAGGTGTCTCATCCCATCGCTTCTCCAAAAGGGTCAGAAAAGAATCAAAGAAAGAAAAGCCTGAGAATCAAAGCAAAATCTCTCCAGCCTGCAAATGCAAAACATTGGTGTTTAACAAGCAAGTTAAGTGGGCTAGTTATTTAAAAGTCAATACGTCATAATTAGTTTTATGCTATTTCCCTCTCTTCATAGTAGAATTTCTCATATATGCTCCAGTCTGCCTTAGTGTTATTAAAGGGCACAGGGAACGAGGATTTCGTATTTTCCATTTGTGGCCCAAATATTAAGTGAGAGAGGTAAATCCCTGGGGGTGGATACGGTCCTGGTAACAGGGCTTAGAGGCGCTGATAGGGAAGAAAAGGAAGTTCAGAGAAAAAGATCAGATAAAAGTTTCGGTTGGACCTATCCCACAGAGACACATCTGAAACTCTGATTTGCTCCAACCCTGCAGGCTGTTTGTGCCCAGGGAGAGGAGAGTTCAGTGTTCCAGATGACTGGCAAGCTTGAATGTCATTGCTCACTGCCACGCAAGCCCTGAAACCTTGGGAGCGCCATGGAAGGCAGTCCAGAGTGATGCTTAATGTCAATTACACTCAATGTCAATGCACTGTAGTCTCTCAGCCAGATATGGTTCATGGCAAGAGATCATGATTCCTAGAAAAGAAGAAAGAAAGGAAGGAAGGAAGGAAGGAAGGAAGGAAGGAAGGAAGGAAGGAAGGAAGGAAGGAAGGAGAGAGGGAGGAGGGAGGGAGGAAAGGAGGGAAGGAAGAAAGAAACCTTTACAAAAATAAAAATGAACTGCTTTTGAGGTACTTCATATTGGCCCAGTGACTAAAACACCTTTCAACATGTCTCCCCATCAGGCATTTCTTACACAACCTCTGTGTTTAAGATCTTTTCCTGCAGAATTTGGCTGGGGCATACGTTACAGGCAACATGAACATATACAGGAGGCAATATGGAGTTCAAAGGAAAACAAGACCAGGTACTTGGCAAATATTTTCCTAATCTGAGCTATAAAGTGGATCAGAATTAGATGACCTCGAGGGGTACATTTGTCTGGGTTGTCTTATCAAAGTGGCCTTGACTGAGTGACTTAAAGAACAGAAGTTTAGATTCTCACAGTCGTGGAAGCTGCAAGTGTGGGATCCAAGTGTTAGGATGGTTTCTCCCACGGTCTGTATGCGCCTTCTTTCATGTCTTTGCGTGATCTTCTCTGCACCTTTTCGTGTCCCAATCAGTTCTATGTATTTGCCTGTAACACTGGAGCATTCCCTTTGTGGAAGAGAACAGATTGAGAAAATGAATGGAAATTATAAGGGCAGAGGGCTGCGCTGCAGACACTTTCTCTTCCGAGCCAGGTAGTGAAACAAATAACGATAATGAACACATCCGGGCCTGTGCTGTTATTAAGAGTTTCATAAACATTACCTTGTTTTCATGACTAGAATACCACCCTAATAACCTGATATTAAAAGAGCTTATATTTGAAAGAAATCACCAGGATATAGTGCTTGTAACTAATCCCAGAACTCAGGCTGAAACATCAGGAGTGCGGCAAGTTCTAGGCTAACCTGGACTAGAGTGTCTCAAACTAGTAATAATAACCAGAGATTGTCTCTACATACAGCCTCATTCAGAAGTTAAGACTCCAATGTAAGGACTCTGAGAGCACAGTGCAGTCCCTACACATGAGAAGCGATGCAGATCTATCAATAGAGTGTCTGTGCCTCATGCTTTGTATTGGAATGCTGCGGGAGAAAACTCAGATGGGAAAACTGCCAGTCACTGGTGTGGTCTGAAGAAGGCTTTGCCGGCCAGTGGGGACTGCGTTAGCTAGAGAGGTGTGTAAAGTTTGCATGAGGGTAGAGAGAGGAAGTGGGAGCCGAGAGCATTCTAGGTGGAAGGACTGGCCCAGAAAACGTTAGATCTGCCTCTAAGAAGACATGTTCAGAGGTTGAGTAAAGTAACTTTGTAAGATTGGAGCGTTCACTTTGAATAAGAGAACCTTTGAGAAAATGGCAAACCAAAGAGTAGAGAGCTGGCCTGCAGACAGACTTTCTCTTCAAAGCTGGGGTTACAGTAAAACAAAAACAATAATGTGTACTTACAGCCCCGTGCAATTATTAAGATTTTTCATAACATTATCTCATTTTCAGGGCTCTGATATTCAATGAAGTCATCAGGGCCTCATTCCAACCATTATATGATGGTTATTATTTGAAATTGAACTGGAAGGGATTTAAATGGCTCAATCAGCAGACTTTTAAGGGCTACCCTCAGGGTGGTGTTGTAGGCAAGCAATCTGATGGGCATTAATTAGGAAGAACATTCTGGAAGGGGAAGAGGTAAGAGAAAGCTGCTTACACTTAAATCAGCAGTGAGCTGAGAAAAGGGCCAAAGGGGGTGGTATGAAAGTTAGAAAACTTCCAGCAGACAAAAGATATGCTATAGTTGATGTTCGTTAATAAACATGCTAGAAATGAAGATTCCATGAAATAAGCAAAAGTGGCCATGGGCAGGGTTACACATTTGGTTCCCAATAGACTTCTATATCTGGGTATAACTTAATTGACAAGAATCTTCCCCCACTTTGGCAGGTAGGGCCAGGAGAAAGAAGATCAACTCTGTATCCATTGTACCTCTTACAGGCACTTGATGTATTATACTGTAATTATGGATTCATCTATCTATCCTATAGTAGTATATATTTCTCAACTAGGAAGGTGACAGTATATTATTTATCCTTGTACACCTCATAGCTAGTAAAATGCTTCAAAAGTTAGATGTTCAAAAAAACCTTTGGAATTCATGAATAAATGAATGAGAGTAGGCAGCCAGGGAAACCAACACAGGAGCTGGGTTAAAGCTGGAACCTGAAAGAAAAGAGGAATTTTATTTCTTTTTATTTTTTATTATTTATTTGTTTTTGGGTTTTCAAGACAGGGTTTCTCTGTGTATCCATGGTTGTCCTGGAACTCACTCTATAGACCAGGCTGGTCTCAAACTCACAGAGATCCTCCTGCCTCTGCCTTCCGAGTGCTGGGATTAAAGGTGTGTACCACCACTGCCCAGCTGAAAAGAGGCATTTTATAATACGTGAGTGAATTGGATGGAAAATATAGAAGCAAGTCTAACTAGAGGTAACTCAACACATCTAAGTCTGCAATCAGCAGGGCAATGGGGTGGAGAAAGATGAGGGCCAGAGGCGTCCAGGATACAGAATCTGCAGGACCAGGGCCAGGACCGAAGAAATGAGTCAAGCATTGGCCCTAGTTCTGACTCAGGAAACCGGGTCAGAAAATGGACAAAGTGGATGGTACTAGAGTCAGAACAGACACCCTCCATCAGGTTCAGAATGCAGGTGGCACAGCACCAGTGTGAGGTGCCTGAGATATTCCGAGAGAGATGCTCTAGCTGGATGTCCTGGCTCTAACAGGAAAGAGGTCTGCATGGCAGAGTAGATTAGGAAGTTATCAGCATTCGTGTGTATGGAGACCTTGGAGTTATTGAAACATCAGGCTAAGTGTGGAGGAGAACGGGATCTGGAGCCAATCTTCATGGTTCACATCCATGAGAAAAAGGAACTGATGGAGATTTGAGGAAGAGTGGGTGTGCAGAGTGGGTGGGTCTACTCCTTGTGAGCTGAGAGCATATTTGTGTGTGGCCTGTGTCTGCCTTTCAAAAACTTAAGGCTCTTAATATAGAGGAATAAGAAAAGACAAGAGCCAGCATTGACTGAGTGCACACACTGGTCAAGCACTAAGCACTTTTCTTGGCGAATCTTATTTATTCTCCATAACCATGCTATTAGTGCATGATCCGTGTGTGTGTGTGTGTGTGTGTGTGTGTGTGTGTGTGTGTGTGTGTGTGTTTTGTGTGTGGTGTGTGTGTGTGTTGGGGGAGGGGGCTCTCATAGCCCAGGCTGTCCTAAATCTCACTGTATAGCTGAGGCAAGCCTTGAACTCCTAATATACCTGCCTCACCTCCTAAGTGCTAAGATTATAGATAGACCACACATAGCTTATTCTTATAGTGATTCTTTTGGACAGAATATCATTCAGACATAAAAATATAAAATATGCAGAATGGATGAACTTGCAGATGTGATGGTAAGTGGAATAAACCTGTCATTAAAAGACAACATCAGTGAATATGCTTATATTACTTACATAAGGATTCTGAAATAGTCAAACTCGTAGAAACAGAGAAGAGAATGGTGGGTGCCGGGAACTGATGGGCTTGGAAAATGAGAAGGTGCTAATCAACAGGTGTATTAACTTAGTCCTGCATTTTCAACTCATAATTGATATAAAAAAATATTAACAAGATCTCTTATACTACTTTTCTTATTGCGTCTATTTTGTTTTTATAGTGTCTCTCAAATTCAGGTGGCCACATTTCAAGGGCTTAATAGCCACAAGAGGCTTAGTCCTAGGAGCTCCAGCCCTGGAAAGCTTGGGCACGGGACTATAGTCAGACTGTGTGATGGAGACAAACCTTCAACAATCAGAGTGATGCGGTGGAAAGGGATCTGTTACTACTGCTTAACCAAGGCGGACAGTGGGGGTCCGGGAGAAAGACTGGCCATATTTACTCATCTGGCAGGGGGGACAATCAGGACTGAGGTCCATGTGCTTTGAGTCTACAGCCAATGTCCTTCCGCCACATAATGACAGTGAGATGTGGATCTTGATTTTGGGCAGCTTGCTTAAAAACTAGGAAGTGGGGGTTAGAAATGAGATCTGCTGGAACCCTGCAGAGCCCACCTAGGTGAGAGACCTGGCTCACAGAAGGGACTGTGAAGAGCATCCACTGGCTTCAGAAGATTTTTTTTTTTAAGATTTATTTATTTATTATATATACAGTGTTCTGCCTGCAGGCCAGAAGAGGGCGCCAGATCTCATTACAGATGGTTGTGAGCCACCATGTAGTTGCTGGGAATTGAACTCAGGACCTCTGGAAGAACAGCCAGGGCTCTTAACCCCTGAGCCATCTCTCCAGCCCCAGAAGACTTATTTTATTGTATGTGTATGAGTGTTTCACCTGCGTGCATAGATGTGCACTGCCTATTGGCCGAAACAGCTTTATTTATCAACCAATGAGAGTGACACATATTCAGCAGAGCTCTGATACTCTCAATCACTTATTCATCTCTCCCACCCCCTCCCCTTGTTTCTTGATGTGTCGTCTCCCCTGCACCCATGCAGGGGCACCAGTGAGGAAAGGAAATCATGGATACATGTGCAATAGTAGGTCGCTGGGTCTTATGTAGGATAGCGACTGCTGTGATGAAACACCATGACCCAAAGCAAGATGGGGAAGAAAGGGTTTATTTGGCTTATGTTTCCACATCATTGTCATCAGTGGAGGAAGCCAGAAGAGGAACTCAAACAGGTCAGAAACCTGGAGGCAGGAGCTGATGCAGAGGCCATGGAGGGGTACTACTTATTGGCTTGCTCCCCATGGCTTGTTCAGCCTGCTTTCTTATGTAACCCAGAACCACCAGCCCAGGGATGGCATCACCCACCATGGGCTGGGCCCTCCCACATCTGGGCCCTCCCACATCAATCGCTAATTAAGAAAATGTCCTACAAACTTGCCTGCAGCCCAATCTAATGGAGGCATTTTTCTCAACTGAGGCTCCCCACTGGCTTGTGTCAAGTTGACATAAAACTAGCCAGCTCAGCTTGTTTTAAAAAAGTGATCCATGAGGGTTCAGTGCTATCCTCAGCTATATAGTAAGTTTGAGGATAGCCTAGGCTACAATGACACACTCTGTCAAAGAAGAGATGAGAACAGAAAAGAGTAAAAAAAAAAAAAGAAAGAAAAGAAAATCCATCTTTTCAAGAACATCTTCCCCCAACTGTTCCTACCTGGTTTACACTCAGGATTCCCAGGGCTCTGGAAGCTTGCCTGCAGATTGTGCCTAGCCTTCTCTGAACTGCAGATGTGGAAATCAATTCCCCAAAAGGGAGAATTGATCGCAAGACCGTACAAGTTGCCAGATAGCAAAGCCAACTGTAGGACCTAGGCCCTCTAAGTTACTGTCAGCCCGCATTCTTTTATTTTTGACATCTGATAGTACGATCACTTTCTGAACCTCTTCCCTGAGGTGATTGCTTCTGAGTGGAGCTGGTGGAAAGAGGTATTGCTATTTTGGTCCCATAGAGACCCCATAGCTCATCCCTTTATCCCATCTGCCCCTCCTTCTCATGATAAATGAGCAACCCCATCACAGAGTTGAAAGTCTTTATTACAGTGTGGAAAAGTGTTCAGAACCTCTCAAGAACTGGGGCTAGAGAGAAGACTCCGTGGTTAACAGAATTTGCTGCTCTTGCAGAGTACCCAGGGTCAGTTCTCAGCACCCTCAGGGTGCTCATGACCATCTGTAACTCCAAATACAGGACCCTTGACCCCCTCTTCTGACTTCCAAGAGGCAAGCACATGATACATGTGCATGTACGCATACAGGCAAAAATAAAAATAAATATTTTTAAAATTTAGTATGAATTGGTGTGGACTGCAAACAGCACACTTACTGATGCCCATTTATTTAAATATGCAGGCTTGCTTTCATCTGAGTACATACATAGGAACTTGTGACTGAATGAAAAAAAGAAAGAAAAAGAAAGAAACATGACTACTCCTAGGTATGGTGGAGGAGAAAAGTGTAGCATAGATATATGGGAGAGCATAGCCAGAGGCAGGGACATCTGGGAGAGTCCTAAGCCATGAGAAGAGGGGAAGCGGAAGGGGGAGTTAGTAGGGGGAGAGATATGCCAGCTCAAAGACATTCCAGGAGGCATAACTGGTAGGGACTGAGGGATGCAGGGAGAACCTGGGGGCCAGTGTGCGCTTTGGTAAATAGGCACTTGTCCCAGGTTTGAAACCTAATAGACCATACAGAATAAGTGTAGAAAGTATTTATAAAAGTAATAACAGTTACAGGCTGGAGAGTTGGCTCAGTGGTTAAGAGCACTTCTTGTTGGGTAGGACCCGGGTTCAATTCCCAGATCCCACATGGAGGCTTACCACCTCCTTGGGCACCAAGCACAAATGTGGTGCACAGATATACATGCAGACAAAACACTCATACACATAAAAATCTAAAAAAAGATTTGCCAGGCGGTGGTGGTTCACACCTTTAATTCCAGTACTCCGAGAAGGAGAGACAGGCAGATTTCTGAGTTTGAGGCCAGTCTGGTCTACAAAGAATTCCAGGGCAGCCAAGGCTACACTTATTTGATAGGCTTGAAGGGAGTTGGTCAAGGAAGGCCTCTAAGTGTTATAACAACAACAACAGTGCATTTGTCCAATGAGTTTGAAACCTTAAAAAAAGCTTAACGTTTGTGCGCGTGAACGTGCGTGAGTGTGTGAGTGGCTAACCTCGATTAATTTACTTCAGAACCACAAGTAAAATTCATCTGCTTTGCTATGTCCTGGGAGGAGAATTAGGGCCTCTTTCACAGCTTCTTGGAATCAGAGACCCCGGGCCTTGGGGGTTTCTAATCATTTTGTTATGGGGAAGGAGTTCCTGCCAGAATGCTTGTGGTCTATCTAGTGCTCTCAGCGGGTCTAGCTAGAAACCCAAGGGACAAAAGAAATGCAAGAGGCCACATCAGCAGCAGCCTGCCGCCAGTCCCTGGTGTCTGCCCCCAGCTGTCGCAGACCTCCGGCACATGTGGTTTCAATCACCCAGCCTGGCGCCTTCCGCCCGCGCAGAAGCCCTGCAGCTCTGCGACTTCTTTGTTTGGGAGGAGCCTAGCCCAGCCGGGGTGGCCGCCCTCGCGGGTGGCGGCTCTGGGCTCCTCCTTGCTGGTCTATAAAACTGCAGCCGTGGCCAGGCAGCCCGGAGCGGCAGGCTACAGGCAGCGTGGGGAAGCCGGGCTGCTGCGCTCTGGGTCTCCGGGGAGAGCCGACCCCGCTCCCTCTTTGCAGATGCTGGCCAAAGCAAACACCCAGCAGATGACCCTAGCAGGTCCCTGGAGAGACCGCTGGTTCTTAGCAGATGGCCATCTCCCCAGCCTCTGAGGATACCCTAGCCTGTCTATCACCCGGGCCCTCTCTCCATTCCTTCCTCTGAGTGGGGTACAATTCTGTGAACTATGGAAAGTGAGCTTTCTAGCTTGGTTTTCTAGAGGAGAAGGGTTAGAATAGAAACGCACATGGGGCTCCGGGAGGTGGACACTGACCGTTGGCTTACTCGGTTTGGGAGGGGGACAAAGCCTGACCGCCCCACGTTGGCCGCCTGTCACCCTGGGAGCCAAAAGCTGTTCACCAGCCTGTAAACCGGGTCCATTTACTGTGAGTTACTAAAATAACCCTTTGGGCTTCGGTTGCACACATTATTTCTTGAAAGCCGTCACCTGGGCTGCAGCCGTGGAATGTTGTTACGCTGGAAGTAGAAATCTACTGCAGGCAATCATCTTCTTTCACAATCCCGTACCTGGTCTGCGGGCCTGAAATATCGGTTGCCTGGGAAACGGAGGTCTCCCTTTGCGTTCTTAGTCTCATTAATAAAAGAATTTTAAAACGGACTCAGAAGGAAGCTCGAGGACAATTTTATTAAATCTTGAGAGAGAAAACAAGGCAGGTAAGCTGAGAGGGAGGAGGGGAGGTCGAGAAAAAGCCTTTTAAGTTAGGAATGGAAAACAGGAAGTGAGAAAGCTCAGGATGTTGGAGAAAGCATGTGCAGGGTTTGGTCTAGTATGGAGGGGGCGGGCTAAGAAACAGGAAAAACATGCTTAGCAAGGAGCCAGGGGCTGCTCTGTCTGGGACATTCACTGTGGGTCTTTAGCCTTGACCATAACACCTACAGTAATGAGGCATTTATAAAGCAGGGTTGGCATTTTTACAGGGATAACAAAAATTTGTTTTGAAGGTTCATGTTATTTTTAAGTGTGTGTGTGTGTGTGTGTGTGTGTGTGTGTGTGTGTGTGTGTACACATGCATAGGAGTACAGGTGCCCACAAAGACCAGGAGAAGCCTTTGGAGTCCTGGATATGTGGTCACAGGTGATGGTGAGCCACCCAAAGTGGGTGCTGGGAACTGTCCTCTGCCAGAGAAGCAAGTGCTCTTACCCACTGAGCCCTGTCTCCAGCCCTAGGCATAACTTATTTTTTAGAATATCTATATGAACATTGCAAACGTGTTTGATCATCTTCCTAGGTCTTTTATTGTTGTTGAGATAATTAAGACACAAAGAAAATTTCACAGGCTCAGAAACTGTTCGCTGTTCCTTGTCACCCTTGGGTATATTGCACCTGGTCTCCAAGACACCAGACCTGCCCTGGGTAGCATCTGTGACACCACTAACAGCTCACATGCTGGCTTTTCAGACTGAAACATAAAGCACTCCTGCCTTAAACCCAAGTGGCTCCCCTTGGCCTGTGTACCAAGAATGACCTAATCCCCTCAGTATGTTATTGCAAAAGAAAAAAATCATTCGTAACCCTTGTTGGAGGTGGAAAGGATGACTCTTTTCAAAGAAAGAGTAGAAGATGACAAAAAGCTTTCCTTCTATCCCTCCAAGTTTCCAGCCAGGTCAGGTCCCTGTAACAAAAGACAGATGATCAAGAGAAAAGCATATAAATTTAATGTCTTCTCTGACGTCAGAACATTGGTAAGGAAATGAAGACTCGAAGAAATGATTCAACCCGAGTGTTTTTACAGTGGACTTAATGAGGAGTGGAAAGTCATGGGGAGAAGGGAGTGAACCGGAAGGTCAGGCTGAGTGGGGCTGTTGGCTGGACTGATCCCCTAATCCTTTCTCCTCTGGTTAGGGAGGACAACTCTCTCGGGACCTGGCACAGGGAACGATCACAGGGGCCTTGTGCTTTTTCCTTACATCATTTCCGCTTAAAATGGTCAATGTGGAGCCGGGCGGTGGTGGCGCACGCCTTTAATCCCAGCACTCGGGAGGCAGAGCCAGGCGGATCTCTGTGAGTTCGAGGCCAGCCTGGACTACCAAGTGAGTTCCAGGAAAGGCGCAAAGCTACACAGAGAAACCCTGTCTCGAAAAACCAAAAAAAAAAAAAAAAAAAAAAAAAAAAAAAAAAAAAAAAAAAAAAAAAGGTCAATGTGCCGAAGTGTCATCTTTTGGAGCAGTATGTCCTAAAGTCCTATTGGTGGTCATTATGATGGGGTTTTGTAGGAGGGGAGAGAGATGGAAATCAACTACCAATACAAGGAAAGAAAGAAAGCAAGGATTCACAGCCATGAAGCAGGGAGGGGAGACTGGAGGGTGGAAACGTTAAGAATGGCGTGATTCTTTGCTAAAACTGACTGACAAGGTATTTATTAAGAGTAGACCAGAGTGGCAGGATGGATAATGAGATCCAGAGTGAGGTGGGTCATTAAAGTGACTCGGGAAGATTCTTGCCGAAGTAAGTGAGCCAGCCTGGCACCCAAGGTTGAGAAGAAACAAAAGGAGGACTTGGAAGGTTCTGACCACGACTCAGTCAAGGGAAAAGATCTGGCCCTGTGCTACCTTTCAGCCAGATTTCTAGTCATAACATCCTGTCCGTCTTCCAACGAAGTCACCGGAAACATCTCATCTTTCCAAAAACGTATTTTCCAGGTTACCCAAAGAGCTCTAGGATTGCTTTAGTGAGTAATTATGACCTAGGGAGTCAGAGAATTAGGAAATATTGGGGAAACTGTTCTTTAGGAACTAGCTACCTCTATGTGGACCCCAAATAGCTTTCCTTTGTCAGTTCCCAAAGTAACCATTCATTTGTGAGTCCTTAATAGGGTTCCTGTGCACCCACAAAGTGGGCCTGGGTGAAGAATTGACTTAAAGACTTGGAAATCATAACTCGCTATTGGTGCTCTGCCCTGTACCTGGGTTCAACCCTGCTTCTTTTGTTTGTTGGTTGGTTGGTTGGTTTGGTTTGTTTTTTTTGTTTGTTTGTTTTTTGGTTGTTGGTTTTTTGTTTTGGTTTTGTGAGACGGGGTTGCTCTGTGTAGCTTTGGAGCCTGTCCTGGATCCGCCTCCCTAGTGCTGGGACTAAAGGCGTGCACCACCGCCACCCTGGCTCCCTGCTTCTTTTTTAAAATGTACTTGTCTGAAGAGGGTGGACGGATGGCTCAGTGGTTAAAAGCACTGGCTGTTCTTCCAAAGGACCCTGGGTTCGATTCCCAGAACCCCCATGGCAGCTCACAAGTGTCTGTAACTCCAGTTCCAGGGGATCTGGCACCTTCACACAGACATACATGCAGGCAAAACCCCAATAAATATAAGAAATAAATTTTAAGATGTATTTGTTTGTATATTTATGTATTTATTGTGTGAATGTGTGTATGTACCCAAATGAATGCCATGCCACACACATGCAGGTCAGAGGACAATTCCATGGAACTGGTTGTCTCCTTACACCTTTATGTAGTTTCCAGGGATGGCTTGAACTCAGGACTCCAGACCTATACCCGTTGAGATATCTCACTGCCTTAATTTTGCAGTTTTGTACGTATGTGTGGTTGTGGTGGTACAGGGAGGGACTTGAACTCAGGGCTTCAGGCATGCTAGACAAGCATTCTACTGTTGAGCTATATCCAAAAACACTGTAATTCTTTCTTTCCTCCCCCATGCCCCACAAACAGAGTCTCATGCAGCTCACTCACATTGGCCTCAAACTCATTAAGTAACCAAGAATGACCGTGAACTTCTGATCCTCCTGCTTCACCTCCTAAGTGCTGAGATTATAGGCATGTGCCACCATGTCCAGGTCTCCATTTTTTTTCTTGCCACTCTTTCATAGAATAGTCAAGGTGTACAGTTGATCTATAACCGAACAATGGATCAACTTAGGGTTTTTGACTTTGGCAACACAAACTCAGTAGAAATCCTACTTTGCACCTGTTCTTTCCCCGGGGCTGCGAAAAAGATGACCTGTCCTCTGTCATGACTCTGAGGTGTTGCAGGGAGCCCCCGGTCCCAATCAGCCACACAACTGTGATGAGAAATAGCTCCCCCTCTCTAGTCTACTATGTTGCTACGCTCTCATGATCTGTAGGTTAGATGCAAACGCACTAGAAATTTCTAATGTTTTCAATTGATTGATAATTTGTCAGAATATAGCCCTATTATAAGTCAAGAAGCTGTTTTGTATGAATACAATGGTCTGCGCTTCAAACAGTATCCTTAATCTTTTTTTTTTTTTTTTTTTTTTTTTTTTTTTTTTTTTTTTTTTTTTTTTTTTTGGTTTTTCGAGACAGGGTTTCTCTGTGTAGCTTTGCGCCTTTCCTGGAACAGTATCCTTAATCTTATGACAGCCATGCTCTTCTGTTCATCGGCACATATTAAATAGGCTTCAGTCAGCGATGGGTCTTAGTAAATGGCAGTCTAGACTTCAGTTTGACCACAGCCAGCTCAGGAAACCATTGGTCACACTGGGGTTTATAAATGTTTTGATTTTTTTTGTTTTTTTGTTTGGTGGGTTTCTTGATTTTTGAGACAGGGTTTCTCTGTGTACCTCTGACTGTCCTGGAACTCTCTCTGTAGACCAGGCTAGCCTCTAACTCACAAAGATCCACCTGCCTCTTGATTTTTTTTTATTAATTTTTATGTATGTATGTATGTATGTATGTATGTATGTGTATCTGTGACTGTGTGTGTTGGAACAGGCTGTCATGTAGCCCAGCCTAAACTTGAACTCCCTGCCTTCCTGATCCTCTCAACTGTATCTGTCTCCTGAGTGCAGCGTATACCACCGTGCCCAGCTGTTCCTAATCTTAAATGCATACAATTAAGCTAAGAAAGATTTCAAAATCACCTACAAGACTCAAAATATTCTTTCCCATATATTTTTTTTTCCTCAACCCCTGTGGCTTCTGGGAAATATTTGTCTCACTGGAACTCATGGAGAAAGTGAACTTTCTATACCCTTTACCTTGGAGGGAAAAGAACAAAGATCTAAGAGGTGAAGTTATCCCCGGGAAGGAAAAGGGTAGCCTCAAATGATCTACTTTGGAGTGATACATAATATTTTTGAAATTCATCCAGGGGAAGGAAAACAAAGATGTTCCCCCACCGTTTACACTGTGTGTAAATGTATACACATCCAGGCACCCGACCATGTTTAGAAGCAGCTTCCTGTGAGGTTTTAGACTGGTCCCTTTTTAACAGCTCGATGCTCATTCCAGGATGCTCATTCTGCACGCGCTGCCTAATGCAGGAGACAGAATGTCACAGCTGACTCTGGTGTTGCCAAGGTGCCATTCTCTCCAACACTTCAGACTCATCAGCCAGTGTAAAAAAGGGAAAGGGCGGAGGAGACTTTTCTTCTCTCTCTTGACTTGTCTAGTCAATACCATTTCTCCTCTCTCAGTCTTTGTCACTGCTCCCCTGCCGTCCCTCCATGTTCATATGTATGCACATGTCTGTGGAGGCCAGAGGTCCATTCTGGGTGTCGTTCCTCTAGTGCCTGCATAGCTTTTTGTTTGAGATAGAGTCTCCTGCTGGACTAGAACTCACCAAGTAGGTTGCACTAGGGACTGTTTGTACCAGCCCTTATCAGTTTACAGGTAGGCACCACCACACCCCGCTGTTTTGCTACTTTGGAGGATCAGACTCAGGTCCTCGTGCTTAACAAGGCAAGCACGTTACCAGCTGAGCCGTCTTCTTGAGGCCCCAGTTTTCTTCTTAATTCACAGGCTGGGATGATCAAGAATTTTGCTTCCCTTTTAATTTTGCCAAACCCTGCCCAGAAAGCAGGGTAGAACTCTGGAGTCTTGCTTCCCAAGGGCCCACTTTCCAGAAAGTTAGAAGGGTCTCTCTGGTGACTGAGTGAAGATGATAGGAACTGATCCTTGTCCACAAGAAAACAGATTACATCCCTTGAGCGCTCTGGCACAGACCCCAGAGTTTCACATTTCCAGAGAGAAGAACCATGCTGTGAAGACCTTCCAGTCTCCGCCTACTTTCACCTTCTCTTCCCTTTATTTAGTCCTTCACACCATCTACATTCCTAGGAAGAGAGAATTACACCCATTCCTGCTTTAGGAGGCTCTTTTCTTAGAGTGGGTAAGCTTCTCTGTGGCTTAGTGGTTTTGAATGCTAAACATGGCAGGAGATGAAATCCAGTCTCCTTGGCTCTATGAGTTATATTTATTTCTCTAGTATTTCAGGGCTGGAACTTCCAAGAAAGAAAAATGAGTGTTTGGTTAAAAGGAAGGGGTAGGAGGATTCGATGGGAAAGTAACAGCTTCTAAAAGCAAAGACAGTGCCTTTGGAGGAAGAGACCTGGGTTCTAGTTCCTGCTTTACTACTAACTTGCATGCTTGCCTGCCACTCAGCTGTCTAGGTGAAAGGTAATATGGTTGGCTAACACAGAGTATGCACAGGTAGGGACCCAGACTCCAAGTGACACAGATCTTCTATTAAAATACAGGCTATACCACCCAGCTATATCTGTTTAGCCAGTTTTTCTTCTCTACACCTTAGTATTATTGTCTGTAAAGTGGGAATAAAGGCTTAACTATCTCATAGGGTTGTTGTAAGGATTAAGTAATATTCCTGGAGGTTTTAACAAGTGCTCCATAAAGCTAGTCATCAGTGTAGACAGTCCATGAGGAGTCTCCCCATTCCTGTACACCTGAAGATTTGGTGTTTTCAAAAGATCAAATTTTTATGATTCAATATCATATTGATAATTATTAAACTTAATTTTTTTTGCATTTTTCTGCCCATTTTATTGTTTGCTTTTAAGAAATTCCTTTCTTGGTTTACTGGGGTTTTTTTAAAGATTTATTTTATTTTATTTTATTATGTATTTGTATGTATGTCTGTGTGAGTATGTGTACATGAGTGCAGGTGCCCTTGGATTCCAGAAGAGGGTGTTGGATCACATGGAGTTAGAGTTATAGGTGGTTTTGAATCACTCAGTGTAGGCGCTGGGAACCAAACTCGGGTCCTTGGGAGGAACAGGTGGTCTATTAACCTGTAAGCCTTGTCTCCAGCCCCTGAAAAGTTTTTAAAGATAATGAACATGTCTTGCATTTGTTAAATGCTTTTTCTTCCTTCCTTCCTTCCTTTCTTTGTTTCTTTGTTTCTTTCTTTCTTTATTTTAGTTTTGAGACAGGACTACCTGGAACTTGTTATGTAGCCCAAGCTGGTCTCAAGCTCACAGAGATCAGCCGACTTCTGCCTCCTGAGTACTGAGATTAAAGATGTGTGCCACCACCCCTGGCTGTTAAATGCATTTTCGTCTTCTGAGAAATTGTGGCTTTTCTTCTTTAGTCCACAAATGTGGGGAATTCCAAAGATCAGGTTTTATTGTTTTGTTTTTTGGTTTGGGTTTTGGGGGTTGGATAGAGCAAGTTGGGACTCTGAGGGTGAAACTCATGGGATCCTGAGCGTCACTCAGTGTCGGCTGCTTGAGCAGAACATATTAATTTTTGATTGTTTCTGTGTTCATGAGGGACAAGGGTCTGAAACTTTCTTTTTCCTATGTCGGGCATCTTTGGCTTTAGGCTTAGAGTTACAGTGATTGAAATGTGGTGAGAAAGGTTCCCACTCTTTTGTTTCTGAAAAACTTCACGTAGAATTGGTTTCTCAGCCAGACAGTGGTGGTGCACACCTTTAATGCCAGCACTCGGGAGTCAGAGGCAGGCAGATGTCTGAGTTCAAGGCCAGCCTGGTCTACAGAGTGAGTTCCAGTACAGCCAGGACTACACAGAGAAACCTTGTCTTGAAAAATAAAAAGAAAAAAAGAATTATATATTCATAATTTCATACACTTTTCTCATACAGAATTTCTCACATTTACACAGCTAATATTTGATTATATTTAATCTATTCTATTCAATATAATTAAATACTTGTAATTAAGTATTTTTCTTTTATTCCTGGGTATCTTCTTCAATTATAAGTTTTTTAGAAGAGACTAGATCTGTTTTCTTTGCTATTACCTTCATAACCCACCTCAAGAATAGAAAGCTGATAATTCATGAAGAGATGAATGAATAAAATAATTAATGGTTTTGGATGAGCTTTCCAGGCAGTTTGCATGTCCCTCTGAAAATTAATCAGGTCAGCTTATATTTATTGAATGCTTATTGATGACAAGCATTGTACGAATACAAAAGTGCATTGAGAAGTGTCCTTGCCTGAGAGAGTTAGAATAATATGACGTAAGCACGAATTTCCTTCTTTTTTCTTTCTTTCTTATTCATTCATTCACTTATTCATTTTTGTGTATGTGTATCCTTGTTTGTGGGCATTTGCATATGCGTGCAGGTACCCTTGGCGGTCAGAAGTGTCAGGTCCCCTGGGAACTAGAGTTCCAGGAGGTTACAAGCCATTTGGGCCACCTGAGCCGCCTGACATGGATGCTGAGAATTGGGCTTCGGCCCTCTGCAGGAACAGTAAGCACTCTTAACCCCTGAGCCATTCATTTCTCCAGCCCCAAGGATGCATTTCTTTAAAAACACACATGAAGCCAGGCAGTGGTGGCGTAAGCCTTTAATGCCAGCACTTGGGAAGCGGAGGCAGGCGGATCTCTATGAGTTCTAGCTGAGCCTGGTTCTAGGATAGCCAAGGCTACACAAAGAAACTCTGTCTCAAAAAACCCAAAAACAAACAAACCCAAAACCCATGATATACATGGCCTAAGCATATGCATGCCTAAGTGCACAAGTGTCAATTAGAGGACAACTTGTGGGAGATGGTTCTTTTACTATGTGGGTTATACATAGGCCCTCAGGCTTAGCAACAAATACCTTCACCCACTGAGCCATTTTGCTGATCCATCTCTCTACTTTGCATTTTTTAAAACAAGTAATTGAGCTGGGTGTGGTTGGCACATGCCTTTAGTCTCAGCAGAAGTAAGTGGATCTCCTAAGTTCAAGGCTAGCCTGGTTTACTGAGCAAAGTTCCATGATAGCCAGGGATACACATACACACACACACACACACACACACACACACACACACACACACACACACAGAGGCAACAAAAAAAACTGGCTAGAGAGAGAGAGAGAGAGAGAGAGAGAGAGAGAGAAACAAGAAACTGTTTTTACTTACTGACCATTCAGAAAATACTTCAGGAGAATATAGATTACACAATGTCTTTGTCACTGTTCTATTGCTATGAAGAGACACCATGACCAAGGCAATTCTTATAAAAGAAAGAATTTAATTGTGGGCTTGCTTACAGTTTCAGAGGTTACTCCATTATTATCTTGGAAGGGGCATGGCGGTGCTAGAGCAGCAGCTGAGAGCTACAGCCTGGTCCACGGGCAGAGGGAGAGAGACTGGGCCTGGCATGGGTTTTGAAACCTCAAGTTCCACCCCCAATAGCACACCTATTCCAGCAAGGCCACACCTCCTAATCCTTCTAATCCTTTCAAACAGTTCCACTCCCTGGTGACTAAGCATTCAAATAGTTGGGCCTATGGGGGTCGTTCTTATTTAAACCACCACACACAGATTACATAACCACCCTGTAAACCCAAGTGGTCCTATCATACTGCTCAATACTTGCCTTTGTTTGTTTGTTGTTGCTCACTATGTAGCCCAGGCTGGCCCAGAGTCATGATCTTCCTGCACCTACCATTCATTATGCCAGATTTGAGCATCCCTTTTGAGAAGAACATAACAAAAAGATTATTCTTTTTTTTATTATTATTACTAGTATTCTTACACATTTAAAAACTTTTACTGGTAACCTGACATTTGCCCGATAAACATTCATCAAAAGAGTAAATAATGGACATAAAAGGACATAACCAGATATCTAAAAAGTGATAGAGAGTGCCTAGGTGTGGTGGTGCACACACACCTGTATTCCAAGCACTTGGGTTGTAGAATCAGGAGAATCATGAGTTCAAGGCCAGCCTGGGCTATCTGATTAGTCCCTGTCTCAAAACACACACACAAACACACAGACACACACACGAGGAGAGGGGGCTATCCTCAAGGCCAGCTCCTTCCTTTTTCCAGAAGGTTCTCTTCCTAAGTCCCCCTTGAACGGCTCGCCCTTTCCTCCTAGCTTCTTCTTTCCCTTGTAATCCAACCTTGACTGATCGGTTCACTCCCAGCCAAGCACCCAGCACCCACTCCTGCCTCTGTGAGTCACAGTCACCCTTCACCTGTCACTCTGAAATGCCGTGGTCCTTTGCAGGGAAGCCTCCCTCCGCTGATTTCCCCGTTCACTCGTTACCAGCTGCTGCAGGCTGCTGTGTCCCTCAAAGTGCAATGTATGGCCCAGTTGCTGACTCACTGGCTCATACGGGAACGAAGCTAAGCGCTTCGGCATTTGCCTGGGTATCCCTGTATCCCCTCATAAGCCTCACCACCAATCTCTCCTGCACAGAAATATCAGATATCTCCTAGAATTTTGCAGAGTTCATGCCCCCAGAAAGGTCACAGCTGGAGACAAATGTGATATGCCCAGAAAAGCTGATTACAAGACTAAAAACCATAGTGGTTTTTAAAGACCACAGAGGGAAAAAAAAATGAAAGATTTAAATAAATATTTTTTCTAAGCAGACCTCCGTCTCTAGAAGGGTTTCTAAGCTGCAGACACAGCAAAAGAACTGAGAGCTGAGAAAGCGCTGTGCTGGGCAGAACAGGGCTTTGCTTACACCGCAGTGATGGTGCATCCAGAGGGTTTCTTTACTTTCTTCACATCTGAAAACCGTCATTCATTTCTCTCGGTCTGAACCCAAAATACCTTCAGCTCAGAGAGCCTGCTAAATTGAAAGAAGAGAAGGAAAGAGGAAGTGAGAGCGGCAGGGGGAAAGAAGAAAGAGAAAGAGGAAAGTTTAGAAACCCACACTGTTTTTCCTTCCATGGTTTCTTAGGTAAAAATGACAGTACATTGGGGAGAGTATGGGTCAGATCCCGGTGTGGGTTGAGGAACTAGCAAAGCTAGGCAAAGTAGTTCTGTGTGTCTGTAGCTCTGTGTGTCTAGGAGATTGAGGCAGAAAGATCCTTTGAACCCAGGAGTCCAAGGCCAGCCTGGGCATCACAGTGAGACCTTGTCTTATAATTAAATAAATGTGGGAAGGGGAGGCAGAAGGATGATCAGTTTGAGGCCAGCATGAGCTATATAGCAAGACCCTCTCTTGAAAAAAACAAAATGGGGGCTGGAGAGATGGCTCAGCGGTTAAGAGCACTGACTGCCCTTCCAGGGGTCAATTCCCAGCAACCACATGGTGACTCACAACCATCCATCATGAGATCTGGTGCCCTCTTGTGGTCTGCAAGCATACATGCAGGCAGAACACTGTACACATAATAAATAAATAAATAATCTTTTTTTAAAAAAATCAAAAACAACAAAAATATTTTTTTTAAGAATGGGCAGACTGACTGGCTGGGAATGTAATTGGCGGTTTTCTCATTCTGGTTGAGACTTGTTTTCAATTCTCCCTGTATCTTCTCTCAGGCCGGTTCTGGGGAGAAGCAGAGCCTCATGGGAAACCGGGGCTCTTTCTTTTTCTCCTCTGGTCTCACGCTGAGCAGAGGGTGTTGCAACAGGAACAGTTCCCAGGCTGAGTGTGACCACCCAGGCTCCAACAGGAGCTGCTGAGCGCGAGGACCAGCTGTCCTTTTCCCCAAGGACTGTCCCCTGTGGTGCAGAGTTGGGCAGCACCACCGCAAGCAATCTGGCAGCCGAGACACTGAACTCAGCCAAGGCGACTGTCGTACAGGAAATGGGAGGATAAAACGTCACAGGCAGATTCAAGGTTTAGACGTTCTCAAAAACGAAAGAGAGGAGATGCCTACGTGCCCTCACCCCCAGATCACTTACTAGAGGTGGCAGAGGATTGGGCATGAGTGCTTGGCTGTTTCTTCTCTCAAGTCCCATTGAGGTGAAAATAAAGGAACCAGATGGACATGAGTCCACACGGACAAGAGAATGGGGGAAGGGAGTAAAAGTAGAGAAGAGGAGAGCGTGGGGGAGAGAAGCAACAGATGCTGGAGTTCAGCGGATGAAGACACAGTACTCACGGGAACAAGCCGGTCCATCACAGGACCGCAATCTACCAGGGTACAGCAGAAAGATGAGCTGCCCCCCCCCCCCCGGGCTCGCAGCTGGGGGTGGGAGATCTGCTTTTCAAGGGGGCAGTTAAGCAGAGTGTGGTGGTCCATTTCTATAATCCCAGGGCTTAGGTGATAGAGCTGGGAGGCTCAGGAGTTTAAAGCCAGCCTGGGCCACAGGAGACCTTGTCGCGAAAAGGGGATGGGATCCTTAGATATCTAAGTTTCTGTTTCTGCACCTTCCACATAGAAGGGAACTGTAGGAAGTCAGACTTGGAAGGATCAGGCCCAGTGCAAAGCAAGCCAACCTAGAAGCAAAGGCAGGGTCTGTAGGTTGCCTTTCCTCCGAGGCTGCTCTGTGCATTCACGGTTCAGGCATCATCGACAGTCCTCACCCACCTCTTGCGGACAAGCAGCTGACTTAAGAACTCTGCTGGGTGCAGTGTCACATGCCAGTAATCTGAGCACTTGAGAGGCAGAGTAGGAGGATGGGGAGTTCAAAGCCATCCTCAGTCATCTAACAGATTCAAGTCTAACCTATGCTTCACGAGAGCCTGGCTAAACAAAAGAGAAGAAAAGAACTCTGTGAACGAATGTGCAGCATCGAAGGAAGACAACCCCTCCCTACGGGGGTGGGGGGTGGGGAACAGACACTGCCGGTTGGAAATTCTACAATGAAAACGTCTACAGAAAGGCCCAGTATGGACCAAGCCCATGCATTCATAGCATCATCAAACAGGTTTCTGCTCTCTCTCTTCCCAAGACATCTGAGTAAAGAGGAAAGCAGGGAGAGACATGCAAGGAATGCTGGCTGGTATCCCAGAGACGTAAATGGGATGACTCCTTGAAGAATAGAATGCTATTTAAGAGGTAATAACAACAATAGCAATATTTACTGACCATTTATTTTGTATCAGAAGTGTATTTAAACTAACTGAATTTTCACAATATACTTTTTTTTTGTGATAGCTTCTCTTTATAGCACTGGCTGGCCTCAAACTTGCAAATATCCACGTGTGGGATTACAGGTGTATGCCACCCCACACAGCTTTAGTTTTTATTTAATGCCCATAGTTCTGTACACTTACTTTGCCCATATTGTGGCTGAGGAAACTAAGATTCGAAGATAAAGAGGAATGCACTGAGTGTCGTGCAACCAGGAAAAGAATAGGTCTGTTATTTGATGGCCAGTTTAACAGCTTTCTTATAATGCTCCCCAAGAGAGCCCGCAGGAAGATTCTCGGAACAGCTCAATGGAACAACGTGAGAGAAAAGACACAAAAGTTAGGGGGCCCATCCAGGAGGTTTGACATCTAAAAGAGAAGTTGTGCAGAATTGTTTTTGAATAGCGCAATAACATTTCCTGACACATAAAACAAGTCTTCATGTTAAATGGCTAGACAATAATTGAATAAGAAAAGAAGGAAGGAAAGGAGGGAGGGAGGAAGGAAGGGACTGAGGGAGGAAGAAAGGCATAGTAAAAGGTTACAACTATAGAGATGACGATAAGAGCCTAAAACTTTCTGTACCCGTGGGTCTGCACCCGTGGTTCTGTGCCTGTGGTTCTGCACCCGTGGTTTTGCACCCAAGGTTCTGTGCCTGCGGTGAGACAGAACATCAGTAGAAGCCTGTGGCACCGGCTGCTTGCCTCACAGTGGACAAGGTGGAAGGAGGCAGGGAGTCCTGTTTCCAGCCTGTACGGATGGCACCACTCCCATACCCACATTCAGGAGTTCCTCTCTACAAGAGCATTCACAGATGTATCGAGAGTTGTGTTTTACTCATCTCCTGGGCATTTCTCCACCCAACCAAGCTGGCAATCAGCACTAAGGATCAACCACACTAATGGAGCAATGCTGTCTGAAATTTGAGCGAAATCAATATCCAATCTAGCAGTCTGTATCTAGCCAAACCGTAAATCCAGCGTGACCCGTAGAATGCACGTGAACTTGCAGTGAGTTGCCTGTAGAAAGGAAAATGATGGACAGCTGTGAAAAGGAGTTTTGCTTTTTACTGTGTTCCTTTTGTTCTGTTGGAAAGTTTACTTACCATATAGGCTTATGTTCAAAAACAAACTCTTTTAAGGGATGCTACTAATTAGCTAGATAGGGGATACTCATTGTCGATGAGAAAGCACATGGGTGATTTCCATGTGGGTGATTTCCCATTCCTCGCTGTCCTTCCAGCCCTAGCATGAAGGATGCCAGGTCTGCAGGGAGGGAGGTCAGCCCCAACCGGTTTTCAGCTCTGATGCATTGCAAAGACATCCTCCTGGCAAGACAAACTCAAGACTCATGGTTAGATCATGTAAAGAGAAAACCCGAGTGCAGAAGGAACAGATGAGCATGAAGTTGCCCTTTGAGTCATTTGGGTGTGGGTGAGTGACAGGGAGAAAGGAAAGTTCAGTTCAGGAACCACTGGCCTTTACAAATCCTCCCCTGCCGGGGTGTGCTGATTTCTACAGCGAAGTGCCCTGAGTGTCGGGGATCGAACTGCAAGGCTCGCGTTGTTCTACCACAACACTGGTAGGAGAAGTTGATGTCCAGTTTAGGCTATTTACCACAACACTGTCACTAAGTAGCACACTGACCAAGACCCAGATTCTGATAGACATTATTACTCTTCAGTCTCTGGAAGTAAAGAAGTTCTAAGAATTTTCCTTTTTTTTTTTTTTTAAAAAAAAAAAAAGCCATTCCTAATGATACTCTGCTACTACCCTTGTAGATTGGTACCTAGCCCAACTGTCATCAGAGAGGTTTCATCCAGCCACTGATGGAAACAGATGCAGAGACCCACAGCCAGCCGTTGAGTGGAGCTCAGGGAATCCCGTGGAAGAGGGGGAGGAAGGATTGTAGGAGCCAGTGGTGTCCAGGACACCACAAGAAAACCCACAGACTCAACTAACCTGTGCTCATAGGAGTTCACAGAGACTGAGCAGAGAACCTGCATGGGACTGACCTAGGTCTACACTCTTCATATATGTTACAGTTGTGTAACTTGGTCTTCTTGTGGGATTCCTAACAGAGGGAGCAGGGGCTGGCTCTGACCCTGTGGCCTGATTTGGGGAACCTTTCCCCCTACCAGATTGCCTCATCCAGCCTTAATAGGAGAGGAGGTGCCTAGTCTTATTGCAACTTGATATACCATGGCTGGCTGATATCCGTAGGAGGCCTACCCTTTTCTGAAGAGAAACAGGAGGAGGAGTGGAAGGGGGTGGAGGGTGCGGGACTGGGAGGAGAGGGGAGAGAGGAAACTGTGGTCAGGATGCAAAAACAAAATAAATTTTTTAAAAAAAGCCAAATCTGACTATGACTATGCTTACAACAGTGGTTCTTAATCTGTGGGTCAAGACCCCCTTCCTAGGGGTCGCATATTAGATATTTACATTATGATTTATAACAGTAGCAAAATTACAGCCATGCAGTAGCAACAAAGATATTTTTATGGTTGGGGTCACCACAACATGAGGAACTACATTAAAAGGTCAGGGCATTCAGAAAGTTGAGAAGCCCTGTCTTACACACTTACTGTAAGAAGTGTATTAAAGTTTACTAAAGGTTGCAGGAGATTGCTCACTGATTAAGAGCACTTGGTGCTCTGGCAGAGAACAGAAGTTTTGTTCCGAACACCTATGTTAGGTGTTTCATAACTACCTGTAACTCCAGATTCCAGGGAGATCTGACTCCATCTTCTGGTCTCCACAGACACCAGAATATACAAGACACGCGCGTGCGTGTGTGTTTTATAGGCTTCTGATGAAGTGACATTGTGTGTGTGTGTGTGTGTGTGTGTGTGTGTGTGTGTGTGTGTGTGTGAATGTGTGCATGTGTATGTGGGTCTGTCTGTCTGTGTGTGTACCTTAGCTGCCTAGACTTTAATACACAGATTAGTTCTTTCTTTTTGTTTCGTTTTTGAGACAATACTGCTTTGTATAACCCTGAAACTCTGTCGACCAGGCTGGCCTCGAACTCAGAGATCCACCTGCCTCTGCCTCTCTAGTGCTGGGATTAAAGGTGTGCACCACCATGCCTGGGCCAGATTAGTTCTTTCTTATTTCTATAACTCATATAAACAGAACCATGTACTAAATATTTCTGTTGTACCCACCTTCTTTCAATTGGCATGAAATTTGCCTTGTGTTATTTTGGAAAGTCTGCTGTAAAATGTCGTCGTTTAATCACAACATTTAATCTATTCCAAATACTAGTGATGATGTATGAGTTCATTTATACGTACACAAAGGGAGCCTAGCCGGGTGGCCGTGGTGCACAACTTTAATCCCAGCACTGGAGAGGCAGACAAAGGGGGAATCTCTGTGAGTTTGAGGCCAGCTTGGTCTATAGAGTGAGATCCAGGACAGGCACCAAAACTACACAGAGAAACCCTGTCTCAAAAAAACCAAAAAACAACAAAAACAAAAAAAGGGGAGCCTAAGCAGAAAAAGACTGAGTAGCATCTCTGAATATAGCCAAGAGTAGAAGAATACAGAAAAGTTTTAAGAAGACTCTAGAACAGTGGTTCTCAATATGTGGGTCATGACTGCATATGAGATGTCTACTTTATGATTCATAGCAATAGCAAAATTATAGTTATGAAGTAGCAATGAGATAATTTTATGGTTAGGGGGTCACCACAACATGAGGAACTGTATCAAAGGGCTGTAGCATTGGGAAGGTTGAGAACCACTGCTCTAGAGCAATACGATTTTTATTAACCAGATATACTGCGGGGAGTGGAGGGGTTCATATGTTGCCAAGGATGTCTATCTCTCCCAGAAATTGATGGATTAGAATTATGTGTCTATTCCTTATTGTGTGGTTGTAGGCAAGTCAGTCTTCCTATTTCATGTCTATCTGTGTCAATGAGGGTTACTGAAAAGATGGAAAATGGAAACGAATGTTAATCAAGTAACAATGTTGTACATATATATGCCAAAAAATCATTAGCTAGCTAAGTGTGATGGTACAGATCTGTAATCCTGTCACTCACGGAGCTAACAAAGAGAGTGAATCTTGAGTTAGAAGCCAGCCTCAACAAAAGGGAGAAACATTAGTAAGGGTGGCAGGTTGGCTCAGTGGATAAAGGCACTTGATGCTAAGCATGGCTATCTGAGTGCCATCTCTGAGACCCACGTGGTGGAAGCAGAGAACATCTCCATCTATTGTCCTGTGAGCTCCGCGTGTGTGGCATGGCGCGTTCGCATGTGGCTGCACACATACACACATAAAGAAAGTCAGAAAACTTTTTAGATTATCAGCTGTTATTAAGCAACATTTCTACACAGGAGAGTTAAATATATCAAATAGCAAATTTGTATTGTCCTTTTTAATCATTCTGGATGGGATTTCCCGGTGAGCAGCAAACAGCTCTCCTGGTTCATTTTGTTCATCCCCTGCCTTTACTGTTCCTTCTTAGAGAGTGACTGAGGAAGGGGAAGAGGTGAAGCTCAAACCAGTCACCTTCTGTTTGTTACTAGCTTTGATAAGATAGAGACTGGACTGAGGCTCTCATACATCCATGGATTTCAGACATCAACACCCTCTCTGTTCTTCATTGTCATGGGTCCCTAACAATCCACTCTCCCCCTCGGAGTAGGTGACTATTTTTAAGTTCCCTCTCCTGTTCAGATCTCCTCCATCAGTAATAAAAGATTTAGATTTAGAAAGTGCCTTAGCATTTGGAATGAGACAGAGGCTGTAAATAGATATGCTGATGAAATAAGCCAGGATGAGATCTAGAGCTCTGAAAGTGTCATTCATAATCAAAGACACACGCTCTCCCTGATCTGTGGATCGGCACAGGCATGAATGAGAGGACTCTGGACAGGGATGGGTATGTATGAGTTCCTGCATCTGTGAGCCAGATTACATGCACAGAGGATGAGGATGCTGCTGAAGGAAGAATCTCAAAGACTGCTATGTTTCTGAGTGACCTGGTCTTTGTGGGCCAGGTGATAACCTTCCTTTGACCATTATTACTTGAGAAATGAGGATAAAACCTTCTCAAGCGGGGTGTGGTGGCGCACACTAGAAAGCCCAGCACTTGAAGAGCTAAGGCAGAAAGAATGCCTGAGTCTGAGGCCAAACAAACAAAAACAGAAAAGCTAATTCCTAGACAGACGGTCAACCTCCAGTCTGCAGTGGTGAAGCGTGTATGCTGTTGCCCTTTCCCATCACACTCTGAGAACTTGTCAGGATGAAGGGTCCAGTATGTCTGTGTTCAGGTCAGCTTGATGACTTAGGTATATCAATCAGTCCTACTCACAGCTTATGGCATGCCACCACCTGTCATTTACAGCTCTAGAACTCCAGCCAAGTCAAGGTCCAGAGTAGATCCAGCCTTTTCTGTGTTCTTCCTCCTCCGGATTCTTAGAGCACTCCTGACCCACACACCATGCTCATCACACACTGTGTTGAACCGAATTTGGTGCCTGTGTATTTCTCTGTTAGACTGTGGTCTTTTTGTAGACAAAAGACGATTCTCCACCCCGGCGCAGTAACGAAAGTGCCATTCGTATTTGTGAGCAACAGTGTGCTCCTGGCCACTCCCCTTTGGATACCAAGGACATTGTCAAAGTCCTTGTGGGTTTGTGGCACCCAGGTAAACAGGGGATTAGGTGTTCGTTTAAAGAAATGTGGAATCAGTATACCTGAGTGTGATGATATACAAAAAATAAAACGTTGGATACTCAGCACTGCCACGATTTCAGGACAGTCTCACTGTGGTTCACATTCTCAGAAATAATTATCGTATGTGAACAGTTTGACACAGGCTAGCTTGATTCACTGGTCTAAAGCCACAACAGTGATTTAGATGACCTTCTACACGCCTGCTCTAGTTTGAGGTTCTAGATTCCAAATAACCGGCATATTCCAGGATTTTGTAGGTAGGGTAGATTATTGGCCTAGAACAGAGCCTAAACTTCAAGGCTGAAAGTGCCTTGAAACATTGACATCTTGGCATCTTTAACCATCTGAGACAGATTTTTGTTGGGCTTTGTTCTTTGGTTTTTAATTTATGTGATTTTGTGTGTGTGTGTGTGTGTGTGTGTGTGTGCGCGCCTGTGCCTGGAGAGGCCAGAGAGTTCCCTTGGAGCTGGAGTGACAGGCATTGGTGAGCACATTGTGTGAGTGCTGGGATCCAAATGTTGTGGTCATCGTAACTGAGCAGTCAGTGCTCTGAACTGCTGAGCTATTTCTGCAGCCAATTCGTTCTGTTTTGAGATAGGGTCTCACCCACTCTGCAGCCTGGTTGGCCTTTACTGTAAGCAATCTACTTGCCCCCACCTCCCAAATGTCGGTATTATAGGCATGTGGCTCTGGCACAGGGTGTGAGTTTTGTTGTTATTGTTGTTGTTTGGGTTTTGTTGTTGTTGCTATTTGGTGTTTTAACACAGAGTTTCTCATTGTAGTTCTGGTTGTCCTGGAACCCACTCTGTCGATCAGGTGGGCCTTCAACTCAGATCTGCCTCCCAAGTGCTGGATTAAAGGCATGTGCCAGGCTGGGAGGCAGAGCCAGGCAGATCTCTGTGAGTTTGAGGCCAGCCTGGTCTACAGAGTGAGATCCAGGACAGGCACCAAAACTACACAGAGAAACCCTGTCTCAAAAAAACAAAACAAAACAAAAAAGGATGTGCCACCACTGCCCAGCTTGGTGGGACAACTTTCCCTCCTTATCCATTTTATTTACTGCACTGAGACAGTACTTTACATCACCTGAGTAATTGTTTTGTTTTTTTCTCGTAATGTATTTTTCAAATAAAATAAGTATTTTTGGACTTAGACAAACAAAGCCAACATCTGTTTAATTTGCAAGAGTAAAATGTTGACCTTAAATTGTTAAAATTTATTTTAAAAAAACAGGGGTTGGAGATACGGCTCAGTGTGGAAACACTGGCTGCTCTTATAGAGAACCTGGCTTCAATTTCCAGCACCCACATGCTGCCTTACAAATGGCTGTAACTCTAGTTCAAGAGGATCCAACACTCTCTTCTAAGGCCTCCTTGGACACCAAGCATGCATGTAATATGTCAACATACTTGCAGGCAAAACACTCAAAAACACAAAATAAAACTTTTTTAATTTTAAAGTTATGAAAGCACTATTAATTTCTATTTCCTGGATAAAGTTCTCTGAAAGTCATGCTATTTTCTAAGGTTTCCACTTGCTGCACAAGCTCTTGAGTATGAAGTGCATGTAGTTTTATCACATAACACCAAATGCTGCAAAGTGCTGATCCAGATTAGGTCCAGGATAGTCTAACACTCTTGGTCAATTAGGAGCTTTGTTAGGGAAAATCAAGGTAGAGTGTTTGTTAATTCTCCCTGGGTGAATTCTGCCCCCGTGTGGATGAAAACCTCTACAGAGCAGAAAAGAACACTGTAGCCCTTTGGACCAGTTCTTTTCCATTCTTTCCAAGAACGTGCTGAGGAAGTCAAGGAAACGAGGGAACAAAACCAGACCCTTTGTGTAAACTGTGAGAGCTTAGTGTGGTGAGGAAACACACCCGCATACAGTAGTACACATTTTGTATTTTTTTTTCTTTTTCTTTCCTTTTTTTTTTTTTTTCGGTTTTTCGAGACAGGGTTTCTTTCTTTTTTTTAAAATTATTTATTTTTATTTTATGTGCATTGGTGTATGTCCATGTGAGGGTGTCAGATCTTGGTTACAGACAGTTGTTAACTGCCATGTGGGTGCTAGGAATTGAACCTGGGTCCTCTGGAAGAGCAGTCAGTGCTCTTAACTGCTGAGCCATCCTTCTAGCCCCGAGACAGGGTTTCTCTGAGTAGCTTTGCGCCTTTCCTGGAACTCACTCTGTAATCCAGGCTGGCCTCAAACTCACAGAGATCCACCTGGCTCTGCCTTCCGAGTGCTGGGATTAAAGGCGTGTGCCACCACCGCCAGGCTACATTTTGTATTTCATATTCCACATGGCATAAGTACATCAAGTCAGTAAGCCCTTCACAATGAGAAACATTTTGAATATTCAGTTTAACACCCCCTTTGCATAACCCTATGTGAATGAAAAAATGTGCGATTCTGCGGCTCATTCTTCTGTGTCAGACATTATGATGAACAAGAAGTGAACATATTAAGTCCAGGTCTGGGTGTGGCTCCGTGATGCTAGAGTACCTTCTTAGCATGCGGCAGGCCTTGGGTTCGTTCTCCAGCCCTGCAAAACAAAAGGCCAGCAACCATAACATATTCCAACCACAGGCTGAATCATGTGACTGTATAGGTCATCTGTGATCACAGAACTGAAGCTCGATCTCCCAATCCATTGTTTTCTGGTTGAATCATTTATGCCATAAGGATATAATTCTGCCCCAAGGAACAATACACAACAGGCTTATGATGGACTTGATTTTTTTTTTAATCTAAAGAAGCCCCTTTTTCCTCACATGAAAAATTCATACATATCAACGGCATAATAAGCTTTTATTTTAAGAGATTACCCTGGGACTGAAGAGACGGCTCAGTGGATAAAGTGCTTGCCACTCAAGCATGAGGATCTGAGTTCAATCCCGGGCAAACTACAGAAAAAGCTGAGTGCAGGGGGCACACTTGTGATGCCAGGGCTGGAGGGGTGCAAGCAAGCAGGTTCCTGGGGTTTATTAACCAGCCAATCTAGCCTATTTGGTGAGTTCTGGGCCACTGGGAGACCCTGTTGGGGGTTGGGGGGAGAAAAAGGGTTGATTTCTGACATCCGTGCACATTTAAACCCATGTACACACAGACGTACAAAACCAGATTGAAAGCTCATAGGAACTCATGAACTTTAGACAGACAGCTGTGGAACCTGCATGGGACTGGACCAGGCCCTCTGCATACAGGAGACAGTTATGTAGCTTGGTCTGTCTGAGGGGTCCCTGGCAGAGGGATCAGGATCTACCCCTGGTTGTGAGCTGGCTTTCTGGATCCCATTCCCTATGATTGGACACCTTGCTCACCCTCGATGCAGGAGGGAGGGGCTTGGTCCTACCTCAGATGAACACACCAGGCTTTGCTGACTCCCCATGGGAGGCCTTACCCTTTTGGAGGAGGGGATTGGGGAGTGGGGGCGCAGCGGGGATTGCGAGAAGGAATGAGAGGGGAATCTGTGGTTGGTATGTAAAAATGAATAAAAAATATTTTAAATAAATAAAAGAAAGAAAGAAAATCAGGTTGAATACAGTAAAAATGATACCCGTAGGTATTGGTTCATAAGGAGGTCCCAGTGAAATCCAGCCGTGGATGATGTGCAATTGAACTTCCAATGGAAACAGCTCATGGACATTCATGAGCCATGGTGCCATGATAAGTTTAGAGGCTAAGAACTCAATGGAGTGTCCTGTAACTCCGGCCGAGGTCTGGCAGCACCCTAAGTTGGGTGCACTTGGCAGAGGTCACAGGCTAGTCACCTTGGTCACTGGTCTCTCTCTGATCTGGAGCCAGGAGGTAAGACGAGCTACAGACAGATCAGCAAGTCACACACTGACTGAGACAAAAGACCTGAGGAGCCCTCCTGACACATCAGATGCTGCCCGCCGCCTCCCTACACAGGAAATCCTGTTACTAGTTCTTGTAGACTCTCTGCTTCCAGTTGTGGGATTAGACCTAGGGCCTTAATCCCGTTAGACAAGAGACCTCCCGCTGAGCTCGTTCTCAGCCCTCTTCTTACTCTTTACTGTGACACAGACTCTCACTGAATTGCACAGTCACTTGCTGGCCCTTGAGCTCACTCTTCTAGTCCAAGCGGACCTTGAACTTGTGAGCCTCGGTGCTTCAGCCCCCCAGTCGATGGGATTACAGGTCTGGGCCTCCACGCCTGGCTCTTTTGCAACCTTTCTAGTGTTGGAAGGAGGCAACTGTCGCACTGCCCTGTAGGACTCCGTCCTGCTGACCTTCACCTGTAACTGTACCAACTGTTCTTTATACATGGTTCTCCAACGTTATCATTGCCTGGCCGCATTCCTCTGACGGCGATGTTTTTGTTTCTGTTTCTGTTTTTTTTTTTTTAATCAGTTTCTTCCAGCTTTTAACACCTCGCCCTGCTCACAGATGTGATGAACGTGCTAGCGTGGCTCGTGTGAGGTGCAGTGGGGGCTGCCACTCCTGTGTTTGAAACATCATCCCGCCATGAGTGCAGCCCCGGACTCAATTCATATCAACTAGCAGCCAATCGAGTTCTTACTTGATTGTGGGTTCCAACCCTGTACTTGTGTCTGGTTGTAACTTTCAACATGTCTCTATTAAATTTCTCCCTGTGTTTGGCTCCGAATCCCAGCTAGCAAGACAATTAATGTACCTGCAGAGTACCCAATCGGATTAACTTGGCTACCTAGCTTGGTGCATATGTATTTAATAGAAACGACCTGTTTCCCACTGATATTGCAAGGTAAAGGCAATGCTCTTAGGGGAAGGGGGTGATCAGAAGTGAGCCATCTCCACGGTGCTTCCTGTAAGCTGCATGGCCTCAGCTATGGTGGCTTCAGTTTTCTCTTCTCTAAACAGAACTGAGAGCATTAGCTCACTGTGTGGTCAGGGGCTCACTTGGGATGAGGCATTTGAATGAGCTGAGTTAACTGTTAAATTAGTGGAAGGGGGGCTGGAGAGATGGCTCGGAGGTTAAGAGCACCGACTGCTCTTCCAGAGGTTCTGAGTTCAATTCCCAGCCACCACATGGTGGCTCACAACCACCTGTAATGAGATCTGGCACCCTCTTCTGTATACATAATAAATAAATAAATCTAAAAAAAAATTGGTGGAAGGGATCATTAACCATCAGCTTTCCAAGGGCTTGAGGGAATAAGAGACCCCCATCTTTGTATTCCCAGTACCATCTGCACTGGGTAAGTGAAGAGAACAGTGGACGTTTTTACTACCGGTGGACACAATAAACCACATATTGAGGCAGTCTGTCACAGAGGACAGTGTGTCCTCTTCTTTTCTTTTTTTTTTTTCCCCTTTTATGAGACATGGTCTCACTATACAGCCTTGGCTGGCCTGGAATTCACTCTGTAGACCAGGCTGCCTTCAAATTCACCTATCCACATGCCTCTGCCTCCAGGTGCTGGGATTAAAGGTGCGCACGACCACACCTGGCGTGAGTCTTTGTCTTTTATCAGCCTTTGTTGCATCTGAAAACTTAGGGCTGGGGTGTGGTTTTGTGGTAAAGCATGTGCCCACCCTGTAGAAAGCCCAGGACTTTGATCCTCCGCACTGCAGTAAGAAAACAGAATGATGAAAACTATCCTGTTACTCTTTTGAATCAACTCTGGGCTCTCCTCCCCCCTCTTCTCTTCCCCTCTCGCTGCCCCCCCCCCCCTTTATCTTCCTCGCCATCTTCTTGTCACCTTTTACTTATCCCGCCCCTCTTCCCTCCCTTCCTTTCTTCTCTCTATTGTTTCTTTAAAACCAGACCACGGACTAGGGTATGAAGAGACATGGCTGTGTCCAGTCTCCTGACCAAAGCCTATGGCTTGGTCCTTGTGCTCACCCCACTATTTTAGAGAGTCCTGGAGGACTAGGGGTGGGGGATATCCTAACCAGACATCATCCCCGTTTCCAGATGTTTGAAATTCCACTGGCAAGCTTCAAGCTTCATTCCTTTAGCTTTAGGCTTTGTCTAAATACCAAATATGCGCGCATTCGAGCAGTGTATCTGGTGGTTAGCAATTCACAGCTGCGGCAGCCTTCTCTCTCTCTCTCTCTCTTAAATAATTTATTTGCTTGTATTTTATGTGCACTGGTGTTTTGCCTGCATGTATGTCTGGGTGAGGGTGTCAGATCTTGGAGTTACAGACAGTTGTGAGCTACCATGTGGGTGCTGGAAATTGAACCTGGGTCCTCTGGGTTCAAAAAGCCAGTGCTCTTAACCACTGAGCCATCTCTCCAGCACACACACACACACACACACACACATTTTTTTTTTTTTCTCTCTCTCTCTTCTGAAGATCTTCATAAAGCAATGAGGCTGGGCTGGGCTGGGCTGGGCAGCATATGCTTTTTGCTTTGTAGAAGAGGAACCTCACTAGCTGGTAGGGAGAGAGACTGGTAAGAGAGGGCAGGAGCGCCGTGCCACACACACCCCACCCTGCTCTGGGTGCTCCCTCTACTCTGCAGCTAAGGCATGCCTGTGTCCCCAGAACTGTCTCCTTCCAAACACCTCACACCTCTGCTGTGCTTTTTCGTGCCTGTCGTGTTTCCCCTTGTCTTTTACAACGTAGTGTGACAGTCAACAATAATAACCACCGTTTGTTGAGTGTGCGCTCTGTTAGATCCGTGGCACCAGCCGCATACAATCCTTCCAACACCCTTTGGATGATAGTGTTTTTCTTTTCATTTTACAGAGAAGAAAAGGCTGGGAGAGATCAGGGACTCTAAATCCAGGTCTGATCCCAAAGCTCACTCTTGCTATGGCATCATGGTGCCTGGTGAAGTGCATACGGTGTTCCAGAAAAGTGAGGGTGTCTCACTCGTGCAAGTGCATACACATCCCCCTCTCCCTACAGAACTCCACAAACTTGGCTTGAGTCACTCAGAGTCTTGGTCTATGCAATGAGAGGTTGATGAGAAGGTTCCCAAAGTCCTTTTTATTTTCATTGTTTTGTTTTTTGATGGGATAGGTCACTGCAGCCCAGGCTAACTTTGAAGTCGCGATACTCAGTGTTTCTCTTGTCTCAGACTTGCAAGTACTGGAATGGCCCTTCCTTTTGCTTTTCTAACTAAACGTGGTGCTTTCGTTCTCCTGAGGCTTACTCATGCATTCTGGGTAAAGAAAAATATGGGAAAACTCCTCCTACTCGGGATTAGTGAATGCTAAATGTCCCAGAACCATTGAGAAAAGAATTATCACTCAGTTGAAGAAAGGACGCCTACATGACTGTCACCACTAGAGGGCACTCCACTGTTCACTACAATGTGCCTGGACAGACTTAGATCCCTGCCATGGGAGAAATAACCTACTGTGGTACTCTAAGTTTGTAAACTCTGACCTACACAGGCTGATAAATAACTCAGATCATAGCCCCTACACCAAGCTCTGTGACTTTCCTAGAGCCTACTGTGACTGTACCTTCAGGGACCATTTCTACTGTTCATTCCCCAGAGCCTGGGGACATGTAGCTGGGAGCCTGTACTCACCAGACATTCGAAAAGTGGGCAAGTCCTATTAAGGAAAAAGAGGTTGGAGACTGTTGTTGTCACTGGCCAGACCACTATTCCTTATGAAGTATACTCAACAGACTATGAGGGGGAGGGGAGGGAGGGAGAGGAGGGGAGGAAGAGGGGGGAGAGGGAGTGAGTATGGGTTTTGTTAAAAATTTCCTCTTGCCTGATCTTTTTGAAGGCAGTCGGGAATGATCAAGAGAATCTAATGAAACTCAAGGTTTTGGAGAGCAAAACCGTAAGCTAATCTTGACTGAATACAATCCTCTAAGAACTAGCCCCTTCCTCACTACAGAGGAGCAGGGAAGGAGCTGTTTCCAGGGCAGCTCCTATGGCCGGTCCCAGGGCTAGGGGCCTGCTGATAACATCAAGACTGAGAGGTTAATTCCCCCTAGCACCTGGGTAAGTGTGGGGACTGCCTGTAAAAGCCCCGCAGGGGAAAGCCCGTGGCTCCCAGGAAAGTATTTTACATATACACCAGAAGCATCTCTTTCCAAAGTCCCCTTCCAATAAATACCTCTTCCCACAGACAAATGCTACAGCAAAATTTCAGAAACCCCCCTCTTCCCCACACCCCTGCCTCTCACTAGTTTAGCTAGACTGCAATTTCTTCTTAAGTTTAGCCATCTGTAAGGATTTTTTCCCAAAAAAAAAAAAAAAAAAAAAAATGAGCCTTGTTGCCCAGGGAACCCTATACTAGCCATAGGGTGGTTGGACTGCCCATTCTCTCTCACCCACCAGATGGCAGACACATGCCAAGCAGCTCCCACAAATACTACCAAGGCCCCTGCCAGCTCAGACTGTAGAATCAACATATGGTAGTGACTATTATTTTAAGACGACAAAAGGGTCACAGAAATCTGCAGAGATCCTGGTGGCATCTTGGAGTCTGGGGACTTGAGGTTCAAGGACCACAGCGGATCTGTAGGCTCTGGTTGATGCTCCCTGCCTGGCTTAAGTCATCTGTATTCACGAAGGCACCCTCCTGGTGCTGCTCTGTTTAATTCTGGGTGTGTTATAAATAGAAGCTACAGTTCTGTCGGAGCACACCACCACCCACCACCGTGTTCCGGTCCTCTGGGGACATCAGCCAGATCTGAGCCTTTGTTTCCCTCTAGTGGCCTCTTTCGGCAAGTCTCACAGCCGAGCCTCTGCACTGATTTATTCTGTATATCGCAAGGGCCTCCTGGATGCACTTGGGTGGTGGAGCCAGTCTCTAGCTTTGTGTGAGGCTAGGATGACTCTGGCGGTTTCCGTCGAGATGGAAGCCAGTGATTCCTCCTCCATGCTCATCTCAACACAATGCAGACAGGCCACTTTCTCAGCTTTCCTGGGGGCTGCTGTGGGGAACTAGAGGGAAATGGATTATGTTAGAGAGTGCTTCTGCTCTAAAGGAGTTATCACGACCTCGTAGCAGGATTCTTCTCCCCCATGCCTTAGTTTGCTTGTCAGTAAAATAGGTCTAAATGCTGACTGGCTATCTGCCATGTATTCAGACCCACAATGCAAAAACATGTTAATTTACAGGAAATCTTTCTCCCACACACAGTAAAAGGAAACTGAAAGTATTATTTCTAAACCGATTGTGCCACATAAGCTGGGCAACGCGTACATTTGTTCAAGCACAAGTGTGACATGTGGGTTTCATCTCACTGTGTTGTGTTTTACACCACATTTGTTCCAAGAGAACTTGATGTACACATGATAGAAAGTGGCAAGAAGCAGATGTCGGGTTGTGAACTGCCTGACATGGGAGTTGGGAACCGAGCTCTAGTCCTCTGGAAGAACAGCCAGTGCTCTTCACTGCTGAACCTCCTCTCTAGCCCCATCTTCTTAGAGGTTTTTTAGCCCAGGTAGCCCCAAACTTTGGGTTCTTCTGCCTTAGCCTCCAAGCGCTGGGGGTGGCAAGCACGGGGCGCTGTACTCAGCTCTTGTTTTCTTTACTCTAAAGGCAAGGTCTCCCTGTCATGCCCAAGTTCAAGTCATCTTCTAGCCTCAGCGCCCTGAGCACCTGGGATTACAGATGTGCATCAGCATGACCAGTGAGACACTTAACAATAACAACATTTCATTCACAAAGTGCTAAACACTATACTAGACAGATGATTTGCAGACAGTATTTCTAATATTTACAAAGCCCTTGCTGTGATCAGTTGCCCACGATTTCTTTTCTCTACATTTGTGTAATCCTTCTATTGTGAATAATTTCCCTTCTTATTACAGTGGCATTTGTCATCTTTTCATCCTCCTAAATGTATGCCACTGGAAAACAAGACTCATTCTGGGGTTAGAGCAGCAGCTCATTTGAAGAATAAGAACGTTCTCATTGAAAAATAAGAAGGTTCTCATTTGAAAACTAAGAAGGTTCTCACTGAAACAGAAAAGCTGGGGGGTTCTCTCCAGCTTCAGTGACTCTGTAACTTCAGGAACAAGAGCTGCCTGTAGCTCGACCCAGGGCTTGTGTGACTGCCATCCTTCCAGAAGCTTCTGGTAGATGACAAGACATACTTGACTTACGTCATTCGGTGTTGTTTACCGAGGTACTAAGAACCGAACCTAGGTCCTCTCATGTGCTGAGCAAACACCGACCACTGGGCGATAGCCACAAGCCTCTCTTCACTTTGTTTGTGCTTGGTCTTTTCTTTTCTTTTCTTTCTTTCTTTCTTTTTTTTTTTGGTTTTTCGATACAGGGTTTCTCTGTGTAGCTTTGCACCTTTCCTGGAACTCACTAAGTTGCCCAGGTTGGCCTTCAACTCCCTCTGTAGCCTAGGCTGACCTTGAACCTTTCATCCACCTGCTTTAACCACCCAAATTTCTGGGATTATAAGCCTATACCACCAGGCCCAGCAAGGATCTCATAATTGATTTTAAAAAGCAAACAACAATAAAACTATAAGAGGAATTGACCATGGTGGCTAGTGAGGCAGGAGGGTTACTAATAGTTTGAGGTTAACCTGGCCTAAATAGTACACTCATGGTCAGCCCGAGCTATGATGTGAAACCTTGTCTTGAAAAAAAAAGAAAGAAAAAAGAAAAACAAAAATAACAAAAAAACCCAGGGGCTAAAGAGATGGCTCAGCAGTTATGAGCATTGGCTGCTCTTCTAGAGGACTGAGGTTCAATACCCAGCACCCACATGGCAGCTCACAACTGCCTGTAACTCCAGTTTCAGGGGATCTGACACCTTCACACAGACATACATGCAGGCAAAACATGAATGCACATGAAATAAAAATAAATTATTAAAAACAAACAAACAAACCACGGCCAACCAACACATTAACGAGGAAAGAAAGACAGGCACCCAGAGGGTGAAATCCAGGGAGTCTGAAGCGGCTTTGGCTCTGCTCCTGGGAGGAGCCAGTGGCAGGCAAAGGACTTCTCCTTCCAGCCCGGGATCTCCAAAGCCTTGACCTGCCCCTTCCCTGCCTACGGGAGCTCCTGTGGTTTATTTCTTGGGATCTCTGCCCCGTGCACACTGTCCTCCAGCATCTGCATTGCTCATTAGAGGTTTCTCCTCTTTCAGTATCCTATTATGTTGGAACGTTGGGGACTCACACTGAGATCAAGAGAGTGGCGGAGGAAAAGGTTACCTTGCCCTGTCACCATCAACTGGGGCTTCCAGAGAAAGACACCCTGGACATTGAATGGCTGCTCACGGATAATGAAGGGAACCAGAAAGTGGTAAGTACCCTCCTGGCTAGGGTGGCTCTCCTCTCTACCCTCGCATCTGCTTTCTTCAAATCATTCTCGTCTCACATTAACCTGAATGACTTCACATACAAGAGTACAGAAAAGGACCAAGGTGGTTCACACCTATAATCTTAGCACTCAGGAGGCAAGGGCAAGAAGAACAGGCAAGAAGCTAGCTTGGGCTACATAGTAAAAACCTTGTCTCCCCAAAGAAAAGAGAGACTAGAAGAGTCTCTGTGGTTACAAGAGTAAGAGAGTCTTTGGGCTAGGCAGAACTAGTCCAAAGCCACTGGCACGGGGGAAAGGAGTCTGTGTCATTGGCATCTTCACCTAAGAAGGGAGCTAAGATGCAGCAGCTGTCCCCCAGGCTAGTGGGTAGAGCTCCACGCCCAGAACTCGCTGTCTCCTGCTTCTCTGGAACTCTCATCACCTGCCCAGGTTTTGGACTTGCACAGTCATGACTTCCAGGTTCTAAAGACCACAGGATACGACAAACACCTTGTGATGGAGAGGGGCACGAACAGGACAATGCTGTTCACAAATGTGGCTAGTCCACATGACAACTGCTGCCTCGGAAGTCAAAAAAAAAGAAACAGGCTTGGGACTTCCACGCTCCGTGTAGGTAGAGCCACGATGGGTTTGGGGGTCCTGTGCTTCTGGCAGTGGGGACGAAAGCTGGAGTGCTCAGGCTCCTGACGATGCCCTGGGCTGCCTGTCGGTAGATGCTATGAGCAAGTAACGTACAGTTACCATCCTCTCCGCCTTGGCTGCCTGCAGCCGGGTCTTCCTCGTTCAGGTACTCTACAGTTAAGTTATTCTCATTTACACATTGACTTACTGTTGTTTTTATTAAAAGACTTACCTTTTTCTTTTTTAAAAATATTTATTTTATGTATATGAGTGACCTGTCTTCACGCACACCAGAAGGAACTGGAGTTACGGACAGTTGTGACCTGCCATATGGGTACTGGGAACCGAACCCAGGTCCTTTGGAAGAGCAGCCAATCCTCTTAACCACTGAGCCATCTCTCCAGCCCTGTGATTTTTTTTTTTTTTTAATCTATAACTTGGGAAGTCTTTTAAATTTGCCTTCCTTTTTTTTTTTTATGGAGCTTTGCTTCTTTCTCTGACTTAATTTTTTAAAAAAAGAAAGAAAGTTAGTCCTTTCCTCTAAATGCCCCTGTTACTAATTTCCTAGGATGGTTTGTGCTGGGAGAAGCTAAGGTTCCCACTAAAAACCCATCTCAGGATCACACTGGGGTTTTCAGCTGCTTACACGGCAGCCTGCATCACCTGTTGTGTGACACTGCTTGTCATCCTGTTCTCATAGCACGGCCTCCAGAGACGACCTGTTCTCTGCAGAGCGAGGTCACCTTAACCGGAATGTGTTTGCTCTGAGAATGTCTTGGTCAGTCACAGACATGCTATTCTCAGCTCTGAACAGAGGAAACGGGCGTTTCTGGAATAACAGCCAAAGAGCAACACTGAACAAGACCCTCCTCTGACCCGCCTTGAGTCCAGCTCTTGAGCTCTTCGCGATCTTGGGCCACCTCTTCTGTCCTGGTGGGATCTGTCTGGAGTGAGAGTCCTGCCCAGTCAGTTCAGCGCACTTCTCATGCTGGGCATCTTCAATATCGAATCAACTGGCCAACCTTCCACAAAAATCCCAAGTCGACAGAGACAGACACTCTTACTGCTCAAATCTCTTAATAATTCAAGGCCCCACTTAGCCTTTGAGTCAGAGTTGAGCCAATCTCTGCCCCCAACTCACGACCTGGCAGCAAGTCCCTACAGCTGTCATTACTACCCCAATGGAATAGATGTTCCCACCGTCTTTAACAGATATTGCTGAATATTTTCTCTTTTGTGCATATTGGTGGTTTATCACCACTCACTCAGAACACCTCCCAGTTTTCTCTTTAATCACCACTCATATAACTTTTGCCCAAAAGTTTTCATTTAAAGTAAAGGGGAAAAAGAGCTGCTGAGTTCTATGGCCGAACACCCGGAAGAGTGAGGAAGTTAAGGTAGGGTTAAAAGCTCTGCTCACCTGGCTTTCTGCAGTCGTGAGTTCCTAACTTACCTTCAGCTGATGTTCTAAGGATGGTCGTCTGTTCTGTCATTCAGACCCCACAGATTTGTGTAGCGCTCGCTCTATGCCAGTCTACCTGCCAGGGCGACTGTGAAGAGACCGTCAGATCACTGCCTCCTGGGAGCTTACAGCGAAAGACACTCAATAACTCAGAAAGGAAAGGAGGGGAAAGGAGCTGGGGAGGTAATGCACTCGAGGAAGCACTTACCCAGAATGCACAGAGCCCTGGGTTCAACTCACAGCATCCATCAACTGGATGTGGTAGTGCACACATGTAATCCTAGCACTCATGAGGTGGAAATGGGAAGATCAGAAGTTCAGGGTCCTCCTGAGCTACATAAAGAGTAGGAGTAGTACAGTCGTTGCTACACGAGACCCCGTCTCAATGAACAAGCAAAGATTTAGTCTTCCAGAAACTACAGCGATTTCAGCACATGGTACTTTCGTTTGTTTCCCTTATGAAGGCAAGAATCTTCACCTTTTCACTGAAGGAAGACTTTATGTCTTCTCTTCAGCATATCCAAATTTTTACCATTTCTCTGCTTTAATCTGTGAGTCAGGTTCCTTGAGCATAAGTACTACCTGGACAGCCATCCAAGAACAGCCTGCTGCTGGATGACTGATGAGTGGTCACCTATACAGCATGGACAGGCTGGATAAAGGTACGGTGTATGGATGGCTCAGGCAGGATGGGATAGGACTGCAAAAACTTCCTCACACTACTCAGAACCACGCACAATTTAAATCGTTCATACTGTTTGTTCCTGGATTGGGGGGGGGGGGGGCGCGGCGGGTGGGGGGGGGGAGCGTTCAAGACAAGGTTTCTCTGTGTAGCCCTGGCTGTCCTGAGTAGACCAGGCTGGCTTCCAACTCAGAGATCCACCTGCCTCTACCTCCAAAGTGCCAAGATTAAATGCTTTTTGGACAGTGATTGGCTGCAGGTAATGAAACCCCAGAAAGTGAAACTAGAGATAAGGAGATAAACTAGAGATAAAGCCGGACCACCCCCCAAGACTTGATGGAGGAGGAGGTCAAGGACAGCTTCCTATAGAAGGAAAAAAAAAAAAAGCTGATGCAAAACTTTCGTTTGCTTTTTTGAGACAGAGTCTTGCTATAGCCCAGGGTGCCCTCAAATCCCTGGCAGTCCTCCTGTTCTGCCTCTAAGAATGCTGAGATCAGGGCTGGAGAGATGGCTCAGAGGTTAAGAGCACTGGCTGTTCTTCCAGAGATCCTGAGTTCAATTCCCAGCAACCACGTGGTGGCTCACGACCATCTATGAGATCTGGTGCCCTCTTCTGGCCTGCCTGCAGGCATGCGTGCAGATGGAACACTGTATACATCATCATTATAGAACCCTGAAATCACAGGGATCTATTGCCACACCCAGTGTTTTTACTTTTGAGATAGAGTCTCCATAGCTTGGGCTGGCCTTAGACTTGAAACCCTTTTTCCTCAGCCTTTCCAGTGCCAGAATTACAGGCATAGACCACAACATGCAGCTTTGGGCTAAGTCTCTGAAACATCCCTGAGGGAAACGCACCAGCACAGACTCAAAGGCTGGGAAATCCTAAGCAGCTGGAATGGTGGAGTTAAAGCCGTAAGCCTGTAGGGGCTGCAAGGAAGATCTCCCAGCCAGCCGTACTAGGGAGGTTAAAACCGTTTCTAAAATAATGTCATGGAGTTTTAGAAAGATTGGAGGGGTGCTTGGGACATGTTGCATTTTAAGGCAAACCACTCTGACACAGGTACCGGGAGTTAAGAGAACCTCAACTAAAAGCAGGCATAATTTCATACTATACAATAAAGATTTCCCTTCCCCTGCCTCTTCCTTCACTTGACTCACACCTTAGCAAGTGCATGACTGTGCACAGACACACACACACAAACACATATGCACACACATGCACACATACACACATGCACACACACACAGAGAAATTTTTTAAATATTTTTTTAGTCTCACTTGTATATCCCAAACTGGCCTTACATTCCCCTTCCTCTCCCATCAAGCTCCTGAACGCTGATTCTGCAGGCATTCACCACCACACCCAGTTTACAATAATTTAAACCACAGTCATTCGTACTTGGGAATCTCAAGACAGAGATAAGAAATAAATAGTGGGTAAAGCTGCCAGAACTTTACAACCACTTCCAGGGTGTGGAGAAAGGAGTGGGACTGAGGGTGGGTGCAAGGGACGGGAAGGGCTGAAATAGACAAGTGGTGTGTAGCGGGGGCTAAGCAATGACGCAAATCACAAGTTTAGCTTTGCATTTCAATGTGAGAAATGTTTTCATCTATTTGTCTAGGATGCTCAGAACAGGCAGGGAACATCTGGGGGTGAGTAGGCAGTTCTGGGGACTCGTGTATTTCAGTCTTGGTAGTGTAGCCAAAGAATTCAAGTACTTTTTTCCTTTGTCCTAAGGCTGGATAAATTTCAAAGGGGAAACTCCTCCCAAAAGTCAGCTGGCAACCTACAACAGAATTTTTCTCTATGTTCTCAAATTAAGAAATTAAAACAGGAAGCTGGAGAAATATTGCTCAGTGGTTAAGAGCACCGGCTGCTCTTCCAGAAGTCCCAGGTTCGATTCCCAGCACCCACGTGGCAGCTCACAATTGTCTGTAACTCCAGTTCCAGGGTGTCCGACAAAACACCAATGTACATAAAAATTAAAAAAAGAAAAGAAAAAAGGAATTAAAACAGCAATTTCCAGTTGCCATAGTAACGTCTTACACATCACTCTTTCCTCTCCCCTGTGGCTTAGAGCAAGACCCCTGATGGGAAACAAGAACCCAGGCAGCTAAAATGGCTCGGAGGGTGAGGGTGACGGTGCTTGCATTTCCATTCACAGGACCCACATGGGGAAAGGAGAGAACTGATTCCCACAGGTTGTCTTCTGACCTCCACTCACGTGCCGTGGCACGCACGAACACACAAATAAACAAGTAGAAATGAAACCGACAAGCAACTTTGCCATTGCTTCCCAGGCCACAGCACAGCAGAGAGAGGAGCTGCCAGGCTGCTGAGCAGATTCATCTGTTCCGTGCAAGTCGGAACAAGTTGACCCAGGTCCTCCGGGAACTCCACAAACACAGCCTAACGACAGCTGTAATTCATATAGTTACTTCTTTCCTTTCTTTGCAAAATGGTTAGATTGACTTTCATTGTTCTGTCGGACGACAACATACAGTTTACTCTCGTCACTACCTTTTTCTGCACGTAAAATAATCAGGCCAGCCAGCTGACCCAGTGGGTAAAGGCACTTGCAGCCAAGCCCGACGACCTGAGTTTGATCCCAGGGACCAACTTGGTGCAAAGAGAGAATCTGCGCCTACAGATTGTTCTCTGGCATGCACTGTTATTTGTGTGCTTACAAGTCACAAGTCATGTGTGCATGCATACCTATACACAGACAGAAACACACACACACACACACACACACACACACACACACACACTAAATACAAACAGCCAGGCAGGTATGGTAGTGCACACTTTTCATCCCAGCACTCAGGAGGTTGAAGCAGGTGGATCTGTTCCAGGACAGTCAGGGCTGCATAGTGAAACCCTGTCAAAAAATTTTTTAAAAAGGTTGAGGGTACTGTAGTGATATATTGTGTACCCTAATAAACTTGCCTGGGGATCGGAGGACAGAGCCAGCCACTGGATTAGACATAGAGGTCAGACAGTGGTGGCACACACCCTTAATCCTGTCACTCAGGAGGCAGAGATTGGTCTGGATCTCTGTGAGTTCAAGGCCATACTGGAAACAGAGTCAGGCAGTGGTGGCACATGCCTTTAATCCCAGTACTGGGAAGCACACACGCCTTAAATCCCAGCTAGTGATGTCTGGGCAAAGAAAGGTATATAAGGCGTGAGGAAACAGGAACTCATACTCTTTATGCTGAGGATTTTGTATAGGTAAGAACTAGTGGCTGGCTGTTCTGCTTCTCTGAGCTTTCAGCTTTCACTCTGATATCTGGCTCTGGGTTTTTTATTATAAGACCATACAAGATTCGAACAACAGGGTGCCATACTAACTGAGGGACAGGAAAGGCTATATACAAGAGGCAGCCTATGTGAATGTTTCTTGAGCAAAAATAAGAAAAGAGGCACTTCTGAAGGAGAAGACTCCATGATCGTGGCCAGAGACAAGCAACACCAGAGCTAGGTATAGTGGCTGTAGCACGAATCTTAAAAGGTCTTATTAATAAAAACAAACCTGGGGGCAGGTATTGGGGTGAACGCTGAAAGATCAGAGAAGCAGAACAAGCCACAGCCACCTCACCCCGCCAGTTCCTCAGCTGATCCTGTTTCCTCAGACTGGAAGCTTCTGTGTCCTCATCTGAATGAATCTCAGCTGAACTGTTGCTCAAAAGCCTCAAGCTTAACCAACTCTAGTTCCTGGTCCTCACACCTTATATACCTTTCTGCTTCCTGCCATCACTTTCTGGGATTAAAGGCATGTGTCACCATGCCTGGCTATTTCCAGTGTGACATTGAACTCACAGAGATTCATATGGATCTCTGCCTTCAGAATGTTAGGATTAAAAGTGTGTGTGCTACCATTTTCTGGCCTCTATTATCTAATGGCTGTTCTGTTCTATGACCCCAGATAAGTTTATTAGTATTCATAATATATTAGGGAACACAATATCACCACAAGTGGCAGCACAAAGAATCCCAGGGCTTGTGAGGCTGAGGCAGGAGGATCATGAGTTAGAGGCTGATGGTAACATTTGTGAGCTACAGCAGTGAAAGTCACTATCGTTCCCAGAGAAACCAATCAGTGTTGTCCAAAGGAAAACATACACTTTTAGTCCTAATTCTCATGTGACCTGGTTGTAACATCTTCCTGCTTTGGTTTGTCGGTTTGTGTTTTTATTCTGAGACAGGTTTTCATAGCCTGGCACTTGCTTTGTAGTCCAGGCTGGCTTCAAACTAGTGACCGTTCTGCCGTGGCATCCTGGGTGCTGAGATCGTAAGTGTTTGTTAGCACATGTTTCTCTCCTTGCTGGTTTTCAGTCATTTACTGAGTAAAGATCAAAATTCCTGACACCGTGCTCTTTTTTCATGTAATGAGTCACAGTTTTACCTCTTTTTCAAAAGTTATCTTTTAACGTTTCTCGACACTTATTTCCTTTGCGGTGGATAATTTCCAGCACAGTACCAAGCAGACGGTGTGGGGGTTTGTCTTGTTTTGCTTTAAGACAGGTAATGCGGTAGTCCAGGCTGTCCCCAAACTCACATACCTCAGCTTCCCAAGGGCTGGGTTTATGGGTATGAATCACTGCACCTGGCTCAGAGTATGGTTTTAATAAAGGCATATTGAATGTAGAGCGGGTAAGTAGCCCAGCTAAAGATCACAACTGTACATAAAATCAGACCGCTGCACAGGGTTCCCCGGAGGTGCCCAACATTACAGAAAGCAACCTGTCTGCCCATTGCCAAAGTCTTCTCACAGCTGTTCTTCACAGGCCAGTGGTTAAGGGACTGAAGTGTAACTCGATGGCAGCTTGTGCTCAGCATGCACAAGACCCTGGGCTCAACTGTCAGTCCCCAAAAGGAATTAAAAAAAAATGGTACGAAGAAATGCTAGAGATGGGAGCACAGTGAAGAAACCCTTCCCAGCCTGTCATATCAGGAAAAGTTTCATGAGACGTTAACATTGACTTCAAACTTCAAAGAATGAACAGAGCTTCTTTATGTGGAGATAGAGAGAGGGAAAATTACCTAAGTGGGGCAGGCGACACAGTCAGCAAAGGCCAGGGTGGGCCACACAGATAGCACAACGCATATTGATGCCAGGGTGTGGTGATATTGTGTCCCCCAATATATTGTGCACCCTAAAACACTTATCTGGGGTCAGAGAACAGCCACTAGACAGACATAGAGGCCAGAAAATGGTGGCACACACACCTTTAATCCTATCATTTGGGAGGCAGAGATCCATCCGGATCTCTGTGAGTTCAAGGCCCCACTGGAAATAGCCAGGCATGGTGATACACACCTTTAATCCCAGGAAGTGATAGCAAGAAGCAGAAAGGTATATAAGTCATAAGGACCACGAACTAGAGGTCTTGTTAAGCTTTTAGGCTTTTAGCAGCAGTTCAGCTGAGATCCATTCAGATGAGGACACAGAGGCTTCCAGTTTGAGGAAATAAGATCAGGTGAGGAAGTGGCCAGGTGAGGTGGCTGTGGCTTGTTCTGCTTCTCTGATCTTTCAGCATTCACCCCAATACCTGGCTCTGGGTTTGTTTTTATTAATAAGACCTTTTAAGGTCTACACCAGGGAAATGAAGCAAGCTGCTGGTCCTCAGCTGTGTGAACTGAACCAGTTGGGAAGGGCATTAGGAATGTAGTGTGGCGGTGATTTTGAAACCCCTAGGCTGAGTCTGGTCATCTCTGAAAGGTGGTAAGGAGCCATTAGAGTTTTGAACCAAAGGAGAGAATGCACATTTCACGTCAGTAAGGTTAACTTGACAGCTTTTTGTAGCATAGATTAGATAGGTCAGAAATACGCCATAACCAGGAAGAAGCCAGACTTAGGGATGAGCTCAGTCCAGATAGAGTGGGGTACACCTATATATAGTCCCAATTATCTGGATGGTGAGGCAGGAGGAATGCTAGACCTTGTCTCTGCCTCTCAAACGCTGGGATTCCAGGCCTATGCCCACACCTGCCCTGACAGTACTGGTATTTGAAGGTAAGAGGACAGTACTGAATAAACACAAATATAATAAGATATAATGTTTAGTATTCTCTCATTTTTTTCTCTCTCTCTTCTCCCAAGATCTTGAGCTAGCTCCTCAGAGTAGGAGCTGTGCCTTACCTCTCTTTGATTTCTCTGTGTTGGGCAGCATCTGACATAGAAGCTTTAAGAAAGATGTTGTCTTCTCTCTCTGCATTTTTTTTAACTCAGCAAATATTACTAAGCTTCTGTGTTTAGAAGACAGCACCAAGGAGTTTAGATAGAATGGACGTTTTACTGGTAGCTTTGACTTCTCAGGAAAGCCTCTGTTGAGTGGCAGAACCACAGCACATGGCTGGGGCTGGGTGAAGGCTCTTGGGCGAGACAACTCGGAACAGCTGTGTCCAGAAATGTGCCCGGGAGATCCCCAGATACTTCCATGCTTACTGCAGGGCTGTCCTGTGGGTCTGGAATGCTCTCCTCTCCCCACCTCTCATCCCTTATGTAGCCTGCTTATCTTTCAGATTCAACCGCCACCAACTTTTCAGGCACATCCTTCCTGCAGTGTCCTGAGTAAAGCAAGGAAATGTACTCTGAGTTTATGTTCCTCTCCTTGCTAATCTCACTCCATTGTGTTCGGAATCAAGGAAAGGGTCTTGCAGTGGCTTTTCCGCATCTGGTGGGAAGCAGTCCTGTTTGCTGGTGACAAAACCAGACAGGATGGCAGAGCAGCAGTTAAAGGGCCGAGGCGTTGGTGGACTCCATCAGCATGGCTCTTGTCACTAACAGGAAAGACAACTGAGATGACCCAGGGAAAGAGCAAAGACCTGAGGCTGATGGGCAGGCAGGATGCACTGACCAGGAGGGAATCGTTTTCTATTCTTAGGAAAATCTAAAGTGTGTTTTCCCTAACTGGGGAAACAAAGCGGAAGAAATGGGTTTTTTTCTAAGTAACTTTTAAAAAAAGTTAATGATTTATTTATATTTATTTTATGCACATTGGTGTTTTACTTGCATGTATATCTAGATGAGGGTGCCAGATCCCCTGAAACTAGAGTTACAGACATTTGGGAGCCACCATGTGGGTGCCAGGAATTGACCCCACATCCTTTGGAAGAGCAGCCAGTGCTCTTAACTGCTGGACCACCTCTCCAGCCCTCCACGTAACTTATTCTTATCTGTGGGGAAGGCAAAGGGGGACGGGGGGGGGGGGGGGGGTTGGAGGGGTGTCAAACCTCTAACAAAGGCTGCACAGGCCAGGTAGTACCTTTTGCTCTGGCACTCCTGAGGCAGAGGCAAGTGGATCTCTATGAGTTTGAGATTAGACAGGTCTACATAGTAAGTTCCAGGCTGGCCAGGTCTACCACAGTGAGACTGTCCCTAAAATAAACAATCAATAAGTAAATACTACACAGATAGATATAAAGTATTATTTTTGGAAGAAACAGCAAAGCCTAAGTAAATACATTATACTCGGATTCTAATAACAATCTCTTGAGCCTTTAGAATCAACCCAAACTTGACTGCTTTGTGTCACTGAGAATAGTCTCTTTCTTCCTCTCCTCCTCCTCCTCCATTTCCTCCTCCTCCTCTTCTTCCTCCTCCTCCTCTCTCTCTCCCCTCCCTCTCTCTCTCTTGACAGGATTTTGTTGGCCCAGGCTGGCCTGGAACCTGTGATCCTACTTCCTCAGGCTCCCCGGTGCTGGGATACTGGATATGCACTACCACACCTGGCCCTTTCCTCATCCTGACGGCAGAAGGGAATGGGGAAGGGTCCCACCGGGAAGGGTCCCACCCCTTGACGCTGCCTCTGTCTGTCTCCCCAGGTTATTACTTACTCCAGTCGTCATGTCTACAATAACTTGACTGAAGAACAAAAGGGCCGAGTGGCCTTTGCTTCCAACTTCCTGGCAGGAGATGCCTCCCTGCAAATTGAACCTCTGAAGCCAAGCGACGAAGGCCGATACACCTGCAAGGTGAAGAACTCAGGACGCTATGTTTGGAGCCATGTCATCCTCAAAGTCCTAGGTAAGGTAGGACCCCAAGATAAATGCCTGCCAGACAGATCTCTGTGAGTTTGAGGCCAGCCTGGTCTACAGAGTGAGTTCCGGGACAGCCAAAGCTACACAGAGAAACCCTGTCTCAAAAACATGCCTGCATCTTATGAGGTGTCAAGGGGGGCCTAGCCAGCTGCAGAAGGCAGTAAAATCACCTATGTAATTCTTGTAGTGTGCATGTAGACATCACCAGGGCCAGTTCCCACAAAGAAACATTTATGTTCTAGATTTTAACCATAATGAGAGAAGAAAACGTAATTATAATTTTCTTTTTCAACTTTTTTTTATTTAGTGTGTGTGTGTGTGTGTACATGTGTGTGTGCTACTGCCTTCGTGCAAAGGACAGAGGACAACTTTAACCATTGTTGGTTCCGGGGTCTACACAGAGAAACCCTGTCTCGAAAAACCAAAAGAGAGGAGAGAGAGAGAGAGAAATTCCCAGTAAAAAACAGCATCTGTTTTTTGAGAAGTGGCATGGGGGTTTCTGAGGCACGGCAGGTTCCACCACTGGGAGTAGCTGCTGAGGGATGCTGGGGAGAGGGACCGGGGAGAAGATGATCGGGCTTCAGGAGGTGAAGCATGGCTAGATGAGCTTCAACTCAAAACTGAACGAAAGTCGGCAAGATGGATGACTAAATAAACACCCAAGCAGGGTGCAGTTCTTCCTCTGAACCTGGCATTAGGAAAATTTCTGCATGATCACATTTTTTCAAAAATTTTTTTTTTGCCAGTGAAACCCTCCAAGCCCAAGTGTGAGCTGGAAGGAGAGCTGACGGAGGGCAGCGACCTGATGTTGCAGTGTGAGTCTGCCTCTGGAACGAAGCCCATTGTGTATTATTGGCAGCGCATCCGGGAGAAGGAGGGAGAGGATGAGCACCTGCCGCCCAGATCCAGAATTGGTAAGTCTTCTTCCTGTCAGTCTTCGGGGCCAAAAATATAATACAGTGGCCACGGCTTCCAAATCTGCCGGGCCAGCAGCGCGCCGGACGCCCTTGACCAGGCTGAGGAGTCTCCTTTCAGTGCATCGTCATGGGTTTGTGCGGTTGTCATTAGTTTGGTTTGCTCTGTTTGGTTTGATTTAGGGTCTCATCTAGCATCCTGTCCTTGATTGCTTTTCTGCTCTTGTGGTAGAACACTATGACCCAAAGCAGCTAGGAGAGTGTTATCTTACACTCCCCGGTCACAGTCCATCTTTGAGAAGTCAGGCAGGAAGGCAAGATAAGAACGTGCAGGCAGGAACCATCCATGAACCAACTTGCTCTCTCTCTCTCTCTCTCTCTCTCTCTCTCTCTCTCTCTCTCTCTCTCAATATGCTCAACTAGCTTTCTTTCTTTTTCTTTTTTTTTAGATTTCATGTATTTATTTTATACGTATGAGTATGCTATCTGCGTGTGTGTCTGCCTGCCAGAAGAGGGCATCAGATCCCATTATAGATGGTTGTGAGCCACAATGTAGCTGCCGGGAACTGAACTCAGGACTTCTGGAAGAACAGGCCCCTCAACTAGCTTTCTTACACAGCCTGGGCCCTCCTACCTAGGGATGTTGCCACCTGCAGTGACCTGGGCGTTCCTCCCATATCAACCATCAATCAAGACAATCTTTCACAGACACACCCAGAGATCAATGTAGTTGGGGGGATCCCACTTCCCAAGTGTGTCAAAGTGACCAGCAAAAACTAGCCAGCAAAAAAAAAAAAAAAAAAAAAGCCATACAGTGGTAGTGCATGCCTTCAGTCCCAGAGGCAGGCAGATGTGGTGATACTGTGTTCCCCAAAATATTGTGCACCCTAATAAGTTAATATAGGGTCAGAGAACAGAATAGCAACTAGATATAGAGGCCAGAAAATGGTGGCACACACGCCTTTAATCCTAGCATTCCAGAGGCAGAGATCTGTCTAGATCTCTGTGAGTCCAAAGCCACACTGGGAACAGCTAGGTGTGGTAACGAGAGCCTTTAATCCCAGGAAGTGATGGTAGGAAGCAGAAAGGTATTTAAGGTGTGAGGACGAGGAACTAGAGCTGGTTAAGCTTTTAGGCTTTTGAGCAGCAGTTCAGCTGAGATCCATTTGGATGAGGATTCAGAAGCTTCCAGTCTCAGGAAATAGGATCAGCTGAGGAATTGGTGAGGCGAGGTGGCTGTGGCTTGTTCTGCTTCTCTGATCTTTCAGCATTCACCCCAATGCCTGGTTCCGAGTTTGTTTTTATTAATAAGACCTTTTTTTTTTTTTGGTTTTTCGAGACAGGGTTTCTCTGTGTAGCTTTGCGCCTCTCCTGGAACTCACTTGGTAGCCCAGGCTGGCCTCGAACTCACAGAGATCCGCCTGGCTCTGCCTCCCGAGTGCTGGGATTAAAGGCGGGCGCCACCACCCCCCGGCTAATAAGACCTTTTAAGATTCGTGCTACAGGCAGATCTCTGTGAATTTGAGGCCAGACTGGTCTATAGAGCAAGTTCCAGGACAGGCTCCAAAACTACACAGAGAGACCCTACTTTGAAACCCCACCACCACCACCAAAAAAAAGAAACCTAACCAGCAGAGGTCTACTCTCAACCTTTGGCCAAGATCAGATGTAGGGTCTTATGTAGCCCAGGCTAGCCTTGAACACCTGATCCTTCAGCCTCCACCTCTCAGGTGCTGGGATTACAAGCATATGTTACCACCAAGTCCAGTGTGAACCATTCTTGCTGTTATTGTTTATTTCTTGAGACAGGATGTCATAGAGCCAAGGTTGCATAGAACTTGCTACACAGAGTTCAAGACTATCAGGATTATCCTGCCTCTGTCTCCCAATTGCTGGAGTTATAGGGCCTTACCAACATGACTAGGTTACTGTTAAATCTCTTAAATTTCATTTTTCATCTGTAAACTTGAACAACAACAAAACCCTCCTTCTTTCTTCAAATGTCATAAAAATTAAAATGAGAGGGTTGGGGAAATGGATTATATAAACTACTCTAACTAAATGAACTGTTTTAGTATTCACTGAATGCTCTCCATTTTCTTTTGGCTCTGCAGTGGGGATTGGAACTAGGAGTTTGTACATGCTCACAGCCCCCCTCAGATAGAATTTCCAGAAGTTGCCCAGAATATCCTTGAACTCACTCTGTAGCCCAGTTAGACCATGAACAGGTGATTCTCCTGCTTCAGCCTCTCAAACAGCCACCAGGCCCTTCGTTCCCAATCTCTTGTAACTCTTGAGGTTGCCCAACCATTTAAAATAGTATTTACCTATTTCCCATGTTTCAACACAAGATCTTTTCTGTCATTTCATCCCATCAAACCATTTGACCTCACAGGTCAGTGATGCACCACAGGAAACAGTATAGACACTGTCCTGGAGGAGACTTACCATTCTGCTTTCTGCTTGTCTAGATTACAACAACCCTGGCCGGGTGCTGCTGCAGAATCTCACCATGGACTCCTCTGGGCTCTACCAGTGCACAGCGGGCAACGAGGCTGGAAAGGAGAGCTGTGTGGTACGAGTGACGGTACAGTGTGAGTATCCTGGGGTCGCCCTGATCAGTGCAAGCGAGTGTCTCGGGGTTGCCCTGTACAGTGTGAGTATCCTGGGGTCACCCTGATCAGTGCAAGCGAGTGTCTTGGGGTTGCCCTGTACAGTGTGAGTATCCTGGGGTCGCCCTGATCAGTGCGAGCGAGTGTCTTGGGGTTGCCCTGTACAGTGTGAGTATCCTGGGGTTGCCCTGTACAGTGTGAGTGAGTGTCTTGACGTTGCCTTTCTTTTAGAATGGAGATAAAACTCTGTACCTTGGGCATGCTAGCCAGCATTCTACCACTGAGCTAAACCCCCAACTTTCCATAAAGGATTTTTTTGTTTGTTTCATTTAAATTTTTTATTGTTGCATTACAGTTTGGCATAAAATGTTTAAATCATGAGTAAAAATAAGGTCAAGGTCAAAGTCTTTCTTTCCAGAAAGACTTTCTTTTGACTGGTTGTATGGTTACTAATGTGAATTAGCCAGTCCTCTGAACTATGGAGCTGGGAATTTGGCTCAGTGGACTAGCACTTGCATAGCATGGGTAGCTCCCTCAGTTGGGTGCCGGCACCATGCTTCTGTACACACACACACACACACACACACACACACACACACACACACACACAGACTTGGGTGAGGTCAGAGATACATATATAATCCTCCAGTTTAGAAGGTGAAGGCAGGATAATCTGGAGTTCAAGGTCATCCCTCACTATATACAAGAGGTTTAGAGCCAATCAGGACTACATAAGACCCTGTCTCAAAAAACCAACAACAAAACAGAAAAGTCGGGTCAGGTGTTTTGATGCATCCTATAATTTTAGCACTAGGGATACTATGACAGGAGGATAGTGAATTTGATGCCAGCTTGGACCACTTTATAATTACTTTTTTTTTTAAGGAAAGGAAAGAGCCAGGTGTAATGGTACACTCCTTTAATCCCAGCACTCTGGAGGCAGAGGCAGGTGAATTTCTGTGAGTTTGAAGCCAGCCTGGTCTACAGAATGAGTTCCAGGACAGCCAGGGCTGCATAGTGAGACCCTGTCTCGAAACAAACAAATAAACAAACATGACAAGAGAGAAAAGCAATTAACAGTCTTAACCAGCTCTAAAGCTCATAGACCACAGAAATGTCAGCCTGCCAAAACATCTTCAAAGGTGCAGCAACAGCACTTTCATCATGGGGATTACCAACCACTGTGGAAAAAAAAAAAAAAAGACATCATAAACCAAGTCACAAAATAAAACCAGCTTGCATACTTGTCTCTATTTCTGTGTAACAAATTGCCCCAAATTTAGTGACTTAAAACTTCTTGACTCTCGGTTTCTGTAAGCCGGAAATTCAAGAGTGGCCTAGCTAGGAAGTCGGGCTCACTCTCTCCTCAGGAGAGGTTGCATAGTGAGTCATCTGTGCTGCATACATTATAAGACCTGGATGCTGGAGGCTAGCCCTCTAAAATGGCTCCCTGTGGCTGCTGGCCAGCCTGAAATAGTCATTGGAGTTCTAGAGACTTGAGAACTAAGACTTGCAGTGATTCCGTAAAAGCAAAGCCTCAGAGGTGTGTTTTATTTGCTAGAAGTGAGTCATGGGTGAGCAAGAGTGGTCGGCAGATAAAGGCTCTTGGCAGCAAGCCAAGTTCTATGCCCAGGACCAACATGGTGGAAAGAATCAGCTCCCTCTAGTTGTCCTGTGACCGCCAACCAAGGGTACAGTGGCACGTGCATGCCCCCCCCAACACACACACAAACTACCTCACTAGTTAATGAAGGAGTTGTTAGGATGTTAAAACTGGTCCAAAGAGCACCTGAAACCTTAGGTTAGGGACAGAGACACTTTAACTTGGAGATTGTCAAGATCGCTGGGGTAGGCAGCAAAACAGTTAATGTTCCATCTACACAATGGCAGGCTGTGATCTCTGGGGTCACCTATTTAACCAGAATGGGAAGCCTGTGTCTTCCTGCTGCGCAGAGGTCTGTAAGCTGTGTTAGAGTTACAAAGGGTCAGGAAGTGGACTTCTGTCCTGTCAAACATCAGTTGTCCTATGAATTTAACAAGGTCTTCACAGAGAAACTATGAGCTGCCTGTCATGTCAAAAGTCCACCTTTTTTATTTGAAGCTATCATGACAGTGAAACTAAACTAAAATAAAATAAAATAAAATAGTACCAACTAGGTATGGAAGCTCATACATATAATCTCAGCAATAAGGAGAACCATGGACTCAAAGTCAGTCTGGGCTATAAACCAAGCCGTGCACGTGCACACATACACAAACAATAATACCAATTCTTAGAAAGGTATTGAAACAACAACAATAAAATGGTTCTTTAGCCAGCTCTGGTAGTACATACCTGTAATTTCAATACCTGGGAAGTGGAGGCAAAAAGACCAGGAGTTCAATGTCATTCTCTTAATAAAGAATATGAGGCCAGTTTAGGCTTCATGAAACCATGTCTCAAAAGTCATTCTTTAACCTGTCTTGGTGGCGCACGCCTTTAGTCCCAGCACTCTGGAGGGAGCGGCAGACGGATCTCTGTGAGTTCAAGGCCAGCCTGGTCTATAGAGTAAGTTCCAGAACAGCCAGGACTACACAGAGAAACCCTGTCATAAAACAACAACAACAACAAAATTGTTTAAATAAAGTAACAAATGGGGAGGGGGGAAACCAAGTACTTTATATTCTTGGCCAGAGTATAATTTCAGCGCCTTTTATTATAACCTTAGATTTGGAAAGAGGAAATATATTGTAGTGAAGTTTCAGAGAAGACTACATAAACCCTGACTGCACATTGTGATAGAATATGTGTGCGTCCTTATCAATGCCATCACAGACACAGACCAATCATTGCTGCCTTCAGCCTCTAAGACTCAGATTTTAACTCGATAGATTACCTTTCCTGTGTTAGATCCCGAGTAAAGAGAATCATTCTATTTATCTTGATTTCTTCTATGTCACATTTTGTTTCTGAAATTCTTCATTGTTTCATTGGTGCTTGTAGCTGTAATATGTTGGCTGGTGTTGAGGTTCTCTGGGTTTAGGGGAAAGGAAGGTGTGGGGAGATGGAGTTCAGAGCCTAGCACATATTTTTTTTCTTTTCTTTTTTTTTTTTTTTTTGTTTGTTTTTGTTTTTGTTTTTTGGAGACGAGGTTTCTCTGCATAGCCCTGACTGTCCTGGAACTCATTCTGTAGACCAGGCTGGCCTTGAACTCATAGAGTTCTGCCTACCTCTGCCTCCCAAGTGCTGGGATTAATGGTATGCACCACCAACCACCCAGTAAGCCTGGCACATTCTAAGCAAGCAGCCTACTACTGAGTTACATCCTTAGACTTTGGCTTTTGTCTTTCTAAGAAAGAGCCTTGCAATGTACCTGATGTTGGCCTTGAATTTGCTGGAAAACCATACTGGCTTGAAACTCAGACATTCCTCCTGCTTCAACTTCCCAAATGCTGCAATTGCAATGATTCCCACCAACTGGGCATTCTCATTGTTCTGTAATGTTTTGTTGTACAAGTATGCCACGACTATTAATCCATTCTATTCATATATTTAATTAGTATATATATTACTTACTGAGACAGGGCTCATGGTGCAGCCCAGGGCTTCCACAGACTTTTTATATAGCCAAGGATAGCTTCACACCCACTGAAGTTCTCGTGCCTTTGCCTCCCAAATTCTGGGATTACAGGCATGTGCCACCATGCCTGTTTTTTTATTCCATTCAAATTTAGACAGAAAAATACATTCCATTGTACCCAGCAACATTTTTGTGAATTTATCCGTTAGAGATATTCCCAAAGTATGCAAACATACAGGGAAATTAATGAAATATTACTTTAATTGTGAAAATTAAAGTAAGAAACAACTTCAATTTCAGTTAGTAGACAATCCATTCAGATTATGGATTGGTGGTGGGGCCATAAGGAAAAGAACATTCCTGAACTGAATTTGTCCACAGAAAATAAACCCAAAGCCAGTGAGATGGCTCAGCAGTAGGTGCTTCCTGCCTAGCCTGATGAGCTTAACTTGATTGCAGGAATCCACAAGGTTTGGAAGGAGAGAACCGGTTCATGCAAACTGTCCTCTGACCTCAGCATACGCTCACAAAGGCACACATGCATATAAAATGTAATGATAAAATAAGGTAAACCCCAACCTTTCAAGAACCTAGAGCTATCTAAAGTCCAATTTTTTAAAAAAATAATTTTTTTGCCAGGTGTGGTGGTGCACACCATAAATCCCAGCACTTGGGAGGCAGAGGTAGGAGGATTTCTGTGTGAGGACAGCCTGGTCTATATAGTGAATTCCAGGTCACCCCAGACCCTGTCTCAGCGGAAAACTGGATAAAGGGTAAATCCTTATAGTAAGAGGCCATTTAGTTTTCAAAGATAAGCAGGACAAGAGTAAACAGCATTTTCTGTCGACAACACTTTCCAAATAGCAGTGGTACCCTTGTACCTGCTTCTGTGAACGTTAGGTCCAGCCTCGCCCACTCGCCATCATCTCCAGCTTGCACAGTTAGAAGCATCCTAACTCGTATCCTTGCTTCCTCCTTCCCCTGAAACCCTCCATGTCTCTAGAACTGATGTAGTGGCCTGAAGCACGCAACTCTTCTATTGCCTCTATAATACAATGGTTCTCTGGCCCATTAGGCCCCACGGGAGACGGTCCCTTCCTGTGACTTCATGTCCCTGCACTTTTCCTTCACACTGACTCACGTCCATCACACCCACTGGGCCTTCTGCCTGGAGCGCTCTACATCAAGTTCACCACAAGACAGTCCTGTCATTTATATTTCGACTTAAACACCACTTCATCAGAGTCCTGCTTGCCCAGACTGAAACTGTGTTCCTCTGTCCTCCCTCCACATGGCCAGTCATCCACTTTGGCTCTCACATCCACTGCCTACAATTATTTGTATTGACTTCTTTCTTTGTTTCAAACTCACAAACAGAAAAACTCTTATCACTCTTTATCATACCTAGAACTGCCTGGCTTAAGGTGGGCACTTAATAAACTCTTAGCCTAATTCATATTCAAATGAGAACATCTATGTTACTAATGTACAAGCCAAATTTCCCTTGAGTTCTGAGTTTGAAAGCCACAGGTAGTCACACACAGAATAGTACGCTGTAGGTTATATTCTATTTTATTTTACCAGTAGAAGAGGGAAGTCAGAGAAAGGGGTACGGGCAGGGCTAGAAGATTGCCCAAAGGTATCTTATTAGGATTAAAATGGTTTTTTAACACGACACAATAACTTTCCCCACCCATTTTATCATGTAAACCAAGGCAGACTTAGTCACTAAAATCTGAGCCAATTGGGCATAAAGTTGGTGGTTCGGTAACTACAGCTTGCAAGAATATGGAAAGGCACAGTCGCACATCATGTGAGGGTCCCGGGGTGTGGTGCTATATATAAGCCGTCCTGTCCAGGTCTTCTGTCTTGAGAGCTCATGCGTCTCCTAGCTTAGGTTTGACTTGACTTCTGTCTGTGCTTCTGAGAAAACAGATGTGCAAAGCATCGGCATGGTGGCAGGAGCAGTGACCGGCATAGTGGCTGGGGCCCTGCTCATTTTCCTCCTGATATGGCTGCTAATCCGAAGGAAAAGCAAAGAGAGATATGAGGAAGAGGAGAGACCTAACGAGATTCGGTAAGCTTCCCTACTCCTAGGAACTCCTTTTACAGGCCAGGCCCATAGTAGCTAGTCAGTATAAACATCCCTCATTCCCTCCGCACCGGGGATCTCTTCAAAGGATTATTCTGGCAGGTAGGAAATTACAGTCTAGGGACAGAAGATGTGACTCACTTTACTGTGAAACTGTCCTTGTTCTGGCTTGTGTTTCTGTTGCTGTGATAAACATCATGACCCAAAGCAGCAGTATGGGGGTGGAAAGGGCTTATTTCCCCTTCCAGCTTACAGTCCAGTGCAAAGGGAAGTCAGGACAGGAACTCAAGCGGGAACCCGGCAAGGGGGGGGGGGGGGGTGTAACTGAAGCAGAGGCCACGCTGGAGGGGTGCAGCTTACTGGCTTGCTCCTTCAGCTTGCTCAGCTGCTTTCTTATATAACCAGCATCATCTCCCCCACCCCACCCAGAGCGTCCCCACCCACGGTGAGCTGTCCTCTCTGACATCATTCATTAATCCAGAAAATGCCCTACAGACTTGCCACAAGGCCAGTCTGACAGAGACATTTTTCTCAGTTAAGGCTCCCTTTCCACATGACTCTGCCTTGAGTCAAGCTAGCAACCATCCAGCATAATTCTCAACTTCACTTCTGATTCATTCCCACTTAAAAAGGGTATGACCTATAGGACATGAAAGGCTTTGAGTACACAGACCCCCAAAATCAAGGCTACTATGCAGACCATCTCATGTTGAGCCGTATCCTTCTGGTACACCTGGCTGGACCTCCAGCTGTCACACAACAAACATTTTCCTAAACTGATCATTCAGTCTTACAAAACCAGGAAGTGTTTAGTTCCTTAACTGGCTGCCTTTGGAGGTTTTTTGGCTTGAGGGATTTCTTTATTAAAAAAAAAAAAAAATCTCAGGAGGAAGTAACTTTTAAGAGTCACCACCACATCCCTGACAGTACTAAAGTTTATCTTTTCTGTCTGCTCATTTTTTCCCTTTCAGAGAAGATGCGGAAGCCCCCAGGGCCCGCCTCGTGAAGCCTAGCTCCTCTTCCTCAGGCTCCAGGAGCTCACGCTCTGGCTCTTCCTCCACCCGCTCCACAGGGAACAGTGCCTCGAGAAGCCAGAGGACACTGTCCAGTGAAGCGGCCCCCCAGCCGGGGGTTGCCACTCAGGCGTACAGCCTAATAGGACCAGAAGCAAGAGGTTCTGAACCAAAGAAAGCGCACCACACGACCCTGACCAAAGCAGAAACCACACTCAGCACAATCCCCAGCCAGAGCAAAGCCTTCCAGACTGTCTGAATCACAGTGGACTTGACTTGCACTCTTCCAGAAGTCAGGATCCTAGCCTAGCCACCAGAGCTCTGTTCACCAGCCACACAAGCCCCTCAGCCAGATGAGAACTCACTTAAGTAGCTGCCATCATGGCACGGACCAGTTCCGACGAGCACCTTCCTTACAGGACACCAAACAAAGGACATGGATAGGCTGGTCATTTCTAGAAAGGCACCTCACTGTGCCTTCAGAGTAGAAGTGGAGGCAAGGGGGGCCCAAACCAACTTTGCTGACCAGGACTTGTGGTGAAAATAAAGGAGAGGTGAGGTTGCGTACACCTGATCCATCCTACCTAGGAATGTTGCGAGTCACCACAGTCAAGAAGAAATGGGAATCTCATAGATCAATTTTCTATTCATTTCTGCAAATTGATTGGATTATCGTGACTATTCAGATAGTCAAAACAGAAACCCACAGCCTTATATTAACACCTCTCTGCAACATGTACTGGGACAAACGCTTCTAAGAAACTCACATTAAAAAAAGAAGGAAACACTGTTTTTTCCCTACTTTGACTTGACGTCATGTATCCTAAGGTTTGAACATTAATTTGGGGAGGATTTGAAATAGCAGGAGACAGAGAAACGTGATTTTCTCTTTCCTTATCTACAACGAACCTTCCGATTTCTATGGAACCCTAGAATAATAACTAAGAAAAGAGTCCAACCTAGATGGGACATGATTTTGTGAAGAACTTTCCATTTTGATGTTCAGAGGATTGCCAACAGAGATCAAAAATAAATCCTGGGGCAGTTGCGGGTCATGACTCAAATCTGACGCCCCCTAAAGACTTCTTTACTAGATGTTTCTAGAAGAAACGAGTATTTGCTACAGGTCACTTAATGAATGTCCTTAGGGAAGGAATCCTCTAGAGAAAGTCTCTTAGGGAAGTTGGAAGGTCCCCTTTGCATACCATTTCCTGCTCCTCTTGCTGAGAAGCCGTGAAACCAGAATTTCAAGACTGATTGGAATAGAGAGGGAAATTAGACCTTTCCCTTAATAGGTCAAAGGACATTTAATACTGGCCCAAACTTGGAGATTCCTCTGTTTCTTTCCTTTTAGAAGGATGTGGATGTGGGACCTTTGAAGATTCTAGGCCTTAAATTTTCAAAGATCATTTCCTAAAGGCATTGAAAATACATGCCCCATCACTCCCCACTAAGAGGCTGAACCAGAGAGAACCTCAGCGTCTCTCTCTCAGTCTTCGCCTCCAAGAAAAGTGTAGCTGTGGGCTGGAAGGCACACAGACTACCATTAGGGAGCAGGTGGTGAGAAAAACAAGTGGGTGGCGGGAGAGGGTTCAGCTAATGTGTGTGTGTGTGTGTGTGTGTGTGTGTGTGTGTGTGAGTGTGTGTGTGTGGTTGGCATTTGGGAAAGAATTAGCAAAAAGGATTCACCAGCAAAACTATCAAAACAACTCATACAAGGGAAAAGAAAGGTGTCCAAGAAATTTAAAAAGAAAAAGGAAAAAAAAAAGCCGTCTTTCCTCGATAAGGATAAGTAACTTGCCTTTTAGACAGTTGTGACAAATAGGGTTCCTATGGCCTAGTTGCTAAGCCTGAATTAGCCGTTCAAGGAACAAGGCAAAGTCAGCAGGTCATGGTGGGTGGAGCACAGCATTTCCTATTGTTGACCAGGGCAAAGAAAGGCTGGAGGAAAGAGGAAGCGGCCGCAGCTACTGTGATGAAGCGTTCTCTGAAGTGGTACTCAGACGGTGACAGGGAAAAGGTTGATGCTCAATATTGCCCCATTTCTCTGGCTTTTTATCCCGACGTTTAACGTGCAGAAGAGTGTCCTCACAGAATATACATACATTTCCTTCTAAAGTGCCTGGGAAATGATGCTTGTGTTAAGGTGTCTAGGTTCGTTTGGGTGGGCTTCCTGCATGCTAAAGTGACGGTCCTCACCTGAGTTTTGTCTTCCTTTGAAAGAGGTACAGATAAGAGACATTGGGGGAATAACAGGGATGCCTGTTCATTTGAGAGAATAGGCATATTTGAAATGCTCCTTATACTAACTCTTATCTCATTGTAAGATATTTTTTTTTAAAGCCCTTTACTCTGACTACATTTTTATTCCTCCTGGAGGATGGTATCCAGGCAACATGTCTCTTCTGCTATGTAATTCTGAGAATTCGCCTTCCTGGAGTCCCTGAGCCAAATGAGCTCACAATGAAGGCTGCAGCTGGGCCTCACTAGCAATTTTCTCACTGTTTCCTGCCTTTGAGAATCAGGTTTCCTGTCAGTGCTTCCAGAGCAGGGATCAGTCCCCTTTGTCTGAAAAGGAAATCCTGATTATTTAAATGTGTTATTGGAGACTAATACCATTGAATACCCAAGTGACTTTGGAAATTCATTCCCGGTGGAAAACTACAATAAACACACGAAACAGATTGTACTAGGGGCTGAGAAATTCTGAGAGATATGGCACTGACCCCTTCCCTTAGAATCAGGCTTCCAGGTTTCGGTAAGACAGAGTGTGGGCTGGGGACAAAGTGAGAGCCGTGACTGACTCCAAACCTTATTCCATTGACTTTGCCAACCAAGCTGACTGAGTCTCTACTGTGAAACAGAGAAAAAAAATTACTGATGGACAGAAGCCAAAATAAAAGTTTGTAGGAAGAAAATGCAGATGGAAGAAAGTGGACATTTAAAGAGTAACCGTTTCAATAAAATACATAAGCCAAACTGAAATCTGTAAAATAGTAAAATTGATGTTTTTGTTGTTGTATTGTATGCAAAGCGTTTCAGAATTCTGTTCCAAAAGGTTTTTATAGTTTGCCTCATTTCCGGTGTTAAGCTGTGTATCTGTCAGTCTGCTTTGTCGCCTTGTAAATGGGACAGAAAGTGTCACAAAGGCAGTTATTGATTATTGATTGTAACTCCATCTGTATCAGCAATGACAAAATAAACAAGGGAAGACACCACTGCAGGAGAGGCTGGGCTCCTGGAACCTGCCCTGGAGATGTAGCTACACCTTGCTGCCAAAATAACAGAATGCAGGCCAAATGCAATCTATTAGTGAGTGAGTTCAGTCACAAGTTATTGTTAATCCCCAAGATTCCAGGAGAAAGACCACTGACCCAAACCATCATCCAAATGAATTAAAGCAGGCAATTCGTTAAAGCAGGCTGGCTCATCAGTATATGAAGTATTTTCTTCCTCTCAAAGCCAGATGTTAGGTGTAAACAGCTCAGAGGCAGCTGCCCTTAAAGACTTTGTCACAATCAACCAATAATCATTTCGAAGAGAGTATTTTGTGCCAAGGCTAAGTACCAACTGAGGGATCTAGCAAGAGAAGTAACCCCTGAGAGTCACAGAAATCCAAAAACAACTTCACAGACGTCCACAGAAATCTAAGAGCAAAAAGTAACAGGCTGGTGGTACATCCCTGTAATCGGATCACTCAACTGGAGGCAGGAGTTCACGTTCACCCAGCCTGGCATACGAGAAACCTGTTTCAGAAAGACAAAGAACAATAATGGTAGCTATCACTTATTGAAATATCGTGTGACAGTCACTATTTCTTTGAAGACAGGGTCTCATGTAGCCCAGGCTGGCCAAATACTTACAGCTAAGGATTACCCTAAGGTCCTGGCCCTCCTGCCACCCCTACCTCCTAGAGTGCTGACATTACAAGCAAATTTCACTATACTTAGCTTTTTCCTTCCCTGACCCCAAAACTCTAAATATATTATACATTTTATCTCAGCTTCATACTCATATTAGCTCTATAAAAAGATGTTTGCATTCTCATTTTATTTTAATTTATTTATTGTTTGCTCTTGTTTTTTGAGACAGGGTTTCTCTGTGTAACCACACTGGCTGTCCTGGAACTCACTATAGACCAGGCTGGCCTTAAATTCACAGAGAGTCCACCTGTCTCTGCCTCCCGAGTGGTGGGATTAAAGACATGCACTGCTACTGCCCGGTGCATTCTCATTTTAAAAATAAGAAAACTCGGTGTTGGAAAGATGGTTTGGCAGTGAAAAGCACTGTTGGTTTTGCAGAGGACTGGAGTTTGGTTCCCAGCACTCACATGGTGGCTCACAATTGTCCGTAACTCCAGTTTAGGGGATCCAATGCTCTTCTCTGACCTCCTCAGGCTTCTGCATCTATACGGTACATATACACTCATGCAAATACACACATATACACATAAAAGTAAATAAAATTAAAAAATAAATAAGGCTGGGAGATAGTGACACATGCCTTTCATCCCAGCTCTCAGGAGGCAGAGGCAGATAGATCTCTATGAGTTAAAGCCCAGCCTGGTCTGCAGAATGAGTTCCAGGACACAGAGAAACCCTGTCTGGAAAGACAAAATTAAAAACAAACAGAAAACAAATGAGAAAACTAAAACACAGAGAGTTTAAGTCAGCAGCAGAGCTCAAATTTATACACAGCTGTGTTGGTGTAGTAACACGACATGGAATCTCAGCACTTGGGAGGCTGAGGCAAGTAACAGCCGGAGCAACAGAGCAAGACGTCATCTCAGAAATAATAATACATGCACCCAGACGTACACCATTGTGTTCCATCAGGACTGATAGATCTTGACTAACTGCTCTTCTTATCCCTAAAATTCTTACAGCTTTACCCAGACCTTGGGCTTGCCTTCCTTCTGCTTGCTTTCTCTTCCCTACCCTCTTCACTCACACAATGAAGATCATTCAGACAGTACAAATTATTTTGTAAAGATATAAATCTATATATATATCATGCCAGGCAGCAGTGGCACATGCCTTTAATCCCAGCCCTCGGAAGGCAGAGACAGGTGGATCTCTGTGAGTTCGAAGCCAGTCTGGTCTACAGAGTGAGTTCCAGGACAGGCTCCAAAGCTACACAGAGAAACCCTGTCTCAGGGAAAAAAAAAAAAAAAAAAAAAAAAAAAATATATATATATATATATATATATATATTTATCAATCAAAGTAATCATGATTGTAGATGAAATAATTTGTACAATTCTGAGAAAATGTTGAGCACAGAGTATCTTGAACACACTGAGGTTAAGTTGATAATAATAATAATTATTAAGGTACATTAATTTTATTAAAAATGTTTATAGAGCTCAAACATTTGAGGGACCCCGGATTTAGAAGTCATTATGATCACAGCTGAGTATGGTGGCGCCTGCCTCTAATCTCATCACTTGGAAAGCTGATGGATGGCAAGAGGACCACTGAGAGTTCGAGGCCAGCCTGGACTACAAAGTAAGGTCTGGTTTCAGAGAGATGGTTCAGCAGTTAGGAATACTAGCTGTTCTTCTAGAGGACCCAGGTTTAATTCCTGGCCCCCACATGGTGGCTCACAGATATCTGTAACTCCAGTTCTAGGAGATCTGACACCCTCTTCTGGTCTCCACTGTGTTCATGTGCTACACTAACATACATGCAGGTAGAACACCCATACAGATTTAAAAAAAAAATAGAGCTGGGCATGGTAGCACACATCTTTAACCAGTACTCAGAAGGCTGAGGCAGGCGGATCCCTATGAGTTCAAGGCCAGCCTAGTCTATAGAGCAAGCTCCGGGCCAAACAAAGCTGTATAGTAAAGCTACACGTAGCTACAAAGCTAAACAGACCCTGTCTCAAAAATAAGGAAATAAACAAATGAGTAAATCTAAAGAAGAAAAACAAATTGAGTTCAGCCAGCATGAGCTACTCAATGAGACCCTGTCTCAAAAACATAATGAAACAAAACCCCAGTCCAAGGATTGTGTTTGTAACTATTTAAGGCTAACTTTCTTGTCCTTCTTTTCTCTGCCTGCCTGCCTGTCTGCCTGCTAGGACTGAAACCCACGACCTGACAAAACTAGGCAAAGGCTCTACCCCTGTGCTACATCTCCAGCTCTCTCTGGGTTTTTACCTCATCTTTGCCACCATTCCTGGGTAGAGAAGTCAGAAACATGGTTTTGCTTTTTGTTTTGTTTTGTTTTATTTTCTTTTGTTTTTGGGGACAGGGTTTCCCTGTGAAGTTTTAGTGCCTGTCCTAGAACTCCCTCTGTAGACTAGGCTGGCCTTGAACTCACAGAGATCCACCTGTCTCTGCCTCCCGAGTACTGGGATTAAAGGCGTGCACCACCATGTCCGGCTCAGAAACATTTTTTTATATCAGTTTATCCACTAAGCACCTTTGACAACGATTTCAATTTATATTAAAAACAAAACAAAACAAAAAACCCAGCACATGGGAGACATGGAAAGCAGGTCTCTGAGTTCAAGTCCAGTCTGCTCTACATAGTAAATTCCAGACCAGCCAGGACTTCATGGTGAGACCTCAAAAACCCAATAATCGTAACAATAACAACAATTTATGGAGAAGATGGTTCCTACAACAGCATCTCTTTTCCACACTACAGGATTAAACAAGGATTTATATGGAATTTGACGCCAGCCATAGTAGCACCTACCTTTAATTCCAACACTTAGAGTTCAAGTTCATCCTCTGCTGTAGAGTGAGACCAGCCTGGACAACAGAAGACTCTGTCTCTAGCCAGGCGGTGGTGGCACACACCTTTAATCCCAGCACTCGGGAGGCAGAGGCAGGCAGATGTCTGTGAGTTCGAGGCCAGCCTGGTGTCCAAAACAAGTTCCAGGAAAGGTGCAAAGCTACACAGAGAAACCCTGTATCGAAAAACCAAAAAAAAAAAAAAAAAAAAAGACTCTGTCTCAAAAATATTTTTTTAAAAAATGAGATATTATGGATAAACTTGGGTGGGACAAGACGGCTCATTGGGTAAAGGTACTTGTCTTCCAAGTTTAAGAACCTGAGTTCAGGGCCAGGTGGCCATAGTGCATACCTTTAATCCAGCACTCAGGAGGCAGAAGCAGGAGCACCTTGTGAGTTCGAGGCCAGCCTTGTCTACAGAATGAGTTCCAGGACAACCAAGAAGACTACAAAGAGAAACCAACCCTGTCTCAAAAAACCAAAAATATAAGCCAACCTGAGTTCAATCTTTGAAACTCACATAAAGATAGAGACAAGTTAGCCTGTTCTACATGAGTTTGAGGCCAGCCAAGGTTACATAGTGAGACACTCTTTAAAAAAAAAAAAAAGTGTGTGTGTGTGTGTGTGTGTGTGTGTAGATCCTACTCCATCCACAAAGCTGTCCTGATGTCTACATACATGCCATGCACTTTCCAAATAACAAATTAAGTATTTTGAAACTTCATAAACTGCTGACAATCTTGGTTAAGAATCGAAGCATACAAAGCAAAGCATATGCTGTGGAATAAGTCTGATCTGACTTTGAAACTAGGTTGAGGTAGAGCAGATTGTTTATTCTTTCAGGAGCCTTTCTGTCTGTATCTGAAGACAGGATAAGATGTGCCTACCACAAGCTGAGCACCGCAGTAGCCTGCAGCTTTAATCCCAGCACTCAGGAGGCTGAGGGGCGGATCTCTGTGAGCTGAGATCAGCCCGGTCTACAGAGTGAGTTCCAGGCCAGCCAAAGCTACAGAGTGAGATCCTGTTTCAAAGCAAAAACAAAACAACAAAGATCTGTGTAAAATAGTTGACATTCGAGTCACATAAGGAAACACACGTGTTTCCTGGGTCCTTGCTCCACACACAGAGGCTGTAGAAAAAGAACTCAACAGTTAGACAGCAGGCTGATTTTAATGTTCAATGTGGCTAAATATTTTCCTCAATTTCCTTTGTGTAGTATAATAAAAGAAAATGATATTAGGATGACTTACATGTATGTCTTCATGTTTAAGTGAAGTAATTTATACTTTGCTACAGTTAGAAAGGCAAAATACTAATATCAGTTTGGATCATTCTGGTTTCAATTTTCCTGAAGGAATGCAGTAAACACATTCAAGTCCTGGACAATCAGGCCACATACTGCAGTTTTTAGTCATGTCATTGGTTCTAAGAGGGTCTGTTTTTGATGGAATTTCCATGTAAGTTTACCATTCTTTGATCCTGAATAATAACTTTCCCCACCCCCCACCCCCCACCCCCAGCTGAGGACGCAGAACCCAGGGCCTTGCACTTGCTAGGCAAGCCCTCTACCACTGAGCTAAATCCCCAACCCCACAAATAAGTTACTGCTACCAGAGAGTGCATACACCTATGAATCCCATTTGTACTCTACACACAATATAAATTTGGGCCCCCTGGCCTTTCTTTCTTTTTTTTATTATTTATTTATTTATTATGCTTGCAGTGTTCTGCCTGCATCCCTGCAGGGCAGGGATTTCATTACAGATGGTTACAAATGATCATGTGGTTGCTGGGAATTGAACTCAGGACCTCTGGAAGAGCAGCCAGTGCTCTTAACCTCTGAGCCATCTCTCCATCCATCACCCTGGCCTTCCTATACTACCTGCCTCATTAGACTCTCATTAAACAGCAAGCACATGACAAATTCAGATTTTATGGATCTTGGGTCTCTGAGATAAAAAGACCTAAATGTTCTGACACTTCCAGACCTAAGAACCCTAAGGGGAAAAAAAGGAAATGACATGATAGACAAAGGACAGAAAAATAAAGTCCTACACATTTTATTTACCCGCTAAAGCTCTGAAGGCCTTGCACTATAGGAAGAGAAACAGAAGGTTCTGTTTTGTAATCACAGAACTCAGGAGACTGAGACAGGAGGATTGCTGTGAGTTTGAGACCACCACGGGCTACATGCTAAGGACCAAGTCAACATGGTTAAGACCCTGAACAGCAAGAGAGAGGGGGCTGGCCAGGCGGTGGTGGCACACGCCTTTAATCCCAGCACTCAGGAGGCAGAGGTAGGCGGATCTCTGTGAGTTCGAGGCCAGCCTGGTCTCCAAAGCAAGTTCCAGGAAAGGCACAAAGCTACACAGAGAAACCCTGTTTCGAAAAACCAAAACAAAAAAGGGGGGGGGGGCGCTGAAATTATGTGTCACCACACAAGAAAATGCCTGGAATTTGAATTCTGGTGTAACTCCAAAGTCCATGCTCTTTCCAATCCCCAGCACTGCTCACCAAAGCAAAATTGTGTGCTCTATACTGATAAGGGAGTCCAGGGGCTAACATCCCATAGACTTCAGATTCTGAGATACTCTGAAAGTCCAATCTTCACTTGAATGTTTCCTATCAATGTTGGGATTTTTAGATAGTGGAAAACAAAATGTTTTAAAAAAGGCAGATCCTCCAGCCAGACTGAGTTTCGATTCCTGATTCCAGAACAGCTTCTCATAAGGGACTTACTTCATTCCTCTCCAGAAGAGAAGAGGAGACACAGGAAACAGTGCCTGGTGCAGAGCCCATTCCTGCGTCAAGGAAGTGAACGCCTGGGATGCAGTTCCCAGAATCTCCATGGTCTTCAGGCACGCAAAGGCACAGACAGCAGCAGTCTTATGTGTTAACTGCTCTGTTGGCCTCAGCAGGCTTCAGGAGGAAGGACAAAACTCATGGAGGGATGTTCCCTCTGGAGAAAGCAAAGCTAAAAGGATCCAAGTCAGGATGACAGGGAAGCCATCCCAACACACACATTTTAGATTAAAGAAAAACAAAAACCAAAAACCAAAACAAAACAAAAAAAACAAACCACCCGATTCACAATTTGACCATTGTTGGACCCCAAAGTTTAGGGTCTCAAGTGGGTGCCCCAAGAACCCAGACTCCAGTCCAGTTGATGCAACAGCATGAGGAATTTATTGAAGCTTCTGTACAGAAGGGCAAACTCTGCTCCTAAGAGCAAGAGTCGCATCTTACTGCAGCCACATGGGGGTTTTTAAAGGAAAAACCCACAAAAGCCCTAAGATTACAATTCCCATACAATTTCGTTTCATAAGATCATGGTCTGGGGCTGGAGAGATGGCTCAGCGGTCAAGAGCACTGACTACTCTTTCAGAGGTCATGAGTTCAATTCCCAGCAACCACATGGTGGCTCACAACCATCTATAATGGGATCTGGTGCCATCTTCTGGCCTGCAAGAACACATGCAGACAGAATATTGTATACATAATAAATAAATAAACCTTTGGGGGAAAAAGTTTTAAAAAAAAAAAAAAAAGATCATGGTCTGATCACAGAGTGGGTACAGTCACATCAGCATGTACATTGTTCCTGAAACCTCAAGGGGGGGTACCAGGGAGGGAGTGGAGTTTACACAAAGGTCACAGTGGTCCTTCCTGGAACACTTGTAACTATCCCAGTCACAGTTGAGCACATCTCTTAAAAGAAATCTTTTTACATTGTTATATTGTTACAGGGGTGATTGAGTAGTGGCTGAGTCAGGTGGCCCTTGGCCTGGGGCTTGGGGGGTGTAAGCCTAAAGGGTTAGGGTCTTTCAACCATGTCATTTGCCAGTTTAATCATTTAACCTTTCCTCATCTACAAGATGAAAGTCATGGTAATTCTTACTTCTAGAGATCTGGGATACATTTTTTGTTGTTCTTGAGACTGGGTCTCACTATTAGCTTAGGCTCAAAGTCATGATCCTCTCGCCTCTACATTTTGAGTGCAGACATGTGCCCCACGCCTGACCTTGTAATTAAAAGTAAATGAGCAGTGTGTGCCGGGGAGAGATGTGACCCCTGTGCTGCACAGCCATTGTTTAGACTCTTTCCAAGGCTTCCGACACGATGATGCTGTTTCCTCGTGTGACCACCGTTCTGATATTCATCTGTTCCCCACTAGTTACCATCCCCACACACTCATCAAGGGATCCAAGACCCCGCAGTATTCCTTATACATGTCTGCCACCATTTAACTTCCATGGTAACTTCTTGTCCATAAATCTCTTCAGTTTGGGAGGGTGGGCCTTGCTCATGACAACTCCTCAGCAGGCTCGGCATGACATGATGGTGAAGGAGCAGCCCCCCTCACCCACTCTTATCCCCTTGGCAGCCTCTCCCCCCACCCCCATTGGTCTCTCATTCAACAAATCCCCATTCTGGGCTGGCTAGATGGTTCAGTGGTTAAGAGTGTTTGCTGAGCCAGGTGGTGGTGGTGGTGGTGGTGGTGGTGGTGGTGGTGGTGGTGGTGGTGGTGGTGCACGCTTTTAATCCCAGCACTCGGGAAGGAGAGGCAGGCGGATCTCTTGAGTTCGAGGCCAGCCTGGTGTCCAAAACGAGTTCCAGGAAAAGGCGCAAAGCTACACAGAGAAACCCTATCTCGAAAAACCAAAAAATAAAAAGTGCTGCTCTTCTGGAAGACTGGGGTTCAGTTCTCGACACACATCAGGAGGCTTTCCTCCACCTATAACTCTATTTTCAGGGGATTTGACACCCTCTTCTGTGTGTGAATATATGTCACCTGTGTGTGGGTGCCCGAGGAAGCCAGAAGAAGTTTTTTTTTTTTTTTTTTTTTTTTTTTGGTTTTTCGAGACAGGGTTTCTCTGTGCAGCTTTGCGCCTTTTCCTGGAACTCACTTGGTAGCCCAGGCTGGCCTCGAACTCACAGAGATCCGCCTGGCTCTGCCTCCCGAGTGCTGGGATTAAAGGCGTGCGCCACCACCGCCCGGCCAGAAGAAGCTTTTTTAAAAGGTCCCCAACTCCCTTTCACATCTTTTGTTTTTACTTTGGGATCCACTGGGCTTAATGAAGGCTGTCTTTGTGGGCCGAGTATGGAGTTATCCACTGAGCATGGCTTATTCACCAGTGGTTACCCACTAAAGACTTCCTCTCCACCAGCAATCGAACCATCTGCTCCCTGGGTGAGGCAGGGCTCCTTGAGCCCCTCCCCCATCTAGACTGAATATTTAGAAGATCAGGCTTGTACAGATCCTATGCAGGCAATGCCAGCCACTGCCATGCCATGCCCAGAAGCATTTCATGATCCTCTGTCCCATCATCCGGCCCTTACTTCTCTCTACCCCCTCTTCCCTAGTGTTTCCTGAGTCTTGGAGGAGGTGTTATGATGTCCCTTTAAGGTTGATCACTCAACAGTCGCTTGTTCTTAGCAGTGTGACCAGCCTTGAGTCTCTGCACCAGAGGGAAGCCTGTTAGATCAAGGCTGAGGCAGCACTAACCGGTAACTCCCTGGACTGCAGGTCCTCACACTTCCCTGCCCCCCTTTCTCTCTCTTGATAGGTGAGATTATAGGATGGCTCCAGAGATGCCTTGGCTGGAACTGTCATCTGATAAGATGAAGTCTGCAGCCATTAGGATTTCACCAGGGGGTTAGTTAAAGTTTTTTCCCTGTGAATGGGGTTTCCAGTGAGATTCCTGGAAAGGGAGGGCATTAAGCAGTAGTTAATTTTGCTGGAATGCTTGTTTTTCCACAGGCAGGAGGCTTCAACTGGATTCCTGGGGGGGGGGGGGGGGATTCTTCCCTCCTCTCCCATCCTCAGGATGTCCTGTCTTCTAATCGGGCCTCGCTTTTACCTCTTATTTTGAGACAGGGTTTCACTAAGTTGCTCCGGTTTGCCTTTAACTCACGCTCTAGTCCAGGCAGGCCTTGAGCTTCCTTCCTTCCTGTTTCTGCCTCTGTGGTAGCAAGGGTCATAGGCCCTCACCACCGGACCTCCCAGAAAGAACACTTGTCAAACAGACTCAAGCTCCTCATTTTTCAAATTTCATTTTACAGACTGACTGACCGTCTCATACATTCCAAGCTGGGTCTAGCAGAACTTCTGATCCTCCACCTCCTGAGTGCTGACTACACGTGTAAGCCACCACGCCCAGTGACACTGTAGCTTAGAAAATCGGACAGGGGTGAGCCTAAGACAGAGGAGTTGTGATGTCTTTGTGCCTCTCGTTCCTGATATGGGGGTGAGCGATGTATACTTTAGAAATGCCGTAAGAAATAAGCACGTGTGTTGCTATTTACACGAAAAGCATTGTATTAAAACGATCTTCTTGGACAGTCACAAAAAGTACATCCCTCCAGGAACTCCATGCCAACCTTCCTCCCAAGATTCAAATACGGGGGGGGGGGTAGGGGGAGGGGGGAGTTATTCCTTTATGACTTTGGCTCAGTAATTACTGGCTTTGATAAGGACAAAGAACCTTCGGATAGCCTTCCTCACGTGGTCTGGAGACCTTCCAATTCAAACAGCCTAACTCAAAGCGTGGCTACAGTTCTCTTTTTGAAAAAAGAAACC